>NC_133974.1:34416381-35666381 GCF_047716275.1 Strix uralensis
AGCAACTGAGAAACTTCTGCATAAACTACCATAAGCTTGATTGCTGCTATCATGCTGGTCCATGCAAAAAATTTCTCTGCTCACTCTGGAGAGCACAGAGCCTTTGTATTTGAGGATATGAGAAATGTTACTGTTGCTGTCACTGTCGTGGTCACTATGGAAGTATGGATGTGATTTGACCAACTTGATTATACTTGAGCCAATACTTAGGAGAAATGTGAACTGCTCTTGCTCTGTCTGTTCTGTAAGCTTTGTGTACACACAATGCACAAGTTTCAGATGTTGTTCCCTGGATAGCTTGACTATGAATATTGCATAGGATAAAATCATCTTTCTATACCAGATTTTTAAGTGTACAGGATAATCCTAGGTGTATGTTTTTAGGCAGTCTAGAGATACACTACAAATATATTTTAAACTGAAATTGATATTTTTTTTTTTTTATTTTTAAATGCTATGTATTTCAGTGCAGTTGCCTAAAGCTTGGAAAGAAGTTTTTGGTTTCTTTGATGTTAGTGTTGAGTAAATGTAAACTAGTCTTCCTTCTGATGGAGATGACAAGATTTCATCTAAAACAAGCTTGTTTGGAAAAGGAAATATCTTTTTGCACATACAGCTTAGACTTAGTTATCCTGGGAAGGGGAACACATCCAGCTTTTGTCACGTGTAGTCTTTTTTCTTCCTCCGACAAAAAAACAGTATTTTTTTTTGTAGCAACCTTGGTACAGGAAATGAGGGAATCTCCATTGAAGTGCTGAAGGAGCCCCTTTTTTGCTTCAAAATTTGCACCCAGTCCTTGTCCTGAGATCAGGGAGATCCTCATGTTTCTTTCTAATTCTATTACACAACTCTGAAACACTTTTTCATCAGATAGGGTACTTCAGCATCACAGTACATCAAATCCTCTGAAACATTGGAGTCCTTCTTTGTTAAAAGGTTGATAAACCTTGGTAGATACTTTCATGCATGCTATAAACTTTACAGACCTATTTTGCAGTCAGTACTCAGTACAGATTTGCTATTAAAAATGCTCTTTTAAGTGGCAAGCATTTGCTGGTTATGTAGCTACTAGTGACCTCTCTTGTAGTTACAAGTGAGGTCTCCCAAAAGTTTTTCTCCATGTTTTCTCTGGTTTTGAAACAATAGCCCCCACCTTCTCCAAACTTGACTAATGTCACATTTTAAATATGAAATTGCATTATTTTTATTTGACATGTCTAACTCAGTGTTGTTTGAGAACAGCGTACACGTGTGCTCAACATTATGACCCCTGATGTTTGTTGAGCTACATGATGTGTTCTTATTATGAGTGCTTTTCTTTGGGCCCAATCCTACCCTCTAAGATCTATCAATACTCATAGTGCTTGCTGTTTCCCTGATTTATTAACCTATCCCACCCCTCTGCTTCAACAAATGGAAGAAAAGAATTATTTCCCATGTTCTCACACCAGCCATTATACAGTGAAGTAGAAGACACAAAAGTTGGACAAAGTGATAGCAGAACTTGCAAAGGCCTTTCTGCATATGTTTCCTAGCTGACAGTAACCATAAAGTCTGTAGTAAAACTGTCTAATCATCTTCTTGTCAACATTCCTATCTGCCTTCCCTATCATATTTGGAGTAGTAAATATGTTAAAGGCAAGAACTTATTGAAGCCAATCAATCTTTTTTTATTTTCTGAAATTGCTAGAAATCTGGTGTAGGGCTGAAAGCTACTGTAAGATACTACAGCACCTAGGTGCTCTTCTGTTATCTTTGGATAACGTTTGCTGGTTTGTTCAGTACTGTATAAAAGGTGGACACAGTTATGGAGACTGTGATATTATAAGCTGTATAATCAGGGAAACTAGCCTGAGAATTCCTTGGATGATAAAATGCATCATCTAGCAGGTCCTTGTTCTGAGTTTTGTGTTACTAAAATGAATCTGTTCTATGGTGGAAGATATTCTTATTTTAGGATTACTTACCACTGTTTTAACAAAGCATTTTCCTCCAGGTCTAACAATGAGGTAATGCATTCAGATAAGTTACATTAGAATACGTGGTAAAGTGGTACACAATTTGGGAAAAAGCATGAATGATTCCTTCATGTTTGTGGTCAGGGTACAGACTTGCAGCTAAACAGGTTATTAAGTGTCACTGAACACATGACCAAGCGTAATCCAGGCTCTGTATACACCCACACTTTTAAGAGGACTGTAAGAATTTGGTAGAAGATAGAGAAGAACTGCAAGAATTATAGAAATTATACAAAATATGAAAAAAAAATTGAAACTGTTTAACAAGATCCTTAAAAAGTGCAACTTACTTAATTTATCCAATTGACTTAGTCTTTTCCTGCATGGAAAGATTTCTGATAGAGGCTGGTTTTTTAGCTGAACAAAATAACACGTTACAGGAACTTAATGCTAGACAAATTCAGAGAAGCAGCAGAATTATTATTTTGGAATCAAAATGGTAATTTGTGAAGTTATTAAGGGATGACTTAAGGGATGACCCTTTCTGTCATTAAGGGATTTTCTGTCAAGGGATTCTGAATGTCTAGAAGTGAGCAACTGAAGTCCAAGCAAATCTGCTTAGGCTCTTTTGGAAAGACAACAGGCACCTTTTGAAAGCCATTCATCTTACTGATTTTCATTGTCTCTCTTGGGATGGGATTCAAAGGCAAACAGTGTGCTACATGGAATAAGACACAGGAGTATCAATGCTTTAAAATGTACTAACATTCTTCTATTTTGGTTTTTTCTTTTTTTTTTTAATCCTGTGTAAAAATGAACTATGAAAAACTGCAGCTCATTCATAGTATTCAGAAAAAATGTTCTGCTGAGTATGCAACACCCAATATTGTAAACAATATACTCTTAACTGCTCATAATTTTTGAAAAGTAGGTGTCTTTGGCCAAGTTCAGTAGGAGAACATCTTTGTATTTAACTGAAACAAGAGTCAGAAGGATGTTTATGTATGAGCAGTCCTGGATGTGTCTGTGCTGTCATACACAAGCATGCCTTCTCCATTTGTTAGATGAGGTAAACCTACATTGCTTGGATTCCTTTCAAATATTTGCTACTGTATGACAGTTTTGAAATACAAGTTACTCTGGGTACTCTTCCCCAAGTCAGAAAACTGTTTCAGTTCTCTCTTCTACAGCTTTCTGTACATAATGACAGTAATCTCAGTTTGTCACTGTACATGTAGACATTTGAAGGTAATGCTAGTAATTTATCCTGGCTGCATGATACATCGAGGTGTACAACAGCTGAATGATGACTTGAAACTTGTGTAAGTGTTTAGATGCGTGTTCCTGGAAGAACTAACCATCTGAATTCTTTCCAAACCCAGACTTTTATTCTCTAATTTCCTTTTGTTGCCCTCTTGCCAGTAGGTTATAGATCTAGTACTAGAGAAGGTAAATCTACAACGCTAACTGTGCCAGAACAGCAAAGAACAACACATCATCGTTCACGATCTGTATCTCCTCACCGTGGCGACGATCAGGGCAGGACCCGTTCACGTTTACCAAATGTGCCATTACAGAGGTAGGCATGACAAGTTAGTGAACACTGAGTGGTTTCAAGTTTGTGTAATCTGTCATCAAGTTTTCTCTTGTTCAGCAATTTTTCACAATTTTAAAACTTTCTTTGTATCTGAATTTAATAGTGTAGTATTTGAACTTGATGTATGCTTTTATTAATCATTCAAAAGCATTCATGGAATGAATTGTAACTTTGTAAGACTTACCTCTTCTTACTGATATTTTCTCTGTGATTCATCATCTGTGTACCATAACTAATATGTAGGTTTGGAAGTGTTTTTTTCAGTCAGTGGCTGAATCTTCTATGAAGTCACTTAAGTACATTTGTGGGATAATAAATAGTGGCATGTGCAAGTTATATAGTAAGTATGAATTGAGCTAATTTTGAAGTTAGAGCAAGCTGAAAATACCAATTGTATTTATAATGGGACATTTTTAACGGAAGAGGTAAGAAATACTTTACAGAATCAGATAGTGATTTATAAATGTCCATTTTCTGCATTTACTGCTTTTAATAGATAATCTATTAATAGGAGAATCCTTTCAGAGCTTTTAATTTGCATGCTTTATGCTTTTTTTGAATAGTGCCATGCAGACTGTTTAAGCACAGAACTTGACCAACTTTATTTTGCTTGTTTTATTGTGCAAGGCAATAAGCTTCTCTTGAAACCTGTCACAGAACCCTAAAAATCAGCCAGGTTTTTTTTCCGCCAATTTCTAGGAATCTTTGTTCTTGAATTACTGCAAGAGCTTGAAGTGTTGCACTAGCAACATTATTGCCCACTAGTAGTTTTAACTAGTGGTAGTTTACTGAAAATCTACCCTTCTTAGATGAATTTTGTGTTCAAAATTCTGTGCTACAGTACTGTCCTTATCCATCATTTCCATGTTTTGTTTTTTTGGAGTTCCATCACTGGTCATTTAATACCAGACATCTGTGATGTTTCAGAATGGTGGTATATTCTGGAAAACCAGCTTCCATCAGTGTACACAGAAAGAGGCATGTACTTCTAAATACGGTAGAAATGGCTGCTTTCTATACTTAGACTTATACTTAGTTTTTTTTAATCTTAGGATCCAATATTTTTTTAGAAGTCATATATTAACATTTTAATGATTAAAAACTTCCCTCAACAAACTTGTAGTGTAATCCATTAAATTGTGTTATTTATGATGAAACAAGGTTATCATAGATATTTCTGCCTTTCAGGAGTTTAGATGAAATTCATCAAATGAGAAGATCACGTTCTCCAACTAGACACCATGATGCCTCCAGAACTCCAGTTGATTACAGATCCAGAGACATGGATAGTCAGTATTTGTCTGATCAAGAAAGGTACATCGTCAGCCTGAACTTGGAAAAAAGTTTAGAAATGTTTTTGTTGGTTTGCCTAATTTTCAAGTGTTCAGTAGAAACACGACTGATAGTAATGGGGAAGGGAGAGAAATCATCCTAACTGACAAATCTAGTGTCATGGTTAAATTATCCGTACCTCTTTTTTAGTAAAACTGTTCACTGGGTTGACAGTAATAGCAGGTGTCTAGAATAATGGTTCTTGGGTGTTTGTCCTAGAGTATTCTGCTGTTTGTTTCATGAATTAAGCCCAGAGTTTTTTCCTAGAAAACCATAAATCTACATGTATGCCCTAGCTATTCTTTTAACTCAGAGTTTGCCTGTTTCATCAGCTAGCAAAATACCAGACATTCATTCCTACTAGTTGGGAGTTGCATATGCTGTGATTTGCATTCCTGTGCTTACAGATTTTGGACATCTATATATACAGTCTCGCAGCAGCTTACGTAACATTCTGGTGAACTTGGTACAGTACCCAAGCATAGCAAGGATAGTTGCAGTGCTTGTAATTAGCAAAAATCTCCAATCTTACATGCGTGACATGTACACATCTCTCACTGAAATACATGCAGTGGCTACACTCCTCAGAGAATGGTTGGTCTCTCCTAATAGGCATTGTCTTCAGGCATCTAGGAATAGATTCTAATAAAATGGAAGAAAACGAGAATTTCTGTTTTATAGCTGAAAAAAAGTTTAAAAGGTTTTTCAGTTCAGTATTTGGGAAACAATGATGACAGTCACACAGACTATCAATGTTTGTGAGTTTGTTTACTTTGAAAAAAATCATATAGCTAAACTATAATGGCAAACTTTACCATTCGTATAAGATCAATTGTCCTAGTAATGTCTTTGGATTTTTACTTTTTTTTTTTTTTTTTTAGTAAGTTACTCTTTTTTATGAGTAAGCATGATAAAACCTTTCCAAGTGATCCAGTAAATTCAATTCAGAACATACCTTTCATAGTAATGTGAAAATGTGTAAAGAATAAACCATAAAAATCTCTGGAACTCTTTGTCCAGTTTTGAAGCAACATAGAAATTGAATAACATGTTTTTTGCAGTTAAACTAGTTCAGTTTTGTATACAATCTTGCCTGTTTTGCCTTTTTAATGTGATAACATACATATGGAAATTAATGAGCTATTTGGAACATTTTAAAATTCAACTTTATAGACAAAAAGTATGTACAGAATTGTATATGTTGGATTGTTTTACTGAATTTCCTTTCAGAGGTGGTTTGAAATGCTTTTTAAATCTAGTAGTCAGATTCATTGTTAAGCTAATTCAAGCAATTTCCACTTGTTGCAAATGTTTCTTGATATTATTTATTATAAGTAGTGATATATTCAAAAGATTCCTGAAAGTATTTATTGAATAGATGACTTATTCAGCAGATCTGAAGAGGAATAGATATTAAAAAGCAGCTTTTGTTAGTAGAAAAAAATATAGACAGTTCACTGTCTAGAAAATTTTCTTCCAGTAAAGCCTCAAACCATGATATAAATGATGATACAGGCATGGGGTATGCTTGGAGAGCAGGGCTTGCTTTGAGGCTTTCTTGGAGGCCATCAGACTAGAGCCACAGCAGTAATGGGCTACTGGAGTTGTTCAGAGGACTAAGACACAGTTTCAGTTCTTTTCAATGTTCAGAAAACACTCTTCAGAAGTTTAAAGGTCAGATGTAAAGTGTGTGACTTCTTTGCAGGATTTAAAGATGGGTCCATGTACTTATTTTCCTTGAGTAATAATCTTGTCTGCAGTGGTCTCCTTTTTCGTGTTTTCCTTTTCATCTTTCACCCAGATTTCTTCAGTTGTGGAGACTGTTTAACTCTTGCAGGTTTCACTGTCTTTCGGTACATAAGAGCAGCATCATAGGGAAGATCAAAACCAACTTTTGTTGAGGAAGATTCTCTATCACATCCAAGGATTTAAAAAAAAAATATTTATTCAGTATTATGTATTAGTATCAATAGTAGTATAAGTATTATGTGTTGTTCATTTACTGAACCCTTCATCTAAACAAGTACAGTCATGTAGATACCTAACATAAACTTGGTTTGAAAGGTGAGTAATTACCCGATAGTTACATGGCAGAAATTACAGTTGCTGATTACTTCTGGTCATTTTCTCAATGATCTGTTGTCGGTCCCAAATTAATATTGAATATTCTGAATAGATTTTTGTAAAAATAGTTATTATAGTCTCTTACTAAAGCAACTGGTGTGATAAATTTCCAGTGGAACTGATTTGCCCACTTTACCTTTTTTATATATATTTAAATACATACATGCACGTGTGTGTGTGTATGCATATGTGAATATATTAGGAAAAGCTTTTTATTAGAAAATATAGCTAAGCAGTATACTTTGGTCTGAATTTAGGGTCATCATCCAATTTTCAAGGGCACGGCCCTTTTCATGTTTTTTAGTGTTTCTTTTATTCCTAAATAAAATCTGTTAGTGTGAATACTAAAATACTCACATTAGAAAACACTTGTTTTAGCATAATAATCTTTATTTCAAATGTCTCCAAACCAGACTTAATTTATTATATAACTGTGAGTATCTTCTTATATTATTGGTAATCTGCTGTGATGGATTCTTTTGCTTTGCTTTTTTAACTTGAAGATTTCATGGTGGATTTGCTATTTTGTATCCCTTTTCTGGATAAATTTTATATTAGTTTGCCATGGGACAATTACAATAGATACTCTTTGGCTTAGCAAAGGTAAATATTAATGAAGTACCCTATGATTTAATGTGGGCTTCACATCTACTTTGCAACTCTTAAGAAAATGGTAACTTTTTCCCTAAAATGCGCATTTATTTGTAATTCTGTCAGTCTTTTGAGCTTATGAATGAAAATTTTGATTAAAAAACCCCAAACAATTCAGTTCAACTTTAATACATTTTGTTGCATCAAAATCAGGCTAGTGGTTCCAGATGCAAAGTTAATGACTCACAAGCCATTATTTCTAGCTGTCCAGTTTAGAATTTTAGATAAATATTACCTATACTACATCAATTAAATGGGTCATTTTATAATGGCATGAAGCACAAAACACATTGAACAACTACTGCACTTTATCTGTTTTGTAATCTTTTCTCTCTTTGTCGCCATAGAACTTCATATGATTCTCTGCTGCTTTTAAAATTACATGTTTCCATGAAGTTTAGCTTTAATTTCATATTTATGATAATTAGGAGGTTTGGAGCTTGGTCTTTCTGATTGTGTTGAAGTGCATAAAACTACAAGATTAATTCAAGGGATGTTTCATATCACAGTCATATTTACCATAGGCATAAATATGTATTAATTTTACCATCTTGCTGGCTGTAGCATGTATTTGGTTACAGTAAATGAAAAAATGAATAATTTTCTCAATTGGAAACAATAAGAAACAAAAAGTCTGATGGCTGATGAGCAATTTTTTTGTTTCTTTAGGATTGCATTACAAAATATTGTTGAGAGCTATGAGTCAGAATTTGTATTGGTTGAAACATAGTATTTCCTGTGAACATACATTTTTGTTTTTCCCAAAAGGGTGGCTGATTACTCTTCCAATAAACCAATCTGCAGTAAATTAGTAGCAAACCCTCCCAGCTTTTTCATGTATGTTTTTGTGGCTTAGGAAGAAAAAAAGAATCAAACAATAGGCATAATTCTTTTTTTTTTAAGGTATTGCTTGATTAATTAGATGATGAGAAAGGAAGTTATTAGAGAAATGTAGGTGGTTTATGGATTCCTTTTGTGATGAAGAGCTCTGAAACAGTACTTATGAATTTTGAAATGAGAAATTCCACAAAATTAGGTGCCACGCTAATAGGAATTTGTTGAAAATATAGTTATCACAGGCATTTTTTGGCTCATATCCTTTGAGAAGTGCAGTCTGGGTTTGAACATTATCAGACTATCTGAGTGGAAGCTGCTTGTTTCTTTTTATGTTTTCATTTGCGTATCATTGGCATAACTCATGTCATCTAATGCTTCATAATTATATCTGTTTCACTCACCACCCATCCTGTCTGTGCAGTGAGCTTCTTATGCTGCCCAGAGCAAAACGAGGAAGAAGTGCAGAGTGCCTACATACCATCAGGTAAATACAGGAATCCGGTAATGATGAACACATCTGGTTAGTTGTCTATACTTTGTGTGCCCGACTTTTTTCCATAGTGGTATTTAGTTCCAGTAAGTAAAGAACTTCCTAGTACATTGTGATCCAGGTGTCAGCTGTTCTTTTTTGTTCTTTTTAATTCAGATTGAGATGTGTATATGTTTGTGAACTTCAGTAGTAAGGATTAAAGCAGTTGAAGACATTCTGATTTTGCAATTGTATTTTGTGGTAGATTTTCTGTCTAGTCACAGAAGTCCTGACCTCCCAGTGCATGACAGTGTTGTTACAATTTCAAACATTCCTTTTTAGTTGTTTTTATGTTTTCTTTTATTTGCATTTTTATGTTTATATGACAGCCATTCACAAGCCAACAGTCTTTACTTATGACACCTAATCTCATGCTGATTTTCGTCACTTGTAGAGGATAAAACAGTGATTAATGAGGGCTTACTGGGAACCCCAGATTTGAGGGGTCTTGTATTACTTGTTTTTTCATCTATAAATTGTGCTATAAATTAGATCCAGACATAAGCTTTGTAGTTTGGGCTCATCTTCAATCTTCATTAATCTCTCGTTCCAAAGCTTGGAGCTCCCTATCTCAACTCTTCGCAATGTGAAACTAAACGGGACTGAAATATCTTTATCTAACAAATCTAATTCTCCCCCCCCCCCCTTTTTTTTTCCACCACATCTGTTAACCTTGTTAAAAATACGTGTCAGATTGTGTAGAAAATCTTCCACTTAGGATCAGTAAACATGTGGGTTGAAGTAGTTAACTATTCAACTACTTCAACCAAGTCGGTAAACATTTTTCTGTTTGGGATCTGGGTGTTGCTAAATTTTACATCAGTGCTACGTGTTTTAAACCGTCAAACTTTTAAAACCATGTCGTCTAATGTACTTATTCATTTACTTGGTGTAGGATTTTCCCCTAGAGAGTAGGGTTTTTTAAATATGCCTTGGGTTGCTCTAATTCTCTTCATCAAATTTAAAACAGCATCAAGTTGCTGTGATAGGGTTCTGTTATAAGACACAGTAGTATAAAGGTAAAATAATAAGAAACTTTCAAAAAAATCTCTGCATCAGTGAAGCTGTTAAATTAAAATTTAAGTGTTTATAATCAGAGTTTTGTTCTCATCATTCAGCTAAAAAAGCTTTTTCCTCAACATTTTAAGTTTTAAAGTTTAATAATTTATTTCACTCCCTTTTATGTCCATTTATTGTCATATAATAGCAATCTTTCCTGCCTCCTTCCCATGGCCTTTCTCTTTCTACTGCATTTTCTATTGCTTCACCCCCCTCCTTGCCCACAGCTCTGTGGTTTTTCCTTTTCTTCTTAAAGATTATAGTTTTCATTAAATGGCCATGATTCCCATTCAGCAGCCTCTGTCTGCCATGGAATATCTCCCTTGTAATTTGGGCAGAGCTGGATAATAAAGAAAACATTTTCTGTTCTAAAATCTCATGTACTTTAAGTGATGATATTAGACAGTTGTAACATCTCAGAGTGTTGCTGTGCTGGCTGATGAAGTAGATCTCCTAGGGTTTTTAATTATCTTATTACTAATAATTTTTAATTACTGCTAGATTTTAAAGCTGATACACCACACCCAAAAGACTTCCACATTCAAAAATACCAGATGCTAATACATCTATAGTTAAGTTTGTGATACGATGTATCACTGTTTTAGCAAGCTTTTTGTGCTTAGATACTGAGGAGGTTAAAGTCTCTGTAGGTCTAAGTAAGGCATCGCTAGGAGAAATAAAGAGCAAGTTTAATATCAACCTAATCCTTTACAACAGCTTGTATATTTTAATTAAAAATCTCTGTAAATGAAAATTAGTTTACTTTCATTATAAGGAAGAAAATCTGAGCTGTACTAGTATTGGCATGAGTTTATGGACTGTATTAACAAAAGTGTAAATACAAAAATTTATCCCCCAGATAGCTGTCACAGTAGCTGAAAAAAACGTGTATTGGAAAATCCACTCATACAGCTGTTAAATGTAGTAAAATATTATGCATTTATTTTACATTCTGGTCAGTCTTGGCTTACTTTTACCTGTCTTTTTATTTCTGGCATGTTTTTGTGTTCTGTTTTCTTTTCTGTTTCACCACATTCAAGAAGTTCTGTTAGGCACTATAAAACATTACCACCCAAGATGCCTTTACTAGAAAATGGTACTCATTGGAACCTATACAGGTAAGAGGTGTTTCAAGTCCCCTTTAAGTAGTTAGCTCCTTCTTAAAAAAATAAATAGTCTTGCCTTATTAAATAAAAAAAAAAAAAGTTTCACACAGTTTTAATAATTGAGAGATAAAGGATATAATCCTAAAATAACTTATAATATAACTGTTTAAATTAACCCCTACATTACAAAAAAACCCCAAACCAAACTACTTTGTATTAGGTAGTGTTGTCTCCACTGTTAAAATTATACGTTGCATGTTTTTCTTTTGTTACATTCTTTTGTTTATGTATAAGATTTTTGTTACATGTCAAATTTATTTTCATTTTGTTTAAATAATTTTAATTTACAAAGCTCAACTCTTCCTGCATGTGCTAAGACCAAATCCGTGATTAGACAGGATATTTCACTCCTTCGTGATTGCCTTAATTCACGAATACCGAAATTTGGAGATGATCTACTGGTTAGGTAAGAAACTGAGGATTAATGCCCCCTCCTGTTTGGTATCTAATATGGATTTTCGGCATAAATGAGCTTCACTGTAAAGTGATTTCACATAATATATAGTGTATCACATCCTTTTATGTTGGCTTAAGATTTACTGGTGTTTAATAAGGATTTACATTTATTATTTGATATTTCTCATTCCACTTTCCTACAAGTGGATGTTGTTCTGTCATTCAGTTTTAAACATTTCAACAATCTTAGCAAAATTTTCTAGCAGTCTTGTGTTTGCTTTTATTTTCTAAACAAATCTTGGCACTGTCATCCAGTCAGCTCTTTTGCGTTTTCCTTAATTAAATCATTGTGATTCTACATTTTCTGTAAAGAGAACATTATTTTATGAGTTAATATCTAACATTGTATTCCTTTCTTTGTTTTCTTTTTCTTTCTCTTCTACCATTGGATGCAATGCACTGGCACTAGTGAACTACAGCCCTCCCTTGACAGGGCTAGGAGTGCTAGTACCAACTGCTTGAGACCAGATACTAGTTTGCATTCACCAGAACGAGAAAGGTATAAAATAAAAACTTACGAATTTCTTGTCATCTGTGCTGGTGATCTTTATCAGTTTTGTTTTTCTTCATATGAGTACTCTACATTCTTCTACATTCATGTCTGCTTTGGTGTTTGTAGACATTTTTGCTCCTATAATCATGTATGTCATGTAAATTGTGTGTTGGAGTTTATAACCGCTTCTGGCTTCTTTCCTTGTTTTAGTTCAAGCTGATGTCATTGTTTACAAAAGTCCTCAGTATGCTGATAATAGCATTGCAGTGTTAAGTATTTTGACAAAGTTAATCTTCATCATCATTTGCTAAATAGTATTACATTTGTTTCTTGCCTGTTCTGTGGACTGCTAATAAGGCAGTGACATAATTTGTAAATTATGACAAAACTCTCATATTTCAAACCAGAACTGTAGTTTGTATAGTGGTGTATTTTCTACAAAACAACGAATATTCATTGCTTTCTTAATCTAATCTGCTGCATCTGCTTTTGCAATTACAAGGCAAATCACTGCATTGAGTTTTTTTCACTCTGTTGCATTATACTAAGGCTCACATAAGTTGCGAAATATTGTTGTGTCACATACATTGTGCAGGCATTTTATGGATGCTTTCTGAATTTTTAATACTACAAGAGCTTGGTTGAAAATCTTAGGTGAACAAAATACTACTGGTGTGTTTGACAGATGGGATTGTTCCACAAGGGAATTTTTCATCACCACCTGTGTTTCTGGCTAAGAAATATGCCATTTTAGAGTGAGATTTTAGCTTCACTAAAGGCAATAATACGCTCTTATTGAGTGGGAATATGATGGAATTACAATTTCATCTGTGCAATACATATTCAACTAGTGTTGCAGTTAATAATGCCAGGTTGCTTTGTCAGTCAACCCACAGTGTGGTGGTTATAACACTTGCATCATTTTCATTATTGTGGGAAAGGACCTGTGAAGAAGGGCAATAACAACCTACTTTCTCTTTGAGATAAGGTTTCTCCTAAGTTTTTTGTGTAATTTCCCTTTCCCTCCTCCCCACTTTCCGCTGCTTCTTGATTGGAACTTTGCTCTTGTCAAGTTTTGCCTTTGTTGCAGAGGAGTGACTAATGTTCTGCTCGGATTAGTTCATTCCTTTTTAAGATTGAGCTCAAGATATCATAGATAATATATGCATGGATATTAAAAAACAAAAAATAAGGCCAGTCAGAATGAAATACAGGATATCATTTTAGATTTTTTAAAAAAATATGGTAGCATCGTGTTAATAACTAAGTGTGTAGATATCTACAGATATATTCATCTACAAGCAGCTATTTAGTATAACAACATATGGATGTGAGCAATGTTTTGTACTTTGATTTCAAGATGCCACCCATCAAGTTGAACATTCAATGGAACTAACACAATTGTAAACTATCTAGCTAAAATATTATGCTCAAAACTACACCTGTCACTGATGTTAACTAGTTGTATTATGTCTTTATAATTCATGTCCAGCAACCTCTGTCCAACAGGCACTGCACAGAATCTGCAGCATTTTTCATGAGCTCCTTGTAAAGAAAGCATTTAGTCTGTGTTAATGGCCTCTACTGCTAGTAAACACATGGTTTTGCCAAATCATCTGTGGGCCCGATACACAAAAATTTTCCATCACCATGAAACTTTTACTTCTTTGCTTTTAGAAGTCCTAAATAGGCGCTTTTGACTTGGGATCCTTAGTGGTGGTGCAGAAAGCTCTTTTTTAGGAAATTCATATTCCAATTTTCCATGATGGTTTTGTTGAAAATAATGAGATCTCTGTGGCTCTGACAGAGGATTTAGGACATACTTTTTTTTTTCTTCCAATATAGATAATATTTTTCTAATACAGCCCAATTTTTGGAGGAAAATGTTATATTAAATGTGTAAAAACCACTAAACTAATCTTTTTGTTTTGGGGGGGAGCTAATTTTAGAAAATTTAATTCTCCACTGCTGAATGTATCTGCTTATACTTTAATGTGAGGTTAGTGATCATTTGCATGTAATGATAGAGGAGTCTTTAGTTTGAAAAACACAGAATTAAAGCCAAGGTATGTAGAAAGCATTTTGTTTCTGTGCTGGACAAGATGAGAATAAGGGACTTAAAATACAATAAGATAGGTTCATCTTAAACAGTAGGAAAGCTTTTTTGAAAGCAAGTATAATGAAACACTGTAGTAGACAATATAGAAAAGGTTGTCTTGACTTCATTATTGGCGACTGTCTAAGAAGAGATTAGACAAACATGTCAGATGTAGAGTTGGTCCTGCTTGTAGCAAAGGGAAACACTATACGGTTTTGTGGAGTCCAATCTATACAGCACCACTTTATTACCATTATATTTGAGGGACCTGTGTTGAAGGTATTGTTAGCTGGTTTTGTGGTGTTTCCTCTCCCCCCCAAATGGAATTGTAGATTTTATTTAAAAGTTTAGATTTTTAGTCCTCAAAATATAGACTTCTACATGTGGTGTTGTACATTTTCTTCAAGAAAATTATGAGTATACCCACCTATGGAAAATGATTTCTGCTTATTCCTCCCAAACTTTTGTCTCAGAGCGTATAAATTAGATTGTATTTGAGATCAAGAGTTAAAATGTCCACTCAAGCTTTTTTTAACAAAATGATATTGGCTGTGTGTGACTGACGGACAGTAGAGCCCTATTTTTCTGTGTCAATGATTTGTTGGAATTGGTTTTGATCCTTAAACTCTATACGATGTCATTCATGTCATTTGGAATTGTCAAGAGTACTGGGTTTTAAGATGCTGCTTTACCAGTAAAAGTCATTTTGTTGACCCACACAAACCAGCAGAAAAATACTTTCAGCAGTATGTATGAATTAGGGATATATAAGTGTTGTTGGTTGCACTAATACTAAAACAAAATAATAGAAAAGACATTCCTTTTCTCATGCTATAAACTTCGTAATTTGAGCAAGGAAAATCCTTATAACTTAACTGGCAAGCTGAATTGCCCTGACACAGGCCTGCCAAAGTTTTTTGGTAAATTGAATGGTTTGGTGCAGAACTTAATCCTTCATATATTTCTCTTTGGCACAGTATATACTAGGATACTTAAAAATATCCAGCCCCTACTAATACATTTATATAGTTGCCCCATGCCTGCCTTTATTTTTTCTCTCTTTTTTCGCCTCTCCTATTTATTCCAAGCTGGATTTTTTTCAAAATTATTGTGTTGTTCAAGTTCTTGTGATGATCTGCAAGGCATATGTTAGTTTATAATGTAATCATAAATATTGTCTAATGCCATTGAAAATGTTTTTGCTGCTACTACTTCCTTTAGTATGATTTTTTATTGTCCTTTTCACCATCACTCAAAACTTCTGCTTTTTTTCCTTGTAAATTGGGTACCATTTCTTTAGAACAGAGAAATTTGTTTGCAACCCCCAGCCTCCAGTCAGGAAAGCATATAGCCATGAGATTTAAGTGCAGTATCTGTACTGGTTCAACAATGGTGTCTCATCATAATAACATCTTCCCCAGATTGATTTAAGATTGTAGCCAGTGATAGTTACTTTATAATACCTAGTGTGGCTTTTATTTACCTTCAAAGTTTCTTTGTTGCAAGCAATTGTATATATTGGCAGATAGCACAAGAGCAGTTGTACAAATTAGTACTGCCTGTCTGCTTTGGCCCTGAGAGGTTGGTTAGTGGGAATCAGAGCAAATGAAACCGAGGGGTACAGCCTGGGGATTAGTTCATGTACAACAGGGTCAGCATAGCTGCAAAATGCAGCCCAGAAGATGTGTTCTGACATACTTTGCTGCAGTAGGAATCAGAACATTTCAAAGATCTTCAGGGTGTTTGCGCTCAGCTGGTCAGTACCACCTAAACCAGACACAAAGCTGAACAGCTACCTGTTGCCTACTCATAAATAGATAACAGGGAAGTTGGAGCTGTCACTTGATCCATTTAAGACCTGTCCTGATTTCATGTTGATTTTTCTAATGTTTTTTAGTAAGTCTAAAATATTAGGCGTTTATATTGCATGCCTTTAACAGTTATGTTGAATATCACCGTTTACTTTTAAAATAATGTACAGAAAAAAGCTGTTTGCATTAGGTATGCAAGGTACTGTGTTTCCAGTTCTTTTCATCCATGTGAAGGAATAGGTTATTGCATGTTTGTCTGCATTGTACTGTGGCTCATGTTCATTCAATATTCCGTGAAAGAGAGCATGTTCTCATACTGCATGACCTAGTTAATTCTATCAAATGCTGTTTAATATTTGTAGTGGATATCAGCATATTAAGGGCTTTGACTGAGTGCATTGATGCATTAACATTTTCTTTAACTCTTGCTTTGGAGACAAAAAGAAACTACTTACTAACAACCTATTTGCTCTTGAAACTTCTGAAAAATCTACCTAACTGTTCAAGTGATGCTAATCTCCTTGAAACCTTTGTTATTTGCATGTTCCATAAATCAAACCCTTTCCTTATTACATGGACTGGAAGGATGCCTCAGAAAGTGGAATGTTAGATAGTTGTGCGGAGTTTGTATAAACATTTTGCTTTTTGTAAATTAATCAGTTTATTTTGATTTTGTAAATTGTTATACATACCCTTGTAGTATTAGAATTACATAACATCCCAACAAAATAAGCAACACCAGTCTGTGGTATAGTATATATCATTCTATATTAAATGAGCTTTTTCAAGAAAAAAGTCATGTAAGATACCAGTTTTTATTTGCAATTGAGGTCCTTTTTATTAAATTTAATTATACAATATAATCTGTTGGCATGTACTGCAGGGATACAGAGAAATGAACATAAGAGGAAGCTGGCTGCACACACTTTCAGTACTTCTAAATGAAAAAAAAATACCCCAGTACTCATACACTAATATGTGTATCTGAGTTGTAGCTAGTTAATTTACCCTTAAATCTCTCATTATGTTCCAGAAAAGGGTCACTTTATGCCTTAGACTTTTTCTTGTAATTCATAGTCCTACATTTTTAATGAGAATGCATTTTTCAGTGCAAAGAGCTATGATAGATGGGCTTAGCAAAACACCAGCCAGCAGGCAACAGAAAATGACCATCATATGGTCTGTGAAAAGGTATTCAAGTTTTGAATTACAACTTTCTATGAGAATGATGGGCTTTTAGATAGTCTAGCATTGGCGAATATTTGAAAATTTAATGGTACACTGTGTAAAAGTTCTATGTCAGTCTAAATTCTGCATCTTTGTTTCTGCAGTAAGCAGCCATAAGAATAGTGTACTTGGGGATTAGAAAACTGCTAGAAAAAATAATGAAATGACACACTTTCATTACTTTTTGGGGTATTTTTCCAGTCCCAAATCCCATATATTTAATTTTATCACAGACTAAATATCCTATTTTTTTCCTGTTTTATTGAACGGGCAAACAGGGGTAGATGGTCCCCCTCCCTAGAGAGGAGACGACCTACTAGTCCCAGGATTCATATCCAGCATGCATCTCCGGAGGATGACAGGTACTAGTCAACTCCTCCCAGTTGAAAAGTGGCTTACTGCATCTTGCACTCTCAGAGGATTATAATGAAATTTAAAAGTATGCGTATGCTTAGAGAGAGACTTAAAACCTCCAGAAGCCCAAAATAAAACAGCAGCTCAGATATCATCTCTGCATTTTGTTGAACTGTTATAAAGCACCTACTAATTAATGTCTTTTCAAGTTTTCTGTTTGCCTGAATGGTCACAAGCCATGAAATAAGATGTCTAATACAGTAGAACATCATCTGTGTTAATCAGTCTGTTTTTACCTGCTTATGTAAATGTCAGTGGTGTTTTCACTGTGGTGCTTTATAATATGATAAATATTTGTTGTAGAGCCTATTCTTGTCTAGGTGGTTTTTTTTTGTTTGTTTTTTTTTTTATTATTTTTTTAACAAACTGTTCCTAAGGGGGAAAAAAACCCCACAAACTGATATGTTGGAAGTCTTGGCAACACTTGCTAGTTTATGTATGTAAAAATTGGCACTGTTGGTAAATTCTGTCCAAGTCAGAATGGTCTCCATGGAGCAGGTTTTCGTAGCAAGGTAGGTTTTGGTTAAAAACACAGTGCTTTAAATAAATTTTTATTCTGAATACCACCTATGATTAATAGAAGCACGTTTGTTTTTTTCTTGTCATGAACTTTCTACTCAAATTAGTTTGGGTATTTCATTGCTTTGGCAGTAGTAATTTTGAGGGGATTTTTTTTCTGGATAGATCTGGGGCTTTTTTAAGCAGACATTATAATTTCTATTGAGATGCAAATTCAAAATTTTCGCTTCAAGTTTTTGTGTTACAGTAAATGACAGGATACAGGTGGTTCATGTAAACAATCCATACATGTGTAAACTCTTACGAAGTTGCACTTAAAACTGTAAGACTGGTATATGGGTAAAACTCAATTACTGTAGTGCTGGTGTTTACCTTCTGCTAGAGTCTGTGCACAGGACTTATATTTGTACTGTAATTTGTCTTGTTTGCTTGATACTGGATGTATTCCACTAGTACATGTGGGAAGACTGTAAGTGTGTTTGGATAGCAATTCTTTTTCTATTTGAGTAAGACAGCATTATGAATTATAAAATTAAATTTATGAAACATTATTTCAGAATTGTGCCCCCTTACAGATACTGCATTTCTAGAAATTTTGCCAGCACATCCCTTTGATGGAACACCTATTAATAGTTTACAAATGTACTTTGTATCTTTTAAGCATTTTTAAGTAATTCTGCTTCCCATTTTTCAAGTCCATGGAAAGCCTGTCTTTGACTTCAGTAAATCACACTTGATAAAATCATCTGAAGTGATTAGAATTAAATCATAATCACATCACATATCAGTGAAATGAGGTTTTCGTCTAAATACTGCCATTCTTAATGAAGAATTGTAAGACTTTTGATGAGAGCCGAAGTTTTCTGGAGAAAGACTGAAATGGTCTAATACCTGTTAGCAAACATATTACAGTGAAACATCTGTAGGATATAGAATCTGTTACAGGAAAGATTTTGAGTCAGAGAAACAGCAGCCTAATTTTCTTAGTGAAATCAGTGCCTTGTTGTGCTTGGAAGTCTTGCAGGTAATCTGATCACCAAGTCCCAGTGATGCAGTCAGTGATGAACCTAGGAGTTTAGGCTAACCTCAGTCCTGATGGCTGGTTGCAGCCTCCCAGTTCCAGGATCTTTCTCCCAGATTAAGAAAAGTTCTGAGATCATTGGGGTCTTTGCATTGCATGCCCAATACAAATTAATAGCCCACCTTGTCTGTAGAGAGTATCGGTGAGGGAATCAAAGGTGCTTTACCTTTGTTCTCTACTCTTTGAGTTTACATTCATTCTGATGAGTTTTTTTAAATGTGCTTGTATCAATTTGATAACTGATGCAGTGGGTGTCAGGGAATGAGTGTCTGATGGATCAGCAGGAGTAACTAACTAACTGCTTATCACCACTTTCAAATCCTATTTTCACAGATTAATTGACTTTGACAGATGTCATCTTACTCTTCATTTGAGCACATTCCAGATTTATCTTACAAATTGACCCAGTCTGCATATAGGGTGCAATCAAGAAGATCTATTTCTGAATACATTTCTTAAACATGACATGCATTATTTCTGATTTTGATAATGTAAATTCAGTTTTTACAACATTGTATTTATTGATAATGATTCATAACATAAATTTTAGTAAAGGTCTTGGCAAGATTGTAGTTATGCTGGAATTCGTTCACTTGCCATATCAGAAAAAGTGACTCCTTGATGTACATTGACAAGATGAAGACATAAGTTATATGTTATTTCAGTGTTAAGAATTAACAAGTGCTTGGTTAGTATCATGCATTTCTTTAAGACATTTTAAAGAATAGGTTTTCATTTGAATTTGAGAGCTTCATTGCTGGGAGGTTTTTCATTTTTTAGATTAGAAATTAGAACTAAAAAGTCTGTCTAAAGTGAAAGACTTTCTGGAAACTGGAGAACTGCAAAATTGTGAAATTATAAGTGATAAAAACAAGGAGAATGAAAGTTGAGCATTTAATGGTAGGTGGGAATTTTGTTCAGACTGTTCTTTTTGAGATGTCTGCATAAAATTTCAGCATATAACCAAGACTGGATAAAATAAGCCTTTAAAAAAATTAATTCTCATATACTTTCAGTCAAGAGAAGTAGCTTTTGCCGGTAATCACAGAATCACAGAATCATTCAGGTTGGAAAAGACCCTTGGGATCATCAAGTCCAACCATCAGCCCTACTCCTCAAAGTTCTCCCCTACACCATATCCCCCAACATCTCATCTAAACAACCCTTAAACACATCCAGGGATGGTGACTCCACCACCTCCCTGGGCAGCCTATTCCACTGTCTGACCACTCTTTCTGTGAAAATTTTTTTCCCAATGTCCAGTCTGAACCTCCCCTGTTGCAGTTTAAAGCCATTTCCTCTTGTTCTATCACTAATGACCTGTGAGAAGAGACCAGCACCAACCTCTCTACAATGTCCTTTCAGGTAACTGTAGAGAGTGATGAGGTCTCCCCTCAGCCTTCTCCTCCTCAAACTGAACAGTCCCAGCTCCCTCAATCGCTCCTCATAGGATTTATTCTCCAGGCCCTTCACCACCTTCGTTGCCCTCCTCTGCACTCGCTCCAGCACCTCGATACCTCTCCCGTATTGAGGTGCCCAAAACTGGACACAATACTCCAGGTGTGGCCTCACCAGTGTGGAGTACAGGGGGACTGTCACCTCCCTACTTCTGGTGGTCCCACTATTTCTAGCACAAGCCAGGATGCTGTTGGCTTTCTTGACCACCTGGGCACACTGCTGGCTCATGTTCAGCTGCTTGTCAGTTAGAACCCCCAGACCCTTCTCTTCCAGACAGCTCTCCAGCCACACCTCCCCAAGCCTGTAGTGATGCATGGGGTTGTTGTGGCCCAAGTGCAGGACCTGGCACTTGGCCTTGTTGAAGCTCATCCCGTTAACGTTGGCCCACCGATCCAATCTATCCAAGTCTCTCTGTAGTGCCTCCCTATCTTCATGCAGATCGACACTCCCGCTTAACTTGATGACATCTGTGAACTTAATGATAATACACTCTATATCCTTATGAAGATCATCAATAAAGATGTTAAACAAAAATAGTCCCAACACCGAGCCCTGAGGAACACCACTTGTGACCGGCTGCCAGCTGGATTTAGCTCCATTGACCACCACTCTCTGGGACCGTCCATCCAGCCAGTGCTTGATCCATCAGACCGTTCGCTCATCCAGGCCATGGGCAGCCAGTTTTTCTATGAGAATTCTATGGGGAACTGTGTCAAATGCTTTTCGAAAATCCAGGTAGACAATATCCACAGCTTTTCCCTCGTCCAGTGTGTGCGTCTGTAAGAATGCTTGTCCAGGAGTCATCCTGAAGCCAGCTGTAGAGCAAGTACCCTTCTGGTACTTTCTCAGAGAACTTGAGGTGTGCTGTGCACTGCCAGTGCCAGACTGATTTGGCCTGGATGGTTCTTTCTCATCTTTCCAGAAACACTGTGTGACTTGATCAGGGAGGCAGTTTTGCAAGACATGAATTGAAGTGCTAGGAATGAGTGTGAGAAGCTAACAAGCCTTCAGAGTTGTGACCTCCCAGCTCACATACTATGTAGATCCAGGCTTTCAGACATCTTCAGGAGAAATCAGGAAGTATTGAACATGACATTCTTGATGGCTTTAAGGCTACATAAATGAACAAACTCACTGCAAACCACTGAGGTCTCTTGTGCAAGCCAGTAATAAATAATTTAAAATGTTATACACTGAATTTTATAAAAATGTTATTTTATCACTTTAGAAATAGTAATTTTTAATTTTGATAGGAATATTGTAGTTTTGTTTACACTCAACAGTGATAAGTATTTTGAGACACATGGGTCTTTGGAACGTGACCTGTGAATAGCTTCTCTGTATATAAAGTAATATATAGTGCTTGTTTATATACATAACAAGGCCTTACTGTCACTGATTTCATGTGACAGTTGGTAGATCTATGACCTTAAAGAGAAATTTTAGCATTTCCTCACCCTAATGGAGGTATAGATGCAAATTTATTACATACCCTAGGTTATTAGTGGACAGCAAATTTTGCTGAGTTTTCTCATTAGAAGTAAAATTTGATATTTGAAGAAAATCTTACATTGATACACCTTATCAAGAAATTTTTTTTTTACCATATATTCCATAAAAAACTAATAATAAACCAACAAGCCAATAATATTTATGCCAAATTGAAAGCTGTGAACAAATTCTGAGGTTCTTACACAGCTTCAGCAGAAATGAAAGTAATATAGATATTAAGAAATATTGTGAACTTTATTGAATTTTTTTAAAAAGCTGAGTCAGTTATTCTGCTTTGGTATTGATTTGTTAATTATTTCTGTAGCAGACTGTTGGCAACAGAATATAAAGTTTTAATCAAAATATATGAAATTATGAAATCTAGTTGCATTTCAGGAGAATTTCACAGTACAATGACAAAATACACATTTTTAAAATTCCCAAGGGAAGATGTTCTGTATAGGTTTATATATTGTTCTGATGAACAATACTGTACATTAATTCTCAAGAAGGATAATGGCAGCTGTTAAGCCACAGTGTTGCCATTCAGCTTGTAGAGTATAAATGTTTTTAAAAATATTGTTGTGGCTTTCATTCTTTACTTTATTGCATTTTAGATTGTTAATATTATGTCTAAAAATTTTAACATTTCCTTAAAGTGTATGGATTAAATCAGAATGGAAAATGAGAAATACAGCCTTTCTCAGCAGACAGTGCCTTAATGCTTTTGGTTTATATATTTGACTGCATGTCTCCACCTTCACTGCATGTGACCATCTCTCTGTTTCTGCTCATTCTGTCCAAATTCACATCCATGTTTCCAAATTTTGTGAAGAACAAGGACGCTGGAGTCTTGCATTCCAAAACAGGACAGTGTAGACCACCTAAGTGCTAAACCTGGAGCAGCACAGAGGTATCCTTATTTACCTAAATCATAGTTCCAAGTAAATGAGGTACTGGTTATTCTTCATATGCTCTCCATAATACTTTCAAATATGTTTTTTTCTTTTTTTATGTATAAGTACATATATGCATGTTGTTCATAGATAATATTTAGTCCCCTATAAAGTACATTTAAGAGGTAAATTTGAGTATGACATGAGTGTTCTTATCCCCAGCACACTCTTCATACATTATATATGGGCATGAAAGGATGCCTACCTGTAAATATGTACCTGCCAGTGCCCACAGTGTGCTCAAGCTGAGCCAGAACTGCGAGTGCCGTAGTAGGCTGTTGAGCTATATGGAATTGTATACAGCATTATCTTAGCTAGAGGAAGAAAATAGAAAGGAAATTGTGAGTTTAAATGTATTTCTAATGTGTGCTGTTTGTAAGGACAGCATAGAGAGCAGAGAAATAAGTATATTCAGCTGTATATTACTTTGTTGCTTTTCACAGGAAAGCCTGTCCTACTCTTAGCTTTTCCATCCTGCAAAGAGTAGTCACTATGTGCTCTTTTTCTCCATTGCACATAATGTCACAGCCTAAGCAAGTGACATATACGGTAAGAGAAAAATAAGCCCCATAACCAACCAAACAGAAAATGAAGATAATGACATCATTCGAGTGATAATGCTGCTGCATTCGGTGGATCTAACCACAGCTTTAAATGCTTTGCTAACCTTAGGTTTTAAGTAAAGCTGCAGCATTTAATATGTGTTTCCCTGTGTATCCACCTTGTATTTGTCCTGGTAGAGAAAAAATTAAAAAGTAATGAGAATATGCAAAAAATAAATGTGGAGAAACAGTTTGAGGACAAAGGGGATTTTAATTTTTAATCCGAGATATTTTTTGGTAAGAGAATACATTCTTTTCAAACCCAGAATGCATCAGGTAATGACCTCTGCTCATGCAAAAAGCAGTTTGTATTTTGCTGCAGTATTTTCTTTGTTGTGGAGCATACTGCGTCACAATATAATGCTCATCAAATATTGCAGTGGGTACAAATCATGAAAATTCACGGTGATTATATTCGTTGTGTATAATTTGGTGTTCCAGATGTTTAGGTATCTTCCAGTTCAGACACTGGGTTGCTCTTTATAACCACAAAGGTTTAAAGGGGAAATAATTTTTTTTGAGTATTATTTTATCTATTTGTTTTGCCTACAGTAATTCTTTTATAGCTTAATATATGACATTGATTATATTGTTGCAAGCTCCTGTACATGTTTCTTGCACCAGTGTAAGGTGGAAGTTAGGATTTGTCAACATTTCTGGTCTATCAATGAATAATGATCACTCCCAGTTTTTGACCACTCCTGAAATACTGTATGTACTTTTTATTCTATATATATATATTAATTATATATATATATAAAAATTATTATCAGAGGTTTAAAATTGTAAATCCTAATTTGTAAATGATCACATTACTATGGATAGAAGAGAGAATTTTGGAACACACAAGACTTGCAGAGATTTTCATAGTACATTTATAGTCCTGGGTCATAATGGTGAAACATGCTTTACTTTCATTCTTACGTCTACTGACTCATATTACTGTTCATTGTTCTTATTTACTCTCAAGGTAAATGCTTAGATTGTCAGAGGTAGCTAGTGGCTCACTGTCCAAATGTCAGATGAATTCTGTAAAAGATTTATGTAGGAAAGGAGTGAAGGAATGAAATAAACTTCTAACTTACTTCTGTTGACTAGAAAAAAATAGAATTGTTTTAAACTGTTTCTAAAAAACTTCAACAAGTTTTAAAACAATGAGATTTTTGAAAAGACAAGTTTTTATTAATATAGTGGCAGCATTATTTAAATTTGATACGATACAGTATTTGTTTTGCTTTTGAAACTTAGATTTAAAAGCCATTTTTAAAGTTTACATTTGAATAGTATTTTCTGGTCCTTTCTGCAACATTTTTTCCTGCTGTCTACTCTGCATTTGTTATTCATGTTGTTAAGAGATGACTAGAAGGCCTATGAGGAGGCATTGTTTCGAATCAAATACAGACTGTGAAATGCGATCTAGCTGCAGGTTCAGACAGGATCAATGTTATCTCTCCTGTTTTGGTACCTCATAACTTTCACACCATCAGCCTCAAACAAACCTAACCAGTGCAATGTGTCTTAAACCTTGAGTTCACCAGCCTGTACATGACGATAGTTGTCACTTTTTCATCTGTCAACCATTTCAGTTATTACCTTTATAATACATTAATAAATAATCTTCATATTTCTGTATTCTTTTCTTCTTTGTTTATTTATTTTCTGACATGTCATTTCACAGGCAGTCCAGAAAAGTGGAAAGATATAGCAGCCAAAAACAAACTAGGAAAGGCTCCGCAACTGAAACAGAAAGGTAGGATTGCTGATCGATGAGTAAACATCTCTTATTATCAATCTGATTCCAGGTTTTGGAATATACCTCTAATACAACTTTTAAAGTAGAACATCTGTGACCATACCAAAAGCTACGTTATTGTAATTTACCATATTATTTACTTTTTATCTATATTATTAGCACTGCTTGTTGTGTTGCATACATATGGAATTTTTCTGGCATTTTCCATCATTGCAGATAAACTCAATGGTAAAGACTAGCAGTCCATCCGTTTTATGAGCCAAAATCTGAGACCCATTGCCACTATCTTGATCTCTATAAGATGAAATTTGGAAATGCGTAGCATATTTCATTAGTGTGGGACTAAAGCTTTTCTGTGCCTTACCACTGTTCTTTTTCCAACAAAACTCATCTATTTTACAGTTACTTTGAGGATGAAAAAAATATATTAACAGATTAATAATTCAAGATGTCTCTGTTCAAACTAATTTCACTTTATAGAATTGTCTACACATATTTTTATATTATAATCTATCATCACATAAAGTTAATATAAACACTGAGATTTTAACCATTGTATTAATTGAATTTTCCTGTACTTGTATTATCATTGTAACTTTTAGCTTTGATGCTACAGTAGTATAGGATTATGTATTCAAATTCTTAAGAAAGAGTGAAAAAAGTAAAGATATATACTAAATCATAAGTACATCTAGTTAAGTTTTAAACCCTGTGTATTGGTTGAAATAAAAGCAGCGAGGAGGGGTAAGAACCTGCCTTTGTCAGAAACAGATTTACGCTATTTTGATTAGCAGAGGAGAAATGTACATCTGTTTATATTGTGAGGGTTGAAAAACTTCCATGAACAACTCAGACACATTTTTATTTTTAATGAAAATGCACATTATGTAGCAAAACTTCAGAGCTTTTATTTTATTTTACTGGTTCAAGTCCCAGATTGTTGTTTCTGATCCAAAAGCAATGGTTACATTTTTCTTGGTTTTGATGGTTCTCTTGTCACAACAGTCCAGTTGCTTTTTCAATTTAGACCAGAGAAATTGCCTAAATGATGGCTGGAATCATTGCTGTGTTTAAACCAGGGACAGTTTTGCTATTGAGATCACTAAAGCCATTTTTGCCCCATTTTTTTCTAACTTCTGAAGAGTAAGGGGAGCCTCTGGGGCCGAGGTCCAAGAGGCTCAAAATTCTTGATAACCGTTCAGCGATGAACCCAGTGCAACAAGACCACAGGGAAACATGAATTATGTTTCTTCTTTTTGTATCTCCATGACACATGGTGTAGGTTTCTCTTTCCACAAAATGATTCACTGCTATTAGATGTGAGACAGAAATGTCTAAATAGGTCTGAGTGCTGTAGTTTAGTATTTCATCATAGGTATAATGTTGCACTAATACCAGAAAGTTTTGATAATAGGACATACAATTATTTTTTTTGTCAAATGGCAAATATAATTCAAGACTACTTCTTCCTCAGATATCCATTTCTGGTTTAGATCTGGTCTTTATTTTGCAGTTTGCAGGTTTTGTCTACTACTAACTAAGCAGATTACTGGAATAAGATATCAGCATGCTGTCAGCTTCCCTATAAAGCCTTTCAACATGCTATGTAAGATTGAGTTCTGTATTACTGTGATAGCTTAGGAAATGTACATAAAAGGGAAAAAGCAAACCTTTTCAGGATAGTTTACAGAGCCTAAGAGTTCTCTTAATTCAATGAGATAAGCCTCGAAGATGGGATTGAGTAAACTCTTCTGAAGGAGTAAAACTGATTACATGAAAATAAAACATTTTCTGTGCTTGTATGAATGAGCAAAACTGTGGTAAAAGTTGGTTCATCCCAGTCTTAAAATATTTTCTTGCAGCCCTAACTGATCACCCCAGAAATGCCAGAGTTGAGGTTACCTGTCATATATGTTATGATACATATGGTCTTTAACTGTACTTGCTATATTTTACATAGGACCCTGTGCCAGGGGTGCACTGGATTGGCAA
Source organism: Strix uralensis (assembly GCF_047716275.1). Lineage (NCBI taxonomy): Eukaryota > Metazoa > Chordata > Aves > Strigiformes > Strigidae > Strix > Strix uralensis. The sequence continues at coordinate 34,443,986 of NC_133974.1, forward strand.
TGCTCTCTTATTTTTCATTTTTCTTTATAGTTCTGTAAGTGGCAGCATATTTTACTTAGCACGTGCCATTGAGGCATCAGTCTGGGGAGAAAGGAATTTGAGTTTTCTTGTGTGCAGGCAGAGTTGGAACCTGTAGGATTCCCTGTAGACCATTGCCAATTGAATTAATAGGTTTGCTGCTTGCAGCGTTAATTTCCTCTGTGAGGAACCAGTAGATGAGATACACACATATGTGCTCGTTGCAGTCTCATTGCTCACCAGGTATCATTTCTCTCCCAAATTCCTCTCCTCTCCATAGTTCTTATCTCACTTCTGTCTCGTTTCCTCAGTCATACACTAGCTTTTGTCTCCCATGCTTGTTCCTTTTTGTCTCATTCTCCTGATCAGCAATTTGCAGACTTCTTCCTTTCAGCAAGTGATCTTTCTCCTAGGCCAACAGGTCTTTAACTGCATTTTAGTTTTTCTCCAGTTCCCTTTTAGCTCTATTTTCATTTGCACCCCAAGTAGCATATTTGTCTCAATGTAATACCCCAGATAATGCAAGTCTTAAGCCTGATTTGTCTTCATTTTAGTTAAGCAGATCCTCTATCTTTCTCTCATGGAAGGGAACAGTTCTGTAAAAAGGTTATTACTGAAAGAGCAGGAGGTAAGTTTCTGAATCTCAGGTAAAGTGTCTGTTCTGTAATGGCAGGACAGACTCTCCTAGTGCTTCACTGGGCTCTCAAGGTAAATTCCAGGATATTTAGCCTCTAAAATGAGGAAAATCAGAACTGCAAACATGAGGAGTTTATTTAATTGGAGCATTCATTCATAGTATAAGCAAGCAAGCACTTTCTGGCAGAGTGGGATCCATATTTACCTTATGGGTTATGATGTTTTAAACATCTGATAAAACAGATGCTTAAAAGCTGGTTACATGCAATAGTTGACATGAATTACTTTTATAGACAGCATGGAGAAGCAGGCATTTTCAGAACTCAGCTCATCTTCATTATTGTAAGCATCTTTTAGAATCAGGGGAATCAGTCTCTGCAAGAATGTTACGGTTATCACCAGGGCAAGCCAGGAGTTAAGCTAAAGAAGAGTTAGGGTTTGAGAGAGAATATAGCAAGGGCAACAGAATCCTGGGTTTGTTGCATTGTGGCTGGACTTCCACTAAACTATTACTGATGAAATGGCTTTGAAACAAAACCTGTTTGTTATCCTGGGTAGGCATCTGCATGTTATCTCATACATACTTTTTTTTAGGATGACTTTACAGTGTATGATAGTCATATAGACAGTCCCTTGGTTATTTTGACTGTATCTTGTGGGAAAGTTGTGCTGGGTGTGTGAAGGAAGACTTCATAAGTCTGAAGAAATAAAAAAAACCCAACAAACACAATGAAAGGATGTCACAGGAAATTGAAATCTCTGAGATAACAGCAGATACAGTAGTACCATTTACAAAACGCTGCACTGTTGGGAAACCAAGGAAGAGTAAAAAGGCACACTTAGAATACTTTGACACTCTCCAAACTTGAAATGTTTCAGGTTATCTTACACTTGCAGTGTATGCAATTATTAAACTACTAATAATTATGCTTTATTATACTAACATGTTTGATCATTTTACTGCATATTTTAATTGTATTTTCATTAGAGTTCCTTCAGAACTGTATTTCTGGTATTACAGCTGAAAGATACTTAAAGAGAGTCCTTATTTCAAACTCCTAAGGAAACTAAGAATTATGTATGTACTTACATGTTGTCCTTTTTTAGGACACTAATTGAAATCCAGTTAATATTTTTAATAAAGATAAAAGGTATGTTTTAGAAACAGAAATGCTTTGTGGTAAAATTAGGTATTCATAGCCTAGCCTGTGCTAGTACTTATGTCATATGTGTTGTTAGCTTGTGTTTGCTGTGTTTAAGCTGCAGCTAGCGTTTTTGGCCAACTGTCCTCTCTATGCAGTGCAGTTCAACAGTTCCACAATTAGGGTCATGTGTATCTGCAGTGGTGAGTGTTCTGCAGTTTGTCATTTTGAAAATGGATTTGCATTCAGAATTAATAACTCTGATCTGAAATGTCAGCCCTGGTCCTGCAGCCACGATTTGTAATGTTCTTTGATGGAGGGGGGCATGGGAAGGTGTGCCTGGAGCTAACAACTGAACAGTTTCTTTTTGGCCCTGATGTTTTAGGGGTCTGCTACCATGTCTTTCTAGAAGGGGACTTCCAACCCCACGAACAACTGAACAGCCAGTCATTAGGGGAAAACATCACGCTCGCTCAAGGTCGAGTGAGCACTCTAGTATCAGACCCTTATGCTCTGTACATCACCTAGCGCCCGGAGGGTCGGCGCCACCTTCTCCACTTCTGACAAGGTTGCTACTATGTGTACAGCACAGCTTTCATGTTCTGCCTCCCAGGTGTCAGTGTGGTGTTGTACTTTCCTGAGCATACATGGTGCGTTCACTCATTCTGGCACTGTAGATTATCCTCTCTTCATGGTATTTACACTTCTTCCATATCCTTTATGCCACCTATCTTCACCATCCAGATGGTACTTCTTGCTGTTGAACTTAAATAGTTATGCAATGTAAGAGTAAAAAATTAGCTGTGTTTTGTCCTTCCATTGTTGTGTTTTGTTCTGTATCCATATGAAAATTATTAAAGTATTTTTCTTAAACACTGCGCAGGAAATCATGTGCTGTTCACACAGCTAACTCTGATCTTACAGGCTAAGAGAAAGTCAGTTGATCTATGTAGTGTGAAAGCCAACAGTATTTTGAACTTGCACAAATGTGCTACTTAAAATTGCAAATTATCTACTTGCAACCTTAGTGTAGTAGATAAACAGTGCTTATCCACTCTAGTGGGTGTGGTATTACTGTAACTGGCAAAGGCATTTAGTAGTAAGCTCTCCCTCTCAGTGGTCTGCTTCTTCTCCTCTTTGTTTTACTTTCTTGAACTTTTTCCCTAGTTATTAGAGGTGGCCCTACTTACTTTAAATGCCAATTTACCAGCGTTCCAAAGGTGTTTGATGTGTTACACTCAGATGCTGCTTTATATATGAGAGATCAAGTAGCTAAGGTGCTCTGAAATAGTGCTAGCTAGAATTCAGCCAAAGGGATTTAGGATATTTACTTAGGTAGAACTATTAAAAATCTTGTATGTTCTTAGCACACACTCACACACAGCACCCCTCCAATACCAAGTTAAAGGTCTTATTCCTTCTCTGAGTTCAGGGAAAAACAACACATTATCCCATGGGAATAGATACCATTTCTCTGTGGCCTTGTGCAATTATTGCATCAGTACAAAGTGAATACAAAAGTTAATAAAATATAGAGGTAGCATTTTGTATTGCCCTTGTACCAGTGCAGGAGAACATATATAAATCGTGAGTCATAATCATGAGTGGTTCTTAGAAAACTGCTTTTCGTTCAGTGGTTTTTGACTAATACTTTACAAAAAAACCCCAACAAAACAAAGGAAAACATTTGCCCTAGTTGAAGGTAGTTAGAGAAATCAATTGAGGCCTTGTAAGTTAACTAGGTATCTAGACCTGAGTATGCGCATATGGCACACACCAAATGCAAGCTTCTTCAAACCCATCTTCAATATATGCAACTTAATATTTGTTTAAAATTCAGAATATAAACGTTCTCTTCATTTGGGTTATTTTACTCTTAATTTCATTTGCAGAATACATCAACAAGGAAGTCCGACACAGTCTCCTCCTGCAGACACATCCTTCAGCAGTCGCAGGGGAAGACAGCTACCACAAGTTCCAGTAAGAAGTGGCAGTATAGAGCAAGGTATCAAATAATGAGCTTATGATAGCTCAAACTCTTTGATTTTTTACCTTTCTTTACTTAAAGTCTACTTTCATAATATGTGTTCAATGCTATAATTCTACCAATAAAGCAATAGAAGAGAATGAAAGCATATCTGTAGTCTGGGAAATCCTGTAGAGTATGACTGATGGACTATTACGCGTGGTTTAATTGCCTTAATATTCTAGTACCCTTTTATGTTTGTCTACTTTAAAATTTCTATTAGAATTGTGGTAGTTTCCTACACATATCTAGTTTGTATTCAGCTAAAGAATTCAGGGGCAAAGATTTTGACAATATTTTGACAGTCTTACTAATTTCTTATTTTGTGGTGTATATTAATTGTGCACTATTAACATAGATTAATAATATCACAAATCTGGTTTTCTTCTGGAGTTCATAGTTCAGTGAGTAAAGAATGAAAATAATCGCCATGGGAAATGTGAAAGCATAGGTCATCAGCTCTTTCTTTCTTAAGAATAAACTGATCAGGCAAAGAGTGCTGCTCTTTTCTGAAAAAGACAATATAGACCTAATGGTTGTGGAAGATGTTTTTTACATACAAATATCAAATAAGTATGAATATTGCTGTTTCCTTTTCTAGCAACGTACTGCACACAGAGTGTACACTATTATGGTAAAATGAAATAGCATAATGGATAATATTTGCACATTCAGGTTTTCTTCCGTGTTTAAAAAGCCTATTTTCTCATTGACTACATGCAACAACTGAGATTCCTATGTACCGCAAAGTTTTCTTCTACATGGAAATTAAAGAAATGCTTCTAAGATGAAATGTTGTGGTGCTTTATAGAACAGTTGGCAAACCACTCTCTTGAATAGATAACGTTGCTGACCATAACTTTCTTATCATGATAGATTACTATAGGGGTTTTTTGTATGATGGTTTACATTAACATGCAATCAGCTTACATTAATTTTATGGCTTTGAGCTGTGATGGCATACTACACTGTCAATTAACACATATAAAAATGTATTCTTGTTTTATACGTGTGTTTATTCTGAATGATTAATATACTAATTGAAGTGGGTTTTATTAATTTTAAACTTAAATTCGAGTCCTCGTTTTGTTTTGTAGTGAATCTAGGACTGTCTGGATTATAAACTAGTTACAAACTACATTTAGAGCTTCTATTTCTGCATATTAGTAAATTGAGAGCTTTTTAGGGAAATGTAATAAGTAATTAATGAATTTCAAATTTCTTTCATGTTTCTTCTGTAATTCAGAACTTGGTACAATATATAATGATGAATCAGCTTTTAATTTAAAGTTGTCTTTCCTTTGGATATTTATCTATCATCTTTCTGCTGTTCTTGATAACTGGTGTGTTGAGAATAAAATACTAGTTTATATTTTGTTAAAGACATTGGAAATGAATGTAGAACTTATCATGAAAATGATTAGCTGGGATGTATACAGAAGAGGAAAGAAAAAATGAAAGTTGAGCAGAAAGCTAAAGCTACTCTAGGTTTAGGAAGTTAATATCATGAACACCTGTAAATTAATACTGTTTCACTGAACTCTTAGTTACACTTGTGGTTGATATGCTTGCGTCTTATGTGTAAAATGTACAAGTAGGATGCGACATACTGTTTACTTTGTTGTTATATATCATACTGCCTGTGTCAATATGGCTGTATTACGGCATATGGAGTTGAAGGCTAAAGATTTTCTTCTCTACATAGTACTTTTGTTTTGTTGAAGTGACTGGCTTTCCTTTTGAAGGGGAGGTTTTCTGATTTTACCCACGTTTAATACTTTGTTCAAGATATTTGCAGAGAAGTGCTAAATTGAGTAGATTTTATAAAATATTTTTAAATGGTTTTGTCAGTATCTTCTGAAATAAATATGATAGAATATATAAACTTTATACTAATGTAAGAAATTAAATTCAGTGAGGCTATTTGCTCTGATTTGCAGTATCAAATTTTAATACCAGTTTCACCTCTTTAATTCCTGTCAAATGAGTATCAGGGTCAAATGGAGTGACCAGAAGTGATCTAACTCTAAGGTAGGATTGAATCCAAAGCATATTGAGGTGTGTGAAAGATTTCCATTAACTGTACTTGGAACTGAATTGTGTCCTTAGTGATTTAAATTCAGTCACCGTGGATATAGATGATGTCAAAATCTAGTGCAATATACAAATGTTATAGGGAGCATTTCAAAATGCATTTTCTTCAATTATAAATAAAGCTACTTTTTGGTGGTCAGAATTGACATCCTGTGTTTCAAGCAAATCCTGTATGATACACCATAAGGTATCATTTTTATAGTAAAGTCCTTCTTTACGCTCAATACAAATTCTGTTGTGTCAGCTAAATACATACATCTATGAATCTGTGTATGTTTTACAAATCACAGTGATTGCTGTAAAACAACTGAATGTCTGTATATTTAGAGTGGGCATTTTGTTTGCTCTTTGCATATTCAGGAGACATAGAAGAATCCAGTAAAGTAATTTTATTACTCTTTAAAGCTCTCATTATGGAAAAAATGAGTGTTAATGAAGGAGCAAGAGACTGGTAGTGGTTTTCATCTTGAGAAACAGTGATGTTTTAACTCTTAATCTCTAATCTTTAGCTCTGAGTTGTAAATGATCATATCCGTGCTAATAAGACTTCTCCTAGGACTGATGTTGCATCTTGAACATTTTGTCATTGTCAAGTTTAGAAATAAAAATCCAGTTGTTTCCCTATCTCTGCCAGATGATGTTGTCTTGGTTACTGCTGTGGTGGGCAGTTTGAGAATCATAAAAAGTCAGCCTGTGAGAAAATAAGGTAGCTTTAAAAGGTCCTTATTAGTAGACACACTTTATTAAAAGAAAATCTCTTAGAAGTAATTCTTACAAAGGCCAAAGTAGTGGTCCCTATTCCATTACAGAATTGGGGTTGGTACTACTGATCAGGAAGAGAGGAAAAAAATCTTAAAAGTAGAGGGAAAAGTCCCATTTAAGGACTAAAACCTCCAACCAGCATAATTATGCACACTAGTAAATTAAAAAAAAAGGCTTCTTGGTGATTATGTTCTAAAGGGGATAGCAGCTTTGCCTAGTTTTGGCGTCGGGGAGGGAGGTAGTTATTTTCACTTGGAACAGTTCTAACTAAACATTTTTAGCAACTCCAGTACACACTGACATTTTAAAGTGGTTACAGTTAAGATTGTAGGCTTCTGTAATTTTTAGACAATGTGATCTTTACTGTAATCCCAGTGATATTCAGGGAAGACATGGCTGTATTTCTTTCCTTTGCAACCCTGTCAGCAGTATTTCCTAGAGTGCAAGACACACTGGAATGTTATTGCACTTAAAGGTCTTGAGATGCTTCAATATTGAAAGTTAGCCTGGTATAAGTGTGTGTGTGTGTGTGTTTTCAAAAAGTCATGATTTGGTAGTCATTACCCTAACTTACACTACTTAAGCGATTTTTATTTCTTTGTTTTAACTGATAATTTTATAAAAGGACCTAATAATATGAAGATGTTTTGGCTCAGTGACTAAAGCAGTGAAATTCTAAGCCATGGTAAGGACAACAGTGTGCTCTCAGTATGTCATCCTGTGCCGAGCTGTAAGAGATTTACATTGGTGCTTTTTTTATTTGCATCACGTTTGAGTGGAACTGTGCAAATCATTAAGAGAGGCTGGGATTTTGCATTGACTTTGTTTTTCAGCTGTTTCTATAACAACTTTTTATGTAGTTGCATGGTTTTTAAATTATATCTTTGTATAAAGTATATTTCTGTGATCTTTACTGAGTCCGTCCTCTATCATTGCAGCTATCAAACATCACAGGAATTCTTGCTTCAATAGTATTTGAGGGTGGATCTCTACACTCTTGTATAATGGTTAATCATTGTATTGATCAAGGAAATGAATACAGCCTGAAGATCTGTAGCATTTTTCTACACTCCTTTGTAGCTGCAGGAGATAATATTAGGGATAATACTATGAAATCTAGCAAGTAAATAAGAAAAAACATATTATGTAAAATTGAAATTTATGAACCAGCAAGATGAATGTGCAATGGTGGTTTGTAGTATAGAAACGATCTTTAAGAGCTAATTCATGCAAAACAGGTCTTTCTCCCTGTATCTGCTTCTATTTGGCTCTTCACAGCATGATTTCTTTCTCATAGCTTCAACAATGTGGTTTCATGTTTCAGACGTCCTATAATGAGAGTAAGGTTTGTGATAATCAGCAGTATATTTACATGTAAAGAACACCTGTAAATGTAACTGAACTAGTGTGGTTGTGTGAGTTTCCAGTGGCATCTGTTTACTGCAGGAGGCTTTGTGCAGTGACCTTTAGAAAAGCAAAAGTGTGACCAGCATTAAGTATTGCTGTACATTATCTCATGTTAGAAAAAGCTGCATAAGTTTCGTACAGTCTGTGTGCAGGGTGAAGTGTATGCGTGCATGTGTGTGTGCTGGCTGTTTCATGAGGGAAAGTTACGTTGAAGACTCTACTGGTACTGAATGGGGATTATTTATATAAAGTTAATGTGTGTAATACATGTACAAGTCTTTAATGGTAGTCACATCATAGAGGAATGAAGTGTTTTGATGTCCAGTGTTTCCTTTTAACAAATAAGAATCAGAATTTTGTGCATAAAATCAGTCTTTTGTCAAAGAATACACTTGAGTTGCAAATATCTTTTTATATTTAACCAACTTAAGATCCTAAAAGAAATTAATAGCTAGTGAAAACAGTTCTGTGTATATGTACCTGATCACTGAAATGTCATTGCAGTGAGAATATGGCTTGAGTGATTGTAAAAGATCAAACCCTTTCAGTTAAAACCTTTTTTCAGATCCATCAGTGTAAAACTTGAGTGGCAGAAGAAAAAGAATAAATAATTTCAATTTTAGATTTTAGTCTTTTAGAGTTGTTTGTTTTGTCTTCATATTTCTGGTTTTATTTTAAAATTATTAGGTGGCACTGCATATTTTGAGGCAGCTTGTGGAATCTTTACTCACGCTGGAGAGTATTTTTTCTCAGCATTGCTAACTCTTGCAAATGAGTTCAAGCCCCATGATCTTTTATGTTTTCCTTAAAGACCAATTTTCAATAGTCCAGTGGTTATTGAGTATTATAGATTTCAGTTAATAGAAAACATATTTGTAACACTAATTATTGTGGAAAAGGCTTCATAAACTAAAACAGGGCTACGTGGTTCAGGAGTGAGAGTGATACTTAAAGCAATTTTAAGATTTTGATGTCATTCATAAATTTGGTTATGACAATACTGCTCGAGCGGAATACTTAACGAGTCCACAATCTGGTTCTCAGTAACTTCATTGTTCCTGTTAATTTTAAAGAAAAAGTCATAGGCTTTATTATTTGTCATGGTTTATCATTTTAATTTTTGACATTACTTTTACATATGCTGGAGTACTGCCTACTGTACATGCCATTGTCACATGTAACACATTTCTTTATCTAACTTCAAATTTGCTGATTTCTTTTTCTGTTTCCATCATTCCGTGCATTTAATTCATTGAAGAGCAAGAGACTTTTAACTCTTCCACAAAAGGTAAATATTTACATAATTTTTTATAAATGTTTGGCAACTGTTTATACTGGCTTTTTCCTTCAGTATATTCCATGTCAGTATATAGTATTTAGTTAACAAGAAAGAAGGTTGTTTCTCAAATATATATATGCTGTCTATCTGATGCCCCTCTTCAGAATCTGAATATGGTTTCTCTTGTGATTTCTAATTTTCCTATTGAAATGCAATATACTGGATTTAACAGGAGTAGTCATGGTATTTCACATGGCTCAGAAGCTGCTCACTTGAGTTAAAGTTCACTGAAAGACTAAGATTTTACCTAAGCTCTTGAGCTCCGCACAGCACCTGTTTATAATGATGAAGTCATGGCTCTTGACATCTGTGAAGGATGTTCATAGGTCTGGGCTTAGGAATAGTTGCAGGTCATGATGGCCAGAAACTGTCCTTCGTATGCAGAGAGATTCTGAAGAATGAGCTGTGTTTTATTTGCATGACAAGCCCATGACACTCAGAAAGATAGTCATGTTATAGGGCAGATTTCTAGGGGCAAACATACCATGCTTACCTCCTATGAATTCTCCATGTCAGTGCTGATACCAGTGAGTCAGTGAGCTCAAACAACAGGTATCTAAGGCTGTCCGACAAAGTGAAAAGTGTAATCTGTCATGTCCCTACTGAGGCAGCGTTGCAGAGAAGTCCTATTTTTTTTTCTTTTTGCTGAAAGTAGAAGTTATCTCAAAATCAGAATGAAGGTTGGAGAGAAAAAATTTAAAAAATTAATCCCTTTTAATGTTAACAGCAAAATACTATGCTGTGTAAGCATTAATAGCACAAATTAACCTTTTCTGACCTTTAGTCCTGAGTCCTGCAGATCTTGGGAAATTCTGATCTGAGTACAGGCTTTGATGGGTCAAAGCCAAACTGCGAATTGAACTTGAATCGGAGTATCTCCTACAACTTTCTTACTTTCTGAAAGGATGAATCCCACTGACACATTCATACTTGCTTAAGTAAAAATACAGCAGCTGTTCCACTAGCTACAAATTCCAACACCCACTCCAGTACTCGGGAGTATGCTTTCATGATAATGTTAAAAAAAAATGAAAAAGAAATTATATTTAATTTAGGTATTAGCAATTACAGGTTATTTGGCAGTGTTAAGAATGTGCTATGAAATGTCTTAAGCAAGTGCTAAGAATCATTGATTTTACAGATTATTTCTGTCATTTTTGCTTTCTTCAGTATTGATATTTCTCTCAAAAAGAACAATACGACTCAATCATGCCAGTTTGTTGTTTATGCCTCTTTCAAGTTCACAAACCTACCCCTGTGATTTGGACTGCAGTGGATATTTCTTTGTTTAAAACAGTTGACTTTATGCAGACAAACTAGATCATGACTGTAACAGGTTTGTAGAAGAGCTTGTTTCCACAAGATTTGGATGGATCTGGCCCAAGATTTGGGAGTGTGTAGAAGGTGGTGGGGTCTTTACATGCACAGATTCCTCTGGCTCAAGGGAGCTGAATGCAGATGCAACCCAGAGGCAGAAAGAGCTGGGCAAAAGAAGAGGAGCAGGAAGAAGTGGAGTGCTGGCGGTTCTGAGGGTACCATGAATAACTTAATTAAGTTGAGCTGACTAACACTAGTAGCCCACTGTCATTTGTGACTTTCCCCTGAGCAGAATAAGGTATAAAAAGAATACACAGTAGGTGAATGAGAGATGGGGATGGGGGATGTTAAAGGATATTATGTGGCAAGAGACATAGGTATGAAGGAAAGCATGTACTACAGATGTGAACAACACTGGCCAGATAAATCTGCAACAAAAAACCCAAGCATCTGTTCCGCTAAATCAGTGGTAAGAGTTGTGGTAAAGTCTTAAGCAGATTAGGAAAATGCTGACTTGGATTGCTGCCAAAACTAGTGGTTTACTTTTTTCAAATTTTAAGAATTATATGTTTGTTTTCTTTTAAATAGAAGCTTCTATTTGGATCGTTCTTGAAACTTTGAGGAAGAGCTGAGCATTTTATCAGCCAGTTCAGAGTTTTATATTGGCTTGTCTTCCTTCTGGAGTGAGTTGTTAAACTCAAGATGGCCACTGTGCCTCTGTGTGTACTGGGATATCCAAGGTCATTTCCCAGATTGGCAGTGTGAGTATGTGCTTTAGTCACGCCTCCATTCTGATTTGGGAGGAGGTCCAGAGTGGTGTCAGCTCCCACAGAAAGGAAACCCATGCACACAAGCTTAAAGGAACCACAGCACATTTTAGTCAGATGCAGGGACCAGGGTTGCAGAGCAGGCTTCAGAGGCCGTCTCCCTCACTATCTGTATGTTGCCGATAAGTACTTTTTGAACTCATATATGCAGAAAGTGGTAACAAGTTCTTTATCTTAGCAACAACTGGATTTTTCAGTGTTACTAACCTTATATTTCAAAACATTAATCTCCTCATGATTTCAAAATTTTGTGTGTTCTCTAAATTTCATGGTAGAGTTTGCTGTGGATTTTTAAAGTCATGAAACCTACCACAGGGATACTTTGTGTGTGCATATTGCAAAACTCATCCTGAAGGCTGCACAGAAATAACCCGGAGACTCTCTGTATTATTTCTGAAACACTTCATCCTGGTCCAACACCAGTGTGAGTTCTCCCTGCTGTGCCACACAGTCAGCTCTCCAGTGAATGCTCCCCTCCCTCTTTGCTTCCCTTTCCCACACTACTAGGTGATTATCTCATCCAGATCTCACTGCTAATTTATTTCCCTGCCTTTGTTCTGGACATTGGTTCTGCCTAATTTCTTCTTCATCTTCCACTTCTCACTTCTTCAAACCAGATACTGTTTTTTTCCCACCGATTCCCATCCACATTGCATCTAAGTAGCATGGACAGATGAAGCTCCTGGCTTTTGCTGTGTAGAAAGGCTAAGTGTACATGCCTCTAGACTGCATTATAGCTGTAGCTGTTTGTCATTGTTCAACCTTTCTTCTTAGTATGAAGAGTGAGAGTGAAGAATAGGTCAGATCTCTGTTGGCTTCTAGGATAAGTGCAGTTCCTTGTTGCCCTGCCAGAACCTGCTATTTGTGTCCCAGAAACACTGTTCCTATAAAGTAGTTTTTATGAGAAAAAATTTTCACCTCAGCTTACTTTTCAGTATCTTCCTTGTGTAAGCAAATCTTTCTGTCATTTTTAGACTTCTAGACTTTTTCCCTTAAAGTTTGCATCATAAAGGATGTCTGATATCTGCTGGTAAGGGTTACTGGTATCTGAAATCTTGATGCCAATTTCTTCTTGTTACGTAGCTTACTCCAACATTTCATAGTGCAGGTAAAACTTGGAGGATTTCCAAATTTTATTGTTTGCCTACACCTCCTTTCTGTCTTGAGCATCTTCAGCACAAACTAGAAGTGCCTCAAGAGCAAATTCTGTGTTTGTTCCAGATGTCACCATTAAAGAAAATGGTATAGCCAGTGCTAAGACATCCATAGGTTTTCTGTGGTCTAGGAAAAAACAATATGGTTCTCAGTTTTAATCACAGACCAGGTAATGTCACCAGTCATTCTGGCATTAAGCCCATACTTGGGTTTGAGCAAGTATGTCCTTTTAGAAAGGTACTTTCACTTAATGACTGAAAGTGATGGAAAATTGTTCCTGTGCCACCTGACTTTTTAAACATATGTCTTACTACTTATCTGACTTTATCTAGTTTCATAGCTACTGGTGTTACTCTGCCTGTATCTGCTAAATTGAAGAGCCTTCTGTTGTTAGAAGTCTTCCCACATGTAAATAATTATGGACCCCAATGAAGCCACATATCTCCTTTCTTTTTAATAATTTCCTGAATCTGTTATTGCAAGGTCATGTCCTGGACTTTGTATAACTCTCATTACCTCTCTCTCCATCTTTTTCACCAACAGTATGCTTGGAATGATAGTCTTCCTAAAATGTCAGAATCCATTGACTTTAGATAAATTGAGTATCTTCCAGTTTCCATGTTTATTTTTGATGTCCTAAAACTCCGGATCTCTATATGGTATTTAAGAATTTGTTGTTCTTTTTGTAAGCATAAAGGCTTATTTTCATATGCCTTGCCAAAATTTACCTTCTCCTTTCTTGCTTTATTATTTTCAAGATAGCAACAAGTCTCCAGAGATAGTGATATTTTGCTGGAGGCACATGTGTAGCATGTACAGCAGTTCAATTTTGGGTATGAGATGGTTTTCCTTGGAATTTGGTGATGGTCATACTGCTACACAGGAAGTAGTTTCAGTGCTTAAACAATTCTAATCCTTTTTCAAATGTTTGAGTGGGTTCTTTTTAGATGTTATTTATGGACAAGATTCACGGCTTTCCAAAGTCTACAGAATGTAGAGACTCTTTGATGATTGTTCTAATGTGAAAGAGGTGGATACCTAAACAGTTAAGATCCGGAATTAAAAACTAGAGCTAGAAAAGCAGCTATAGCAGTTTTGCTGTTCCTTGCTAGTTCAGTATTGCTGCCTGTGGTACAATCCTTATTTAACATAAACATATGAGCCCACATGTGTTTCATACATTATGCTATCAGATTAATAGACACGTGTTTATAGCATCATGCCATTTAAGAAATTTTGCAAATAATATAGAGTTTAGTTCCCCTTTCAAACCTTAAATAGGGGACTTTAAATCTTAAAATTACTTCAGTCTCTTTTGTACCAGTCACTGCTGTTAGTGAAGCTTTTGTAGCTCTTACTGATTTTCATAGGATTGGTCTGTTGATACCAGCACAGGTTGAATTTATTTTAATGTCACACTGGGGCATTGTAAGATTCACATTCTGTGGATAACAGAAATAAGCCATATCATATATATGTCTATCTACTAAAGTATTAAAAAAAAAGAAAAGAGAGACAACTTTATTTGCCCTACTATATGTGATATGTTAGTATAGTATATTACTTATGGTTCTGTTATTCTGTTCATAATTGTAAAGGTAATGTATATTCTGAACAGTTAGGATTAGAATTCTAGACAGGTTTAACTTCTCTGTCAAACAGCAGACAGAGGTTGAAATGTGCCCATACTAGTTTTCTGAGGAGAGAAATAAAGGTGAGGGCTATCAACTAGTTAATGCCATCAGCTGTAACTCTATAAACCTTACCATAGTGCTGACATATTAAAAGGAGTATAACTAGTACATAAATTCTTAGTACTAGTACTTAAATTCATAATGTCTTAGAAAAGTTAAGAAATGGCTGTCTCCTTTAAGAAAAAAACAGCCTGTCCTAATTTTCTTTCAGGGTAGGTTGCAGGCTGAAAATGAGATCTGTAGCTATTAATGTTAATCAAAACTTCTTTTATCACAAAAAATACAAGCAAGTTTTTGAATTACTTTAGGAGTAAAAAAACCAACTCTTCCATTATATGTATATGTTAAATTGTTCTTTTACTAATAGCATGATCACCTCTGCAGAGATTGGAAATCCGGATGTTTAGTTGTACTTCCAGCATGTAGCATATGTAGAATCCTGTAAGATGTTATGAATTACAGTACAGGGTCCACAGTCTTCACAAGGATGTTTCTTGAATTACACGTGAGGAGGAGGCCCAGGAGGAGCTGATGGACCTGCTAACGTATGGGATGGAAGATGGTCTTAATCTTTGCAGACCTTGTCTTCTTCCTTTGAATCCCATTCACAGTGGAAGCCAGATGGGATTTAGCAGTGAGTTGAATAATAAACTAAGTTTATAGCTAAGGGATCTTTTGTTTGTTTGATGGAAGACCATTCAGAACTACATTGGACAGTTAATTCTTGGTAGCTTGGTGTGGTGGGTAGGCCCAAGCCAGCGACTAAGCACCCAGCAGCTGCTCACTCACTCCACCCTCCATAATGGGATAGGAGAGAGAATTGGAAGAGCAATAGTGAGTGAAAATTCATGGACCAAGAAAAAGGCAGTTTAATAAATGAAGGGGAAAAAATGAAGAAAAAGAAAAAAAACCCACAAGCCCCACCACCAAGTGATGCAAAGGCAATCACGTACCACCTCCCACCAGCAGACCAATGCCCAGCCAGACTCTGAGCAAACAGCTACCTTGAAAAGACTACCCCCAGTTCTATTGCTGAGGATGATGCTATGTGGTGTGGAACATCCCTTTGGTCAGTTGGGGTCAGCTGTCCCAGCTGTTCCCCCTCCCAGTCTCTGGGGAGGTTGGGGAGCAGCATGAGAAACAGAGAAGGCCTTGGTGCTGTGCAAGCACCGCTCAGCAACTGCTAAAAGATCAGTGTGTTAGCAACACTGTTTTAGTCACGAATCTAAAACTCAGCACCCTACAGGCTACTGTGAAGAAAACTACCTCCATCACAGCCCGACCCAGTACACCTGGGATTACAGGAGTCAAACCTGTTTATAAATATATTAATGGAAATGAAGTATAACATTTTGATTCCATTCATATGTCTGTCTTTTCTCTCCTGCATGGCTTGATTGTTTATGTACGTTATTGTTGTACAGCCTTCACATGGTTTAGCAGTAGAAAAAGCTTTAGCTCTAAACTTGCACCCCTTATCTAAGTAGTCTGCTCAGTGAGTTCTCTTCTTTCAATTACTTCTTATACTGATTGACCTCACATCTGAATCAGCAGCTCTTGAAGAGATGAGAGTTACAGCTCTTTGAAGCATATCTTCTGACACCAAAGAGAGTAACATGTCGACACAACCGATATTGATGGTAGTTGTACCACTAATCTGAGACATAGTAAATCTCCATATTTTGATTCTAGGGCCACTGTAAAATTTAAAGGTTTTGGGATTACAGTGCTTTGCTCTGTAAATTACTGTGTAGTCCTACCTGTCAAGAGCTCCAGGAAAGGCACTCTGTAGATACTGATGTCCAGAAAGAAAGTAGATCCATATTTTTCTAAGAGGCAGGTTAAGTTCTTGAAGTATTGTTTATGTCAAATTTTCATTACCTGTGGTAACCAGCTGTGTTCCAAAAAGTTATGTGATTGTATGGTGGTGTTACGTATGGTTGTTACAGCTTCTGCTAATGTGCTTTTGCTCCTGTGTTAGATTTTTGTTCTGCTTCTTGTGATTAATATGTAAAGGGTATACCAGGATACTTTTCAGGCAGATGAAATTTTCCATCACAGAACTGAGATAGATACAACATACATTCAAATGTGCATGGTAAACAAAGATGGAAATTTTCTATAGCAGACTTACATTTCACACAGTTGCTTGCTTAGAAATACATTAAACAGCTAACTGGTACTAAATTAGATTTTACTCCATGCACAAAACCAGATTTCTCCCATTAGAGAATTTAGATTTACTTCACAGTCCTCATTAATTGTTCTCATGTTATTTTATATAGTGATATCTAATAATGAAAACCAGAACATAATCATGTTGTTAAGGATTTAAACATAACAAAAATCGAGAACTACAGAGTTAACATTGAATATTTACCCAAACTTGACTGCAGCAATTTTCACATATAGTCACTGAAATAGCATCTCATTACATAATAGAATATTCTTTCCCAGGTACTGTAAGTAATACAGAGTAACATTATATCATATAAATTATTTAGTATAATGTACAGTTGACAGGGTGAAGCACCTAAAAGTCACACAACAAAAGGGTTATTTTTTAGAGTAACTGTAATCTGTGCACCATACACATATAGGGCTAAATTTTTAAAGGGGTCTCAATTTTCCCTCTGATTTTATATCCTCAGTCTATTTCATGTATGATAGGATTAAGATATCTGAGTTTTTTTACTTCAGTGATTGATATATCTTAATCCTTTCATATCTGTCCTTGAAATAAGAGGCCATCTTTAAAAATTTCACCTAAAGTGCTCAATTTTGCCTTCAGATACCTCCATGCAACTTCCATTGAAGTAATTGGAGCTGTGCCTGCATATCTGATGGTGGAACTGGACTCATTGCAATTAAGGTACACATTTACCGACATAATTAGTCATCTGGAATAATCGCTGGGCCCAGTGTGACATTCTGCATGTGCAGAATTTCCTAGATCGGACCCTCTGCGTGTGGGAGATTGAAGATTACAATGATAACTTTATTTCTTGCCTTAAATTTGTAGCTGTAGCAGAATTTTAATGTAATTTGCTGTATTTAATTTTCCTGGTTTTAAATAAGAAATGTGGAAGGAGGACATAAAAACAACATGTTTTTCACAATGATGTCTTTGTATATTTTTTCATACCTAACCAGCGCACAGACATTCCATCATTTCCACAAGCACATTACGGATAGTACATGCATGCACAATCGTGATTTGTGAAGTAACACACAGTTTAAAATATCCAACCCTGAGTGTACTGCTTTGGGTTTTTTTTTTTTGTATTTTTGTGCTTGCAAAGCACAGGCAAAAAATAGATGCGCAAAGAATCCCACAGTTAACTAACAGCGTAAAACCCACATATGAGAACTTTGGTACCTCTTAATTCACAATACAGATCTTTAAACAACATGATAAATTACTTACTTTCCACTAATATAAAATTCTCTGTGTTTTGTGATTGAAAATTGATTCCATGCAGCTTTTAAATTGGTGTCTCTCTCCTGTCCCTGGTCTGGGGAGGGGCTGTTTACAAAAATCTTGATTTTTAAAACTGACCGTTTTGGAGAGAGTTATATAAATCCATGGTTGACCCAAAAGCAGAAGATTTTGGGGAGGTTTTCCCAAATAAAATGCCAGTCCTTGAATTTGAGACTACACAAAAAATTCCAACTAAAATAAGTTGTTCTGGGATGTTCTAACCTGTTAAAACACAATGAACATAGTGAGTACTCCTTTGATTTAGAATAATTACTGATGAATATTTGGGTCTAGTTCTAGAACTGTTAAAAAGTGCCAGTTGTCAAGGTATTGGTTTTATTGGTATTTCTTTGCATTTATAGTGCTACGAAGTTTAAGAACAGCAGAATATATAGTTCCCTCTGAAAATTATCTGCTACCACAAAGGTTAACTTATTTTAAGGAAGCCTTAGAGCATGGGCTTTCACACCACTCTTTCCATTAGTGCAAGGTCATCTTCCTGTGGCAAGCACAGCCAACATTAATTTCCATAACTTGTTCAAATTGAGGAAGATGCTCTTTATAGCACCACAACTTCTTGAAGGTTTAAGATTAGATTTCTTTTTTCAAACAAATGCTGTCATAAGGAAGTTAAAAACACAAGAACACATAATTTCTTTGAAATAGAAGTGAATATTAGAGAGCAAAGTAGCGCTTTTAAAGGACTTTTTGTAAAAAAAAACCCATCAAACTAGAAAATTACTGTATTTTTTACTGTGACTGGTTGAATGGAGAAATTATTCCTTTCAAATAATCTTCAACTATGGTAAGCAGTTATGTTTTAAAATAGCAGTAGGAGTTAATTACTTTAAAAATAAATTTTAATACCTGTTTAATGCATTAATTCTTAGAATGTTACTGTAATATTTTCTGCATTTAAGCAAATGCATGGTTAGATGATCATGGATTTTTGTCCCCTGCATCCAGAATACTTAACAGATTTCTAATTCAGCCTATCACCTAAATTCTTTCACTCTTTTCATATCTGTTGCACCAGCTTGATTATGTGTAGGAAATTGAGATGTCTGCCCATTTTCAGGTAAAGACTATTGCGATGGAAGTGGTTATTTCTTGACATTAGTGTTCCTTTGTTCTGTGTTTACACCCTGCTTGTTCTACATGTTTGTACATTTCTTTGTTTCATTGAGATGAAAATAAGCTAAAATTGTTGTTAAACCATTTGTTTTTCAAAAAAGTTTTCTCTATTTTTAATTGATTTTCATTGTGTGTTTTTGCAGCAAGCTTAGTAGTGGAGGAGCGAACGAGACAGATGAAAATGAAAGTGCACCGTTATAATCAGACATCAGGGTCTGGTTCTAGCCAAGAACATGAGCGTGAGCAATATACCAAGGTAAAGTCAGTAGTATTGAAATGATACTTTGGCTTGAAAATTGAAGGCATAAACCTGTTTATTTAAAAATTATAAAACCCTCAAGAACACTGTGTTATAAAGCCTGACAGAAATGTCTTCAAATAATAGCTTTTTAACATCATTTTTACCCCCATCTGGTGTGTATTAGACTTAGTCTTTGATGTCACCTAAAATGAAAGTGGAAAAACCAGAACACTTCAAAACTGATTCAGGGAAGAAAAATCCTTCAACAGTTGTTAAGCAAAGCTGTGTCACCTCTAGCTTAGAAAGTCCTTGGCCTGCAAATCCCTGAAGGCTGGAAAAGTGGGCCATGGAAGTATCATGGTATGTTGGCCCTACTCTTTTGTTCTTCTCTAGGCCCTTGCTGTTGTCTGATGTGTAGAGAGCTAGACAGAATTAGATCCAATCCCATGCAGCTATTCTCATATTTTTATCATTTTTTTGCATCCTAATAACATCACAGGTAATGTATTTCCTTTCCTGGAATACATACTGGTTACTTTGATCTCCTTTTCTAATAAAAGCATAAAGATTTCCTCTGATAATTAAGTGTACCTGGAATTACATTAATGAAGTTATATAGAGGGACTTTCTTCTGGTTTTTTTGATAATTCTAAAATGCTGTCCCACAACCCTGTAAGTTTAAAACTGTATAGACTTCTGAGCAAACTGCTGAAAACCTCTTGCACATCTGTGCTGCCACTTACAAATCAAGCTGTGAGGGGCTGGAGCTGAACTTGAATGCTAAAGATGTTTCACCTTGTCATGCCTAACGCAGGGGGAACAGTTGCAGAAGTCAGAAGGGGAGAGGTTTAGTTAGATTCTGTGTTTCCTTTTAGAAGTACAGCACTGTGTTGGTGTAGGCAAAGGGCAGAGACAAAACCAGCGGTAACTCAGTTATAGGGGAAGCATTCCTGCAATTTTCTTCTTCAAGTGCCATTGAGAGTTATGTGCTTTCAATGAGTGACCACGGGACGGCAGTATGAATGTAAAAGTCCACTGTAAAAAATTCAAAGACACACAGCGACTGTGTGTGTTGAAAATAAGGTCTCAGAATAACAGTAGTTGGAAGAAAATCACAGCTTTTATTAATTCAGACTTTTGCGCTTCACGAGCCACATTTCAAAGATTTTCTTCACATCAGTAATAACTAAACGCTTGTAATTTTATTTCTTGATTTTAAAAGAGACAAACTTTCCCTTTATGAACCAGAGCCATACAGAAAACAACAAACATTGTCAAGCTCTCAACAGCTGTGGACATCAGAACACTCCTGGCATTTACTGCCATAGCACAGGCACCAGACTTACTGTCCCTGCCCCTCCAGGGTCACTTCCCTGTGTTTCGCAGAATTGATGCATGCTCCTGGAGGCACAGGTTAAAATAATGGATAAGTGAAGTACTCAGCAGAAACAAAATCAGAAATTTACTTAGGAATGGGTAAATAGGCAACTGGGCATCTAACCTGCAATATCTAACAGATTTGAAAGATTTATTCAAGATCTTGTTACAGTTAAATATGGAAACAGCTTTAATAAGGATGTTTCTTATTTGAGACCAACTCACTGTGAATACAGAACTTAAGTGTAACAGCTCTCAAAGGAAGAGAAATAAGAGAAACAAGGCTTTAGGTCCTCAGTTGCCAAATTGTGGAATATCAGTGCTATTAAAAAAACCCCCAACAACTGGGATGGAAATTTCCAATGAGATCATCTGTCAGAAGCCAGAATTTGTATAATAATTAGAACAGCTCATTTGATATTGGGTTTGCCATTACCTTCACAAGAGGTCAACTCAGGACAAGAGGGTGAGATGCAGTGTGTCTCTGCAGTACTTCTCAGCCAGTTAACATGTTGAAAAATTAGTAAAAATGGGTTTGATAAAGTTTGCATGAGAGAAATGTAATGTGCAGTCTGACGATTTTGGTCAGGATGACCGAACATATACCTTTGTTCATAGTCAAAGGCCAGTTTTCTGATTTGGATTAACTGTGTTTACGAATTGATTCAAATGTTCGTATTTTTTCATTATGAAACATATTTTTTAATCCTCTCTTTAATATTTATCATAACCATTATTTTTTCTCCTCAATATATTTTTCTTACTGGGTTAATGTAAACCCAATGTATGGTTAAATAGTTGTTGGAAAACATCAACCTGAAATGTTACAAATTTCTCTTACCATCTAGTACCTAGAGTTTTCTAGTAGCGTCTTTAGTTCTTAAATATATGTGGTAATGAAATCAAAATTTAAGTCACAGCATGATGGATAGAAAGAACTAAATGGAAAGAACTCTGTTGAAAATTGTTTTATTCAGATTTTTTTTTTAGGAAGTATGACCACAACTTTGAGGAGGCAAATTTTCTCTCCACTGTTACAAGAAAAATATTTTTGAAGTACTCGGTGTTCTGACAGACATGTATTCCTTTGCATGCTAAAACAGTAGTAAGGAGAATGAATTAGTTGTCCTGGACTTTAAATCCAAAAATCTTTAACATTTCATGTATTTTCTACATGATAATGGTGTAGTCCTAGATAAGATGGTCCAATATATTTTTAAGTGTTGAGAACAAATTATATTAGCACATTCTAACACTCTACAATATTCAGTGATGTAGCTGTTTGCTTCATATCACTATTGTGATAGTCATCACTTTTAAAATGTTACTAAAGCAAACCTGCTACTGTCTTTCTTTACCCTCAGAAGATGCTGAAAGGGTCAAGAAAATAAACCAGACAGATGAAGATTTAGACAGTTGTAATGAAAATGTAGTAAGTCATATCAGGTGGTGCAGTAAAGCTGATGACTGAGACTTCTAAGGACTTAAAGAGTATACCTAATTTCTGCTGCCAGAATCTGTGAAAAGTCTTTGAAATCTGCAGGAGCAAAATGTACTTTAAATAAAAAAGAAAAAAATAGTCAGTGGTCTAATGGACATTTTGTAATAGTGAGAAAGAAACATTAAATGGCTATTAAAGAAGTGGTAGTTGCAAGCAGACTTTGTCCCTCTTTAACAGAAATTCTTCTTTCTTTCCCAAGTAGCAGTGTTTGCCCACTGCTTCAGAAAATAAGTATTTATAATTACTAGAGAAATTATGCTGTGCTGCACATTGAGAAAATATTCCCTTCTGCTTTTCAGAGCAATCAGCTCACATGGATTTGATTCTTCCACTATTTAAGCATTTCCAAAGATGCTTGGTTTATTACATATAAAATTCTCTAAACCTTTCAAAAATTTTCCTTCAGTATGGACTCCTTTGCAATAGTTGATTATGTGTATGCAAAATTAATTTCTTAAATTTAAATATGTTTTATATTGAAACAAGCCTTCTTTTTCAGAGGTATTGTAACATGCCTTTGCAATTTCCAGTCCATTTCTGGTGCATTTCTTCGATTTTTGTAATTTCTCAGTTTCTGAATCTTCTAGTCTCAGTAAGCAACCTAGTTTTTCAAGCATTCAAGTTGGTGTGTAAACATTTTTAAACATCCATTAATGGATTTTGAATAGGTAACTGTCTGTTCTACAACATTTGTATAGGTCTTAGAGTTCCACTTTAATTGTTTTGAGACCTTCACAGAACTGACATCCTTATTTCATTCAGTTCCAGTGGAAACACTCCGTAATTTATGTGAAACAGTTAAATTCTAAAAAGCTAAATGAAAAAAAAAACCAAAACAAAACAAAAAACGTCTGTGGATTTGGCAAAAGGGTTTAAAGAAGAGCTTTAAACATCTGTCTGCCTTCTTTCTTGTATATTGGTAACGCTGTAGTGGCCAGTGTGCACATATTTGTGCTGTTTCAGTGTTTGAGAGAATCAAACACTTTGGTAGCACAATTCTGGATTTGAACAGATATAAATGACAGTATATCTTAATTAGGCTTTTAATTCAAAATACAGTAATGCATTATTCCAGATGCTACAGACAGAACACAAAACACCATGCTGCAGCTGCTCCAGCTTTCCAGAGAATGTGCAGCACATTTTTTGGAAGGTGTGTTTATTCAAGAGAGTTACTGATCAGAACACTGTAGTAGATACTTAAAAGGACATCAGTCTATATTTAGATGCACTACCATCTCAGTTAAGACTGTATGTGATTGGAAAGCATTTAGCATAGAAGTGTAATATTGGCATTAGTTCAGTGGCACTCTGCATGTCTTAACTTGATAGTTCATGTCTACAAGGAAGGTTTGGATAAGAGACTCAGGATTATAAGAAGCTGATTATGATAAGTTTTATGAGATGTTGGGGAAGGCACTTTGGGCTATGTATGGAAAATGTTCCTGAACATTAATGTGACGAGTAGCTTCTTTTAAGCCCCCTTTGTCCACCTTCAAGAAAAGAAATCTACTATATGTCATACTGATATGACAGTCACTCCAGTACCGGTAGGGTTTTGCAAAATTCAGTGAGGTCCATTCATTCGACTCGTGGGCTTCACTGCAGTTTTCCCATGGTTTGACCTGCTAATTTTTACTGTTCCCTGTTTGGAAGTTGAGTAGTGTTCACAGTAGTTGAGTTGGGAAGAGTTACATAGAATCACTGGTGCTTACTGGGCTCTGGACTGTCATGTGAGCTGCTCCTAAGACACAGATTCAGATGCTGGTAGGAGTTAGAGATGATGCCTGGACACAACAAGGTGCCAACTGTTGGACTGTGAACCCAGGCAGCATTCAGAGGAACTTGTGTGAGCAGTCTTGAAACTCAAGGTGCTTTGTGCATGATTCACCATTTTTTGACAAAATTCCTTGTTAGAGTAAGGTGCCTCAAAAGATAGCTGTGCTCTCAAGACTTGCATAGGCCCCTGGGTGAATCTAACCCTTAATGTTTCTGGTCTGGATTTCTCCTTCCTCATTTTAATTTCCTTATTTTAATCCCTATTTAATTTTCTCATTTAATTTCCTCATTTTAAGCACTTAATGAGGCACATATTTTCAGAGGTTAGTCACCTGAAGGCTTTTTTGTAGTCAAAGGAGGGGACACTCCTTCAGTTTTCAAAGTCTGAATTATTATGTTCTCCATGATTTGGGGAGATAAATCTAGAAATATAGAAACTTATTAATATGGAAGATAATATAATTATAATGGATTGTTAAATGACTTCTGAAATGTGCCTTATAATCAGTAAAATTCCTAACATTGTTAGTCATTGAGGAACTGTAAAAGTATTCATGAAGTACACTTGGTTTACGTCTGTGCTCTTTCCATTGATGTTAACACGTCTGCAGTTTATCATACCCCTTTCTTCTCCTTTTGCTGGCATAGAAGAAGCAGCAACTCCACAGGTGGTGAAGTGAATGGAAAAACTGCATTTCAGCTCTTTGTATTTCAGACTGAAAAAACTTCTGTCTTTGTAATGCAGAAGCAGACAGTGCAGATAGTGTGGGCATTTGAAACTAGCTGCTATTAGTGTTTAAAAAAATGGACCTACTCTTTAGTAATTGCTATCAAAGGTGCTGCAAACTTCAGCAGCTCTCCTAATGTGATAAATATTGCACCTCAGAACAGAAATGTTACATAAGCTTTAACTCTGTAAGATACAGAGTTGAAAGAGAAGTGATTGCACTGAAAATTCACTTTATTTTGAAGCTTCAAAATTATATAATATTTAAATATAACATGACAAGGAAATTTATTACAATTACATGCAGAATTATGAAGAGCAGTAGTTTTCTAGATGAGCAGAACTGTATCTTAACTTTTGAGCCCAGTTGGAAATCTGCAGGTGTTACTTTAATGCACATACCAAATAAGTGGATCTTAGCCCATGACATTTTTCTTCTGAACGATAAGTTCAGGTATATTGCAATAGTAAAACATTCTTCTTTTAATGATCATTGCTTTGTGGAAGAGTACTATTTTTTACTTCCATCTGTATTTGAGGGAAAAAAAGGTTAAATTCAAAATTGTCTTAATTTTGGTAATCTGTTAGCTGAGATGAATGATTATCAGATTGTACTGAAAAGGGATAGGTAGGGAATAAGGAGGAAAAGTTGTATGCCTCCTGTAAAGGACAGTGAATTCAGTAGAAGCAGCAGCTATAGGAAAGAAGAGCTAAATCCAGAAGAAGTAGTAGTAAAACGTAAACGTTGTATCACTCAGCATTAACTTTCAGCATCACCACTTTTGTACTAATCTCTATTTCTATGAAGGGAAGGGTTTTAAGTTTTTTGGGAATCACAGACCTGGCGTACAGTATAAAGGGGTAGTAAAAACTCAACCATGCTATGAAAATCTCTTTTAGGAAGGGATGCTCCATGTTTTATGCAGTAGCTCTATGATTGGAATACCAAGGCAAGTAGAAGACATGGATTCAGTTTTTTCTTTATCTCCCATCTCACTGTAAAATTCTCCTTTTACCAACACATGAAAGACTGACTGTTAAGCCAGTCTGATATTTACAAAGCAATTCCATTTTGTACAGACTGCTGGACTGCAGGCAGCAGGACAGAGGGAGGATATCTACACAGCCCCCACTTATGGGGAATGATACCTGGGCTGAAGACCCTGCGGCAATAAATGGTTTCGTATTGATACTGAACAGTCATTCAGTGAGGCTGAGTCCTTAAACAGTCACTCATACACAGGCTGGAACTTCTGACTTCTCTCCCAGTATCCTAACCAATAATCTGGACAGCCATGCTTGATGCTTTCCCTCTCCTCCCCATCCTCCCCAGACCATGTAGGTAACCCATGAAAGATGGATCAAATTCAGTATGAGTGAAACTGAGGGTCTTCTTCTGCCTCACATGGCATATATAGTCCACTGTGTTCAACTTTGTTATTTTGCTCTTAAATAATAGATTGAGTGCTAAACAAAGAGCCAGATTCAGGTGTGAACCTGAGACAAAGGCCAGCAGCCTATACCTCCCTTAACACTTAAGAAGAATAAAGGCTTCCAGCAGGACAAAGGAAGTCCTGCATCTGTCCTTGATGGGAGAGCTCAGATTGCGTCATCTGTCTCCAGCAGCATGTCATGCTTGCTCAGGGACCACATGAATCTTCTTCTACCATTCCAGATTCACTGTATGCACTCTCAAACCAAGGGCCACAAAGAGAATGTGGACTTTTTGGTGAGGAAGAGAAGTTGCTAGACATCATAATGACGGAGGGGTTGAAGTCAGATTGTCTTCAGCAAATACAAATAAAACATTGAGATATTTCTGAGACACTCTGTTACCATGCATAAAAAAACATGTATTTGAGAGAGATTGCATGATTATATTTTTAAGTATTTTTAAAACCTCAGTTGCAGAGGAATCATTTCTAGATATAGTTTAAATATATAGGAAGGGTGAAATTCCTATTTCACTGAATCAACAGTAATTTTATTATTTAATGGGATCATGATTTCTTTTGCAGATTGCAATTCTATTTAGCTCATTGAAAAGCCAGAACATTCCATGTGTTCAGATGCTTTTCATATTTTCAGATGCCTCGTTTTAGGAAAGCTTAAAGGTTTCATTAGGAATTCTGTGGGAATTTTACATAAAATATCAAGGCTGGCTCAGGAGTGGGGCAGTTTAACTTAAACTGGAGAAAATTAACCATTCAGTTTTCCAGCCTCTGAACATTTATGTTTAGCCTAAGTAAAAAGTTTTCATAGCTTTTATTCTTGCTTTGAATTTTTTTTAGACTTTAGAAGAAAAATACATCATCTAAAGAAATTTAAATGTTCCATTATGAAATAGACCTGATAAAAATTAGTGTGTTTTGTATTTCCATTTTTGAGAGGTTTATTTTGCAGTCTAAAACAGGGTAAGCACCAAAATTATTTAACAGACTCTACAAGCCATTTCCAAAAGGTGATCTGAATAAACAGATCAGCATAGTCTCACCTTAACCCTATTGGTCATTTATATTCAGATAAGCCATACCGAGTCACTTGGAAAAAGAATATCCAAATAAATCCTTGCTTTAGTTGAAAATATTTTTAAATATTGCAGTTCTTGAGTCCTCTGTGTTACCCTCTTGATTAAATCAGAGTTCTGCTGCATCTGTTTCCATGTCAATGCCTGTTAAGACATGTTATTTGAGCTCAAAGTCATCATGGTCCAAGCTATTCTGAAATCCGCAGAGTTTCATTTAGTATTTGAAGCTGAAAATTTACCTTTAGTAAACCAGAACTTTCTCTCCCACAGATGTTTTTATTCAGTCAGCCAATGCAAGCCCCTCACAGGGTATTGCTAAGAATTTCCTTAATGCACACCCCTCAGGTCAACCCCCCAGGCTTTTATTAATAAATTGGTTTTTGTTTTTTATCTTGGCATATGCTGTCCAGGAGCTGTGAGTATCCCTGAAATACATGCTGAGACACTAAATTTATATAACCTCCATTTCTCCTACAGATTTCTATATTTACAGTTAGTGCTTAGTATCCTCATTATTCCCTCCCCTTCTCTACTCCCATTAACTTCCTCATCTTATCTTAGATGTTTTACCTAGAGGTTTCCAAGTGTGCTGTGGAGACCCCAGACATAGTGGCTGAAAGGTACTGGAACAAGAGAAGATAAACCTGGCTTGAGGACAGGAGGCCTGTTACATTAATCTGTAGAAACCTGAGCTTGCATTTGCCAGGCTTTTAAAGCTAAGTCATGACATTTGCTGACTGACTCAGCCTGCAACCCAGTGCCTAGTTGAGCTGGGGATATTCACAGACTGTCACAGCTTTGTGTATAATTCATAAATAAGCTTTTATGACTTGCAATTTTACAGAGCACAGATCCGGAAAATAAACTCCCTAGAGTGTCGTGTCAAAAACTGCCTGGTCTTCCCATGTGTTAATAGTTTTCCCATAATATGCCCTGGGAAGTATACCACTGTTTAAGGCACTTCCCAGCCTTGCTCTCTAATGATAGTGGGTTTTAATTTTGTGAACCTGACAATGATTTGAACCTCATATCTGTGTGACTGAAGATTTAGGTAAGTGTGACATTGCTAGGATTGAAGCTTTCTTTTATATATGTCTGACTGATGATGTGAGTAATACAAGATTATGCAGAGGCGGTGTGGTGTCACAGTTGGTTTTAACTAATCAAAGCTTCTGCTGTTAGCAAAAGGGAAATAACTTCTACCCCTGTCCACATACTCCTCCTGCTTGGTCTTCTGCTAGTTCTCATGCACATGCACATGTAAAAGCAGCTAGATCAGGGAACTGATCTGCCTGAAAACAAATACTGGTTTTGCAGAGTTAGCTTTCTGCCTGACTAGTCCTCTACTATCATGATAGAAAGAGATATTTTAAGGTAGAAAATGTACCTTTTTCCTTTTCTGATAGAACTTAGTTATTGAAATCGATCACCAATGACAGCTTCATGTAGCATTGCATTTCACTCAGACTCATACGCAATTCTCCTGTTCCAAACAAACTGTACAGGTATTTCATAGCATGGTTTTTAATATTTGAAAAGCTGAAAAGAGGGTCTATAGACAAATTGATGGTATGTATGTGCTTGAGAAGATGTCTGTCTGCTGCATAAATATTTCATTATTATAGTTCCAGTGTACTAAAGAACCAGCAGTCTATTATTTCAATTCTAATGCTGTAATTTATTTCAAGTGTCTTATTTGGTCCATAAATACCATGTTTAATTTCTTCACTAGACATAAAGACATTACTTAATACCATTATTATTTCATACCATTTTGTTAGATCTAAAAGCAGTTAGAGAGAATTGTCATACTTAGGTCATTTGTTGTCTCAATATATACATTATGTTTTGATGAGACTCCTCACCCTTTCTTTTCTTGATCTCTAGTATAATATACAAACAGATCAGTACAGAAGTTGTGATAACGTCTCTGCCAAATCATCAGATAGTGATGTCAGTGATGTGTCAGCCATTTCCCGAACCAGCAGTGCCTCACGCCTCAGCAGCACAAGTTTTATGTCAGAGCAATCTGAACGCCCTCGGGGCAGAATCAGGTGAGTTCTCAGTGCAGCTTCAATTGTATCACACCCCCTCTTTCGTTTAGTGCCAAAATACCACCACAAATTACTGAAATTAGAAGACCACAACATGAGAATTTATGGAAAATGTTATGCACATATAAACGGTCTTCCATTGCTAGCCTAAAATGACAATATTTTTGCAGTTGTACGTATAAAACAGAAAGCAAACTTCCCACGAGGAAATGACAGATTAATGTATTTGTGGCAAGTGGAACTTGAACACACACTATCATCTCATTGCTGGCTATGAATCAGTGTAATCTATATGCCAATAAGTATTACAGCAGAAATACTACTAGATTTTTTACCTAAAGAAATTTCTTTCATAAAAGCTCTGTTTTTCTTTCTTTCAATCTGTATTTATTCCCTATCTACCTGCTTTTATTTTGCTGTTTTCATGCATATGATAAATTACTAGTTTTGAAACAAGTATTTGTATAGTAACTCTGATATTTCTGCTTCAAAAGTAGTTTAATTCATTTGTGTTATCAATAATTGAGTATTTCTTTCATCCTTGATAATAATCTATTCTCAGTTTAGTGCTTTTTTAGATAGATTGGTTCCTGTCTTCATTTAACTTGATGACAAAATTCCCACCAGCTATAACAGCTGTAGGATTGGCTTGGTAGTCTATGATTACATCTACCAATATCTGAACTCTCAAAAATTTGACTTTTAAGTGTTATAAGACACAAGAATAATTAGGAACTATTAAAAAAAAAAAAAAAGTCCCTATGCAGGAAATCATTCTGATAAAAGCCTGGATGGCATCATTTAGTACTTCAGAACGCTTCTACACAGATTCACTATCTGAGAAGTTTAGCTGAAGGCTTTTTGAATTGTTCGTGGAATGGGAGGGGATGTTAGACAAACTCAGAAACTGGCTTCTATGTATGAAGTAGCTCCACCTCATTTGTTTGTTAAGGAAAGTTCACAAGGGTATTCAAGGTCATGTTTCAGATTGGTGAAATTATAACCTGATGGCTGCAGTAATCCCCAATCCAGCAGAACGCTGCAGTGGAACTGTAAATGTATTTAAAATTATTCAAGTGTTTAAAGTTATTTCATGTGTTTAAATGCTGCATTTCATTGTGTCCTAGCTTTTCAGTATTTGTCTCACAGAGGGCTTTAATTGTACCAAAATACCTGTATTTCCTAGACATTGAATTTTCTCAGCTAGGCCCTGTCACAGTATCTTTGGCAGGTTGAACAAAATAGGATTTTTTCCCATAAATATCTCTGTGTTGAACATATTTTATCAGATATGTTCCTTGGGTTCAGAATGTCTGATCACAAATACCAGATCCAGACGAACCAGTAACCTCATGTGAGGCTGGAAAGGGGGAAACCTAGGGTCAAATCCTTGCTCTCGTTCAATCTCTTCCATTCTAATGAGTAGCAGAGCACCTTGGGTACAGGATTAGCTGACTTAGTGTATGAAACCAAGTGTCTGCAATGGGAGCTCCAGTTCAGCTTCACTCTAGACCTCTACAATGAGATGTAAATAGAATTCAGATGCCTTCCCTTTCAGATACTGTCCACAGAATCCATACCTCAGAGATTAGACACTTTATACTTGCTTGCTTGAATTTTCTCTACGCTCAAGTAGTACTTCCATAGTGAACAAAATGTATAGTAATAATATGCATTGAAGCTCATTCAGTAGAAACAAGAGGAAAAAAGTAATAGATTCAGAAATTACTCATATCTTTCAATATTTTTCTTCTAATCTGGCAGTGGTTTTGCTCCCCTAAAAAACCTGTTAAAGTAAGTGAGACATGCCTACTGTGCAATTAGCCTATTTCAACCATTACGTGCAGTGGAGTAAAATTTAAAATAATTTTAATGTTTTGTTGGAAAACATTGTATCCAGCAGATTAACATCCACTGTTCAAAATTTTCCATTTGACTTGTCCATACTTATTTTTGGATGATTGCCTGTCATCACTATAAAAAGTTCCAAGTCTTTAGAGACCTGCAAAAATGTTTTATCATGGGAATTAGATGTCAAGAGAGGTCAGAATGAAAGGAAGTTAGGTGTTGAAGAAAAGAAAAAGAGAAGGCATTTTGCTGATATCTGAGTGTTTCCTACTCTCCAATGTCTGTACTGGTAGCCTCTGTCACATAGCCTTTACTCAATTCTTTGTGCATCTTACTTATTACATGGAAATGAGGAGTTAGTTTAGGGAAGGGGTTGATTGTATTATGCACAATTTTTTCAGAGTGAGGTTCATGCTGTTTAACTTTAGCCTTAAAAACTACATATCTACAGTAGAATCCACATAAAAATTAGGTTTTTGTTAGATTATTTGTCTAACTTCCCTCAGTCATTAAAAAGAATCTCAGATGGTTCACCTCATCTTCAGATAGATGTCAAAGACAGGTGAATTGTCCATTTCTAGCATTAATTGTTGAAGGTACCCTGCATTAGTTTAGATTGGTTGTTTTAATTTTAGACATCTAAAATTAAGTGAAATGGATTCTTTCTCCTAAGTATTGATGTTTCTTTAAATTCAAGGTATTAGAAATTTGAAGTTCAAATTTGATTAGTAATTTGAAGTTCAGATTTTATTTTTGCCTCCAAGGAGCCTGTTGTTAACATATATCAAGCGGGATGGGATGGGATGGGATGGGATGGGATGGTTGAACAGGAGGGGCAAGGAAAAGAGCATTTTTTGACTTCCTGTGTTCTGTCTTACTGAAATCACGTATCCACCATCATCTTCATTTGGAAGTGTGTCAGCCCAGTGTCCATGGCAAGTATGTGAGTGTAAAGTTAAGTTTAAAGACAAAGTTCGTTGAACTGCCTTTTCTATACACCTCCTTCAGTTCTCCAGATACCTTCTGGAGGTAAGAGCTACGAAAAGCTACTAAGCATATAGAAACTCAAAGGAGGTGGCCCAGTTTTATCCATCTCACTAAATGAAATCATTTAGCTAGTATCCTTAGATGCCTTTTATCCAGAACTAAAATACACAAATTCAGAATACACAAGTAAGATTCCCAGTCTGTATCACCTTTGGAAAGAGTGTCTCCATCTCTTCCTCCACTGAGTAGAGAACAATGAATCCTAGGGCTATTGATCAGCAAGCTGATCAATTAAATTAAATGGAGAAATGTGACTGGAGAGTACTCCAGGATTCAGATGAGTAACCTGAAGTGAAACTGTACTACTCAACATTTTTACATGAGCTAAAAAACACTGTTTAGTTACTCGTATTAAGAGTTGTGGTGTCAAATTTCTGAATGTGAAGTGTGCCAGCCTAAGACAGAAGTAGTTTTAGTTAACATTGTTAGTCAATATCACCCCATCATCTGTGAAATTAAGCTCCTAGACATAGGAAAATACAAGATACTGTTCTCTTTAGGGCTATCATTAAGAAAACAAACTTTTGTTATAACTTTGTACAAAGTATCATTACTTTTAAATGTCAGAAAGACTGATATTTCAGGTCATAGTGAGTGTGGTTTATATCCACTAACTTCACCACCAGTACTGCCAGCACAAACAGCTTCCTGACCTTTCCTCCCAAATCCTAATGGAGGAAAGATCCTTAAAAAAATCTGGGTAATGCCTTTTCCCCGTCAATCCGGGCAGAATTGATCTCTTTCTCTTGTCCCTCAGTTCTGAAGATTTGAGATTCTATCATTTCAGACAATGTATTCTACTTTATCCTAACTTTATAAATAGTTATTCCTTTATTCAAGCAGTAAAGATTTTAAAACCTGGAAGCACATCTCTTTTTCTTGTGGCTTTAGTCTGTGGGTATTAGCTATAAGTGTAGAACAATTTGTGGGGATTTCAGCAATTTTTAATTTTAATGAGTAACTCCTTCAGTTACAAACTATACTGTGCATTTAATAATGTACAGCTTTTATAGAATGAAACACTATCTGAACAGGAAGGATAAAACCAGCTGGTGCAGAACAACACAGAAATACTGTGCGTCTTGTTTGAATAGCTAGATAAACACTCTAGCTATTCTTTGGGTCAAAACTCCCAAATTTAAAGTTTTGTAGTATTAGGAAACTTGAGCATGTTGAAGAAGTTAGTAACACAGAGAGAATGGAAGTAAGCCTTCCCTTTTCTTTAATCAGTGACAAGACTGTGTCTAAACCTTTTAAGGCAGAAGACTAATTTCATTCCTACAGTATATTTGTAATTGAATTACCTGTCAGAAAGCTGTGACATAGCATTCATGGAAAATACCATTAGTTAATCTTCGGTCTGGAGATTTTGTTGATTAACACTTCTAATAGGTTGGAAGAGCGAATTATGATTGATGCAAGTTCTAAATATAAGTGTATAAAATAGCTTCTTCATTTCTAATTTGTTTAGCAGTTTCAGCTGAATGTTATAACAAATGGCTATGCATGGATAAACTAGTCTGCCTATGAAATTATTCCGAACATCTTTCTTGTTACCATCCTGGGAAGTCTGGTTGACTGCCATGCTCTCTAGTGGAAGTGCAGGCAAATATCAGGAATTTTTGTTCCAGGAACAAAATGTTCTGGGGCTTTTGACTTGAATCAGAATCAGAGTTGTAAATTTGGCTTGCCATAGCGTTTGGAGTTGATGTGCATTTCATGACTAAAGTCAGATTACCAGTCCTTCTTTATGCAGGTTTGCTTTCAGCAATCATGATCTTTACTCATTAATAATACAGTCAAGCAGTACTTTGTGCCTATGTATGCTGCACATGTTACTGTGTCTGACTCAGGAACAATTCTCACATCCTAAATGAATCAGAAGGAAATTTTTCATGGTTTCACATAAATGATTGATAAGTAAGAATCCATGTTAAATACATGATGATTAATCAGCCCCATATGGGCTTGATCACACAAAGAAGGACATTCACTCACTTCATTAAAAATTAGCCATAATGATGTCATTGCATCATTTTTCATTAGGGGCCTGCTTATGCAAAGACACCTGGACTTCTCAGTGATGTCAAGTAGGGAACTGTCATGGTGAGCTGGAAAATTCTGTTTTGCAGGATTTAGGAAGTTGACTACAATAAGGTTTCACTTAAATCTGATTGAACAAAATCTACTAAATATATGAAAGACTAGATAACTACTTTTAAGGTGAATTTCTCTCAGTGTGTCTAGATTTCAAACAAATTTCCCCTGCATTAGGAATATCACTGTTATTCCTCGTTTTAAAATTGAAAACCACATCTTTATTAAGAATTATATTTAGTATCTTAATAAATATGTGATATAATATAATTATGTATGCACCATATTTTAATCAGGTTTCACATGCTTTGCTGAATTGAATGCTTAATTTTAATTAAAATATTTTAAATTAGTTTATCAAAGAAAAAGGATAATATAATGGGTTGTAACAGTGAACTTAAACCAGTCCTAATTTATCTCATGTATTATACCGTGCCACTGAATGGTTTATATCACAAACTCATATATGCTTCTTGGGATTCAGGTATGTTCACAGTACATTACTGAAGGAAAGTAACTTTTTTTGCTTCATACTGTCAGACTGTCTCTGACAAACCTTTTCATCCTCAATTTCCAGAACAGCATATACAATTTGCATGTGGCTGTTACTCTGTCAGTACACTAGAACTTTAGCGGTAGTACACTGAAGCTTTGAAACAGAAACAAAAGAGGAGGGAAATGACGACGCACGATCAAGTGAGGAAGTGGTTGGTGGGTTGATAAGCTAAGGGTGCAGGATGATGGAGACAGGCAGGACATCATAATCTACAAATCAGGGCAAGAAGAAGCCCATCCCAAGTGTATGCACATGAATACAGATGTGCTTGAGAGGAGAGCATTTGGGGGAACCTTTTCTGGAAGATAAGCACAAGTGGGTGGCTCTCTGAATGGCCTGTGTATGGGGAACAAACAAGAGGAATTAGAGGTGTGTTGTGCAGCTGCAGAACTATGATCCCATCATGATCACAGAGAGGCAGTGGGATAGTTCATATGACCAGAGTGCTGCAATCCATGGAAGCACAGGGCAGAATGGCAAGGAAGAACTGCCCTTTATGTGAGAGAGCAGAGTGTGCAGGGAGCACTGCCTAGAGATGGGTGATGAACTAGCTGAAAGTTTATGGGTCAGGATTAGAGGGCTAGCAAATGTCATGATATTGTGGGTGTCTGCTCTGGACTTCCTGATCAGGAAGAAGAAGTAGATGAAACCTTATTCCAACAACTGGAAGATTCACATTCACAGGCTCTGGTTTTCATGGGGAACTTGAACCATCCTGATATCTGCTGGTTGAGCAACATGGTAGGCGCAAGCTATTCAAGAGGTTTCTCTAGTGAACTGATGACCAGAGGGAAAGTCTGGAGCAAGGACTCAGCAGAGGATGATCAGATCAGGAAACATTTAAACAAACTGGACATGTACAAGTCATTGGCACATGACAAGATGCACTCATGAGCACTAAATGAGCTGGTGCTGACTGCTGTCATTGGAAGACCATTCAATAACCTTTGGAACATCATGGCAACCGGGGGATGTTCTTGAAGACTGGAAGAAAGAAATTGTTACTATTGTCTTCAAGAGGGACAAGGGGGATCTGGGGAACTATAGGTCTGTCTGCCTCAGCTCAACCCCTGAAAGGTGATGGAGCAAATAATGCTGGAAACCATTGCCAGACATACAGAGCAAGAGGGTGATTGTGAATAGTCAGCTTGAATTTACAAAGGCGAAATCATGCCTGACCAGCCTGATAGCCTTCTGTCATTAGTTGACTTGCTTGGTGGATGAGAGGAGAAAAGCAAATGTCTCTATCTTGTCTTTAGTAAGGTTTTCAGCACTCTCTTCTGAAACATCCTCATAGACAAACTGAGGAAGTACAGCCTAGGTAAGTGAACAGTGAGGCAAATTGAAAACTGGCAGAATAGCAGGCTCAGAGGGTTGTGATCTGTGACACAAGGTTTGGGAGGCAAGTCACTATTGGTATACGCCTGGGGTCAATATTGTTGCGGTACTGTTTAACATCTTAATTAGTGACTAGGATGATGGGACAGAGTGCACCCTCAGCAGGTCTGCAGGCAACAGAAAACTGATAGGAATGGTTGATAGGCTTAGATGGGTGTGACACTATTCAGAGGGACCTCGACAGGATGGAGAAATGGACCAATAGGAACCTCATGAAGTTCAACAAGCGAAATGCAAAATCCTGCATCTGGGGAGGAATAACCCCTTACCATTACACACTGGGGACTCATACCTGGGAGGCAGCTTTGCAGGAAAGATCCTAGGATCCTTGTGGACACTAAGTTGAACCTGAGCCAGCAATGCCTCCTTGCATTAAAGAAGGCCGACACCATTCTAGGAAGAGTGTTGCCAGGTATCTGAGGAACATGGTCCTTCCCCACTACTCAGCTCTAATGAGACACATCTGGAGTGCTGAGTCCATTTCTGAGCTCCTCAGTACAAGAGACATGGATCTACTGGAGCAAGTCCAGCAAAGGGCCATGAAGATGATGAAGAGATTGGAGCATCTGTCATACAAGAAGAGGCCGGGAGAGCTGGGACTGTTCAGCCTGGAGAACAGAAGGCTCAGGGGGATCTTATCAATATGCATAAATGCCTGATGAGAGAAAGTAAAGAAGACAGGGCCAGACTCTTCTCATTGAAAGGATGAGAGGCAATAGGCACAAACTGAAATAAGAGAAATCACTCTTAAACATAACAAAAACCTTTTTTCTGCAAAATTTATTGAACACTGTGACAGATGGCTCAGAGATGTTGTGCAGTCTCAATACCTGGGGATATCCAAAACCCAACTGGATATGGCCCTGAGCAACCTGCTCTTATTGACCCTGCAGTGAGCAGGAGGGTTGGACTAAACAATCTCCAAAGGTGTCCTCCAACCTCAACTATTCTATGATTTTGTGAATAGTGTATTGAGTAGGTGAGTATGCTGTATCTTGAAATGACTTCTAATTTAAGTCAGATAGGGATTGAATGAAAGTAAAATAGTTATAGAATGCAAAGTAGGTGAAAGTTAAGTGTGAAACAACATAACTAACAGGAATTAAAAATTGTTTCATCTATATTTAACTCCTCAATTCTTTCTCCTATTTTCACATCACCTGTTGTAGATGCTGACCCTTTACCTCACTCATATGAATACTTTACAACTCTAATAGATATGCATCTATCAGAGGCAATCTTCTGTGATCATACCACACTAGATTTTGTCGTCTATCCTTTCCTCAGGGTTTCTTTTCAGTTTCTTTCAGGTTCAGATCTTATTTCACACATACACACACATGCATGCACAGCACTATTGATTCTTAACCAGTTTAGGAGGGTGCTCCTCAACCCTGTGATTTTTGTTTTACTTCTCTGAGTCAGCATGCACACACTTTAATATGCATGTATTTCAAAAATGCAAATGACCCTTTAGCAGATTAGGTTATCTCCTGCCTTCCACTCTGCTGCTATCAATTCATTATCACACTTAGAGAAGGAATATTGGTTTTCCTAACTGTTGCTACATGTAGCAATATGTAAACATTACTAGGAAGCTTCTCCCTGTGCTAAAATGATCCTTTTTATATCAAGCTCTAAAGTTGACCATGCTACTTGGTTTCATGTCAGTAGGATTAAAACATGCAACTTACTTCTGGGTCATTGTGACAACCTGGTAAGATAGTAAGCAACTACTTTGAGCTGATAAATGATCTTGTAATGACCAGTCCTCGGACTTATCTTTAATGGATACCTAAACAGACTGGACATAAGCAGATCTTCAGGAATGTTGTTTCATGAAACCTCAGCTTTATTAGGTGACACATATGGAAGCATTCGGTCATAATTCAGCCCTGTTTTGTAGTAGGTGCTGTCTGTAAGCCAATTCTCCCTACATCTGTTCTGTCCTATGTATATGAACAGAGGACTAAAAGGGACCTGTCTGGTGTCACTGAATGTAGCTTCTGCTATCACAAAGAACTGAATGACATCCATGTATTTTCAGGATCCATCTTCAACATAATTGTTTGCTTTTGAACCCGCTTATTTCAGAATGTTTTCCAAATATAGTTTCTTTGATACTCTGGAAATTTCTTTCAGTTACAGTGTAAATGTATTCACAGTGAGGTTAAATACATTGTTCACATTTGTCCCTCTGCCAATATTGGCATCTTATTTAAATAGGTTTTTCCTCCCTTCTATTTACTCCCTGGGGTATCATAGCAAGCAATCATAGCTCAATGGTTTAACTAGTTGCTGTTTCCTCAGTTACGTATTACATCCTTTCTCTTTTGTTGGTCATCCTAGCAGCCCTTCTCAGCTCGTTTCCAGTTTGAATGAAACCTTCTTGAAATCGTGTGACTAGTAGTGTAGATGAGGTCTCCTGAATAGTGTCATTAATTCTGCCCTGACCAACACATGGAAGAATCCATTTGCTTTTTTCATAACCGTAATACTTAGTTGTGCGGTTGTATAGCAGTTGGCCAAAATGGTCAAAAACTGTAACCATATCAGAAGCTGCGCCTTTGAAGTCATAGTTACAGCTGGATGGTTTCCTCAGTTCCCTGCATCTCCTTCAGAGTTCTTTCTCCTCGGAGACTTGAGCATGCATGAAGAGCTAGCTGACACCAGTGTGGTCCACGGCAGTGTTCTCTTCAGAGCCTGCTGCTGGCCTTTCCTCTGCAGGCTCTCCTTGCCACTTCAACCAGGAGGAAATCTGAGAAACCTGGGTCTTTTTTTTATCCCCTCAGAGTTTTGATTAGCAGTAGTACTTACTGAGAAGGAAGACCTGGCGAATCAAAATTAGCTTTCAGATATAACTGTAGTTTCCAAATATCCTTAGCTTTTTGTACTGAAAAGGAACTCTCTGCTAATTAACAAATCTGCTGTTCATTTCTTTCTTTTAAAAGGAATGAACTTATTGAAGTTGGATTTGACTGTGACTGAAGATTTGCACTAAAAGTCTGAATGTCACTGTGAAACTGAAGATAACACAGCTAGTGTATCGTGCAACATTAACTTTTTGGATCCATGGGTTTTGCCCAACTCCAACACTTCTTCCAGTTTGTCATCAGGAATTAGAAGTACCCTCTGCTATATCTATGTCAGTCTCTGAGGAAACTTTCCTTCTGCTGATGGTACTCTCATGCAAGAAGCTAACTAGAAATTAGGGCATTTAAATATTTTCTTTTCAAAGCATTTGGGGACTTTCCTAGTTACTGTGACAGTTCTGGAAACTCACGCTTTTGGAGGGGGAGACTGCTGGCTTTATGTACATGCAGGAGACTCCCTAGCACAGGATAGGGTCCCCGTCCTTATGCTGTTGCACCTTTTTGTCCTGTTAGTTACTGTGGAGCCAGTTTCTTCAAGCTCTTAAGGTGATGAGTTTGCAAACTCTAAGCCAGACAAAGGCTCCCGGTGACTCAAATAAGAGCTCTTCCTTCCCTGCTTTAACACCTGCCCAGAGAAATTCTTCTTGGAGTTCATTGGAAAATAGTGAATGCTGACTGGCTGCTTTTCTGTGCTTGTAGCTCCGTCTTATTTAGTAGTGTTTCTATTTAGTAGTGCACGTAGATCCCTCTTTCTTTTCAGAGTTTCATTTCATGCTGCTTATTAAGCTGTCCTCTTACATAAAATGCTCAGTGTCTGTAGTGTGGAGCCAGATGAAGTAGCTGGAGATTTGCCATCTCATTGAGGACAAACAGCAGCGTTGATCCACAGAAGATATCTCAAGGAGATGTAGCCAGAGAGCACTCTCTGCATTGGAAATAGATTTTCTCCCATTGGTTTTCCATCCTCCCACGTAGTACATTGGAGATAGTTTAATACAATTTATGGTGATGAGGGAGTATGGAAAGAGTCCGAAGGGTCTTCTGGCTTCTTCTCAGCCTTCCCAATAGTGCTGCATGTTAACATCATAAATGTATGTGATATGACCTGTGTGATAAAGTTGTTCAGTCCTTCCCCCATCCTCTCTTTAGGCTAGGGCTGCATCCATCCTTGTCAGCTCACTAATTAACTTGAAATGGAGCAATACTGCACCACAGAGCAAGCTGAGTGAAGTTTAACTTCATGTCATGAGAGTCAAGGAAAAGGTAATACACCCAAGGCTCTTCATGCATTTCAGTTGACAAGACTGAGGTCTGTGTTGAAATAAAGAAACCCACTCATTTCATGTTAATTACAAAAGTAATTAAAATCTGTATATTGAATTTGTGCTACAGTGTACAGGATGTAGTTAAGATTCTTCACTCATAGAAAAAACCAAAATGTTACATCTTTTAATTATTATTATAGATATTGCAGAAAGAACTAGTGGAGGCAGCAACAGAAGAACACTGCAGTTTATTCATCAATAAAAGCAAATCACCTGGAAAATGGGAGTAAATTAGCAGGAAGTTTCAAACTGGCTATGTGGGGGATATTCACTATGCCACACTCATGATCTAAACCTAGGAGAGAATCCTGAAAATGTGTTGAATATTACAGATTTCTTTGTACCTTGTGTATGTTTGACCCCTCTTCCTTATACAAATCTGTGTAAGGGCAAGTTCACGTTATATAAAGAAAGGATTGAGCTATATAAATTTGGGGTGAAATACATAGTACTGTAGCTTCGCATGAGAGGGATCCGTTTGGGTATACTATGCCAAATTGCGTGTTCCTGATTTTTATAGCTTTCACTACTGGTATTCTGTAAAAAAATAAATGTTATTCTAATTGTGCAAGATGCTATCAACCCAGATCCTTGTCTGGCAAAGGAGACATTGTCATACACTTGGAAGCATGGTGGTTCCTTATTCTAGGATTTTGAGGGCCTTCAGTGTATCATACTAAAAGACATAGTAGATTCATCTTGTATACTATATATGCTGCAGCACTGCCAAACAGATATAAAAATAATCTTATTACTTGCATATCTCCTGCATGCCTAGCTGTATGCCATCAGCTGTTAATGATCACAGTGTTCTAGCAGTGTGCTCATCTGGGTTCTCTCTCAGTAGAAGTAGATGTTAGCAATATATGAAAGGCTAGATCCCAGCGACTACAGATCTCCACAGCTCCCCAAACAGCAGTGTGGCAATATCAGTCTGCATCGTGTTGAAAATCTGGTCCTTAATCGTCATTTTCAAAAGGGTGTTTCTTGCTTTTGTGTTTAAATTCTGCCACGTGCAGCGTTTCAGAACATCACTGTGGAAGGTCTGTTCCACATTTCTCAGGCCTAAAGCACCTCACAGTCAATTACATACCTCTAGTAGTACCAGAAATTATTAATTCTGCTGTATATATATTCACATATGAATCAGATCAGCCTTTCTTTTCAGAAATTTTAACTCCAGATTATTACAGGTTGTCACATTCCTAAAGAATCTTGGACTAAGCTCTCATTTGCTATTCATCTTCCATATTATATCTGCTTCAAAGCCTGCATAGCTAAGCAGTTGCAAATTTATAGATGGTTGCAGTTGTAATTTATCAGCTGGACTGTGGATCATCAGAATCCATGCTTCAATGTGATTTTTTAATCAACTGTCAAAGCACCAGTGCAAAGGCGCTCATTGAAACAATACTCATTTCTGTTCATAATGTGAACTGGCATGGCTTTGGGGAGACGGAAGTTGTCATCTTTTCTGAGGTTTTCATTTTTATGATTTTTAATGGTCAAAATTATGAGAGTTCCCAATTTTTTTTTAAATTTATGTCTATGCAAATTTAGCTTGACTAAAGAGTATTTCTTGACCTGAGTATTTCTTTCTCGTGACAACTTTAGATCCTGCAATTTTCAGGTACAATATTATTTTCAAGGTGACTAGGCTGTATTTCACATAAATATGAAATCCTTCACCTTCTGTGTAAACAGGAATCCCTCCTTTCTAAGAAAGAAATATGAGATACTAGAACTAGGCTACACTGATAAAAGTAATTAATGTATTTATAATGCAATAATATATTTCTTTTGTGCTTAAATGTACAAATAACAATTATCAGAAATAAGTGATTCTTCCTTCTAACTTGAATAATTAAATCATACTGATTTTTATAGCTATTATGATTCAGAATCACATTTCAAGCCTCAGACTTTAACCTACAAGATTAACTCCTATGTTTTGAGTTACAGTTCAGTAAGCTGTAACTGAAAAACTGTATAACATTTGTAAGTGCATATAGTCTCTCAACTTCCTAGGAACTAAATATCTGTTTTCTAACTTTAGTATGTAGCAACTGCATTTTATTATACTATTGTCAGTTACATTATAGTCCATTAGAACTGGATGACTTCCAAAGGCCAAAGTTTTTTAACCTATGTAATTTCTCAATAATATATTGAGTGGAACTGAATTCTTTTAAAGTCAGATAAAAATTTATTGGTCTCTTTTGTTGGCCCTCTTCAAATGTGTGTCCTGCTAGTGGGGACAATGCATAGTGTTTCCCAGGATGAAATTTACTGAATGACTTTCTGTTTCTAAAACCTCCTGTGGTCCATTTTTTCAGCTTAGACTGGTGGGGGATTTTTGTTGCTTCTAAGCAGAAGAAAGAATTCCCTTAAACTGCTTCACCTTAAAAAAATATCTATTGCTAATTTTTATTCTTCCCTGGAAATGTTGAGCCAGTCTCTCCACCACTTTTTGTTATGTCCCCAAAATAAAATAATGCAAGTAATATAAGGGAGACTTCACTGTAGTTTGATTCTTCTTTACCCAGCTACTTTCACAGAAATCCGTAGTTGTACTCTGTGTGTGACCCAGAGACTCTAATAGAGCAGAAAAACAGAGGGTTTTTCCTTACACACTCTGGTTTAACTTCACAGGCCCTTAGAATTTAGAGTAAGGAAGGTGAGAGTTTTGCAGAGGCAGATCAGATATCCAGCTCAGAGAGTCATCAAAACAGAAATACTATGAGTTAATGGCCCAGTTTGACCTAGTGGTGAGGCCAGCTTTCTCTTCATGGAAAGAAAGGAGTTTTTGGTTTGAGGTGCTATTACAGAGCTGAAATTTCTGGCATTCCCTGGTGAACTGGGATCTCAAAATGTTTAAATAGTCACTCTATATGTTGACAGTGAACATTACCAAGGGATAGCCAGCAGAGCACAGTGATCTGATTCTTCATTGGAAGGTCTCTCTTCATGCTGTGTTGTGTTGATGTTTGTACTAAGATTGATATTTGGGGAGGAATTTGCAGGGAATTCAGTGTTTGAAGTGTATCTTCATATCGGCAACCTTAGCTGTGTGGGAGGAGGGGAGAATAAATGGGAAGATGATTCATAGTTTTTTCTGTTGCACAACAGTAACAAGCAGCAGTGAGTGACCATCAACAGTAAGGGGAAGAGAAGGATAGTGAGCTACAGACTACATACATGAGATGAACCAGGTGGTTTCAGTGAAGGATGAATGATTGCTCCCCACAACCGATGAAGGGTTGTGGTTAGCGATCTATACTCAGGTTCAGTGAAGTACGTCTCCTGTGCTGTGCCACACATGCTTTGCTGGAAAGAAAAAGATTCAAGTCCTTGGCA
Source organism: Strix uralensis (assembly GCF_047716275.1). Lineage (NCBI taxonomy): Eukaryota > Metazoa > Chordata > Aves > Strigiformes > Strigidae > Strix > Strix uralensis. The sequence goes on from NC_133974.1 coordinate 34,487,725, forward strand.
GCACTTTGCTGAATCAGGATGTTAAACACATGTTTGTATGTTTTATTCTGTCTGGCTGGACTTCTGCATTGCATTGAGTGCTTGCATTGAATTGTCAAGCACTTTGCCATTCCCATTACCTTAAGGAGTTCGCCTCTCTCAGCACGTGTATCAACAAGCTAATTAAACACATGGCAATAGTGACCATCATCTGCTTTGATTTCCCAAATATTTTTTAACAGTTATTTTTAATTTTTAAATACAAGCTAATAAAGTCAGCATTAGAACTAAGATATTGTACTGCTTTAGCTTTTGTTCAGCATGACTAAAACAGTAATGTAATTTTATTTTGATACAAAAAAAAGACTAAGTACCAGAAGACTACTTCTGTATTTATGACACTAATTATATTGCTGATAATTTGCCTGTGTATGACTGTTTCTTTGTAGTCAAGGTTTCTGCTGTAAGCACGACATTTAGGGTCACTAAGTAGAGATTGGGTTTCTTACCTAATGTAATAAACAACATTTATTGTGCGGTAGCTTCAGTGGTTTATAGTTCTGTGTTTAAATACTGAGTGAGATTAATTAGTTGATATTTCAATGGAGTACACCTTCCCTCCCGTAGCTAGAATGGGAGCATCCATAACATAGCCAGTGCTGCTGACAGACTGAAGACTTCCCATGGGTCTTACTATTAAAAATAAACTATAAAAGCCCTCAATGGATTCATAGCCATATTCCTGCTGTGTTTTCAGAAGATATCTTTTCATCTTGGAATTTTCCATTGCAAAGTCTTTATTTAAAAAATAGAATGTTTAAATTAACATTTTACTATGTTACTGGCACCAGTGTTTATTCAATTCAAAGAGCATCTCAGTATTAACGATGGCACATTATAACGGTAGCATTATAAGAATCAGTATTGTTTCAAAGCATAAGATGCTTTAAAATCATCAGTGAAACTTATCCACTCCATATTTGCTAAGGAAACTCCTACTGCAAGAATAAAACGAGGTGAAATCAAGACCATCAACAGTGGGTACTAGATTCAATCATTTTTTGATGTAGGCTTTCCACATTTAGTATGCTCATTTTTATCGTGTGTTGCATCCGTAAATACACATGTGTGTCCCTGTTACATGTTTGCATTAGTGCTGTGCTCACAAAAGATAAACAAGTATTAACTAAAACTTGGAGGGTAGATAAAAAGATAAATTAATCAAGCTCAATTCAACTTTAGTATTTACCACAGTGAAAAGACAATGCATACAAGATGTTTTGGAACAACTCAATTAGTAGAGTGTCACAACCTAGCAGCTCACACTCAGTCACCTCTCTCCTCCACTGTATCTTCATGATCTTCCCCTACCCAGAGTGTCCAGCTGGCAGACCAAAGTGAATAGATAAGTTCTGAGATCATATAGCAGCCTTTCTTCAGCAGGGCACCTTATTTAATGTATCTCCTATCTGCCTAGTTATCAGGCTTCACAAAACCTGTAAAACCTTGGTATGTTCAACTCCTTCCCAATGGATCAGTTCTGGTTAAAGTTCACCACCATGAGCCAGTAAGGGAATGAGTGATAGAAGCTGTAAGGATTGCGTGCGGAACACAGGAAACAACATTAAAAGCTCAGAAGTTTCATATCTGAGTTAAAAAAATGTTCACTAATTATTGTCTTTTTTCTGAATTGGAAGTTTATAAGCCAAAAAATAATTTGACTTTCGGAGGAGAGTGTGCTAAACAGCACTTGAAACTCTTTAACAACTGTACTCAAGATAGTGGTACATTTTTACAAGCATTAGTAAATTTTTTATGATTAGAACATTATGCTCTGGAAAACATTAGCGTAATGGTAACATTTTAAATCTGGGTTTTAAAAAGCACAGTAGTTCATCTTCTTATTTACAAGCTGGGAGTTTGACTATTTTGTGTGCTTAACAAGCTGATACCTTTATTCAGCTTCTGCATAGAGGGGTAACTGATATTTGTCAATACAGAGAGGTCTTTTAAACCATTACACTACTATTCAATTTTTTACACACACCAAAATTCAACCTGATGGAAAACTCATCAGTCTTCATTGTAACTGTGTTGAGTAGTAGTGGTATGACTGCTACGTTGCAGCGATTTAAAATTGAGAAATACGCCTATAAGACCAAACAGTCCAAGCCAAATTGTCTTGAAAGATAATATGATTTTAATATAGTGCAAAATGCAAATTTTGGCTATTGCAAATTCCCTAGCAGGGTTAGCAAAGACTAAGAGCTTCACAGATGTGGACAATTACATTCTAGCTGTCATCAGATCTGAGAAATGAAGGAGCATCTCTTCAAAACTTCAGTATGGTAATAGTGTTCATTCTTGCAAAGAAAGAGTTTTATGCAACAAAAGCCTGATCAAGACTTCTAAGCAAAGCTGTAGAAATAAAACCTCTCTAGGAACTTTTTCAACATTGGGCAGCTTTAAGACTTGGTTGTCTCATCTGCATTCCCAGCTGTCTGAGAAGTAGGGAGTACTGTTGTAAAATTCTTCTGTTGTAAATGATCTTCTGTTGGCAATAGAGAAACTATCACATTGTGAGTTGGTCAGTTTGTTAAGAAAGCTAAAAGTGTATAGCTGAGGACAGGTTACCCAAACCATAACACAGCATAAGAAATTCCGGTAGAAATAGACAGTGGGAAGAAAAGAAGGGGATCTTTCCACCAATTCTGGCACTGGAGTACTGTCACGCTGCCTATTGTGCACATATCCCTGCCATAGTATTTGAAAGTATTTGTCTGTATTTTGCAGTTTGATTCCTTTTTGAACACCTGGTTTAATCACATAGTGCATACACAGCTATTCATACACAACAGCTTTATCCCAGCGTATAATCTCAAGTCAGCAACTTGCTATGCGTGGACCAGGAATCCTCCCTTTCAGGGCTTGAGAGGCTGGGCACAACACCACTAAGTGCAGCTCTGTGGCTTCTGAAGATTCTGGTCCCCGTGTTGCTGCATGAAAAAGCAGTGTGCTTTCTCTGCAAAAGTGAGGGGGAAGTGAGTGTTTTGTTGCTACAAAATTAGACACATCAAGAGTGTCTCCAAAGAATAGTCACCATATGGATTGTTTTCTTTTGAACAAGTGCTGGAAGAGAGCATATAGTAATTTGGTTTGAGAGTGATCTTTTGCATTAGTGTCTGATTTTATGGTTCGTCTCCGTGCCTCCCAATATTGTAACTTAGGAGTAGCTGGAAGAGAAATTCAAGGATAGTAAAGTTATCGGAGTTCAGCCAGGATAGTGAAGGTATGTTTAAGTTCATCAATAAAAAATACTTAAGAGGTAGAAAGTGAGAAAACTACTATTTTAACAAAGTTTGGCTGACTAAGAATTCAGTACACTCACTGAAATTGTTAAGGACCAGAAATGAAAGAATGACCAGCAAATTGGCTTGAAAAGCTGTCAGAATAAGTTTAGAATCACCAAAACCCCTCAGTCTACAACACTTCAACTGAAAACAGAAAGGAAAAGCTTAACAGGTCTGATTTCTTAAGTTTATGGCTGTTCACTCTTCAGTTCTTTTTCTATATATATGTATATATATATAAATGTGTTTTTATAAAAATTCACCCGATTAAAAATGTAGCCTAAAATGGAAAGAAAAAACCAAACATTTTATGACTCTTAGATTGATGTTTATATTTTTTAAAAATCCAGAGAAAAATAGCAGGATTTTTCCTTGCATATATGAATAAAATATTCCACCAGTTCTACTGCTTACATATGAATGTTTTTAATGACATAAAGCACTAAATTTGAATTTATGTAATATAAAGAATGTTTACTAAAGAAAACTTTCACAAAATTTATGTTATAAGAATATGAAGAGTGCAAAGCTAAGTGCTGAAATTAGGAAATACTAGAGCTGAGCTTGCCTGTGTAAACCTGGCCTTTTTGTGTGTAGGCATATTCATTTAATTAGTCTTGCATTTCTCTCCATGGAAATTGCTTCAATCAGTGCATGATATGGGCCTGTCCCCGGGATAAATAAAGACAGTGCACATGAAGAGTCGGTCATCTTTAAAACTCAAATTCTCTTTGTTACAGAAACTAACACTTGTTTAGAGAATGAGGGGGGAATTGCAGAAAGAGAAAGGATGGTCTTCTGACTCATCTAGTTAATTACTGCTCTGGGAAAATAATCTCTTCAGGTCTCTACCCCATAGCTTTTATGTAATGTTTGACAAGTCACTTCAAACATGTCTTCATTGGTGATCGAATGCTGCCTGTTGTATGTGAGTTTATTTTGGCTTGATGCTGTGCTTTCAATCGCCTCATCATGTGGAAGGTTTGGAGCAAAAACCATATATAATTCTTTAACATTCTGGTTTGTTTAACCTAGTTGCATAGTAAAAGATTGCACAGTTCATACGATTGCTTGGTTCACCATGCAAAACAGGGGTGAATGGCACATGAAAAAGCAGTGTGCTTTCTCTGCAAAAGTGAGGGGGTAGTGAGTGTTTTGTTGCTACAAAAGATAAACTGACCATCTCATGGGAGGGTTATAATGTAATAAATACTTGAGATGGTATGTTGGAAAGGCTTTCTTTCAGACTCAGGAATTTTTAGGAATCATTTTGTCTTCAGAAAGAATGATGAAAAGAATTTATTCCTCAAGTTTTCTTACTCTCTTCACAGTGTCACCATGCACCACTCTTTCCTTACAGGGATTATTGTTCATCTCACTTTTTTGCACTCCAATCAGATGACTTTGTCTTGGGTCATGCCCGATGTTCAACAGAGAAGATGCAGCCTCCCTGTATCCTGGACAGTCCAGCTAACTTTCCCAGATCCAGAGTAGCCAAGAGATGAAATTCCTAGGAAATACTGACTTTCTGCCTCTAGCTTGAGGCAAGATAGTAATACTCAGGAAATGTACAATCTATTTAGCAATAGGAGCTGTGAGTGAGTGCAACGCTGCTTTGTCATAGAAAGTCTCCTGGTATCTGAACTGTTGATGTCTTTGAAGTCTCTTAACATGAGAGTTATGACTTAAAGATGTTGTTTCACCAAATTTACAGATACTCAAAGGAACAGAAAACAGTTTGTGCCAAATAGAAGGATCACCTCATTGGCATCTTTCAGTCAGGCACCAGCCATAAGTACTTCTCAAAGCAAAGTGAATTTATTTATTTGTTTATTGTGCGACAGTACAATATGGATTTTTTTTTTCTTTTTAATCCCTTCAAAAGGACCAGACAATCTGTCATGGTATTTCAGCTGGAACTTTGAATAAATAAAAGAAGAAATTAAAACTTGGACAGAAACCAGGCATGGAGAATTCTTACTTAAATTTTAAATGTTTGACAAATTTGAAGAATAGGTGTAACTAACAGGCAAGCCGGTAACATTATAACTAACTGGCATTTTGCATCTAAAATCTCCACAGTGTAAGCATCCACCACAGTACTTGAAGTAAATTGGCAATCCTACTTTGTTTCTGATTATCCAAATCACTGCATCTCAAAACTGAACACCAAAACTGTTTCATTAACTAGTGCACTCCCCAATTTCATTAAGAGAGAAACATTTTGAACATGTATGGCAATTAATTAATATTGTATCTTACATAAGCTCTCTTGGGGCAAGGGCAAGCACACTGATGTAACCTGAGTCACAACTCTTGCTTTTTGGGGGGAAATAGAGGGCAATAGCCTTCAGAATATTATCATGGAAACAAGATATATGAAAACAGTTAAACTAAGCTGCTTTAAAAATATAATACATCCTTTTTACTCCCAGACAGTATATTATAGTTGGAAACTTCTGGTTCTGAGGTCATTTATGTACAAAACCAAAGTGAAGCCAGAGTAGTTAATGTTCTAATTATTCATTATCTAAAGATAATGATTTTTTCAAATCCATCATTATAAACTGCTTTATGTTAGAGAGGGAGGGAGGTGGAGTCTTTAATCCCTTCAGAACATCTGTACATGAAAAATATGCTATGGAGCATTGCTTGTGCATTTTTAATTATCTTATTATGCTTCCTCTTTCAAAGAAACTGCCATGTACCAGCAGCCTTTCTTAATGATTTGAAAAAGATGAAAAATAATTTAATTGGGTTTTCATTTAATTATTGTCATTGGTTAAGATGAAATATAATTCATAAACTTCTAGTGTAAGAATATTACACTAACATTTTTAACAGGCAGTACATGTTATTTTTAGAATGAAGATATGTAGGAAAATAATTTTAGTCATGGCTCAGACCTCAGAGTAGCTCTCACTTGCTTTATCTTTGTTTCAGTTCATCTTTTTTAAAATGTTTCTGTATTTTCTTTGTTAGTCCTGTCCTTCCACTGTTCCATTTAGCCTTTCAGATTTTCCTTCTCTATTCCCTATTTTGTGGCTATTGTTTACATGAAGAGCAGTGAGATCACAGGTACTTCAGTACCTCATGCTTCAGAGGGAAAAAAGCAGTGCAACAGGTTGTAACAGGGAGAATATGTTATTGCTGTATGTTACACAAAGAACGAAAAACTGGTGGATGCAGCTTTCTTGCTACTGAAGAAAGTTTCCTTCATTCAGTGGTGAGCATAAAAAAACTCCACATTTTTGTATTTGTCATACACACATCCCCAGTACCTATTTTCTTGATACGGATTTAACATTTACATGCTTGCCATGTTTGGTACACTTGAACTTAATATATGCATGGCTACTTGCGGTCAAGTTTAGGTCATGTGAGCTGTTTGTCCTTTGATCCCCATTAACCTATCCACATCAGCATTAGTAGTGATACTTAACCCTGAGCAATGCCCCTGCAGTAACTAACTGCTTTTGTGTTGGTTTCATTTTATGATTCATGTGATCAGCTGGCTTCAGGCTGACAGTGCCATGGGTGTGCGCAGACAGACACACGGGCTCCCGCATACAGAGACAATTCCTCCGCTTGTTTCAGAGAACATAAATTAACTTCATGAAATGATCTTGGAATATGGTTAAAATCTGCTTATGTTTTATAATGTTCAGACTTACTTTCTGAATTATTATTCTTTCATTTCATGGAGAAATGCTAGTTTTACAAGTTTAAAAAATAGAAATCTGTCAGAGCTGTGAAACTTGCACAATTCACTGGTTAGTGTGTTACTGAGAAAAGCATTTTCACAAAACAGATTCTGATATTGTATTCCAACATGGAAATTTCCTGATCTTCCAAAGTACAGTGTTAAGCAGTTAAGCTCCCAGAGACTTCTGTAATGAAATCTTCCCCAATCCTTGGTGAGAGTTTACACACTGAACACGACGGAGCTGGGACTGTGTCATTCCAGAGGCAGTATCTGTGTCACTGAGTAGCATTTTTTTACAATGTAGGAATATTGTCAAGAACAGATACAATTTGCAAGAGTTACTGAATTTCAACTGTCTTAATACACCAGTAGGACTCTTAATATGTTGAATTTACAAAAGAAGCAAGTTTTTTTCTGATTCTAATAGCTATTTCATGGATTTAAAATATGATCAATGTGCATATTAGATCAATATGTAGTTCCAGTTGGTACAGACTGTACGAAATTATTATTTCATTGAATCAACTAAATTCTTTATGGTCTAAAAATGTCTCTTGACTAACTAGAGAGAATTCTGATATAGGATATGTGTGTTTGTCCTTTGGTTTGTAAAGCACCAAGTTTGAATTAATTTATCAAATACCATAAATTGTACAGTAATTAATCTTGCAGCAAATGTTATATATCATATGTAAATATAGCTATATATTCTAAGGCTGACAGCAATTTGTAGATAGGTAATTTAGAGTTTAGATTTATTAATTATATATCACATAATACTAATAACAAGACTTAGGTTTATTTTTAGAAATGTAATGTTCCTCATTATAAAGGAGTGCTCATCTTCCCTTTGGTCCACAACTATTACATGTTTAGGAGGTTATTAGTATTCACGAGCTGCCTTGTTGCAAAAGGGTGCCATAGGGGCTATTAATTAGTACGTGATTCTGCATTCAGCAGAAGAGAATGGAAGCTTACTAGCTCATGCTGGTGAAGGCCAGGGATTCTGTCAAAAGATTCAAGTTACTGCAACTGTGTGGAAAGAACATATGTTAAAATATCATCTAGCCGGCAAGGAATAGAGGGGTTTGTTTATTTACTCATGGCCTGCATTATTGGAAAAATAATTGGAGTAAGAATGAGTGATCATGAAAATAAATGCCTAAAGTATTTTTTTATAAATCATCAGTAAGTCTAAAAGAATCAAGGAAATACTGTAATTTTAGCAATGGCTAATCACTTAAGATTTTTTCCCTAAAAGGTTACACTTCCAGATATTATATAGGTGAGTTTATGGGCTAAGTTTGTTCTACTTTGCTGTGTCTTACTATTTTTCAGGTGATACATACTACTGGCAGGTATTTTATGTAGTTACTGAGAAATACTGTGTCTATATCTATATATTGATTTTCTCAATCCAAATAATTTGTCCAGTATAATTTCATGCATCTTGAATATATGTGTTAAGTATCTGTGTGTAGAAAGATATACAATGATTTAATACACGTAATTGGCTTTGTTTCAGTTCTATATAGTTGTGTATGCTGTAGGTTAATATAAGCAAGTATAATCCACAGTGGCCTTGCAGTATGTTAATTTTATAGAATTTACCTCAGGGTTAATTTTCATGGCAGCCTGTAACTCAAACTACTGTTTGAATAAGTTTTTTATCATAACCATTCTTCGTTCCCACAGATACAACTTTCAGGTAGTGGCATTTTGCAAAACTGAAAGTGCTGCTTTCTTTCATGACTCTGATGGCTGACATGTGAATAGTCTTGATTTTGCCTTGTGTAGTACAGATGCCACTGTAGATAGGGTCCATCTCAACTGCATAAGGTCTAGCAAGAAAATGTGTTTTTCCCTTGGTAAAGGGAGCAGTGTCTTCCCAGATGATGTGGGAGCGTGGGGGCAGTGGGTGACCTCAGTGCTGAAGACCAGTTCCGCTCTTCCTGGAGTCAAAGGGGTTTTTGCTTTAGTGGTTTACTTTCATGAAAAAAAAAAAAAAAATTTGAAAATCAAGTGACTCTTTTTCCATGCTGCATATCTATGAAGTAAAACAGAAGCACAGGTAGATTGTAACTATTCTTAATATAGACATGGATGATGTTGTTATGTCAATAATTAGAAATAGCATAAGATTTTTGCTGAGCTAGTCATTGAAAGAATTGCTAAAGATGGTAAAATAATTTTAAATAAAAACATGGTGAATTACTTCATTTAGAAATAAGTAGAGTATACTGATAAATATGTTACTCTTAGTTATCCTGCTACTGAAAACTATTTACTGTGTTATGATAACTGTTAGGTTTGAATCAACAATATAACTTAATAATTTACCAGTTTTAAGTCACAGGCCTGCAAAAACTTGCATCTGCATTTAAATTAATGTGTCAATAATCCAAGCACGTCCAGTAAAGGAAAATACAATTTTAGGTATGTTATTATCAGAAGGGTTAAGTGCAAAAGGATATATGTAAATTCATGCAGGTCTTTTGCTTCTTCATGCTTCATAAATTAAACTCTAACCACACTGAAGAAAGTAACAGTGTGAGCTAGGAGCTATGTCTCCAAGTGATAGCCAGTAATGGAATGGAAAAATATTGTGTTCTAAGGGTACTCAATTACATGGTGTAAGAAGACTGAATTTTAAATGCCCATTCTTTTGATACTGTTCCAATTAATGCCAAATAATAAACTAGCCCAGGGATTAGATGAACATAAAGGAATCTTAATCTGTTTGCTTAGTTATGACAAGGGGAGGTATTGGACAGCTGTAAGATTTGATCCTTGGTCCTATCCCATTAAGCCTGTTTCTAGCAAACTAATATCTATTTTGAACTAGACTTGATATTTGCAAGGTAAAAACAAGTACAAGATTAATCTGAAATATTCCAAATATTAAGGTGAATCTTCTAGGTCCCTCTACCTGTGACAAAGAATAAAGATTGAAATTTATGTGGGTCTTTGAAAAAGCAATTTATCTATTATTCAGAAAGTATTCATAGTCCTTGAATTAGGGACTTAATACATAAAAAATGGGATTTTCTTAAAGTTACAATTTATCAATTCTTATTTCTCAGTTGATGGACATCAATTTCTCCTAAACTCTTAGTAGATAATGTGAGATTAGAGAATTTCAGCTCCATTGTAACAAGAAAGTGAAGACTGGCATAAAAGTGTTGTAAGATTAGTATTTATTACATTCACAACCACTTGAAATGCAGTAGAGCAAAGTAAATAGTATGATAAATAATTATTTATTTAATTGCAGGGCAGATTTTATAGTCCATTAAACTTTATTGCTGTAAATGATACATTTATAGATTATTATGTCAGCGAAGTACATGTCTACGTAGCTCAAATATCAACAGACGCTCTCAGAAGAAGTATTTTCAGTTTCTTCCCTCTCTCTTACTAAAGTATTGATGCATAAATTCAAGAGTTCCAGAACTGACAACAACTCCATGGCTTGAAATGGGAACAGAATGCCTACAGAAAGCTTTGAGCAGCGGACATCATCAGCATCACAGAAATAGTCACTGAAATCCAGTTCCAGGCACTGGTGGAAAGGAATTATCCATGTCTAATCAAAAGTAGGACCCCTAAAAATGAGGCCTGTGTGATTCAGCCCCCTCCAGGTGTCAGACTGTACTTCTGATCTGCCCTCTGCTTGAAATAGCAAAGTGTCCCCTCCTCCAGAGAAGCAACCCAGTCAATGGTGTTGCCGTCTAGCACCCTATGGGCACAAGTGTGGGGCCTTGTTTCCTCAGCAGAGGAGGAAAAGGGACTCAGTATCAGAAACTCGCTGGTGTGGGAATGATGTTGACAAGTCCTGATATACTGAATTTGGGATCGAAGTTTCTGTTTGAATAGAGAGACTCCTATGTGGCAATCCCACTTCATATTTTTTCCTGTTACAGTGTTTGCAGAGAAGAAGTAAAACAAGAAATCTGTGTAACTTGAAACAAAAGTTAGATATTTTGTAAAGTTGAGGTTACTGCATTCTGTGAAGAACAATAAAAAGATAGTTATTTAGTGATCATTGCAACTTTAAAAAACAGCAGTATATGTAGCCTATGAAGTAAACATCTGTACTATATTAGGGACATGATTTATATTAAAGCTGAGAAGTTAATAATTATCTCCCTCAAGAAAATCAGTCTCTGTTTTGAAAATGGGAAATATTTTAGAGCATTTTTGTCAATTTGATATTATTTTTAAGTGAACAGAACTAGTTTGCCTTACACAAAAACTTTTCCTTGTTACTTGCGTATTTACGGAAGATGGGTTTTTCTCAGTTTTTTTTAAATGACCAAAAAGTGCAGTTAAAATTCCTCCTAGAATGATTGAATATATGTGTGTGTCTTACATGTGTGTGCTGGGGGAGATCTACAGTAAAATACAGAGGAATTTTACATAGCAACACAAAATACCTATGTCCTTCAGTTTTGGCGTGCAAACCCAAAAGCCAGTCACTAAAATCGCAGTGGGATAGGAGGGAACAAGAGAACCTATTTTAAGCTTAGCTGCCTTAGATGGTCCACTAAAATGTGTTCTGGAGTACTTCAGTGCATCACAGCACCTTGTTCTGTGTGAAGGTAGTAGCTGGTTTTTTATCATCTGAACTTAACAGGAGCACATCCTAAGTGCTGAACATAGTTAAATGCCTGTGCAGAGATTGATAATGATCTTTCTATTCGATGTTGTCTATTCAAGGACTTCACCTTTCCAGCTACTTCTTCAAAAAATTCTGTGGATTTTTGTCTGCTCTTACTTATAGTCACATTAGTAAATCTTGGTAACTGTCAGTAAAACATAATTTAGGTATACATTATTTTATACCTTCCTGGATCTGTCTTTCAACCAGACTGATTTAGGCTTTAGTAGGGCCCAGATCTGCAGAAGTCACAGGATGGCAGTTCTCCCATACACCCCTTCACTTCTCTGTGGCAAGATTTCCAATCTGTCTGAAACATGCCATGACGTAAAGAAGCCTGTGCCTCTAACCCCTCTCTTTCTTAATTTAGGGGAGGGAAGCAGGAGCAGGTCATCACATCTGCTGGGAAGGGAACCTGCTGGAAGGGACAGCAGGACTGTTGTTCAACAAATAAATTCAAAATTTGACTTCAAAATACAGAATTAGTGAAAAAAAAATCCCTAAAATTAGTATGTTGCCAGTAGGGCTACTAATCAGCAATACAGGATCAAGGAATTTCCCACATACTAGGCTGATTTAACCACTACATCTGAAATGAGTCAGGCTGCAGCTTAAATTTCTGGGTCTCTGCAGAGTGATAGCTAACTTGGTATTGCCGTTAGAGCTAGGGCATCGCTTGGTCGTAGTAGTGTTAAGACTGTGTATTAGTATGTCCCGTGTGCATTTGAGAATGTTCTTTAGAGCGTGTTTCTGAATACTTTATCCAGCCTCTATGTACAGGAGCAGAAAAAGGTTTTGTATAGAAACATTCAAATGCAATGTGATAGCTAAAGAAAATCAAACAGAACTGACAGAGCAATTCATCTTTTTGTCAATCAGTGAAAGTTCTAGTGGGTTGTTAGGGTTTTTTGCCTCAAAATTATTTTGCCTTCATACTGTGATTATTGCATTTACCTTTAAAGAAATGAGAGAGCAAAGACCTAAAAATTACTACATTTTATATTATTTCTTTCTGTGAAGTATGAAAATATAGAAGATGGTATCTTCATATCTATTAGGTCTTAAGGCTTTGGTGAACAGTGCCAATAAGGTACGTGTATTAACCTATGTATATTCTCCTGGCCGGTATTCATTTTCTTTGGTCATAAAATTGCTGCTTTATTGCTTTACATATTCTGGGGATATAGACAGTACAGCTCCACATGACTTTTAAATGTTCTGTGTGTCTCTGTAACTCTGAAAAACATGGGAAAGGGTTCATTTTATTTATTTTCATCAAAGAAGTGAAGAACAAATTACAATAATGGAAATATATACTCTGCGGAGCATCAAAATAACCTTTTATTTGTGAACCAAATAAATGAAAATGTATAAAGACTTAAAATTAATTTACTAATTTTAAAAAAAAAGGCTTTTGGAAATGCTGTTACACAGACGAATTAACATGTTTGTTTTTACTTTGTAACTGTAGTACATTTACTCCTAAAATGCAAGGCAGACGGATGGGGACTTCAGGGAGAATCACTAAGAGCACAAGTGTGAGCGGAGAGATGTATAAGCTGGAGCACAATGACGGGAGTCAGTCAGACACGGCTGTCGGCACGGTTGGAACAGGTGGGAAGAAAAGACGTTCCAGCCTTAGTGCCAAAGTGGTTGCCATAGTATCTCGAAGGAGCAGAAGCACATCTCAACTTAGCCAAACAGGTGAGTGAGACACACACTCTTCGGAAACAGGACTCTCACCAAAAGTGGTTTACCGTTATTTCATCTGTAGAATCTGTGTTACGTGTATATGGATATAGATCACTCAGGAGAGAAGATTTTCCAGCTGTAAATAAATTTCTGAGTTATTAATTTTCTTTGATCATTAGGCATCTGCAAGACAAAATATAAAAATGCCTTTTAGAATATGTACCATAACAACTTTCTGTCCTGATCAATGAAAAATGTTTTTGTCTCTTAGAATCCTTGTTTGCAGGTAGGCAAGGAAATGCAAAGCGACGTAAGTGGGTATCAACAGTGGATAATGGTTTGGCTAAGAGCAGCTATTTATGTATAGGAAATTTCTTCTAGCAGAAGAGTTGAGTATGAATGGGGGAACTGATATCTGAGCAGATGAATGGCAGTTATGTAACTCAGATAAAAGGTTGTACCTATAGTGGCAAAAAATATGTTTTTAAAAACTACCTTTGATTTCTTAGTCAGGAGTAAATCCAGTATTTTTTCTTTAAAAACAACACTGACAAATTGGGGTCAGTGATTTCAGATAAATTAGATGACAGCATGATGTTTCATTAGCAACATAAGACTTACAACTCTTTATTGCGACTTCCGAAATCTTAAAAGCTTCATATCTGCATAGCCTGGAGGAACAAAAGCTCATATGGAGAGATACAAAAGGAAAACAAAAATGTTTTAAAGTCCCTGTCCTGCTCCTATTGAACCCCAGTGAAGACTTTTGCTCTTGTCTTCAGTGGGAACAGGACCTGACCCCAAGGCTTCTTTCTTGCTAAAAGAAGGAAGAGGAAAAGCTTCAGCCTAGCATAGAATGTACACATATTGAAGCAGTCCTCTCACATAGTCAGGGTAATCTAAACTGAGGTAAGTAACAATATTGTTTATTTATGTCATCAAATATCTCACCCTTTTACCTTGGTTTTCTTTTATTGCCAAATGAGCAGAAGTGATTCTTTCAAAATGTAAAGCTTGGTCAGCTTTAACAAAAAGATTGTAATACTTTTCTGCACTATCATTTATGAATTTTAAGCCAGAAAGCATGTAATCATACAGTTGGACAAAATGATAGATGTAGTAGGTGTATTTGAAGCCCGGAATTGTACTTAATACTGTGCTGCTCAAAAATGGATTCTGTCTGAATATAGATAGTTGTATACAGTAAAATGTTATTTTAGATTCATCAGAATTAATGACATACTCTTAAAGTAATAAGTGGTATAGTATTATAGAAAGGATTTTATGTTGACGTTTTACTCCACTTACTCTAAAGAACAAAATATTTTAAGAATTTTAAAGAATGTTTTTGTGCTTTGATCTGTCATTCCTTTCTAGCTCCTAAATCTTAGGAATTGCTGTGACAGAGCAAATCTTTGCTCCATCTTACTCATTAGTTCATCTCTGATCAGGAACTGGGGCTGTATGCCTAAGAGGAAGGCACAGGGGGCTACCAAACATAGGATAATTTGCCTTGCATGAGCCCTAACTCACTATTCTCAATGAAGTTAGTAAACTTAAAATAGATACAGTGACTTCCAAACACTTCTTATCATTATCTATTTAAAGCTCAAATGTTACCATTCTTCATAGAAAGACACTACAGCTCTCTAAATTTTTCTTGGTGTAAATATCAAAACAACAGGAATTTTGCAAGGAATGGAGCACCTAAAGTCATAATGAAACTCAAACAGCAAATTAAATATAAAAAGTATGATTATGTATTATACAATGATTGTAAAACAGTTGAGAGTGATACTTTGCCTTACTGTGGCTCAGGCAAGCAGTACTATCTGTGGTATAAGCACAGAAAATGGCATGAAAATAGTGAGTTTTGTCACTCACTATTTTTTAGTTAAATTATGTCAGAAATCAGTGAGTTGAATTAATGTGTTTTTTAGAACAATATACACATAAGACTCAATAGGTTTTCCAAAGAAAATCCATTGTTGGAGACTAAATGCTCATACCTTAAATCAGGGACATGCTTTTCTTCCTTCCTGTAGTGTACAAGAGGGGAGGAGAAATCTAAAACGGTCTAATTCATTTTAATGTGTTGTGCCTAAGTAACTTAATAATGTCTCCACTATTGAGAAGTGAAAAAAAAAATAAATCTGTTTTGACAATATAATATAAACTAGGTCCTTAAAATTGATTATGTGAAAATCAGTTCTAATAGCCAAATTCTGAAGTTTTAAAACCGGTGTGGGCCTCCAAAAAGTGGTGCCAGATATGAACTTCTGCTACAGATCTTCAGTAACTGAAGGTGTGCTGTTGACACAGAGCATACATTTTAAAAGAAGTATAAAAAATACAGAAATATATGTGTAGCCTCCATAGTTCTTCCTGAATTGGTCCTTTTTTTTTTTTTTCCTATGACTTACATGATTGTAAGTCTGGTATGCATGACATATATAGTTATTTGTTTCTGAAAACTCAAAATAGAAGATCAGAAGTAAAACAAAAGGTCAGGTATTTCTTGAAAATTGGAGGTTCCATATTTTTGTGGAACATGTAGATATGAAATTCTAGTTTACTCTTCAAAACCAGTAAAATTAACTTTCATCTTGCTTTTTTTTCATTTGAAGAAATGGTCAATAAGGGCTGAATTTGACTTTTTGTAGATAATTCCTGCTTTTAGCACACTGCACAGGTTTAAGCTTATATAAAAATAGAAGTGTGTATGAAACTGCTACTAGGTAGCTATTATTTCTAAGCATATATTTTGTTTTCAGTTGAAAAAGGAGTGTGTGTGCATGTGTGTGTGTGAGCCTGTACACACATGTATGTGTCTGTATATACACACATGAGCCTCTTTGCATAGATGGGGCAGATCTACTTGCATGTTAGATTTAGAAGGACCAGTAGTTACATTATTTTGTGCACCCTTGTTCAGTGCTATTGGAAAATACTTATTCTGAATATGTGCCTTATAAGATTGTCAATGAAAGAATCAGGTTTTATTTTTATGTAAATCTTCAAGGGAAAATATTTCTGCTGCACTTTCCTTTTGATTATGTTTAAGATTTCATAATACTTTTAGTAACTGTTCATTGAAATAACAAAATCCTTACTTACTATGGTTTGCTCATTTTGCCGACAAACTGGGTAGATTTTCTAGTTAATCAGAAAAAACCTTGTAATCTCCTGGCAGTATTTCTAATGAAAATCCAGCTCTGCTTATGCTATCACAGTTAAAAAAAAGAACAGAAAATAAAAAGGAAAAAAAAAAAAGAAGCAAAATTCCCAGAAAGACCGTAGAAGAAATAAATAGCTCCAGGCATATTCTGTACAATTTTAGTTATAAACCAACTTTTCTAGTTTTCTTTGCCAGCCTAATTTTTGTAAATAAATATATACATATACACAAAACAAATATATAACTGCAGATTTTCTAAATACTTACAGCAACTAAACTTTAAATCATAGGAAAATGATAGGAAAATAGATTATGATAGGAAATCATCAGTTCTTGTCTTGATTTTGTGATACAACACTCTATTCTCCTACAGATCTTCTCATATTATAGTTTCCTGACCAGTGAGTGCTGAGAGCAGTATTGGTCATACTGCATTTTGATTTGGGGTTCTGGGTTTGTTTTGAAAGAGATAAAAACTGTTGCCATAGGAGGAAAGAGTTTTATTACAGAATTTATACCATAAATAGAGATGTAATAATTCATTTCAAAGTAGATGGAGGTAATGGTAGGGGTATCACCAGTGAGATGAGTTCTGGGGAAAAGGAAAAGCTCAATCTCAGGTAAACAGAAGTATTCCCATCACTGGATCCCTCTCAGTTCTGGTACATGCAGAGGTGTGCCTTAAGAAGGCAAAAGGATTCCTCCCTTTTGCTTTCTAACGCCTGGTCAGCAGATAGGGGCACACTTTTCTTCTTTTTAAGTGCTAACAGTGCTTTGCAACCATTCTGACACCATCTTCACCACCTTGCTATCAGAGATTTAGTGGTGTCACATCTCTATGACATATTCAGCCTGATGCAATTGCCTGCTGAGTCAGCAAGACAGACTTTAAGTCAAATGGACAGGATGGCTGGCTGTGGTTTTGTTTGTTTTGTTGAAGGACTTAGAGGATTTTCATTATCGCCACTTCTAATGGAGGCCAACTTTTCTGTCAAAAGCATTGAGTTTAAAAGGAATTACAAAATAATTTGGGAGTGTTTACTTAATTAAGATATCCAAAACATGATAACGAGTCGTCGAGGTTTAGCCTCAGACAGCAACTAAACCCCACCCAGCCGCTCGCTCACTCCCCTCCATTGGCATGGGGGAGAGAATCAGAAGAGTAAAAGTGAGAAAACTCATGGGTTGAGATAAAGACAGTTTAATAGGTAAAGCAAAAGCTGTCCACACAAGCAAAGCAAAACAAGGGATTCATTTACTATTTCCCATCGGCAGGCAGGTGTTCAGCCATCTCCAGGAAAGCAGGGCTCCATCATGCGTATTAGTTACTTGGGAAGACAAACGCCATAAGTCTAAACGTCCCCCGCTTCCTCCTTCTTCCTCCAGCTTTATATGCTCAACGTGACATCACATGGTATGGGATATCCCTTTGGTCAGTTGGGATCAGCTGTCCCAGCTGTGTCCCCTCCCAACTTCTTGTGCTGCACCCCCAGACAGATTGGTGGGGTGGTGTGAGAAGCAGAAAAGGCCTTGACTCTGTGTAAGCACTGCTCAGCAATAACTAAAACATCCCTGTATTATCAACACTGATTCCAGCACAAATCCAAAACATAGCCCCATACTAGCTACTATGAAGAAAATGAAGTGTACCCCAGCCAAAACCAGAACACCAGTATCGATAGAAAGACTGAAAATACCAGCTTTGAAATAAATATGAACAAAAGTACCAGAGATGCGGCTGGTGAGCTTTTTGAGACATGGGCTCTTTTTTCCAAATATGAGTTCTTTGAGGCTACTTTTATTTTCCAAGGTGCTCAGCACCATTAATGTCATTATTCTGACTAGTTTTCCATTGTCATTGCTTGAGAGACATTAGTGATCTCATATAAGATAAAGGTGAGACTTTGCCTGGAATATTGTATACTGTTTCCATTACTAGCTCAAAACAGATTAGAGTGGAAGAGATGCAGAGAAGGAGAGCTAAGGAGCTTGGAAGGATGGGGAGCTTTTCCAGTCTCACGTTACACATATCAAGTCATTTTTCTAAATGGAAATACCTTGCAATGTTTATGGTGTGAATCACCATGAGATATTTCTATGTAAGAACCAAAGTTATTTGCTGTCCATCTCCTGTTTGTGAAGTTTAATGTCAGCAACCTGAAATGAAGCTGTAGGCTTCATTATCATTTGAGAGAGAGCTTACACACCCTGAAGTGGAGCTGAAATCAAGTATTGTCACAAGGTGAAAACAAAGTGAAAAAAGACTGTGTTCACTTATGTGCATCTGTGAACTGGACATTTGTAAGGAATCTTTAAGTGTCTGTCTGCTCCACTGAGGAAGTAGCTGGCAACCTGAGCAAAACTATGTGAGAATCTTATAACTTATTTCCCTATGTAAAAATTGCACATGTCCTCACATGAAATTCCCTGCTACAGTATATTTTCTGTAATTTCCTGTAATTTTCCCATTAAGGAAGTGGCTTTCTGTATATTCTTTTGAATTAAATTCCAAATTCCCAATTTTAGAAAAGATACCATCATCTAAGTGAGGAAGTTGCCATTGAATGGTGATAATCTTGTATTCCACAGTACAGCTGCGCTCCTTTTGTGTGCTCACTCCAGCTTTAAGAACACCTCTTCCATCTGGTTGACTGCCCCACATTTCACCTTCTAAGACTGATCTTAGGAAGGCTTTCTCTCATGGTTTGGTTGGATGACTGAAGTTTAGGTAAACACTTAGAAAAAACAACCCCATCCATTACACAAAATGTCCTCTAGTGGTGGAGAATGTGATGATTCACTGGAGATACTTAGTGACTGTTAGCAAGCACCACTATGCTGTGGTAAAAATAGCACTGCCTGGGAAACATGGAAATTAGGCAGAATAAAGAAGTCTTCCAGCTTGGAGCTACATCATTTCAGAGTGGACACTGCTAGGAAAAAAAAAAAATCTCAGTTTTTCATTTTCGCAGTCTGTGTTTGGTAATGCTGGCAGGGATAATTTTCTGTCCATCCTTGTAGTAATTTTATAATACAAGAGATTTCATACAGGTCTAGATAGTATGGACAAATAAAGTGGATAAATCAAAAATAAAATATGCTGGAGGGTGGAGGCCTTTGGGATAAGGAGGGGTTGTTTGTTGTCTTTCTTGAGAAAGCTATTGCTTCTTTCCATAATTTTGTTACTTATTTACAAGGGTTGTGACAACCTTTTCTTGCAGTGGCTTTTTTTCTTTTTTCACATTTTGTTTTGATTGATTGAGTCTCAATTATAAACAATGACAAGGATGCATTTCTAAGCATGTTTCTTTTACCTCATAACATCTGAGTTTATTGGTTTTTTACTGTAGTGAAATAAATTGTGCTTATGTAAAACAATTACATTTATTTGATAAGAAAGCTGAGTGCTAGACAGAAGTTCAAAAGAGTTATTTTGCCTAGACTTCAATAAATCATGTATTATTATTAGACTGGATGGAAAGCATAGAGATCAGTAAGGAATACTGGATGTCAGGAAGAAACTGGTTAGGAGGGAGGCATCAGCTGGTTTTATTAAAACAAGAGCCAGAGAGTGCTTACTGGTTGAGTTTCTAAGACAAAAACCACAGGCAGATTTCATTAATCTTTTAATGAGTGGTAGTGTGTATGCTGCTGAAAAATGCTGATGATACTGGTTTGAAAGTATGTCAGCTTCCAGTTGATACAGAGGAAGGACTGATGAACTTGAAGACTAGAATAGTAGAACTCAGATAAAATGTGATAATGCAGATTGCAAGACCATTCCTTTTAGAATGACTAACGAAAAATTCCAGATGCAATCTGGGAGCTCTGTCATCTAGAAGAAACAGGAGGAGGGAGGAGAAAGATGTGGGTATAATAAAAATCACAGGATGAATGTAAGCTATGTATAAGATCTGGCCAGGGGAAAGGCAAATGCTATCCTGGGTGCATCAAGCAAGGTGTTTCCTTGGAGAGCTAAGAAAATCATTGAATGAGGAACAGCTGACAGCTCATCTGGAACTGGTCACTCAGCATTCAAGAAAATGAATGCTGGATGTTTGTGGAATTGAGACCTTGAAGGATGATTTATTGCCTGATTTGTTCAGCCTATAAAAATGGAGGCTGAACAG
Organism: Strix uralensis; assembly: GCF_047716275.1. NCBI lineage: Eukaryota > Metazoa > Chordata > Aves > Strigiformes > Strigidae > Strix > Strix uralensis. The sequence goes on from NC_133974.1 coordinate 34,508,420, forward strand.
GGATATGATTGTTCTGTAAGAATGCAGTGAGAGTAAACATCAAAAAGGCAGAAGAGTTTTTGAAGCTAAAGGGCAGCACCATCAGAAACTGTGGCAAAAGAACAAAAAGGTATAAACTAGTTATGAATAAATTTTGTATTTGTCTCGAAATGACAATAAAGTTTCTAACAGTCATAAGAGAGAGAGAGGTATCTTAAGCCTCTCAAAGCATTTAGCGCACTAAGGATGAAACAGACCTTTTTTTGTTTCATATCTTGCATAATATCCAATTGCTGTTTTCATAGGATTTCTTTTTTTATGTTCTTTTGTATTGCCATCTCCTGTTAATCCAGATGAAAAGCTACAACATCTCAAATTGTCTAATGGTAGATTCAGAAAATGATCTTAAAAGTCAAAATTACCATGAGTCTTACAGCTATACAGTTACCCCACAGGTTTAGTGTCGCCTTCCGTAATTCACCTGTTGTTCACTGTTGTAGAGGTGCATTTCCAAGTATTTGCTTGCATTGGGCATTTATCTCTGCAAGAATGTTTGGCATTTACACTTAAGCTCCCTTACGTACAGATACTTCTGGTTTATCTTAAGTCTACATATTTTACAAATCTTCTCCTTAATTAGACTGTGTGTACTTGAAAAGTAACTTTCTGCAGCCTAGCAGAAGCGTGGTGGTCTGCCCTGCAGCTTGCTCATTAGCCTTGTTCGCCTGTTCAGTATTATCTCTGTGAGAGTCTTTCCCATCTGGGTTATTATTTTTCCCAGAGCAGGACATTAGTGTTTGCTTTGCATAGTTACGGTGATATATGAGGACAAAGGCTCTGTTGCATAAAAAGAAGAATGGAGGGAGATTGACATTAAGATGGATTTCTCTTTTCAGCCAATCTAAAAAAAGTCTGTAGTGCAGCAGCAGGGATGGTAATGGTGCCTTAGGGACATCACAGGATCTGGGCTCTAAACCTCACACCCTGGTAGCAAAGAGCACCACCCTGAACCCAGCAAAAGCTTCATACCGATCCCAAATGCACCCAAATGTTTCTGCAGCAGGAGGGGGAAAATGGACAAATGGATAATAATACTAAAAACAAAGAAGAAGACTTGATTATTTTTGTAAGAGGAACTCTTTGTTCTAGTAATGATACTTAATTCTTTGAAACTATTGAGTGAATGTAAGCATGTTCTCTTCTATTTACTGTTGCCGTCTAGCTGAGGAATTCACTACCCTTAATAGAAACATAATTCAGTTCCAGTTACTCATCTTCCAAAAGATTTCCTAATAAGGGCTAGTATTTTCAAACAAAGTCCTGCCGCTCTGTTCAGTTAGTGTTACATGTGGGTCTTTTCCTTTTTCCTGAAATATAAATTTTGACTTTGTATCCTGTTATGTAGTTGGTTGACTTGTACTCATTTGTACTTGTATTCATTTGCTTTTCTATCTATTTGCAATTTCTCCCTAGATTTTTTGACAGAGATGTTACTACAGTTACAACTGTACTTCAGGCTATTTCCAATCTATAAGTAGCATGGGGTTTAGGAGAATTTATTGCTTTCCAAAAGTGTAATCTTCATTTTAGCTAAGATATGACATACATGTCTTGCAGAACTGTAATTTTAAAATATGTCTAATATATTTAATAAGTGTAGCTTCACTGTTATGTTTCTATTGTATTTTTTATGAAATGTTTTAGAGAAAGAGCTACTGATAATTCTGATGGTATTTAACTGAGCTTTGTTTAAAGAGGTTTTTTATCTGCTTTTTCATCTGATTCACACTGCAGTCACAAGTTTTACTTTGTGCAAGTATAAACACTGAGTTGAAATATCAAAATTATGACAGAAAAAGGAAATAGAGCAATGCCAAAGTAATACCAAGAGGGAAAAAAATGTATACTATCTTCACATTAAACATTTCTTCATAAATGCTTATCTGTAATAGAATGTCAGCATTAAACTTGAGCTTTATTACTCTTCATATACTTCTTGCCTGATCAAGTGCACAGTTTGTGGCTTTCTGGAACTTGTGGGATTTTGTCGAAAGGTTTAGAGTACCTGCAGTCATCTAGAGGAAAAATACTCTCATTCTGTGGCACAGGAATGAACTCCTGTCTCACAGAAGAATAAAGACCCCTTTGTTTAGAGTCAGATGATGTAGCTTAATTTTGATAGACCTGAAATATTTTTTTTTTCCTTTCCAAAGCAGTCCTTTTCTTAACTAACATAAACTTTGATTTTCATTTGAATGAGATAGCCTGTTTAGCATGAAACAACTCAGTCAGTTTTTAAGTATTGATTTGGGAGCTCAGACTTACTAGTTTAAAACTGGGAAGAATAGAAATAACTGGATTTGCAGTATGTCCTTCACAGGATTGTCCCAAGTGTCTAGATGAAGTTTGGGGCAGAAGTGACTTGTCATATACAATCGTCTACTCAAATGGCTACTCAAGATTCTGTTAATGTCACCATTTTTTGTTGAATTTTGCAGGCCTTTTCCTTGGTGCTTTTAGTAAATGTAATACAGAGTTCCAGAGAGCAGATCAAAATATTGCACAGAAAAAGAAATTTTGAAATCCAGCCAGTACATTATAGTATTTCTTACAAACCATTTATGGTATTATTTTTCTCATGTAACTGAAGAATTTGCAATAGTTTAAAAAATGTTTTAAAACTATTCTTAATTCTTCCCTGCAAACACACAACTGAAATTTTCTTTGCACTTTTCTTTTACAGATCATGTTTGATATTTTGCTTGCTTGCTTGTAGCTTCAGTGTGGCAAGTCAGGGACAAAATGGGTCTTTACATCTAAATATGGGCAGAGATTCTTCTTCGATTCCATAGAAGTATTTCAAATACTGTTGTATTACAGTACAGTACAATATCTCTACATCCATTAGGGCCAAGAAATTATGTAATTCTGGATCTTTTAGAAAATGAAACTGACTTTTAAAAATCTTGACCTTTTTTTATAAAACATTTATAAAAATGTATGGTAATCATATATTTGATCATAAGATATTGGCAGGCTGAGTTTAAAAAATGTTTATTTACCTGAATGCAAAGAATCATTAGATTCAGAGACACTATTTAATCCCATTTAGCACTTTTACATGTGAATGTGAGGATGAGCTGTGAGGGATTTTTTGGTAATTTTTTTTGACTAGGACTAGAACTGTTAGCAATAGAATCCAAATGAAACACAGTAAACCTAACGTAAGACAAAAAGGAGGATCAACAGGTGTTTTAAAGGGATTTTCAAGTATACTAATGATTAGTAATAATAATAATAAAGCTTGCTGCTTTTATTGCAGCTGATGATGGTAATGTACTTATAAAAAATCTGTATACATACCTGTGATGTAACAATTAGTCTGCAATACAGATAATAGCCCTTAGATACTCTGAATTGTGTATCATAAGTAATGAAAATACACAGAACCTAGTAAAATTATGAAAAAAATGTTCATAGGATTTTCTGAAAAATAATTTGAAAGTTTTTTGGCAAGTCATTAAGTTGGATGAAAAAATATTTCAAATCTAACAGTTTATGATGTCCATCTTGAAAGGACACAATTCAGCTTGAGTATTTCCTTAAATAAGAATAAATGTGAGTGACATTTTAAAACAAAATGCTGACAGCATCAGATAAAGCAGGTATCAGTTCACAAAACATTTCAGTGTTGCTGAATCTCCTTTTCTTTTTTCTGAAAAAAATACTCAGCTGAAGAATTTCATCCAGCTTGGCAGAGCCATGTTGGTACATTGTTTCCCCATGTAGGAGGTCTGCATATGAATAGGAAAGCATCTGGGCAACAGCCACCCTGCACAGCATGTCTGTTCAGTGAGCACACCTAAGGTACCAGTCCAAAAAGCTACTCCCTCCTCCAGTACTTTTTATGGATCATGAAGGGAAGTTGGGTTCAGCTGGCTGAGACCCTTATAACACCAGCATTGCAAGACAGGAGAGGACAGATGACAAACAAGGACAGTCACTGGCCTTGTTCCCACATGCATCAGTCTGGCAGCATATCTGCTAGCCAGGGCTATTGGCCCGTTCAATGTTGACTTTGTTTCCAAGAAGAGAAGGAGCAGCAGTCTAGTGTAAACTGTGTGACAAAGGAATTTGATCTCTGATTGTATAACATTTATTGCCCACAGTGCTCTCCATACTTTAGATGGCATATAAATTAAATTAACATAAGTAATAACCACTCTGGCAAGTCTTAAAATAGAACAAAGATAGAAGAGATGAAAACGAGCACATCGTATTACTTGCTAGTCCAAACTTGCTTCCTGCCAACCAATCTGATACACAAAGAGAAGGGAGAAAAGGGACTGAGGCACCCAATGAATTTATGCTTCTTCAGAACAAAGCTTGGCTCTTCAGTGGCATCCTCTTGCCTTTCATGTGTAAACACTGCTCAGGAGCAGTGGGGTTTATCCCATGGAAATGACAGCTCTCTGTGCATGTGAATTACTTTCATCAAAACATAGCAGGTGTGATTTCTTTTTAAGGAAACAAATCAGAGACTAGTGAGAATTTGCAGAGGTTTATACTTGAATGTGCATTTTTATTTTTACACTGTCTTTTTGTTTTCCTTTGTACATGTCTTGGTATTTCAAGTGTTTAAATTAATCTTTCAGTGATTTTTAGCCACTCCATTTGACTAGCCAGTTCATTGCATCTGCTAAATTTTCATCAAATTGCCAAGAAAAGACAAAGAAAAAAATCATCCTAACAAGTTAGAGATGTTGGGATCTCTAAGTCATTGGCATGTTGTCAAAGTGCCAATATTTTTATCAACTGTGGCATATGTTTACAGTTTCATCAGCGTTTTGAATGTGCCAATTTTCTTTAGTTTGATAAGTGTGTGATTTTTAAAATATGATGGTCATATAACTTCCAAAAGGGGGCCAATAGTGTAAAAAGTTTGTTTAAATCTGTATTGGTTTCTATTGCAGTTAGGTGCTATGTATATTAGTTATTTGGTATAACTTACTATGAGTAAGGCATGGAAATGAAAATGAAGTTGAATTACTGTTTCCTGTTGTACAGAACTCAATATAGTTACTTAGACCTCAGTAAACAGTACATGTTGCCTCTATACATCCTCAGGTCTCTGTTGGAAGGTTCATCCCTGAACTTGCTTGAATTTACTAAAATTTGACAATCTGTTTAGATTTTCAGACTGAAGCCTACAAATATTTAACTGCAGTGTCATAGACTTAAGACATTCAAAGAATTGAAAGAGTAAACTACAGTAATTTTTTTCAATGATCTGTTGTGTGTTTATCCTCATAAGTTACCTGAGAATTGCTTTGAAATTACTTAGTCCTTGATGCTCACATACAGACACTCATACATAGTTTATTTCATTTACCCATATAGTCATTTTTCATATTGTACAAATTCAGTTTCTGGTGCCTGATAGCTTCAAAAGCATTGCTTTACAAGAAATCTTAGAAATGAGATGTTGTACTTCTGGGAAGCTTTAGATGTCTGGTAATCCCTGCAGAAATTCCCTGTGTGATAGAAGATTGACCAGTCAGAATTGCCCACCCATTCCTGCTGGTTTCTGAAAAATTCAAGATTTGATATTACTGAAGAAGAGGCAGAAGAGTCTGTATGAGAAGGCAATGTGAGGTAGTGCCTCTTTGCACTGTCAGTACCAAGAAGAAAGCTGCTTTACTCTCCTTTGAGCATTCTTGCTGCCTCCTCCCAGTCTCCTCATGGCTTATAGCTCCTGAGTGCTGTCAGTCAATAACAATCCAAGGGGGTTAATGCTGAGCAGTTGTCTTTCTGCTTTACTTTACTTCTGTGATTTGAGAAGCACAGAAGTTTCGTGGTTAGGTAAGATAGGGTGGCTGCCCAAAACAGACACACAGCTTCTGTTTCTGAAGCTTGAGTTAACTAGGTAACTTACTTCAGTTTTAAATGGTGCTTGTAAAATATCAGTGTGAAACGGTATGGAAAGCTTATTTTTTTAATGGTGGTGTTTGTGTCTTTGGGATAAAGATCAGTGTCTTGGGAATACATTTATTTGTAATGATTTCTCTAGTCCCAGAACAGAACTTGTCAGATTGACAAGTTATCTTAACGCAGGTACATGCAAATGGATTTCCTGTTTATAAAGCAGGTTAAAATATCTGAAACGCTCTTCCAGGGAGGAATCTCAAGGGCTGCTGTTTTGATTAGTTTTGCTTTCACATGACTGTTGATGGCTTTATTTATAGCTCTTCCATTTGATTGGATTTGATGGTGCAAAGTGTTCTTTCTCAGAGCGTGGACAGACTGAAACGCTGAATTAGGTATAGATGTGACCTAGGATTTATGTATAAAAGTAAATCAGATTCACCCATCACTCTCCCTTTGAAAATTATCGTATTAACCATCTTTTCTCCTGCCTGAGCAGCTCTTTTCTAGAGTTCATGGTCAGGGCAGGGTGGGAGGATTTCTTTGACAAGACTCATCTGCTTTCTTCAGTCTGGACTCCAAAGTGACTAAAATGTTAATGGGGAGGATGTCCAAGGGGCATTGAAAACAAACTCCAGGGTATATACACAGTAGGGTTGGCTTGCTTTTTGCATACTAAAAGTATTCTGTTGAAGTTTAGTATTTATTGATAAGAAAGGAATAATTTGCCAGGAAAACATTTTGAGGGAGTCAGTTGTCTTTACCTTAGAGGCATACTATGTTAAGAACCAATTTCATCTGCCTATGTAGAGGTACTCCACAGCACTGTGGAGTGGTCACTTAAGAAAGGTCACACACAGGATCTGATTAACCTAGTAATCGAAGTCTTTCTCTGGAGTCTCAGTAATGGCACTTGTGAGGCACAGCCACTCTAAAAGCTGGGTGTGACAGAACTGAGTTGCATTTATATTACACTTATTTCTCCTCTGATGTGAAAAAATTCACAGCTCTGGCAATAGGTTCATATCACAGCAAGAAGACAGTTATCATCTCTAGCATGTGTTGGAACAGGCAACTTTGATATATTTATGCATGGATTATAGAGCCAGGTGAGGTCTTAGCTGTTAACAGATGAACCATTTTCATTGGGGAATCCAGGAGAAAAAGTGACTGAGAAGGTGACATAGAAGCTGTGGTGGATTTGAAGAGCAGTTCACAGTTTTACTTTAGCGTCACTTACATAGTCATAAATACAGTTTTATTTATTTTTGTTCAGGCAGCATTTTTATGCTACATGCCTGGGTACAGGTCTTTACCCCTTACTCTGCTTCAAGGGGATAGACATGTTTGTGGCCAACTTGGGAACAGTGGCAAGAAATTTGATGGGATCCCAAAGTTCCCCTTTTAGCCAAGGTTCAGGCTTTCCCAGTCTGCCCCACAGTAGTTTCTGGTCCAAAGTCTGCCCATAGCCAAAATCCCAGGTCCATTAAATTGTCTTGCATTTATTTTGGAGCATGTGTTTTTAAACATCTGACTGTTCCCCAAATATTCAGAAGAGTGACTTTTCCCAGTAACCACCTCCAGATTGTAACAGATTGCTACTTAAAGTTTACTGATTTGGGCAGGGGGATACTCCGAAGAGGGCAAAAAGCCCCACTTCAGTTCTAGTCATTATGACCCAGAAACGAATCTTCCTGTACAAATGTTGGTGACTGAATATTTGACATCATGGATGGTTTCATTTATGTGGCACCATTCTGTTGCATGTGGTAGCTGCTTTTATTGCTTTACTTGCTCGGGAAAAAAAAATAATCTGAGGCTGTGTCTAGAAAGACTTGAGCACAGACCTTTCAGCCACTAATTCCCACTTATCCTGCTTATTTCTTCAAGGAATCCCATGTGTCCATGTCTCTCACACCAGGCTTTTTCAATACACCCATATGGTATCACCTGTGCTTCAGGAGCTGGAGAGGAACTGTGGCATAGAGAGCAGGAACCTGCCGTTGACAACTAGAGTGACATCGTTCTTCAATGTAGCATACCAGGAGCTGTATTCATAAAGAGTAGGCTTAGTCTGAGCAAATGTAGGTGTCCGCAAAGTAACTGTCAGTTCATCACTTCAGGCTTGCTTTTTAGCCAGCAGAGAAATCTACACTTCTGCGCATGGCTTATCATCCTCAAGTAAATATCTGAGATAGTAAAAATGAATTGCACCCTGAAATGTCTTTCTATATGCTCTAGAAGGAGTCTGGCACAACTAGCTCCAGTACAGCATCTACAGACACGTAAAGTTTAGTGAGCTGAGTCCTACTTAGGTTGTGCACAGGCCCCTTTCTTTCTGCTCCCAGCCCTTTCCTTGGTTCCCCTTCAAAGGCCAGCAGTAGCAAGGGCTTCAGCTGCCCAGTCCTTCATCCCCTGTAGCTGAATTCTGCAAGGTTTTCTGTTGCCCCTCTTGCACACAAGAGAGGCACACAACAGCACTGCCTAGAGAGAAGAGGTTTTAAGAAATGACCCAGCTGCTGAGCTACACAAAATAGATACTTTCTTGATGCAGTGTGACATGCAATAAGCAAACTGTGTCACAGCATCAGGTTTGATCCTCATGTTGCTGCATGATAGCAAAGTTCAAATTACAAATTCAAGAGTGCCTTTGGCACACTTACAATGAAATTACCACTTTTTAAATAGGGCACGTTTTTTCATTGGTATGACTGTCTTAAGTTTTCTGATGCTACTTTTGTAGGAGATCAGATAATGATCTTACTGAGATGAAGTAACTCTCTACCTTGTAAGCGGTTTCTCTCATTTGCTCTGCTGATTGCTCAGCATCCATAAGAGCAGAAGGATTTGTTTGCAGATGTAAAGTCAGAGTTTTCTAAGTCTCTGTGTGAATGCTAATCAAGATTTACATATATGTGTATGTCTATTTTATATTTTTGTATTAATTGTTTGCATGAAGGGAGCCATTAAAATGTTTATATAAAGGATAGTGAGCTTGTCAGCCTCAGAAGAAAAGTACTGATGTGAAAAACCTTTAGAAAGTCCATTGGTTAATTGTTTTAAATGTGATCAGAAGAAATAAGGGAAGGCAGTTTTACGTCTGATGATCTCCTTAAATACCTTACCTTTTCTGAGAAGCAAATGTCATAATCAAAACTAACACTATGTAATTGGTATAAATCTTTCCAGTCAAACCAAAAATTGAATAACTGTGTAGATGGAAACGACACAGTGAATTGTATTTTTATTGTAACTCAAATTAGTTGCACTCCCAGCACAACTGTCATGATCCAAGCCATTGTCATCAGTCAAGCAGAATATGTAATAACAGCATTGTCCTGTGATACCTTGTTTATGATGGAAATGTAAGTACTTTCACTAATAATATTCTTTTTTTAGTGTTATCATTAACAAAAATATGACTTTTTTTCTATTATGTGACACTGCCAGTTTCTACAAGCTGGGAATATGATAATGCTTTTAGTCTTCAAAGGGCAATCAGAGAGCACAGCAAGCCGCAATGTGCTGTTATTCATGTAGTGCTGCCATATATTTGGTGCTGGTATAATGAGCAGTAAATATGCTATCTTAGTTTTACTTGGGGCCGGGGGGATGACTTTTACATGTTAATGCTTTTGTTCATACTATGCTTTTTTACTATTGTATTAATATTACTTCTCACATATAATTGCAAATAGTGGTGCTGAAAGAGCAAAAATATTTGGACAACATGAACTTCAGTTGAGTTAAAAGTGAGGAAAAGAAACAGGCAAATCAAATGTCCAGTTGGATCAATGATTGGTCCCAAAAGGAGGGCTGAATGATGTCAGTTTAGGGTGACAGATATGATATCTCCTGACTTTCTTCTCATCTTTTACTCTTTATCTGTGTTTATGTGGTACCTATCACTACAATATTGTCAATACTTACAACAGAAGCCATGTGCCACAGAGGAAGTAGGACCATCAGTGTTTTGTAAAAGTACTGTGAATGAAATGAAGTTGCGAAATTGAGAAGTGAACCTTAATGCATCACAGCATTACTTTTTCACTTAAAGACCTTCCTTCTTCTTACAGGCATGCTAGTCAGCATGTTACATGCACGGGTAGTTTCTCTTTATGCATAAAAAGTTCTCTTTGTTGGTGTGATATGCTTATTTTTAAGAAATCAATTGCTCTTGAGAGCTTGGTGCTGAAAACTCCTATTGATTTCAAGGCTTAAGAATTTGGTAACCCGGTAAGACTGTTCTGTAGAATAAATGGATGACCTTTTGCAGGTTGTTTTTTTCTGTTTGTTGTCTGAAGTTTTCTATCCTGTTCAGAGTTGCAGTAGCATTATAGCAATCATTTTGGAATCCCAACCGGAGCAAGAACTTCTATGGCTACTATGTAAACATGTACTGTTGAACTTCACTTTGTAGTGCAATTTATTTTATGCTTTCTTAATTTATGTTCTGACTTTTATAGTTCATGTCAGACCTCTTTAATAGTAGTGATGGTTTTTTGTTCTTTGCGTTGTTGGCAGTCACAGACCTTAAAGCATTTTATGAAGGAACGGTAAGTGCCATTGTCCCATTTTAATGAGGAGCAAACTTCAGGACTCAGAGTGACCTACTGAAAATCTCACAGTCTGCAGAAGAGCCAAGACTCCCTAAAAATTTATGGCTGTAATTACCAGATTAAAAAATATTTGTAAATGTTTAAAGTACCTAGAAGCACATTATAAGAGACATCGTAATCTCATTGAAATGGTGCTGGAAAAGAAACAGCCCAGAGTGCCCACAGAGTGTGCATGTATGTGTGTGAGCACGTGTGTGTAATCTTTAGTTAGGGGTATTGTTTTAAGCAAAGATTCCATGTGACCTTAAATGGCCATATATTAAAATGTGTCTAAATATCACTTACATATTAAACATGTTTAATAATGTTTACAGTACAAACTAGGACAGTGTTAGCTTTCTTGAAATGAGAATCTATGGTTGAAAGCAATATAATGTTTGATCCCTACAACATGTTAAAGTAAGACTCACCTCTGTGCTGCTGGGATATAATGTGGGTCGTGCATACATTCATCCTTGGCTTCATTTAGCATCTTCATTTCTCGTGTCCTCCTAATGAGAATGTTTCTATTTAGGGGATTTCAGTTAAATACTCTACAAGGAAGGACTTGCTTTAAAGGTTACAGGTTAATACTACAGATTATTCCCTGCAGTGTAAAATTAGCTAAATGAACAAGTGGTAGTACCTGATTACCTGACATATTTTAGTGATATTATAAAAGGTATGTTGACCACAGGCTGAGTCAGGACTTCACTGTAAGAAGATCCCTGAAATCTTTTAATCTCGTAAACTCAGTTGAACTGTGAAGAAATGCACAAGATATGTGGACAGCTCATTAACTAAATTAAAATAATTACAAATAGATTCATCCATCACTGGGTAGCCTTGAAAATGTGTATGTTTATACTCACATCCTATTGACCATTCTTTCAGCTCATGTTTTGTACCTCAGAACATAGTGTGGTGACATTTGTTATCTTGCTTGGTGGCACAATAATGAACTCTCTGTAACAAGACCTTTTTATTCAGATTGCTAGATTTTCTATCAAAATAATAGCTTATCACTGTCATAAATTATCTTTTCAAAATACCTGAAAACACTGTCATTACCTGCCTTGCTGAATAGGAAGATGGCATGATAAGAGATCACTTAAGTGTATGCCATATGTTCTCCTTTTCCTTTGTAATTCTGAAGAAAAGCAGATCAGAATTTCACCCTGATTCTGGGTTGTTTTATATTTATTACTGTGTTGTTGGGATGAATAGAAAAGATTATAAACTCATGGATTGTGAGTTATATTAAAAACATAATATTATTTTACATAAATCATATCCTAGTAGCTAGGTACTTGTAATTATTTCAGATTTTCAGGCACCACTGTGCTGGAGCAGGGTTTTATTTTTGGTTTCTGAAGTGCATTGTTTTCCTCACTGTTGAAATACCATATTGTCACATTACAAAAACATTGGAAGTTTTATGTAAATATGATGCATTAAGTATCCAGATGAGGATGAGGTCCAGTCCTATGTATGTTTCACAGGGAGTAGTCCCATGGAGATGTATCTACACATGATGAACTTGGACCTTGGTGAAAATTCTGTGTGCTTTTGTGAAAGAGTATCTAAGACATAAAAACCCCACTTCTTCCAGATACAGAGGAAAAGAAAATACTCAGTAGGACTATGCACTTTGGATTTGTTTTAAATTACCCATGCTTTTATATTTAGTTTGATATAGTTGATGAGCCTGTGTAACCCAAAGTTCCTCTAAAGATGACGGTAAAAGGTATAGAAAAGTTAAGGCATTTGAAAATATTTTGGTATTCATTGTGCATCTTTCTCTTTCCCAACTTGGCATACGCATAATGCAGTCTTCAGAGAAAGACCACCACTGGACAATGGTGTCCAATCAACACTTAGAAACATTGCTTTTACTTAAAATTTTCTGTGCAAGAAAACATAAATTATTGTAAGAAATTTTCTGACTGTATATTGGATGTTCTTTACTTGAGAGAAATGCCTTCAGTTTACCTCTAGAATTTTTTTGTTAAAAAGTAAATACATGTATTTAAAGCTGAGGAAAATAGGAGATACTGTGAATATATATATTCTTTTGGAAACTGTGTGCAATCAGGCACATTGTATGAAAGAATTACAAAGTAAAATAATTTTCAGATTTGAGTCATCTTTCGGTGTCATTGGCTCCTGTTGCCACTGAAATGCACATCAAAATGCACTTCAAAAGAAACGAGATTATCTTCATTGCATATCTTCAAGTTCTGCATCACTAAGGGATAGGGTAAATCCTGCGATTGCAGTCTCCTTTTCAAAAATTTCCTCTTTCTAATACTTGACAAACTAGTTTTGATATTTTTCATAGTTTCAAAATGGTGTATTAATAACATATAATAATTATTATTTAAAGGCTCTAAAATAATTATTATACTAACTATGTGTGTTACTTAAGCTTATTCAATGTTGCTTCTATATTGTTTCTTTTTCTGGCAGTAACTATATCATTTAACTTACCAAGGAGCTTCCCAAACTTTGTCTTTTGTGATTATTTGCATGTTCTTGATGTCATCTTTCATTATGATTTTATTAGAAGTTGCCTGCCAATTAGCTAGTTTTATTACGTCCATTCATTCTTTACTTATTCAGGAGGGTCAGGAGGGTAGTAATATCAATTTTACATAAATGAGCCAGGGTTTATGCACATTTTCTTGTTTGTTGTTTTCTCTCCAGTGAAGTTTTGAAATCTGATATATTATAGAGGCTATAATAACACAGTTGCATGTTTCCTTAAAGAGTATTTCATAATAACAGAGCAAGATCATGTTTTGATCTTAAGTTTTACCTTATGTGATTTTGATTTATATTGTATATAGCATTATTTTTTTCCGTGCGTGTATTATGTTTAATCCTTATTTTGACGGTGTCTTACCTGCATAGAATTTACGTGTCTTATTTTTGCTTACTACTTAACTGGCCATTGCTATTTTTATAGCAACCTGTACTCAAAACAGATAACCTCTCGCACAGTGAACACACCCAAAAAGAAGCACTCTCATTAATGATCATAGTAATCCTGAGCATCAAATAGGGCTTGATCTGTCAGTTCCAAGAAAAAAATGCTATGTGAAATAATTTGTGTAATATACAAATAATAAGAGATTAATGCATCTGTTCCAAAGAGCCTGACCTTCAAGCCATTAGCTCTGCAAGATTCAAGCACCATGGTGTAATCCTGCTATGAAAGGCAAGTTTGTTTTACTTTTGTATTTTATGATCTTCATCCATGAGCTAATATATATTGAAATCCCTGGAAAGATGTAGTACTACTTGGCCTGAGTTATTCTATGCTGAGATAAAGACTAATATTACTGTAAAAGGCAAGTTTCTGTTTAACCAATAGTAAGCCTAGGACCATGAAAATAAGGTTTGCTTACTTTATTTTCATTTTGTGCCACGTACTCTGGGGAGCCATCTTTCTATAAGCTATGTGCAAGTAAATTCAGATTTTGAAATCTGTGGTTCAGACTGGCTGATTGATTATTGAGAATTTTCATCTTTGTTTTTATGATGTGGATTTGAAAGTTTCCCAACATACCGAGATGTTCAATTTTCTGCTACCCCTTCTCATTTTCTTCAGTGATGATGTTCATATGTAATTTTTGTTTTCCAGTTTATTTTAAAATGCTTGTCATCTCTTCATCTGTGATAGGTTTGTCAGTGCCCTCTATCAAATCAGCAAGAAAATTTAATGCTCAATCTTAGCCTCAGCTTTTGGATGATATAGAAAGAGGAAAATGGCTTGTTAAATAGTTCAGAAGTATTGCAATTAGCTTCGTCTTGTACTGTAGTGTCTGTTATTAGCATACATGGAGCAACATTTGTAGATATTAGTTCAAGACAAGTGCATTTGATCATTAAACTTACTAATATGCCTGCACCATTGCATTAAAAACTGTACTTCAAGTAACGCTGTCTTTTAGTTGGCATAGCGTTTTGGAAGTGTTTTCACTTCAGAAATACCTAGAAGTTTGGGAGGGAGTTGTTTTTTTCTGTAGAGATAGGCTGTATTAGTACGGTTTCATTTTCTTTTTCCATCTCATACTGCCTTGTGTCTGAAAGGGCTTTACAATTTGGTAAACACTCGTCTGCTTGTATTTATTGGCTCTAATGCAGATGCTCTCAAGTATTAATTTATAATATATGGCTAATTCTCCTTTGTGCTTATATTTTTCTTAGCTTTTTACCATGTTTGTAACAGATTAATTATATGAGAAATCTATCATCTAAGAAGCGAAGAGTCGCAATAAAGAAATCTTGCTTTGTAATAAAAATTTGGCATAATTTACCAGAGAAAACACAGAACTCTTCCTGTATCAATACCCTTTCTGCCTGGTGTCTGTTGACTGTTGTCTCATCTGCTTTGCCTTTGAGAAAGACAAGTGCTTCCTCACTAAGCAAGGTTTGCAACCCAGAAAGGAGAGTTGAGGAGAATGAGAAATGGGCAGCCATAGGGACCTGCAAAAATAACCTGGATTCATTTTTAATGGCAAAAGGCAAGATGTAACAGAAAATCCTGCTATCTCACACCTCTCTCTACCTTACCCAGTAATCAAAGCAATACTGATGCTGTGGCAATCTTTTGTGCTGGTGTCAGTCTGCAGCACAGCTGAACCTTTACATCTTGTCAGTGGAGTTTTCCTCAGTGCATATTTGATAATGGACATAAACCAACAATACTGGATGCAAACCTTAGGATTTCATAGCAGAGTTATGCTGGAGCATTCATTTGGGAAGTTTGGCTGAACGATCTGTCTCTAAACTGAGTCTTTGTGTACAGCTGTCCACTTTTAATAATGTAAACACAAAGTGAACAATTATATCTTACAGTTATGCAGTGTTTATCTAGCACAGATCTACTGCCCAAGTCTGTAGGTGTTTTTACATAATGACTGCTGTAACTGAGTAAACTAGTTTGAACATAATGCCACAAACAGCTGTTTAAAACGGAAACATTCGGCAACTGTTGCACTCACTACTTACTTGTCTTAACTACTACTGTGAATAAAAGGCTGATTAGAAAGACAAATTTTGCACCAGGACTGCCATTAAGTGGATTTGAACTCTAGCTGACCAAAAGAAGGAGTCTCTCCTGAGTTTTTAGCCTCCCTTCTGGCAGCCATTACCTGGGCTGCCCTCAAATGTGAGAGATAGGTCTGTATGTCATCACAACATAGGTGGTTTGGGACTTTATACAGTCACATTTAAAAAGAAATTCAAAAGGAAAGTAAGCATTAGCATAGGTACTTTGGCTGAAGAAGAGCATGGCTGTATTTTATTGTAGCTGAAACTTCTGTGGCATCACTGACGGTGATATAAGGTACAGGAGTGCAAACAAGGTTGCAAAAACAACATGTAAATTTGTGTTTAGGAATGTAGAAAGTTTAAATGAAAGTTTGTTTGAAGGTGTGGTATGTTGGAGGCTTCCCAGAAAAATATACTCTGAAGAGAGTCCGAGGCCAATATTTCAGGACGCAGAGAAGCTCGAATTTGCTCTTCTTGGAGTGGTGGAGGAACAAGCCAAGCTTTTGGTCAGCCGCTCTGTTACAGATCCAGAAGAGCAGATCAAACAGTTATAATCCTGAAAAGGGGTTTTGATCATACAAATAAGAAATTATTTTTTTTACAAGTAAGAATGAATGATTTTTCCTGGGACTAGGAGAAAGAGCGTAAAAGAGGAAAGGCTGTGACCAAACTGGGGACTTTCTGGGAGCCTATGGCATGAAAGCCTTCCCTCCCTGGGTTTTTCATTTAAACTTTAAACCTCTGTTGAGTTTCCCTGAGCAGGAGCCTGCGTGGGAGGGAACTTCTGTACACTTGACATAAGTGCAGCGCTTTCTGTAAAACTGCTCAACATGACAGTCTGGTCTTGGAGCCTCTACCATGCACATGCTGAAGGTGTGTCTCAGGAGGGTGACGTGCACGCATTAGCAGCTGCCAACATCATCATTTCATTCCTACCATGGCATTGTACCGATCTTTGGAAATCTTTCCATTTAACTGTATTTTGCTTTTTAATTTTTTTTTAACATACATCACGAGAGAATTGTGTGCCATACAACTACGTATTTTTCAAAAAGGTGTAAGCCACCCTCTCTGTGGTGTTCCAAGCATCATTTCTAAATGTGTACTGCAGAGCAAGAAGATACAGATTACTTTAACCATTGTACTATATAGGAAATCTGTGTCTATGCAATGAAAATAGGTGGACATTTCAGCATGGGTGTGACATATACTGCATCCCTGCTGTGGACGATTTTAAATTTTTTAGTCAGTGTTTGCAATCATAAGTCCTGTAATATGTTTATTAGCTGAAATGCACAATATGATTTGTGGCATTTTTCTCATTAATCATTTTGCAGTGCTTTAAATAATCTGAACTAAAACATAATTTGAAGATCCACTAGAGATAAATTATTCCATGCATATTTTTCATTTTTTTCCCATTTTAATTCTTTTTTAAATAGTTTTCTTCTTTTTGATTGGCAAATGCTGAGTCTTTTCCTTTCTCCTTTCTATCTTTAATCAACCTGATATCCAAATTACCTGTGTACATTAGGTTGGGTACCTCCTTTCTTTGTAAAACAGAGTGAGAGAAAGCACATCGGTCCCTACAGTGCTTGAATGCCAACTTAATAAAAGTGTGTTAAATCAATTGATTCTTAAATAATTGCAAGAGGAAAGCATATTACATTTTTGGAATAGAGTATCAGAAAAACTGAACAATTTGACATGGAAACAACCATATGGCAAAGTCTGTTTCCTCAAAATGAAGTTAAAAGATGAAGGGAGTAATTAAAAAAATAAGTTCTGTTCTCAAAATGCACATGGGTGTTTAGGAGGCAGTTTAATTCCACTGTTCTCAAGTCCCTCTAAGACATTAATATCATTAAGACTTTTCTGTAGTGTAACTGTAATTTAGTATTTAATGCTAATTTGATGCTTTCTCAGCTTTGTAATCTTTCAGGTGGTTTTATACGAAAATTCATGCAGAATGAGTCAAAATCATCAATACAGAGAAATGTGTTTCTGGGTTTATCTGACTCTCCTCATCCAGTTCCGAACAGCAGCGTTAAAAAAAATACATCGACCAAGGTTGCCAAGAATATTTTGTGCTCTTCTCTACTTGCACATCACTAGAAAATACACTGCTGACTGAATTTTTTAACCTTTCGGCAATATATTATGAAGTGCTAGCTGGCAGGTAGTTCAGTACTTTTTTCACTGCAAGGCCCTATAATGTAATCACAGTTGTAAAAGGAACTTGTGAGTGAAGCAACTTGATCATTCCTCGCAGTGCTGCGGTGCCAAGTGGTTACAGGAGAACGAGGGAGAAGCAACACCAGGACCCCAGAGATTTATTCTACCCAGAAACAGCACGAGATATTTAAACAAAGGTGAGGCTGCTTTAGGTGCCAGCTGCTTGCTAAGGATTATATCATAGCCGATGTTTAATTTTGCTTAAACCAGAGGTAAGCCTGTATTTTGTGTGTTACTGTGATGAGCCTACTTATTAGTCTGATTTAGCAGTGTGTGTTAGTCTGGGCTTATAACTTTGCAATGCTACAGTCACTAAGGAAAAACCTGTGTCAGTGTGATACTCCATTGATATGATACACCAGAAATGATCTCTAAAGGCAGGTTAGTAACATTTTTAAAGGGATATGTTATACCCACCTGGGAGGTGCTGGTAGCAGTAAAATTAAACTTGAAGGGCTTGAAAGTTGCAGTCTGAACAAATCAAACTACAGAAAAGGTACAGCATACTCAGATCAATTCATAGGATGTTAATTGTTGTGAGAAAAAGGAGGGGACTGTTCCTGAAGCTGTAATGTCTCCTGATTAGTATGCCATACGGTTAAATTATGGTTGAGTTATTGTTCAGAAACTTTTCAACTGTACGAAAAGGCATGTAAGATCTCTTTACTAGAAGATGCTTTGGCACCAGTGGTTTTGACAGTGTTTCAATTTACAGTTTTTATGGAAGTTATTAAAAGAATTAGACTTTGGGTTGCCGTTATGTACTTCACATAGTTGTCAGGAAATTTTTTGAAGAGACATAGCAATAGTAAGTTTTTTTATTAGGGATATCTTACAAATTTTATTAGGGATGTCTTATAAATTATAAATTATTGGTGATATCATCTTGTAAAGCATTGTCTTTTAGTAACCATACTGTCACTTTTTTTTAATAATAAATACTGAAGTATTTGTAATTGTGAAGACTCATATTTAAAAACAGTCTCAAATTTATTAAAATTGTAATGGCTACCTAGAACCAAAAAGGCATCATGCAGTTACTTAAATGTGTTTAAATTCTTAAGGAAATAATATGTTGGTTTAGATTATCTGTAGAATGTCTTCTACTTTCTTCTGCTATTAACTGTATTAACTGGGAGCTGTGTCCTAGCGCCCTTTTAGTGGACAAATATTATCTCTGTACCATATGGCAGTTCTCTTCTAAGGGTTGGCTGGTAATAAACAATGTTGTAATATAGGGCTATGTTTTGCTGTAAAAATGTTGCTGTTGAAGTGCAAACAGCTCTTCTGAGCTTCTTATTTCATTCTGTCTTGCTTTCTCCTCCAGTCTAACAAAGCCAAGAATATATGAGAAAGTGAGCGCTTGAAATTTTATAAACTGTTTATATAGTAAATAATTTGTTGCAAACATGACTTTGGTGTGTTACTAATTGAATTTCACTGAAAGAGGCTTTAAGAGTTGAAGAACTAGTCATGTATACCTATTATCAGTTTCATTGACATATTCTGCTTTTATATAGCTTTTTGCGTATGTGTGAACAAGGTAATTAAGATGCTGTTATTTCTGTATGTTTATAAAGTGTGTTTAGTGCAATCCCAGCAGTAAAAACTTGTTACCGTATATCATCACTGATTGCCTCATTTTGGCTGACAGACAGTGGCTTATTTCACTTCGTTGCAAGTATGTGAACAAAACTAGCAATGTAAAAGTCTTTGGACAAAAACTACTAGTAATTTCAGATGCCATAACTGAACTTCTTCTGACTAGATACCTTTGCTTTTCCTTAAGATACATGTGTCCTAGTTAGACACAAGTTTTCTTCCCTGATATGGGAAAATCATATGTATCAGCATAATCATACAAAACCACATGCTTGTTTTTTCTTTATTTTTTCAGTAAATATGTCTAAGACCATCTTTTCTTAATGAGATGTAAATATGCCTAAGACCATCTTTTCTTAAGGATCTGTAAAAGCAGTTGCTCAAAGTTTTGAGGCCACTGCCAGATAGTAAATAATGGCCTGATTTTCAGGTTCTTGTTTACTTTTGTTTTGAGCATGGACCTTAAGCAGTTCCTGTCATTTGTTCTCAAAGTACTACTACTTCAGCTTCACAGAAGTCAGTAGAAGCTGTTGGATGAGTAAAGTTAATTTCCTTTGAAATCTAAGTGCAGACTGTTAGGAGTCTGAGTTTGAAAGGTTGCTTTTCAGTGAATAACACAGTCAAAAGCTGAGATTCCGCAGTACGCTGGCTAAAATGCCATCAAAGCATTAATATAACCGTTAACAGCATTTCAGTGAAGTCTCCTTTGTCTCTAAATATGTCAGAAGAAAATACTGTGTATATTAATGGACTAATTAATTGTATTATATTTTTGTATAATCTGAAAATATTTATTGGGAATGAAATTGGTTTGCCAGTTGAATATGTGAATTTATAAATATAGTTGTGAGATACAGTTATTTCCAAATTCCTGATAAAAAGATTCATCTTGATAAATTATCCCAGCTGAAAAGGTGAATATTTTTTCTAGAAGGTTTTGTTATTTATAATAGTATAAATGTTGTTTGTGGATTTGTTTTAATAAATAGAAATAGTTTATATTTGGACTTTAAACCTCGGGATCTAACACCACAGAATATAAACATCATTCTCCTTTCTTTGAATATATCGTGTGATAGCTAGAGGAAACATTTAAAAGATCATTACTGAAATATTTCAGATGTCTTTTTATAAACTGCATTATATATTCAGGAGAGAATAGCAGAACACATAGAATGGCAAATGCAGTGGAGTATTGCAGGATATAAAGTCTAGGAAACGTTTGTATTTAAATGTCATATTTTTTACTGTTTATCTGTTGTTCATAGTCACTATGTACTTTCAATCTTTGCGGTCAATCTACTGCTGAATTCATGTCAGAGATGTACACGTGTAAAAGAACAAATGCTGTTTGAATTATTTCTTCTTTTCTTTCTCTGTTTTAGGACTGTAAGCCAAGGGGCACTTTGTCAATTCATGTGTAAATATATTTTGTTGTTGTTTAAAAGTGCTACATGCAGAGTGAGTGGGATGCTGCAGATCTTGTAACTCAGCAGGTCTCCAAGCAGCTAAATTTGAGGTTGTAAAATCAGTAACACATCAGAAAGGACCAGAAGGAAATGTGCCCCTTGGCTTTTCTTTTTATAGTTCTCTGAATTGAGGGTGACCCTTACTGTTGGCATAATCTTGTTGGTGTCTCGCACAGGCAGAGTGCAAACCAACAATATGGTCACAGTCCTGCCAGGTTTCAGTCAGAGCTGACTTGGAACTGTAGTCCTTTTAGGCTTTCATTAGATGGATAGGCATGCTTGATACTGTGAATAATTTGCCCTCGAGTCATGCAATGACATTGAATATTAGTACCCTTCTTCTTATCCCTTTCATTAGTGGAGTTAGCAGTGGTGCATTCTTTGTTCTCAGGAGTGTTCTTTTGAACCAGTCACAGATTTTCCATGTCACATACCCAGGTGCTGCATGTGTGTAAATTTGCTTTTGGTTTTGGTGCTAACCAGCTAGTTGCCCTCAGGTATGATTCTGGGCAATGCTCACTCAAGGCACCTCTCCCTATAGGCAGTACATAGAAGACCATGTCAGGATTGTTGTCTTCTGCCCTACAGAGGTCTCTAACACTGTCCTATTGACTAAGTCACCAAGCTTGTGTCCTTGCATATTCCTTTATGTCCCTTAGCCTTGTCCGATGGCATGTAATACACACCTGGACATCCCAGGATAAAAGCTTTACCGCAACATGTCGTGGCACAGCTCCTCCTATTATTTCAGAGTTACTATACTGAAACAAGAGCAAAACGTAGTCATTGCCTCAAGGCACCACATGGACCCCAGAGGACAAGTCAGGCCAATGGTAATGCCATGTGCAGTCATGCCTTTGCTAAGGACAGTCATGGATACAAGTCATTTTGGGCTGCTTGTCCTGGCATTGTCCTCTCTGAATGGATGTCTTTAATGTAGATACCTGTAGTAGGCCATCTTAATTCTGTAGAGACTATCACTGACCCTTTCTCGTTAATGTAATTCTGTTGTCAATAGTGTTTTGCTCCTGACTGCTATATTTGAAAGTGATTAGAAAGTACAGAAATTGGGGACACATCAATTGCGTTGATATTTGTTGCAAATGTAAGATAGTGCATACACTAATAAGCTTGCTTTTTGCTCTTCATCTTTACTTAGATCAGGATGTCTATTAATTTACTTTTGTCTGAGAAAACCAAAATCAGGTACCAGTTTCTTGTCAGACCAAAAAGGAATCACTATAGGCTATATTTATAATAGGTAGACTGAGACTGAAATAGCACATTGCACACACACATCAGTGCGTTGTAGCAGGAGTGCTACAACAAAGCTGTTGATGAGTTGCAAAATGCTTACAAGCTGGGTTTATTTTGTAGCTGCAGATGACTGCTTTATGATCCTTTTGCATCAGTTATTAAAGCTGCAAAAATGTGACTCACAATTGCTCTGTAATAGTTTTTCTCTAGCTTGTACCTGTTAAACTCTGTGTTTACATGCAATTTAAGCACATCAATCTGCATTTCTGCATGCAGAAAGCCTTACACAATTGACACAGCAGACAGAAGCATGCAGACCATTTTGGAGTAAATTTTGCCCCTAGATGGTATTCAGTATAGAGACAGTTTATCTTCAGTCTGCGTGATGAATATAGTGTAATTTATACAGTGCAGGGAAATAACTGTAACATAAAATGTAATTGTACATATCAAAATAATAAAAATCAGGAGCAGGATAAAGCACTCTCCAATAGATATCCAGATGAGTAGAAAATCTTCTCAATATATCATAGCACAGATATTGAACTTAAATATTTCATGGACTTGTACTGTTCACTTAAAGACAACATTCCAAAGGTATATACAGAATGGCTAGATTAAAAGTAATACAAGATAAAAATGAAAGGGTTTTTTTTAAAAAAAACATTATCAAGAGCTGGAGAGGCACTGGTAGTTGTTCAGATCACATGTTTCATTGTGCATTCAAAGCAGGACTGGAAGTTGTACCCCAGAGTGACTTCATGTTACTGGAACACCTTTAAGAAATAACAGCAGGTCCCAACTCAGCTGTATGCTAACTACCTTCCTCCCTTGCAGAACTAGGTTTTGCTGTGAAGTTTACAGGAGTACACCAAGATGAATTGTCCTCGTTACTTTTTGGGCTATAAGTGGACAAAAAAAATATGATATGCATAACTGACCAAGGTTAAAAATTCCAAAACCTGTGCAACATGTGTTTTGGTTCTTAGTCATGGGCAAAAGCAATTCCCTTAGTGCTATAAAACTCTTGAC
Source organism: Strix uralensis (assembly GCF_047716275.1). NCBI lineage: Eukaryota > Metazoa > Chordata > Aves > Strigiformes > Strigidae > Strix > Strix uralensis. The sequence goes on from NC_133974.1 coordinate 34,531,575, forward strand.
ATATTTTACCATTCTGTCTTGGATTACTTTTATGTTATATTTCTGATTGTACTGAAGAATATTAAGAATGAGGTTATAAAATGAAATATGCAGGAGGACTCTCATTTTCCAAGTAAAAATTGTGGGTATTAGTAGCAGTTGCAAGAGGAGGCAAAAGAATTTTTTTTAATTTTCAACCTGAAAAAAAATTTTGACAAGAAAAAAAAAAAGTGGAGTCTATCACGGTAAGACAGAGAGCAGTGACTTGAAAAATATTTGTAAAAAGGCAGTCTTGGATTTGCAGCTCAGCAAGACAAGGTTGTGGACTTGCTTATGGCCCTGCATGAGGATCCCTACTTCAAGGTCTGTGCATTTAAAATCTGTGAAGCAAAGAAGTATGTTCAAGCAGCAACATGGGTGTTATCCATGATAATATAAAATTACTCTTTCAAAAAAACCCTCTTGCTATTTTCAATCTCTACTGTGGCTCAAAGCTAAAATATTTATTTCTGTAATTTAGTCAACAGATATTTTTTTACAGTGATTATTTCTATGAATATGTTCTTCATTATGCTTTCCCAACAGCCTGGCTCTAATCCCTAAATTTCAGCACCCGCCATGTTGTCCAGGTGGTCCAGAGCAACATGGCAAGGTCATGATGATCTTGTAGCTGCTTTTAGTGTCTCATCACTCCCGTTTGCTGAGCTGTGAATACTCACAGGCAACCCTACTCAGCTGCCCACATTTCAGGCTCTACCATATTGTATCCTTCCAGTCATGCTGCCTGATCTGTCTGCCTCCAGAAAAGAAGGCAGAGGGTAAACCACATAATCTCACCTGCTTTGTAGGACCAAATGGAAACAGAGTCACTTTCAGACAGGTCCCAGCAAGAGAGAGAGTCCCAAAACAATATGGGTGGCAAATGCATAGCTACTGAAAATGTGAGAATCCTGCTTTGGTGTAGGGCTCTGCATGTGGGTTATACTTCCTAGGCTGCCTTCTGATTCACTTTTGATGCTCAGCTTACCTTTTAGCATTGATATGCTGGACACACCATCTATTTTTAAGATAAAGCTGAGGTCTAAAATGTAGCATTTGATTTTCTACATACAGAGTCACTGAAGTTCCAGCAAATACCTTCCACAGCCACCTGCACCATCTAAGAGTGGTGCATGGTCTGTCTGGTGTGCCTTGTCTAGCCTACTCTACCTCACGTTTAGTAGCACTGAGTAATGCATTTTCAGCTGACCAAGGACCAGGAATTTGGATGAGTTGCAGTGGCCCACAGCAAAATCTCAGAGGTGTTGACCTCAGAAGGGAGTAAAGGACCTATGGACGTAGCTGATTTCTTCCACTCAGAGGCATTTGTTTCTTTGCTTCTGGGTGGCCATAGGTAAACAACCCCTGGTCCAGGAGGCTTAAGAGGAAAACCACAGCCCCCTTTTGCTGCGGTGATGTCTCCTGTAAGCCCAATATATGATTTCTTTCTTTTTTGCTTTGGCCATGCTTGCTGTCTCTCTGCTAGATCCAAAGAGGTTACTGTGATAACTCAGGGGGAGAGGGAGCTGCTCTGTCGTGTGATTTCTCCTTGCCCTCCATGAGTTCTGCAGACCCAAAGAGCAAGGGCCAGCTATTCTCTACAGCATGTTCAAACACCCTGGGCAATGGGTGGGCCATGCAGGGGCTGCCAAAGCTGTAACTTTTATGTGAAGAAAGGTCAAGATCTGTCATCTTCAAATATCAACTATGTTCATGTGAAACAGGAGGGTGAAAAATTTTTCAACAGGTGGAGGTGGAAGAAACATTTTTTCATATGCTTCTCTGAGCAGACTGTGAAGAGGAAGCACAGACTTTGCAGGGAGCAAATGAAGCAGCACTGAAATGAAGGGGCAAATGCAGGAGCATATTTTTGCATGCACTTACATGAAACTGTCAAATCTATTACTTCCTGAGAGAAAGTAATGCTACCCATTGAATGGGCTGAATTAAATAAAAAAGAACAGGACACAGTTTGAAGTCAACACACGCTATTACATCACATTGAGAGTTTGGTGGAGGTATTTCAGTTAAAGGTCTTTGAGAACAATTATCATCATCTAGAAGCATAATTTCTGCCATGTGACAGCAGAATTCATTGTAGATCGGCCATTGCACCTTAAGTCCATAACGACCCTTGTGAAGTACTGGAATCTCTCTCTCCTTGCTCAAGGGTAACATGAAACCTTCCACGCTGAACTCAAATTGCATTTTAAAGAATGTGTGATGGAAGCTTTTCCAAATGGATCAAGTTTTTAATCAATTTCACAGGATTTACATTACTCTGAGGTGTTAGTTGCAAGCCTAGACTGTGAAGTCCATCATCTCCCAAACAAATTCTCCAAGAGTTAATTCTGCTTAGGAAGTGCTGAGATCAGAAGTTATGTAAAGCTCACTGTTTACTCTGAAGAATTTCTGTTGTGAAAAGTAAGATTTTTCTGAGTCAAAACACATTATTATATTTTTTGTATTAATTATTTTAGTACTTAATATTTTTCTGTGGAATGCATGAAGGATTTTTTCCCCTCTTTCTTTCTGTGAGAGTTGTAACTTCTTTTGTAGTCACCCAACCTAACTAACAAGGTGACCTTACTGAGTATATGGTTAGCAGACACTTATCACAGTCATCCTATCTACATTCCAACTGTGTAAAGGTTATTAATAAGACAGCTAATTTCTAACAGTTTGGCCTAACAAAGATCTTCAGGTTGCAGCCCTTTTATAGAGAAGCCATTGCCAGTTTGCAACTGAAGAAAAGAAATTCCTTCTTCGATTAGAATAGTCTTTTTGTATTATTAAATAGTAATGGTCAAGTCAGATCACTGTTGTTGGGAGGAAACTGCAAGGAAAGGCTTTGCTCTAACTTGTCATTCTAACTATCACTTCCTTTTCTCTGCTTTCAGAGGCTGGCAACAAGAAGCTAAAGAGCACGATACAGAGAAGCACAGAGACAGGAATGGCAGCAGAGATGAGAAGTCGTATGGTTCGACAGCCAAGTCGGGAATCCACTGATGGCAGCATAAATAGTTATAGCTCCGAGGGCAAGTAAGTGGCATTAAAAATATCAGTAATGTAGGAGAAGTTTCTTGTCTTTGTAAGAAAACTTGGGATGTGAACAGAGGTCCCAACTCTGGCTGAAGGGGATAGATCTGTGTACATATTCTTTCTCTTGAAACCTTTGCAAAACTGAAGTATTTTAGGCACATAACACAATTTCTTGAAAATTGAAATTGAGATAAGACTTCTTAAGGGTTCACATTTTCCCTGTCATCCAGTGAGGCAGTTTGTCCATCAAAAGACAGCTAAATTCAGACCACATTATTTGAAACAAAACATAGGGATACTTTTTCTTTGAGTTACATTTGGATTAACTCAGAGTTAAACTTCAGATTTGGTATGTAAATCCCTGTAATTTGAAAGTCTGTTCAGTAATACTATATAGAAAGAAAGTTTAGTTTGGAGTTTGTCCATGTCTCTTATTGAGAATTGTAAACCCAGAGTCCAGCTGCCCCATCAGCTGAAATCAGGCAGACAGCTGTGGGGAATGGGACAGCTGTTTTCATTCACTGCTGAATGACTCAATATGCAGGAAAGGAGAACAAAGGCAGATCTGACACAAAAGTGTACATGAATACTCCAGACTCCTCACAGCTCTCAGTGAGACTCTACCGCATGTGTCAAGGCACAGTGGTCACTAGGGAATTCTTAGAAGATGCCTCCCCACAAAAGGGGAAACCAGGGGTAGGCAAATGTACTCTATATACCTGGAAAAAATGAGAGATTAGGACTTCTTTGCCTTCATCTTTTTATATGCTTACCGTGTTACCACAATTGCTACCACACATTGTATAGGGCACAAAAAGCCAGGGGCAGCCATGGTGGTGTGAAGGAGCTGTGTAAAAGTGTAGTTTTCTCTGATATCAGATGATATCACTACCCTTATGTTTTTTACAGTGAGTGTGGTGAGACACTGGAACAGGCTGCCCAGAGAAGCTGTGGCTGCCCCCTCCCTGGAAGTGTTCAAGGCCAGGTTGGACGGGGCTTTGAGCAACCTGGTCTAGTGGAAGGTGTCCCTGACCATGGCAGGGGGTTGGAACTAGGTGATCTTTAAGGTCCCTTCCAACCCAAACCATGTAAGAAAAACAGGCTCCATCATGAATAACTCAAAAACAAAGTAGATAAGCATCAGATGAAGAATGAAGGACAAGAGTAAAATATCCCAGTATTTTTCCCAGAATGATTCTATGATAGGGCATTACCTTTAGCCTTTCAACACTCCATCCTGCCATCCTCTTTCCTGTCTCTGTTTTGAAGTGTCAGTCCGTAAGGCACCGGTCACTCACCATGGTGACAGAGGGCCCAGTAAACTGGACCCTGCTAAGGAGGATCTGGGGGAGCCTGTTTCCCTGGTTAGCAATATGGGGGAGGTGGGGCCCCAGCACTGACGCTGAGGACCTTTTCAGGGGAACAGCCTAATCCTCTGCTCCACCCTCAGAGTGTGTAAACAGATTTGGCAAGGCTGGGGCAGCCAAGGTCTGGATCTGGAGGTCACGGCAGGCATGTGGAGGACAGAAACTGCAAGGTAGAGCCTTAAATTGTTGACTTGAGAGTCAGCCTCTGAGTAAGGCAGTGAAGAGAGCAAGCCTGGGAGGTAAACAGAGTGCTTGCTTCTTACTGGGACATATTGCAGGCTGGGTGTGCATAGTAGGACCTAGTTTGAAAATTATCCTTTAGAACTAGGTCCATCTTCAAGGAAAAGTGACGTATCATAAGCTGGTGGTCACACTATCTGCATCTTACGTCTTGTTTCTGCCTCCTTAACTCCTGTGCCTGCTCCCCATCTCTTGCTGCTCCAGCACCAGTTCTGCCTCTGACAATTCTCCTTACCTCTCTCAGTGCTCTCATACAATATATTTCTTCACATCTGACCACGTTTGCCCTGCTTTTCTGATCCATACTTTTGGCACCAGCTCTCTGACTTTTCACTGTTTCTGTCTCAGTCTTTTGGTTTGATAGAGTAACCAGCTCTTCTGGTTGATTCCTGATCCTCAGTATACCTCAACCTCATTTCCTGACTCCAAACCCACTTCACACTTGACCTTAGCCTTAAACACGTGTCCCTGATCTCCACATCCCTATTCCAATTTCTGGCAAGAGTAAAGAAACTGTGTGGCCAGTGAAGTGAGAACACCACCAATATCAAACAGTGACGTTGAAGGGAAGCCCAGAAGAATGGGCCAAGGAGACAGATAACAAAACTCAGGTAAAGCAGTTAAATATATCTTGCTGCAATGAAGGGAGACATTCCTTAAATAGGACATTATGCCACAGGCAAAAAGGATACCAGAGGACTCTGTTCAGTGTGGTGCTCTACTTCGTGGCTTAGAAAACTTCTCTGAAGTCTTCTGTTTGTCTTTGATTCTGTAATTTAGCTATAGATCAAATCCTCAGATGCTCTGCAAACTTGCACGAGTGTGATAGACTAATGTTAGTTTACAACAGCTCTGGGTTTAGATCACAGTGAATGAAGGATGTTAAATGCAGAGATTCTTGTAAGAAAAATGACCAATAAAACAATTTTCTACTGTTTAATCACTTCCCCCACATGCAAGACTGGCTTATTTGTAGAGCATGAGTTGGACACAACTGTAAGGTGGAGGGGAAGCTGCACACTGCATCACATAATCAGGGATACATTCACTGTGACAGCTTATCCTCCTTCTTCTGGGCCTTTTTCAAACATTAGAAATGTCACCTTTAACTTCAGATGTTATTTCTAGTGTGAGCATGACTAGAACTGTTTCTTTGACAATTAGAAAATACCTGTGTTAAGTTTGCATGGACTACTTTTTCTTCCTTGTGTGTAAGTGCACATTATGATACCAACTTTACTTTCAGGATCACATAGTTTATTGACAGTATCATGCCCCATCCTGCATTTCATAAGACCAATCAGTTGTGTAGCTCAGCTGAGAATGCAGATCCCTCCAGTAGGTACCTCAGGTACCACATTATGTTCTTCTGCGTGACCCATAACTGGAGTTTAATGAATTAAAATTAATACACATTATGGTGAATGTGTACTTCACAACATTATTATTATGTGTATAGTTAGAGGTGTCTGAAAAGTGAGAATGCTCTCAAGTGAACATTTTCAATGTTAGTCATTCCATAGCAAAGTGCAATGTTTTGGGGAAAAAAGCCAAAGAAACAAGCAAGAAACTTTTCATAGCAGGGACAAGAGTGCCATGGGGGAGAGAAGCAGATTGTGTGTCTTGTCAGGAAGGGTGGGCTTGGAGCTGCATCTCAAGGTTAGGTGAATGATGTAACTGGTGGGCTGATGGTTGAACTGGAGAGCTTGAGGTTCTTTTCCTTCTCCATCTAAAGAAACCTTAAAAAAAAGATTTCTTAAAACTAACATTCTGTGAAAAGCTTACCTTTTGTTAAATCAGAGTTTTCTAATGAAAAGCACTGTGCTGATATTTTCTGGCCAGTTTTAGTTACAGGCAGTCTGTATGTTTATGCGGCCCAGTAAGAGCAGTTAGTCTTAAAGAGAGGAATGGGCTTTTTCTACCCAAATAAGTGGGATTTACAAAGAGTTTTCAGTGTGAATTGAATGACTGGACCACAGAAGCCTGAAATGTGGAAATCAAAGATTTTCACACTACATGTATTTATCATGAAGTTTTGGTACTATTTTCTCCAGTCTAATAGGAGATGTCCTTTGAGAGAGAAGCTGATACAGAGTGGTGGATGGCCTGCTGGGTAAAATGCTATCTAGACTTGGTTCAGTCTGTTCTGTTTCTCATAACTGTGATGAGGAAATCAAAGCTGAGTCTCCCCACCATGGATCATTCTTTCTCTTTCTCTTTTTTTTTGTTGTTTGTTTTTTTTTTTTATTGTTTGGAGACTGTATATCTATTAAAAAGAAAGTGGAGATTCTGGAATATAAGAAAGCAGCTTGAAAAAGCACATATCATAGAATCAGAGTGGTTTGGGTTGGAAGGGACCTTTAAAGGTCATCTAGTCCAAGCCCCCTGGAATAAACAGGGACATCTTCCACTAGATCAGGTTGCTCAGAGCCCCATCCAACCTGGCCTTGAATGTTTCCATATATTCTGTGTTGATGTATTACAGTTCAGTTTGTGTTCTGAAAGAGGAGTGGGTACCAACTGTAGATCCAGATGTAGCTCCCAGAATATTTTGGCTAGGGAGTGGCATTAGGTTTAGCTCTAATCAACGCTAGTACTACCTGCCAGTTTACTGCTTCATTAAACAGCTGCAGCAATCCAGATTAATTTAGTATATACATCTGTTTTTTCTGTTTGTTCTAACTGATGCAGGTAGGGCTTGGATGTATGTGTAGATTTAAAATAGTATTACAAGGTAAATCAAGCATTCAGGAATGAAGAATGATAGGCTATTAAATTTCATGAGGCTTTTTATATTTCCTTATACAAGGTCACTCATAATTTATTCACCTGCCAGGCTTTTCACTGCTCCTGGAGAACTCCTTAGCGAGAACTGTTTTATGGACTACTTTGGGTCCATATGCAGAATTTCACTACACTTCTTTGGGGTCCATGGGAGACACCTCATTCCTGATGCTGCAGAACAATTTGTCGTTGCACATCCTGAGCTGCTTGCCTTGTATCAGTAGTACTTTTGAGGTAAATAATGTAGCACAATAGAAATGAATCCTGTTCATACGCTTAACCAACTTTTATTTTGTCTTCAGCTTAATATTTCCTGGAGTACGGCTGGGCGCTGACAGTCAGTTTAGTGATTTCCTCGATGGACTTGGACCTGCACAGTTAGTAGGCCGACAAACACTAGCAACCCCTGCCATGGGTAAGAATAATATGTTCTCCTCAGTTAAATGAATAATAAGCCAATTAACTAACACACACATTGCCAGACTACAGCACCAAAAAGACTTTTGCAAAGTGGCTTCCTTCACTGTAAACGTGAAGGTTCTATAGGCAGTCACTGGTATTCCTAACATGGTAGCATCCAAAATGGGGTGAGAAACAGTATTTGCTTCATTTCAGGTGTCAGCTGTCATTTGCAATTTGAAGAGAGCAGTTGCACTTTACTTGCCACTAAAAATTATTGTGGTTTCTCCAATTGTAGCTGTGAAATCTCAGCTGTTCGGAGTTTATATTTACTTGCCGTTATGTTGGATGTGACAGACAGTTTCTGTCCAAACTCTGCACTTGTCCAAGCTTAGTTCATCTAACCCCAGAATGTGAAACTTCTGTCCACATTTGCAATGCCCAACAATAAGTTGCTCATAAAGACAGTGTTTGTTATCAAAGACACAAAGTCCTTTTCTACAGCAGCTGCCTGGGGCCATCTGTGATCTTCTCTGTGTTCCAGACCAATCTGTATTTGCCTATATAGTAGCATTAGCTATATCTTGGTCATGAATAGAGTATGAGTGTATAACGTGTGCAACAGTGCAGTACTGTGTAAGTATCTCTGGAAAAGTTTAATTTATTTTGCTTATATATGAGAAATTCTTAGACATGCTTTAGGATGCTAAATGAGGAGTCCTTGATCCACTACTTTAACTGTACTTCTGTTGGAAACGATAAATGGCCAGTATTTCAGTATAGCTGTCTTGGGAGAATCAGTTTCAGGAAAGGCTACTGAAGCACTTCTGAAAAAGGAGAGAGAAACAGAAAGAAAAATTGCAGAAGAGAGTGTTCCCCTCCCAACCCATGAGCAGAAGGAGACAGAAACTTTCTTGAGAATGTTTTGAGTATCCCCTAAGGCAAGGGTTGCTGTGTAAGTCCAAATGACTGCTACTCATGCATTAATAAGCACCAAACTTGTTAAATTCGTATTTTTATTATTATTTTGAAAGAGAAGATATTTGTGAGATGATTTGCTCAATAAAAGTCTAAGTGGCTCTATCAGTATGAATATAAGGGTCTAGATTTCTTCCATCTCTTTATTTTAATCTAGTTTTCTGACTAAATATTTTTTTGCCGATTACTTGACTAATATGTTTATTTTCACTTCTTAGAACTGCTTTATTTACTAAAAGCTCTAGTTTTGTTCCCCCAAAAGCACTCAATCATGCTTTTTAACAATTTTCGGAAGACCACCTATGTGGTATACTTTCACTAGTAATGATTTGAAAATGTTTGTGTTATTGCTCCCCCTTCTGGTTCCCTGTCGCATGTTTTATTTTGGATACGCGATATGGAGATGTGCTCTTAAAAAGGCTTGTTGGAATTTTCCTGTGAACTATTTTTAGTGCAACACAGATCTCTGTTTATTCAAGCAAAGTTTGACTGATAAAAAAAAATCTTCCCTGATGCTCTCATACCTCAATGACCAAGGTGTAAACACTACTTTAATATATTGTTAGACAAGCATGTGAAAATCTCGTGCCCAGTTAATTTCAAAATGCTGTCTTTCTAAATCTGGACCCCAAATTCTATAATTCAGGACTATCTATTTGTGAGTGTGGTTTTTTAGACACAGTTTACATGTCAAATGTATACGTACTCACATGTTTCATGGATATATAGTTCATTAATTTGCAAAGGTGTCACATAGCTGCCCATGTCATACTGTGCATTTTTTACTCTAAGTGACCTGTTAGATTTCTACCCAGCTGATTCCATGATATAGGAAACCATAGAGATATAAGGCTTTGAGCATCAGCCCATAGTTGAATTCCCTTGCATTTTATTCATCTAGATCAGAACAGTGCTTAGTCTTGGACTAAGAGGTTTCCTTTTTCTGCAGGAAAAGTAATTTTTCAGAACTCAGGCAGGGAAACAAATTTGACTATTCAGTAGTGAAAGCATCTTGCTTGTAGTAGTTAACCAAACATATGTCTGTTTGTTGAGAGATGGCTTAAAATGACAAAACAAAGGTACATCACATACAGCCAATCTATTAGTGGCTATCACCGATGCTTATAATGATAAAAAAAACAAATTTGACTATTCAGTAGTGAAAGCATCTTCTGTTTTAACATGTTACATCATTTTATTCACATCAAAAATGGGTGTAGAATATTGGCAAAAACAGGAAAATTGTCACCCCCGTACTTGGAGACTTTTGCAGAAAAAAAGACCTCTTCTGAGCTCCTGGGGGGCAGGGCATAATTCTCTGAAGCTGTGCTATGACTGTGTGCTTCGTCTGGTTGGTGTCTCTGCCTTCTGTTGAGGCAGTTGTAGTTACAGAAGCAGGTTTCAATGTTAGCCTCTACCAGCAGTTCTCCTTCCGTATCAGACAAGGAGCCTTTACACTGCCAGCTCTTGCATCTCAGCTTGGAGGCAGAAACTTCCAGCCGAGGGTATTTCTGAACATGAGTTTGGGTTTTAGGCTCTCTGAGTGTGGGACTACTGTCAGGGCAGTGCATCTCAGTGACTGGCACACTGGGGCAACAGTCCTAGGTAGGAAGTCTCTAGATAACTCACCAGTGCAAAATTAAAGGTGTGGTGGTTATACCATAACATTGCTGTAAATTTGCCTGCCTCCATGGATCAGAAATACTGAGCTTTGGAATAAACTGTACACCAAGAGAGGGCACCATGCTCCTTTAGTATCTAACTTTTAGATATGGTTTAAGAATGGAGAAATTAAAAGGATCAGGAGGAGGAGTGACAAGCACACTAATGCAGCAGACTAGTAGCAAACTAGTCTTTCTGTCTCTCACTCTTACACCCTATCTCCTGGGCCATACTGCTTTTCTAAAATGTGGGCTTCTTTCTTCTGCCTCTCAGGTGACATCCAGATTGGAATGGTGGATAAAAAGGGCCAGTTAGAAGTAGAAGTTATTAGAGCCCGTGGCCTCACACAAAAACCTGGCTCCAAGTCTACCCCAGGTAAGGAAGAAAAATAGACAATATATGAACAGAAAACAAGAATACAAAATATGTTGATGAACTGGGGATCAGAGACTTTTTGAGCTCCTCTTTAGCTGTCGCTACATTTGCATTTGTTTGGTTTGCTTTTCAACAAGGAATGTGTACGTGGACATATCCTTGCTACCAATGTCCACTTCTTACCACCTTGCATCTGCCAGTTGCATGCTACCTTTCAAGGAATGATTTCAGCAACTCAACATCCGTTCTGCAAGGAACATTTGCAGAAATATTTCTGCATATCTTAGGCAAGTCATACATCTCAGAGGGGCTTTGTTGATGTAGATGAAGTCCTTTGTGTTTGTTCCACATCAAAACAAGGGATGGAGAACAGATGAAAGTGCTTTGAACAAACAGCTTAACAGACCCACATGCCAGGATCTTTTGTACGCAACAGTGCTTCAAGAAGACAGCAGGTTATGCTAGTGCCAGTGTCAATAATTTGTATAATGAATGAGATTTAATATTGTATCATTTTGTAAGAACATTTTTTGAAGTTTTAGAAACCTTTATTAGAGGAGATTTATAATCGCTACCACAATCACTGCTTACCATAACTGGAACAGTTGTTTTAGTTAAGATTTCACCAAAATGGTACTTTACAGCCTCCTTAGGAGCTGAAGATGAAAGAGTAATTAATGTCTGTGTTACCAAAGTGACTTAGTTTTAAATACTCCTTTCAGTGAAACATCAAAGTCTTGTTCTGAAATATCTCTGACCCCAAAACATACATAGAGACTCCAGAATAGCTATCAGTGACAGTTAATTCCTGGCAAAAGAAAGTGTTTTTAAAATGACAGACATGAAACGTAATTGTTGTTAGTAACATCTTATATCATTACATTCAAAGTTTATAAAAATCAAATTGATTTCTTATGGGCTGTGTCATTTATTTTATGAGTTTAATTGTATTCAGATTATACAGTGAAGATAATGTGTGTCATTTTCTTTCAACTCAGCTTCCTTTTAAGGCATTTGTCCTCCAGCTCAGATGTGCAATGTAGAAGTTTTTAAGTCTAAACATAAAATTCATGGATGTTCTGTTTGCAGCTCCGTATGTCAAAGTGTATTTATTGGAAAATGGAGCATGTATAGCTAAGAAGAAGACAAGAATTGCACGGAAGACCCTTGATCCTTTGTACCAACAAACACTGGTTTTTGATGAAAGTCCACAGGGTAAAGTCCTTCAGGTCAGTTGCTTCTTAATCCCATTTTAGGCTATCATTTGGAGAAGCACTTGCATGTTTACTTAAGTTTAAGCAATATGCATAAACCCATTCCAACTCACTAAGCATTTAATTTTATAAATACCAGCAAACACGTCCTTGTGGCTTGTGGTTTCAGACCTGCAAAATGTCTGGCTGTATTAAACATTTCTCTTTTGTTGACTCTCTCTCCTGTCCTGCTATTAGGTTTTCCCACAAGAGGGAGCAATCATTCACCCTTAAGAATAACATTTCCTTATGCTATACATAACAGCAGGAGTGAACATATAAGCATGGGTTTGGGGACAATGCTGAACCTGTATTTTATGTTCTTCCAGGTAATAGTTTGGGGAGACTATGGCCGAATGGACCACAAATGCTTCATGGGAGTTGCCCAGATCCTTCTGGAGGAACTAGATCTGTCCAGTGTGGTAATAGGCTGGTATAAATTATTTCCACCTTCATCACTAGTGGATCCAACCTTGACTCCCCTGACACGCAGGGCTTCCCAGTCATCTCTGGAAAGTTCAACTGGGCCTCCCTGCATTAGATCTTAGTAGCAGGTGCTGTCTAATAAAAACATCACCCAGGATAACAATTGGAACCAGATATTCACATGATCAAAAAACACTGTTGGAGAGAGACAATCACTTCTTTTGCTTGTAGTAGTTAACCAAACATATGTCTGTTTGTTGAGAGATGGCTTAAAATGACAGAACAAAGGTACATCACATACAGCCAATCTATTAACGGCTATCACCGATGCTTATAATGATAAAAAAAAAAAAAAAAAAAAAGAAAGAAAAAAATGAGAGGGACCTTTAGATTCGACCTAAGTCAAAGATGACCCAAACTGGAAGCTCTCACTCTGTTAACAATGTGGTATTTTTCACATTTTGACAGAGCCCTCAAGCAGTGTTACCTTCCTGGTGTTTCAGCAGTTTTTCTGTACTTGTCACTTCCACTAGTTTTTTGCCATGTGATTCTGCTAGTTTTGTAGAAGTCCTCACAATGCTAACAGAGACCCTTCCTTTCTTTTTCTAAACCAAACAAAAAAGGGCTGAAGCATATCTCTGTAAGCATCGTTAAATTGTTCAACAGCCACAGCTACAATTCCAGCAAGTTCAAATAGTTTCTCAGTTCTGGTACTTCCAAGTCTCATGTGGGAACCCAGAACAAATGACCAATCTAAGTTATATTCTTAAAAATAAATAATCATCACAGTGCCACTTTTTCTTTGTAAAAAGCAGATCTGTTTGCATTATATATAATAACTTTTATGTTTATGATGTTTTGCATGGAAGAATTTGGAAGAATTCTGCAACTACTGCTGGGGACTGGTATAAAGCAGCTTTAGTCTTATTTTGACATTGAATATGTTACTGGTAATGCAATTTTCCTCCCTAGAAATGGAGAGGAAATATTTACGTTTCTGTGTATAAATGTATATTTGACTTCCCAAAATGTTGACCAGGAATGGATTGAGCATATGACACTTTCAGCTGTACCCAGGCTTCTCTGATGTGTGTCGCTTCAGACGCACCTGTCTGCCCTGGATAGAGCATGGTATGAGTTGTTCAGTGTTTCACTGGAAATTCCAGTTGAAATATTCTGCACTTACTAATGTTTTTATCAAATTTTAGTTTACATTTCTTTGAGATTGATGCAAGCACAAGGCTTGATTTTTTAACGCAAGATATCTTACTTTTTGGAGAAAAAAAAAGTCAAATTTCAATTTGCTTTTTATTCATTTGAGTTCTTCTTGGCCTTGAAATCCCTTGTGATATTCTGTAAATGTGCGAACAACTGCAGATTCCTGCAGGTGCATTGATATGTTTCCCCTCCTTTTACAGGCCATTCAATTTTGTGATCACACAAATAGAGCAGCATGACTTGGAACTGTTCAAAGCTGCATGCACGTTTTGTAAAAAGAGATGAAAAAGGTTATTTAATAATGTATGTTAGTTCCACATAGGCCAGCTTGTATGTTGCATGTACTTGTACAGTTTGCTCGTAATTACTATACTGAAGTAACCAAGAAATCTAAGCCATCCATTTTTCTTATAGACATTTTGCAGGTTTTAGCCAGGCTAGGTCGGTGAGTCTGGTGCTAAATGTCTATAGATGGACTTTATTTTTTACCCTATGGAAAACGTGATGTAGTACGGACCAAATTCCTTCTAATAACTATTTTGGTGTAGATTCCTACTGTGGGGCTGTAACACATGTAGAAACTGTGTACACAACTAGGTTTTAATTCATAGACATACTGCCTGCACCAAGTGAACTATTTATTATTACTCAACACGTGGGAATTATTCTGCCCATCTTTCCATAGGGCGCAGATTGGTTACTGCTCGACCTGCTGAGCAGGAAGAACTCAAGCATTGGTGCACTACTACTAGATCCTGTTCTGTCTTAGTGGCCAAAAACCAACTAGGTATAATTCGATAGTATCTTTCTATTTTGACCACTTGTCTTAACACTCCCCTGTGCTTTTAAATGAACTTCCAACTCATGTTATGTAAACATGTTTAATAAAATTTCCTTTTCATGTCCAGTGTAGTAGTTGTGCTGTCTGTATGTTCTGAGGTTCATCTGTGATTCTGCTCGCTGCAGGACTGTGTGAAATGTGTTAAGGAACAGTAAAATGATAAGTAATTTCTGTGGTTCTTTTGATCGCTGTAATAGTGTATGTTGAAATCTGGGGCCAAAAACTGAGGCCTGGTGAAAGTTGTGTTTGGTTGGCTTCCTTTTCACTGAGAAAGGAGCCAAATTGTGCTCTCACTGAAGTAAAAAAAAAAAAAAAACAAACCAAACCAAGTTTAGCCAAATTGCCATCTGGTGAAATCGTATCAGTGTATTGGAGTTGAGTGATGCTGCACTGGGTCAGCGAGGCGGTATGTGTTACAGCCAGACACCAGCTCTCCATTTGGTGTGGGCTGAGCCTCTAAGACATGAGAGCAACTCCTGATCTTTTGCACTTTTTAAACCAAGAAATACGCCCTTCTATTGTAATGCCATTATGGACAATGCTTTATAGAAATTTACCTGAGAGCAGAATTTGGTGATAAATTTTGTTAGAGAAACAAAGATTATGTACTTTGTTTGATTTTTAGTTTTCCATGTCCCACAGATACCTGATCACAATTTAAAAATAACATAAAGACAATATTGCCTCACTTTGACCACTTTTGTTTATTATTTTATTTAACTGAATACATGGTTAAGCTACTGAAAAAAATGAATAATTAAACATGGTAAATCTCTGAACAAAAGGCATGTTATATTTCTGCTTCTGTGTGGTGGGAGTGATCTGTTTAAATACAGAATTTGTCCTACTGTTGCAAAAAGCCCTCAATTTCATAAATCTCATGGCTTTCGACATTGTGTTCAATACTAGGATATCTTTTCCTTTCTGATCCTGGGAAATAAAGTTCAGCATTTCTGATCTTCCCCTGGAGGACAGAAAATATGGCAGCAAAAGAACACACTGAACTATTTCATTTATGGTGTTTCTAATGAACAGGGATCACATATGCAAAGATTTCAGGAATTAAGTAGTAAACTGTGCTAAAACAGGTAAGTCGTGTGCTGGTCACCTTTCCCAGGGACTGTTGCCTTTTAAAAACTCATTGCCGAGTGTTGGGATTATAATTCACAGATAAATCAGCTTTAGTTTCCTCCTGGTTTTCCCTTGAGAATGCAGTACTGCCTTATACGGCATACACAAGAAAAGAGCAAAGATACTAAACTTGTAATTCCTGTCATATAATCAGACATTTATTTTCCTTGTGGTGAGTAACTTCTAAATTTTGTATTGAAATGAAAATTTAGTGTCCCTCCTTGTGGGCAGAGAAAAAGCTTTTGGCCTTGACTTCTGCGTTAGAGAGACACCAGAACTACTGTGAGTGGGCAGGACAAACCAAAGCTTCATGATCTCCTTCCTTCGTAATTCCTAGAGAAACAATATATGCACTTTCATTGCCTGCTTTCACTAACAAATGACAGTCCCAAAATTCGAGTTCAGTCCAGGTGTGATATATACATACAAGAAAAGTTCAGAGTGGATCTTCAGTGACTGTTGTACTTAGAGCCTGTGACTCGTCCTTTATGAAGTCAGCTGTTTGCTGCTCCTGTGTAGTCGCTACTGTACAGTCCGCAGCCCATTTAACTCTAGGAAAAAGGATTATGGGCCTCATACTCTTCTCTTGCCTGAAGTAAAGAAAGTCATGTGAGACAGCAATGTGGCTCTTTCTTTCAAGCCCCAAATGCTCACCCCGTGTTACCCTACTGTAATTCTGCAGACATAGAAGAAAGCAATCCGCAAGAAAGCAGATTCTTATTGAAGGATGTGGTTTCTCAACTCAGGTAATGAGTATTCCGGCCATCTTGAGTGATTAAGAACTCCACTAACATCCACTAAGAGTAACAAGAGTTTCAGTTAATACCTCACTCCCAGCCCTGCCATTTTTTTCCAAGAGAAAAAGAAAATGCAGGGATCATGTATGTATTTTCTCAGTGTCTGCATGGATGACCATGTATGCTCGTAATTAAATACCATGGTTATGAAAGAGGTTGTGTGTGGCAGGCATGTCACTTATATCAAATGTTCTTCCAAGTTTTGTGATCCAAATTTGCCCTACCTGAGGTGCCAGAGATGGGAGGGGAAGCTGTCTTCACTCCTTCTAGAGTCCAGCTGATGATGATGATTCAGCTCCTGAATGGACAGCCTGGTGAAATGCCCCTTGTTTAGGTACTTTCCAGTAGTCGGTATGACTTGAAGCCTTAGTTGCACATCAGGACATAAAACCTTAAATGTTCTGCCTTTTGAGTCAAAGTGTCAAATGCTCAGTGCTAGTAGTAACTGAGAGAAAAGGTAAAAAGTCGACAGAATCTGTAGATTACAGCGTACTAATACAGCAATTCAGGTAAGGCAAATATACAGCTGTATATATCTCAGCTAGTACAAGAAAGGCATGCTCGAAAGCCAAGACTTTTGGAGGTTTCAGATGCTGGCTGATAGAAGCGAGTCGCTTAAGGGTTTCACAGAATCTCACAGGTGGCCTCTGAAAAAATTACCTTCAGAAGGTGCTGAGCAGAAGTTCATTACTATAATGCTCCTCAGACAACTCAGAATTATTCATTCAGATCACCTTTAATATATCTACAATTTCAGAGCTCTGCTAAAATGCAGTTACAAAACAGTAGTGGTCCACTTGGTAAAGCACTGGGACCGTAGTGTAAGGCTGTGTGAGATCACCATCTGTGTGGATTTTCACTATGTCTGCAATGATTCATTTAGATGAAGCTTTAGTCTTTTTTCACATTTCCTTCTCATTTATATCAATGGGATTTATGCTTCCGGGTGGCTCCCAGAACCTCGGTATCAATCTCTACACCTGAATTTTGTGATGAATAAAATGGGTGTAGGTGTAATTCCCCATTTCAGAGACATTGCATGGATATGGAAAGAGCAGAACATAAATGTGGAAAAAGCAGTTGTGAGGTCTTCAGAGACTGAGATGCCACAAGATGATCCCATCTTCTTGTCCTGGCTCCGAAAGTCTTTTTACACTGGCAAGTATCAGGAAGCAGTATCTTCCATACTAAACCTTGTCACTACATTTCAGCTACAGTCAAATAAAAATTCCTGAGCCACACACCTAAGCAGGACACAGCTGTCTTCTTCAGTTTATACCGTCCCCTGTACAAAGAGTCCTTCATACAGAAGATGGCTCCTGTCTCAGCCTCCTACTCTTCAGAAAGTACGAGAGCACTATCACCTCTGCATTTCCAGTACCACCACTTCGTCTCTAGTCCCTGCTGGCTGGCCCTGAAAGCAGGTCTCCACAGAAGCAAGCCGCCCATGTACATGCTACAGCACTAATTATAGAAGATGAAATAATCCCATTTAGAACAATCTCATACAGGGGTCCGTAAGTTCTAGATAGTTTAAGAAATCCTGTCATTCAATTTAACCCCAAAAAAGATTTGCAAATCTAGCAAATACTGTAAAACAGAACTTCAATTAAATGTTACAGTGTGTACTCAGACATTGGTTTTGATATTTGCATACTGCAGAAACGGTGTCCACACACGGTGCAAACATGGCAGTATTACAGTAGCGCATAGGAACAAAAAAACCCAAATTATTACTTCCAGTAATGCAGAGGACGAGAGATGGCCAGGAGGGAAATTTCTTCTAAATAATTAGTTACTAAGCAAAGTCTGTTAGAAGCCAGGAGCAGCATTATCCCTGAGCTGCTCTTTGTTAAAGCTGCAGCAAAAGGAACCAAGAGAGTATCCAAGAACTTCACCCTCCAGTTTTAGAAAGAGCCATGTTTCTTCCAGTGAGAGAGTCTGAGGCTGTGTGAGCAGCTCTTGAGTGTTCAGAAATGAACAGGCAACCCAAAAGAAAATAATGACAATTGCAACAAAAACGCAATGCTTCAAAACCATGTGGAAAACTGTTATGATTGTGAAGGCCTGAAAGTGCAGCTGTCCCTGGACCAGATTGAGAAGAGTCTGGATTTAGAACAAGTCCCCAGATGTCCCTCTCATACTACAGGTTAGAAGGGCTGGATGTCTGTTAGCAGCCGAGGCTACAGAGCTGCTGAGCATGAGTCACCTTTTTCTAATGGAGCTGTTTGTACATACAGCTTGCCCATGCTTTTCCCTTTGGAGACGGTCTGACATGTTCATTCAGTGTGAGCTTAACTTTAAAGGGATGTAAAGGGTATATTTAATTTTAAGCTCAAAAAAACATGCTGTGGAAGAGGGATCTTGCATCAGCCCTCATAAAGCATTGGCTAGGATGATAAAGAAGTCTGGTGCTCTTGTGATGGGTAAACCAACCAAGGAGTCAGAAACAGAGTTCCCCATGGAGGGCAGGGCAGGCTTGGGGAGCACAGAAGGGGAGGAAGGAAAGAAGGAAGGGAAGGAAATAGCGCCTCTGTTCCTCTGGGGGGACAAAAGAGGGAGACCCAAGAAAAAATCTGAGGCATAATTGCTTCACTCCTGTCTTTTTGACTAAAAGTTCCAAAAAGAAGAATGAACAACTCCTTAAAGCCTCACAGATGGCAGTAGATTTCTTCCTGAAGGGCTGAAGGATTTGGCCCAAATTCATTACTTCAGTATTGGAAACATTGTCTGGTGGCAGCGGGGCTTGTCAAAAAGATATGATGCACCATTTTCCTTTCTGATTGTGTGACTCTCTAGGAGTTAAAGTAAGTTGATGGTACAAATAATCTTTGAGTTGCTCTGTACCTAGTCTCAGAAGGCACATAAAGGCTGTAATTGATATGGAGTATCAAAAAACTTCTCACATGCAGCTTAACAGTGGCTTGTTGACCTTTTTTGCTTCTTTTTACTTGGTAGGAAAAAGGCCCTAAGAGTTGGGAGACAGCTGAAGTACAGTATCTGCTCTCCTAGAAAATGTAAGAAATGCTGATTTCCTCCTCTCACCCTTTCCCTGGTCATTGCTCCTGCAAACTTGAAGCAAAGTTTAGTGTAGTTTGGTGCCTGGACTCAGTTCTCAGTTGCTCTGCACTGGTGCTGCCAGCAGCTCACTTGATTCCCAAGCCTGTTGGTAGAAAAGACCAACATTCTTAAACCATTCATGTTAAAATACAAAAAACCCCCAACCCTCAGGCATTTTTAATTCACCGTGTGCATGAAAAGATAGAGGGAACAAATCCATTGCATTTCTTTTGTTGGAGAGCTTGAAACAATTAAATTACAGCTGCACCAGAAGTCATTGCTGTGCTCTCTATATAACAACCCTTCAGCTCCGTTATACATGCGGGTTTCTTTGTTAGATTTCTGTTATGCCATTCAAATAGTCACTAAAACAAATCCCAAAATGTAAAGGAGGAGGAGGAGATACGTTGCCATGGCAGTGAGCCACTCTTCAGGGCTTAACCTTCTTATCCCTTTGTTGTTTAGGTGGGTATCTCCCCCCAGCACTAATCTTACCCTTGTTCTCCCATCGCTCGTTTGCCTGACACCAGCTTAGAGCTGTATCTATTGTCTCTGGAGAGTACCTGTTGGATTTGGTAACATTTACATTTCTTCAACGAGTGAGAGTGAGTGGAGGAAAGCAGAGGAGGGTTGTTGAATACCTCACTTCTCTAGGGCTCCTCTTCAATTTGTATATGGCTTGTTTAAGACCACTATTTCCCCCCCAGTACTTGCACCCCATGTGTTTTTTACGGACTCTGGATTTGCTTCATCTGTGCTGAAGAATGTGGGAATTTCACCACTGATTTCAATGAGACTGAGTCCAAAGTGCTTCTGTGACAAAAGGTGACTGATCCAGCACGGTGAGGCTCTTTCGGTGACGACAAACTCCAAACAAAGCAGAAGGCCAGCCAGCAATTCCAGCTGTGCCAAGCAGAGACTCATTTTCTCTGTCAGGAGGTGGCAGCGACGGCGGAGGTGACAGCCAGCGGCAGCACATCCAGCCATGGTGGCGCATCCATGACAAGAGGACATTGCCTAGCTCATAGATGAGCCTTGGTTTTTATTTTTGTCATGCATATGCCCTAACAAATAAGGCCAAAAGCTGGCATTTTCAGGAAAGCAGCCCACTTCAGAAGAGCAGCCACGAAGCGCAGCTCTGGGCTGTGTCACAGCTGAGGTGGCACTGAACGACGCCTGGCCCAGCGCGACGGTGCGGGGGGTGGCTGAGGGGCAGCGAGACAGAAAACCTGCCCCTGTGGGCCACCGCTATGCTGCCAGCTCTTGCAAATAGCGTTATTTAGAGAAATAAATCCCCTGAGGGAAATGTATTTAGAGGAAAGTGCCCCGCTGCTTGCAGACTGCTTGCAAACAGCGGAAAAGGACAAAATTCTCCAGGTACGTTATCCAGGTGAGCGCGCGCCCCGCGGAAGGGCGAGAGGCCGCCGCCCGGGCCGCCGGGGCCACGCGGGGCCGCCGCTCCCCCTGCCACCGCCGGAGGGCGCCCCAGCACCGCGGGCCGTTGGCGGCGGCAGCGGCCCCCTAGCCCCCCAGCGGTTTTCCGCCGTGCCGGGCTCGGCTTCGCCCAGCTCCCGAGCTCGTCCCGGCTCACGGGCTAAATCTAAATTTTGGGCCCGCCCGGCTAGTCCCTCACACCGTCGCCAGGTTACCCCGCCCGCCCCCGTGTGCCCGGCCTGTCAGCTGAGGCCGAGGACACCGGCGGGGCGCGGGAGCGGAGCGGGCAGCGCTGCGGCTGCGGCCTTGGAGGCGCGGGTCACAAAGATCTCCACTGTAATGTGGAAAAACAGGCGTCTGCTTTATTAGGCACTTTTTTATAAGGGGAAAATAAAAAAAAATGTAGCTTTTTCCCCCCGATGTTGGACATATACCTGCAGCTGCAGTGAAACCGGGTGTGTGATCACTGGCTGTGCTTGTCTACTGGTTTCACATAGGAGCTCTCAAAACAGTCAAAACTCAAAAGTTTTAAAAGAGAATTCATAAAGCGTAAAAAGAAATCATGCTTATATTTAATAGCGTGCCCTTGTCTCTGATTCAGTAGTGATTATGAATTCAATGCAGTTCCACTAAGGAGCGTTAAAAAAGCACATTCGGCCCCATTCCTGTGTTATTTGCAATGGCTCCTCCGACGGATTAATGTCAGTCTACTGTGCGGTTAAGCGACAAGCCTCAGTTTGCTTTCTGAGTATTTTATTGTTAGACTGTGCTGTACCCTTACTACACCTTTGTTACTTTCAGATTGAGCTGTAAATCAGATACATCAGGAGAATTTCTTGCAGTCAGTGAGCGCTTGTGCGAGAGGATTATTAAACTTTGGTGATAACCGGTTTAAGGAGGAAAAAGCAGGTATTACTGCTGAGAGCCAAAATGGTTTGATAACTCAGGTACTGCTCATCTAGCCGCTATGAGTGGATTAAAGTCTTTACGGCTTCAGCTCATCAACATCCTCAAAGAGTAAAACCAAAGTTTGCTGGGATTTGGACTCAGGCTGACCTGTCATGGAGAAACTCACAGCCCAGAGGCCAGTGCCAGAACTTCTCTACCCAAATCATGGGGGGCTAACAACACATGGCCCTGGTTTACAACTCTAACCCAGCTGCTGAGAATCGAAAAGGGAAGCACAACCAGAAGAACGACACTCACCTTGGTGTAGCTCTGAGGCTCAGCAGAGGACAACATGCTTTTCTGCCCTCTGCTAGTGACAGCTGCATTTCAGCAACGGGGTTCTGCTGGAGTGAAGAAGCACTCACTTGATATAAAGTACTTTGGAAGATTGCTGGCATGGAAGTCTGCAATTGTAAAAAACAGCAGTTCTCGAATTAGCTAGCATGGTGGGGCAGCTGCACTCTGTGACAGCTTCACACTAGGTCATAGCACAAAACCTCCTAAATTTAACTCTGCCTTTCCAGCTTTTTGAAGCTCCCCTCTCCTGTGCAAGACACAGGAGGTCAACAGAAGGTGTCCCTGGCATTTTCCCCCAAGTTCCTGGGGAAGAGGCTGTTTCAGGGGACATGACTAGTGTATCCTTATGTCCTGGCAATGCTTGGTTGCCAGAAAAGCTTCTGAGTTGGTGATTGGCATAGCTCATAGCAGCCTTTAACCTGCTATAACATGCTCTGAAGTGAGGACAGCTGCAGGCAACACTTACTTCTTTTGAACTATGCTCCAGTCCGATGCGCACATGCTGCCGTTCAGCAAACTAGCACAATTGCAGGCAGAGAAGGAGAAGGGAGGGCCTTGCCTGCAAGCTACAGCCTCCAGTTGTGAAGCCCTCTCACTTCCTCGTGAACCGGGCTGGCGAAGGCCTGCAGAGTTGGCTTCACCTGGGTATGCGAGCAAGATTCAGCAGGACTTGTTCACAGAAATTGACACGGGACCAAACCCTTCAGATGCACATTCCTGAGCCCACTCCTCCCCTTTAGGGCATTTTATGCCAGCCGCTCCCAGGTTTCCCCCTCGCCTTAATTACCTTTTTGTAGGGATGAGCTCTGTGTGTGTGTGTGTGTGTGTATGCATGCTAATGCTATGAAGGGCTGGCAGTGTAGCTTTGCAGCCCAATCTCTTCTAATATGATGCTGGCTTCAGGCTGCACCTTTTTTTCCAATGCCTAAATGCACCACATGTGGATATTAGGTGAGGTCAAGAATTTGCTTTTTTCTTGCACGCAAAACAAGGAAATGCATTCTGTCTCGCCACAGCTGCTGCAACCACAACTGCACCGCTGAACCAGCTGCACTTGCTGGCCTACAGCAAGGCAGCCAGGGCAAACTCAGGAGTCACTCTGCCCCTTCCCTTGTTGCTGTTCCTCCACCAGAGTTCTCTAGACACCAGTCCTACAGTGGCGACTGCAGAGTCTCTCTCTCTCAAGAAGGATGGAGGAACCTTTGCTAGGTGAGCTGCAGCCACGTGCAGAGCACTGGAGATAAGGGCTGTCGTGATCCTGCAATAGCGGTCACGGATCTGCAGCCGATAAATGGAAGAGGAAAGGGGGAGTATTGAACCGGGTGGTGTTACAAAGCAGTCTGAGAAAATGCCTCCTCAGAAGTCCACTCATAGGCTGGATATTATGGTCCTTGCCCAGCAGCCCTTGTAAGACCCCACTGGAACTTGGCTATGGTAAGAGGGGCTGGGAGAGCAGAGACTCAAATTATTAGCTCCCAGTGTGATTCAGAAATACCTGTTCACACTACAGGCATGACTCAGACCCTAGAAAGGGCTTTGGGATCTATGAAGATAAACCAAAGAGTCCAAACCTTGAGAAACAGTTTTAGACCTTGGATTGGTCTTGTCTCCAGATCTGAGCATATTTTTGGCGGATGCAGAATTTCCTGGATGAAAGTTAAACAGAGCAGCTGAACATACCTTGCCATTGGCTTTCTTGTTGTTGGTTGGTTTGGTTTTGGGTTTTTTTTAATGCTTCTGTGGTGATTTTTGTATCTTTGCATGTTTCAAAAGGATTGAAAAGAAGTGGAAATGCTAACGGGTGTTTTGGCTCATTCTGCCGTGTAGAGGGTTTCTGTGCCAAAGCGCTAGTTACCTAGGAAACTGCTGTAGGATTGGAGTTGGATAGATGTGTTGTCAACTGCAAATGAGTACAGCAGCTTTTCAAGAGGTGGGGAAGAGTGTAAAATGCACTGAAAATATGAATGCCTGTAATGTGATTCCTAGGTAAGATGGTGGTCCTGTCTTTTTGACTGGCATTTTGTAGGCACCCTGACAACTGCACAAAGAGATTCCAGATGGAGTGTATGGCCATGCCTCAGCACCTGAGCTTCAATGCCTTGGTGCTTGTAAGCTGGGTGAGCGTCTAAAAGTCAAACCCCGACTGCCTGCAAAGACTAGTACTGAGGTTGCCATTAAGCATTTTGCCCATTTTATTACAACAGACTTATGACGATCCAAGGAAATTACAGCCTTTCTAGAGATTTAAACTGCAGCCCTCCATGGCCTTTTGCAAAAAAAGAAAAAAAAAACCAAACCCAAAACAAACCAAAAAAGAGACTGATGAAACATTGCAGAGCTTTTCCTGGAAATCATCAATAATGGGTCTTTTTTAATGTGAGAAAGCAAATAAATGCTTCAGTCTGGGGTAGTTACACTGGTGTCTATCAGTTCTGCCATGATGGCTAAATCTGCAAGTAGTTACTTGTCCCAGGGGAGCCAGTACTTAGAGTGGTCCATGTCTGAAAAAAATGAGCGAAGCTGTGGGGTTTACTCGGTTAGAATAGATCTCCACAATTCCTCCTATTACCTCCCCCACCCCGAAACACATGCCGGATTAGCAGTTGGGCTTACACTGAACACCAATTTCCTTGTATTTCAACTACAAAATGCACTTCAAATGGCAAATGCAAACTCTTGGTAGTTTACTCATGTTATGACAGGTGACACCATTTAGCACAGCTACATGTAATCTTCAAAGGTTTGATTCCCCCCCGACACAAGCAGGTGAGCAAGTTTCCAGCCTTGAAAAGGCAGGTTGTGCTGCTTGTTTTGGGTTAGGCAAGTGCACCAGGTGAGAAGAAGGCTGAGGTAAAGCACTGCCCTTATTCCTCTGGCTAAAGTTCTTAGGCAGGACCTGCTTCCAGAGCCACTTCTGGGGCTGGCTGGTCCTGCTCCCTGCTGCCGCACACCACCAGAGTGCTCACATCCTCTGCATTTCTCTCTGCAGGTGCTTCTCTCCTGCCAGGGGTCTAAAATAAATGCCAAAGTCACCAGTCCTAACCTTTGGCTTAACTGCAGGGCTGTACAGACTTCCTGCATCTCGCTTTTCTTTCCTGCTGAGCGCTGCCCAGGCTCTACCTTCAGGTCAGAATCTGTCCCTCAGAGCTGAGGGTCAGATGAGGGTCCCACCAGCCATTTGACCAGCCCGTGTCAGACTGACACATCTACACGACTAAGACAAACCACCCTGTGGGCATATCTGGGCTCTGCCCCTACCTACTTTGCTGCCAGGAGGCCAGGCTATGCGGGTCCAGCCAGCTGCTGCTGCTGTACTGGAGGTAGGCACCAGAGTCAAAAAGAAGCTGCGATATCTCGGATCTCTTATCTGTTGTTTATAAAAATACAGACACCCCTGATCACTATTCCTTCAACGATGTCTTTAACAACATTTACATTGGAGATCAGCCAAAACCTATAAAACTGCAGGCTGCTGGGCCTGGAGGTGGCTGCAATACAGTCTGTTGCATCCAAACTTTCTCTCTGGCCTCTGTCTCTGAACAGGGACTGAAGTGACATCCAGGGCCGGACACCCTACCTCCCTGCTCGAGCCTGTGTGCACCAGCAGATGTGCACACAAACCTAAGCAGACTCCTCTATTTCAGGCCCATCTGTAACCTGTGTAATGAATAATGTACAATGAATTTGTGGTCTACATGTTTATTAAGTGACTCAGTATTTCCACTGGAGATTTTGTGCTCATGTTTTACTCACATCACAAAACCCACTCACTCTTTTGTTATCCTCAGCAGCGGTAGGCGATAATAAATTATACAACTGCAGATGACAGTAACTATATCAACAAACAAATTGTATCAATTTTCAGCGTGAGTTTAAATCTCCATTTACCGGTTGTGCAAACTCTGAAAAAGGAATTTGGGGATGCTGCTGCTGTTACTAAATGTTCTTACCAGGCTGTACTCCAAGCCTTCTACAACGTGTTTCTGAAGAAGATTTTTGCCTACTGTGTACCACTGCTTTTACATATGGGATTAGGTATTTACATACGTAAGAGCAGAGAGACATGTAACTTACACAGCAGTGACAGCTCCCATGTGTTACTGTGTGAAAGGGCTGAAAGATAAAAGGTGCCTTGGTGGTAGAATTCAGAGCTAACCCCCCTCCACCGCATTTGCAGAAACACATTTGTACCTTCCAAAAAACAAAGACTTGTAGCAAAACGTCAATCAACATTGCGGCTACATCCTGTATATTGAAAGAAGCTCACATGCTCTCTAAATTACTCTGGATACTGTTTTAAGCTTAATAAGCTACTCAATTACTCTCCTTTCCAAGAGGAATAGAGACTTTGTTTATAGAGAAACTCATTTCTGTATGATAAAGGTACACGTCAGTCAGAAGACAGAACACTTGGGCAAATGTTTAAGTGTGGCTCACTTATCAGGCCACATGCTGTGTTCTTGTTTTAATTGAAAATTTTCCATTTTTAGTTGTTTATGCTCAGTGGCTATCTGGAAGAATGGGCCTGGAGCTGTGTTACTTACCCGAGTGACCCTCACCACCTGGGGTCTGGATAGGGCATACAGATGAGGGAAAAGTATGGCTGAAATTTTCAGCGAGAGGAGGTTGTCCCGCAGGCTGTCTGATGGTCAGATTTTGCTCTGAATTTCCCTGCATAGTGATCCTAATCCCCCTGGGTCTGGGACAGGCTGAAGCGATGCAGAACTGACTAAGCTGCTGCATGACTAAGCCTGCTGGACCTCACCAGGCTCAATAACTAATACTTTGAACTGAGCTGCTGATCACCGTCCTGACACGCCAGCTGGGTTTTGCACGTTTCATTACCCGTAAATATGGTTAGGGCTGTCGTGAGCCTTTTCTGTCTGCTCCTTTTGTGGTTCCTTGTTCCCAGGTGCTGTGAAGGAGCCCTCTGCCAGTGGAGCTGCAAAGGTTTCAGCCCAGAAAAGTCTTGGAAAAGGGCCCTCAGAGAGACTGAACTCAACCCCCTCCCTTGTAATTGCTATTGGGACCTGGCAGAAGAAGTACGTATTTGCAGTTAGGGTTGGCTGTTAAGGTGTTCTTGGAGCTTGACACCATTAACTTTGACATTAAGAGCTTGAGGCCAGACCTTTGAGCATTTCCTCCTGCAACATCACCAGTCTTTGCATGAATAAGTAACACCAATTACAGACATAAGTCGGTTCTTGTTACTCGGATGTCTCTTATCCGCAGTTTATACATTCCTCAGCATCTTTTTAGAACAGCAACCAGTCACTATAAAGTCAGCAGTCAGTCAGGATATATGGATCGTTTCTGTTTTGGTTTTTTTTTTTAAGGATTTAGCTATGTTACACCAATTGGCAAACTGGAAAGTTAAAATGAAGAAAAAAATCAGGTAGTGTCATTAACTTAGCTTCAAACTACAAAAACCTATTATCCAAACAAACATGGTATGCCTGGAAATCCAAGCACATTCAGAATGGCTCCCATTTTAACATCCATTGACTGCTTGGCCATTTTTAACTTTGAATAGTTAATTACTCACTCAAACAGGCTACAATGTTCTGTTTATTTTGTTGTGAGCTGAGCATCAGTCTTCCCTTCTTGAGGACACTGAGTTAACCTTTACCTAGGCAAAGCAATTAACTTTATTTTGATGGGAAGGATATTAGATTTTGCTTCTTTTGTGTTCCCATTGGCTTGCTGTGGGGTTTTTTTCTTCTCCCTGAACACTTGTCATCTTGCAAACACCTCTGTGTCCTCAAAATGACAAGATTTACATTGTGTACAGCAAGTGACTTTTAAAGCAACCTGATATTCTTGGAGATAATTAAAATGTTTTATTGGACCCTCTCACAAGAGCAAGGTGCCCCAGGCCACTGCAATGGACATGTCTCCCGAGCAGCTGCTGCCCCGTGCACTGGCAGTACCCAGTCACCACTCCCCCCGCCCACCCTCCTGCCTTAGATCATCTCTGTGCTCCCCTTGCTTCCCAGTGGCTTCCAGCCGAGGAACAGAGCTTCCATTACTGTCCATCTCCCTCTCCAGCAAGAACAGTCTTTCAGAGGAGATTGCTTTATGCTTAATTTAAATTATTTTGGGTTGGGGGAGGGTTATCTACAGCCAGGCCTGCACTAATTTTGCTTTTTTTCCTTATATCTGATTCCCTTATGGTGAGAAACTCCAGAAGTTAACATTTGAGTAAATTACCCTACAGTGTATGAATAAACATAAGGATAATCAACAGGAATAACGTAACATGTTCGCCTTAAATTCATAACAACATATCCACTAGGAACATAATATGCCAACAAGTGGAACTGTTACAATTACAGAGGTAATTTTAAATAAGCTTTTTTATGGCCACCCCTGGGTTTTTGGTCATATCCTGCCTTCTGTTTCTATGTCTTTATACCAGATCCTCTTTCCTGACAGACTCCCCGTTTGCTGTGTCCCTTCTTCACGGCTTCTAGAAGCAGGAGAAGCTCTCGGAGACATGGAAAGTTACTCTTCCTTATTACAATAATGATATGTAAATGTATGCTACATCCTCAGCCTCTTCTGTAAATAGAGCCGGGCGTGTTATCTTTACATTCCAGGGCTGCTGTTATTAAAACATCTCACACAAACGTACACTTAGTACTTAGTTTGCACAGAAATGGCCTTGCTCATTTGCTTTTGAGTGGAAAAAGAACAGGCTGGTGTTAAGTACATGAGAGCCTGGGCACAACACCAAAACAAGCTGACAAAGTGAGAGAGCATCTTTGGGAGTATGCCTTTACTAGTATAGGAAAAAGATATCTTCTTAATCTAGGTTCACTAACCTGATTTCAAAGAGCTGTGAATAGCAGGTTGTTCAGTTTTAACTTGGGTCAGCAGCTCAAGTTCAAACGTTGTCGTGAACCTGATACTTTAACCTGGGCAAGCATACTAGGTGCTGGAGGAGGCAGGGCACCTTCTGCAGGTGGGAAGCGCGGCGCGAGGCTGTGGCACACTCCCCTGAGGTCCCAGCTGAAGTGAAGAACTGTGGGTCTTTTCCAGCCAGATCTGTGGCCATGCTGCCCACTCTGCTGGGGTGCGCTGGGAGCAGAGGGCAAGCGTCGCCTTGGCTGGGCAGCAGGCAGAGGCCAGCTCCAGGCAGCTGCACTCCTGATTTGGAGCACGTCTGCATGATGTAGGTCCAGCAGTGCGGAGAGTCAGTTAGCAAAGAGCAAAGCAACCTGTGCACCAGTCTGGGCCAGTGGGTCTTACCCACAGCCAGACTAGGTGGATTAACCAGTATAAACTCTCTTTACAACACCAGCAAAGGCAACCAAGCTCTGCCATGTCCATCACTGTGGTGGGCACCACCATGAAACCTCATAGGACACAACCTGCCTGGGTCAAGGAGGACTTCTCTGAGGGTTCAGAAATGTTCAGTATCACTCCTCCCAGAGAAGTGGTAACGTTCTGTTAGGTGATGGCGAAGTGCTTTTGGAAATCTCACCCTAAATTTTTCTGGAGTTCAGCCTTCCTTTGCATAGTATTTACCCTCTTGTTTCTTTGTCAGCTTTAAACTAGGAATATGGAATTTAAGTGGTTTGGGGATGGGGCTGAGAAAATAGTCTTTCTCTGTAGTAAAATTGAGGGTCTCCATTTCATAGAATCATAGAATACCAGGTTGGAAGGGACTTCAAGGATCATCAGGTCCAAACTTTCTTGGCAAAAACATACATTTAGTTAAATGATAGCTGTTTGGTAGTCAACTAATTTTATTTATCAATCTCTGTCTGACATATCAAGAAATTAGGGTCAGAATGATTTATGGATTCTTATATAATCCCTCTCTGGTTGGTCATGCACTGAGCAGGCAAGTTAGTAAACCTGCGTAGCACATTCTCCTGTAAAAACACTCAAAGCCCTCTTAACGTAAGAGTTAAAAAGATAATAAACTGAGAAAGTGAAGACATACTGTACCTCCAGCAAGGACTAAACGATGATCATGTGTGGTGGTTTGACTTTGATGCCAGGGTCCCACCAAAGACACTTTATTACTCCCCTTCCTCAGCTGGACAGGGGAGAGAAAAAATACAACAAAACGCTCATGGGTTGAGATATGGTCAGGGAGAGATTGCTCACCAATTACCATCATGGGCAAAACAGACTCAACTTGGGGAAAAAATTAATTTAGTTATTACTAATTAAATCAGAGTAGGGTAATGAGAAATAAAAAAAAAAATCTTAAAAACACCTTCTTCCCACCTCTTCCTTCTTCCCAGGCTCAGCTTTGCTCCTGATTTCTCCACCTCCTCCCTCCCAGTGGTGCAGGGAGCAGGGGATGGGGGTTGCGGTCAGTTCATCACCCATTGTTTCTGCAGCTCCTTCCTCCTCAAGGGAGGACTCTTCACACACTTCCCCTGCTCCAGCATGGGGTCCCTCCCACAGGAGACAGTCCTCCATTAACTTCCCCAACATGATTCCTTCCCACAGGCTGCAGTTCTGCATGAACTGCTCCAGCGTGGGTCCCTTCCATGGGGCGCAGTCCTTCAGGAACTGCTCATGGGTCCACCACAGGGTCACAAGTCCTGACAGCAAACCTGCTCCACCTTGGGCTCCTCTATCCACAGGTCCACAGGTCCTGCCAGGAGCCTGCTCCAGTGTGGGGTTCCCATGGGGTCACAGCCTCCTTTGGGCACATCCACCTGCTCCAGCGTGGGGTCCCCCATGGGATGCAGGTGGAGATCTGCTCCACTGTGAACCTCTATGGGTGCAGGGGCACAGCCTGCCTCACCATGGTCTGCACCACGGGCTGCAGGGGAATCTCTGCTCCGGTGCCTGGAGCACCTCCTCCCCCTCCTTCTTCACTGACCTTGGTGTCTGCAGGGTTGTTGCTCTCACATATTTTCACTCCTCTCTTTGGCTGTAGTTGTGCAGGTTTTTTCCCTCCCTTCTTAAATATGTTATCCCAGAGGTACTACCACCATCGCTGATGGGCTCCGCCTTGGCCAGCAGTGGGTCCACCTTGGAGCCGGCTGACATTGGCTCTATCAGACATGGTGGAACCTTCCAGCAGCTTCTCACAGAAGCCACCCCTGTAGCCCTCCCCACTACGAAAGCCTTGCCATGCAAACCCCATACACCGTATCACAACAATACACTTTAATCTTAACATATCAAGGTCAAAATCTGAAGATTAGCTTCACTACTATACATCTTTTACTAAGAAAGTTTCCATTTCCTTCTTGACAAGTACGAATGTCTGTTACTGGCACTGTGAGTATGTGTCTTTTTTCAAGCCAACACTGTTTGTAAAATTTCTTTAAAGAAATTACTTAAAGCAGGAGTTAACCCCTTGTTAACTTGAATTGACAGATTATTGGTTCAGATCTTTTTCTCTACCACATTTCTTTCTCTAACTGATTTTTCTCTTCAGCAGCTTGTTTCAGTGACATATTTTCTGACCTCTGTGCCATATTTTGCATATAGCCCTGCCGAATGTGCACTTCAGCCTGTAAGCAAATCATATTTGTTTTCTCCTATAACCATCCATCCTCTGAAAAATCTGGTTTTACAGCCAAGGTTTTACAAACTTAGGTACTCTATTTCATTGTAATGTGGCTGTGCTAGTGCCAAGATACATCAATTGCCTGAAAATATTGGTGTCTGAAGGGTTTGATTTTCTCTCTTTGCTATAATTAAATACTGTGCAGATGGAGTTAAGGATTTATTTAGAATAATTATTGAATTTTTTTCTTCATCTTTCTCACTGTTGTTTTTTTTTTTTCTCATTGTGAAGTTTTGTGCCTATTTTGGTTTCCTATTTAGGCTACTTGTGGGCCACAGAAAATGTTATGTGATCGTGGGTCATCCACTCAAGAATGCCAGATAAAAATTTGTGTGAAGGTCGCTATAGAGCTGCTATCCATTAAATTTTTTCTTTTGAAGTCTGATAATAGATTTCAAACTAGTCTGGAATTAAAAAAATTAGCTAAGAATATTTTTGTGGATTTTTTTTCTTTAAATGATGAATTTAGAACTTCCAAGAGGATCATTTCATCAAGTATTTTGATGAACAATTTCTTGTTCTCTGAGTAGCAGGACTATGCATGTCCCAGAATGTGCCAAGAGATGGGATGTACTATGGGAGTGGGGCTTGTTAGGTTTCTGCTGAAAAACCAGGTAGCTTTGGTAATAAATGA
Source organism: Strix uralensis (assembly GCF_047716275.1). Classification (NCBI taxonomy): domain Eukaryota; kingdom Metazoa; phylum Chordata; class Aves; order Strigiformes; family Strigidae; genus Strix; species Strix uralensis. Next base: position 34,564,023 of record NC_133974.1, read on the forward strand.
CAGTAATCTCAGGAAACTAACCAGGCAAAAGACTTTCTGTGGCTCTGATGATGCCACTGAATGGAAGGGAAATGTTTATTTAATGACCAAACTGGCTTGTCCTCAAATGTGCCATTTTGTTTGCACAAATTTTGGGAAGAATCTGGAGAATGTTGCCAAGGGCAACCACTGCATCTTGAGGAACTGGAAATGAAATACAGGAAGAAAATAGAACAAAGATTCCTTAAAGGTGTTTACCCTACTGTATTCAGTGCCTTGTAAGTAAGCACATGTTACAAGTACCCTGGTTATCCCTCAGCAGGTAACAGCCCTGGGGCATTAAATGTCAAGTAAAGTTAAACTGCAGGCTCTTTCCAACATGAGTCAGTGCTAACTGGCTTCAGCTGACTCTGCGAAGACGCAGGGGGCCCCCACAGATCATTGCCCTCATTGATCCTCCATCATTCCCTTAGACCGTCAAGGGGATTTTCCTACATCTGCAATCCCCCTCTCAAAGTGATAGTGTGTTTCCCCTCTCTCTCATCCCCCTGCAGCCATACAGCTGGCATGAGTAGGGATGGATGAGTGGAGGCTCCTATAATCACAGCTCGCTAACGTATTCTACAGACGTCATCACTTGGGTCAAATGTAGCCAAGAGTCCCTGGCACAAAAGGCAGAGATCTGTGATTTGATCTGCAGTCCTGTGAAGCTGGTCTAAATGTCACTGAGGACCTGAAAGAGTCATCAAACATGGAGGAAAACTCATGAACACTTTGACATGGAGAGATGGATGAAGGGTCGTCCAGATAAGAGTTCAAACAGCTGCTGGTCCACTCATCTGACCTCTGAAGCCTTCTCAGTCAGTCAGAGCAATGCAAAAGAGAAGCATAGAGCATAGTGCTGGTAACTATTTTAATGAATGACCTTATTGGGGGTGAAAACCTGAGATGGCTCCTACCCAGTATTATGACTGGACCCTCCTGACTGTCCTTCTAGAAGATGGAAGACTGTTTCTTTATGAAGAAATCAATTTATAACTCAGTTTCAAGCTGTACTACATTTGGGATGGTTTGGCTCTACGGTTTGCTGTTCAGGCTCATCCCTATTAAAAAAAAATTCCAGAATTATTTTCCCATACTTGGACAGCTATATGGGCTGACGGTTCCAGACTCTCTCCCCAGAGCAAATTCTCTGAATTCATACAGCTCAAGTGACCTTTTCAGTTCACAGCAGTGACTAAGATTCCCAGCATTTGTGCAAGCTTTGTAATTAGATATACATACATACATGTAATCATATTTATACACAGATCTATACATATACTACACACATGCACACACATACAGAGACAGAGAGAGTATGTATGTGTGTATGTATAAAAAGACTGCTTAGAATTTCAGCTCTTGTGTTCCCAAGCTCTGTGTCTATACAAGTTATGGAAATTCTGGCAAAAACCAGAAAGTGACAAGCATATTTTATATTCACACAGCTCATCTGTTGAAGCATGATTTTAAGAGCCTCTAGCTATTTAAACACTTACTGTAAAGTGAGTGAGTAAATGGTTTTCTGGATTAGGATTTTAGTCAGGTTGTAAATTTTTAGAGATTGGTTCTGTGTTTGTCTGATTTTGTACACAGGCAATAGATTTTAGTCCCTAGGAGCTGTCTCTGAAAGAATAATTAGAACTGCTCCAAGAACTGAGAAAATGCACTGAAAATTGCTGTACTATTTAGTTTCCAGTTTAATTTGGTGAAATTTTCCAGACAGCTCCTCAAAAAATAAAACCAATAATGACTACTTTTCTTTTTTTTTTTTTTTTTTTTTTTTTTTTTTAAATGATATGTCTCCTTTGTTAGGCTTCTTTGACAAATACCCGAAATAAACTGTCTGATGTCTTGGGGCAGAGAAAGCTATAGGGTCTGTTACAGTGTCAATTGTTACTGCCTTTTTTTTCCCTTTGTTAACATAGGCTGCTTGCTGGCAAGAAAAGTTTCAAGACAAAACCCTATCCAATCCAGCCAGTATAATCTTCCTCAAACTGTTGATAAAATTTGATAAAACTGTCTTTTCTCTTGAATGGATATGACTAACTCTAAGGAGCCTTCAGCATATACATCTGGTTAGGTAAACACTTGGGATGCTGTCGAGTTCAAGAATGGGAAACCTGAAGTTGAATGTCTATATATCTATATGTCTTTCAGCTCTGAGAGTAAGAGAGAGGTCAGGTCAATGCAGTCAGTGGAGCCTAAAGCTAACCAGCCATGGGGGATGAAATCCAGATGCCTATGTAGTTTGAGACACCAGGGGCACCACAAACACCCAGGAGCTGCACAGGCCTGGCAGATCTGACATGGGATGTACAAGATGCCGCTATGGCCCATAGTGCCTAAAACAACATAACATAGCTGCCTACGTTCAGCCAACTTGACTGAGCCCCAGCTGCATACCAAAGGCAACCCAAACCTCTTATGCTCTACTACTCTGCTGATTAAAGAAGCTTAATTCAGTTGCCTGTACCAGGCATCTCAAGCCATTTGAAGAGCCTTAGGATAGCCCAGACATTGGTAAGAGGCCGGCAGATGTGACCCTTGCCTTTCTGGAAGAGCAGCTGGAGCAGTCAGCTCAGATTACAAGGGCATTTCGGTTGCCCATCTGTGACCTGTTGAACTGCTCCCTAGATCTCAGTGACTGTAACAGGAGCTGAGACCCCAGTACACGTATAGAAGCCTTCAAGTGTCTAAGTGGCCTCACAGCCTTTTCTGTACCAGTCTGAAGTTTTCCAGTAGTGTTTATGCAGCTCCTTCATTCTTCTACTGTTTATCCACCCACTGCCCTGCATTCTCTCTTCTGCATATATGTACTTTGGCTTGCATATTTTGCCTGGACATTTTTAGACTTACCCAGCGTCTTCTCTGCTGGCTCACATACTCAATCCATAAACTTTCCTTGCTGCCAACCAGCTTCCCACCAGAAACTCTCCACATGGCTCCCAGGCAAGGCATGAGGAGCATTTGTCCTCCCACCCCACTTCTCGTCCTTAGGGGGAGAGCAGAGGCTGGAAAGCAGCAGCCGCTAGAGCTGGAGACACCACCTCATTCCTCTGACAGCCATCCTTCGCTGGGCCAAGGACATCATGACTGCTGCAACTGTCTTTCTGGCAATAATCTCATGCAAAGCATGGTTTTGTTTTTGATTTTGTTTTTGTGGAAGATCATAGATACAGTTTCTTGTAAAATATAATATATATTGTATTTAAAGAGACAATTACAATTAAATGATTCTTGGCCCTTCTTTCACAGGGAATTGAAAAGCAATTAATCTGATGTTAGTGGCCAGACATACCAGGTCAAGCAGGGCTAAAAATTATTTAAGTGAATAAAATATACTTACAAAATTCTATCATTTTACATCTACATGCCTATATATTTCTTCGAATGTCTGTCACATTGCCATCAAGGCAGCAGTCGGTAGGTTTGTACTCTGCAGTAGAACTCCCAGGAGAGATTAATGCCAGCAATAACCCAAAGAGGAAATGGAGGCAGCAGCAACTGTGGCCAGAAAGAAAGAGAGAAAGAAAAATAGAAGCAAAGAGTACTGTTTATAGAATTACAGTGTCTTCTGTGCTTTCAGACTAAGATGAACAAGTCATAGCATTGTAAATTTGTCTGTAGGCTAAACACTACCTTCCAAGTAGCACAGCTAAGAGAAGTGGTACAGTCTAGAAGGACCCCAACTCCCAACCCCCCTGCCAAGTCCTCCTCCAGAATATTTACCTTTCACCACAACGCAAACATTATTAATGTTTCAACTCTGTCCTGGTTTGCTTGTCCTTGAATGTACAGCTAATGTCTTCACCTGTTCATTCCGACAAATCCAGATTCTCTTTTGTACTTTTTAATAGATTCCTACCACATATATATTAGTGAGCCCTGAATGTTATGTTCAGATATTTTCTTTTTCTAAAAATAAGATAATATTGGTTCCACCCTGTTTGATCATCAGCCAGGCCATAGTCATCTCAGATTCCAATTTAAAATTATCCTCCTGGTGTTAAAAGTTCCCCAGGGACTCATCAGTTCTACAACAGCTATTTGATTTGCAAACCAGTGTGCTTCTAAACAGTCGTAACTTGCCAATTTATCTTTACCAAGGGTGCTGATATCAACATTAAAAAAAAAAAAAAAAAAAGAAGAAGAAAGGTAAAAACAAGGTGAGAACAAACTGTGGGCCCAAGGAATGACAATTACAGCAATCATGGTGAATTCGCCAGGATCATACTGAAACAGGAAATAACACCAAGATTTTTTAAAATAAAAACCTGATGTGTTTAACACAATTGAAGGTGTTTAGAAAGAGGAGAGTATGTACCCTAACTGTCTGAGCTTGGGATGTATTTACACAGTAGTCGCTTCAACTTTTGGACAGGTAAATAAACTTACATTAAGTTTCTTGTTGCTGTGAAAGGTCTGCCACTGGTCTCTACAGCAGCTCATGGAAAGGTAGATCAGGTGCTGCTAGAATTAATCAAAGCCAGTTCTGCAGCATCATGGAGACCTGCCCTTCCAGCCAAACACAGAGTCCAAAAGCTCCAGGCTCTTCATATTGGAATTTGACGTCAAAAAGTGGTTTGTGAGATGCTTAAGGCTTTGGCTAGAGAAAGTTTCCATTAGCGGTATTCTGGCACTAGCACCTCAGCAATTTTTCTTTTCCTGTTTGTTTTACTGTGGTATTCTTATTATCTGCTTTGCTCATGACCCTCCATTTTAGTGGGGCTGCTGTTCTGCGCATCTGCATATTGGGGTGATACAGGGCCACAATACGGGACACAACTCCTAGTCCCAGATTAGCAGCAACCTGCAGTCTAACTTCAATTATCTGGAAGGATGATGTTTCTTGACTGTCTGGTGTTTAAATGAACTGAAAATCAAACCCCTGTTTTTCTTGGTTCTCTTTCAAATCACACACTAAGGTACAATTTGCCTCATTAAAGATTAAAACAGATGTTGGTAGAAGGAGATAAGTCTGAATCAGATTTGAGATCCAAATAGTCCCGAGCTTGTGGTTTGGGGTCATCTCTTCCAAAATGTAGGAGGAAGCACTGAACAATTCAAATCCATGGGAGGAAGGTAAGAGGGGCTGCAGGGGCATAGCAAGACCCTTCCTTCATTTTAGCAGCTCTGTGAACTCTTTCTGTCTGTGGAGAGCTGCAGGTGAGGTGCCCGCTGTAAATCAGCAAAGACGCCCAACAAGGCATGGGCAGATAAGGTCCTGCAGAAACACCTTTCCAGCTTTACCTTTGAAGAGCTGACTCAGGGTGACCAGCATCCCATGCCCCAGACCCAAGGTGTAGGTGCTTTTCTCTCCCTGCAGTGGACCATAAAATGTTCAGAATACTGCTGTTGCTTTTTGCTGTTTAGCATCTGAACTGAAAACAAGAGAGAGAAACACACAGTTACAATGAAATAATTGCAGCTAATCTAATATATATAGTGGTGACATCATCTAGGTGCCTACTCACTGTATGGAATGTAGGTATAATAATGAGGAAAACTGATGGGGTTTTGTTTCTTGGGAATATCATCCTGCATCACCGTGACCTTCTCAGTTAACTTAATAAGCCAAGTATCTTTGTATGAAAACAGCTTCTTAGTTTCCATGCTAGAGAATACACTGCCTTATCACTTACTTTAATTTTGATTATGAAACAGTTGTTTTCATAAGCCTCATTTTCTGTTGCTTGGAGCTATCAGAAATCTTTTTTCAGGCTACCACTTCCTCGTGCTTCCCAGTACTTCACTTTGTGCAGGTGAGAATTATATTTTAAAGAAAACTTCTTTGATCATGTTCTAATGACAGTTTTTCAAATCCTTGTCATACATGTATACGCTGTTAGTTCAGGGTTTTGTAAACATATAGGCCAATGCAGATGCCTCATTTGGCCCAACATTTTTTCTTCACTGTAGCCTTTCCTACTGGTCATAAAGCCTTACGGTACAGGTTCAAGGGAGCCAGATACCTCAAACACAGAGGGGTGCTAGTGAAACCCAGAGCTGTTGTAGGCTTGTGACCCCTGATGGTTGTCTGTTGGGTGGAAATTAACACCTTTGGTCCTGGGGAGCAAATGTTTTGAAAAATAGTCTTGTATTGTTACCTATGAGTATTCATTTCACTTGTATTCACCAACTTTTGTTTTTCTTCTGAGGCTGTTAGTCTCATCATGCACCCCAAAGGGTGCAGCACCCCTCAGGTCCCTCCGAAGCTTGGGCTCCCGCCTCCCCACTGTGCCTACACTCTCCACGTGGGCTGGTTGTTCCCACCGCTGCGCTGTAACTCCCCGATGGCACCAGCACCCTTTGAAAAAGCCACCAAGCTGTAGGCCTGATTTCACTCTGGAGCTCAGTAGGTGACGCTGATCTTGTGAGAGAGTAGGAGGCACATCAAGCTGAGGATGCAGCTGATCAGAAAATGACATTTTGTTTTGGTCCAAATGTTCTCTTATTAAGAACATGCTTCCCTTTTGACTAGTAATTGAGATTTCTCCTCTTTAATATTAATCACTTGGCACAGAATTTGCACGATTAATTTTCTTAACCACGTTTTTAAAAATGCAGTTAGAACCAGTTATGCTTTCATCTTGTATCACAGAGGGCTGTGATGAGGATGTTTCAGGTGCTGCTTAGAGGTGTGCGCTGCTGAGTGCTTTCATACTGTACTTAAAAAGGAGGTGTTTATAAAGTCCCAGCAAAAGGACTGAATGTCCCTCCTCCAGATTCTGTGAAAAAATAATTAGATAATATCATAGATCTCAGGTTCATTGCCACGGCTGTCTGCACTGCCTCCAGGCCATCTAACATGGCAATTTTCTCTGACAGTAGCTGATACATCTGATTCATCAGTGGTACCATGCCTTCCTCTGGGTGCTATCACCCCCACACCCTATCAGCCAATGTCCGCAAAGGATAGCTGGGATGAAATGGGTTTTCTATCCCTGTGAATAAGGGTTGTATAGTTGTCTTTTTCTCAAAAAATCCAATTTGCACAATCCTAAACTCTCTCATTTCTACCCAGATGCCCACCCTGGCCTGAACTTTCAGCCTAAGACAGAAGGACAAGGAATTTCACATCTGAATTATAGCATTTTTTAAAGAATACATTAATGTTAGAAGTTGCTATTCTGACAGTCATATTAAAAAGATATATAGTACTTTAGGTCTCTCTCTCTATATGGCTTCTGCTTCAATGCAGAAGCCATCCTTTCACAAAGAATCAGGAGCAAAGCTTGAGGCCAGGGGGAATTTAGGAAGGTAGGTGCAGCAGCTTTGCAAACCAGTGAGCCACTCAAAGAAACTTATTACTGTTTTGATTGAAAGGATTCAGTATTTGGTATTCAAAAGATAAAAGGAAGGTTAAAAAAAAATAAAGGATATTAAAGAAACTCTGAATAGCAGCAAATCTGAGTACTTAATCACTACATTTGCCTCAATGCTCAATAGCTACTTGTGCCCATAGAAGTCATAGGGTGTATGTAAAACCTCCAGAGGTGCAAAGGTCATTCCAAAGTGGCATTTCATGGGTGGCCGCTTGTATGTTTGATTACTCCAACTACGAGGCAACGGGGAGCTGGGGGAAGAGGCGGGGTAGGTGCCACCCTGCCCTGGTGCTGCAGATGGGGTGCCCCCGGTGCTGTGCCACCACTGCCCTGTGCAGCTCAGCCAGCGGTGGTCAGGCTGGCACTGTGGCGTGAAGGTGCAGCCTTTGTGGTGAAGGCTGGGAGCCACATCCCTTCTCTCCTGGGGTGATCCCTGTTGTTTCACTGGAGGCAGGTCCCAAAACCCATCTGTGTCTCTTTTGGCCTCCTGAGTCCAGGAGAGCTGCAGCTGCAGTGGTGTTTGTGGCTTCCTTCCCCCTCCAGCTCCTGCGTCTGTCTGACTGAGAAACTCTTTTTCTCTTCCCGCAGGAACAGCCGTGGGTGAAAAGGGAGGCCAAAGGAGTAACATCTGCCCTGCCCCAACCCGTGGACCCCAGCTGGACTTCAGTTGTCGCAGCTGCACGCACCCAGCCACCCTGGGTTACAGCTGGCCAGACTGACAAGCTATGTCATAAAAAACAAGTAATTTAAAATAATTTTAAAGGACGTAGTTAATATGCAGTAAGACTTTCAAAACTCTGTACTACTTATGAAAGACCCTACATTTCCCTTTATGCTCTTCTATATTCTTGGTCTGTGCTTCTCCAGCCTCTCCTATGCCATTTCGTCTGCCCCACAATGGTGCCACCCTGGGCTGTGGCACCCAGAAAAACAACATCAGAGACCTCAAAGTCTCTTGTAAAAAAGCCCCGCTGTCACAAGATCTGAAAATTATAAGATTTTTCAAAATGATGACTATTAGGAGATTTTAGAACTTAGCTGGTATTTCTCTTTTTTAATTCAGCTACTATTTTCCTCATTGCAAAATGAATGTAATTTAAGTTATGCTATTTTATTTAATTTTAAGAATACAACATCCATTAGAAAGTACATTATAAAGTAAGTTTTGCCAGAAACATCTCCAATATTACAGTGAATAATCCTGTTACATCCTTCTATGATTTATATTGGGGGTTTTTTTCTTGTCTTTAAACATTTGCCAGTAAAAGATGGTAGTGTCAGGCTAAGAAGCTCCATTAAGATTTATGCACCTGGATAAAGAGGACCCCTTTCATATTTTCTGGTTTGACTTCTACATGTATTACTTTTTTTCCAAAATTTGACTTGAGTTTCTTGAAGTACATGAAAGTCGTATTGCAAAAAAATAGTCCTCTGAATGGAAAATGTGAAAACAAAAAGATCCCTTGAATTGAGGGGGAAAAAAGACTGTAAGAACAGTAGATTATAGGTGTCAGTTCTTGGATCTTCTTTCTAATTCCAGTTTGACTCACTGTATAACTTTAGTCAAGTTAAATAATCCTCTTTCACTCCCTGATTCAGGATCTGCAAGGATAACAGTCTTTTCCTGCTTTGCAGGGCTTTTGAAAGAGATATTAATGGACTAACACAGAAGTACAAGGCTAAATTAGTAAAAGTATAATATCTAGCACCTAATGTTTTACTAGTCGGGAAAACACTGTACCTCAGTGCATAACATTTGGACTGTGGCTGGATTGTAGGTATTTTCCCTTTTTAATCTGTCACTGGAAGCTGCAGAGGACAGCATAGGAACAGGGCATTAAAAATATGACGGAGATCTTAACTCTTCATTCAGTATGAATGAGGAAGAAAGGTATAATAGAAGAACCAGCAATGAAGGGAAACTTCTTTTTTCTAATTGAAATATTCTATGTATTCAGTATTTCCTATTGTTTTAAAAACATAAACAGAGGGATTTATTAAATAAAAAGTTATTTCAACTGCATAAGCTTTCTCCACTTTAAGACCAGCAATGTAAGGGAGGATATGATCTGCAAACTCTGACAATTTATTTTAATTCTTTAGCTTCACCATACACAAATGTTTAAATGATTGGTAGTCTGTAAAAGATATACTTTCCCTGATAATATAAGTCAGCAGAAGGTAAAAGCCTTTACTGGGATTAAAGTAGAGTTCACCAGCTTTTTCACTGAGACGCAGCTTAATAAAAAACAATCTCGGAGGACATAACTCCTTGGCTTTGCAGACACGTACACAGGACTGCTTTTCCCATTCCCCAGCACAGCCCTTCCCCTCTCTGGTCCAAGAAAATGGAAAAATAATGTTATTCTATTTTTAGCTTCCTTTAATGAGATTTATCAGATAGATAGGAGATGGAAGTCCAGCAGCATCAAAGTGGCAGGTATGCTTGTGCTGTGTTGGGTCCCCCTCAAGACCTATAGATCTCATGCTGAGAACTGCTAAATTGTCCTGGGGAGGAGTGGGATGGCTTCAGGGGGGTAGCCCCAGCAAGATACTTGAACTTCTCTATCTTAGCTGTGCATTTAGGTGACAGCTAATATACTTAGTAAACTCTTGTATTTTGTTAAGCTCTCCACTTGTAGCTGCTTCCTGTACTCAAAAGCTTGTCCCACATCCTTCTCAGTGCTAAAGTTTGGTCATTACATGGTGCTAAATGCAAGACATCTCTGGAAAAATCTGGGTCAAGGATCCTGGAGAGCCTGCTGGCCTTCGCCCGCCAAGCGCTCCTCTTGGGGAGTGACCACATGCTCCCCAGGAGACCTGGGGCAGCAATGCCAGCAACGAGCTCTCCTCCTAATTAATTGTAGCTATACTGCAATCTGTTAAGGAGCTGTGTGATGGCAACTGAACAATGATAACTGGCACCCACTGATGCCAGATCATAAAAAGCTGAATTATGTGTTTGGTATTGGGGGGAAGGGAAAAATACCATATGTTGTTTTTAATCTTTTTGGAGTTGTTTAATGTTCCTCTAGCACAAAAATGTTTTTTTTAGGATTACTTTCCTTTGCAGAAGTTCTTTGTGACCAATTATTTCCCTTTCAGCCTGAACACACACTATCCAGTACCACATTAGATACTGTTTTCTTTTATTTAAGTATTGTTGTTTATTAGGTTTCAGAATTCAGAAAAAAAAAATGTCAAGGAAATTATATTTTACATGATATCTAGGGAACTTATAGAAGGAGCTCAATCTTCCTTTAAAAACCTTTAAGAAAGGGAGTGGAAGTATTGCCTTAAGGAGTGTTCAAAACCTTCCTGGGGAAGGACCATGAGGAGAGGTTGTTTGGCCACTAAAATTGTCTCTGAAGGAGATTCAGTGCTGAGATTTTGTAGTGTGGGTGCACGAGAGGAACGTGGATGGTTACGTAGGCACAGAGATGGGTACTGGGGGGCCTTGTGATTTACCTCCACGTACTAAAAAATTTAAAAAGATAAAAATCACAATTTTATTTTTTTATTGAGGTTTTATTGGCTGTTATGAAGAAATATGGTGGCCAGCTGATAGTCATAATCAGATCTTGCTCACAGTTAATTTTATTAGATTAGGGGAGCATGGTGGAGGGGACCACCCCAGGAAGCAGCACAGCTGGTAATTATTATGTATCCTTTTTATCTGGATTTAAGAAACAGTGCCTGCTTATTTCTCAAGTTAATGCACATGAAAGAGAGAAGACAAGACCAAGATCTTGCAGATATTAAAGTGGAAAAAAAAATGCTGAATAGCCACGGTTTTTGCAAGCAGTGCACACTAGAAAAACAATAAAATGACCAACATGGGCATATATCACTGCTGCAGAGGTTTCCTTCTTACCGAGGGCAAGTTTATCCATAAATTGCAGTGAGAAGAATATTGCTGCTGAATGGGAACCACAAAAAAGAAGAAAACACACAGGAAAGATGAGAATAAATGGTTTAAACACCAACATTTAATTTTTCTGGAAGAAAACACTGAGCAGCAGGGTCCCCCTTAGCTCTCCAGCTCTCAGGCACCAAGAGGGGTCCTTTCATTTCTTTTCAGAGGCCCTTTAGCGAGCAGGGCCCTGTGAGAGTTGCATGGCCTCCAAAGCAAAGGGGGCCAGGCTCTCCTGAGTCACACTGGGGAGCTGGGGAGTTTCAAGGACCTCCAACACACCCTCCCATTTAGCTGCCAGGACAGGAGGGGATGCTGTTTGTGGAGCATCCATCTCTGCACCCTCCATTCTATCAGACGACTGATTAGAAAATCTATGTCAAAACTCTTTTGAAGTTAAATTTCAAGTTTTCATTTTACAAAAGAGCATTTGCTTTTGATGGAAAATTTATATTTTTTTCTTCTCTAAAAACTGAACAGTAAAACTCAGAACATTTTGGCCAGATGTGTGGAAAAAATTTATTTGGCAATGTTGCCAATGGCTTGCAGGAGTCACTGTTTGGCTGTCTCGCGCCTCTGCTCTCCTCACCAAGCCTCCAGATGATTGTAGCTCCCAAAATGCACTGTGGCAACTGTGCTGCTCTGACATCTCTGTGAAGGAGAGAGAGTGCGTATGGGAAGAGCCTGTCCCCAGAAGCAAACAGCGGAGAGACCCTTCTCAGCAGCGCCTTTGAGCCATATGGGCACCTTTGGTACAGGCAAATGTCAGTTTCATGTTCAGATTTTTCTTTTAAAAGATAAAATGTGTATTTAGGAAAAACAAAGCCCCCTTTCCAAGCAGATCTAGTTAAAACCTTTTTTTACCTTTGCTGGGAGGAGGAGGACAATGAAAGTATCATCTTATCTCCATCACCTCATAGCAATGTTCTTGCTCGGATGCCCTAAAGCTCATTCTCTCCTATCTCCTATGCTTGTGCTTGCTATAGACCTTCAAAGGCAGAAACAAGGTAGCAGACTTTTGATTTTTCACATGCTGAGATGAAGACAATTCATTTTCTATTCCCTAGCAACTGCCTATGTAAACAATTACCAGACAAGCTGTAAAACTGGGCTTGAGAACTACAAGCAAATTGACACTGTAAATAAATTGTTTTCATACCTGAAGTGGTGTAAGAGGAGCAAAAGGAAAGTTAAATCTAAGTGGAGATAATTGTTTTTTCCTTTCATGAAATACACATATGTAGCAGAGCACTAAGTCCAGCAATCTTTTCCCAGCAACACTCATCAATTTTCCCAGTCCCAGGTTCTTCACATTGCCATTTCCCAAATCTTTTGTTGTAAAATTAAACAAGCTTAGGTAATTTACAAATGCAGAAATACTGGAGACATTGACTGATTTTAATTTGCTTATAGTTGCTCTCACTGTGTGTGTGCGCTCCCACTTTCCACATTTGCTCCCCAGCTCACCTTTTGGTCATAGTGCTGTGGCACCACCGGTGCCAACCTCGCACGTGCTTCCACTCATCTGCCTCAGAGCTCTTTGAGGAAATTGCCATTTCCCCTCCTCATGTCATGACCTGAAAGGCTAGCCAGCCTGTGAGTGTGTAGAGATCATGACTGGGTTTGTAGGGTTCTGTAATACACAAGAACATGAAAGCTTTATCCTCTGGATTCCTTGGCTTTATTACAGATTACCACAAATACCACAAAAATCACCACAAGCAAGTGTATCTATGATTAATAAAGGGAATATATATATATATCAAGATATTACAAACTACAATCAGCAATTAATAGTGTGGCAGAAATCAATAACAGTAACAATCAATAGCATAGCAACTATGAATAGTATAGCAACAATCAATAGCATTACAGCAACAACCAAGTAGGTGTATACTATTACAGGTTACTACAAAGTTATCATTAATGAAGCAACTTATCAACAATATAACAGCAGATATACTTATGATAGATTACTTATATGAATATATAAGTATTAAGCAAATTAGACAGATCTCAGAAGGGGCCAAACCATCCCAAAAGTGGGAGGACAAACTGAACTGACCCCAGAAGGGGGCCTAAGGGGACCAATAATGTAACAGAGTTGCACTTCAGTGATGCTCTGTGTCACGGAGGCTGCAGTCAGCCGGGCATCCCCAGCGAGGGTCCAAGATCTCATAGAAAGTTTGTGTGAAGGATTCAGCCTGTTTAGGGAAAGAAAAGTACATGCAGCACAGGAAGTTCACAGAGAGAGAGCAGCTCCATTTTGGATAAAAAAAAAGTCATTTTTATATCACAGAGACAGAAGAGCAATAGGACACCACCACTTTGAGCAGCCAATAGATGCTGTTGATTTCTGTTTTTCACCCGGGGAAGCCAATAGATGATGATGTTTTCTGTTCTTTCAGACCAATTTTTATTTTCCCAGACTGTTTTCCTCTTCTTGCAGTTAGAACAGCCAATGGCAGCTACTGATTCATACTTTCTCAGGATGTTTTCCTCTTTTTTCCAGACTATTTTTCACCTTTTCAGATGATAAGTTGCTGTTACAGTTCCTTGTTTTTGCAGTTATCAATGGTATCTCTGGATGTCTCTGGTTTCTAGGTACCCAGCTGTACTTCAAAGTTGCCAGCTGCGCGCTTCTCGAGGATGCTTCTTGTTCCCAGGCCTGGTTCCCAGGCTCACAGTTCCCAGGCTGGCAGGCATTTCCTCTGTCAGTATTTTTCCAGTAGATATTTTCTTCTGTTAAGTAATTTTCCCCTTCTAACCAGTCCATCTTTATGGCTGCTCCCACCACCTCACCAACCAGCACCACTGCTCAGTGGCCACCATGTTAAGTCTGCAAAGCTGCTTGGCTTGTCTACAGAAGGGAAAATAGTTAATTTGACAGTTGGCTTGTCTACAAGGGTGAAGGGGTGTTATCTGTAATTTTTTGTTTGTTTGTTTTTATCCAAGAAAAGTTAAGCAAAGCTAGCTTGAACCAGAGGAAAATGATGCAAGGGTTTCTGAAAGGGTCTGAATGCTAAATGCTGCCTGTGCACACGTTTCAAAAACAGCTGAGCTGAGATTTGTTGCATGATTGGGGTTTTTTTCCTCCATAAGAACGTATATTCTGAAAAATTTTTGCTTTATATTCTAGCCAAAGAGATGCATAGGAAGAAAATTACCAAAAACATGTAAAAGAAGCTGCTTTTTTTTCTCTAATCTGACTATTAGTGGAAAAAAAAAAAAAAAAAACGAAAAGTAGAAGCACCAGGCTAGACTGTTTTGCATGATATGAAAATAGAGAGTAAGACTCCCAGCTCAGGCCTGCTTCAGTCTTCCAAATGGAAGGAGTGTGACTGTGTTTCTAGTGCTCTCCATCTTGCCATTGCAGAATATTTGGACACAAGCAGAAATGACTCAGATTGTTGAAGATATGTTGACCTTGCTCCTATCTGAAAGGTCCAAATCATTTAGAAGGCCCTTGCAAAAAGGGACCCAGATGCTAGGGTCTCATTGACAGTCCATGGGTGTTTTAAAATCTCTAGAACCATCAATGGGTCTTGCAACAAGAGCAATAGTTAAAATACTTAGTGAGGCTGACTCATTGTGGGGTTGGAAGTGATTGATGTCCTTGACACCTACATCTATGTCTGGGCAAGATCTAGGGCCCTGCAAAAACACAGGGCACAAAGAAACATAAGGCCAAATTATGATACAGATCAGAGATTTTACTGTTACCTTATAAGAGAAATCTGGACATAAAAGTGAATGCCTGATAAGATCATCAAAAATATAGCTTTTACCTAGTCTGCTAGGTAGGGATTTGTATTTATGAATTTTTTACTGGGTTTATACCATTTTCATCTCCTCCACTCATTTATCTGTTCTCCACCAGGTTTCCTTTTTTTCTTCAACAGCATTTGACAATATACTTCTTCCAACTGCCTATCCAGAAAGTGACCAAAAGGTACAATCTGGAAAGCCAATATAAATATATCTTAAAAAAACCCCACATTTCATTTTCACTAAGCAGCTTGTTAGAGAAAGATGAGATGACAAATCAGCAACATGGTGGTAGGAAGGACAGGTTGTGCTATGGTCAGCTAAATCCTTCCCATGCTGTGTCCAACATCTGAGAAAAAGTACTGCAGCACAAAGAAATAGTAAATCTACTTCTGCTTCTCATTCAGAAAACATACTCAGTGCTTCCCTTCTGATAGTTGTCAGCTGGATAATGCTACTGGATAATTGAAGTTACAACTTTGGGAAAAAAAATCAAATCTATTTAGGGACAGTAGGATTCCTTTTCAGAAAGTAAACAAACCAGCACTTAAAACAAGCAGCAGGATGCCTCGTAAGTATCCTTTCAGTGACCATCCTCTGGACTGAGACAAGGCTGAGAACAGGTCTGCGTGCATGGGGTAATGGGCATCAGGCTGTGAATGAAGCAGCATTTTGTCCTGCAGAACTAGCTTACTCCCGGCAAATCTCCTTCCAGCTCACTGTTTGAAATACCCCACATTTGCTGGGTGTGATACCAGTTAGAGTCACAGTAACCTGCAGCAAACTTTTATCTTACAAAAAACATGGAGGTATCATGCAGGCAGCTTACCTTTCTGTAGTTCCACTGGTACAGGAGAGGTTTACTCCTCATGCAGCTTTGAACTCTTCAGCATTTATCTTAAAATGTGAATTAGCTAACTGGGTTATTCTCTTTGTTGTTGTGACCGGGACTTGGATCAAGTGTCCCCCAGACAAATTCCTCTTTACCTTAGGGGGCATGTGTTTAGGATCTTGATTTGGTCTGATGATGCTTGCTGATTTGCAGTAAGTGACCAGCAGTGCCTTTAGGTAAGTATGTATATATATAAAATCAATATTGTGAATATTAAATAATAGCAAGATTGCCTGAATTTTAGATAAAGGATATACAGTGATTGCAGGTGGAGTACAGCCTGGCTGTCTGAAGGAATTGGCTGAACACACTGCAGAACCAAATGTCATCTTTCTGTTACCCATCAAACATTATATCCCTCTGGGGGGGACAGAAATCTCAAATTCCAATCTGTAAAAAATAAACTGTGTGAACCACATCCCATTTCAGTGTTAGGAGTCATAGTAATGAAAATGTATCTGATTTGTGGGCATATGAGGGTAAGAACATTGTCACAAAAAGAAGTACATCAAAGCATCTATGGTGTAAAGAACAACTAGATTAGGAAACATGCTATCCAAGCCATCGAGATTTTAGCAGATCATTTGCCTTTTTCCATAATGCTATGTCATACTGGGAACATGGGCCACCAAGGAAATGAAATTATAAATGTATTTAAAGAGTGATGTTGATGACAAAGACGGTGATGTGCTGATGTGATCTCAGAGGTGAGCACAGGAAAGGATGCTTTCTGGTCACAACATAAAAGAATCCACATAGCTGAGGCCCTGGCCTTCCTTAAATAGAAGGAAATATTTATCACAGCATAGATATAAGTTATAAAGTACATTACGTACAAAGCATTTCCAAAAAGCCAAGAACGAGCACAAGGCAACAGAACTGAGCATGGCTCCTTAAGCAATTCTGGCATTAGTAAGATCCTGCTGTAGCTCTGAAATACAAACACATATAGGGAGATGAGATACAGAACAGCTCCATTATTTTCTGGCTCATTTAATATTGCGTATTTTTCCTTTGGTGAACGTGAATCATGAGCAGCAGAAGCTGGTGGCCAATTTAACTCTATGAGGGTGAGTCCTGGGACCTTCTGTCCTCTGATCCTCATCATCTCACCATTGCCTTGCAGGTCCTGTGGTGCTGAAGGGCTGCCCCCACTTACAGCGCTCCTCAACCAGAGCTCACCCTGGTGTAGCCTCTCCTGGGGGACTACAGGGAAGTGCCTGCTGGCTTGATACCAGGAAGACTGCTAGAAGGCTTATAGGGGTGGCTTTGCACCTCCAGAAAACATGCAGGCAAGGGGACCATGCTCTTTCCCATGCCTGCATTCAGTGTCATGGTGAGCCCACACTGTCACTTCAGTAAGCCTAATGGGGTGTTTCACAGCTGGGTCTCCACAGCATCCCCAGTACCTTTTCACTTGATGCCAGAGGGCAGAAGAACTGTCAGAAGAAGAATAAATATTTAGGGATCAGTAGATGGGGCAGAAACAGAGTACAGCAGGACAAAAGATGAAGCAGATGAACCTTGAGAAAATCTGAAAAAGAAGAAGTGTCAAAGGTGGAGGTTATTGCTGATTTATACTCTGTCAGGAAAGCTACTTTGAGACTGATGCTGTGCATACCCTTAAAAAAACACATACAGTATATACCAATATTTACATGCAGTGACTTTCCCCAAAGTTTTAGTAGAAAATAGAGTAATAAATATGACAGGGATTTTTTTTTTTTTTCTGCTGAGGTTACTCTATCCAGAGCATAAAAGCTGTAGATCCTAAGGAGGGAGAAAAAAAATTGAAAATAAAAGTCAGCATTAACTCAGGACCTGAAAGCTGTACTTTCATGCTGTACTGCAATAGATGGTTTATAATCACCAGAAAAGTTATATATGTGCAGCAAACTAACTATATGCAGAAAAATCAGCTTATGGGGCTGATTTAAAAAAAAAAAACAAACACACCATAAAATAAACAATTGACAGTCTGGGAGCAGCAGACATTTAGCAAATAGCTTCAAAGAAGCTTCAAAAAGTGCCCTTATGGGTGATACCTGTAGGGCCAGGACATGTTGATAACTTAGGAGATAAATTCATCCTTATTTTTCCTGAGTAGAAACAGAGATCTGAAGTGGATCTTTATACTCCCAGCAGGGTCATCCGAGTAACCCCTGTGCTATGGAGCCTCTCTTCTGCCAAAACAGTCCCATTTTAGAGGAAATAGGAAACACTTGTGTCTGTGGTTGACCAGAGAGCTAATCAGCGGGTCATGGCCCCAGGAGGCCCAGCTGCCAGTCCCTGCTCTGGTCAATAGTAAATGTTTTATACAAATTGGAAGCATGTTGACTAGCTGATAATGAAATGAACTTTCTTTAGACTACCCTACAGGCAATCTGTTCTGGAGGAAGCAATAGGAGGGGTCTGAAACAGGTTTCCCAAATCTGAATGGAAGTCTAAAGGAGGGGAAGAGTAGTTTTTTCTTTTCTTTGGACTTCTTCCCTCATTTTGGTCAAACATATACAACAAAACTCAGATTTGGAAACTGGATTGGTTGTAATTAAACCAAATTTTCAAGGAACAAGGTATTTCATAAATATTATAAACTGTTTTCATGCAAAAGAAGAGAGAAAGTTGAATAAAATAATTGAAAGTGGACTAGAAATCCAGAGCATTTATGAGATATTTCTTCACCCAGGCTTGTTCTGTAATCTTCTGCAGCAGACCCTTCTTGTTCTGGTTCACAGAAGTATAATCACTTACCTGAACTACATCTGGGATTTAGATACCCCGCTCAGGGTCTCCACAGGCTGTCAGATGTTGTATGCTGGAGCTGTGCTGCTATGTCCTGTTCCCAGCCCCCTGCCCTGCCTGGGAAGAGAAGTCAGGTGACTCCCAACTGAGTTCATTTGATGTACACTCCCACAAAGCATCATTCTCTGAGCCTGGCCTGACGTAGTGGAAAGAAGAATGGTAAAACCTTGTACAACTACTGCATGATGGAAGTGTTTGATTTTAAGACAGGTATCACCTTTAATGTGTTGCTCCTCTAACAAGTTTACAGGGAAGCAGTCGATAGTGTCATTTTATCTTGTTCTTCCCTTACAAATTTTCTCCTGTATTTCCAGTCTCCAAGGGCCAATGAGAGGACATACCAGAATGTGCTAACAAATGAGTGGTTTTGATGTTTTTCAAGGTCTTGGATAATAAACACCAATCAGCCACTGGATACAGCACCATGGTCATTGTACAATTGCCTTTAGTTTGCCACATGCCCCCGCAAAAGGAAAATTAGAGACCTTTTGTTGTAATTCTCACTGAATTTTGGTGGTTTATATAAGGCAAAATAAGATTCTGTAGTATGCTGACCCTTTTGGCATAAAAAACACATGACCCAGTTATCTTTTTCTGTTGGCAGTTCAACGTCTGACTATATTGGGAAGAAATAACAATCCATAGTGGGACTGGACATTTAGGGTCTGGGGTACTGTGATTATTTCTGCCTAAATTCTGTTTCAGTTTTGCACGTGTAAGAAAACTGGTGCCCATTTGGCTGTCTTGCAGGAGGACAGTTTAGGGTTGAGTGGCAAGGCTGAAAGGCACCTTTCATCCCCCTGTGAGAGAAGAAGCAGAGAGGATACATGAGTGTAATTTAGTGAGGAAGGCCATGTTCCTCTTCCAGCTCTCAGCAGACCCGAAACCCAGAGGAAGACTGAAATGAAGCCAGGGTACTTGGCTAAAATGATTTTTTTTAAAGTACCTGCGATATTAGGAACTTTCACAACTATCTTAACAAATCTGGTGGTTTTTGTCACAATACTGCAAACTCACATAGGACTTAGGAAGGAAAATGCACCTGATCTCTGGCAGCCATGAGTGGCTTGGGCTGTAGCCCTGTGGCTGCGGGTCTGTTCTGGGTCCTGGGCTGTTTTGGGTGATTGTGGCCACAAGCTTGTGAGCTAGTTGCTGCCCTGCCTCTGTCCTATGTCCTTCATTTCACCACTCAATTGCAACTTTAAATAATGTTCCACCTTCCTTTCTTTTTACTGTACCTTTATTTTATATCACTTCTAAAGAAATGATGGTTGCTTTTCTTTTTGCCATTAGGGAAACCTGGAGTTTCTTTCTCTTTCCTTAACGAACATTCTTTTGAAACCTCTCTCACTTGTCTTCCAGCTCTCTTTTACTATTAACATAATGTGTGTCTTTCCATCTCAACTGCCACTTAAGTCTGAAAAGTGACTGTGAAATTGCTTTTATCTGTAATGTGCTCCCTGTATGGCTTCAGCTGGATCTTATTTTAGTGACAAAACCAAGATCCTCCTGCTATAGATGCCAAAATAACATGACTAAGAAAAAACCAGTCTGTTTCTTCATTGGTTTCTTGAAAAGAAACCTATTTATGTTCAGACTTATGTGAATCCAGAGCCCGTTCATGTAAATAAGAAGCAACACAGGTCCTCATTTTCACTTGTCTACAGCTCTGGAAGCTTGGAAGCTCTCAACAGACCTGGATGGACAAAACTTGTCATCTTCATGATTACAAGCTTACAAAAAACCCCTAGTTTTCAGATCACAGATTGAATCTTCAATAAGTTTAATGACTGGAGGCAAAAAAGAGCAAGCTGCTTATTTGTATGCTGGGTAGGCTCGGTTCCAAAGTATTGAAATCTTCAGTGTCATTTTGGTAATAGTTTTCCATTAACACATAAATGTTTTTAAAAGTCTGGGAAGTTAAATTCCATAGCTTTTTATTAACTGAGGCCAGGCCTTCACTTTTCCAATATGATGCAGAAAAGGAGCCCTGAAGCCTCATGTGACATTAATGAAGCAGGGCTGCTGCAGGGTGCTGGGGGTCGCAGAGCCCCTGTGTGCACCAAAGGGATAGAATTGGGCACTGTCTTGCCCTTACACAACTGCCTCTATCAGTGCATTTTAGAGGTTTTCCTGATACTGTTAGCTTGACCCATTTTATTTTTTTTAATGACCCCACCTTTGTAAGGTCATGTCACATTATCTTGCAGTGAGTAGAATAAATTATTCCACTTTAATTTGTTAAATTTAATGTAAAATGTGTTTTAGCTGTATGCTTTAGTTTTGAAATCCCTTTTAACAACTGAGTAGTAGACAGTATTGGATGTTTTTATTTTTTCAAATCATTCACTCCTGATTCGAGTCATTAAGACTTATGGAGTTAGTATGTCTGTTGATGCTGGTATTTTCTTGCTTTCTTGTCTTTTTGTAGCAAGGATCCAACTTCTAAACTCAATTTGCCTCCTCAGTTTTCACCATAAAGTGTGTTTTAAGTGATGTGACCGAAGACTGAATCATAGAAAAAGGGACTCGGAAGGATCTCAAAAGATCACTCACCCCTACTTTGAGGAAGGATCAACTATGTTTCTGTCATGGCTCACAGATATTTACCAAAATATTTGTTTTTAACAGGTCTAGTAGTGGGGCTCCCAGGGCTCATCTGGTAATAAAGCCAGTGCTTCACTATATTTTAGGGTCTGTCATTAGGGTTTCCTTCTTATGTCCAGTCTGAATTCCTTTTCTACATTTAAGCCATTCTTACCTTGTTTGCTCTATGCATACAGAGAAAATATTTTTTCCCTTCCTCTGAAACATGTTTTTTTCAACATGCTTGAATACCATCTTGTTCCCTCAGACTCCTTCTCTGTACAATGAACGTCTTCTCTTCACTCAGTCTTTCTCAGAGATCCCATTTGCTTGTCCTCTGATCATTGTTACTGCTTCCCTTTGCAGTCTCTGTGCTTATTTACTGGGTCTCCTGAAGCAGAGTGGTCTGAGCTTTATTTGTAATAGAGCTGAGCTAGCACAGTACTGTTTTAAATCATTTTAGGGAGACAGCAGTACTAGAAGGAAATCCAGTAATTTCTTCTTAAAAAAAAAAAAAACAAGTCAGAAATAAGAGGCTGTGTTTTGTGTTCCAAACTAACAAGGAACCGATCAAACGGTTAAGTTTTCCAAATTAATTCAATATTTCCCACCACCCTCCCCCAAAAAAGATCCCATCTACAATGCAAATACAGTGAATAAAATATAGCTAATATTTCTAGACTATGAGGCAGCTTTCATAAACTTGGCTGAAAAAGTCTGCAGTAAGGAGTTTTAGTGATATGAGGGAAATAAAGTGTGTAAGCAATTTAAGGAAAAAAGAAATCCCCTAAGTGGGGGCATGGAGCCTGTGCTGCATGGGGTGGGGGTTGTACTTCAGTGAGAGAGAGAAATTGCATTTCTGTTAGTAAGTCTTAATGAAATTGAACTATTTATAACAAGACAGTTGCTATAACAGTTCAGTTGCCAAAATTTTAAGGAAAGACCCTAGGTCATAATAAATGACAGCACAACTAGCATCTGAAATAAAGAATTTACTTTGTAGGAGAGAAGGGCAAAGAATGTGTTAATTCATACAGCATATGCCTACTGTCACTTGTACAGATGGAGAATAAGGATATGTTTATATGGAATTTTTTTTTTTTTTGAGATACATTTAGATTAACAAGTGCTTGCTTTCACCAAGATGAAACGTGCATCACTAGGGCCAGGGCGGTTCATCCAGCCTGGACAGCACATGATACTGCCAGTGCTGGATTTCCTGGCAAGGGTCTGGCTGCCTGAGAGCGGTTGGAGGCCAGACTGGGGTGCCAGGCTCCCTGCCGCTCTCCCTGGCTCTACCCTGGAGAGCCTCATGCAACATCTCTTGCCTGTTTCTCCTTGTATTAAATGAGAAAAACATATTTTGAGTCTGTGTCATGCCTTGGGTTCTGTGGATGACAAACACTTTCCCCAACAGGGAGTTTCTAGTTCTAAAACTGTTTCTCAGTGGATATACCAGGCAAACCATTGAGGTATATATACCTTTCCAACACAAAAATTACATACACCTTTGTGCTGAAGCTGCAGCAAAAGTGTAATTGAACTGATCCATTCCACACCATGCCCCCCAAACACCAAAATGTCCCATGAAGGGCCAGTAAAGTCCTCAAAAGTTGCAGTTCATTCTCTAACCCTGCATGCATTTATCTCCTTCACCACCATTCAGGTTACTGAGGCTCAAAAAGATTTCTTGTATTTGGTCCCCTCTTTGTCTTATCCCTCCTTTGGAATTATCCTACTCAACTCTTGAGTTATCCTACAAGCCTCTTCTGGCCTCTGGTATCTCAAGAGTAATTGAGGCAATTACTTGCCTGTCTTACAGAGCTAACTGCTGATTCAAAGCAGGTATCATCCATGAAGAAAGCAAGAGAAGTGCTAAAAAGAAAAATGCTGAAGCCTAAAACTGATATAAAATGAATGAGAAAAGGCAGGACTGGACAAGGCTGTCTTTACTCTCCCATTTGTGTTTTACTCCCCCATATGTTGCTTATGTAACGTGTAACATTCCTTGCTGCCAGCAACAGACAGCCGTCACACATAACTCACTGTCTGGCCATCACATCTGTAACTTGTGTCATATGATATTATGTAAAAAGTAGGCGAAGTGAAAGGGAGTGTTGCTGCAGTCTACTACCAAAATATTATTTCTACAGAATCTAGTACAGCAGGGTAGATGAGTTTCAAGAAGCCACAAAAGAGGAGAGAAATTGTTTTCAAGGTGTTAATCAAATACATGAAACTCTGATTTTGCCATCCTGAACCTCAGGATAAAAGAGATTCAGGTTTGAATATATCTTTCAAAAATCTGTTGCCGGGAAAATGGGATCAAATCCAGGACTTCGCTGGGGAACTGAATGGCAGACTTCCTGCTGGCTTTGATAGCACAGGATTCTGGCTCCTGGTTAGGATGCAGCAAGACCGGGTCACTTCCCTGGAAGATGGAGATGCCGTCCCTTGCCCTACTCAGAGGGAGTTCACTGGAGCTTATGTGGGGTGAATTAATAGTTCTTAGTGGTTTTGGAGACATTCAGACTGCATTTGTTCATGCTTCAGTGGGCAGCTGGATTAATTTTGAGGTTTTGCCAATGACAGCGGGTCTTTCACCATTAATATCTCAGACTAATATATTGGATTTTCATAATTCTGGCTCTCATCCCTTTATATGCAAAATAAGTTTTTGGATAATGTGTCTCCTCACATAAATCTGCAAGATATAATGAGTGAATGTAGAAGGAAAAGTCAAGCAGGAGCAGCAGATAGGCTGTGAGAGAAGGTTAGTGACAAGGGGCTCCTCGAAGAGAAGGAAGAGGATGAAGGGGAAGGAAGGCATGGGGCTGGATGGCTGGAGGGTGCTCAGGGTAAGTTCCTTGAGACCCAGCCTCCTGCTGAATCACAGGTTTTGATTTTTGTCTTAGGTATAACCTCTGAAAAAATATTAGTAACTGCTGCATTATGGTCAGATAGCAAAGGATCCAGTTCACTTAAAAGACTAGATGCACTGCTGTGGTAATGCATGAGTTAATCATCAGTTACGCAGATTCTCAGCAACTGAAACAAATAAACAGGCCACTAGATAGAAACTATCTGTCTCTGCTGGGTCCAGGAAACCATTATTTTGGCACGAAGAATGAGAGGGGGCAGATAATGGAATTGGCCATGCTCCAGGGTGCAAACACACAGATCCTTACACACTACTTTATGCAACAAACTCTCTGATGAAGTTCATTGTCTCATTCCAAATGAAGTTCACCCAGATAAAAGACACACTTCTAAATTTCATGTCTTTCACATACATGTGCCACAAATGCCACTGGTGCTATGGGCAGGATTTAAGGGCCTTATCGCTATGGGCAGGATTTAATGGCCCTAATCTGCAGTATTATGATTTCACCTTCTTTGTTTCGGGAAGATGCAAAATAGTTGCAAAGTCCTGGTCCATTTATATTTTCTGGGTCACACTGGAGGAGACCCTTTGTCTGGGCAGGATAATCCAGGTTCTCTCTCCCATGATAACACTCTTTTCTTTTTTTTGTTGGGAGGCTAGATGAGTGTTTCCCTTCTTTTCTGCTGTGACAGGGTTTCCAGAAGAGCTGAGCACAGTTCTTAGCATGCTGAGCTGAGGCTGTCCTTCATCACTGGAGAGATGAAAGCCACGCAGACAAGATGCTCTGGCAGGATGCTCTGCATTCCCTAGAGACCCCAAGAGTAGTCTAGGTCCTGGGGGGCAGCAGCAAGCAAGTAGCACTCTGTAATACCCCACACCTGAAACACAGAGCCCTGCCTCAATTTTAAATAAACACAAGCAACTTGGGAGGATCTTGTATATTAACAGGGTGTCAGCAGATCATGGGTTGGAGGTAACTTCTCTAGGGACTGAAAGTTTTCCTTCAGAGGGAGTGATGCAGCCAGCCCCTTGGGAAGCCTTTGGCTCATGCTATACTTCTGTTGACTCCTATATATTTGTATGTGGGAAAGACTGTGTTTGACTCTGATGAGAATGTTGCTTCAGACATGATAAAAGCTCATGACTGTAGCAGAGAACACAACTACTTCTTAAAATGTAGGTTCATCAGTGCATGAAAGAGCTCACAATCATGGGGGTCTGGACTGTGGTGCAGGCGGTCCTTCCATCTTTGTTTTCATAACAACAAGCACTGTTACACAGTGAACACCCTCACTCAGCCACTCAGCTAGAGGGGAAAAGCCTTTGAAGTATCACCGTCATCATTCTATCTCTGCAGGAGAGCTGAGGGGTCCTCTGAGAGCTCAGTCTCGGAGACACTCTTTGGGCTCAGGTTGTTCTCTCCTTAAAAAGGAGCATACTCAATTCCCATACAACTAAAGATCCCTGTTAAAAATATTGACAAATTGCCTGCTGCAGTTGTTATGTGTGGAGGAACTGACAGTATTTTAGCCAGAGATCCTCGAAGTACCCCTAGATCATCAAGCAAACACTCAGTTGATAGTTACTATTTTTTTCCCCCTATATTGTTTTGCTATTTCAGGTGTGCTGGCATACTCTACCCTAATTTCACTTCTCTCCTTATGACTAATCTATGATGAAGACATCATATTTGCAAGAAGAGAAGCAGCTCCATAGTGAAAAAAGGCCTTGCCAAGTGAAGCAGGAGGGAAAACAATGCCTCAACACTTCTTGTCTATCATTCACCTGCCCTCCTACAATGCAAGCAATTCAATTAATATCGATTTGTAATGTTTCCATTAAAACCTTCCAGCTTAAAGGGCTAAGTTCTTTCCCCTACTGAGATTTCTCTTTCATGTGAGGTTTGATGTCGGGCTCTAATTCTGTTTCTGCCTCAGACTCAACCTCATACTCAAAGTCACTTAAAGCTGCCAGATAACTTCAGATTCAACCACTGGATGAAGATCTTCAGTTGGACCCTAATGATTTTTCTCCCCGCAGAATACAACTGTAATCACTACAAATTTTGCTGAATAAATAGAGAAATAAAAGATACAGCTGCTTAGCTCTATAATGAAGGATGTAATAAAAGTCAAGGTAAGAGGTAAGAAAAACAGATGGTTAAAACCCAGGAAGCAATGGCGTTTCAAATCAGAAATTACGCTGATGTGGAAATTTAAACAGGATTAACATCAGGCTTAATCATTATTAATGCAATACTTAGTCTCCATTTTCTATTCCTGTCCACACTTGCATTTGGTAAAATACTCTTGAGAAATAAGCACCGTTACCCTTATTTTGTAGCGAGATTAAGCTTTTAAGCCTTTTCTACAGAAGCTGTTGCAAGGACTGAGGCTAGAAACTTTAGGCTGCCATATCTACCTCTTCACCATTGAATTGCGCTCATTTTGCAGATGTCCTTGGAAATCTACAATCGTTCCTGTCAGCAGCCTCTTGTGTAGGAGGTGGACAACTGATGAGACAGGTGAAGGCACCAGAATGGTGCTGCAGGCCTGAACACATACTGTGAATCTATGAAAGCTTTGTCCTCTGCACTTCAGCAAATTCCCAGCCCTATTTGCAGGGCCTGCCTGCAGCATGCTGCCAGCCAGCCTCATGCCTCTCTGCCTCGCTCATCACAAGAGGACTGAATCAAACAAGTAAGGTCTACAGTTAATATTTTCACCAAATAGATGAACTGTTTACTGCTCTGTATATCATCCACAAGTGGCACATCATGAAAGTCACTACCAATGTCCCAAAATATATATCCCTTGGCAGCTCTCCTCTACCATGTCAGGCCACTTAAAGGCTGCTTCCAGCTCTTATGCTAACATTTCTCTGTGGGTGGCAGGAGCAGTGTGCCAGCTCAGCAGCTCCTGCTTGTCCCAACTTTCAAGACACATCTAACCATTACGGGGCTGTAGTTGGAAATTCCAGAGATATCTTCCAGTTCCATTTTCACAGCCTGTAACCTCCAT
Organism: Strix uralensis; assembly: GCF_047716275.1. Classification (NCBI taxonomy): domain Eukaryota; kingdom Metazoa; phylum Chordata; class Aves; order Strigiformes; family Strigidae; genus Strix; species Strix uralensis. The sequence goes on from NC_133974.1 coordinate 34,591,237, forward strand.
CATGAAAATCTTTGAATCCCAAGCAACATTAAAAAACCTTCACCTTCTCTAATAGAGGATGAAAATACAGAGCAAGATGCTCTTTTATTTATATTGTAACTTTTTTGAATACTGCTTAGCAGTCAGAAATGAAATTACTACCTTGGCTTCATCATCAAGGCCATAGTGTATTTCTTCCCTCACAATCTGATGCTTGTGGAGCACTAGTTACATCAGCAGTTCATGACCATGCTGCACAGTTGTGTGTAGCCCTGAGCAACTTTAGTAAACATAATTTGTGGCCTTAAGCATATTTTATGTCTTTTTAGTGCTGCATATGAATGATAGTCCTTGAATTTAAAGCAGGACATTTGAAGTTAGATTTTATGCGGAATCAGATTTTCCTTTGGTACCTGGAAACTACTCTGGGGGAATAACTATTGCCACTCCAAAGGCATCCTGAAGCCACCCAAACTGAAATCAGAGTGATGGTGGAACCTCAGACTGCAGGTCACTATGTGAATTGCTACTGATTTGATGAATTTTCCTTCCATAGGAACATTCAGATAAGAAAAACTGTAAAAGGAATGTTTATATTCATAGAATGAGGACATTTCTGTTATGCTTTGCAACCTTGGGTTATTTAAAAAACGTCACTTTACATGAAATCATTTAGCTTTTCTTACTCTCTCATTCAAAGCCTTTTGTCTTATTCAGTTGTTGCAACATCTTCACAATTGCAACCCACAGTTGCTCAGAGACTCCCTCTTTCTCTGCTGCATCTGACTTGCCCTCAGATTTATATGCTTCATCCCCTATTACTCTGTGTCTTCTCTGTCTTTTAACAGTGAAAGCTAGTTGTCACCACTAATTGGTTTCTTCAAATGTCCCCTGCTACAGTTTTCAAATATCAGCTTGTGTGATCTTCTCCAACTTGGCCCTCATGTTTGGATGAGCTCTCTAAAATCACCTGCAAGAAGGCGATGTTGAGTCTTTCAGGCTCCTGATGCAACCCGTCTTTGTAGGAAGGCCTGCAAAAACCTATGTGAACTGTAAATTGTGATCATGGGACCTCTGTCAGAAGTATTTACTCATAATGTGTTTGTTTTCCCTGTATCTGTCTGTTTTCCATCTGCTTCACTTCTTTGAGTAGAGCCCGGCATTTCCACCTCTATGTAAAATCTTTAACATAGTGAGGTTTCAGTTCATGACTAGAGGAGCTATGTGTCTATGTGCTGCACTACTACAAATAGCAAATGGTATTTGTTATTTAGACATCCTGGTGAGCAAGACTGCAAATTACTCAGACCAGGATCTGTCTTTTGTGCAGCACCCAAAATCACTTGCTTTTGAAAGAAACCTCTACATAAATATTTTGTCTATCAGTAATACCAACGCAGCAGTTTAAATTATGAATATCTGTATTAGTTTATCTGAAAAAGTGAAGTTTCTGCTCGACTACTTGTTTTGTCACTCTTGGGTCTTTTCTTTCTGCCTCCTCCATCCCATCCATGCTTTCTGAGCACCTTCTGTGTAAAATTGAAGCAGGAGGGACAGCCCGGAGTAGCTGTTAGCTGGTTTCACAGAGCTCCTGCCAGTTTTCCTTCTCAGAGTTAGAACATTGCTTTGGTTACTGCACTGGTTTTGTTTTCTTTTGGGGGATATTTTGAGATATGATTTATTTTTTCTCTCTTTTCTGCATGGGAAAAATTATTTGAATCAAAACTGAAGTTATCTGTAGTGTGTATGGGAGAAGAAGAAAAGGGGAAGGAAACAAAGGGCATAAATCCAGCTCCTTGCTTCTGACCTCAAGTGGAGTGGAGTGGCTCCACTGGACATAAAATCAGTGTCTCTCCTTCATAAGTGCCCACTAGCCCTCAGCAAGTTCACAGTTCAGCAGCTATAACTCACTCTAGCAGCTTCTCTTGTTGGCAGATGCAGATCGCTGCTAATAAGATGGCTGGCAATATTTGGCAGCTGCCAATGGCAGTGGTTCCAGAGGCAGTTTGCTAGATTTGGCATGCCCCCAGCATCGGCAGAATCACAATTGGTCCTGTTGCATTCCCACGGATATTCTGAACACACATTTCTGTGTTTTTCTACCGGGGTGTGGCATGCTATCCTACTTCAAGCATGGAGTGTTTCTATCATTGTTCTTCATTTTTCTTTGTATCACATTGCATCCAGAGATCAGCCCAGTCCTTTAAGGTGCTGCTAAGCACACCCACCCTGCTATGTACATTCCCAGGGGGAGGACAAAAGTTCAGTTGTTTCCTGAGCAAGGCCCAAGCTCAACACTGGCTGATGTACCAGGCTCTCAAAGCCTGTGAAGCAGATAAGGCCTGTTTTTGTCTTTGCCTTGGATATTTGTTCAAGAGCTATGATTTATGGCAGTGAGTTGAAACGTGAACCTGACTGGCAGTGAAAAAGTATGGGTAGGTTGGTTTAGCAAAATAAGATCTCTTCCCTGTCAATGCAGCTAGACTGGCTTGAGGTTGTGAGCAATAGCTCTAGGTCATTTTGGCCCAGGAAATATCTCTGTTTTGGCATTTGTTGTGAACTCTTTGTCTGAACGATAAAACTGCACTCTAAAGGATTGGGATGACAACACTTTTTTGAGTAAGGGAGGTGGGGAGAAATTTTATAAACATGCATACTTACTTTCTCTCTCCCCCTGCTGTTACTGTCCCTGACCAGCTTTGGCTGGGAGGTAGCTGACCAGCCGGAGGTGAAGCTGGGTCACTTTGAGACTCAGCTTCCCATGGTGGGATGCCACATTTAGCAAGCTTGGAGTTCAGTGCATGGGGTTCAGTCCACACCTTGTTTAGGCCATCTGAAGCACAGGCCCTTTGCTTTGCTAATTTAGAGAAGAAATGTTGCTGCAGCAAAGAGAGTTTACCTCACTTGGTCCTAGAACAGCCACGTGTTCTGTTCCCAAAGTGTTGGCTGGTGACTGTACATACGCATGTGTTACCGACGTGCTTGGCATCCTTCAGTATGGACAAAGTGTTGCAGAGTGTGGTACTTTCTGGGTTTTGTACTTCTTAGGTTGAAAAGGGTCTGGGCTGCTCTCCATGGCCGGGAATGATGCAAAATATGGCCAGTCCACCTGGAGTTTGTATTTGCTAAGTTTTGGAGTATGCTTTATTCATTTGTGTATAAATGGCAGAATGCCCATGTTCCACTGAAAAGCTTTGGAAATCACTTATAATGTTGTCCCTCCAGAAGCCGGTAAAGGTAGATCCAATTTAAGGAAATATTGTGTCAGCTTTCCATAGTAGATAAGCAATTGCATTGTTTGTTTGTTTTCTTCAGATACTAGGTTCTCAAGGTGATCTGAATGAAGAGAGTTTGATCCTATTCAACTCTTCAGGAATTGTTAAAACTCCTTTAAATCTGCAGATGATAGTGCAGCAGTGTGTGTGTGGGAGGAATGAGAAGAGAAGCTAGCAAAAGAAACCTTCTTTGCTCCAAAGTCTGGATCTACTTTCATGACCTGATAATGTGCAACCACCACAGAGCACAAACCCCACAGTCTAGACATTTTTCATGGCATTTCCACTGCAGTTTCAGCTCTACAGATCAGGGAGGGCCACAGCATTTTGGACAGCCCTGCCCTGCCAGTATCAGCTGTGTTCTTCAGCTATGAGCTGTCCCTTCACATCTTTACAGCTGAGCAACGTTACAAGGGGCTGTGGCAGTGCTAGCGCATAGGAGCATGGGCTGTACCTCTGCTTTATTCCTTGCAGGAAGAGCACTGCCTTTCCCAGAGCTCTTGGCTGGCTGGGATGGGTAGAATGTCCATTGCCATACACAGGGCGATCAAACCCTGCATGCACCATCTTTTCTGGTTCTCCCTGTTGTTACCATACCCCCTGTTTGCTGATTCCATCCAGATTCATCTTGTTCCTGGCACCAGAATGGCCCTGTGGAAAAAATAAGTAAAGACATAATTAACAAGACTTAACATCGGGCTTTTAGAGAAAGTTTTGGACAAAAGTTGCAAGTAAGATAAATATGAAAATGTATTTTTTATTTTTACTTAACAATGACAGTCCTTTTTGTCTATTTTCTATACCTGTCACCTACATTCTTCTGGCATGTCCTAGCTGCAAAAACTGGGGCTACACACATTTCCTAGGGCTTCCAGATGGCTCCCTAAGTTTTATATGACTCTACCTACCCCCTTTGATATTTCTTTCTGGTTAAGATTTGAGTACAAATGGAAATATTCCAGATGGCTTTAGCTGGAGCCAAGTGCCTTCAGTACTTCAGAGCTGCCTAGACAGCCCACTAACTAATTGTCCCTTCTCAGTCTGTTCATGTTAAATTCCTCAGACTTCTTTTGGGGTTACAAAAATGTTCTTCTGTTATATACAGTATCAGCAAGTTACACTTTGTTAAGTGACATCCCTATCCCCAGTTTCTTTAAAAGACTACATATAAACCATTTAATAATAGCATGAATAGCAGATCCAGCAACAGATTTGCTTTGCCCAAACATGTCTGGCACTTTCCTCCTCTTCCCCTCAAAAACCCTGAGGTTCTTGTGTGGCATGGTATACCTTGTAGTTTTATAAAAATGATAGAGAATACTCCTGTAAACCAAGATTTCCAAGTCTGGCTTCACATAGTGAATAATGATGTAATCTGAATATGATTAATTATTGGAAAAGCAAATCTGGAGATAGGGATTTAGAGTGATTTACATTGAGGGCTGCCAAAGATTTTTAGATCTTATTTCTCTTTACTTTTGCTATTAGTTACAGCAGTTTCCTCTCTTTTCATGTGCTTTTCCATGGAATTCTTTAGTATGAACATAATGAAATGAGTACAATGGTCTGCAAAATTCTAAAACTAACATCTTCCTAGCAAAAAATAAGCTAATTCCCAAGCAACAGAAGCAACTGAACACTTCAAACCTTTGTTCCACACTGCTACCTAAGGAGTGCAGAGTGGCTTGCCTCATTAGACTTCAGAGCATGACACAGAATATAGGAGATAAAAATATCAGCAAGACAAGCTTTGCTAATGGCATGTTTTTCATGTTTAAAAAACAGTTTTGTACTCTACAAGAGATTTAATCAGAAGAGAGTACCAAGGTTCATGCAAGTAGAAATTAGGATTCAATTTGTCTGTTACAAGAAAAAGACCTCTGTCTAGTCAGGGCTTTTAAAGCTGTCATCCCACAGAACAACACAGAAAGGAGAGCAACTCTTTCAGCGCTTAGACCTGAAAGTACATAAAGCAGAAATCATTGCTGAAATGTCAGAAGACAGAAATCAATCTCTTAACCTTTTAGGTGAAGTTGACGTACTTTGTTACTCTACATAAAAAGGCTAGCATAATTATGTCTATGGTATTTGAATGCATGATATTAGAGATCAAACATTCATCAGATGCTTTTATTAAAGATATTGTTAGCATTTTGTTAATTAGATTGATTATTTCATGAAGCTGATTGTACCACTTCATGTTCCTGGACAAAAATATTAGGATGGGCATGAGAATCTGTACACTGGCAGGCAAAACAGAATGAGCATGGGATGAAGCCAAAGGTGAGAAAAAATTAAGCTGATGAAAGAGTCAGGAAAATCATATTCACTCGTTCATGCTGACTTCCAGAGGAATACAATCTGTGATTCCTAAGTCTTCCTATTTCTTGTGAACAGATTTCTATACTAGTACACCTCTGTCCCTACTAGAGCTGGTTTTCTGAGTAAGTAACATGTTAATGCTGCTAGCTGTTACTCCATTGCCTTCTTGTGCATCTCAAGTGGCAGATTCCTGTTTGGTGGATCGAGAATTTTCACCCCTGGTGATGACCTTCCTAAATACTGATACAATTCCACTTGAGAAAGCTTCTGTTTTGAATTTGCTGTTTCTTCAGTTCAGGTCATTATACTGATATTCATAGGAATATACAATCACTACCAAAAAGCAGTGTTAAAAATGATATTAAGATGGCAAACTCCACTACTTAAAAGTTAAGAAATGTTGAGAAACTAAGAAGCACAATGGCACTGTATTACAGCTCACACCTGTTTTGCTGATTAAGGATACCGATTAAACTCAGACACCAGAGTGAAAAGACTAGGTGTATTTTACTGGTGATAACTAAAGAATGTAACAGAGTAATACAGAAAACATGCAGTAAGAAAAGGCAGAATAATGCACCTAAAGCAACAAATAGGAAAATACAGGGTAATGCATCAAATCATTACTATATGAGAGAGAGAATAGTGATTAAGAAAGATACCTCACCACTTGCATACGTTACTGTCATCCAGATCCGCAGACGCTGGGGAGCCCCGGTTACAGCGAGGATTTGGAGAGCCTTTCCCGGCAAGTGGGAAGTCCCACGTGATGTGTCCATCCATAGGTGAGGAGTCACTGAAAGCGGGTCCAGCCTTATATACTAGAGATGGGCAAGCCAGAATAGCTGGCACCTTTGTTTTGAGCGGAAAATTTCTAAATTTCTGATTTCATTCTCCTGTTGGATTCCACCCAAAGCCTGGCCAGGGCTCGGGGTTGGGGGGGGCAGGAGGAACAAGGGAGTTTCTAACAAGGCCAAACACTTGGGTTCTCAGCCTTGAACAAGGCTAAACAAGGTAAGTCGGATACATTCTCTCAGCATTTCATCCTCACTACTGATTATTTTCTGTCTAAGCTGCATCTTTCACTAGTGAGCTTACATACTTTGTTAATGATTACATACTAAGTTAGCAGCTTCGGCTCGGGGCCTGTTGTTCAGGCTTCAGTACTTCAACACTTTAACACTTCTTACATCAGCATAAGTGGGTTGTTATAACTTAGTACAATACCTACTAGCACAATGGTTATCAGTTATAAAACATACAGGATTCATCTATAGGTCAACTCTGGCTTGGGCCTGTTGTCCAAGCCTTAGCACTTCAACATCACATTACAAAAGTATGTGACAGTAGTGTAACTTAAAAGCTGTTTCACATGAGTCCCAGCACAACAAGGTCTAAATTCTGAAGGAAATTTTGCTAAAGGCTTGTGAAGCTGTCTGGAACCCTAATTCTCATACTGATCTCTGGACTTGGACTGGTAGACCTTTTCCCAAACCTGGTGTCACAGCACCTTTTATTGTACCAGGGGCTTTTATTGTAAAGTGGAAGAAAGATTACTAAATAAATAAAGGGAATCTACTGTATTAATTGAAGAGAGTCTACCAGCACAGCTCTGCGGAGCTTTATGTAAAAGCCTTGCAAGTGAACTAGAAGGCAGACTGAACTGTGCCTCTGGCAATAGGAGCAGAGGGAAAAACAACTCTTGACCTGATTTTCTCTCCCTCTCCTGTTACCTTACAGCCATGCAGAAGCCAGGTAGACTGTGAGTGTGTGCAGACTAGGCGGGAAAGGAGTACTCATTTTGAGCCAAATGTTCTCAAAGCTTGACAACAGACTTTGCCAGAAATTTTGCTTTTCTTATACAGGAACCTGGTGTGGCTTGTGATACAGTGATAAAACCTTTGATTAGGCAAAATGTGACAAAAGTTCTTCATACACTGGAATACAGCTGAATAATCTCTGCCTCTGAAACAACCTAGTTTGCTGCCTAGGAGATAGGGAAAAGAGGAAAGGCTGTTATAGAATGCAGCAGATGTTTTTCTTATCTATATATCCTTTAGATGGCCTCATTACAGTAGTGTCTGGGTATATTGTTCCTCTTCCTGAAGACTCTCAGGAGGTAAGAAAGTGATATTTTACCCATTTTCAGGGAGAATTAAGACACAGGGGATAAACAATATCTGTGGCATTGTAGGAGCTGACCCCAGATGTTCAGTTTCTATTAATCTATCTATGGTCCTTCCCTCAGTTCTGTTTTTGCTTCTTAAATGTGCAGCCCCATGCAGTTTTAAGCATTTGTAGGGAGGTTGCCTTCTTTTACATGAATAACTACATTTATCTAAAATACAAGACTCTTTAGTAAAAGCAATCAAAAGGGAGAAAACAGAATAATGAAGTATATACAATCTTATTTTGACTGCTCCAGGCACATGATTATGGAAGTTCAATTGCATAAAAACAGATTCTTTCTTCTTCTCCAGATCCAGCGTTATTCAAGCAGTAATGATAGATGGTGATTGTTGTACTGAAATGTGCTGTGTTTCTATTCACTCCTAACTCTAAATTTTACAACCCATCTTCCAATTTCTCCACTAAGCACAAACTATTAAATTCTGTGTGGACTTTGTTGTGCTTTCATCACTAGAGTGCTCCACCACCACCAAGGAAGATTGACCCAGACTCCCAGAAGTGCCCGCTAGGTTTCAGTGCCTGATCATGAATGAGTAACTTGTGGCTCATTTCTCACAGACTTCATCTCCTCTCTCCAACTTCCATGTCATACCTCTGGGGTCTCAAACAAGCAACCAGAAAATGAGGAACATGATTCCTGGTTGTGAGTGAAAGTTTTAACCTATATTATATAAACATCTGAACCATTCAGAAGAATTCTTTGAACAAGGGATTTAGGCAGAGCGTTACTGTTCAAATCCCAAACTATAGTTCTGAAACTTCCTAATTCAGTTGCCATCCAAACTTTCAGTGCCGAAATACCATAGGGAGTTTATCACACTAGAGAATGAGGGTCGCTGTGGATTATGCTTCTATATATGCCTCAGCTATGACAAAGAGCAGTTTGTTACTTGGCTTATTCCTGAGCTGGCCTGAAATCCAGAAATAGAACTGTGGCAGTTAACTAATTTCTCTCAGTAATTGGTAATTGGTAGACCCTCCTTCTCAGCTGCATGTGTGATAAGTCAAAACCAAGTAAACTATCTGAGAAATTGGAGACCAGGATTCCTTGTCAGCCCAAGTGGTAGCAATTTAAATGTTACCATTTTTCAGACCTACTGTATACAGGGTAGTGGACTTGGTGACCCTGGGATGTGGGATGGCAGGAATGTCTCTGAGGTTATGGGTTAGCCTTAATAGTTTCCAACCTCTTGTGTCATCTGAGCAGTCATCTCCATTGTGGGTTGCTATTTCTTGCTCCCTTGAGTACATCAGCCAACAAGGCCAGATGACAGTAAGTCTCCAAATACTTATGTATTCCCCCACTCCCAAAAAATTGTGGATGTGAAACTGACAAAAAGCAGGGGCACAAAGGTAATCAGCCTGAAACCCTGCCTATGTTTTGAGAAAAACGTTTGAGCTCTGTCTTGGCCAGCTCTAATTTAATTAGAGGGAGGATGCTGCTCCTGTTGTCTTTGGAAGCCTTTTATAGCTGAGGTTGGGGTGAAGGAAGGTTAAAGCTGCAGTAGTGTAAATAATGTAACAGTATTTCATCTTGACTTGGGATTTAAAAAAAATATTATTAGATGACCATCCTTCTGTGATAAGAATCTGTTCAAACAGTACTATTTGTTGAAATAATTTTTGTCTATTTTAGCTGGGTGTGCTTTCTGAAGTTAAAATTGCAGAAAACTTTAATATGAAGCACATAAACAGCAAAGGGTTCAGTTGTTGTCTTTGGTATAATCCCAGATTTTATTTGTTTATACATAAGCATTAAAAAAAAAAGGAAAACCAAGTTCCATCCAGGAAAGCATCCACTTACAATTCTATTCATAAATATTCAAAACATCACCTTATATTAAATACTTGAAGTGTCTAAAGTGTAGCCACTGGAAGGGTTTCAGCACCATTTTTATAAGTCTCACTTCATGGTAGAACTCTGTAACTAGTGGTAACTTGGACTGAGACTAAACTACAACACCCAAAGCCACTGAGTTTCACATCTAGTACTCCTGGGACTGGCCACATGCCTACCCCAGCGCATGACTTTCATTGACAGGGTCAAAGTTTGCAAGGCAGCAAATGCTGGATTTCCCCATTCTGGCCCAACTCTGGGTTTTGTTATTAGCTACAAATCAGAGTTGAGAGAGAGGTTGTGTGTTAAGATGGCAAATGCTCTATGGCATGCTTCTCCCTAAGCTAAATTAATATTGAACAACATGAAACTCATTGAATGAGTCAGCCAGTGAGTCAGCAGAGTAGTTAGTGGCGAAAGTGCAAGCCTTCGGCTGATAGACATGATTTAGAATCTAAAATCCACAATCTGTTTTCTTTATGAAACTTCAGAGATCTCAGGAAAACAACTTAACATGATTGCCCAGGCTAGCAAAAAACCTTCCCCTTTATCACATAAACACTCCTCTGCGTGAATTGAACCATAAAAGTATATCCACAGAGAGCTCATCTACTGCTAGAAAAAGTTTACACATGCTTCATTTCATTATATTTTTTTCTATGAGATAAGAATATCTAGGCTTGAGTGAAATGATCACACTGACATCAGATAATGCAATTCATACTGCTTGGCTTCTATTCAATATGAAATCCCAACAGGAACACAAAACAAAGAGAGGATGGCTGTGTAGTCAATGAATTTATTTTATTTTTTTGAAAAGAAAGAATAAAACACTATTTGAAAACTACAATATGCTGTCTTTACAATGTGACCTGTTAGCAATGCTCAGATGGGTAGTGCCAAATGCATCTTATTAAAGTCTAATTTTATACATTGACAATATCTGGGTATAGCAGTTACATATTGAAAACCATAAAAATTTAAGATCCGTATTTTTTTAAAGGGATTTTTAAACAGGGGGATACTTGTCCTAGGCTGTAATTTATGACATCTTTCACTGTTTGGACTTCTGGAGTCTAAGACTGCAACTTCACCCACAATGGAAAAAGTTTTCAACCAAAAACAGAGTTCAGAAGTGCTCGCCAGCACTGGGCCAAAATATTCTATAATTAATCACTGTCTAAAAGGAAAACCTCAAACCCAAAAATGTTTTAGCTGGGGAATGTGTGTGTGTAGGCAGGTGTCAAGAAGAGGAGAGGAAAGATCTCTATATTTCTCTTTTTCTTCTTTTTCTGATAAAAGATTTTTTTATACCAAAATTTTGACAAATGTTTTGCGAAATTTGTCACAGACATATACTCCTTAATGAGGAGAAGTGTCACGGAACAGTCTAAAGAAAATCTCTTGAATAGCCAGGGAAGCTTACATTACACTCCCAGCTCCTTTGTGAACAGGTTTTCTTACTTAGATTGTGAATCTGTCTTGATCCTTTTGCTGGAGCTTCATATGGCATCAGTGATGCCAGTGTCTGGCATCGGCCATGCCCTGCTTTGTCATCTGTGGTAATGCTCTGTTTCAGATTCATCGTGAGTAGCAGATAATTCATACACACCACTGATGCTGCTCGAGCTTATGAGGGGTAAATTGGTGCATATATGGGACTGTTGGGGCAGTTGCACTGGACCAGCTCAGTAGCATTAAAAGGTTTTGAGATTTCATCCTCTCTGGAGAAAGTGCAAGAAGTCTCTCCCAATGGAGCTGTTTAAAAACACAGTTGGGTTCAGGAGCTCAGAGGTGCATTTGCCTGTCCTTGTTCTCTCTTTGCTCTTCTGCACACTATCAAGACCCTGCCTGAGCAGTTGTCAGCCTAGAGCTCTGTAATAATTAATATGGGAGCAGTTCTTATTGTGAGGGTAACTGAACACTGGAGCAGGTTGCCCAGGGTACTTGTGGACTCTCCATCCTTGGAGATATGCAAAACCTGACTGGAGAAGACTCTGAGCAAGCTGCTATAGCCGACCCTGCTGTGAGCATAGTGGGTAGACGAGACAATCTCCAGAGCTCCTGACTGATCTCAGCTGCTCTGTGTTTCTATGAAGTATTAATGGTCCTGGGTAGACGTTCTTCCTACACTAGTTCCAAGACTAATGGTTCCTTCATTCAGCAGTGCAGTAGGCCTATTTTAAGGTCTCGCTGTCTCATTATGCACTGTATAAACTAGAGTGTCCCAAGAGACACATTAGAGTTAAATATCAGGGCTTTGATTCCTGCTAAAGCTAAAGTTCCTTGGATTTTATTTTAACAGAAAACTATTTACTGTTTGTATTTGTGGAACTCTCAGGGTATCATCATCAGAACCTAGTCATGACAGACAGTGTTCAAACACAGAGCCAAAAGGGACTTCCTACTTCTCAAAAAGTGCAGCTCAAGCATAAACCAGAGAAAGATGGATGAGAAATTCATGGATAAAACAAGCAGATATTAGTTAGCAGCATTAGGAATCTAACCATTACCAAATTTTTGTAGGCATTTTGGGAATTTAGGGAACATTTCCTGAGCATGGGGTAAAGAGATCAGCATGGAAGAAAGCACAGTAGTTCTTGTCTGAAAATGTAAAAAATTAGTGTTAGTAGTCAGGAGATGATCTGATAATTTAACTGCACAGAAGTGAATGATTGGATGAGTATATGAGAAGGTCAGTGTAAGAACAAGGCAAATACCAAGGACAAAGAAGCAAACAATATAGAATATGAAATTAATATGAAATATGGGTTTATGCCAAAGGGTGGGAAATACATAGATGAAGAGGAAAGTGGTGGTCATAGCTGAGGAAGGGTAGTAGTGACCAGAAATGGGAGATTGAGACAGCTGTGAAAAGGAGGAGGAGAGAAGAGATGCAGAAAACCCTTTTCTTCTTAAGTTTAAAAACTGATGTGGTCATCACGCTCTCAGAAGCATCCCTCTAGCAGCTGGAGAGCACTGTCCCAGTTTGCCGAATGTGAGAGTGTATAGACATGTCCCTGCAGGCCACGCAGAGCTCCCATGTTGGGAAAGGGAGAGATGGCTGAGCCAGGAGCACATAATGCCTAGCCCTGCAGGCATGTGGCACATGGCTTTGCATCTTTGTCTTTTCAGGGAAAAATAAGGCAAATATTTTACTAGCTAAATGTCATAGTAGTTAACTTATTTTCCCACCTACATTGTTAAGCATTGGCTAGAAAATATCCCATAGCCGTGCCACTTAGCCTGCAGATGTGCATGAGATAAGCATATGGGAAGGACACTTGAGATGAATGTAAGCAAGTGTAAGACATCTTCTTGAAGAAAAGCACTAGTTTTATTCATGTTAATAGGTGGGCTGTTTAAAAAGAACCAAGGAAGTAGACTATAATTATATAAAATACCGTCTATGTCAAAGATTGTTGTTGACCATATTTGTATTAATATTACAGTGCTACCTAAAATTATAGAATTCCTGAGACATTAGCACTGGTAGTAGGATAAGTGGAGTCACTGTATGAGCTGGTCTGTATGGCTGCCATTTTCTGAACTTACTACAGATGTTGCCCATGTCCTGTGCTACTCTGTTTCTATACTCAACATATAGCTGAAGTGCCTGGGTTTGCCCAAGGGCACACAAGGAACGGGGCAGCTGGGAGAGACACAACTACTCTCTGCTTCCCTGACCTGGAGCTTTGATGATGGGTTCATGTGTTACGTCAGCTGCAGCAGTAGGTCCTGAAACCAAGCTTTAGCGGTGTCTGAAATGTTATCCCATTAATCACAGTCCTTGCTTTCCTTCCCATCTCCCCATTTCATTAATGTTTTCCAGTAAGAGCTGTGGCACTTGCTGGCTCCTGCACGTGGTGGTTAGTGTGCAGATCAAGCTTTATTTGGTTTTAGAGCAATTAGATCTCGCCACCATCCTTTTTTTGGCAGGACGTTGTCTCCTCCAGTGCTCCCCAGGCAGCATGTGTGATGGAAGTGTTGCGGGTTTATGTCTTTGCAGCATCTGTGACGAACTTCAATAAAAGTCTTGATGCTGTGTGGGGCTGTTATGGCAACTGCAGGGGAGCTACGGGTGGCAATGGGTGAGCTGCAGCGGAGGTCTGCTGTCGCTATGGAAACACACAGCCCCTAACCTCTTCAGGGAAGCCAATCTATGGCATCCTCATTCCTCTGTCTCAAAACACCTGGACAGAAGTGGGTGCATGAGGTGACCATACCTATAGGAAGAACCCACAGGTGCTCACTGGCCCAAGGACTTGGGGTCCGGACCCCTGCCACCCACAGACTCTTCTTGAGGAGCCCCTGGTGCTATGATGTCAGGCCCACAGGGCCACATGCTGAGCTGTCCTGGGTGAGGACATTCATTGCCCTCACCTACAAGCGCATATGCCATTGCTGCAAAATCCTGTTTCCACCAGGAAGGGCCCCATGGAACCATCATTTTGGCCTTCTTTCCTGCCTGCCTTTGGGTCACACAGCATATTTCCCCATGCTTAGCAGAGCCTGCAGCACTGCCCCTCATGGCCTCTGAAACTCTGCTGTTCCATGAAAAGTACTTTCTGCTGGAATTTTACACTATTGGTCTCCAGAGGAAAGTCATGACTTTTATTAAAAAAAGATTTCTAGAACTTTTCTATGCGACTTAAAAAAACCAAACAAACCAAAAAACAAAACTAAAAAAAACTAATTAAAAATAGTTAGAAATTGCTAGCTGTAGCACAACCCTGGAGAAGATGGAGAAGGCCAGTTCACTGAAACCAGAGTCTCCAGGCCTGGGGAGTCTAATGGGATTTTTTTTTCAGCCTTAACAGTTAGAGAAGAAGATGAGCAAACAAGGGAAATACACAGATTTCTCTTAGTTTAGACTTAATTAAAACATCTTCCATTCTTGCTTTAGCTGTTTCATATTTTGTTATGTTTTAAAAGTCCTTCAGAATTATCTCAATGTCTGTGCAGGCTTTAATGTGCTTTTCTGAACAATCTTGCGCATTTCTACAGCATCCATTAAAGATGTCAGTTTAAACACTCTTTCTCCTGAAAGACTGTTATTCCAGTTGACAAAGTCTTAATGGGGAAATTAAAGCTCAATATTTTAGATTCTCACAAGGGTGTGGATTGCAATAGACTTCTGCTCTGTTGTGCATTAATTCCCCATGATAAGGCTTTTGAACCTTCTAACACTTTGTATGCTAGCAAACACATGCATATGAGTAGCATCTTTGACTTACGCAGAGGCACTTGTGCAGGAATGAGTTTGAAGTTCTGGATAATATTTTTCTGTGGTGGCGTTTGGCTTGATTATCTTCATCAATTATGAAATACTTTTAAGACCATCCCAAGAATGATGGATTTCCCTAGGGGACCTAAATCTACCATAAACTTTATTCTACTCCAAGTAGACTAGGTACCTGTCTCCAGACTCAGTTTTGCTCCCCCTGGCCAAGTAGTCCACTGCTTTTAATTGCATGTGTTTTATATTCTTTTGGTTTTAAACCACATACCCTAGTCTCCCATGGTATAGAAAGAGAAACAAAGAGGGGTAATATTTATGAATTATACCACAGAGTGAACTCGAGAAAGAATCCCATCACTGAGCTAGAGTACAGCAGAGGAGAGTACAGGGTGGGACAGCAAAGTGGAGAAACAAAGCATAGAATAGAATAACAAACCTCAGGAGGGTCAGAAGGCTGTCTCCTCTCCTGTGTATAATGGACTGCATCCCACAGTGAGGAGACATTGATGCCAGAGGAGTTCTGGATTACAGATGACCTTCTTAATTCACTGTCCAGTAAACTCTCACAGAAAGCTAGATGTCTGGAAGATATTAAATTCCTACAGATATTATAGAAACCGGTTGGTGGTTAGTGAAGAATGGTCCCTATTACTGTCCCATTTAAGGTAAAGGTTGCTGAGTGAACTCAACACTTATCCTCTGCGTTTGACCTCCTGGCTGGCAGTCAACAGCATGTACTTTCAAGCCAGTCACTGTCCATGCTGCCCCTTGCCCCTTTAGAAGTTATGTGACTTGCAAAGTAGATAGAAAATGCTTGAGGGAATATGAGAATAAATATAGGAGTCCTGGGAGGAGGGGACTATATGTGGGAGAAACTGGAGGTATAAGAAGATGAAGCTGGGACAAAAGATAGAGGAACAAGGAGTGCAGTGGGAATGTGCAGGGAAACCAGAACTCTGTTTGAGTCACCATCCAAACTTCTGCTAATTACTTAGTGTATGTGTCTGAATATAAGGGGGCGGGGGGAGAACGGAAGAGAAATGTTACTTCTGTATATTTAATGGCTATAAAAAACAGTCAGAACTTCCAAAAAGATACTACTTTTTGGAACATTGAGTAATGAGACCAAAGCTTTTTGCAATAATAAGAATCTTTCCAACAGGTTCATCTGTCTTAGATTTGTTAGATTTTTAACATTATTTCTTCGATGCTGTGTTAGAGGTCCCTGCTCTTAGGAGCTCATGACTGAAAAAACAGATGTTGAGCTAAGATACAATGAGAGAGTTAGAGAAAACAGATTATATGGATTTCTTTTTTGTTTGGTTGTTTGCCAAGCATGTAACGCTGAGGTTCTTCAGCTGTGAGCTACTTGGAATGGTAAGTGTTAACGATAAGAAGATGTAAGCTTGTTGAACTCCAAACCCTACTTCCCTCACAGATTGAAGTTCCTCCACCATTTAAAAATGAGTGTACATTTTACTGTGCATATTCTTAAAACCTGTTAAAGACCAGAGTACTTAGGACTTTTTCTTTCTCTTTGTGCTGTCTGCAAACAGCATGAGAAAGTTAAATGAGGCTGTTGGGTTTTCACCAGTTTTAAAGGTCACCATTGTACCGTATATTCTTTCGATGAATCATGAAATTCACTGTAACTGTCTCTTTCTTAGTTTGTGTTTTCCAAAGTATTGCTGAACCTGAGCCACATCACTCAGTTCCCTAAACCAATATAATTGTGTTTTGGCTGTATATTCTTCTCTATAGCAGATTGATTTTGTACAGCTCTGTTCAACAAAATTTATCTTACCCATTTCAATACAGTCAGGTCTGGAAGAGATGTTTAAATTTATCTTACCCATTTCAATACAGTCAGGTCTGGAAGAGCTGTTTAACAGTAACAGGATGACACACAAGGTAACCATCTACTGCCAAGTTGGAAATTTGGAAAGAAAATATGCCTGTACTGAATTCTGCTCTCTTACAGCTAATTACTGGTATTTAGTTACTTATGGGGAAGAAGATACTGAGATTTGTAAGGTCTGTTGCTGACCATATCTGAAAGTCAGAGCATGTATTTATTACTTAAAGATATTTTAGAATGTTCGGCCTGAGGACTCCATGTTTAAAAATGTTGGCCAATATACACATAATCACGTAGGGATGGAAAGAATGCATTCTAACGAATCTTTAATCTGTGTAAAAGCCATTGGTGCCAAAAAGATTTCTATGTAATCCAAATTCAGTTTGTTCTTGAAAAGCTGTCTGGAAGTAGGGAATATGAGGCACAGTTCACACTCATATCTCAGGTTTAAATAACCAGTCTTTGACATATAACAGTTTTCCACTGATGATGCACCTATAATATAGCAAGGAGGTAAAGAACATGCATGGATATGTTGTTTTTGGGGAACCAAGTCATCTATATTTGGATCCTTGAGAGCTTGAAGTGTACATTTCCCATGTGTGTCTGTCTGCGACAAAGGCAATGAACCATGTTTCCAGTTCTCAAACTAACTCATTCTGTGAGGAGAAAAAGCAAACAAATGAGAGCTCTATTAAGTATGTGGGTGCTGACAGCACCAAAAGTGTTTTGGAGGCTTGTCCAG
Organism: Strix uralensis; assembly: GCF_047716275.1. Classification (NCBI taxonomy): domain Eukaryota; kingdom Metazoa; phylum Chordata; class Aves; order Strigiformes; family Strigidae; genus Strix; species Strix uralensis. The sequence goes on from NC_133974.1 coordinate 34,608,685, forward strand.
TGTCAGAGGAATGGCCTAAACTTTTTAAAGGTCTGTAAAGTCTGTAAAGGTACAGACTTCTGAAGTCTGGTGATACAAAGCTTGATGCTACCATTAGCCCCTCATCAGTAAGATATTTTCAGCTACTTGCTTCTCTTTCAGGTTTTCTCCATGCATCAGAAAAGTTGGCAGAGAGAACGAACTTATTCAAGAATAAGTATGAAAGACTTCATACTCCTCTTTTCCTCTCTCCACCAGAAGTGCACTTTATGACCTTATGTTTCAGGCCATTAACACTGAAAGTTTTTAAATATGGCACAGTCTCATCATCCAGAAGTTTAACTAAGTGTCCTTCATCCTGTTTTTTCTAATCATAATGCTAAAATTTTGTATTTTTGTCTCCCAGGCTTCTGGGTGAGTAAGTTGAAGTGTTCAGGTAAAGTTCAGGATTTTCCATATCTTCCTTTTTTTTTCAAGGAATTGATTTCCTTAATATCAGTTATTAGTTTTTCTCAGATACCAAGGCAAATATGGATATGCAAGATAGTGACAGTGTAGTAGGTGCTTTCAGTGGTGTGAGCTGCTCTGTCCCTTTCTCTCCAAAAAGTGTTGAATAAACCTTTTCAGTCAGGTCATTTCAGTCCTGTGAAAATCATGCCAAAACTTGTATTTGGGTACCTAAGCACAAGTTTAAGGGCTTAACTTTAATTTTTTATTCTGGATTTCACTGGTATTATTCAAATACCAATCTGTTTCTCTTGGAGTGAATCTTTGAAATACACAGTTATCGGCATGCGTTGTTAAAGTCATCATAAAGTAACAAACAGCACAAAACCATACCGTGTAGTCCCAAGGAGAGAAATCTGTTCTTTACTCATAAAAGAAACTTACAGAAAGGAAACCCACAAGCAAGTTTTCCATGGCTGAATGTGGGAAGAAAAGAAATCAAAAGACAGGTAATGAAGAGACAGGACAAAAAGCTAACCAGCTCACACTAGTTGTCCTTTTTTGGAGGTGTGAATTTTCAGAGCAAAAGTGGATCACTGTTGCAAAACTCCCTTTTGAACTATTGAATACAAAATACAGTAAAGTAGGTATGGAAAGATTTACAAATGACAAAACCTGGAAGTCAGATTTAGGATCTCAAAAAAATATTAGTCCAAACAAGATATCTGTGGTTCATCATCAAATAATTTTGCCAGTGGGAATGGAAAAATTTTTATCTTAAAAATGATTACTTAGAAAGTTCTGCAGCTCCAAAACACCCAATCTAATGAATATTATGGGCCTTTCTTGAAAGACAAATATTTTATTTCTAAGTAACAAAGAAAAAAATGTTGAGGTACTCTTGTTTACAACTGAAGTTAATCTTGTTCTGTAGTTAGTATCTACAATGAAATCAGAATACGTCCATTCTGTCACATCTTTTCTAAGGGAAAAGATACTTGATCAGTACCAGATAACCAGATTAACAATTAGCTTTATTTATCTACATGCCAAGCTTACTGTGTAGTGTCTATAAAAAAACCTAGATAATAAGTGCAGCAGAATTTGATAAAGCACTGGCTATCAAATAAGCAGTGAAAAGGTATAATCCCAAATGCGAAAAATATTTGAAAAATCCAGGGCAAAAAGATTTACGTGAACAGTTTAATATAAAAATATCCTGAAGATAAATACCAAATGAAATGTGCAGATCAAATTTGGGATGCAGAAATTGTTTCCTTCCATTTTGGAATAACAAGATATGGTATAAAGAATCCCTTCCTTCCCTTCCAGCTAATCTATTGCTCTAATCTCACTGGTTCAGTGAGATAAATAAGCACATGCCCAATTTTGAACACTTGAGTAGTTTCTATTTCAGAGGGACTATTCTCCCCAGAAGGTTAAGCAGGAGCCAAGTGTCTTACTAAACTGGTCCTTTTGGCTTTGCTGCCCTGCCCATTGGGATCACTGGAAATCTAAACTCATGCCTTTTTCTCCTAGGAGCTTGAAACAAGATTTAGATAGCCTTTAGGCCCACAAATTCTGACTTGCAGTGCAAAACATACTTGTGTAGCAGCAGCTTTTTCTGGTTAGTAGCTAACCTCCATGGCTTTTTTTGCTTCTGCCCAGAGACTTTCCCTGATGCTCAGATTTGCAGGTGTGGGTGTGCCCAGCTCAGGTGCTGCCTGGGCAGGTAATTCCCACCCAAACACTAGCCAGGTGCAAGATCAGGGTCAGTCTGTAGCTTCATTTACCCAGAGGGTCTGGCACTGTAGGAGAGGTCACCACCCCCTGACCAGACCTGATCCCTGGCAAAAACCAAAAAAAATCTCTTTTCTTTTTGAAATGTGGAAGTGGTAATCCCCTTTTATCTGAGAGGTTATAGCTAGGAAATAGTAGGTCTCCTAGCAACCTGAGAGCAAGCAAACCCACATCCTTTGCCCTGCCAGAAAGCTCAGTCTATGGGCTCAACCGAATACTGCAGGCGATGCACATAAGTGCTGAGTACAAGGGGAACTGGTTATGTGTGCTGGAGAATACTTCTAACCTGAACTTCATATTGAATTTTGCTCAACTGATTTGTTAGAGACCCGCCAACGTTGCCTGTGTTACCCCTGACGACAGGCAGGTGCCTGTGCTTCACTCAGGGTCCTGCCGGAGTTTCATGGAGCCATGCTGTGCTCTCAGCACCGAGTTTCACACCCAGCTGCCAAGATCATGGAAGTACAGAGCAAAAGCACAAACACAACCAAGCTTTCTGTTCACTGGGTACTGCTGGAGATATTTTCAGTTATTTATTCCTAAAATTATCTGGAATAATTAGGGTGGGGTTTTTTTGGATAGGATATGATAGAGTTATGCTTTATAGTAATAAATCCTCATAGCCAAAACTAACCCCTTCAAGGGAAGGATTATTTCTTCTTTCAAACACTACTCCTTCACCTTCTACACCCCTCTGCCAAAAATAATTTTGGAAGCAGTATCCTAAATGACCGTACATGCAGTACAAGCAATTTTGGATCTCAGCTGGCATCAGACCAGGAGGCTGGGAGATGTGCAAAGTAGATTTGTAGCCTTGGTGTTTTGCATACATTAATGCCTCCGGTGGCACATTGGGTTGGTTTGCTCCCCATCAGCACACTAGCTACCTGCAGAGGAGAGGGTGAAGGTTTCTGCGACCTGCTAGGGGAGTGGGGCCAGGTCCTGCCCACAGCCCACAGCATTGGAGGTGGCTGCAGAGAAGCCAGCAGAGGAGCTGGAGTGGCACCACATCAAGCAGGACACCCTCTGCTCTGGGGCTGCAGGGGTAACGGGCAGCCGGCATGCAGCCAGCATCAACAGAGGTGGGAGGGAAGGCACCCTGGGGAGCCAAGAGGAACGGGCACAGTATGATCCCAAGCAGTAAGCTTTAGAGTTGGCCGAAAGTGCTCCAGAAAGCGAGGGTACAATGAGCGGAAGCGAGATTTGTTTATAAACCCTCTTACTTCTGTTCCATCTCACCCAGTCACTTTGAGTGCTTCTCTATTTATGAAGTATTTATATCCTAATAAGACCTGTCTTTTTGAGTTTAGAAGCTTTTTGATCTTTCTGGGAAGTTACTATAGTGAAAAGTAAATCCATTTGAAAGTGCTGGCTGGATCCCATCGCATTCCACTATCCCAAATTTTCAAATAATTTAATTTGGATGTTAACATTAAAACTTTGAATTTTGAACATATTTCTGTAGGAAGTATTTCTATTATTTTGGCGTTAGTTTTTATGTTTCTTTTTATAGCATTCAAAAAGAAAATGAATTCTAATTTCTTTTAAGAGACTGGAAATAATGTGCAGGCTCTGATTGCTCTCAGTTTTCTGTGGTCCTTAGTATTTTGAAAATGCTGAGATCTTAGGACTACAGAAGAGAGAAGCTACTGAAGGTTGAAGGTAATTGTGGTTAGATTGCTGACGAAAGATGTCAGTCAAGACATCCCAGTGATAATACCTTACACCAGTTCTAAGGAGAGAAAGAAATGTTCCTGCTGTGTCTTTCAGGTAACTTTGGACAACAAAGGAACCTGAAGGTTAGCCTTGACTATTTATTTAAGAAAGATTGACATATTTCCTAGTCATTCCTGCTAAGCAACTTGTTTTCTTGACAGTCTCCAAGACAGAAATTATACATCTCTGTAGACTTGGTTACAGCAGACCCAACGACTGGGTGGCATTTAGTCTTAACCACAGTTGTTGTTATTACAACATCACTATAAAACCTACGAGAGCTGGTCCTGGATGGGGGGGCCCTCAGCCAGGTGCTGTACAGAAAGAGAACAAAGAGATGTTTCCTGATACCAAGCGTGTCAATACATTGAGAAAACACTATAAAGCTTTGAAAAATCTGGAGTGAAAAGGTAGCTTGTGGCAGAGAGCATCACGCTGTGCCTGTAGCTAATGCAGCTGCAGCTGTTTTGTTACTCAGCTGCAGGAGGGCAGAAGGGCAAGGATGACATTTTCTGTATTCTGAGACTGAAAAAAGACCAATGATGATCAGTTACCAAGCTTCAACCCAAGGTGAACGCTTAATGGGAAACCTAGTGCAGACCTGGAAATGAACATTTGTGTTACTTACCTTAAACAGAACAAGGGGCTATCAAAGATAAAGGAAGAATTAATGAACTATTTGGGGCTGAACTAGCCTTGCTGCTTCTGCAACAACATCTTCGTTTTAAAAACATAGCAGTTAAGAGGAGAAACATCCTTGCTGGGACCAGCTTTTTGAAGGAATATCCAGCTAGATACTAGAGGTTCCTCAAGGAGAGACAGCCTGGTAGCGACCTGTTGTTTCTCTCTGTTTCCTACATCTGTCACGTTCTCTTTTTGACTTGGTTCAGTGTTTCCTGTCCTACCTGGGAAAGCTTGGGAGAGGTTACTGCAGTTGTTTAATCTTTCCCTCTGTAAACTGGTAGGCTGTTGCCTATTGCAATCCATTTTTAGGAGCTGCAGCACATCAGGTCCTTTCATCTTGGAGAACTGCTAGTCCTAAAAAGACATCTTTGCTCTTCTCCCTAAATCACCACAGAGAAACATTTTTCCCTCTGGGATGAAGCATTATTTTCATAGATCCTTTAATATTTGTTCCTCTGTGAACATAATAAGGATTTTTTAAGACATAGATAAAAGCTCCTATTGACTTTGGAGAAAAGAAGCACATGTTGTGCCAGAATTACTAAGAACCAAATTTGTAAAAGTATTTAGCTGTTTAAGTGTAGGTGTGATTCTTAGGTGGGATCTGCTTTTTCTGGTGAAAAGTCATATCTTTCAAACTCCTAATCTTCTTCTTGTGTTCTTGCATTGCTCTTTGAACAGCCAAGTAAAATAACCTAATGAATTCTACAGAATTCTTTCTCATGCTAGCATGAACACAATAAAAATATTTGCAGAGAAGAGGTGAAATACAGTAATGATGACTAGCCTAAGCAGATGAGGCCAAACTCACTTCTGGTTTCATGGAAGATAATCAAATGTAGAATTACACTAGGACAATTCAGGTGCACAGAGCTGCCAAAAATTTCCTTTAATGGAATGTTACTTAAGAAAAGAAAATTTACAGCAGATGCCAGTTAGAGCTAAAGAGAAGAAGATAATATAATGTAGTGGAGAAACTTTAAGAGCATAGTTTGGTGGCACTTTACAACTACATGTTAAAATGTTTTCTGAATTTTGTCATATTAAATCCACCTATAACCACAACAATTCTCTGCCCAGAGTACTTCTGATAAGATTCTGTCAGAGCTCCTGAGAAGTATGAGAAGCCTAAAGCAATTTGACCCAGGGCCTGAAACAGCTCTTAGGGACCCTGCTCTCTCTAACTTTATTTGGAGAGTGAGTGGCAGGCAATGAATTGCCGGAAGAAGTCCCAACTCTTCCACCAAGCACTGTTTCTGATCTTCAAAACCAGAAATGCAATCAGTACTGGCCTCATGCCCAGTGCACCCGTATAAGGGACAAGAGAGGAACAGAGCTGGAAATCAGGATGTAGAGGGTTACTGAAATAACCCAGAAGAGTCATGAAGGGTGGGGAACTGTGTAAACCTTCTGAAGGAAAGAATGCCTTGTCCTGGAGTAAAGGTCTCAAAACCCATCCAGACTGGCAGATCCAAATAAGACTTTTGTGATCCATAGTCCAGGTATGTATCCCCATAGCAGAGCTAGACTTAAGCATGCACCAGTCTCCTCTCATATCTTTGTGCTGGGGGCAAATGCAGGAGCTCTGGGTAGTGCCAGCAAAGTCCCTGTCCTGGTTGAGAGTGGACCCACTGTGCAATGCAACAGGGACCCGTTGCTCAGCCTGCCAGAATTATCTGTAAATCACCTACCCAAATATTTAGGAGATTTAATCATTGATAAAAGCTCTCTACAGATCCAAGCATGCACCACTGCATAGACTGTGCTTGAGACTCATCATACTTAGCTTTACTATGCAATAGTGGTGACTAGAAGTATGCAAAAAGTCTGCCATCTTCATGCAGTGACTGCAAGAAATGGGGCTAGACGTATACCTGCAGTTACATTGGGCTTTCATAGTCTGTCACCTATTGTGACTCATTCTGCTGAAGTGTACTGTTTAGTTCTCTACCATTCCATAGAAATGTGTAATCATTTCTTAGGAGAAATACTCTTTGACAGCTCTAGCACTAGTTCTGCTACTGACTATAATATCTTAGTTTGTCATATGGTATAATTTTTACTTATTAATTTCCTTTTCTCAGGTATATTAAAACACACTTAAAAGTGCATCATATTAGATTGTCAGTGAAAATACCTTTTATATTCATCTCATAATCACAGACTGAGAACATGAAGTAGCATAGTCAGGTTGTGAAATGTCCCTCCTTGGAGATATTCAAAAGCTATCTGGACATTGTCCTGGGCAACCTGCTCTAGGTGGCCCTGCTTGAGCAGGGGGCTTGGACCAGATGACATCCAGAGGTCCCTTCCAGCTTCAACCATTCTGTGATTCTATTCTAAAAGTCAGATTCCCTTTAAGCTTCATCTTTAGGAATACTTTGGTATATCTTCTTGACACCTATTTGGTAATAGCACCAGTGAGACAGAAAATAGTTGCTTTTCAGCAAGGTCCTCCCCTTTACATTTCACAGACACATTGCTTTCCATTTTCTGTGCCTAGCTCTTGTTTTAGCTAGTGAATGAGTACAATGTGTTCAACACGAATTTCAGAGAAGGACTGAATAATTTTATTTTAGAAAATCTTTTTCAAATGCACTTGTTTGCCTAAGCATCTAATTTATTTTGATGTATTTTATCAGTCTCCTTTCTCTTTTTACATAATGACCATTCTAATTTCATGGCTTTTCTCAATAGATTACAATGTGCTGGTCCTGTCTAGACTTTATACACCAGCTATTTTTTATGGGTTTGTTTGTGTGTATGGTATTTTGCTTTTAAAATGTGATTTTTTTTGTTTTTGTCAATCTGTTCTTCCAGTGCTGAATGTGGATTTTTAGAATGATAAGACATGAACTTGTTTTGTTCTACATACTACCTCCAAACAGAAGAAGAAATTACACTTTTTTTGTTTACCACAACTTATAATTTAAAAAATTGTTTAATTTTCATAATCGTATGTGTACAAATATTGTTACATATGTGTATCATACTGATATATATTAGTATGTATTCATTTTTAAGTTTATATGTGCATATATGCATACAATCATTATATAACTTAAGCATTTCATGTCAAGGATTTAGAGCTAATTTTGCTGTGTATCAGAACAGCTGATTACAGATAAAGTGAAAGTCTGCGAAATCTGGTGTATGTCATTTCATGTTAATGGCATGTCCTTATTTTCAGGTCCAGTTCCTCATTAGAGGGACCTGAATTTATGACACATCCTTGATTCTCTTCTGATTTTTAGTCTTGTCTATTCTCTGTGCAAATCTAAATGGCAAATGAGAGGATATAAGGGCATTTGATAGTTTCAACAGAGAATGAAATTCATTTTGAAAGATGAAAACTCACTTAATCTTCAACAAAGTAGAATGAAGACAGAAAGAGACAGAAAGAGTCTTTGGTGATAGGACCATTATGACCAAATACAGTTGTCTACTCATGAGTTAGTGACCCTCTCCGCTGTTTATAGCTGATGGAGACAAATAGGCACTTATAACTGGGGTTCAGTTCAGCACGAAGTAGAAGTTTAAAATATATTGGATGAATCACATCCCAAAAGTTCCTGTTTATTTCCACTTACTATAAAATGGCATAGGTGTAGGTATCTCCCTTGTAGGCATATAAAACTGGTTCAGATAGATTAACCTGAACACAAGTGATAGAGGAGCCAATAAGGAGAGGTGCTTTGCTGGACCTCATACTTACGAACAAGGAAGGATATACTGGGATGTGAAGGCCGAGGGCAGCCTTAGCTGCGGTGACCATGAGATGATGGAGTTGAGTATCCTGAGAGAAAGGAGCAGGGCAAAAAGCAAGATCACAAGCCTGGACTTCAGAAGAGCAGACTTTGGCCTCTTCAGGCATCTACTTGAAAGAGTCCAAGGGGATAAGGCCCTGGAGGGAAGAGAAGTCCAAGAAAGCTGGTTGATATTCAAGGATCACCATCTCCAAACTCAAGGGCAGTCCATCCCAACAAGCAGAAAGTCATAAAGAAAGAAACTGTGTGAGGAGGCCTGCATGGATGAACAAGGAGCTCCTGGCAAAACTCAGACACAAAAAGAAAGAATGCAGAGGGTGCAAGCAGGGAGACGCAACCCAGGAGGAATATAGAAACATTGTCTGAGTATGCAGGGATGGGGATTAGGAAAGCTGTCCCGATCCAATGTTGGGGGAGGTTTTGATATGATCCCAAGAGCGAGATTAAGACACAAACAAGGTCAAATGTCGTACACCTAAAACGGCTTTTTATTGTTAAAAAGGTGGAGAGGTAACAATAGGACAGAATGGAAGGAAAAGACAGAAATAAAGCAAGGATGCGGGATAAGGTTGCAAGAATAGTCACCACCATGGATCCAGTGGCGTCCCGTTGGTCCTCAGTCTTTAGTTCTTCAGTGGTGGGTGCACACAGATCTGGCTTCAATGGTAGATGCACACCGAGCAAAGTTTTCTGTTGTCTTTTTAAGTTCATCATATCTGCTGATTAGCATATCTGCCCACCTTTAGGCTTTTTTCTCTGGTCCCACAGGTTTTTGCTGCATCTGGCTTCTGGGGCAGAAACATTTTCCTCTTATCAGTTCATTAGCAATGCATGCATGGTGTCTGGTGTACACAACTGAGCCACAAATGGCTTCATGATGGGTCCAGCTCAGTACATGTCTGCCCCTTTGAGGCTTATCTAAGGAGTTTGACAATGCAACTGCAAAGAATTGGGGGGTGCATCCTTCAATACACTCCTGCTTCCTTGGGTGATATTCCTTAGACTAATCTGAAGGCCGCAGCATCTTCTCCTGGAGGTTTGCACAGACACAAGCAAGCTTTGAGACAGTCATTTGACATTTCAGTCTCTCACAAAAGCCAAAGCCCAACTGGAGTGGAATCTGGTAAGGGATGTCAAAGGCAGCAGAAGGGCTTCTTATAAGTAAGTACATAGGTGACAAGAGTAGGGAAAATGTGGGCCTGCTACTAAATGGAGCAGGGGCCCTAGTGACATGGGACATGGAAAAGACTGAGGTACTGAATGCCTTCTTTGCCTTCGTATTTACCAGCAAGACCAGCTTTCAGAAATGCCAGGCCTGAAGACCAGGGTAAAGCCTGGAATGAGAAAGATGTGCCCTTAGCCAAGGAAGATCTGGTCAGGGAATACTTTAGCAAATTGGACATATAGAAGCCCATGGACCCTGATGGGATGCACCCACAAGTACTGAGGGAGCTGGCTGATGTCTTTACAAGGTCACTCTTGGTAATCTTTGCATTATTGTGGTGACTGGGAGAGGTGCCTGGCGACTGGAGGAAAGCAAATGTCACTCCTGCCTTCAAGAAGGACCAGAAAGATGACCCAGGGAACTACAGGCCAGTCAGCCTCACCTCAACCCCCGCACAACTAATGCTGGGAACCATTTCCAGGCACATGAAGGGCAAGAGGGTGACTGGGAGTAGTCAGCATAGATTCACGAAGGGAAAGTCATGCTTGACCAACGTGATAAACATCTATGATGAGATAATTGGCTTGATAGATGAGAGAAGAGCAGTGGCTATTGTCTACTTTGCCCTCAGGAAGGCTTTCAACACCATCTGCCATAGCACCCTCATAAAGAAGCTGATGAAGTATGGGCCAGATGAGCAGACAGTGAGGTAGACTGAAATCATCTGAGCATCCCAAAGGGTGTTTATCAGCAATACAAAGTCTAGTTGAAGTCACTAGTGGTGTACCTCAGGGGTCAATACTGGGTTCAATCTTGTCCAACATTTTCATTAATGATCTGAATGATAGGGCAGAATGTACTCTCAGCAAGTTTTCAGGTGACACAAAACTGGGAGAAGTGGCTGATACACCAGCAGGTTATGTTGCCATCCAGAGGGACCTGGACAGGCTGGAGAAATGGGCAGACAGGAACTTCATACAGTTCAAAAAAGGAAAGTGTCAAGTCCTGCGCCTGGGAAGGAACAACCCCATGCACATGTTTGGGTTCAACTGGCTAGAAAGCAGCTTTGTAGAAAAGGACCTGGGGTTCCTGGTGGACACCGAGTTGCACACGAGCCAGCAAAGGGCTACTACAATGATTAAGGGACTGAAGGATCTCGTCTATGAGGAAAGACTGAGAGATCTGTGACTGTTTAGCTTAGAGAAGAGAAGGCTCAGGTGGCATCTCATCAATGTGTGTACAAGTAACAGAAGGAAAGGTGCAAAGAAGGTGGACCCACGCTCTTTTCAGTGGTGCCTAGTGACAGGACCAGAGGTAATGGGCACAAACTGAAGCACAGCAGTCTCTGAACAGCAGGAAACACTTTTTTACTGTGAGGGTGACTAAGCACTGGCACAGGTTGCTCACAGAGGTTGTGGAGTTTCCCTCCTTGGAGATATTCGAAAGCATCTGGACATAGTCCTGGTCAGCCTGCTAGGTGAGCCTGCCTGAGCAGGGGTGGGGTTGGACAAGCTGATCTCTGGAGGTCCCTTCTAACCTCAACCATTCAGTGGTTCTGCAATTCTGTGAACCAAAACTTAATTGTGATTCCCAACTTCTTGCTTATTGGATCTAGATACCAGGAACACTTCACTGGGGATACATGCCAGAAACACTTTGGTTCTTCCAGATGCCCAAGTCACAGTGAAAAGGCAGGACACTCACAAATTCCCAGTCTGAGAAGCTGTGTCATTTTACCCTGGGACAGAAGCAGTTAGAGTAGAATATACAGGAGAGTAAAATATTTGGCAATAATTAAAGCACATGCAGAAAGGAAAACCTTGCTTTCATGAGCCTACACAAAGGATTCAGGACATTGTCATAAGAAAAACAGTAACTCTGGGAAGAATAAGGTCTGTTGAGATTAAATTTGTACTTCTTCACACATGCTAGTGAAGGTACTACCTCACTGGTACTTTTCCCTTGGTTAAAATCATGTTTTCTGTTCTCTGTGCCACTGAGTAGCAACAGCATTTCTTCTCTATTATACTGCTTACATATAGCTAATGTATGAAATGAGGTGCTTTTGAATGGCGGTGGTGAAAATCTCCAGCTAAGAGATGGAGGCAGGGTCCTCACTTTATGAAGAAAGAGTTGACCAGAAAATCTGTGTCCTTATCTGGTTGAGAAATTTTCATCTCTCTGTGACTTTCATGTCCAACTCTGAAGGTTGTAGGCTAAATTTCAAAAGAAACTCGTATCCAATTAGAAAGATTTCTGCACTGATGAATCTCTTATAGGTCAACAAATTCAAATTCTCGACTAGTGTTGGACCAGTCATGTTGCTATCTGGCCTCTGAGCATTTCAGGGACGTTAACGGAGCATGAGATCAACCAGCCCTTAATGCAAGATGGAGCAGGAAGGCCAGAATGAAGAGAGAGAAAAAGTGGCTGGTGGACCCTGTCTTGTGCATCTGGTGACAGACAAAGTGGATGATTGCTCTTCAAGGCCTGCAGTCTGTTTTAACTGCAACTGAAAAAAACCATTAGGCTTCTAGGCACAAAAAAAGATTGTTTTATGGCAAAATGGTTAATATTGTAACAAAGACTGTGGAAAGTAAATTGAGAGCTTTTGAAGAGCTGTGACTTAAATTCAGAATGTGAATAAAATGCAAAAGTAAGGGAGAAAGGAGTCCTGTTCCTACGCATAACTCTCCACATAAGCTCGCTGAAAAGCAATATTCCCCACCTCCACTTTGTGGAGAGCAAATGGCTACCTGGGCAGGGAGGCTGAGGAACAAGCTGCTGCAGGGGGACCAGCCCACACTCAGGCTCAGCCCCAAAGCAGGGTGGGGTTATCCCCCCATCAGATCGCTCAGCTTTGAGAGCTGGAGTCCATAATCATACAGATATTTTAAAAAGACAGTATGCATCCTGGTACTCATATTTCCCCTCTTTAAGTGAACAGTTTTCTTTTTACAACTCAGAAAGCAAGCTATTCATCCTTCTCTTTTGCTGTGTGCTTAGTGTTGGGACTTAGCTAAGGATGGTTCTCTCAGTTTACAAGTCCAATTTTTCTTAAGGATTTTTGTTTGTTGTTTTGTTTGTTTGCAGGCTGTTTCCCCCCTTCACTGCACACATTCTGCTATCAAACAGGCAGAGATCAGTACTGTATTTTGGTGTCTGAAGTGCAAAATCAGTAGCAGAACAGTCCGAGACTTTCCTATGCTGAATGCAGGCTAGGGAAAGGAGTTAAATCTTTAGGAAGCCAAATTGTCTTGCTTGTCTTTAAAATGAACAAGCAGCGTTTTCCTAGAGACACCATCTTTATTAACTGGACAGAAGGTGTCTCTGAGAAGTAGAAGTTTACCTTTACTATCCTACTTCACTGATTAATTTTTTCAGATTTAAAAAAAAAATTTCTAGCGTCCTGGAAGTTGCAGAGCCTTACATTTGTAAAAACAATGTCTTTCTGCAGCACCTATTCAGGACACTAGGAATGACAATTTGACCAGGATCCATTTCTGCACTTTTTCTCTATCAACAGACTGTGATATGCAATTAGGACAAAAGAAAAAATGACTGTTCTTCTAGGCCTAACCCTACAACCAGTGAAGTGAACAAGACCAGAATAAAAATCACATATCCCTCCCTTTTTTGGAGCAAATGATGGAATCTGAGAGGTACTTCCTGCATTATATTTATTACTTGTTTTGAGCTTTTGATGAAGAAACAGTAAGAAACATAGCACTGATTTCTTTTGGTATCTCAAGTGCTGCATCCAGCCAGAACAAGTATTCATGAATGGCAGTTTTAGACAAGGACTTGCATATCTTTTCTTCAAAGATCAATTCAAGGAAAATAACATCTTAGGTGAAGATAGGAGATTCTTTTAATTTGGGAGGTGACAACTGCCTAATCCTTTAAACAGCAAATTGTCAAGAAATGTTCTGTGGAAGGATCTGGCAAAGACTCTGGTTCACTCTTTCCTTTCTGCAAGTGTAGTTTGTGCCAACAGACACCTGCATTTTCCTTTTTCCTCAAAGAACTATGAAGAAGAGGTTAGAAAAAGGCCATTATAACCACCTACTAGGGAGGAGTTACAAGCATAAATTTGTCCAACTGATCATGGCTTTTAGGAAGAGGAAGAGTGGTGCTGCATGTCTGTAGTGTAGAAGTGTAGTGTAAATCGTTGAACGCACAGAAATGTTAGTAGTAGGTGGCCTGAGTTCTAGGTATTGCTTAGATTTTGTGAATTCAAATCCATCCTTACCACCTTCCAAAATTCACAGGCTGACATCTGGGTACAGCACTGTAGCTAAATGGCAACTTATGCAGAAATAAGACTATGTGAGTTCTACCCAGAAAGTCAAAAGTCACTTTGGAGAATAAGATTTTGGATTCTAAGACATTAAGAAACGCGCAAAAAGTTTATTCCAAGCTTAGTGGCAGACAACTTCAAAGTCACCGAGCTTTGCATCAGAAATACTTTTGACCTGTCAGTATTGTAACGAAAATGCTACAGTCTTGCTGCTAAAAAATAAAACTTTCACCAATGTGAAATGTACAGTGAATCCAGTCAAAATGGATGTGTCTTCCATGTCTTTTTACTATCTGAATTTTCTGTAGTATATATTTTGAGTTTATTATAATTCCCATGGGGAAAATTATGAAAACTGTCAGCCTGGGATATTTTTGAATGAGACTAACAGCTTTCTTTGTCTTTAGATTGAAGCATTAAACAAACAGTGGGCATGTAGGATAGGAGTTCTTGAGCATTAAAGTGATTGTGACTGACAGTTTAAAAATTACATATGAGAACATCTTAGACTCTTTATCTGCCAATGAGATTCAATGCTAGCTGGATAGCTAATACTGAAGCCCTAAGATTTCTTTGAAGATTCCTGCTTTGCCCCTAGTGACATGTGTTTGACCCATAAATAAATGTTTTCCTTTTGGACACCTTTGCTGTCAGAGCCTAAAGCTGCAAATGACCCCTGAGAATAGCATTTCTTTTTTAGAGAGGTGCTGTATTTTAGTGGGATTGTCTCTGCAGGAGGGTTGGAATGAAAGGATCCAGAAACTGTGAGTACTGGCGGTGCTCTAAAACTCACCTGAGGCTGAAGTCCCTGCCAGAGCACGCAGGTTTTGAAGCTGGATTCTGAGGGAAGGAAGTATAAGGGTCATTGTCTCTTCGGAGCCCTGCTCCAAGACCAACAAACACGGTTGCTATAGGCAGAGGCTAGAATCTTTCTTTGTTGTTTTAAATTCAGAAGTCTTTGTGCGGTACAGTGTTAACCTCAAAACTGAAGAAAATTACATCATAAGGAAAAGGCTGCGGTATTTTGAGAAGCACAGATGACAACACAGGAAGAAGATATCTGCTAAGGTTAATAGAACAAGAGAAAAATGACACTTGATCCTAATATGATCTATAATTTTTAAGTATTAGTAGCTAAAATGCTAACAAAGATGTTACTGAGACATAGCATTTAGGGGCTTTTATCCTATGGATGCCATCTCTAATGGCAGTCTCAGTAACCTCAAAGAGAGCAGAGTGAGGAGTATGTACTTTTTTACCTCAGATCTACACAACTGGTATTCTAGTTAAGGAGTGTCAAGAAAAAGAAACAGGAAATGCTATGGGAGAAGAAAGAAAATGCATAGAAAAGATCCTTTGTCTTCTCTTTTCTTCTGTCTTTTCATTCTTTTCTCCTTTACTTCTGTCATTCCTTTACAGAGGGATGAACAAAATCACTCAGTTGTAAATATACATAAGTGGATAAGGTTTTAATGTCTTTGGTAGACAAGATGTGCAGATAAAGAAAACCCACATGCAGGATGCCCTGAACTCAGTAAACTGTGAGTGTGGTACTAGGGTTAAAGGGACTAGGTTTAAGGGGCAGTCCTTTGGCCTCTGTCAGGGTTGGAATCCCTGAAGCAAGAGAAGAGGGCTGAAAACTCATAGTCAATGGAAGAAGAGGCCGACTCAGTTTCCACTGGAAAAGTAAGAAGGTGGATGGATGCATTTCACTAAACTGCCAAAGAAGTAGGGTTTTTTTGGTCAGCAGAGCATGGACAATTAGAGACAGGAAAAGCACCGAAGCAGCACTGGGGCTGCATGTTCAAGAATGAAAACCCTAAGCAAGAAAAGCAACATTTGTAAAGTCAAGCAGAAAGTATCTAGTTACAAGAATAGTTGAGAGACAGACAAATAACAGGATATGGCTGGTAGAATAAACAGGCGAGGAGTCTACAGGCGTTTCCATGAGTCACAGCTGGGCTACATAGAGTAACCAAAACGACACAGAGAAATGATTCAAGGGGATGAAGGCAAGTGGATGCAAAAGAAATAAAAAGGAGGATGAAAGCATTGTAAGGCTGAGGAGTCAGAGAAATGGATGAGATGGAATGATGTCATGGAGAGATACCTTTCTTGGCCAGACATGTGGAAAATTGAGGTACATAGATTATAGTTCTGTTTATGATTCGCTGCCAGCAACTGCTTGTTTACAGCACTGAGGGTTAAGATGACAGCTGTACCTTAATATGACAGGAAACCTTATTTCACAGTAAGTCTGATTGGTCTGGCAAGGGATCACGTCTGGTAGCAATGGAGGTCTGAAGAGACATTTTAAATCTAGGACACATCTGAAAAGACCCTAAGTGGAAAAGGAAGAATATATCTTTCTTTTTCAGATTTATTGTACTGAAAAAGAAAGAGAATTTTTTCCGAGAATCATTGCTAGATGCTGGTGGAAGCAAACAAAATCAAATGGGCAACTGAGAAATCAAAGCATATTTTAAAATGAAGGATTTGTTTTTATCCTTACCAGGAGTAAAAGCTGGAATGAACCTGAGCCTACAGTTACCATGTAAGAGCCTGGAATGAAATAAACAGTTTTCTGACTGAATGGCTATCCCCATGGCAATAGGAGAGGATCTTGCACATTAAGGACTGAAAGGAATGAATAGATGAGAAGGAAGCACAGTAGATCCTGACACAGCCCAAGGTACAGCACGTATCCTTAGAACTGAGCTGTGAAGGATACATGCAGAAGGAACATTCCCTGTATTTCCAGGGTTTATCAGTAATATGAGATAGAACTACACTGCAAGTCAGGCAAGGACAAAAAGAACCCTTGTTAATTTTAGAAGCACTGGGATTACTGTGTCTGGAGCATTAAAGGTACATTATTTAATGGGTGTCTAAAACTTTTATTAACTTCTCTTCAGTTACATTTATTTTCTATTCCATGGCTCAAATACAGCCCTGGATAGTTACCAGAATAAACTTTAAAGCCAACAGGAGTTGTGCCTATTTATTCCAGGGTTAGAAGGAGCTCTCTAGCTCCAGCTCTAAACTGAATAACCCTTGCAAACCTGCAGCAGAGCTCTATAAGAATTACTGATTATTTTTTTTTTTTTAGTTCTGCTGTAAAACAGGAAATGAGAAATAAAAATGTCATTGGCACCAACCAAATTCTAAGTTCTTATTTTGGCAAGAACAAAAAAAAGATGTTCTGACACAGAATGTTCCCATTTGGCACAAACAAAACCATTAAGGTATTTGAAAGAAAAGCCAAAGAAATAAAGCATTAGCTTCATAAAATATGGTGTGACAATTTCATGGGTTTTCTCCATAGGTTCAGGGATCAGATTTCTCACCCAAGTTATGACCGGTTGAATTCTCTCCTCCTATATGCCCCATATCCTTGCAGAGCACCCCACTCTCCAATCTGGTGGGACAACTCCAGATTGAGCTTTCTCTCTAATCCCTGTTGATATTCTTACATTCCATTAGAAAAAGGATATATATATTCTTTATAACACAGACTGTGAGTGAGGGCAACTTGTTTGCTTGGTTTACACCAGGAAGGTAAGAAGGCAGGTTTCAGTTCCCTCAAGCAGAAAATGGAACTTAATTTGCATCGCTAGTGTCCTGCATATTCCTGAAAAATCCTGAAAAGCTCTGGTTCTTGAGCCCTTGTGTGACTGGACAGAATTATTCCTTTTTCTTTTATTCTGGTTTTGTGTGTCTGGTTCTTAAAGTAAACAAACCAACCCACTTAAAACCTTTCAATACAGTGGGACTGAATTTGTTATTCAAATTCAGGCAGATTGAAATCCTAGTTTTACCAATTATTATTCACTAGAAAAAAATCTACCAGCTAGTGTTCAGAGAGAGTAAAGTCTTCCCAGGTGATCTTTGCAAATCTCTCCAAGCTCATACTCAGTGGGAAACACCCTGGTCTTGACCCTTCCTTCCTTCTCAAAGTCTCTTGCACAATAAAAAAGGAAAGGGGAGATGATGAATTTTTTCTCCTATAACCAAAGTATCCTCTGGAGACATTTATTCTCCCTCATCCTTTTAGTCCTTTCATTGTTAGTGAAGCTAGAGTGTGCTACCCTGCCACAGGGTCAGGGGAAGGTTGTGATAAGATGTCTCATGTTTTAAGACCACCAGATCATCCTAAATTTACATGCATTTATAAAAACAAAAAACTGAAGCAATAATTGGCCGGGTCCTAATTTCCTTCATAGTTAGCACAGTTAGTTGCACATTCAGATTTAAAGGCAGAAGCTGGAAATAAAATAATCAATTTTGGTAGCACTACATGACATATTTGGAAACCTGTGTGGAAAGATCCATTCCCCAGCAATCTATAGTTGCAGGGATCAGTATGAATATTTATTTTAAATTGCCATGGAGGATATGAAACAAGAACTTAGAAATCAGAGTGATCAATTTATTTCAGATGGCCTTTGGTTTGTGAAGGTTTTTCACTGAAAGAAGTTTAGCTACAGGAGAAAGCACAAGTAGCTACCTTTGCAAGCTTTCCGTGACAATGCATAAATATGATGCATAAAGAATAATAAGGTCACAAAGTCAAGCAGCCTAATGGAAGAATAAAGCAAATTCACAGAATCATAGGATAATCCAGGTGGGAAGAGAACCAGGAGGCTGCTAGTTCAACCTCCTGTTCAAAGCAGTGTCAGCTAGTGGGTCAGACCACATTGCTCATGGTTTTATCCCAGTGGGTCCTGAAAATGGGAGCAGGCCCCAGAAAACCTGCTCCACTGCTGGGCTGTCCTCACAGTGTAAAAATTTCTCTTTCCATGCAATCTGAACCTTTCTTGTTGTAATTTAGGTTCGTTCTCTCTTATCCCGCCTGTCTCTGTCTTCCTGATGACCTTGTCATAGGTCCTAGAAGGCTGCTTGTAGAACCCCCTTAAGATTTTCTTAATTAACTTTAGGAAACTTAATTAAAGTTTCCTCTCAACTTTATTTTAGTTTCCTTGTGTATATGCATATGGCATATGCTATCATAGAGCCTCTAATTACCTGAACAAATGTTACTTCTTCCTCAAGTTTTCATCCTCATTTACTGAAAAGGATGGATGGCATCTTACTTAAAGGGTAGCAGCTTCTTAAATTTTTATTCTGCATTGTTCAGCATGTGGTCTCATTCCTTGTTTACAACACACTCCTAAAATTAACCCCCTAAGGAGGTTTTTCTCATTATCATTAATTCCCTCACAGGTTTCTAATACTATTGACTGTGAGACTTGTGAGGGAATTGGAATTTGCATTACATGAAATTACATAGAATAGTTTGGTATTTTTAATTTTTTATTTAGAAAATATTTTAAAATTAGAAATTGACCAATTTATGTGGGATAGGTGGCTGAACAAAGCTGTAACTATTAAGTTACATGATTTGTTTTCACAATTTCATAATTTCATATACCACGTGGCCTGAAGGTGTATTATGCTTATTTTACAAGTAGGAAATTGAAGCACAGAATAAGAAAGTTCTAGGGCAACCATATATTTTGTATGTCTAAACTGAAACAACTGGGAACGTGGTTAAACAGAGCTGAGAGAATTTTAGAGTCCTGAGCCCTTGTGCTATTCCAAACAAAAAGATGAATTCTTGTGAACCTTAAGGAGATTATTATGCTCTAAAAAGAGAATGGAAGGGACTTGAGTCTTCTCTGTTAGCCTGTGAGGGTCTACAGAGAGACAAGCATCTTGACTTAATTACATTTCCAACTATTTTGGAGGACAGAGTGCAGCTCACATCTGCTGGGAAGGAGAACTGCCAAAAGTTGATGTTTTGCTTACAATTCCAGTGCAAAACTAAAAATAAGTGACGGTTTTCTGATTTGGCTAGTCTGTTCCCAGACACAGCAGGTTTCAGAGGACAACACACAGAGGGGCCTGGCATCTCTGCTCAGAACAGCATCCACATCCTCTGCAGTGGTGTGACATATGCAGGGCATGGTCCCCAGCTCCCCAGCACCATCTACCCCTGGCACATCAGAGACCTTGGACCAGAGTGAGCTCCTAAGGCTGGATGCAGCTCTGCAGCCAAGGGCTGTGGAGACACCACAGGCCTCTCACCAGGGGCCCAGCTTAGATGTGGTCCTCACCCGCACCACATGGGTGCTGGGGAGGGCCCATGCTGCCAACTGAGGGAGCTGCAGGAGAGGGTCCACAGTCTGCGCAACATCAGAGATGGAAAACAAGAGATTGACTGGAGCTTCTCCAAAACCCTGCAGGTACCAGGCCCTGAACCCCCAGCTACATCGATGGAGGAGGAGGCAGAGTCCATGCTTGTGGTGTTGGGAAATGGAGGCTGCTGTGATGGTGAAGGCTGCTAGCTGGTGACTTCTGGCACCAGGAGAATGTCTCCAGACCCATCTGCAGATCTGCAGCTCCAGAACGGGGTCAGTGCCCTTGTAGCAGAGGAGAGGCTGGGTGCTGTGTCTATGAAGCATCTGTGCTGGCAGCATAAGATGGTGAAATTCAGGATCCTGAGAAAAAAAGAGCAAGACAAGGAGCAGAATCACAACCCTGGACTTCAGAAGAGCAGACTTCAGCCTGTTTATGGATATTCTTTAAAGAATCTCAAGGGATACAGTCCTAGAGAGAAGAGTAGTCCAGGAAACCTGGTCAGTTCTAAAGGATTCACCTCCTTCAAGCTTGAGACTGGTCCTCCTCCACATGTAGATATTCAAGAAAAGGTGGCAGGAAGTCTGCATGGATGAACAAGGAGATCCTGACAAATGTGAAACATAAAAGTGAAGTATACATAAGGGGAAGCAGGGACAGGTCACACTGGAGGAATATAGAGAGAGACACTATTTGAGTGGGCAGGGATGGGGTTAGGAAAGCCAAAATCCACATGGAGTTGAATCTGGACAGGGATGTAAAGGGCAACAAAAAAGGCTTCATCATGTACAACAGCAGCAAAAGGAAGACAAGGGAAAATGTGGGCCCACTGCTGAATGGGGCAGGTGGCCTGGTGGCAAAGGACATGAAAAAAGCTGAAGAGCTCAATGACACTTTCCCTCTGTCTTTAGTGGTAAGAACAGCCTTCAAGTATCCCAGGATCCTGAGATAAGTGGGAAATTCTGGAGCAATGGAGACTTACCTGTGGTGGAGGATGATCATACTAGGAGGCATTTAAACAAATTAGACATGCACAAATCCATGGGACCTGACAGGATGAACCCACGGCTGCTGAAGGAGCTGGCTGGTGTCATTGTGAGACCACTCTAGATTACTTTTGAAAGCTCACGGTGAGCAGGGGAGGTTCCTGAGGACTGGATGAAAGCAAATGCCAGTCCTGTCTTCAAGAAGGAGGATCTCAGGAAGTACAAGCCTGCCAGCCTCAGCTTGACCCCTGGGAATATCCTGGAGCAACTAATCCTGGAAATCATATTTAAGCATCCACAGGAAGACAGTGATTGTGAACAGTCAACATGAATTTACAAAGGGGAAATAATTCCTGACCAACCTGCTATGTTGAGATGACTGGTTCAGTGGATTAAGTGAGAGCAGTGGATATTGTTTATTTTGCCTCTGGTAAGGCTTTTGTCACTACCTCTCATAACACCCTCATAGACAAACTGACGAAGGTTAGACAGGTGGACAGTGAAGTAAATCAGAAAAATGGCTGAAGTGCTGGGCTGAAAAGGTTATGATCTGTCTGTGGTATAAAGTCTGTCACTAGTGATGCACCCCAGGGGTCGATACTAAGGCCAGTGCTGTTTAATATCCTCATTAATGATCTGGATGATGGAGCAGAGTACATCCTCAGCAAATCTGCAGATGATACAAAGATAGGAGGAGTGGCTGATACATCAAATGCATGTGTTACCACTCAGAAGGACCTGGAGTACTGTGGGCCCCCAACACAAGAAGGACATGGACCTGCTCAAGTGGGTCCAGAGGAGGGCCACAAAGACGATCAGGGGGCTGGAGCACCTGCCCTATGAGAACAGGCTGAGAGAGTTGGGGTTGTTCAGCCTCGAGAAGAGAAGTCTCCAGGAACACCTTATAGTGGCCTTACAGGGGGGCCTACAGGAAAGATGGGGAGGGACTCTTTACCAGGGAGTGCAGTGATAAAACAGTTTTAATCTGAAAGAGGGTAGATTTAGATTAGATATAAGGAAGAAATTCTTTACTGTGAGGGTGGTGAGACACTGGAACAGGTTGCCCAGAGTGGTTGTGGCTGCCCCCTCCCTGGAAGTGTTCAAGGCCAGGTTGGACGGGTCTTTGAGCAACCTGATCTATTGGAAGGTGTTCCTGCCCATGGCAGAGGGGTTGGAATTAGATGATCTTTAAGGTCCTTTCCAACCCAAACCATTCTATGATTCTGTGACCTTGGCAGGTTGGAAAAAATGGGCCAGTGGTTATCTCATGAAGTTCAGCAAAGGGAAATGTCAAATCCTGCCCCTCAGGAGGAACAACCCCATGTGCCAGTTTGATAGAAAAGGCATTGGGAGTCTTGGTGGACACCAAGTTGAACATGAGCCAGCAATGCACCCTTGCAGAAAAGCAGGCCAAAACCACCCTGGGCTGCATGGTGGGGAGCATTGCCATCAGTCTGAAGGAGGTGATCCTTCCCCTCTGCTCAGCTCTGGTGAGACACATCTGGAGTGCTGGATTGAAATCTGGAGCGAGTCCAGCAAAAGGCCACAAATACAATGAAGGGATTCAGACACATATGAAGAGAGGCTGAGAGAGCTGGGATTGTTCAGCCTGCAGAATAGAAGGCTCAGGGGGATCTTACCAGTGTAGATAAATACCTGATGGGAGGGAGTAAAGATGAAGCCAGACTCTTAGTGGTATTCAGTGACAGGACAAGGTGCAATGGGCACAAAAGGAAATAAGGGAAATTCCATTTAAACATATATAAAAAATACTTTACTGTGACTGTTATCAAGCACAGGGACTAGATGATCTCCAGAGTTGCCATCCAGCTTCAAACAGTCTATGATTCTGTGATTCTATCACTTTTTTCTCTCTGAATCTGACATTTCAATACACTCTCTACAGACAACAAAATGGGTAGAGCTTGTTTTCATTAATGCTCTTTCTGTTCCTCCTTAAAATATTCTCAGAAACCTCTTACATGTGGCCTTTTGGATCTTCATTAATTTTGTGGAGTTGTCTCCATATATTCTCAAGTGTAGGTCCTGGACACTACTACTACTCAGGACCTGTGTGGAGTTATTCTCAGGCCAGAGTAAGATGTATATACAGTCCATAGTCCTGTCTGTGTTCTCAGTAACAGATGGTGAGAAAAGGGTATCATAAGGTCATGCTTCCCTTGCTGTACCTTTGCTGCCCCAACTTCCTGATATTTCTTGAGGTAAATTTGAACCAGTTTATCATTCTAGATCCCTAGCATCCTGTAGCAATCATTCCACAATGTATATTTTTTACTACATCTGTTTGCTTTGAAGTTGCTGCTTAGATTCATTTCTTTATTCCTGCATTGTGACTAGTGAATAATCACACCCTCGTCATGTTCTCCATGGTGCTAATAATTTCATACACTCTTAAAATATTCACCTAAGGAATCTTTTTCTGTGCTAAAGAATGCTAATCTATCTGCTTATAAAGCAGTTGTTTCATACTCCTACTCATCTTTGCCACCTTCCTCTGTCAACTTCCACTGTCCTTATTCTATTAGACATGTCCATGGGCTGGGAGGACAAGACCACATATAATGTTCAAGATGTGGACGGACAGCACCATCATATTTTTTTCTTTTCTCATTTCTTTTCTTTGATTCTTTCCCTTTTCTAATAATTTGTAATGTTTTGTTTCAAGTACTGAGCAGACATCTTCCTAGAATGATCCACCAAACTTCTACGATCCATTTCCTGAGATGTAATAACTGATTTAGAGCCCTTCAGTGAATTTATCTAGTTAGACTTATTTTTCTCCATGTGTTTTACATTCATCTACATTAAAACTTACCTGCAATGTACAATTTTGTTAGACCTATAGCTCTCCAACAGCAATACCCCAGTTTTGTTAGGCGGTTCACTCTTTCTGGCTTAGCTGTGTTTTGGTTCAGCTATGTCATGCTGCCGTATTTATGGCCTGTCTGCAGCTGCCTTCTCCACGGTAGATAGCTTGTGGCCATTCTTTTGGTGGTAAATTGAGGTTCTTTACCTGTTTCTTTATCATATTTACCCATCCTGAGTAACCATCTCATCAAAAGATAGAGCTAATTCTTGCTACCCCAGTGCTATTGCAGTGCCATTTGAAGGAATTGCATTCACAGAATCACAGAATCATCTAGGTTGGAAAAGACCTTGAAGATCATCCAGTCCAACCGTTAACCTAACATTGACAGTTCCCAACTACACCGTATCCCTAAGCGTTATGTCAACCCGACTCTTAAACACCTCCAGGGATGGGGACTCCACCACCTCCCTGGGCAGCCCATTCCAATGCCTAACAACCCGTTCTGTAAAGAAATGCTTCCTAATATCCAGTCTAAACCTTCCCTGGCACAACTTGAGGCCATTACCTCTTGTCTTATTGCTTATTACTTGGTTAAAGAGACTCATCCCCACCTCTCTGTGACCTCCTTTTAGGTAGTTGTAGAAGGCGATGAGGTCTCCCCTCAGCCTCCTCTTCTCCAGACTAAGACATATGAAATTTTATATTGTTTTTTTGCTTGTTTCCAAGAATTTCCATGCCTGATATCAGTGTATAGCAGTGAAGGTATCTTGTTTCAGTTTTCTGCAGGGAAATAAAAAGTCCTATAATTCCTTAGTAATATTCTTACTTTAACTTCATAGTATTGAATACAGATGCATGTCAATCTCAGTATCTTTTTAGGTAGGTGTTATATTTTTGTCACTAACTTATTCCAACTACTTAAACTAGAGGTAGTTGGAGCTAGTGAATTATATTTCTAAATTCAAATTTCACTGCAAACTCATGCCTACTGAAAAGCATGCTGTAGTCAGACCAAGAATACTATATTCCATGAAAATAAATGTATATGATAATTTGTTTAAGCATGGTTACTGTCTAGTATTGTAATGTCAGGGAAGGCAAAATAACTATTAAAAAAGCCTCATCATAAACAAATATATATAATGTAAAAAAATCTATACCTGTAATTCCTTAATGGACCAAGTCTTCCTATATCACAAGCACTGGCTCTTTGAGATGACTTGCTATATATATTCTTTGTACTTTTTGTAAGCCAAACAGCCTTAATGAAAGCAATTGTTCTTTTTAGGTCAACATTAAAGTCTTGTCCTACTCTTAGGTTTCTGATTCTGTAAATCATCTCTATACCTATCCTTTGAAGCAATTTTTTTCTATAATAGCTTGGCAATCATTATCTTGGTGCTTTCAAATAAATCTCAACAGTACTGAAAGCCTTCCCTTACAATGGGGTCTAGGAATACACTGTACTGGTTCTTCAGGGCTTTTTTTGGTAGGGTCTTGTTCCTAACAATAGTGCCAGAAATAATAGTCCTCATTTTCACCTGAAACCAGACCACATTTTTAATCAGGTTCACAGTACGTAACATACCTCTTGACTTAGCTCCATTGCACTGTCAAAATGCTCTGAGTGCATCTGCAACCACTAATTCTTTCCCCACTTGGTGTTCAATTTGCAAATCATACATTTGTAGCTGAAAAAACAAACTCTATTCTTAGCGGCAGCAGAACAGTTTGCCAGACCCATTTTGGCACTGTCAACAAGTGGTTTATGGTCAGTGTCAGCTAATAGTGGCCTCTTATAAATAAAAACATGAAACATTTTTCACCCATGGACTGAGACCAAAGCCACATTCTTTATTTGAGTTTATTGAAAGCTTGGTTTTTGTTCTTTCCTGTGATGATTATTCTATTGGGGTTTTTAAGTTTTGACCACACAATTGTAAAGGATTGTGCAATGCTTTTCTTAGAGCCATCAGTGAACAAACTTGTTTTGCATTTATCATCATAGCAACTCACGACTGAAATTTCATCAACCCTTTTAATCTCTTCCTTTTTTTAAGGGCCAGAATGAGTGTTTGGTCTTTATCGGGATACGAATTTACTACAACCTCCTGGTTTATTAAGCATGGAAAAAATCACTTGTATTTACCATTTGTCTAAATATTCCTCTCCTTTCTAGGTAATATAAGATGTTCCATTTTAGTGTGACTATTTAGTTCCTTGGAGTTGACATCTAAATGAAGGGTCCTTTTTCTGCTCTGAATTGTGCGTGCCTGGACGTTTGTTGGTTCTCCTTGTTGCTGTATGGTTCTGAGGCAAAGAGTCTACTTCCCTATCTTTTTGCCCCAGGCTTAGAGGGGATTGTGAGATTGCCGGGATTTTTTGAGTGTAGTACACAGAACATAGTTGTGAACTTCTTTTTCCTCTGACTATAACCTTGGAATATGATTGACACAGCTGGTTCCCCTGCCTTCTCCAGTGAATGCATCTGCTGGATGAAACCAAGGGTTTTGGCACATCTCTAATGTCTTTTCCCTTAGTACTATTCCGGGGAATGCCTTTTCCATACTCTGTAAAAGGGAATGTAAACACCTCATTTGGGAAAAAACTGGAAAAAGTTGATGAAAAGGTATTACTGCCATACTCTTCCTTTTGCTTTTTCACACACACACATGTACACAAAGTTGAGACCAGAGGAACAATCAGAAAACCTGCTGCAAAGGCATATTGAAAGGGCAGTTGCTCAGTGAGCTGCAGAGTTGCAGGGGGAGAGCAGCCTGTGGGAAGAGGAGATGGTCAGTGAAGCCAAGAAGCTCCAGCCCATGGCTGGCTGGTGAGCGAACTCAGTGGGAAGCAGCACAGGCCATTCCTGGGGAAGGGCAGTGATGCCCAGCAGCAAAAGGCCCCATGGTCAAGAGCCTTCTGCACAGGGGAAGCCAGAGCCCAAGTGGGCCATACTTGGGGGTGCACATCAGGCTGGGCTGCCAACAATCAGGGGCTTCCCTTGTTCATGGGTCCTTGCCTCAAGGCACATGAGGGACACCAACACTGAGTTCTGTGATGTTTCCCTGATTATAAGCATTGGATTATGGCAGTCTGTTTTCTTCTGTCCATAAGGTTGTTGCTGTTTTTTTCCCTCAGAGCAAACATGTTTGCTTTTGGCACCACTTTGGCTTCTGCCTCTCTGTGTTACGAGTAATGTGTCCCATTAGCTCTCAGACTGACTGTCCATTTGTCATCTGCTGCATCATTGTCCTATGAGGCTTGTTTGAGCTAGCAATACGGTGGCATTCATTGCTACTCCTATGCGTATGCACCACAAAAGTGTGCGTCCAAGGTTTTGTATCTTTTTCCATATGCTTGACATTGGCAGTGCTGTTTGGCAAAGGATACACAGCTTTTTGTGATATTTCCTTGTGGAATTTTATTTTGAGCTCTTGTATACTTTTCTATCCTGAGTTTTTTTGCATGTCTTGCTGGACTTAGGTATTCACTTCTAATTCATGTCATTCTGGACAGGTAGGATCCCTTTCTTGAGAAAATCTAGTGACTTTGTCCAAAGGTTAATTTTGGGAACTCCACAACACTCTTGATGTGTTTTGTCTTCCATCTAAATCCAAGTCTATCATTTAATATGTGATTTGGTTAGTGCCACATACCTTCCAAATTGCAGCCTTCAGGTGTCAGCCTTTGTTCAATGCTTTTTACTTCTTTTTATTTCTTAGTGTGTTGAAACCTGTTTCTCCTAAGTTTCACCTTCATGTGGAGACACAGACAAGATAAGAAACAGCAGAGGCAAAGTCAAGGTGAAAATATGCAAAATCAATACCTAAACTATTGTACGTGTAAACTATTGTATGTGTGAAATGAACAGGTACTACACTGCACTGACTGTAAAAAATTTTAGTTTTCCTGATTTTTTCAGTTGTTATTGCTCAGCCTTTCCTAAAATTATCACTTTCAAAAAGTTCAAAACATGAGTAATTTCAGCCCCCAGACTCTGACATCTATGAAGAAACACATGTATAAGAAAGGGTTGATTTTTAGTAGAAATTGTTTCAGTCTATTAGCTGTTTAATCATTGACAGGAATCTGCTGCCTCTTTGTACTGTCCCTTAAAAATGATATTTCGATAAACTTCCTTGCCTAATGCAGCAAAATGGAAATAAAATTACATTTTGAGCTACCAAATTATGTTGTTGAAAGAATATGTTCCCAGTATACGAACAGGAAAAGAATCTATTTGTTACCTGCTTTCTCCTCCAGTTCTGACTCAAATGACCGACTCTCCTGCCTTAGCATCTTAGCAGAGAATATGAAACAGCTCCTACTTCTGAAGGACAGTTATATAATTTCCATCACTCAACATCACAGTTTGCCTCTCCACAAAGCTTTTCTCAATGGAGGATTAAACATGCTGACTTGAAATATGGAGTCATAGAATGGTTTGGGTTGGAAGGGACCTTTAAAGACCATCTAGTTCCAACCCCCCTGCCATGGGCCGGGACAACTTTCACTAGATCAGGTTGCTCAAAACCCCATCCAACCTGGCCTTAATCATGTCCAGTGATGGGGCATCCACAACTTCTCTGAGCATAGTATATGCTTCAGTTCTTACCCTGAAGACATTCATATTTGATTTTTTTGGTAGTATTTTCATGTCCTCAGCAAAACGACTCGTCCTCTTCAGGCTGGGAGTGTTTCTTCAGATGAGTGCTCACTTGTAGGTTGGTTCTTCCATGCTGACCCACGAACACTGCTCCCATACAGCACCCCTCCACTGCAACCAAAATCCTCCTCTGGCTTTTGCAGAAAAAGAGGCATCGAACAACATGAGAAGCAGCAGCTATTCTACCTCTCCACACCACCTATTCATAGAGAAAAACCTTTCTACCATGAGTCTAACCACTAAATAAGAACTTTCCAGCCTGACACCCTTTACCACTGTGAATTTCATGGTTTGCACGCACCCTCCCAGCTTCCTCAGCAGTGACATTCAGCAATTACAACACCCACCGAGGTCCTCTGAGGTCCCTCAGGCCAGAGGCCTCCCTGGCACGTGCTGGTCCAGGGCTGTCACTGCACTGCGGGACTGCCATGAGGGCTGGGGCTGTGTGTGGGGCTGTGCCGTAGGCAGCACCAGCTGGGAGCCCTGGGCACAGATGGTTTCCAGACACGGTGTCCTATGTGCTGGTACGGCTGCCTGCTCTGGATCTGCTCACAGTTAGAGACAGTTTGATTTTTCTGCATATCTCCCTTGGAAATTAACTATTTCTTTTCGTACACCAGCCACTCTCCTAAATTACAAGAACAAAGTTAGTGGCTGATTGTCTGCTGCCATTGCCTCCTGTCAATGTATTATTGTTTGAACATCTGCCTGTTTAAAAAAAAAAAACAACACTGCTTACTCTAACTGCAGCTTTGGGCAGCATCTTGGCACAACGCACTTTTGAGGTGTGATTGACTATTTTGTCTATTTTCATCTTCTGTGGAATGATTTTGCTTCTTTACAACAGGTATGGTCTTCTTTGGAAGCATCTATTACGGCCATACAAATTACCTCAAAGACCAGAGGGTGAGACATTCTCCCCTCCCAACATTTCTGAGTGCACATGTTGGCCGGTTAAGTGCAATGCTCTTGCATGCAGTGAAGCTGGGCCAGCTGACAGCACTTATGAATCTGGCACTTTGCATTTAGACAAAACTACTGTTTCATGCAGAATCTATTTTTTTTCCTCTAAGGAAGGAGTCCAGGAACTGCAATCACAGAGGGGTTTACAAATGAGTCTACAATTTAGAGCCTCAAAACAGCTGTTCAGCTGCTGTCTTATCCTGAATTAGAGATTGCAGGTTCCTGGAAGTCCTCTGCCCCAAAGTGCTGAACAGCTAATACCATCTTAAATCCACCCCACTAGACCTCTGCATGAGGCGAACTGTGGGCAAGCAAGGTTGCCTGGGGAATGCTTGACTGATTGGGCTCCACAAAAATGCAGCAAGAAAGGACAGTGGATGCAGATCTCTTAGTTGCCATCACCCTCACTTGCTCAGCACTTCTGTGATTACCCCTGGCATTGGACATCTGTGAGAGAAATTTGATTCATATCTGAAGCCACCACAGCCAACTGTACAGAGCAGGGTGAGAATATTTATATTTCCTCTGGGTCTTGTTCCACTTGCCAGGAAGAAGTCAATATGCAGAAGTTCAGAGAGAGAATGAGGATGAAATCCTTGTTCCTGGTGAATTAGGGCATCCCACCAGAAAAAGGGATACAAGGCTGCCAAGACTGATGAATATTAAGTACACAGAAGTAAAACTACAGCAGTATTTAGGCTCTCCCCCAGGTAGGTAAGTATATTGATCACTAGTCTTAAAATAATTTTCACTGTCCCACTGAAAATAGGAACTTACCTATAATTCCTGGATTCAGGCATAAGTTTGTAGTTTGACTTAGTAACTATAAAAGGTCTCTTCTTTCTATGTATATAATTGGAGTAGTATACATAAATGAAGATTAACATTAAATGATGGGGAGCTAGAAATTAACTGCAGCATGATTTTAAACAAGTGAGATATCTTCTATGGATCTACCTTTTTCATATATAATTTTGAGTCCTGTAGCTCACCAAGAATTCCTTTTCTCAGAATTTAAATCCATTTTTCCTTGTTTACGTCGAAAATATTCTACATTCCCCAAGTACAGAAAACTACTCTGACTATAAAGCCTTGCAGCTTTTTCTTTTCTGTCACTTCTAGCAGTTAGAGAGTCTTATTTATGACTTTAATATAAATCTCTTCCCTAGTGTATTTGTCATTGTGATCTTGTTGAAACTTTAAAGTTGTAAAAGGTCTTTATTCCCAAAGGCATTATTCTGTATCAGAATTTTGTCTTTTCTCACCCCTAAAAATGAAACTTAAGGTTTTTTCTTGATACTGTGTGTTAATTCACCATCTTTACAATTCTTTTCAGTAACTGTGATCCCTTTTAGATTTTATGCATGTGCTTTACTTTAAACTTGTGATGAACTCAAAGAGACTGCAGTTTGTCTGAGAGACTGGTGGGATGGACAAAAAAGGATTTGTGCCCCTCAGTTCTCAGACTTTGGCCTGGAGATGGAGAATGGTACCTAAATATAAGCAACTAATGTAATTTGAGGTATCAGATGATTCAGATGTCTCAAATGTCCCAGGGCATTTCAAGTCTCTGGCCCTTGAAATGGTAACTGGTTCCCACCCAAAAGAGATGGAATTAAGACACCTGAAGTTAGGTAGCTAAATATAAATGTTTACATGAGAGCTAGGTGCAAGCTTGCATTATAGTCAACAGGGTTCATTTCAGACTGACAGCTGGTGGCATGCTGTCTGACGCCACATGTCACTCCACATTTATTTTTAACTTTCATAAAGAGTATGCAAGACAGCTCATATGTCGCGCTGGGGTGACAAGACATCACTCCTCAGACAGAGGTGTGCCAAAGGCATTGCACAATGGCCCCCTTTGCAAACAAAATGGATATTCGCGGGCATGAATGCACTGGGTGGCAGGTGGGCTGTAAAATTAGCCTGCCACGTACAAAAGCTTTGCATCCACACTCCATTGTGCAAGGTCCCATGGCAGAGTATGGCTGTTGCAGGCTCCTTCTTGCTCCTGTCCATTGGAGGCTCCCACACTGCTCCTGCAGCTCAGCATGGGCACCAGCCCCTAGAAGCATTGCTGGGGGAGCACCAGCACCTCTGGGAAGGCAGAGACCTCACCAGCAGGTACAGCAGCATGCATCAGGCACGTGGTGACGATGACAGTGGAGGTGCCAAGGCAGTGCTAGCAGGCAGTGCCTTGCTGCTGCATGGCTAAACAGACTGTGCCGGTGTGCAGTGGGAACAGCTGTGCCCTTGGCATGATTGCAGGGTTCATACAGGTCTGTTGAGTGCTGGGCACAGGGCACAGCCAGGTGCAGGAGATGGAAATATTGTGGGTCATGCACAGACTTACCACAGGCACGTTTTGCTCTTCAGGACACCAAATGAGAGCAGAGTGGGGACTAACCAACATTCACAGATGGACCCAAGGGCCCAGGTTTGATATGCGACGTGTACCCTTGTGAGAGTGTGCACATCCTCAAGCAACACTTGGAGAGCATAGGTGGACCATGAAGCATCCATCTTTCTTTTGTAAAGCTGAAACTTCTCTGAGTCTTTAGTCAAAAAAACCCCATACTCCCTGCACAAAAGTACTGTCCTGCTATTACCTTTTGGGTAACAAATCATACTAGCTAGTGCAGTGATGTTGTAGGACTGGAATACCTAGGTCTGACAAAATATGTATGCTATCCCGTCAAAACATATAGAAGATTAAAATTTCAAATAACACTTTTCACTGAAACTTGAATTTTGGCACAATTTGAAAAACTGGTAGAGGATGGGAGGGCTCAGTGAAGCTCCCACAAATCTTTAATTTAAGGTGTCTGTTCTATACCTAAATAATTATGAAAGTGTTGGCATCACGTCTGGACTTTTTGGTTACACATTTTCTCTTGAAATGGGGAATAGTTAGGATCAGAACCATATTATCTACTTGGAGGCCCTAAAATATGTCCACTTCTTAGGTGTTATAAACCAAAGCCTTTATCTGACTAGATATAGCTCAGATATATGTTTTAAGGATATAGGATATTTATTTTAGGATATTTAAGGACTAAGACAATGAAGATAATGTCTCAACAACACATTTTCAATCCCAAAGAACTAAATAATTTCTCCTATTTCCATAGCAAATGCCTTAAGGAAAGCGAACAGACTAAATAATTTCTAACAGCTTCATTTTTTTCCAGGGAGATGTTGAAAACTGCTTTTAAAAATCACCCACATCTATTCAATATGCAACACATTACATGAATGTCAAGTCATCACCACATTAGCAATGGAAAGATGCTTTTTAGTAGAAATTTATGCATCAGAACAAACTCTGCAAAGCATTTGCCTTGTCTTTTCTGCATTGTGGGTTTATTTTCTGGAAAGGTGTGAATGGCCTCCTAACATTGATTCCCAGCTAACATACTTATTTGCAAAGAGTCAGACTTTGATGGTTTTTTTCCTTGAAGCATCAAGAGTGACACTCACTTTGTAGAGGGAAAGGGAAGGACTTGTAGGAAAGAGGTTCCTACACAGCACTGCTAAGGTGAGACCTGTTGGTGCTGAGCATGTAAATGTATGTGGGCTGAGTAGCTGAAACCACTGGCCTTGGCAGAGCTGAAGTCCCTTCCCTGTGGCTGCCCATAAAGCCTGGCATCCACTGCCATGCCTGCAACTGATGTCAGAGAAGTCAAGAGGTTCTGACAGTGCAACCTTAAGTGCAAAGACAATGATTTATTTAGCATCCTTCACAAAAATTGCACTGGTATGTGACTGTGTTCTGACCTTTATTGGATTTTTTTTTATCAGATGGTAGTATTTGGAAATAGATGAAAAAAGCACATGATGTGGGAAAAAAAGATAAACGAAGTCATCTATATCATGCTGTACCCAGTAAAGATTTCAAGGTTAGATTCCTCAATCTACTGTAGTCATCCCATTACAAAGCTGTGTGTGTCAAGGATCCTGCAATGTTCCCCACTTCTGCTGATGCAGGCACCTTTTTAGTAGCTGATATTTTGCTGCCATGAGAGATGGAGGGAAGCTCTGGCAAGCACTAGACATAATTTCTTTAGAGATGGGACACATCCCACTCAAAAAAAAGATATCAATCTATCCCTTACAGTGATTCCCAATTTTCTGCTTTTAGTAAAACTTTAGTTCTCCTTCATAAGAAGTCACCAGGATATGATTTAGGTAATCACACACTTTAAATATGTTAGCATGAAATATCTGCTTATATCTTAGCACCAGAATATTGTACTCTTTTGTCAAACTGGATGAAATCCTACCTCTTGAAATAGATGGATATTTTGCTCTTCATTTCAGGAGAATGAAGAATTTCCATATTGAGCATTTCTTTATTCTAAAAATATTGAAAGAGTCCATGAGGTAAGGACTTACTCATCATAAATGAAGATTACTACAGTCTTCAGTCATTAATTACTGAAGCTATACCTTCTTGATATAAGAAAGTGAAAATTTTTGTAGCACAAATAAAGTTTAACAAGCAGACGTTCAAAATCCAGGGGGAAGCAGTAAAATGCATTGTGAGATTAAACTACTGAAGACTGACATTTTATATTTTCTGAGTATCCATTAAAAAAGAGGTTTAAATATAAATTGCAGATTGGAGCAATGCATTCCAGATGCTTGCTTGGTCAAAAAGGAAAATACAAATCCATCACACAATTTTTTTCCGTAAAAGGTGAGAACACTGGGGTCCTGTCCCTGCAGCAAGGACAGGAGCTTGGCCAAGACATTCGCACAGGCTTCTATCTGGAAGAGGGAGCTACACACAGCTGCTGGTGACCTCTCAATGGGAAAAAGACCAATAAAAGAGTTGACTGGGAATGTGAGGAGGTGAGGGGGACCTCTTCTGCTTGGTCTTCCGGTTGGGAGTCTCTGCATCCCAGTTCGGAGCTACTTGACAGCTGGATCTAATTCAAGAGAAGCACAAAAATCTTGGAGGAAAAGTCAGCTTCAAGCTGGCTGCTATTTCTGGAGAAGACAGTGCCTTCATCTGCTAGCCAGCTCACCAGGTTGACGTGCGAGTGGGCTGAGTCCACAGGGGCTGTCTGTTAGTAAGCCTCTCTATCAATTCTAAACAAAAGATTTGCATTGCAAAATAGGCAGCAAAAGAAATCAGAACAAAACAACAACAGAAATACTGTATGTTGGAGACTCTGTGCTTCAAGCAAGCAATTCAAAATCTGAATTGAACTCCCCCTAAGAAGGAAACTCTTAATTTGCTCAGTCAGCTTTATTCGATGTCACGAGATTCCTCTGGCAGCCTCTCAAAGCCACCTGCCACAGAACTGGGACCCCGGATTATGCGGCATTCCTTAGTCATGTGAGTTTTTCAGGGTCTGACATCTGATTATACTCTCCATCCTTTTTAAAGAAAAAGGCTGTACATATTTTTAACAAGAGTGTTAATGTGTGTGTGTGCATACATTATATATATAATAATGTGTATATATGCTAAATTATAATATATAATGTATATATCTACAATATATATAAGATATGAAAAGTATTACATAATTCCAGAAAACTGTCAAAACCAGGCTCTGAATCACTGCTGATTATTGTTCCATTATTTAAAAAGGTGAGTGATACATCCCAAACTGACATTTTTCTAGCATGTTGTGTAGATAGATGCTGTCCCCCGGCGAGGCACCTGCAAGATGCCACTGTTATCAGGCAGGTGGCCAATTCCCTCGTGTGCACAGTAACAGGCATGCAAACCTCTAAGCAGAAGCTGAAGAGGGGCAGCCTTCCACAGCTCATTGCTACGTGGAGGCTGCTTTACATCTGCAAGGTGGCAGCAGGCCACGCACAGACCTGCACATTCGCTCTCTCATGCCCGTCAACTCTTTTCAGTCGTGCATCCATTTGTACTTCTTCATTAAATCATTGCCATTCTCTGCAAAAAAAGACCCAGGAGGCTCATGGTGCTTCCTAGCACCCCCCAACCAGGATGAGCTCTGGAAACAGCAGGAACAGTCCATGTGGACAGAAGAATTTAGGGAACTGCCTTTGCCCTCGGAGCTATTTTACCAAAGGCCTGACTGAGGACTTGCTGCCACTAGATTACCTGTCCAGCAATCTTTATCCCCAGGGCACATTGGCAGCAGGAAAAGGACACTGTTCCCAGCGGAGATGACACAGAGGTTCTCTCAGATGACACAGTGCCTTTTCACTTTCTCTTTTTCCTTCTGCAGAAAGCGAAAACACAGCTGCTAGCTCCTGATGCACAGCCAGGTCCCACCTCCAGAAAGATGTGGCTGGCAGTCAGGATGTAACATGAACAAGTCCAGACCACTGTATTTCCCCTGTCCTGGCCAAAGCAGGGAGCATATCCATGTATTCAGCCACTCCTGGGTCAATGGGCTCCTCAGCAACAAGATGCCTTCTTTCTAGAGACGGAAATAGGAGAAGAGGACAAGAAGGGAGAAGGAGTAGGATAGGCTTCTGTAAAAACCTTTTCTTTCTTCTGTGCTTGGAAGAGGTATCTATGGTTTCCAGCAACTCAGAGGTGGTGCAGGCAGGGAGCCCTGCCCACAGCCTCCGGTCCTCTGTGGTCAGCAGTGGTGCTTTTCTGCTGGGGGATGGAAGGGGTGGTCACCAGCAATTCAGATTGTGGTTTTGGGGAAAGACATGGGTATTTAGGAAGTAGAAGGAGCATCGCAGTGGATAAACATGTCTTTTGCTAATATTTAAATGTTTTCAGAGTTCAGTAATTGTTTAGTGCGAAAAAGCTGTGGAGAACTGGTGCCAGATTTGGCATCAGCAGGGATTTGGATGGGAATCACTGACAGAAAGTTACAGTGCTTTTTAAAATAAATTTGGCATCAGACCCAACAAGGTTTACCATCACTGCTGCAGAAAAAAGATCAGTGGAAGTATGAGAAAATATTGGAAATGAATATTTTATATGCAGGAAGATTAACAGGGAAGCCTAAGAAACAAATTACAGTGTTGCCCTCATCTTAACTTGTTATTCCACATCTTACATTTTCATGTAAGAAATTAGAGTTTTTATATTTTGGCCTAACTTGGAGATGATCTCAGAACTTTTTAAATGGAGTACTCTTTAACTTGTAATTTAGTCTTCCTTGTATCTCACACCTAGGTGAGATTGAACATTTTCTTTGATTCAATAGTCATGAAAGATCACTCATGACGTAGAAGAAACTATGCTGATATTTCTTGCCTGCCCTTTAAAACCTGCTCACTTAGTACCTGTTAAAAGCAGAAAAAACACTGGAATTGGCAAAAAATAGGTTTAAATGTCTTTCCTGCTTTTTATTAATCTTTCAATAGATGACTAGTTTGATTTTTTTCCGGAAATATCTGGTTTAGAGTTGAACTCTTTTTCTGTTTATTTAACTGTATGGGATGAACTAGGATTCAATTCGAAGAACATTTTTACTGTCTGAGTAAACTCATTAACAGGAGTTTCCAGAAGTTGACTTTTGAGCACTGGTGTATTTTTTTCTTTTTGTTTCTCATTGATAAGAAAATTAATATACGGAAAAAAGCCTACATAATAAGACTTATCATTAAGATATGTTTTGATGCAGTGAGAACCCTATAATTATAGTAGCCTAATCTGCTGTTTAATGTCAATTACATGAGAGAGGTGTCATGTATTCAATGATACGTTTCATAGCATGAGAAAACAGGCTTTTTTTCTGTTGTTTATTTTCACAATTGTGCAAGTGGGTCCTATAGCTGATCCTTATGTCCTTCATACCTCCAAACCAATTTGAAAATCAGCTATGATAGCAGACCTAATAAGACAAAGCAGATTACTTACTTAATATAGCATGATGCCAAGTTTGCCAATTAGCTGTGTTTCTAAATCACTGTACAAGAAGGTGGCTATTACCAGGGAATTGTTTTTAACTCTAACTGGAAAACAGTTTTCATGGAGGATAATTGCCTGCTAGACCAAATGCATTGAAGTCCTTCAATCATTAAAATCACTATCCTTCAAATATGCAGGCAACTCTCATAGTTCCATCAAATAAAGTGGAATA
The DNA here is from genome assembly GCF_047716275.1 of Strix uralensis. Classification (NCBI taxonomy): domain Eukaryota; kingdom Metazoa; phylum Chordata; class Aves; order Strigiformes; family Strigidae; genus Strix; species Strix uralensis. Next base: position 34,646,171 of record NC_133974.1, read on the forward strand.
AGCTACATGTGTTACTATAAACAAACTGCAAAATTCCAGTAAAATCATCTGGAAAAAAAAAAGTATAGTGAAGTATCTAATCTCAACAGTAAACAATTTTTCTTATTAAAAAATTTCTTTAAAAATTCAGGCTCACATATGTTTGCTACCTACCAGAGCCGAAGAATCTTAAGAGGATTTATCTTTTGTATGTGGAAAATCAGTGACTGATGGATAATATAAAAGACTGTTTGAGAACTAAATTCTGAAGTAGATGCTATTATACATTCTATGTCAGTTAACTGAGTGATGCTATATTTTATTATTACCTATGAGTCTTATTTTTTAAGCAAAACCAAAATCTTCTATTATTTTGATTACGGCTGATAATCAAACCAGTAGCAGAACATGTTTTCATTAAAATAGTGTAGCTCTCTAAACGTTTTATGAATTCTTGTCTTTTTTACTGAAATTTCATTTATGTGAGGAAAAAACAGGATGAAAGGCTCTGGCAATGTCAAAATAGCTCATTTTGACATCTTCAAATGGAAGTCTTATACTTTCCTTTTTGAAATGGCTTTATACTTTGATTTTTGTGTTTCATATAGACATATGTGAGATGTGTAAAAAATCTAAATTAGAAAGAATTGATCCATCTGAAACTAGATAACTTTCATTTTGCAGAACACTTTAATATTGAAGTTTTCTTGAACTGGGATAAAAACATCTCTAGAAAACTCAAAGTTCTGGAAGCATTTTCATACTCCATATAGTTCTAGCTTTGCTTTAAGTTATGGAACAGACATGTTACCAGAGTTACAAGTAAAATGTCCTATAATAACTCTCTACACTGATGTCTACCCTGGAAGTGTGAACAAACATGAAAGCTTTGAGAAGCAGCTATCCAAGCACTTTTGGGGTGTTAACTTGAAATACAGAGACAAGCACTTCTCTCTGGTGATTCCACTTTGCAAATTTTTGAAGAGTATTGCTGAGACAGAGGAACCACATCCTTTAAGTATTTTCTTCAAACAACCAGCACCCATCCTTGTATGATGGACACGTTCCTTTGAAACCTGAGAAAGGTTCAAGCCTTGCTTTTACCTATCAAAATATCCTTTCAAGATATCCCACCGTGCAGTGGTCCTTAGCTTGTGGAAAATGAAGCTTAGCTATCTCAGATTGGTTCTCCATGGTTCTCCCCCAAGTTGTCCTTGAGACAGCAAAGAAAAGGAAGCAGAAATAGGTGAAATTTAAGGATGCCATTCTGAAAATGGAGGCAAAATAAACAAATGTCTTAAGCTTTGGGATGGCAAGATTACATTTTTCAGAGGTGGCACAGGGGATTCACCAGGGACCAGACTTCCCAAAGAGACCTAGGTCCCCTGGTTCCTTGGCCACTGTAATGGCAGTTGTGGTCCAAGCTGTCACCAAACCTGGTCCTGCTTTTCAGCTGGCTTCAGCTGATTATGTGGGCCTTGTACTGGCCAGACAAGGTCTGATGCCAGTCAGAAGAAAGGGAGAGGAGCCTGCTTAGCTGCTGGCAGCACCTGCTACCTTGCCTTTCCTACACGGCAGCAAAGATGATTAAGACAGAGTCGGTGACAGAGTAGCTCCAAGAACAGTTTTAAGTTTTTTTACCATCATGATTGCCTACAGTGTGGTTGGGGAATGCATTTGATGTTCCCATCCCGAACCTTTCCAGGGATGCTTCTGTGGAAGCACTTCTGAGTCAGCACAGTCCAGCACAGACCATGGCCAATGATATGAGACAAACAGGGTGTAGATGTTCTGCTTGATGTTGTGGTTTCACCCTCCTAGAACTACACTTACAGCCAGAAATGCATAGTCCTATGTGCAGCATCGAAAAATGAGAAGCAGACTTGCATGTGTCCCAGCAATTAGAAAGTTGACAGCCCATGCTGTTCCTCTTGCTGCAGCAGCTGCTTACATTCACGGTGAATGGACAAGGGGAGGGGATGACATGCCAAGGTAGGACAACTGGCAGGGCTTTTGGAGCGAATGAGTGACAGACAAAGTTACCATTGGGACATTTCTCACAAGAGAATGGCTCAGGCAACTCTGCCTGCCCAAATGAAGCTCCTGGTCAGGGGAAATAGAAGTTGCTGATGGGCTGAGCATGTCAGCACCCATGGCAGGGTTTCCAAAAGTGAGCCATGGTTATGCAAGCCTCTGTGCCCTTCTGTCTTCGGAGAATAAGCAGATACTCAGGACTTGTTGAAAATCCCTAAAGACTGGGAGGTGGAATAAATCCAGGCTTCCACGGTGCTGGTTTGTAATGCGAGTCTTCCTGGTTCTGTCCCCAGAATAATTTATCCTCAGGCTGAGTACCAGTTTACCAGTGGGAAAACCAGAATGATTTAAAATGTGTTATGTAAAAGCAAATACATAAACAAATTGAGATAATCTCTATGTTTTCCTTGGTTTCTGTTCGTTATGAAGTATATGGCCAAATTCTTTCCTTTCACTATTTTTCCCAATAACCTAGCAAAGTAAACACAGTTCTGACAGCATTTATAATACAGTAATACATGCACATAAGATCTTGCATCAATAATTTAAGTGACCTTTATAAAACACAATAAAAAAACTACAGAGTAAGTGAAATGTCTATCTTTTTCCTTTCTTTTTTGGGGGGGGTGAGTGGAGTTCATACTGTTTGGGTGGTGCAGTTAAATTCCACTTTAGAAGAAGTTTTTCATGCTGTAGTGAAGACTATCAGGAGAACCAATTAAAAACTTTTATATGACTTGCTGTTTATAGTAGTCCTGCTATATGATAATAATAACACTCAGGTATTGGAAAGATTTCCCACATGATGCTGTAAAGGTAGTTGAATTCTGATTTTCGGTAATCTTTCTCTAATGTCAAGCCCTACCAGAACAAATGTGGGGAGAGGCTACAAACTGTGCCTGTATACAACTCACTGCATGTTTAACTTTGATTTTTAATACTACTCAGTTCTACCAGAGCAATACAAACAAACTGCAGTACAGGTGATTATATTTAGAGCTAGATCTCCAGAGATGAAAAGCTGGAGAAATATCCCATTGGATTGACAGGTTTTTGCTCAGAAAACTCTGAATTTGCCTGTCTCTCAAAAGTGTAACTACTGACTTAGTAAAGAATACCAAGACAGTGGAAAAATAAACATGAAACAAGATATTTTAAGATACAGGTTCTATGTACTTTATGTTACATGATATATGGAACTGTGGTTTGAGGTTTGGAACAAAAGCAATGGCTCAATAATATCTCCATAACAGTAATAATCATGTACCATGTCCCAGTACCATGCCGATGAACCAGATACCAGAAATGAGTCCCCACGTCCATATTCTCAGCTGGCTGAATGCTCAGAGGTGATGCATAACCCATAGTTCCTACTGACTTGTTGCGAGTTAATGCTCCCTTGTTCATATGAATTAGTATTGAATATATAACCTAAGGCAGCCAAAACAGAAGGAAGTTTCTGAGCATCCACGGCACAGTAAACTAACAGGGCCAGTTAGTTTACTGGCTCATCAAAACCCAAGAGTCCAACCCTGAGCCACAGACACTTTCTACCGCATCCTTTGACACGCCATGTAATCTACATGGGGATTTTATGCTACCTCCCCAAAACAGTGTGACTGGCGAATCCCCCTGACTCTTATGGCTTCAGCCACGTGGCTTAAGCCATCTTGCCAGGTGAGTGATGGGAAAAGGGATGAACAGCAAGCAAAGCAGTGGAGGAACCTTGGTTTGTTCGCATATCAACAAAGGGCTTGCAGGCTTTCAAAGATTATATTAAACTAGTCAATAAGTAGATAAACTACTTTGGTGGAGAAGGCAAGGGAATGTCAACATCCACTGGAGGAGAGAGGAATATCACTCAAGTGAGCACACACTCAGAAGCTTGTACTTCAGACTGTAATATTTCACAACAAAACAGCACCATAACTTGTTTTCAATACGAGTTTAATCCACTCCTTATCTTGCTATTTCCACTTCTATGTTTCAATTCGGGGTTGTTTTTTTTTTTAAAAAAAGTGGTGCTTGAGTGCTTCATGGTTAAAATTTTTAAGGCCTTTTAAAATTATCTGCAGGGTAACTGAGTCAGATTTTGATTGGTTGTGTATAATAACAGATGTTTGTTAGTACTGTAGAGCAATATAACAACATGCTACAAAATGTTCCATTAGAAATGCATACTTGTTATAAGAATAAGAACATTTAATTGATTTACCCTGTGGTAATACTTTTTTTACTCTTAGTCATGCATTAAAATAGATGTATTTTACACAATGACAAATGTACAAATCATCTCACTGACTAAGCAACATCCACTTGTGTCAGAGTTATCCTGACTGTGAGCACAGTCCTCTCCATCTGTGGTAGATAACTGAAGAGACAGCAAACTGTACTGGTTTTGAATATAAAGGAAGAGTAGATGTATTTAACCACGGGCTTTTAAACCATCTTAATCCTTCCTAAAATTGAGTGGGATACCATTATAACACCCTATGAATTATCTGAATTATTACTCCAATTTTACCGTTGGGAAACTGAGGCATAGACATGCCATGTAATTTCCCCAAATCTGCTCGGGGAGACTGCTGGCTGTGCTGTTAAGAGAACACCGAGCTCCTGGCAAACTAATGGATTTGCTGCAGTATCCTCCATACACGACACATCCAAAACAAATCAGCAGCAGTTAAATTAAAAAACAATCTTCCTTTCAATCCTTTCTCATGAGAACTTCCCTTTTTCTAAACCAAGAATTAATTCTTCCTCTTACCTCATTCCATAAAAGTATTTTAATCTGAAAGTTGAGATCATAACACAACTCTGGCCAAGATCTGAGTTGCTTTTATGTCCTGTCCCCCAGCTAGCTTAGAAAAGGGGAGTTGTGCATTTTGGGGGTCATTTCCTGCAATGCATTGTACTGCCTGCATCACTTCCACCTGAGAAATTAATTAGAGAACTTAAAATAAAGAGCTTTCAAAAAAGCTGAAAGAAAAATCCCGAAGACTCCATTCCTCTGCATTCTGAATAACTAGCTCAGACAAATGCTTCTCTGATAAAAAACTACAGAAGGTTTACAGCCCCTGTAGAAAAATTATTTAATATCAGTATAAATCTTTCCCTTGTTTATTAGAATTTTGTAAAACCTACATCCTAAATTGTTCTTAAAAATACTGCAGAGAAAAGCTTTCCTCAGGCAGATATCTCTATTGATCCTGACATAAACTTGATGCTCTTATGTCATAGTAAAATAGCTTAGTCAAGTCCCATTCTGCATGCCTCTAAGAAGGAACATAATGTCTAAAGTGAGCAGCAGATTGCAACTTTACTCACCTGAAGTTGTCTGGAACAAAATGAGCAGAAAGCTGAATGTACTAAATGGCAACATGGTAGATGCTGAACCCATTTAGTAACACACTTACTGAAAATTGGGGAACTTGGTAGGACACTTCTAGTTAAACTCCTTTCCAAGTATCTGCTGAAGGCATGATCTTTGCCTTTCGGTCTCCTTAGAAAGAGTTTGTGCCCTCTGAACAAATGGGCAAAGTTAAGGGTAGGAACTGAAAGTTTCTGGGGGCTTCTTTCTTCTGCAGAAGGACAATTTAGGGATCAATAATTGGCATGGAGTTCTCTTTAACTTTAAAAAACAATTGCTATTCAATACCATAATATCACTTGGAAAGGGAGTAGAAGATTTCAGGATGTAAAGCAAGAAGAAAGCAAATTTAAAGGTGTTTCATTGTGGTAGAGCCACCACTTATAGCAACCACAGAAGTAATAAGGGAATGTTTGTTTTATAGATATGTTATTAAGCATTTTATTTTGTCAGAGCTCTGTAACAAGTCACTGAATTGCACTAGAAGTCACAAAAGCCATGATCCTCAGGGAGACAGTGTTTCAGACCTGTGGAATTACTTGATTTTTGTAGTGTTTCTCCCAAAGCAGATGCATGCTTCTGGTGATTGGGGTAAGTAATATAGGCACCCACAGTTACACACAAAATTGGAAGTCAAAATCTAGGACAAGAATATTTCCTATATGCTACTGGTATAAGTGCATAAGGTAAGGCTATATTTAAAATAACAATAAATAGATGAGGAATGTCTTCTTTATACAATTTTGACAGGAGAAAGAGGACCGCATATAAATATTAACTTCATAATTTAAAATAGTTTTTTTACCTGCAGTTACATGCGTTTCAAGAAACCTGTAAGCTTCAGATTTCAAGTAACTGCAACCATCTGATCTAGCACAATAGTTTGACAGATAATGTAGCATGGAAAATGTGTAGGATGTTGTGTTTCCACAGCCTAACACCAGTCAGGCTTCCACTACTCTGCTGCCTTTGTACCAGCCTCTTTCATCAGAGCATGCATTTTAATGAAAAAACAAACATTGCAGTAATCAGTTTGAGAATTAAAGTTGGGGATAGAACCTGGCTTCAAAAAAGCAAAAGCCTGGGAATGTTGTCCAATGTGAAGCAATTAGAACAATACAGAAAAGCTAGGTGTTATTGAATGCTACAGGAGGTAACCAGAGCAGCGCAGCCGCGGAAACGACTGCACCAGCAGGTCTTCTCTGATGGAAGGCGCAGGACCTCCTAGGGATGCACGGAAGGACCCAACCTGCACCTCCTTCCTTTCTCTGCTTCCTGCTCGCTTCCTCTTCTGTCTCGAGATGAATCATCATCAGTGGGCAGGGGAAGAGGAACTGTCAATCAATATGCCTCTCCAGGCTCCAGAGAGAGGCTTCTGAAGCTCTTGTCAATAAAGATATGCATGCTCTTCCCCACACAGACAATGTATTATTTCCTAGTTGCCTGCAGCCCCAAATCACAAGACCTATCATTTCTTTTAAAAAATTTGAGTCCCGCTTGAAATCATTGACTAGCCAGCACGTGACTGCATCAGATTGCAGCAGTTTTAACTAATGGATACACAGCTTCTGAAAATAAAGAGAAAAACTGTCAGATGATGTATGCAAATGAGGCAAATATATAAAAATATGCATTTTCATAATTTATAAACAGGTACTAGCAGATAAATAGAAGCCACAAAATACAACACTCCATTACTCTCGCCTTATTCTCTCTTAGAGAACCACATGTGCTATACAAAAACCTAAAAAAACAAAAATAATGAGCAGTATTCATTACTGGTGTCATTCCACTGAAGTTAGCACAGACACAATGGGAAACAGAGTCTGGATCAGGATCTCGACTATCCTTATTTAGATGAGTACTTATTAAACAAACTCCATTCAACAGTTGTTCCTGCAAACTCTAATCCTCTTAATATGTAATCACATATCTGCTTAATATACATTAATATCCCCACATATCCCTTAAAAAAAAGGGATATATTTAACTTAAGGCTATTTTAAAACTCTTGAGATCTAAGACAAAATGATATTGCAGAAGCATACCTCAAAAAGAAATAGAAGACAAACACAGACACCATTTACCATGGCTGGCTGTATAAACTCAACACATTCACATGATTAATATTTTGGAAATTCAAATAAAGAGGGATCATTCTGTCTGAAATTTAATTGTTTCAACATACTTCTACATGGTAACTTCTTTACGTATCTGCTCCCTTTGGGGAATAGCTCAAGACTAGCAACGTTTATAAACCTTTGAGTAAGCAGTCACAGAAGTATTTAGTCATAACATTAAATTCACATTGACCAAATTTAACAAAAAGATGTGTTTTTTACCATGATGTTTTTACCATCATTTACACACAAGTGAAGTCACAGCTGTGATGGTGAAGGGACTGCATGGATAGGGGAGCAATACTTTTGATTTGGTTTTTGGGTGGTTGTGGAGTTTTTGGGGGGTGGGTTGTCTGGGGGTTTTTTGTTGTTTGTTGGTGGGGTTTTTTTCCAATTTTTCTTTGAAATTCCTTTGAGGAATTACTTAACATTTATTAAAAGAGTCACACTGCATGCAGGGACGGGGAGGAGGGGCGGAGAAGGACGTGTCCTGCCATCCGCCTGCGATGTCGCTCACCCCGTCCCCCCTGCAGCCTCTCCGCGGAGCCCCGCGGAGCGACCGGCTCCCCACGGGCGGGCTCTGGGTGGGCTCCGCGCACCCCGCCCCGCCGTGGGCCGCCACTGCCACCTGCTGAGGGCACCGAGATACTGACGGTCCCGGCCCCCGGCGGTCCCCCGGTCTCCGGGTCCCCCGGGGGCGGCCGCTGGGGACTGGGGGACCACCGGGGGCCGGGCGGTGCGGAGGATGCGGAGGATGCCGTCAGCCCCGCACGTCGATGTTGGTGTTCACCATCAGCATCGCAGCGCTAAGGACGGTGTCAAATCAAGATCAATTTAGGGCGACCGGTTTTCTTTCCGTTCCCCCGCAGCTGCTCAGTCTGCCAGTTCCAGTCTCCCAAACCAGCCGGTTCGTAGGTCTTAAGTGAGAAGAAATGATGTTTAGTGGCCTTATGATGGTGCGGCATTTTCACAATGTGTGTTTTGCTGTAAATTCTTCCATTTTCCAAAGCACATTGTTTGATTTCAGAGGTGCGCTTTAGAAAGAGAATGTGATGGTTCAGTGGGCTGCAAATAATTATGCAAGACAAGGTAAGGTTACACGGTGGAAATTATTGCTCCTAACTAATGCGCTGCATGAAACCAAAATGCCTTTAATAAGTCTCCTCAGCCAAAGGCAATGTATGAAAGAGATTGTCGTATACTATATTAAAGAACGAAAATATGTTTTGTAACAGAGAATAAGAATCCTAATCAATATTACTTGGGGTCTAAAGCAACATTGCTCTTCAGAAATTATCATCAGCACCGCAAATGCTCCCTTCTTTAGAAAACAAAGTCAGTAATTCTTCATCAGTTGAGCAGAAGTAAACAATAAAATATTTGTTACTATCTGCAGCTCATTTGTTTCAGCAGGAAACTGCCTCCACTGTTACACTACTCAAGTGTACAGATTCGCTCTGGAAACAGAGAGGTATCCTTATCTGTATGGATTTAAATATGGAAAGAGACAGTGAATGGAAAGAACAACTTCAATCAGATATTTTAAGTTACAACTGAATCGTGTGTTTATGGCCCCAGACAGCGTACTCTGCAAAATGTTCCAAAACACTCATCTCTAAGCTTTCAACTATTTCTCACTTCTGCTCCAGTGAAACATTTTGAGGGGGAAAAAAAAAAAAAAAGGTTTGCTATCAGGATCTAACATAAGGAAGGTGGAATAATAGTCATAACCATTTCCAACTGACTTATGAAGGTAGTCTGTTGATTTATCATCCATCATTATCACCTAGGGCCATCATTTCTTTTTGAAATATGTAAGAGTTGCTTCCAGTAAATGATCTTTACACTACAAAAATAATTTTAGAGTCATAGTTTTATGGTGTACCTTTTAGAAGATAATGGCTTAAATTTCTAGTTTCTCTCTTTATTGCAGTGATAGGATAGCTGGTTCTATAAACCAGTCTAGATAATATGTCATATCTCTCTTCAGCAGCTACTGCACACATGATATAGGAAACTCTCCTGCTACTGGTTACTCATTAAAGTTAAGTGATAGGGATCCACATGGCAAGGTTAAATTTCAACACTTTAAACCCTGCTGAAAGTTGCTAATAATAATGTTTAATTTTCATTCCAAGCATTTACGGTATCATCAACTTGAGCTGGTTATTTTCTTCTTCTCATTTATTGGAACCAATGAACCTCCCTGCAGAATAAAAATCTTCAGGCAGAATAACAAAAGAGGCAGAATTTGACCCCTGCTTAAATTAAACAACCTAAATGGGTTTAATGTGGATGTCCTATTAACCAGAGGCAAAGTTTGATCAGGATTTTCAAAAGGGACTAGAGATTTCAACATCCTAGTAGGAAAATGCTAATAAAACCATGATTTTCAAACCAGGAGCACTCAACACTTTCTTAAAATGGTCTGTTATGTAGGGCAACTAAAATAACTACTGTCTTTTAAAAAATAAAATTTTTTAAATGCTGCCTTTTTATGAAAAGGAAGGATGTTTGCTATGGCAGAGAGGGCTGGAGAAAGGAAGGGGAAGTCAATGGGCTGCAGAGTGGTGGGACCCATGGTGGAGACAGGGCAGGCACCTGGTCCTGTGCTGCTCCTCACAGTTATGCTCGTAATGGACTGTACCATGACATCTCTCTCTGTTCATTGTCCCATCCTCCCCCTTTTCAGAAAAGCAATCGGAGGAGCTATTACATCAAAGGCAGAAACCACTGCTATCCTTTCAACCCTCTGTCCCCTGCACATAAGGTTTGTGATTTTGCAGCGGGGGCAGGATATCAGCAGTGACAGATGCTTATGTGTCCTTACAGTTTTGACCAGGTCAAACTTATCAATGGGTTTTTATTTCACAGGTTAGATCATAAAGTATTCATTGCCCTAGGTCATCTAGACTCATGGAATAATTTAAGTTGGAAGGAATTTCTAGAGGTCATCTACTCCAACCTGCCCAATGCATGGCTCTCGTCAAAGTTACATCAGGTTGCTTGGGGCCTGCTAAGCTTTGAAAAACTTCAAGGACAGAGATTTCACAACGTATATGAGCACCTGTGCCAGTGTCTGACCACCTTCATTGTAAAAGATTGTGGGTTTTGCCTTATAATTGTACATCTTGCTTCACACAAAAACACTCCCCTAGTAAATCTGGCCTATGGCATTTAATCATCCTCTCTCCAACCCTACAAGGATATTAAAAATCACTTCTGGCTCATACATTTCTTTGCAGACAATGATATATGTGGAGACATAAAACAAGCTAACTTTAGATACATCACAGCTTCTATTTCATTTTGAAATGAAACAACTACCTCCAGCCTTTCTCTAGGAATACAGCTGTTAGACCACCTCTTTAAGCTATGAGGGAAAAAGCCCTGTTCTCTACTATCATCTTATTCCCCATGTTTATGATTCCTGGCTTACGTGTTGTTGTAAATTCTGTCTCATTATTGTTGTCTCACAGCCTCACTAGATCCTCACTATATTCCTCTTCCTCTTTGCTTTCTTGGTTTTCATCTTTCTCCTGATGGAGATTTTTGAAGTGCATGCTTTAGGATAAGATTTAAAACCACGGGTAAGTCAAGTGCCTAACCATGCCTGTAGAAGCCTAAGAAATTCCTTTCTGATGTGCTACGGTTCCAACAGCTCCGACTGAATCTCTTTACTCATCCAACAGGGCCCTACTGACCTTAGACACTCTCCCCTCAGCCTTTACAGTTTACCTAATGACAGGAATAAATCTTGTTGAAGTCAACAGGAATGCAGCAGTAGAAAGGAAGAGCCCCAAGCATACAAATCCTACAAAAGGTTTCCAATGACTAGTTGTCTTCTGATACACTAATGGAAGCACACGCTGTCAGAGTTTGTATCTATTCCAGCTTTCTGTGGTGCCTCTAGCTTATGAGTAAGTTCTCTTTATGTCACTTGGATAACTCAGAGGGCACATCTTATTCAAATTCGTTGAGGATCATAGATGCTGTCAAATTGTTTGAACAGGCACATCAAAAAGGCCAAATATTTTTGTATTTTTTATCAAAAATGGCAGTAAATTATTTTTTATTTTAAAATGTACCTGCAGAATATATTAGGTTGGTGATTAACCATCTAATTTAGAAAGAATGTTACTCCAGTTACAATGAATTACAGTCATTTAGTTTTGAGTCCTGTATTTACACTGTGAATAAAGCCTAAGACACAAGAGCATTTGTATGCAAGATGAACAGCTGATGATCTTTTGAGAATAGTAAATCACTCCTAGATCTCAACAGAGACTAGATTCCAGGAAACTCTGTGTTTTAGCCCCTAAAATTTTAAGTCCTATTCCAAGAGCAGAAACCAGATTCCTATGTTAGGACTAGGCCATCTCAATAATGCATGAAGCATATAGGCACCTCCATATGAGGGTTGCAGAAGCCAGGGCACCAAACAAGGAACCTTTTAAACTGACCAGAAACATGCAGATGGTATCTCCTGCTGTGTCCCATATGTGAGATTAGTGATGCTGCCAACCTGTCCTAGGGGTCAATGGTCAGGGTACTCCCCCCAGCCTCAGCATGGCTCTGCTGCCCAGGAGCAGCACCTAGAGATGTTCAGCATTTCTGAAGTACAAGCACTCTGAGGTAAGACCACCTGAAACGGTTGGGTGTCTCCATGCTACTCTGCATAGACTTTCTTAAATTTATTTGGGCCAGAGAGAACAAAGGTGAGCACATGTCCTGTATGTACAAATTAAGTCTGTGGAAACAAACAGCATAAATGCAAATTATGTTCCAGTTGACTCAAGTGAAGACTAAGGGTTTCTAGTATTTTCAGGAGAAAAATTTTAGGTGATTCTGAAATATTAATGTCAAAACTTTCAATGCTTTAAAGATCAAGCCACAGTTGAATAGGAATTTTCAAAATCAGAGTGCTATAGTACAAGTGGAAAAGATGTGTAGAGAAGGGGAAAGAGGAGATGGCCAGAAGTTCATGTCTGGTAAATAATGAAGGTCACTATAGTCTAAAGGAAAAGCTCATAATGAGGTAGATCAAATTATCAGCCACCAGCTTCTTTCAGGTACATCTGTAGATGATCTAATGCATAAACTAAGACTATGTATTGCTAGATCTTAAAGGAAGTTTGTTAACTCTAAGGATCAACCTGAGCTTTCACAGACTATTTCCTCCATGCCCAAAGAAACCAGAAATAAATCCGAAACAAAAAAATTCTTACTTGTCTCCTACACTGGGAAACTGAAAAAATAATGTCCTCTTGCTGAATTCCTAAGTGGCCATATTCTGTCCTTGACAGATTTCTTCAGGCCTGGTGTGAGTTGTTACCATGCCTGCTGACTTGCAAGCTAGACAAAATGCACTCTTCTTGAAAACAAGCAGTTTTGAAGACAATATCCCAAGGACCCTAAGGATCTCTTCTTATTTAGAAACTGTGTTTGGCTACAAAAGACTGCATTAAACATTAACATTTTTGATTGGCATGTTTTCTTCAAAACTTTTAGGTATTTTGGGGAATATGATTTTGAAAATCTAAATATTTTGAAAAATGAAACCTTTCTATCTGAAAAAATATTTCATATTCTATTCCCAGCTTGTGTATGGTAAACTGTCCTGTGGTTCTCAGTATAGACTGTCTTTTTTTTTTCCTTTTTTTTAGTGGTCAAATGCTTTGGTTTTGCTACATTAGAGAGTGGGAATGGTCTATGGAGCAAGCCTTGTGCCTCTGGCAGGGTTGGCACCATTCAAGACATATGGTCTTGTTTTGTCACCAGACTGTTTGCTCAGGAGTTCAGATAGTTGAATCACAGAGAGAGGAGGCTTAGGAAGGAAGGAAGAAAAGCACCACAAAATTGTAAAAAAAAAAAAAAAAAAAAAAAAGCAGAAAATGAAAGAGAAAGTAAAAGACATGAGCAGAAGAGCCATTTAGGAGAGAAGGTGTTGAGGTCTGGCAATGACTTTAGAGAGAGGCATGCCTTATTAACAGAGGGTGATGTTTAGATATTTAGTTAAGTAGGAATCAATGGAATCAATTAATTCTCTTATCAGGGATGAATATCTGATGACTGAGAGGAAATACTAGATGTCAGGAAGCAAAATGAAAAGCAAAATGAACATTTTGCTAGAAAAGGGAGACAGCACAGAAGCAAGGCCAGGAATTTCTGCCATTGAGCTGGACCAGGCAAGGAGAGAAGGCCAAACCATTCCTCTAGCTGGGCAAGAGCAAACAGCTCCTGGCAGAAGAAGGGGTCCAGAAACTGGAACTGGTGTTTACAGATGCAATAACCAGGCAGAAGTGTTTCTAGCATACCTCCAGCCAAGGAGGCACAGGTACTGCGAGAGAGCATCTTGTAGTCCAATTAAAATTTAGCCTGTGCTGGTAGTAACCCAGAGTGATCATTAGTGCTGGCCACAGTCTGCTTGGAATGAAAGTCTGGTCTCAGGACAGCTCTTTGTGGACACAGGTATCCCTCAAGAGCTAGCAACCTCGTAGCAGTCTAACAGCAAGATCAACACATAAAGGGAAGATCAAAACTAAATTATTTTTGAAGGTACTCCCTCAAGTTCAAGGTTAAGGGATCCCATGAAGAATGCACCAGGAAGGTTGGGCAGTCCTTTCTGCCATGTTCAGTGCCTGAATGCCTCATGCTACTGACAGTCTTGCTTCTTTCATTTATGTGAAAAAAGCTTGCAGGAAAATATTCCAACATCTCGTAATATTAATGCAATATATATATAATACTCCAACATTTTTGAATATTGATATCAGAGCCCTGCTACAACCGTTGACATGCTGTCCACATCATCTGACATTTTGCTAATGATTTGTTATGCAATAGTGATGCTCAGGTTGGGGTTTCCTGGAGATGCATACCATGTATTACAGGCCACACAACAGCTCCACATAGCAAATGCATTGTTCCTAACACCTAAGCGCTTTGAAAACTTATTCCTGACTCTTGTATGCTTGTCACCAAGAATAGCTATGTGTATCCCCTCCTCCATATAATTAGGCAGAAAGCTAAAAATCTTACAAAGAGATGCAAAACTAGAGCACACATGATACCTCACAGTATTATATAACACAAAAAAGGTTATTAACAAGCAACTCAAATGAACTCAAAACATGATACCACGGTAAACTGACCTTTGCAAAGCGTTGCTACGAAGGCCCTCCAGCTTGCACTCTGGCTGCTTTTCTGTTTAAAACAGCCACTGTATGTACGTGATTTGTACCGTTTCCCTTTTGCAGTATTTTGAGCATCTTACACTGTTCCATAAATGTATGCTAACAATCCCTCTCTCTACGAACGAATTGCTACCACCCCCTGTGACAGATATGTAATTGAGGCACAAAGAGAGAATTTTCAAATCCACATAAATACTAAAAGCTGAGGTACACAACTGGTTTTCAGCAGCTCGGTAAGCATCTGTCTGTGACTTGAGGCAACTACATGCTCGGGTACTTTGGACATGATGTGGGCAGGTTCCAGTTCCTACCTGGCCTGGCAGCACAGAGCAAGGCACTGAACTCCGGCCACTGCCCCCCAACACCACTGGTCTTCTTTGTTTCCCTCTTTTTTTGCCCTGTAACAAGGTTCTTCTTCTGTTAATATCTACCCTGTGTCACAATTACACCAGTGCATTTCAGTATTCCTGTTATTTATCTGCAAATTCAGTCATTGTGAAGGCCTGCTTTAACTTCTAGTGTGGCTAACCCCAAAATTGCATTAGTAAATGTCTTAGAAAAGAAGTTCCATGCTGCTGCAAAAGCATATTTTATTATAAATAAGGGAATAAGGGAATATCACTGCTGTTTAAACTGTTTCCTCTCTTTTATTCAAATGGAACCCAGAAACACTGATTGAAGACAACATATCACAAATAACACATTGGAAAGAAAACCCTGAAAATTCCAAACATATGTGACATTTTGTTCCTGATCAGAAAAGATTATGTGTATCACCTGATCCTTCCACAAGCCAGGATCTGATGTATACATTTGGAATAATGCAATGTGACCTTAAAACCCATGACCTAGAATTTTGGAGGAATACATTGTTGGCATTTGCCATAAAGCACAGTAATGGCTACTCCCCAGCTGCACTTTAGCGCGCCATTTTTCTTGTCTCACCTGCAGGTGGGATATACTGTACCTGCAGCCTCGAGAAGTCAAGATTCCTTGGGATGTTCTTGCCTTGGAGATTTCGTCAAGTAGATCCTCTTACTGACACCTGAACCCAGGGTGACCTTGGACCATGCGGACACGCTAGAATTTCACACGACTCATCTCTGTAGGTATTATATAGTCTGAAGCCAAAATATCAGGGGAATTTGTTGTCAGATAAATGTAGACCCATATTTTGCAATAAATACTTAGAGGAGGACTAGCTTTTTCACACAATACAACCCCTCTGTCTGGTACAGGGCAGGCAGCTGCCTCGGTACTAATGATCTACTCAGCATTCAACCAGTGTATCACGTCCTGGTTATCTGACATATTAACAAGTGGGGATTAGATTAATTACCATAATATATACTTTTAAAGCATTATTTAATAAAAGATAATAAATGGGAAAATACTTTTAATCACAAACTGTAAAAATAAAGTACTTAATTTATCACTAAGAGCATTACTTTTGTTTGCTTGTAGCTGTCCTGGCATCTATGGCTACATTTCAATATTGGCCCATACTATTTGTGCTCACAGACTGCTTTCCTTACTATTATTTAAATTAATAGATGATTTTAAGCACCACTAGAGGGCACAGAATTATAACAATATTTCTTAGTAGATCACAAAAAGTGCATCGGGAACAGGAGTTCAGGAATTTTCAGTGTATTGTCCAAATCCCCAGTTTAAAGACTTGATCCTGTCAACAGTGATGCAGGCGTGCAGTTCTGCCACAGCAAGCTGTGCCACGGCCTCCCCATGCCAACGAACCGAAGCTCTCGGGTGAGCGCTTGTGGGACAGGGGCTTGAGGGAGCCTTCCTGAGTGGGCTGGACAGTGTGCTCCCAGTTAAACGGAACTTGAGTACCAGCGCTCAAATATTTTACTCAAGTGACTGAGGTCAGTAGAGTATAAATCTAAGCATGGTGCCAGAGGCCCAGCTGATGTGAAAGGCATGCTATACATCTTTGGCTGTAAACAAGTACGTGGGATGAGAAAAATGAAGAGTGTAAACACTTGCATATCAAACCAGGGAAATGCAAACAAGTAGTAAATGAAGGATTAACTAACTCCATTTACAATTCAAAGAAAGAGGAGTAGATATGTGCCACTGGAAAGCTTAAATATTAATGGGGTTGCTGTGGATACTTATATCAACTACTTAACATCTGTTTTGACATGTGTGCTGTTTCTGCCATCCCTTATCACGAGCGTGAGTGGCCACTGCGGTTCACATGTTAGAAGTTCCTGTTTGAAGCCGCCTGCAGTGGAGGAGGAAGTGCAGTGAAGAAAGGGAGAAGATTAAGCTCTTTAAATAAAGACAACTGATTGAACGGCTCTGGAGACATTGTAGCAGTGAATTAGTACTGTGATGTTTCCATGTTTCTTCAGTAGAGGCACAAGTTAATGTCCTCAGCCAGAATATGACATCCACTTCACTGCTTACCTCTTTTTCTTAAAGTTGGAGATGGTGTGTTAATCAAGGGCTTGAGAGCCTGGCCTCTAACTTGCCAGTACGAAGAAAAAAAAACCCGAAATTTAACTGAATTTCTGAATGCCTCTATTGATTTTCGCATAACATCAGCGTCCACATTATCGCTTTTCATTAACCCTTCACGAATTAGCGTCACATTTTTGCACATTGCGGTGCTCAGGCTGCAAAACCAGTGACACGCGCCTGTTTTTCACGAAGTGGGTGCCGAAGTGCCCGGACGGCGGCTCGCCCTCTCCCCCGGGCACGGCGGGGCTCCCGAGCGTCCCCCGGGGGGGCGGCGGGCGCTGCCGAGCCCCGGGGAGCAGCACGGGCGGTGGCTGCCCGCCGCAGGCAGCCGCGGGGCTAAGGGGGGGCTGCGGGGGGGTGACTGGGGGGGCGTCCGCCGAGCACCGGCAATAAACAGCGGCCAAAGCCGGCGCGTCTGCCGCCAGCTCCGGGCGGGGAGGCGCGGAGCGGCCGCGCCTGCGGCGTGGTGAGGTGGATTTTTTTTTTTTTTTTTTTTTTTTTTTCCGCAAGCTCACCTTGATGCGGCGGGGAGTTAAAGGCCCGCTCTCGGCAGGGGGAGCTTTGTTTTCTCGGCACAGCTCGGGCACCGAGCGGCGGCACCGCTGCGCTCCGGCTGCACCGCGCCGGGGCCGGAGCTACCGGGGCCTAGGGGGGAGCCCGCAGGGAGGGCAGCCCCCGCCGCCGCTGGGATTTGCTCTCCCGCCGCCGCGCGGGGCCGGGGCACGGCGGAAGCGCCGGAGCGGCGTGTCGGGCTGCGCCGCCCCCTCGGGGGGACACCCGGCGGCTCGCCTGCGCTGCCCCGCCCGGGCCGGCCACGCTCCCCGCCCGCAGCGGGGTCCCGCCGCCGGCCGAACCGCCCCCGCGCCGCCGCCGAGACTTACGGCAGTTTTGTTACTTTCTCGGACTTAAATGGACATTTCCCGGGAACGGGCGTAGCCCGCGGGCGCCGCGTCCCGCCAGCCGCTCGCCGCCCGCCCCGCCGCGGGCACCGCCGCTGCCTTCGCCGCTCGCACCCCGGGGACGCGGGGGTGCCCGGCAGCGCGGCCCCTGCCAGCCCCCGCCCGCCCGCCCGCCTCTCTCGACGACTTTCTCCGCCGCCGGGAGCGAGAGCAACAGCCTGCCCGGCCCGGCCGGGCCAAGCGCCGCGGGAGGCGGCGAGGGAGCGGGCGGCGAAACGCACCGCCGAGCCGCGGCCCGGAGCCCTCGCCCCCGCGGCCTCTCTGCCGGAGCTGCGCGGAGCTGCCCCCCCGCCCCGCTCCTCCCGCCGCCCCGTCCCGGGCCGCGGAGCCACGCCGGGCGGCGCTGCGGGGGCCGGCGGCCGGGAGGAGAGCGCGCCCGGGGGGGCGCCCGCTGCCTCGCCGGGGCCCCCCGCGAAGCTGCCGCAGCCCGGCCCGCCGCGCCGGGCGCCCAAAGTGGCCCGCGCCCCCGCGCCCCGCGGGCGCCGCCCGGAGACCCTCGGCCCCCGCTGCCTCCTGCGGCCCGCCGCCGCGGGGTGCCTGGCCGCCGCCGCCCGCGCCCTGCTCCGCCGCGGCCCCGGCGCTCGCCCCGGCGCCCGGGGTGATGCCATGCCCCGCAACCACGGCGGCGGGGAGGAGGGCGGCTCCGCGGGGCTCTGGGTGAAGAGCGGCGCGGCGGCGGGCATGAAGGATGTGGAGTCGGGCCGGGGCAGGGCGCTGGCGAGCGCGGCGGCCCGCGGCGACGGCCTGCTGCTCCTGGGCACCGGCGGCGCGGCCGCCCCCGCCGGGCTGCGGGAGGGCCGCCGCGGGAAGCACGGCGCCCGCATGAGCCTGCTGGGGAAGCCGCTGTCGTACAGCAGCGGGCCGAGCTGCCGCAGGAACGCCAAGTACCGCCGGCTGCAGAACTACCTGTACAACGTGCTGGAGCGGCCCCGCGGCTGGGCCTTCGTCTACCACGCCTTCGTGTGAGTACCGACCCCGCTCCCCTCTCCTCCCGGCCCGGCCCCTCCCGGCCCGGCCCCTCCCGGGCGGCTGCACCGCACCTGCCCCCGGCCAGAGCCGCGGTGCACACCTCCCCTCCTCCCGCTCCGCTCCCCGAGCGTCGCTCCGCGGCCGGTCCCCGGGGAGGACAAGTCCCCCGCGCGCTGCGCCGAAAGTGCCTGGGAGTCACCAGCGGAGGCGGGGGAGCCACCGCCACCTGCGGCGCGGCGCTCCGCGGGCGACGGAAAATCCGCGCAGCCCCCGGCGGGAGGCGGTGGTGGCGGGGGCGGGGGGGAGGCTTGGTTCGCCCGGCAGAAGGAGCCGGAGCAGAGCGCGGCGGGGAGCACATGCTCGCTTGGCTCAGGGGCGCTTGAGGCCGCCGGGTTGCGGGGGAGGGGAGGGGGGGGGGGGGCTGCGCGGCGCTCCCGCAGGGGCCGCCCCGCCGGCCCCGAGGTTAGATGGGGCGAGGGGTGCCGGCCGCTCCCGGGCCCCTCCCCGTGGTGGCGGGGCGCGGTGGAGGCGCCGGTGGTACCCCCGGCGTGCGTTTCGCTTCGCGGAGAGCGAGCGCTGCGCGGTTTGAAAAGTTAGCGCCGCGGAGCCGCGCGGCGCGTTTCTTCCTCCCGCGTGTTTTCCGAGCGCGCGTGGTTTCCGCGCCGCAGGGAGTGCGGGGGGCGGCGGGGGCCGCGCCGCCGTCCCACGCGGGCGCTCGCCGCGGGACGCCGCCACCCGGACGCGCCCACCTGCCGCTCGCCGCCCCCGAGGAAGGGCGCGGGGCCCGGCCGCTCCTCCGGCGCTGCCATTTCTGCGCCTTTGCTTTTAGCGAGGGACCGACCCCTCCCGTCGCCCTCGTCCTGACAGAGCCGGGGGCTGAACCGCACGTCCCGGCGCATCGCTCTGCGCGGAGCGGGGCTGGCACCGCGTTGCGAAACTTGCGCTGCTTTACCGACGGAGGCTGGCGTGGGGGAGCTGTGGGAGGGGGGCCTGAGCCTGTAACGACTTAAAGTAGCCCCGGGGCTAGTGGTGTTCCTCAGTTCATTAGCAATCCCCTGGTTTTACGGGTTTTGGTAATATTCGGGGGAAAGGCCCGACGCAAAAGCCTTTTGGACGGCTGAGCGAGCCGTGCAGTGCGGGCTGGCAAGGAGTCACTGCACTGGATCATAGTCCTAGATGAGAACGTTGCGATAAATTGCGGAGGGAGGATGACAGGCATTACTGTATCGGGGATATAACATAAGGTATTTCTGTGTTTGGCTACCGAAAATAGAAATAAATCACAAGTTTTAACTGATACGCTGTAGGTAACTGTATTTCCACGATAGTTGCCGGAATCAAGCTAGCGGTTACAGCCACTTCAGGAAAAAAGCAACTGTTCCCTAAAAGCTGTTTGACAGCGTAAAGAGTGCTCCTCTCCTGGCAGCAGGGGAATCCCCAAATCCGACTTTAATAAAAGTTTTTATAAGTGAAAAAATACTTTGCCAAAACCATGGCAGTCTGATTAATGAGATACTTTGTGAATAGATTTATTTAGTAGATCAAAATAGCTATAGATAACAAGCAGTAGAAACATACTTAATGTAATATTTTACTCAGTAAATGGATTTTTGTCCACTTAGAATATCTGCCCATCCTCTCTGTTTTACTGTGAAAGTCAACTCCTACAGCTTGAACTTTCTTCTTGGAGGGCATTTATTTGTTACATTTTGCTGTTTGGGTTCTTACAGGTGTTATCCTGCAGCATAGATGAATGTAAATTAATGTTGTGAGAATCACCAAAGTATTTACTAGGAATTATCTTACTGCAGTGCCTGAAGTGGCAATATAAAATGTGTAAATTGTAGTTTTGGACCTTTCTCTTTGAGATCCTGAAGAAAATCATTAAAACAAGTACAGTTCGAGTTGGAAATAAGGTTGACAAGTTTAAACCTCAAAAAAAAAAAAAAAATTTCCAAACAGAGTGAAGTCATGACACAGCAGCACTGTAAACAAGGAAGATTGCCAGTTGCGTTTAGATAATTGCCTGCATAGAAAGAGTGCCAGTTTTAATTTTTAATTGCAAATGGCAATTTTGGCAGCTGTAAATGCCAACATTATATCTTTTATCTGAGCAGATCTGTGTGAAAGAGCTTGAAACATTACTGTAATATAAAGGCACCTAGTAATAATATTACCTTTAAGGATCTGTCACTGCTACAGTGTTTAAGGTGCATTTGAAGTTCCATTGGATTTCAGTTTGACAGCCATCCTCATTGCCAGCTTATAAATTATTTTAATGTATTTATATAATTCTGATTTAAAGACTGCTAGATATTCAGATAATATTTTTGGTGTTTCAGGCTCAATTTTTTCTAGCCACCTGATCAAATACAGTTGCATCTTGGAAAACACACCTTCTTACAGAATTAAAAAACAAAACAAAAAGCTCCAGCTATTTGAAAGAAAAAAGTCTTGAGACAAGTGGCCTAGAGTTGCGAAGAAATTACTAAGTACGTGGATGAGATGTCTGCTCCTACCTCTGTTAAACTGTTCTTGACTGCAGTGGAGCCCGTTACAGCTCTGTACTGTTTCTGTTTCAGGAATGGGCTATCTGGGGTGAGACCTTTTGTGTATATCATTGGTCTCCTGAAATGAAGCTCACTCTGATATGCAGGTTGAAGTAACACAAGGGTAGTTTCAGAGTTTCAGTTGGAAGTCTTAGATGTGGAAGTTTGTTTACATTTGCCTGTTTGTTTTTGAAATAAGAAGTGGGGAATTAAGCATCAGTTACAAACAAGAAACCATCCCTGCAGTGATTCTTTCATTGCTTATTTCCACAGGGAAAAACACTTTAGAGCTGATAATTATGCACAGTTCACTCTTTTTTCTTTTTGCCCTTTCAAATGAGAGAAGAACAGGCCAACCACCTGAGGAACGAGGGTTGTGACCTACATTCAGAAGTCAATTGGTTAGTTTATTTATAAATATAAACTTGCCAAATGCTGGAAAAGACAGCTGTTCTGCAAACTTCTGCTACCAGAGGAAGGATTTACTCTTGAGCAAAGGCCTTTGACTTCAGTAATGTTGTGCTGGGGAGCAGACCCATAAATTACGTGTTTCTTGGATCCTTTTTGGGCACCTCAGTAGATCTTTACATGGAAGCCCTAGTTAAAAATCTAAGATCTTTCCTGCAAGTTTTTGCAAAACTGCTTTTCAGATACCACGGTCTTCTGTTCTTAATCATTCAGGAACACCGAAAATACGAACACTTATCAAATCAGAAAAGAACATTCATACCATTTGTGAGTAATGAGTCAGTAACTTAAACTCCTGCTAGTAAAATATTTATGCCACACCACATCACCTACATGTGGAGCATGTGCATATTTAAGATGCGTGCGCCTACATTAAAATACTGTGATATTGTAACTGTTCAAAAGCATTGTCTTGGGATGTCATAGGATTTCTTTCTGTTGTTGCTGTGGCTGTTTATTTAGATTATTTTGGGTTCTTTGGTTTGATAAAAATGTATAGACATTGCCTTAGAATTATCAAAGGGGAATTACATATTTGTTGCAAATTTAACTCTGGGTTTCATCTCCAGTTGTCAAAAGGATTTTGTATTATTTTTATTCTTAATTGACATTCTGAAAAAGAGATGGCATGAGAGCTTCAGAAAAAAATACTGCTCTTTGATACTGTTTATACTGGTAGGGTATAATTAGTTGCATAAGTTTCCTAATTTAACATGTTGGATTTATTTCAGGAGTAATAAAGTTTCTGTTTCTTACAGACTTCTTTGTACTATACTCCATGCATCCCATGTTTGTTGTGGGGATGTCCTTCTCTTTACAAAGCCACCACCTTTTGCTCTGGAAGGTTCTGAATCACAAATCGCAGGGCTGGATGCGTGCACAGGGGCAGTATCACTTTGCATGACCTGTGTTGATACGTTTCCACGGGCATCCTCTGTTGGCCACTGCTGGAGATAGGATGCAGTGCTAGATGAATTTAAGAGCCTGTACGGTGTTCTTGTTCTATGTTCTAATCTAATGATGCCATCAAAGATTTAACTAGCTATTTTAGCTTTCCAGATCTGCCGGAAAGGACATAGCTTACTAATGATCAGATGGCAATTGAACAGCAGCATCTTTGCATGTGAGCTAACAGCGCTGCATCATACTGTGCCATTTGTATAATTAGGGAGGTTTCACATTCTGATTAAAAAAACCCAATAATGTGCAACAGCCTAAATACTTGCTTTTTCTCCTGCTATCAGAAAGTAGGAGAAATTATTTTAGCTCTTTATTTTATCCATCTCAAGTCATCTAATGAACTAGTTCTAGGTGCTCTGTGGGTAGATCTATGGCTTTCATCTTTTCAAGCACAATTTCAGAGTCAGGGTCTGATGTTGTTAGGACAACAATACATTTTTTATATGCTTTAAAAAACAAATAACAGCATGATATTTACAAATAACTAATAGTGTTGACAACAGAAATGATGTGGCAAAGCAAATCTTATTAGGTATTAAGGAGGTAAAAATTTAAAACTCTTTAAGTGTAACGCCTAAACTTTAGGAGGCATTTTCTTTCAGAGTGACAGTGAATGATGGTAGATATTTAGGTGCACTTCAGTGTAAATCTGCAGTGGTCTGCAACATCTGAGACAGTCTGCGATTCTGTATGTGTGCTTATTTCTCACTTAAACATTGTTTGGAAGAGACCTGTGGAAGTCACCCAGTCTGACAGGAAGGCCCAGTCGTGTCAGCCAGGGTTTGTCTAGACAGGTCTTAAACTTCACTGGATGGAGTTCCCACCACCTTGGTGGGTAGCATACAGGTCTGCAACACCCACCTGTTGAGAAAGGAGGGGTTTTGACATGGGGAAGGAAGAATGGGAGAGCCAACCTGAACCTCCCAAGTGGCAGTTTATGGCCATTGCCCCTTTATGTATCATCTGGCACTAGCAAGAAGAATTTGGCTTCTTTATCCTTGTAATTTCCCTTCAGGTAGCTGTAGGCTGCTACTAGGTCATCAGATCACCCTTTTGCCAGTCTGAACAAGCTCACTCCCTCAACTTCTCTAAGACACAAGCTCGAGGCCCCCGACTACCTTGGTTGCTGTCCAGCGTCTCTTCCAACTTCTGCACATCCCTGCTCAGCTGGAGATGGGGTGCACGACTAGGTGCCATAGTGTGAGGCCACCTAGAGTAGAGGAGAAAAATAACTTTCTACAGCCTGATGGCCCCATTCCTCTAATGCGGTTGTGTGCTGCTTGTCTTATTTTTGATGAGGGCACGCTTATGCTGCTGTGTCCACAGGAACGCCAAGGCCCTTTTTGGTGGGGCTGCTGCCCAAACAGTGGGTTGTCAGCCTGTATGGATGCATGGGATCCTTCTGCACCAGATGCAGATCTCTACTTTTCTCTTAATTGGACTTCATAGGTTTTTATGTTCACATCCTGAATTTTCTTGTGCTACCTCAGTCACTATACACTGACCAGAGAGGTGGAAATAAAACAATCTTTAAAACCACTTGCATTTTCTCCGTGATTGTCAGAGAAGGTAAAATGTTCAACAACCCTTCATTCCTCCTCTTTCCTGGACATGTTGTTCACGGACAGCAGTCCTCTCCTCACGAGCAATAAATAACATCTACCTTCTTTTTTTCGCTTGTTTTTCGTTGGAGCACTATTGCCCACCTCAGGATTTTCAGTAGATAAGTATCAGAATTGTTTATGATGTGATGTATACTTACCTTAGTAAAATACTGTTTCGTGTTTTATTTTTTGAGGCTTGGCCTACTAAGTTTTCTCATTTGTACTGGACTCGCTTTCCCCCTCAAGAGCAGTGATCCAGAGGAGACAACAAATTTGCCATAAAAATCAAAACTGATCCTCTGAAAGAAGAGAACAAAAGGCTTTCTCTGAGAAAGTGTCACCAAGATGTGGGTTGGGAAAAGTTCCTGCATGTGGAATTTCTTGTATTTGTCATAGGATTTATTTCTAAACGGGATTAGGAATTATGGATAGGAAGGTGGATAGTATCTTAGGTTAGTGTTTGGTTTTCAGATTTTTAAATAAACGTACAACCTTTGCAAGCATGGTCTTCATCTTTTCTCCATTTTAAAGCAAGAAGTGAGTTAAGAGCTTTCTTTGTAATTATCTTTTTGCTGTAATTTTTTCCCCTCATGCAAAAATCATGCAATTGGCATTATATTTGGGGGTGACAGTCCTATCTCAGATCTGCTTTTCTTGGCGTGTCAGTCTTGGGCGTGACATTTCTTGTCTTCCTTATTGAGTGTCTTTTATGATGCAGGGACGCTTGATGAACTTCCTGTGGTCTCATATGGTGAAAGAAGTTGCCCTAAATTATAGATTTTTGTCCAGGGGTCATAGGATCTATGAATGCATAATGTAGCATTAAATATGTGCTGTCTCAAAGGAGTAGTTGTTTCAGAGGCTGCAAGAAAAACTTTAATTGCCTGTGAGACAATATTTTGTGACAGATTTTCAGAGTAGGCTCTAGATGATAGCTTAATGAGCTAGACACCTTTTTTTTACTTTTTTTTTTCCCCCTATACTTTTTAAGTTTCCCTGGTCTTTGTCTTTTTAAAGCAAAAATAAAAGTCATGATATCTACACAGACTTGATGCTCTTTCCGTGCTCCAAATCTGACTACATTTTTTAATAGCTATTCATCCTGGTTTACTGTTGTTGTTTGTAGCTTGATTAAGTTCCCTAAACTGGGTGAAAGTACAATTGAACTGATATTTTTTCAATAATTGCAAATGTTTTCTAGCATCAGCCAAATGGAATACCAATGATCATTCAGTCATTAGTAGTGATTTCCCTATTCATGAGGATAAACGTCATTAATATATTTACCAATACTCATAAAAATGCAGTGAAATTTTTCATAATAGTTTTGGTGCAAAGGGAAAGTACATGGTTTGTAATTTCATTAATCTTTTTATGGAGAAAATATATAAAAGCAAAAATTTATATTCCTAGACAGTGTAAACTTCTGACATTGCAAATAAATCTCACTGCTGTAAGGTAGTTGTTTTTTAATAATTCAAAGGTAAAACTGAATTGCCAAGTCTTTAACATTTTTATATGGTTCATATTTCCATTACCATAAATGTCTGATGAAAATTAATGAAATTTGCCACTGATTTTAATTGAAGCAAAAGTGAGTCTTCTGCACACAGGTAAAAGAGGTGGAGCAGAAAGCATAAATAACACTATCTTATGCAAAATCTTTAACATGTATACACAACAGACATCATTTGCTACATTATTCCTAATGAGGCACATGTTTATTCTTACAATAAATGTTGCTTTTTCCCTTTGCAAACCATTAACACAACAGAGCGTGCATTCTTGGCTTTTTTAATTAATGATGGTGTATTGAGATCCACTTCTAGATTTGTATTATATAAACTATACTAAGTTTGGGGAAACATGTATTTTTGTTCTCCTTTCTTCTTTTCTCTGAGAGATTTTTTTTGAAAGTTTGGTTTACAGATTTCCTGTAAGAGAGCAGAGGTAGATTACCCAAGGGATTGCCACCACAGCTCAGTTAAGGTTGAAAATTCATCAGCTGTAAAGTTTATCAATTGCAGAAGAATTTCAAGCAGTTGCTGTGCTCATGTGCAAAGTAAACTTCCTTTAAATATATTAATTAAAAGTTCAAAGCCTGTCTTACAGGTCAGCTGCACTTAAGAAATATTTTCAATTTTCTGTTGAGCATTAGATTTATCTTGTGATAGTGGTCTGAGTTGCAGTGTAATTGCGTTACAGGAAGCTCAGAAAAACATTCATCATTTTGGGCACTGAAGTGTAGTCTCAGGCAGTGTCCTCTACTTGAAAGACTATGTGATTACTTCTTAATGTATACAGTCTGATCCAGTGCTTCAGAAGTGGACACAGTCCTCCAGCTAGCCATATCTGAATTTCTCTATTTGGCCTTCACCCAAGAAAATCTTCAAACATAAATATGTGTATTTTTCTTTACAGAGATGGACATAAATATGTAGTAAGCATTTTCTTGAAGAATGAATGATTTTCAAAGGCATGGAGTACCTGCAGCTTCCTTTCATTATTCTATTGTGCATTCAATGGGTAATTCACTTTTTTCTCCCCACTTGTATAGAAAGAAGTTTAACAAATTAATCATGCTCTTAAACTGATTAGAAATAATGAAGAAAGGAAGTTCTGTACCTGCCCACTTCTTGATTTAAGCAATATATTCCTGTTTGTCTTGGCTTCCTTCTTGCTTTGAGACTCCCTAGTTCAACAAAGCAAACATATTACGCCTTTCAAGATTTCTGTAGAGTTTTAATTTTGTTGTAGTCATACCTGATATCATATGGTAGCAACAGACTGGTGCCAGCAGTCAAATATGACCAAACCAACAGAGTAAAAACTTTCTGCTTTGATAGGAAAAAAATGCTACTGAACACTTTCAGATGCCTCCTCAGTTCACTAGTGACATAGATTAGAGCATTTGCACACACCCTTTTGAGGTCATTCAGTCAGAAATAGCATCTAACTTCTCCTAGGGCATTAAATTTAATTGCTTCATACAGCCTAAGCTCATCCATAACCGTGGTATCTGAGAATTACCCATTAGAAGCAAATGTATAAATCTTCCTCTTCCAAGCTCTTGTGGCAGGAGTGCACTTAAAAGTTACTGCTGGGGCCTTTCTGAATAAGCAGAAGAATCCTGACATACTTGAGAGGGCCTTTTGTGGGAAAATTAAGATGAAATATTGTTTTGGATGCATTTCTGTAAGTAGTGGGGGTGGAGGGCCACTGATCCTTGGCAGTGAGTTTGGAAATGTGGGTCGGTCTCCCCAGGAGACAAGTCTGTATCAGTAACCACATCTTTTCAATGACAGAACTGCCACATTGCCAGAGAATGACGGGTGATGGCTCAGTCAAAGCTGGCATGGTGAGGCTGGAGTGGTGTCAGCACTGCAGCCAGGGCTGGTGAGCAGGTAATGTCCTCTCCCCTTCAGTGGCCCAACACTGGAAAAGAGGCATTGCTGTGTTGCCAGAAAATCATGCAGCGAACTCATCAGCTTGAAAAACTCTTTTATATCCAAGAAAGTTGTGCTGACTGGGGTTAGAAGTAGTCACTAAAATCATTAGGAGGAAAGAAATCTCTGCTCTCATTTCTGTGCTGTTGATACTTTGCTGTAGAGTCAGGGTTTTTTCATAGGCATCAGATGAACCATTGCCACAGGAAGGAGCAGTCTTGCTCTTTGCTGCTCTCTGCAAAAGGATGCGTCTAGGTGGCAGGAAATGTAAAGCGGCATGTGAATGAGCTACTTGCAGGTATCTGTGCAGTGGGGAGGAAAGAAGAGCCTGTGCTGGCAGTTGGCGGGTTTTTCTTAGACCTGTCCCTCAGGCCCTTCTGAAGTGCAGTTGGGAGGCAGAACTTTGAATCATAGAATCGTAGAATCTTTTAGGTTGGAAAAGTCCTTTAAGATCATTTGAGTACAACTATAAGCTTAACACTGTCAAGTCCACCACTAAATCATGTCCCTAAGTGCCACATCTATATGTCTTTTAAATACCTCCAGGGATGATGACTCAACCACTTTGCTGGGCAGCCTGTTCCAATGCTTGATAACACTTTCAGTGAAGAAATTTTTCCTAATATCCAATCTAAACCTCCCCTGGTGCAACTTGAGGCCATTTCCTCTTGTCCTATCGCTTGTTACTTGGGAAAAGAGACCAACACCCACCTCACTACAACCTCCTTTCAACCTCCTTTTCTCCTGCCTTTGACCCCACCTACTTGTTTTTACTAGAAATCTTAATTGAATGTTGTTTTTTTCAATGAGGTTCCAGTATACTTCCTATGCAACTGTGGTTAGTCGCAATAAGTATGCGTGTTCTCAAGTGATTTATTTAATTGCTAGTCATTTAGTCTGTAGACGTTTCTCTCTTTGAGATGTCCCAACTGCGTCTGTAGACTGAAGATGAAGCAGAATTTAGAATAAAAGAGGAACAACTTCGTTAATGTCTATGGGTGTTGTAAATTTTTATATAATAAAACAGGTTGTTCGAACAGACATATTTCTTTCCCCTTAAGCTTAGAAAGAATAGATTTCATTTGGTGGTTGGAGATACTGTCTGGAAAGAAGTTAACCTTCCTCAAAGGTTGCACTGACTGCTGACTAAACTCGTGATTTGGCTTCCGCAAATAATCTGTTTGCTGGGTACTGGAATTGAGAGGTTATTGTAGGCAGTGATGAGGCAGGTGGTGATCCTGAATTATAAATACTAGAAGGAATTCTGATTTGCATCCTGAAAATGCATGTGGACATACTTTTTAGTGGTATAGTTTTAGGCACTTACATAATAATTAGAAGTCAAACTGATCATTGATAAAAGCTCTATCTTTCAATCACAGATGATGGCAAAAACCGATCTGAATTAGAGACATTTTTATAAAACTTCTGAAGTTATACTTGAGAAAGTCTTCTATGGAGAGCAGAAGGCCTATCCTGAAATCTTCAACGCTACTAACTTATGTACGTGCAGGAACTCCACATGAGATTTTGCTGTTTGGAGTCATTATGTAGGGAGAGTTATGGTGAGAGCATTTGTGGAATTGCAGAGGCAGGAGAAGTTATCTAGGTGGGAACAAAATCATTGAGGTGAAGGAGAATTTATGAATGCCTACTTGACTGTAACAGTATTTGACCGATACTGAATATTACTTTCAGGTTAGAAATGCGTTTGTCTTATAGAAATAATATGTTTTTAATTAACATTTTCCCCCTTTTATTATCTGCTTTCTGAGGAGACAAAGCTGAAGTACTAGTGTGAATCAATTTATTGGATTTCTATATATATAAAACATGGTATTGATCTTTAAATTTTTCTTCCATTGAGGTCTTGACCTTGTCTGCAGTCCTGAGGAAATAATCAGTAATTCTTTTACTACAACATGAAAATTTTATTCACTACCTGATTGTGTTTCTGATTGCTTTTCCTTTGGTAAATGTTCATGTAAATCTCCCTGCTGAGTCTGAGCCTCAAATGGTTTATTCCCATCTGGGTCCACTCTCTGCTGGAGCTTAGGTCACTTTTTAGCTGCTCTTGCAGGTCATTTGATGTGAAGGGATGCAGCCGGGTCAGCACAGTGCAGCCCAGTCTCTGACCTCCAGCATGACTACGCCTGCACTTGGAAGAGAACCTGGGGAGGTGCATCTGACATTCCAGTACTTCTGAATACCCTTTAGCTTGGTCAGAAATACAGTCCTCAGGGACTTTTTCTGCAGGAAGGAATTCAGTCAGTCTTATTCCTGTCCAGGGAATTTCTCCTTGAAACCATAGCTGAATTAATAATATCCATAAAATATCAAAGACATCTAAAATATTATAATATTCAATTAAATGTTGTTATTGCTGCTGTTCATTAATGGAAGAGCTGGAGCTGAAGTAGCTGTACCACACTGAAACACGATATCACACCAGTAATTGCAGGAAGAGAAGTATTTACTTGGAAAAATCCTTTGTATGATTTTGCTCTCCAGTATTTTTTCATCTGCCCATATCTCTAAATTACCTCACTGCAGTGAAGGGTCATGGGATTCTTTTTGTCTTCCCTTTATCACCAGCTTTAGGAGTTAATAATAAATAATATAATGGATAGTGACTGAAAACTCAGATATATTAAGACAGCAAAATGACATTTCAGATACAATCTGTATCTGGAAGATAAAATTAGCAGAGTTCTCAGTATTTAAGAAGTATGATTTTATGAAATTTTGATTGTGTTTTTCAGGTTTATTAATCCCTGGCAAAATTATGCTCTTCTCTGTCTTGAGCATAAAAGAGGCAAATCTCTGTG
Organism: Strix uralensis; assembly: GCF_047716275.1. Lineage (NCBI taxonomy): Eukaryota > Metazoa > Chordata > Aves > Strigiformes > Strigidae > Strix > Strix uralensis. The sequence goes on from NC_133974.1 coordinate 34,677,137, forward strand.
AAATAAGACTAAAATGAAAATGATCCTGGATGAAAACGTGAACAGTTGTAAAGATTTTGAAGTCATTTAGAGAAGAGTCTGTCAAGAGATCTGAAGTGTATTTTGATTTGGGGAATGAGATAAGTATATTAGGGAAGCCCACTCATCTCCCAATACCTACACTGGGCATCCTGCAATGAACCAGTGTTTGCTTTCAGCACCATCCAGTGTGTGTCACAGAGCAATGTTTATGAACATACAGGGGATCTGATGTATTCAGTATGTTGCACTGGCTCAGTACTGTAATGGATATGTGACGTTGGCAGGTTATGCTGTTCCAAGTATGGATCTGTGGATTAATTTCAAACTGAGGACTGCCGTGCCAACCTCTAGAGGGTGTGCAGGTGACGGCAACAAATCACTACACATACAGTTCATACTGTTTTCTGGCAGGAGGATGAAACTGGTATCTCGCAGTCTAGCCCTGGGAATTGCTGAATTGCTGGTTATGTGTTCTAAAAAATCATTAACATTTTTAGTTTGATTAAAACCAATAATTAATGCAGAATACTGGAAAAGTGTTAGAATACCTTGTGAAAATGATGGCACACACAGCTACAGCTCTGCAGGATGTCATTCACTAATCCACAAACTTCTTTCATGTACCAAATGCAAGTTCATGATTAAATAATACCAAGTATTTGTATCATTTTTGTTCTTGGGTGTTCTAGTTACCTATCTAGCTATCTGTCAGTGTCTTAGATGCTCTGCAAACAGTGAAAAATCTTCACAAAAGAAATCTGTCTTTTCTCTTGGAATAATATGGAAAGGCACCACAATGGCATTGGTCAGCATCGTAGGCAAGAATGTCAATTCTCCCCCTACATTCTTCTAAATTACTGTAGACAACAATGTCACTGTCTTTTATTGAGGATGTAACCCAGGCATCATTGTTGAGACGGATCTTTATTATTGCTAATATGATTTCTGTCTGCCTAATATCTCAAAGGTATGACCTATCTGTTGCTACAGCTCAAACTATCGCTCATTCTAAACGTTTCAGTTCTTGCAACCTCCTTCTGTCTGGACTCAGCAGTATGCTCTGAGTGCTCATCCCTATGACTGTATAACCCCCTCCCTCAGCCCAGAGTTAGCTCCTCTTACTGCCTAGGGAGAAAGTTATTTCTCTTAACTTTCAATAGCTGTAAAAAAGCATCTGGCTATTTAATTTTTAAAATTACATTTATAACTTAATAACGAAAAGAGAAAGTTAACTTTGCATGATTCATTAAATGGAAAAAAAAAAGAACAAATGAAACCGTTCCTTTCTGCTGCATCTGACAACCTCAGCAGCACGTGATAGAAATGCTGTTCATTCAACGGTAAACTACTGACAGCAGAGGACTAATGTGGGTGCATTTCTAATTTACTGCAACTAAACCCCACTTCAGTAAACCTGTAACTAAAACTGTGGTGTATTTTTTTCCAGTCACTTTTTGAAAGTGACATTTATTTTAGCAAATACTGAGCTGTTACATTAGCTGGAAATTTCACTGTGTAATGGTTTTATGAATGTTATATATCATGTGCTTAATGAGAGTTTTCTTCCTGCATTATTTGGCTTTGTCTGAAGATACTGACTTAGAGAAATGGATGCCTGGTAGAAGAACAAGCAGAATGGCAATGCAGCTTCCCAGCACGTGGCAGGGATACCAGGGTCCAGATGAATTAATGGTGGTAAAGATACACCTAGTCTTACCACTTTTTCTGAGGTTGGGAGCTAAAAAAACCAGCAGATATTATGTGGCTGATAGAAACTAGTAAGAACGTGGGGAACGTAGTCAATGGGATGCCCTATGAGAACAGATTGATACCAGTCTCAAGAGTTCTTTGAAACAGACTGTTGTCAAAATCCTAGGGCTTGACAAACTTTGAGAAACGTAGACATGAATTGGACTAGTTTGTTCAATTTAAGGTATGTTTTTATGAAGCATCTTCTCTCAAAACAGGCCTCTGCATCTGCATACTTTTGCAGTCTGTAGTATGGAATGAGGATGGACTTAATGCTCTTCAGCTAGTTTAATTAATTTCAACTGATCACATTGCTGTGATATGATCACTGTGTCTTTGGAACATTCTATCAAACTTTTAAAGCCTTGTATAAAGTCTAATTTTTCAAAAACAGGAGTAAAAAAGAGTGTTTTTGCTTGTGACCTAGGATGGAACAGCAATTCAGATCTTTGCAACTAGAAGTCTAAACCTCTACAGATGACAGGTGTTTAAAATTGATATATATATTGTGTCTAGGTAGGCCGAGTCCACTATGTCTGCTGTTTGGGTTCTGCATTGGATCATTCAATACATTGTGTTCATTAAAATAGACCCTAGAATTTGTTTGCCTTTTTAGTGCCTCAGAGAACACACTGGGAAAGCTAGAAATGTATGGCCTTTCTGTTCACACAACCATAGCAGACCAAAGAGAACCCATGCTTTCCTGAAACCTCAACCTTGTTCACATCTTCCCCAAAGACAAAGCAAAGCAAGTAGGACTGTCAGCTCTTTTATCCTGAGGGGGGGAAAAAAAGCTCACTGGAAAAACGTGGTTATTCCTTTTTTTTTTTTTAACGTGGAAAGTCGTGGCAAGCTTTTGAGTCTGAAGTGAAATGTTTCTAGATTTTTTTTTTCCCAATGTAAAGGTGAAGAAAATCTTCTTTTTCTTCTTAGCAGATTTCAGGTGTTTTCTAAAAAGCCACTCAAAATAAAGACATTAGACTTCCCTTTGAGTGGCTTTTTAGCTACTCTGCCAGTCAATTTTTTCTTCTTTTGGTTGTGCCCAGTTGGTTTCCTAAGGGACTAATGATCTTCTCCTACCTCTGTGCTCTCTGATTAACTCAAGTCCTCCCTCAGGGGACCATGGAACTGGAACTTAAGGGCTCGCTAATGGTCACCCTTGTAAGAGGACCCCATGGACATTGCTGAGGGGTGAAAAGAACACAGCTTCTATCATAGTGGTTTATTTCCTTTGAAATTTCAGCACCATGCTGGCATTCAGCTCACACTGCTCTGGGCTTTCAGAAAACTCTTTGATGCATTCAAGCATGTAGATGTTTATAGATATATATATATATGTAAAAGCGCTGACATACATTGCTGTCCCCATTAATAAAAGCAGAGAACATGATTTATATTTTATTGAGTCAAACACTAGTAGTTTTGGATAGAGAAGTCTTTAGCAGGTACCAAATGGCAGTTCAAATCCTAAAGCTGTTTACTAGTCATTAATTCCAGGCTCAATCCAGAAGCTCTTATTCAAGCAAAATACCAGTGAAGTAATAGGATGCTTTATCTTTGTATTCTTGAATTTTCTAAGAGTGCTGTGTAATTTAAAAAAAATTTCTACTTCAGGTTTCTATCAGCCTCGTGTCATCGTTGTCTTGTGCAGCCTCACGAGGGATTGCTTGTGCTGCGTGAACTGCATTATGTTATATGGTAAATCATCTGCAGCTGCAGTGGATCACAATATGCTGTAGACAATGTTTTTAGACCTTTGCTTTAACCATTTGCAATGAATAACAGAGACTGTAAGTGGCAAAATACTTTTCCTTCAAAAGTAGCCATTAAAATACTCCTGCAAAAGTAACCATAGTTTGGAAAATGATATGGTACAAAATAACGTATTTTGCTACATACAGTTTTATTCATTTCTGAAAGTGATTGTTCTCTTGCAGGCATGGAAATCTGGATATGCTCCTAAGGTAAAATCAATAGGAAATACTTCAGTTGTTCAAATAGCTCTTAAACATATTTTATTTAGTTTGATAGCTGATTGTATATTATGTTTGCAGCCTTTGTGCAAAGCAGTGTTTAATAGCAGAGTTTGCTTCATAATTAATATAAATGAAGACTGTTCTTCGTATTATCAGTCTAAAAACCCCCACGTATTCATATAATGCAGTTGATGTGAAGTTGCCACACTGCTTGGAATTTATTGCCATATTGCTTGACACATAGCTATCAACAAAAAGAACCCCTTGCAACTCAAACTCAAGACTTATAACCTCCCGTTTAGAAAATGACCTTACAAGTTAGTCAAATGACTGGATTAGCAGGGTTATAACGGTTCTATGGAACAGTAGCTATTAATGGAAAGTTCTCAATATTGGCATGGATCACTTACTGGTTTCTCCTACATTGCCTATGTATGCAGTGGTTATCAATAACTATAATTGCTTTGTAGCAATTCTCAGGCCATTCTCTTACTGTTATGACTAATTTTTAGATTTCCTAAAATTTAGGCAGAAAATATCTAGGGATTAATCTACTGTTTTGTTTTGTGCTTTGTCTAACAACTTTGTGTAAGTTGATAATTATTAATGGCCACACTTGGGGCATGAAAACAAATATCCTAACATTCTCATGATGAACTACGTTTTCGTTTGAAATCTCTGGGACCGTATTTGGTTCAGTTGATTTACATAATTTGCTTGCATAGTATTGTGAAAGAGTAAAGTAAAACAGCTCAGCTGCACCTGACATCTTAGAGATGTTTCCAAGTGAAGAGACCTGGACAACCACTTTTTTTGGGAAGTCACCTGGCCAGTTGCCCACCTGTCATGGACCACTTCCAAAGACAGCACCCGAGCTTACCATTTTAACTTAAGGTTGATGACAAAGTCTCAGCATGAGTTGCTAGTTAAGTCTGGCTTTCTACCAGTTCTGTGTTTGTCGGAGTCATTAAAGGAATTAAATCTGGCTGGAAGTTTGTTTACAGAGAGGGATGATTATCAAGCAAAAAACCTTGCATTTATAAAGGTGTAAAAAGGTGGTAGATAACTGCTGGCAACCAAAGATATCACTGCTTTAGTGCACTTACCCTTATTTGATGTTTAATCCTGTTCTGTAACATTCAGTTTAGAGTAGTTGGTCCTCTGACTCACTGTGTAAGGTCACACTTGTGATGATATTCTCAGCAGTACTGGGGACAACTACTACTTTGATACTGTTTCCTGTTGTGAACTTCTTCCTTGCAGTGTGGTGTATGCTAATACATTACAACTTGCAGCTTGCAGTGTTTTATTGCTTAATTTAACCATAGCTTGCATTTCTTATGGTTTGATTGGTTGGCAAAGCATGGAGAAATTCTGAGTCAGACACACCTATTTCTGGATGCCCAATATGATTAGGTGCAGCCCTGAAGGAACACGTTTTGTGCAACTTTCCAGGCACACAAAATGCAGAAATATGAGGGATGGTTTAAAAATTGTTTGGAAGAAAATAGTGCCATTTAACTTTGAATTATGATTGTACCTGTTCTGATGAGCCTCTTGGTAATGATGACATTCTGCTTTTTTTTTTTTCCCCTCTATTTTCTCGTTGCTTTTTTTTTTCTTTTAATAATTATAACTGTGATACATATGAAATATGCCAGATGGACATTCCTGGAAATGTAGGTGTCCTGTATAACCTCAGAGTGGCTATACAGAACCAGCATTGTCATTAAATTCCACAGATTTCTGTTTTCTGTAGCCCTGTCCTGGGGCATTGCTGTTGAAAGTGAGTTTTGTTTCTGTAGCTTGTGTAGTCTGGTTTGCATGACCAGCCTGCTAAAAAGTGTGCTAATTAGTGGTACTGCAGTTGGGTGCATGGTGCCGATTGAAAAAAGGACTGAAACCAGCAGCTTGTATTCCAGGGGACACAGGAATTATTCACTGCGGATAATTTTTGGCTCCTAACAATTGGGTTTGAATTTGTCACTAGGAGAGGGAAGCAGTTTGATTATAAATGTCTTACTAAAAAGGAAAAGTATCTGAAAAATGTTTCCATATATTTGAAGGCTAAGATTCTATTGAACAGATAAGTGTTAACTGCATCAAACATGATTACGTGCCTAATTGCTTGTGTGTAAGTAACAGAGTAAAATTGTTAGGGGTATTAACTGAGACACACCTGGAAGCAATTAAACCCAGCAGTATATAGTATTGGTTTTCTTGAAATTCAAAAAAATCTTTCAATTCTCACAGCACAAAATCACATACCTCCATGTATTGAAAATATTGTGTCCTAAGAGAAGTGGGTAGAATTTAAGGGCATAAGGAAAAAATTCCATTTTTATGCACTTCTATAAAGAAACCCAGAACCTATTTTTAGTTTTTCTTTAGATTTATCTTTTGAGGTTTGCCATTGTTTTATCTGCTTCATTTGAGAGCTCATGTGCTGCATCAACTCTACCCTTGGCATGGTTTTCTCTGGGAGGTGCCAATAAATGTTTGCCAAGGTGTGGCTGTGTGGGAAACCTGGCTTGCTTTTTGGTGCTGTTAAGCCGCTGGTCTGCTGTTGTTGTGGTAGTTACTTCAACTCTGGGTAGTCAGTCTTGAAGTCTGTAGTAATGTGAATACTAGGTTTGGATCACTATATTTTTATATTTATGGTTACTTACGCTTTTTCCCTATTGTGTATCTTCATTTATTTTTTGTTAAATATATGGTCTTATGAGTCTTGTTTATTTCCTCTACTAAAAATAGTTTACATATGAATTTCTTATCTGTGAAACCTTACGTTAAGATTAAAAATACTCCATTTAAAATATACATATTGCAAACCGGTATTAAATAGTTAAAACTAGATTATTCTGTTTCTTTTATTTAAAATCCAGTTAAGTAGGTAATAACAGTAAATGCATTCCCTAACATTCCAGTAAACAGCATGGACAACATCTTGAATTACCAAGACAGAAAAAATGAAGTGACATTGGAGACACAAAGAGTGGAAATATACAGCCAAAGCTGAAATTCTGTGAAATTGCTGTGGTATTTTTGGTTTATTTTTAAAAAGGAAATAATTTTTATAAAAGTATCATTCTAAAACCCATACACAGTAATTTTTTAAAAATAATATTGATGTGAATGAGCATTTATCCCTTGCTGTGTAGTGGCATTTCTTCTGTGTTTTAAGCTTGCCTTTCCTTTCTATGATGTTGTTTGTTTCTTTTGACCTAACAGGCACACACTGGATAGGTGTGCCAGTGCAATGTGAGCATATTTAACTGTTATAACTGGTTTATTCTTCATGCTAAATGCATACCAGAAGTACCACCAAGTGAATCAATTCTATCAAATTGGAGACCTGCCTTAACGTGCATCCATACAATGGACAGAGCTTTTATATATAAATATACGTGTACGTATGTACAAACATGTTATTGAATGTAGCAACTCCTGAAGTCGAGGTGAAATGATGCAGGCTTTCTCCTTTCCACACCACTTGGAACTAACTTGCATCAGAGTTAACAGGCTGCGTCTGTTCTGTCTTGTACTTGGCCGTGGGCTTCTTCTGGGCATCAGGTGGTAGTCCTTTAGCCCTTACACATAGTCCATGGGCTTTTTGGTTCAAACTATCCAAAAGAATGAGAAAACTATGTTGCAGCCCAGCAGAATGGTGCTTTTTATAGCACAAAACTTAAATCACATGTTTTATGGCCTGTCAAGTAGCATATGAGCCAGATCTGTGGCCACTTCATCCATTTGGTGTCCTTCTCCCCAAAAATGAGGGGTCATGGGAGCAAACTGTCCCTGAAGACAAAGAGCAAACCAGAGCTGGGGACTGAACAGCTGAAGTGTTCAGGAGTGCAGTGCCCAAGACCTCGTCCTGGCCACCTTCTCTTTAGCAGTGTAGGCATACCCAAAGATACCTATAGCTCTTTCTGCAGAGCGTCCCTAGGTCATTGTGTAGAAGGGGTGACTGGCAGTCAGAACTCATGGAGAATGTTCTTTGGAGAATGTTCTTTGTCTTGTGAAAACGTGGGATTAAAAAAATTCCATCCCAAATTGCAGTGAAGAGCTGGCTTTCACTGTTTCCCAAATCAAATGTAAAAATATGTCTTAGATAAATGCTGTGCTTCAGTGTTAGCCACTTTGTACATTTTTTTTAAATGTACTGAGCTTCACTTCACTAAGAGGACTTTTTCACCTGAATCGAAATACTTCACAGACTCCTCAACATTCCTGTGAAGTACAGATAAAATCAATCATTTCCTTTGATGAAAGTTTATATGCTTGTGAATCAGTATGTTTTATTTCGGGAGAAAGTTTTACTAAAAATTCCCAACCAGTCATTTTCTCTTTTCCATATCCCCTCTTTTCTTTGCAGATGACCAACATGTGGAAGGGCAGTGAGACTCCCACCTGAGATTTCTTGCTGCATTTTTCATGAGGAATTCACAGAGGGAGACTGATACTCTAAGAGATGAGCTTCTTCACTCTGGCTGGTGCTCTAGGAAGCACAGTTCAGTATTAAAAGTGCAAAGTAGAGTTGGGGAGCTGAAAGGGTGGAGAGAGTATGGAAGGACTGCTGAATACTGGTTAAAAGCATTAGAAGCTATTAAAAGAATTTGACAAGCTGACCCCCAGCTTTAACCTTTAATCACCTACTTTGACTCCTCCAGAAAGGCAAAATTATTTGAAAAGGTTGGTGAGTGTCTGGGCTGGTTTTTGAAACTTGGTGAGCAAGGGTGTTCTGCTTTAAAACTGTAGGAGTTGTATGCATAAGCAAGTATTTCACCCTTTCTTAAACTCAGACTTCTGTGTCCTTGGTAATGCTTTCAGTTTGGATCTTAGTGTTTTCCAGGGCTTCTGCTGTAAGGAAGCCAAGGACCATGCAGCAGTGCTCAATAACCAGCATCCCAGCTGGCTGCGGCACGTAACCGGGCTTGCACTGCACATGCACCAAAGAGACTAGCTTTTGCCTTTACTGTTATCAGGGGCCCAGGTCTTATCCCTCATTACTGCAAGCATAGCTCTATACTGTGGAACAATCCAGATTTTCAAACCTTTAGTGAGCTGGCTGCAGCGTGGCTGTTCCAGGCTCCACCTTTTATCCCACCAGAGATGCAGACATCCCCAGAAGGATCCACATAAAATGAGTTGTTACTCTTCCAGATAGAATCATAGCATCATAGAGTATTTTGGGTTGGAAGGGGCCATTAAAGGTCATCTAATCCAACCACCTTGCAACAAGCAGGGACATCTTCGACTGTATCAGGGACATCTTCGACTGTATCAGTTGCTCAGAGCCCCATCCAACCTGACCTTGAATGTTTCCAGGGATGGGGCATCTACTGCCTCTCTGGGCAACCGGTATATTGTTTGCTTACTTTTACCTGAAGCCTTGTATATCTAAATAATGTTTTAGAAGTATATTGTATCCCCTATCACTCACTGAAAAAGGTGACTCCCTTCATATGTATTTTTTCATATATGTATAATTACAATTTTTCTATCTTGATATGGGTTCTTTTAAAGACCTCTAATGGAAGTGAGCAGTTCAGATACCAAGTGCAGCATCTGTGGACTTTATATGAATGTATGAAATGTTTGGACTGATAAATAATGAATGTAGTAGTATTTTTCTGTTTAATAGTATGATATAGTATTTTTAACCTGTTTATTTTTATCTGTGCATGAAATACTTTTAAGATAAAGAAGCCTTTTTGTTATAAAACTAATCAAAGGATAATTCAAAGCAAAGTTGCTGTTACAAGTTAGAAATATTCTTCAGGTTGTTTAACATTTCACAACTCCTTGTTGAGAGAATGCAAATGAAGCAAGCCAGTAAAGTGAAGACAAGTTGATGTTACACTCTGGTGTTGCTTCTTTTAAATTTGGCTTAAGGCATAAAATAACAGCTTGAGAAGCCAGTGCAACAACCACTAACTTTTATGATTCATTTAAAGTAGTCACATTTTTAAGCATGAAGGAGCTTTTTGAGGCTATGCTCTTGATATAAAAAAATATTCGTAGCAAAATGTGCCCTTAAATGTGCTTACGTTTTTCTGCCAGGCGCTGCTGTAACACTGGTGTGGATTTCTTAAATCAGGAAAATAACCTAAAAACTGTAGGGGTTTTTTATGTCACGTTGTGAAAAACCAATCAAGCTTCATTCAGCATTGAGTTCTGGGAAAATAATATGTTTGTTTGGCAACTTCTATTATTCCTAACCTTACTAATCTCAGTTAATAGTTGTTTCTAGAGGAGAACCACAAGGAAGTGCCACAGGAACCTGTTGATCATGCTGCAGGTCTAGCTGCAAGGGAGACAGATGGCTGACGACTCTCCATACCACTTTGCTTCGCACTCCTGCCCACCAGTCTGTCCTGCTGTCTGCCTGCCTCCTCAGCTCCCTGCGCTTCCAGCTTGCCATTTGCCATCTGTATTTCCTTAGTAGACCTCTCTGTAGGCAAGCTGAAGGGAAGCCCACTGAGCTGAGACATCCATGAGTTTGGTAGCTGGGGCTTTGGAGTTTTTTAGGGCTTTGGAGTCCACATTCCCGTGGACTTTTTCTAAATGATGTAATTTAGGAAAGCTTCTGCACTTAATATTTCTCCTCGTTAAATTAAGAATTGAAAAATATTTGGATTTTTTTTTTTTTAATTTCTGTGGGAATTTTTATGTCCACTCCAGATCTTGAATATTTTGTAGTTTAAATAAACATCTAAATGTTTTGTTTGAAATACAAATATGCAACAGGCTGGAAACAGATTGATGCAGACCATTTCCATAGTTTCTGTGTTTGGTCTGTGGGGAATGTTTGTGATGGAGTTGCTTGGAGCTCCTTGATAACCTGCTACCCAAGGTTTCAGGTTGAAAGAAAAAAAAAGGTAGCTGATACCCTGGAGCGTGACTTTTCCCTTGCTCCTGATGTCTCCTAATTATCCCCACTCTCTACATATGTAGGGGAATTGGGGGGCAATGACAGCTAACAAACCTAGGTTGCACATTTTTTTAAAGTTGAGGCTAGAAGCTAGTGCTAGATACAACCACTTACGGTTTTAGGCTACCACACGGACTGCACAGGTTAACTTTTGTAACATGCAAGGCATGGAGAATGTATTGAAATTCAGTGGGAGTGAGTTGTTGAGGCCCCTGAAGTTCCTGGAAGTGCCAGGCAGATGCAGAGCAAACCCTCTTGCTGGGCTTGGCAGGATGCAGGCATCACAGGGAGCCTGCTCGTTGGCAAACAGATGTTTCTGCTGCGACTTCTACTGCAATTGAAAAGCAGTTATTGCCTCACATTTTGCAAAGGTATTTGGCAGCCACAAACTTACTTCATGTTTACTGATTCCAAGACAATATTGGTTACTCTCTTTGCCAAGTCCCTTTCCTTGCCTACAAAGTTAGCAATTAAGCAAAGGCAAAAGATGCTGGGTGAGTGGAGAATTAGCATGATTTTAATTATATGGTAGCTCCATAAGCAGCAGAATTAATACAATGTGGCATTATGTTTCCGGATTTATTTCCCGTTTTGATGCCTTAAGATGATCAGAGCTCTGTCTGATGCTTTTGCTTCAGCTGTGGCATGTTGCAAGTTTCTCTCCTGTGCATTTCCGATGTGCAGTGAGAGCTGTGTCACATGCTGAACCTTTTCTTTGGCACAGGATTTGCACATAGTTTCTTTCCTCTGCCAGGTCGTTTATTTTCATTAAATATGTAAAAAGGTAGCATTTTTGTGAATTCTCCCCTCTGTCAAGTCTGATCAAAATCAGCTACTGGGTTGAAAAGTCAATTTGCGTTGAGGGGAGGCTGGAGCGGACAAGCATGCCCACAAGCAGCCTGATTGCAGAAGTCTTGTTTCCGTAAGCATCCAGCTTCAATCCCACTGCTAGCCCATCTGTTACTGAAGAGGACTAAACTGACCATATTCCCAGAAGCATACAGTAACAGTTCAAGACGATGTGGCATTTTTCTGAGAGTATGCTTAGTTTGTCCAGCGACAGCTGGCTTAAATGAGTGTTAATAGTAACACTAATTTTCTTGTGCCATAAACATGCTTTGTACTTTGCAGGGAAAAGATGAGTCCTCTGTCTCAAAGGTTATCCTAAATAAAATGCAAATCACGGCATATTAAAATTGGCTTGTCACTTAGGTTTCACCCAAGGTCTTTCCACCATGAGCAAGAACAGCATTCCTGTTGAATGAGAATTTTCCTGGAATGATGAATGTTAGGTACCCCCACACCTGTTGCTTAATCCCTGTGGACAAAAAAGGTGATGAATATGAAGATGAGAAATCACACCCTTTTACCAGACCAGAGAGATGTTGATGCTAAGCAATGACAGTGCTTTCTGCATAGTTGCCAGCATTTAGAAGTGTTATCCAAAGAAAACTCTCTAAATAAACTGGGTGCCTGCTGGGTTGCAAGGAGTGGATAAACAGAGGGGGACTGCCAGGAAAGCAGAGTACAGTGTACCGATTGGACCAGGCCAGATGGATGGGATGGATGGAGGAGCTGTAGAGGAAAGGGGCATTGCACCTTCAAAAGCTTCCAGAAATGCTTTTACTTCTTAGGGAGCTGATGCAACCCTGCTGTGGGAAGTACCTTAAATTAGATTGGACAAATACTTGAGACTGTGTGGAAAACAGAAAAAAACACTGAATATACTCAGTATTTTGTATAGTAAAAGTAAAAGAACACTTGCAGGTTTTGCTTCTCTACCTGTTTGTCTTTCACAGGAAAAGCATAAGCATCCTACTTTTTTTTTTTTTTTGGTTATTGAACAGTATCTTCTTTTGGAAAATGAGACTTTGTTAGTCTTGAATGGAGTTACCCTTGGGTAACCGTTCTGTAGAGTAACAGTTTAGTTGCTAGTGTTTGAACTTGGTTGAATAAATTGGTTTTGGAGTAAATTATTTTAGTTTTAAATCGGCATGTTTTAATATCAAGTGGTTTGGAGTGACTTTGCTGATCTGCACTACACAGAAAATGCAATATCCTGCTTCAGCAGCAGGAAACTCTTGACTAAGTTTTCATCAAGGCTGTACGCATTGTTAATTATTATAGTGACATTCACAATGTTGGTGGCAAAATAAATCACATATTGGTGGCAAAGAAGATTCCAACCAAAGTGGCTTTGTTTTTGATTTCATGGCTTTCAGGAGAATGATGATTTTAAACTTACTTTCTACTGCTGGTTTGTAACTGTAACTGAGAAATACTTTTTCTTTTGTGTATGGGATTAAAATTACTGGTCTGAAATAAGAGGCATACATCAATAATCCTGAATGACCAAATGCCTTAGAAACAACATGCTTAATGTTAGGTACACAGTCTAGCTCATTAGCAGGAATGGAGAGATTGAGAGTACTTGAGCATACACTGTGTATAAACTAATTCGATTCTAAACTTGGCAGGTAATTTAAATGTAAGAGTTGATTGGCATAATTCACATACCTGAAGTTCAAAAGGTAGCATCCTGCTTTGTGTGTTTGAATGCCAAACCATCTACGTGTGCTGAATGCAGTGGAAATTGGCAACAGAGTAAGTTGCATCCCCCTTCAGGGTTCCTTGTCTGAATGTCACCTATTCAGTGGCTAAAGATTGCCTGTGTCAAATGAATTGGATTATACTTGTTTCTGGTCATGTGGCAACATCACAAAAACCCTACATTTTATTTGTCACTAGTTGGCAGGATAGTTAAAAGCTCTAGTCAGAGGGGTTAAGAACTGAAGTTATATGAAAGCTGAAATGCCATTTTCTTCAAGAAAAGGTCATTGAAAAGCTTGGATGGAAAGGAGGCTCTTGGAAAGAGGATGCTTGTACTGATTTTGGTTGTTTTTGTGGATTTCCCCCCTCCCCCCCCCCCCCCCCCCCCAAAGAAAGAACATCTTTGCATGTCTAAAATGAAGAAGAAAAACAAGCAACTAAGAACAAATGCCTAGCATTCCTTTTATTCTACATATACTTTCCATGTCATTTTTGTAAGAGAATATTGGCATATTAACAAGCCAGTTAGTAACATTTTAGAGATGACAGAATATCCATTGTTTAATCAAGAATTATTTGCTAGATACTGGTGGTTTTTGAAGGACAGGAACAGTTTCTGAAAGACGTAAGTAAATGCCATATCTTTTATCAGCAGTAAAAGTTAAAGTCTGTGTCCCTTTTAGGTTTCTAAGATTTGTAGAGTTGTAAACATTCTAGCAAAATTGCAGAATGCCAACAGAATCCTATTAAAAATATTATTATAAAGTTCTTTATAAAAACTTTTTTCCTATTTATGTTTTTGTTGGCTCTCTATAGGATATGGGTTCATAACCCAGTCATAATCAGTTCCACTCTGAAATTAGAAATGGGAATGAAGCCACTTTTCCACAAGTTAGAAAGTAAGTGGTGGGTTTGTGCCAGCAAAAATGCGACTAATAATGGTTCTTCCTAAACACATGAAGTACAAGAAGGTGATGTATAAAAATGGTTATCTTGATGAAATGTGATAAGTCATTAAAAAAATATATTGTGAATGAATGCAGTTCATTTCTATCTACATCTATAAAGTAAGAAATGAGCATTTTGCCAATTTTAAAATATTTTGAATACTGTAAATATATGCCAATATATTTTATATTCTCAGTTAACATTTTATATGCTTCTACCTTTAGAAATATTGTGGACTTCTAAAGCAATTTAAGCTGAAAACAAATACAAAGAATTGTGGAGCAGCTGTTAATTATTTCTTAGAATTCATGGGGTTTTTCTTCTTGGAATAAAAACCTGGAATCTAAGGGAACTGGAAAAACAGATGGAGATGAGAATTCCTATCTTAACATGCCAAAATATGATTTTATGGGTATGCCTAATTTTGTTAGAATAAGTTGTATTTGCATGTTAAGGTTCCTCATGTAGACAATATGGACAGAAATACTCCAGTCTGATTGTGTTGTAGAGAGGGAAGTGATGAGAAATTTGAAACAAGTGATTTTATTTGCAATGCATGTTGAAAACAAAAGAAAGAGTGTAATTAGTATATGAATTTCTGTGCATTACTGAGCTGGGAGGTATGCTGTGTAGAGGACCTTTCTAGTAGGTTTTTCACAAGCTTGTTTCCCCAAGGTGCAGCTTATTGAGGAAGGGGTTTGATGGTGCCCTGGCCCAGGACATTGTTCTCTATTGGTTCCCTTGGAGCCTCTATGGCAGCAAGATGCCTTTGAGGGCCAGAAATTATAGTTTGTACACTGTAAAAGATGAGAGAAGTCATTCCCATCTCCATAGAGCTATCTGAGATTCATGGGTATCTCAATGGGCTGGAGTGTTGAGGGATCCAAACCCAAACTCCATCAAGAGGACTGAAAAATAACTTCCTTAAGGTGAAACTCTCGCAGTTTCCACTCATTTGTAGAAGGATAATTGCTGTGGGACCCTGGGGAGGAAGTGATGTCCAGATTTTATTCTATGACAATTAATGCCATAGGTAGAATATGCTCTCAAGCATCTCAAGGTAGATCAGTAATTAGGAGAACAGTGTGATTTGAACTAAATTTTTGAATGAAATTCTATGTTTGAATGAAGTACTTGCAATCCTTATGTTTTTAATATTTGAAAAATGTATACCAGAACCAAACCCACTGTTTAGCAAGTCTAGTTTATGGCATGTTCATCTGTGGGTATTACAAAGATTATGAAGATTATGATTTTAAAATTTAAATAGAGGAAGATGAACTGTTGCATAGTGTTTGAATATAATTTATGTGTCTTTGGGGCATAGATCCCAGTCAGATGCAAAGAGATCCATTCAAACAAAGTCATAGCGCCAGTTAATATATATATATATATATATATCAACAAAAAGTAATGTTAGGTGATGTCAGAGGAAAAATTGTGATTTTTGACACACTATTTTGCAATAACCAAGATATGCTGATATTGAATATATGACAGATTTTCAGTTTTATTTCTCTTGGCTATTCTGGTCCTTTGGCAAACTTGATCAAAGAATTTGTTTCAGAATAGTCAACAAAACCCTAGGAGTTGAGATGAGCTGTGAGTCTTTTATTCGATAATGGCTAAAAGCATTTGAAGAAGGTTTGAACTGAGCTCAAAGCTCCAAGCATGCCGAATGTGGAAAAACAATAAGGAAAAGAAGGTCAGTTTGATTAAAAACGTGTTGTTTGTTGCAGTTATAGCAGTTGCATATCAAGTACCGGAACAGTGGATCTTTGAGACAGCAGATGTGTACTACTGGTAGACATGCTGGATTCAAATAAAATTGTTCATTGACTAACAGCAAATAACTGTGCTGAGGCAGAGTGATGTTGTGCAGGGTGCTTTGGCTTGGTTTTATTTTACTTCTTTATCAACAGAAAGTGCTGATCTGCATTGCATGGTGCAGCGTGATACACCTCACCTTTCTTGCTTGCTGGTGGGACCTCTTCCTGCTACTTCTAATCAAGTGCATTTCATGATAATGTTCTTTACTGAAGACAGTAAAGTCAGTTCACTTCAGTGACATTTGAGACCTTTTTGAGTACGGTCTACTTGTTGTCATAGTATAAATTTTCATATATTCTAGGCATGTTTTCTCTTTTGAGGCATTTTGTGTAAGTCTTGTGCCAAAACCACTGTAGCTGTTTTCTTGCTCAGAAAGCTGTGTGCTCCGTTTTATTCTTCTCAACAGGGACCACAGTGACTATATACATTTTTTCAACACTCATTCATATTTGCAACCCTGGGTTTTTATAGCCACCATATTTTTTCTGTAGACATGTCTCAATCCCTTCACTCCTCCCCCAGTTTCACTGCCTGTTTGTGCTTTTCTGCCTTTCTATTTTCTTTCCTTTCTTATATTCACCAAGGGCATCTTTTTTTCCTCTTAATGACTCTCATCTTTTTCTTTCCATCTTATTTTCAGGGTATCTTAGCATCAACAGGCAGCACTTGGGTGTTTTGCATGTCATTTAGTGCCATCTGTGCCAGCGATGCCAGCTTTTATAAGCTTCACATGGCTGAGAAGAGACCTGCTATATGGGTTTTGTGGGTGTCCACTGAATTCTAGGCATCTGCTGCAGGAACATCTAAATACCAGGGAAGAAATTGGAGGTGGCCATTTAAGTTAGGTAGGTATGGAAGAAGTTACCCTGGAGTCACAGTGAGAGCTTGATGACTGGCAGCAGGTTTTTCCGAGCACTGTGAAAGAGCCCATGCTGAGGAAAAGCTGATGTGAGCCCCAGTCTCAGGACACTGGAGCAGAGGGCTCCTCCTTGCACAAAGTGGGCTTAAAGCCTTCCGTTAAAATGGGTACCTGCTATGAGTTGCAACACGATTCACAGTCCATTTATATTTCTTGGAAAGACAGCAGCATAACTTATCCACTGCCTTGATGATGAGCAGACAAAGTGTGCAGAACATGTTGCTAGAGAACGGCGTAAAGGTCAGGCAAACTCAGCTGGTCCATCGCCCAGAAAACAGAGACGGTTACTTTCAAAGACCATGGCGACTGATTGTCCACCCCCTTAGCTCATTTATGCTGTGTGATTGGGTTAGCACTTCTCCATAGCTCGTTAAGTATAATGGTGTTTAGCAATAATTGGAAGCAGTAACTGTTGATGTAAGGGAGACATTAGCGCTACTGCGAGTGCAGCCGCCAGTCCTGTACCTCTGGCAGCACGTTTGTTCAGCAACGTTGAACCCTGTCTCAAAAACATAAAAGAGCTTTGAAGTGCATCCTGCTAATTTGTTTAGTATCTGCTAAATTGGAACCTGATACTCTGTTCTGAATAACCAAATGGCACAAATTGGCAAATGATTTAAAAACAGACCTTGTGTTTTGTGTTTTATGTTTCTTCAATATTACTGACACAATTTCTTTTCAAAATAAGGAAGCTGTCATTGATTAAATATGACATGCTAGGGCATTTAGAAAAGAAAAATCAGAGCTGCATGTGTCATCCATGCTGAGAGCACTTGTTGGCCACATTGGCCTGGCTGTGGTAGGTATGCCTGTGCTCAGCTGGGTCTTCCTATACCTTGAACCTCTTGTCTTCAGCCTTTAGGTCTGTTGCTTAGCCCACTCCATGTACCTCGTCAGCAAGTTGTCAGGGTAGCATCCAACGATTGGGCTTTCAACATATTTCCAAGATAAAGAAAGATATGAACTACTAAAAGCTGTTAGTGTGTGTATTCAAAGTGAGGTCTAGGTGTGCCAGGGCAGCTAAACTCAAGTTTAGTTCTCTCTGGGGCAAGGTATTTATTCCCCTAATCACAAAATCACAGAATCATCTAGGTTGGAAAGGACCTTGAATATCATCCAGTCCAACCCTTAACCTAACACTGACAGTTCTCAACTATACCATATCACTAAGCGCTATGTCAACCCTACTCTTAAACACCTCCAGGGATGGGGACTCCACCACCTCCCTGGGCAGCCCATTCCAATGCCTAACAACCCGTTCTGTAAAGAAATGCTTCCTAATATCTAGTCTAAACCTTCCCTAGTGCAATTTGAGGCCATTCCCTCTTGTCCTATCACTTGTTACTTGGTTAAAGAGACTCATCCCCATCTCTCTGCAACCTCCTTTCAGGTAGCTGTAGAGGGCGATGAGGTCTCCCCTCAGCCTCCTCTTCTCCAGACTAAACAACCCCAGTTCCCTCAGCCGCTCCTCGTATGACATGTGCTCCAGACCCTTCACCAGCTTCGTTGCCCTTCTTTGGACACACTCGAGTAATTCAATGTCCTTTTTGTAGTGAGGGGCCCAAAACTGAACACAGTAATCGAGGTGCGGCCTCACCAGTGCCGAGTACAGGGGTAAGATCACTTCCCTGTCCCTGCTGGCTACGCCATTGGCCTTCTTGGCCACCTGGGCACACTGCTGGCTCATGTTCAGCCGGCTGTCAATCAACACCCCCAGGTCCCTCTCTGACTGGCAGCTCTCCAGCCACTCTTCCCCCAGCCTGTAGCGCTACTGGGGGTTGTTGTGGCCGAAGTGTAGAACCCAGCCTGTCCAGGCCTCTCTGCAGAGCCTCCCTACCCTCGAGCAGATCAACACTCCCACCCAACTTGGTGTCATCTGCAAACTTACTGAGGGTGCACTCAATCCCCTTGTCTAGATCATCAATAAAGATGTTAAACAGGAGTGGCCCCAAAACCGAGCCCTGGGGGACACCACTCGTGACCAGCCGCCAACCGGATTTAACTCCGTTCACCACAACTCTTTGGGCCCGGCCATCCAGCCAGTTTTTTACCCAGCAAAGCGTGTGCCCATCCAAGCCACGAGCAGCCAGTTTCACCAGGAGAATGCTGTGGGAAATGGTGTCAAAGGCCTTACTAAAGTCAAGGTAGACAACATCCACAGCCTTTCCCTCATCCAATAAGCAGGTTGCCCTGTCGTAGAAGGAGATCAGGTTTGTCAAGCAGCACCTGCCTTTCATAAACCCATGCTGACTGGGCCTGATCATCTGGTTGTCCCGCATGTGTTGTATGATGGTACTCAGGATGAGCTGCTCCATCAGCTTCCCGGGCACCGAAGTCAATTTCCCATATCATCCTTCCAACCCTTCTTATATATTCGCCAACTTCCAATCTGTCGGGACCTCCCCGGTCAGCCAGGACTGCTGGTAAATGATGGAAAGTGGCTTGGCGAGCACCCCAGCCAGCTCCTTCAGCACCCTTGGGTGTATCCCGTCCGGTCCCATAGACTTGTGTGTGTCTATGTGATGCAGTAGGTCACTGACTATCTCCTCCTGGATTGCGGGGGGGTCGTTCTCCCAGTCCCTGTCTTCTGTCTGAGGAGGCTGGATTCCCTGAGTACAACTAGTCTTGTTATGAAAGACTGAGGCAAAGAAGGCATTAAGGACTTCAGCCTTCTCTTCATCGCTTGTTACCATGTTTCCTCCTGCATCTAGCAGGGGATGGAGGCTCTCCCTGGTCTTCCTTTTTTTACTGACATACTTATAGAAACATTTCTTGTTGTCCTTGAGTGTTGAAGCCAGATTAATTTCCAGCTGGGCTTTAGACCTCCTGATTTCCACCCTGCATAGCCTCACAGCCTCTTTGTAATCATTGTGAGTGGCTAGCCCCTTCTTCCAAAGGCTGTAAACTCTCCTTTTTTCCCTGAGTTGCAGCCAAAGCTCCCTGTTCAGCCAGGGTGGTCTTCTCTGGCACCGGCTTCTCTTACAGCACCTGGGGACCACCTGCTCCTGAGCCATTAAGACTTTCTTCTTAAAGAGTGTCCAGCCTTCCTGGACACCTATACCCTTCAGGACCATCTCCCAAGGGATCCTGTCAAGCAGGTGCCCAAACAAGACAAAGTCAGCCCTATGGAAGTCCAGGATGTCAGTTCTGCTTCCCCCTCTCCTGGCCTCCCTAAGAATAGAGAACTCTATTATTTCATGATCGCTGTGCCCTAGTCATCCTCCAACTGCCACATCATCCACCAGTCCTTCTCTGTTCACAAAGAGGAGATCCAGCAGGGCACCTTCTCTGGTTGGTTCACTCACCAGCTGCATCAGGAAGTTGTCTCCCACACATTCCAGGAATCTCCGGGACTGGTCCCACTCTGCTGTGTTGTATTTCCAGCAGATGTCCGGGAAGTTAAGTTCTCCCACAAGAACAAGGACAAGCGATCGTGAGATTTCTCCTAAGTGCCTATAGAATATTTCATCCACCTCTCTGTCCTGGTTGGGTGGCCTATAGTAGACTCCTACTACAACATCTGCCCTGTTGGCCTTCCCCCTGATTTTAATGCAAAGACACTCTACCCTGTCTTCACTACACGTGTACTCAAAGCAATCATAACAATCATTTTGTCCTTGCAGATCACACTGTACAAGTCTGAACAGGAAAAATGAGACAAGGCCGTGCAAAATAAAAGCAGAAATTCCTAGTATTTGCAATGTAGTTAGGAGGAACATCCAGCAAATTGATATGTTCACATCATCTAAGCTGTATACAGATCACCAGTTTTCACATTATGGAAAATCATGCAGTCCCATACAAAGACTATACATAGTAAAAGAAAATAAATGACAATGCACACATTTTTCATGTCCTGGGAAGAAACAGCAGGGCTGAATTGTATAAATGTTAGTTATGTCATTTGCCCTATGCCAAAAGGTTTTTGGATGCTGGGGTGATTAAGACTATGAAAGAATACATTCAAATTACAGTAGAATGTATAAACTGACGTTAATGAAAAATTAGTGTTACCTGTCACATACTTTCCATAATGAATACAGATCATAAGGTTGGGAAAATATCTTGCTTCAGAAAACAGCTTGCAATAATAATACACAGTGAGTCTAATACAATGTTCCTAAAGATAGATGTTTTTTAATTGAAAACTTTGTGGCCCTTGTTTCCGATACCATCAGTGTCATGGTGAAAAAATATGTTTTTCCTCATCTTTATACTCTTTTCAGCTTGATTACATTTACAAAAAGAAATCATCATAGCCAAATTATTAAGATATTTATTCTTTCAGTAGTGGAAGATTAGTTTAAGCAAACGAAATGTATTAATTGAAATTTTGATGACGATTCTTGAAACCATTGATGTAGAATATCTACATGTTCCCTTCATTTTTAGGAGGTGATTGTATAGTACAAAGCAATCTCCTCACTCCTTTGAAAACTGGGATTGTGTTTTATACCTTTTCTTTTAAAAGAAAGTTAGATGCTTTCTTTTAGTTAATCTCAATTACCTTTCCACCAGTAGCAAATGACACCAATGGCACCAGTAGCATTTCCTTTAGGGAAATGGGCTTTCTACCCTTGAATTAGTTCTGGGTCAGTGTAAAACAGCAAATTAATTTAAATAGGTGAAAATCACAGCAAAGAGTTTCTGGATCTATAGATAATCTTCCAGATGTTTTAGGGGGGAGTGGTGGATGTGTATTTGAAGTTTGTGCTGCTATGTGGAGAGTTTTGCATCTTCATTGATACTGTGAATTTTTAATACGTACAGGGTCAGATTTAAAAGTTAGGTGTTCAATATAATTACTTCATCATTTCTTCCCTCTTGGATTAGAGCTCTACCATTAAATTGTCTACTTCTGTAGCTTAACAAGTTGTATTGGAAAGACTTTGCCATTAAAGACTGAACTGAGAGCCATATCATGACAAGGCAACGTATTAATCTGTGAGGAGTACAAAAGTACAATCACTGCTATCTGATAATTAGAAA
Source organism: Strix uralensis (assembly GCF_047716275.1). Taxonomy (NCBI): domain Eukaryota; kingdom Metazoa; phylum Chordata; class Aves; order Strigiformes; family Strigidae; genus Strix; species Strix uralensis. Next base: position 34,699,056 of record NC_133974.1, read on the forward strand.
TTTTAAACATCAGTAGATTATGGGTTTGAGTATCAGTGGAGCTAGACATTTTCAAATCGAGAGGTCTGGTACTGTACTGAAAGCTTTAGAGATGATCTCTGCTCAACAGCTGTATATACTTTATAATCCACCAACATGAATGAATAAAATGAAAAGACTATTGCCTACATGTTCTGATGATAAACTGTAAGTAATTGTAGCATGTCCCTGTATTCTGCTCTGTCAGTTTACCTTGCTCCTTAGTGTGGAAGCTTTCTGGTAAGTTCTGCAGCATGGAAAAAAAATCAGGCTAAATCTCTGGTCTAGGAATCCAGACGATCTCATTTTCTTTTGTTGTTCGTGTTTATGTCATCACTTAAGTCTTACTCTGTGTTTGTGCGTGGGGGTGCACATGCACATGCGTCAGCTTCTTTTTCTGAATTTTCGGGGTGGATTTGTAGCATTTGTCATAGTGCAGCCTTCGTGTAAGCTTCCTTTAATTGTGTCTAAACCCACACAAAAGTGTGTTCCCTGTTTTACAAGCTAGCATTTAGGAAATATTAACTATTTTAAAATGGTAGGATCTTCTGAATGGTCAGGAAAAAGATGCAAGGATGTAAATTCCTAGTTCATATTATCAGCTTGCCATGCTGAAGGTGTCTTCTTACGAGATTGGTGACCTGATGAGAAGAGAAAATAGAATGGATTCTCACCGCAGAAGATCACAGGGGTATTCAAGTTTAGCAGGTAATTTCAGAACTTGAGGAAAAAAATTCTGAAGGACAAAAATATCTCTGAACTCACAGAAATATGCCTATTAGTTTCGTATCCTAAAGCAAATTTTAATTCAGGTTTCTTCTGTCTTTTATACAATACTTTTATACAAGACTTTTTTCAGCTAATAGACATTTTTAATAGTCTGTTATACTTCCAGTTGTCCTACACCTTGCCTTATGTTTCTGCTAAAACAAAGTGCAGAATGACATTTTTTTCTGGGTTATTAGGAAAAGAAGGTGTTACATGTTATGAAATCTTAGAGCAATTGTTTGGTAAAGTACAGTACAGTTTCTTAAGGAGCAATAAAATACAACATTTGCAACTATGGAAATAATACTTAGGAATAATGTTTTAAAAGAACTGTCTTGTGTTTCACTTCCTCTAAACAGGCTTTTCTTGTTTTGTTTCTGCTTGCTTACATACATGAAGTTTAGATGAAACACCCCTACACACAGATCTTTTCCTTCTGACCGGGGTGATTTCTTAGTCCTGACACATGATCTCCAAATACATGTTTTTGCATTGCTTAAATGCACTCGGAACACAATGGCAGCCTCAGAATAGACCTGAATTTCCCCTGTAAGCAGCAGTCCTCAGGTTGTCACAGCAGTAATTCAGTCTCCGTGTCAATAGCAAGCTATCTGCCCCGTTTCCAGCATGACAGATAGCTTGCAGTTTGTGTCCCAAATATAAGAGGTGCTAGGGCCCACTGATGGCTCCCTCTCTCCTCCTTCACAGCTCCCAGTGCCATTTTTCCTCTCCTGTAGTTAAACCCCTTCCTTGCCCCCATATCTTGTGGTCCCAGCTTTCAGCTGGTGAGCATGTGGAGCTTGCCAAACTAACTTCTTCACGGACACCCAGGGGAGAGCTCCTGTCACAGCTGAGGAAATGACTGGAGGGTATTTTAGGGGTCTTCTGGGCTTTTGGTGAAGTTGTCCTTCTACATTTGCTGCATGTATGCCGAGTTATGACCTAATTGAATTCTGCATTCTTCTGCTCTTTTCTCTTTTTGATATTTAAAAATAAACCAGAACCAAATGCTGACATTTAAGTTCTCGGTCAGCTCTGCAGCTGGAGAGTAAGCACTGCCTTTATTTGCAAGTGAAACTTCCAAGAGTTGTGGAAACAGGACTCATGGCAAAGTTTTGCTGTACCACATCTCCCTAAATGACAAGCAATGAGAGATAGGTAGCCAGAAAACATGTACAGACTTCAGGCACTTTGAGGATGACATTTCAAAAAAAGAAGAAAATACAAACTTGACACTGGAGACAAGGATATGTGGCACTTGTCTAGCATTTTCATTTGGGATTGATGAGTTGAAATCAGCACGTTACTCCCGGCAACTTGCAGAGAGATTTAACCATCTGTACTCATGTTTCTATAGATTGCATCTGGAGCCTAAAATACATAATGGGAAGGCTAGTGAGAATTCAGAATGTTGTTTAACATTTTGATTTGCAAAGCAAACTTTGTGCGTCATATTCTACAATCACTTGGAGAAGGTTTTATTTCAGCAGAAATCCACACCTGGTTTCAAAAATAGCACTTAATACTAAGAACTGGCACAGAAATATTATTCAGAGTATAATTGTCCGATTTGGGATATGTTTGTCAGTGTAGAAAAAAAATAAACACAAATGAAAGGTTCATGCTAAGTTGTTTCAATTTATTATTAATACCTGAGCTACAACATGTTTTTTTCACTGTGCAGTCTGTATTAAATACTTTGTTAGAAAAGGCTTTTTACTGCTAATGACTCAAACCTTGTAGTCCACAGTTCATAAAGAAGTTCTACCCAAATCAGAAAATAGTGCGAGAGTAAGGATGCTCCTGTGAGTTTGACTTTGCAGAACTGAGCTTTAATTGTTTTCAGCCTGTAGCTGTGCAGAGTTTTTTAGCTTACTCAAGTTTGCTTGCAGAACTGTGATTTCCTTGTGGTGCATGTTCATCTTTGTCTTCTTTATTGATTAATATACATATATTCTGGATTTTTGGCTTGCTGCAGACTTTGTGGGAATTATTTTTAGGAAAAAGATAATATTTTGTGGTTCAGTGAATTTAAACAGGCTGGGGTTCTTAAAAGTGAAGTTAGATTGAAAATGAGATAAATGCTATAGTTAAACGTAAGGTAAATCTTTGATGTCACACTCGCGCAGAACATCTGCAATAGCAGTACCACTTGGAAAGCTTTGCTGAGATGGGTAATAAGTTGAAAGCTTAGGAAGAGTGGATTGAAAGATTAGGCTTTCTGTGTGATACACTGGGAAAAACTTGGGAAAAGCTGAGTGGGTTGAGATTTTTTTTGGAGGAAAAGGCTTCTCATATATATGATGTGGCAAATCTATGAGAAAGATGCTTAATGTCACTTTATATTTTATGTGCTTTCCTTTGGAATTATTTATTTTCATTTTCATTTTAACAGATATATGGAGCAGGGGGAGACATAAATGTTCTCGGGACTGGAGATGCCTGTGAGTTGTGATAATGTGCGAACGGTCCTGAACACTTCACTATCTGTTTCTGTATTCAGAAATGATGAATTCATATGTGTGTTGTTGTACATATGGCACAGTTGTAATGCAGCACAAACTTAAGCGCAATGAGTTCCCTTTCTCTTTTCTAACTATAGGCTGAGCTGGTATCATTGCCTGATTTCGGATTTGCTTGATGTTTCTCATCCATGTCTCAAGGATGTGTTTTCAGTCATATTTTTCAGGTGTGGGCAAACTAAGCATGTGTTTCCTGAATTCCACCTGAATTACTTTGAAAATCATCAATTAAAATATTGCAGAATACTTTAAAAAAAAAAAATAGGGAAAGAGAAGGAAACACAGATGCTTTTGTTTACATTTAGCTACCAGAAATAAATGAAAACAAGTAAGCAGGAAAGAAGCTGTCAGAGTTGCTTTAGAGCAGAGGTTTGCAGTTGTAGATGGGTCTGGCCTTTGGACATGACCTGTGAATATCTGCCGGCATTTGGTGACATTGGAAGCCTTTGAAAAGCAGGTTAGAAAGTTGCAGGTCAATTCTGCCACGTTAGTGACTCAGGGATGTGCCAGCTGGGGTCAAAGCAGGCTTTCTGGAGCTGCAATGGGTACAGGGAGCTGGGAGTGAGCCCCAGGCTCGTCCCTGCTGTTTGCCATGGTGGCTGGATGCCTAGTTTCAGCAGAGGAGCAGGTGCTTGGCAGGGCTTGGACATCTCATCTGCTTCAGGGCCCGTTGGAAAAGGAGCCAAACGGGATGTGCGAGTAACATGTCTCTTCCCCCACCACTTTTGTGAAGGTCCTCCTGTGTTTCCATAGCCTATAGCTCATGCACAACTTGCCTCTGGACATTTGCTTCGCAGCTAGGACGTAGCTGTGAAATTATGTTCATGCCTGGAGTTCTTTCACTAAAATTATTTACCAAAAGCAATTTTTATTTTGATCCATCATGAGATAGCCAAATTAGAAGGGGCTTACCTGGCCCTGGACCTTTATGCTGTGTTAGGGTAAAGGTAATGCCAATGACATTTGCACGTGTCTACCTTGGCTCGGTTTCTCAAATTAATAGTGCAGTGATGTTACGAGGTTGGCTGATTTTCTTTCCCTTTCCTGCACTTCCTCTGGCATGAGAGCTTTTTCCTTCACGTTTCTTAGGGTGAGATGTTGCATTTCCTTCAAATCTTGAGTATGTCTGATGTATTTAACTGGATTTTGAGCCTCTGCCTTTCCTCCTCTGGGTATGTGTGACGCATGATACTGGCCCTCTTGAAACAAATTGATATAACAAAATCATTTCAATCGTTCAATTATTTAAACAAATAATTTAAAAACAATGAGCATACATTGTGCATACTTTGTTCCCATCTAAATTAGACTGTGGCCTAATTAAGATAAGTTGCCTTTTCTCTTTATTTACAGGAATTAGACTGAGTGAGGTTTTGTTCTCCCTGGCAAAATCTGGATGCTCTCAGGCTTGTGCGGCTGTTTCCATTCAGTCCAACTGACCCTGCTCAAGCTGATTGATTTCTGTTTGCCACCAGGGCAGGGTAATAGCAATAAGAAGGCTGCTTCTGATCTGACCTGATGAGAGCCTGAGGCTTAACCACTTTGGTACTGGCAGAAGGGGCCTTGCTGCCTCTTTTGCTGGGCAGGGGAATCTGTGGTGCTGTGGGGAAATTCTGATTTGGTGACAGATCAAGAGGCAATATTAGTAATTGCTAAAGAAAATACACTACTTCGTGCCACAAAAGTATATGGAGTTTTGGAAAAGGCACATCTTAAATTTTATTGTTATGAATATTACATTTTATCCAAGATGATTCTGTGGGTCTGCTTGGTTATGCAGGTGATGTGAGGAAAGCCGTCTGCTTCTGAGCAAGGTGATGAACCAGTTTTCTCCCTGCTACCTTGCTTGCTAGCATGAATAAAATAAACACATAAGATGTGGTGAATTACACTTGTCCTCTTCCTTACATTGCTGAGGGAGAGGAAAGCCTGTTCATTTGCTTTAATACATCTCTGCTTTCATCCTTTTCCTCACTTTGCCATTTACTTTTGCCAAAAGGAGAGGATGAGACTGCAGAGTTGGGAGCAATTTAGGTCACTGTGACTGTGTTAATGGGTAAGAATTAATTCGAATTATCTCCTTTCCAGCTGCCTGCTGACTTGAATCTCATTTGCCCTTACCTTTCACATCAGTCCTTCTTTTACTTTCTTTTTTTCCTTCCTTTGACCTTCAGAAAGTTACTTCCTATATGAATATTTAACCAGCCTATTGTGGATGTGTGAGTGAACTCAGGCAGTGTCCAGAAAAAGCAGCTGGGTTAGACTGGTACGCCGGGATACACTCAGGAAGCTTTCCTCCTCCGAAGGCACCTGTTTGTTAGGGTTCTTCTCACTTGTTGCTGCTGATCACACAGAAATGTAACTCCTGTGTAACAGGCATTAACATCATTGCCTACCTTGATGACTAGTTTTATACAACAATAGTTCCCTAAAACCTTTGACCCCCAATTAAGACATGCACACCATAAATTTTAATCATGCCAATAAGATCCTATGTTAAAATTAGCCAAGATCATGTTGAACAAAGAGACTCCAAAGAAACACGAGACTTGCCATCGGCTCACGTTTTCAATAACATACTTGAACTGCCAGAACATTAGCATACTTGTAAAATTTGAGGTTAACAGTGTTTGTAAAAATTTGTACTGCTTTGCATCAGTTGCTGAGCTGGAGCACACAAACATTATTTCGTATAAGCAATTTCATATGCCGCTGGAAATTTTATTAAAATCTTTCGGCAACTCCTGTTTACACATGCAAATTGTAGTTCTTTCTCATGAACATATGAAATATCACCTCGGCATTGCATCCTTTTATTGCACATCTTCAAGCTCTTAAATGTGTTTAAAGGGTAGATGTTTTCAGAAAAGATACATACAATTTTTAAACAATACAAATCAAGATTTCAGTGTGAAATACTGCTATTTCTCAGTTTTTACCACCAAAGTGCACGGTCTAAAAATAAAATTGCTGGCAAGTACTTAACTACAACAGCATAAGGAAGTGTCTCCAGAATAAATAAATAAACCAGCCTTTAGCTAAACCATTGGAGTAAAATGAATGTTTAATTCATCTGGGAAGCCACATATTTGGAAGGTGGCATGCTATGGCTGGGTTGTCCAATTTATCAAGACAAAACATTTTGCTGAATGTTGCTTGGAACTGCTCTGGAAATCCTTTATGATACCACATTTTCCACTGCACAGAGGCCATTAAAACTAAATTACTTGGAAAAACAGTAGTCACTAAATTATGGATGTATTAGCACCTAAACGTGAAGTAGTAAACAAATAACAAAAATGAAATTTAAGATACTTTATATACTGGGATGTCTCAGAGTAACCATGACAACAGTCTGGGCTTCATGTTCGTTTGCTGTGTCTGAGCATGTACATTTTTTTCTTAACTGAAAAAAGGGGTGTGAGTGACTACTGTACAAGTACTAGGAAAAATAATTATGCTCTGTTAACTGACAATGGAATATAGAGATATGGCACTGTAGGTATATTCGTATGCTTATCAACCAAGTTGTGGGATGCTTTTTTTCTGACAGTGTCAGAACTATTTCTTACTCATAGTGTCATATCCCACTGACAAACTACGAAATGTATATTTTCCCGATATCATTAGATGCTGTATCAAATATTTTTAGAACTGGAATTTTTCCTTCAATTCTGCCAACAAATTAGACCTAAGCTACATATATATAAATGTTGGGATTTTAATACAAAAAATTTGATTTGGGTTGTGCTTTGTTCTGTTTATAATTAAAAAGATAAATTTGAAGTTAAAATAAAAAGCACTGTCTTCTTCTATGACAAATGCTTACATTTCACAGCAAATATCTGAAATTTAAAAATAAACTTTGTATAAAAGAAAACATTGATATATCATCTGTTCTATATCCAAAGATATGAAACTAATCTACCTTCTGGGACAAATGCTTTTATTTTTGCTCATAGAAAAGTAACAAAACAGCAATAGCACGTGCACATTGAACCTCTGGCCATCAGGTTGACAAAAGTGTCGGGACCTACTTTAAATGAAAAGGTGATGTGGTGGCCCAAAGGACCCAAATGAAACATCCCAGCCAGTTGTGCAGACTGTTGAGATGTGATACAGGACTGACAGCAGACTTAATGACTTCTGCCTGGCAGCATAGGGCCATAAAGCATAAGAATCAGTATTCAATCCCATAAAATGATTGTTTCATGGCCCTACAGCGTGAGAAGCCTTTCGCCATTTTGGCATACTCTGCGTAATAAATCTCCCACTCTGGTTGGCAAATTATCAAAAACAATGTCCTACAAGTTGAAAAATTCACCAGATTATTCCTTTACTGTGATGTGAAGTTTTTCCATTACTAATGAATTAAGTATTAAAATCAAAACAACTCTGAGTTCACTGTCCAATCTGGAGTACACAGTTCTCTGTGAACAAGCAGCAAGAATGTATTCTTTTTTCTTTTTCTTTCTCTTTTCCCCTTTCTTTGTTCAAAAAAACCCACCACACAGTAGCCAGTGTGGTAACAAAGGCTGTGTTTTGATTATAATCTTTTATTTTACTTATTTTAAGGAACTACTAGCACATAGACAAACAAAACTTCTAGTTAGAGGACATGCTAAAGATGCATATGTAAGTGGTCACATACCAAAAGTGGTGATTTTTATTCCTCTAACTTCTTGCTTCAAGTTTTGCTTTTTAAAGCAATATCTCTGCTTAGAGTGGTATAACTGGAAACAGAATTTGTTCCCATATTTTAAGAGCTTAAAGATAGAATTACCACTGGTTAAATGTTGATTTTTTTTTTTTTATTTAAAAAAAATATTCTCTGGAGTAATTACAATTTCTACATACTTTTTATGTATTGTTTTGCTTCTACATTTTTTCAAGTTTTGCAAATAATACTTCCGGTGTGTATCTATATATTTATTAAACATGCAAGCTATGATGCTTCATGAAGTTCAAAGTTGAATAAGTTTTTTTTGTAGGCTCGCTAGCCATAGCGTTGTAAGTCCTGGCTTGTCATGAATAGATTTCGGTGACATTTTTTGGACCAGTAGTCAAAACGTCATCCTGAAGCTATTTGTAAATATGTCCCCAATTTGGTGAGTTGTTGCATCAAACAGGTTGGTTGAGTTTAGACTCAGAAAGTCATGAAAGATGAATGGTTATGGTTTCTGGTTAGTCACATTTCTATCCTTGTATTTTCCTGCAGTGAACTTTAAGCTACAAGTTTACAGAGCATTCTGGGGGAGATTCTCTGTCTCTTCTATGCACCTTTGCATTTTCTATAAATGATTGTCCTTGAATAGAAACTGTCATGTCGTGTTTCCTGGGTAGATCTGTTGATCTGTTTATCAGTAATTTTTTAAGTATTTTGTGTAATATGGAGCTGCTCCAGATGATACTGTTGCCTCTGCTGACTGCTAGGGCATTCACTCTCACTTTGGGTAAAGTCAAGCCTAATATCCAGTATCTTCTCCGAGGAGTCTAGCCACAGAGATATTATATAGGTGGGAAACTACATTTTGTATTATTATTTGTATTATTATTATATTGAATAAAATTCTCATTTTACAAATCTAGTCTTATATTGTCCCAAGTATTTTTATCTTCCACATGCCCAGAAACAGAAATTGTTGGGGTGTTCTTGTTGTTCAGCTTGGAAATAACTTGAAATTTTGCTTCTCTGTCTTTGAGCAAAGAGCCAAAAAGATTTTTTCCAGTTGACCCCACAAGTCATTGACTGAAATCAGAGAGTGAACTGAAGCTGTGTATGGAATATGTTTCCCTAGCTTCAGCTTGTCATTTCAAATTGTAAAGTATCTGCCTGAATACTACATTCGTACCTTTTATTCTGGACGACTTTCATAGTGACCATCCTGGTTTTGTGGCCTGACTGCTTAAGACATATAATTTCAATGAAGTGCACCAACCCAGAACAAAATATAAGGTACATACCTTTTTAATACTTGCAACGACAAAAGCACTTTGTCTGCTCTGCTTCTGGAAGGTATCCTGAAAAATGGGAATTAATAAATGGATCAAATCCTTGTGAGAGGTCCAATTTTGTCCAAACAAATTGACATTAATAATCATTAATGTCACACTAATGTTGTACTAGCTCTAATTAGGTCCTGCTGTGCTATGTGATATGTGCCTGTAATAATAGAAAATATGATAGTATTTTGCTTCCTCCCATTTCCCAGCAACACGGGCAGCTATGTTTATTTGAAATCAGTCTTACAGAACATGAGGTCTTTGATAAATGCGACGGTTTCTTTGTGGGTACGTGGCAGACTCATGTAACCAGCATTTTATCATCAGCATGAGATTTGAAGTAAGTCTGACTGTCATAGTTAAATAGTTTTGAAACATTTACCAGCAGTTTTGCTCTGAAGTGTGGCCCAAACGGCTGGGGACTTGTTGCCCTTTCCACAGGTGCTGGGAGGGGGGAAGTTACCTCTGGCAGTGTTTGGTTGCTGTGGGGTTATTTGCCATTTGATATGCCTGTTCAGTGTGGCCTTCTGCCTCCAACAGACATTAAAAAGTCAGCATAACCCCCAAATCCTTACTTCTTAGCACAATGTGTTGTGAGAGAGTTTGTCTTGTATCCAAATGGTATTCCTGGTTAAGTCTTATTAGGCAGATTATATAAATATAATTCTTATTATTGTATTAGAACAGACTTATTACAGACTTGTTGAGAATTGAGCAAGCAGTATGGTTCCCCTTAGCTGGATTTTTATTGCTCTGATAAGGACTATATGTCCTTCTAGGTTACATATTTGGGGAGGGTGATAATTACTGCCATATCTGTCAGCAGTCTTGCAGTGCTTTGATAAAAGGCTATTCTGCTCACAATCAAATGACTAAGAAGTTTTTTTTGGCTTTGTTTATGGAAAAAAGACATTTTGTGAGATTATAGTTGGAGTCTGTGGAGCAAAAAAGACGAATAGTTTTCTTGGCATCGTAACTCAGAAGCAGGCAGGAGGACCTCTGAGATCTTCAGTCAGCATGGGGAGCTTGTGCTCTGGTTTGAAGATGTGAGCAGCCGTATGCAAATTCTCATCATGCTTGTGCACAGTTAAAAATTAACTCCTTTTACATGCTGTCCTACATGAGGATGAAGCATCATGTTGGAAACAGTGCTTCAACCATCATTATTGTTTCACAGCATTATAGGATTGTTCTTCCTTTATTCATTTCCAACCAAATTGACATAATATATCATGTCAGGAATGAGGACTCCCCATTCTGGACAGAAAATTTAGTGGGATATTATTAATAGTCATGATAATTAAAATTTAAAAAAATATTAGTCTATGGGTTGCAGAAGTGAGGTGTTTTTAAGCAAAAATGGTCTTAGAAAAACAAAATTAGATGGGAGAAGACACAATGCCAGGCACAAATCTGGACTTGATTGGGTACAAGAAGAGTATAGTTTCCCCAAATGCTATTTCAGGAATGCTTGATAGATTCAGAGTCATCTGAGTAAATGGGGCTAACGCTTATCCTTGGTGTCTGGTAACCTCTTAACATAATACAAATACATTAATGGAAGTACCCACTAACAGAAAGATAATCTGTGTCAAGAGACAGTCTTCAGCTAGTTCCAGTTTGTGGTAAACTTAAATTTATTATGAAATTAGAACTTTTTTAGCATTTAAATGAACTTCAAGCCAAAAAAGTGACTTGCTTTTTCATGGCAAATAGAGCTCAGTTTCTCTTCTCTATATGTTTTTCTCTATACATATAGTAAGTACAGTTTCCTTATGCATGATTGAATAGCATGCTTATTTTCATAAACTTTTTTGATATCACCCTGGTTCCATGAGGGACCACTCTTTTTTCTGTGGTTGATCCTGAATGTGTATTTGGCTTTGACTAAATATAAGTCTATCAGAAACCAGGGAGGTCATCTTCCAGGAAACAACTCTGTTGCTGGGACCAGAAGATGCTGAAATGTGAAGTGAGGCAAATTCAGAATGGCCAGGTCTTGTATGGCTCAGGACCGAGTACAGAAGCTGCAGTCCCACACAGTGCTTGGCTGTTGTGACTCGATTTGCTCACTTTCGTTTTGGGGCCATTTTAAAAATGAAGTTACTCCTGACACCAGAGACTACAGAGAAACTACTGTATGGTTTCTTTATTGTTGAAAAGAAAGTACTATACTGATTGGTACAATGCTATAATACCAGGAAGCTATAAGCTTCATACCACACACCCATCTTTTTCAGGAGGTGGATATAATGTGTGTGTGTGTGTGTGTATATGTGTTGTAATGTATAACAATTTGGTTTTTTTCTACTTTATCCAAGTAAGGGTTTTTTTTCTATAAAGTTTTTCTTCCTTTCTAAAATTGTGACATATCAGTCAATATTTACTATGATACACTATTTATATTTTATTTAAAAAAAAATGTTCAAGTGATACAAATTTTAAAGCCAGCATGTTTGACATACCACCAAATATGAAAATTTGTGGCTTAACCTCTCTGTGGTTGTCTCTAGTCTGTTCTGTGGATAAAGAAATAGTATTTTCAGCTTGTTCAGTTCAAAAGCTAAAAAGATTAATTTGGAATTGAAATGCAGTTGCATTCTCTCCAATTTTATATAAAAAAAATAAGTCTCTTTTAATCTTAAATTCCTTAAAGATGTGATCATCAGGAGTTTCAGCTCATTTAGCTGAAAATACAACTTCATTTTGATTTATAGATCATTTTCCAAAACTGTGTTTTAATAATATTGGGGAGGGAGGAGACTGTGTTTGTGTGTATGAATCCAGAAGTCTGATAAAAGTGTGTAAGTACTTTTAGAACATTATTTTCTACATTTTATGATTCTAGTTCTAGACACAAATTGCTAAAAAAAATTACTGTTTCACTGTTTCATAAATTAAAATGCAAAACATCAGCAAATGAATAAATTTTCTGATACAAAGCTGTGTAAATATGTTTCCATTTATATATAGTTTCTGTGTGTGTGAAAATATATATAATCTGTGTAGCTTCCTGGTTAGCAACAAGGTGACAAAAAGTTGTGGTTAATTGGAAACCAACAGGTTTTAGTGGGTAGCAGTCAAGAAAATAGATCTTTCATTAGGAAACAAAATGAAGGAGCAAATATTCAAGGAAATATTTTAATAAATTTAAATAAAGGTTTCCTATTAGTTCAAAATCATGTTCTTTTCAATTCTTAAACTCAGTTCTTTAAATTGATCCACAAATGTTGTATTACCTTTAACACTTGCATTATAACGTGCAAGGAAAACATTCAGATTAAAAATAAGAGCATTAGATGGCATATTCAAACTCTTCTGTAATTGGCTTTCCTGAAAAGTAATTGTTTCAAAAGCATCACAAACAAAAACCATTTTGCTTTTAGATAAGCTCAGCTCTTTCCAGCTTTTGTCATTGACTTTGAGCATTAGACTCTTTTGATAAAAGGTAAATCTCAACAAGAAGACAAAAACACTTTCTTCACTTCCTGTGCTATTTGGCTCAGACCTCTGGAGAGAGGGAGAACAGATTATTTCCCTCTTTTTACACAAGTTGGTTTGTGCCCATAGGTATGAGTTAGTATCATGAGAAGGGGAGACCACACTGAATCAAGTCTAGGCTATTTTCCAATAAACTTTTGCTTTCTTAGCAGATCAGTGTTTAAGGAGTAACACTGATAGATATATTACTAAATTTAAAGGAACAACAAGAAGGAAGCTGTTCAGTAGTCTAAACCAAATTTTCAAAAAAGCAGGTCAAAGCTGCAAACGTTTGCATAAAAACGAAATGTCTGCCCAATAGAAACTGAATAAAATGGAAACTGATAAAATCAGAATAAGCAGTCTACACTTTCAGTCCATCAGTTCACATGGGCAAAAGTTTGCCTTAGATTTACGTGTTCATATTAATAAGAGTCCAGAACTTGCATATGCAAATGTCTCTTCTGTGTGTCTCTGGAAATGTTTCTGTGGTCATCTATAATGAGTCCGTTCACCTTCCTAGACATGAACAGACTGAATTGATTTCCGTCCACCCTGGTTTTAATAATTCTGCCCTAGAGCAGAGGTGTAATGTGAAGATGTTGACCCTTATGCCTGTGCTTTTATAGTGCTTTGACACCTGTAGCAGAGACTTTGTCCTGGCTGCTCCAGGATTTTCTTAAGGATTATGAGATACAGTTTATTCCATAGCCTCATGGAATCAGCCTAGGGTTTTATCTACCCTAATTTCCAATCTCCCAGTACAGGCCAGTAATGGATTCTTAGAGAAAGAGTGAAGGAGCCGAGGTCCTCCTTGATGCCTCCCCTAGTAACCATTTTGATTTCTGATAAGGAAGGGTTCAGCGTTTTCTGAACTGGAAGCTGAATTCTTTCTGTTGTGCTTAGTAGACCCAAAGCATATTCCACTGCATAGTTTCATTCTATGTCCCTAATTTTTGAACTCTGAGAAATAGTAAATGTTTTCTTTTCACTTCATGATTGTGTAGACAACCCCACTTCAGTTGGGTTTTTTCCCCCATAAAGACCTATAGTCTGTTATCAAACAAACACTACTGTATCATCTCTCCTTGTTCCTTGTACACAAAAAGAAGAAATGTGAGTCCCCATATCTAAATTTTTAAAAGTGGATGTTGATTAGGTTTCACCACAGAAAAGTGCACTGGGCTACAAGAGTGAGTATTGCTGGTCACAAGTGGGTAGAAATATAGCTTACTAATTTTATCCTAATGCACTTGAGAGCGAAGAAATCCAAGCACTGAAAATAAAAGCATCACATGTCCTCCATTATTTGCTTACGGAAGCAGTAATACACAGTAGATGGTATTGCAAACATGAACTGATCCTTTTTCCGTTGAAATCAACGTCAGTTGATTAACTTCAGTAGAAGCAGGTTATGCCCAAATGGTAAATATCGCATGTGCTTCTTCCAGCACTTGTGAAACAAATAACTGCATGTCCTGGTTCTAATTTTATAAATTCAAATTAAAATAAAAAATAGCAGTTGATATTTTTGCTGAGCAATGTTAACCTGTGCATGCTTGGTCAGTAAATTGCAGTGCTGCTCACTGACTAAAGCTATTTCCTTGAGAGAAAAGAATTTTTAAATTATGTTATACTTTCCCATGTACTTTTGATGAATATAAATTAGAAGCTCATGTCTTTCAACCTACCTGCTCTTGACAAAAACAAAGCCGAGACAAAATCATGGGTCTGGCAGTTTAACTTCAATTGTTAGCCATGATTAAGTGTATCTGAAATATCCAAAAGCGAGAATGAATGTAAGTGGTGTTTCTGGAGTTGCCTTGTTTTGAAATTCCCGTGTCCCATATATAAAGAGTCAGGAATGCATTTATGTGATCCTCATAAGCTAGTTAAAAAAATATATCTGTTTGGGCTTTCAACTTACATTTCAAGAGAATTTCAGAAGAGATAGCAGGCTTTTTGCTTACTGAGGTGAACGCATGCTTACTCTGGCTTTGGAGTGGGCATTATGCCCCCTGACATCAGACACTATGCTGGGCTGTGGATGTCACCGATGGGAGGCAGTCATCCTACACTCCCTCAGTAGCCAGTGGAGAGAAACAGGCATTAGGGTGCCATTCATCTGGCCTGCTTTAGACCTCTAGTTTCCAATGAGCTGAACTACTTTCTAAAATTATCACTGATTTTAAGGGTCAGGTGACATGTTAGGCAGTATCTGTCAGATGAATCTCATGCTATAAGATGCAATCACGTAGTTGTTTCTACCACTACCATGCTATCGGCTCATTCTGCCTTGCCAACATTCTCAAGGCCACCAGGTGCATAACAGATGACAAAACTTAATTGTACCAAACCCACTGTCATCAAAGGAGGTGGGTTTTTTTCCCTGATCCTGAGAGATTTTGCTTCAGATGATCCAAACCAAGCAAAGGTCTCATTCCCAGCCTTGGCAGAAGAGAGGCAAATTCTGTTCTGCTTTTGTGTCTTTATGGAGATTTACATGTTGTGTCTGCAGAAAGCACCACTGCTCTGCGAGTCAACCGGCTAGCTTTCAGATAACTCTATCAATTGTTTTACCATTTTCATTTGCTATAGGACCCATCTTTAGTTCAGTGTTTTTATTGCTTGGTCATAGGACTACTTTGTCTAAACACAGCAATATAGCACACGTAGGTCTCAGCCTACACCATTTGTGTATATGTGCATACCGATGCATCTCAAATGCACTAGATTTAAAACCTGTGTCATTGTTTCTAGCTTTTGTAATTAGACTGTGTGGTTTCTTCTTATTTAAATTAGGTCAGTATGTCTCTGTCAGGTGCTTGAGGCTTCTTCCAAGTGGATGTGCTTCTGGAAATGCAACACTGTTGCATCTGTTTTTTAAGTGAGTATCAACAAGTCACTTTTTAGGGGGTTTTCCCCCAGTCATGTGACATAATAATTTTTTTTAAAAACTAATCTCTTTGACATTTGAATTTTGCAAATGAAAGCAGACCCTTTGTCAAACATTTTTCAGGCTTAAGAGCTGCCTTCTTGCATTTGCTTTGCAGTTGACCCTTTAGTCCTATTTTGAGTTACCAGATGAAAATGAGGTTTCCCTTCAAAGGTTGGTTGCCAGGGGTAACTGGCACTGACGCCGAAAGATGAATACTCTACCTACTTAGGATAATGCCTACTTTGTGAGCTAAATAAAGAGCTAAATTGCAGAGAAGGAAGTTGGATAAATGTGAAATATCAAGGGAGAAAAACCAATATTATTAGGGATACAGAATTCAGAAAGGATTATTGCCTTTTGTGCCAGTGATGGTCTGGTACACACAGGTCATGTACGCTGCTCTGCAGCTAGGCGCTTGGCTCTCTCTGTCCCGCTGATCCATTGAATGGTGTCCGTACTTTTACCTCTGCCTGGATAATATATAGAGCTGTGGAAATGAGACGCAGGGAGGTGGAATATTTTGCATGAAGTAATTTGAATTTTACAGAGGAACGATGGTTACTGAGATTGCAAGAAGTTTAATATTTTGAGCTTGAGGTTGAGAGGCTCTGCTGCTGCTGGGGGAGTTACTGTTGGAATTCAGAATTTCTCAGCAAAATTCATGCACTGTTTGTGTAAACAAAGGAGAAAAACCTCTCTATCTAATATTGTATAGTGGAAGGAATTGATTATTTTGGTATTTGATTCAAATGTGGAAGCAGTCTTAGTCCCTGTCCCACAAAAAAGGTGCTGGTGATTTTTTGGGGGATATGGCAGAAGGAAGCTTTCAGTACTGAACAATATAATCTGAATTTGATGTCTACTGATACTGTCATATTTGAGCAAAAGATGAAAACACGTCACCCATATCTTTTCATATGAAAAGATGTAAGCTCTTGGTTTCTTACAGTTAGTTAACTCACTGAATAATTTCTCAGTAACTGGGAGTTACACCATATGCAGTTACATACACTGATGTGATTTTCAGAAACTGTGTTTCATGTGATTTTGCTCTAAGTAATACAGAAAAAGCTGGGTTATGGACCTCTGTGAGAACTGACTCGGGCTGAGCAGTCAAGACTGTTCCTTATAAATCTGTTTTCTGCTGTGGCTCTTAGGGGTTTTCAGGCAGACCCAGTAGCTTGTTCATCAGATTTGTTCTGAAGATACAAACCAGTTCTTCTTCTCCCAGCCAATGCACTGCTAATTTTACCAAAGAAAACAAATACAGTTATTTGACTAACCAGAGACCATAAACACTAAGATGGCTTAGACTATATTTATTCTGAGCTTACATTTATGTTGGAGATCTCTTCGTTGCTCTCTGCAAAGGCTGTCAACGCCCATCATGATTCTGTGAGGAGAAAAATTTCTGCAGATTGGCACCAATATAGCAAACAAGCTGCTGCTTTTACTTTCCATGAGCTTTTATTATTATAAACCTTTTCCACTCTGGAGGCAAGAAAGAAGAGTCACACCATACACCACAGAAGCATGACCTAAAGATGACTCTGTCAGTGATACTTCAGTGAAATTATATGCGCTGAGTCCCCCCACCTAAAGTCGAAGAAGGGAGCAAGAAGTCTTTTCATTTCAAATGGGCTTTTAGTGTTTTTTATAGCCCCTGTAACATTAGTTCAGCTTTGTTGTGGAGTAAGGGTCCAGACTTCAGCATGTTCACTGCCTTGGTGGTGTCACATAACACATGATCTAGGGAACTTGAGCCCAGGTAAGTGCTATTTTTAGTAACTGTGTGATTTCATGAAATTCATTTGCTGTATCTCAGATATGAAAAATAGCTTTGCATAACTGAAAAATATACTAAGAATTAACTTAAAGATATACTTGAGCACTTTCAACTATCCTGTGCTCCAATGGATTTCTGTGGTTAATCTGAAGTCACCAGCCATGCTTTTCATGGACAACAGAATGGCCAAATGAACATGTTTTTCTGTGTGAACTTCACTTGCAGTTTGTACTCATCAGAACAGAGCTAAAATTCTCCACCTACAAAACCATTTGATAGATTGGAAATGTCTACCTTTAAAAAAAGCAAACCACACCATTCTTTGCCATGTACCATGTAGAATAGTAGAAGAGACTTTTGGCTTGTTTCCTGTGCAAACCATCCTCAGAAGCAGAGCCCCCGCTGTGGAAGTTACTGCCAGAAGAGGCCAGGCAAAGCCTGTGATTGACTGTTTCTCATTTCTAACTGATACATGATTTTGCACAGCAGGCTTTCCAGGGAAGTTCCAGGATTGATAGCTAAATGTATGTACTTATGCTTAAAAGATACACTAACCACATGTAAGTAAGGATTCATAATTCACTCAGGACTTTACAACTTATTAATCCAAGTAATGATAGTATTTGGGATGCTGAAACAAAATTTAGAAGGTGAGAGAGTGGTAACTGTAAAAAGTCAGTTTTCTGGCCTTTTCTTGGACTGAGGTGAAATTGTAGCAATCATCCAGAACCCTCTACCAGTTTTTAGTAGTACAGACAAAGCTTTAGTCACTGCAGTTTAAATCCTTATTAAGCTTATACTTGTACACACTGAAAAGTTGACTTAGTTTGTATCTTTATTAAAAACAACTGTAAATATAGAATGCTTTCAATATAAAAGGGTGTCCTCTAGTTTCACATGTCAAAATGTTCAATGTTTTTCTGGCATTTTAATTTTGATCTTATCTTTGTAAAATAATGATTTAAGGAAAATTCCTCTAGCTGTAAAGTTCTGTCAAATGTCTGTGGATCTCATGGAGGGACCTTGATTTCTTACAGTTGTCAGCAGGTCTGTAATGAACTGAAATATTAGGTAATTACTGAAGTTGAATATGCTGTCAATATCTAGCGAAAACAAATGTCAAATGTCTTGTTATCTTCTTGATATCATCAATGCAGTGTGCCTATGTAGACATTTTTATTCATTGTATATTTAAAAAAATCACAATTATTCATAATTCTAATTTTGCATTCCTTTAACTTCTTTTTTCTACTTCAATGAACACTATCTTTCATCTTAACCATACAGCTCCATAAACTCTGCTTAACAGCTTTTTGGAAAGGAACGACTCCTAAAATAGTAAATACAAAAAAACCCTCTATGTGCATGAAACATGAGTTGTGGGACTATTTTACTTCTATTTTTTACACTCTTTTGCTACAGAGATTTTAAGGTCCTAAAGTAACAGTTAAGATTATCTAGTCCTCTTGTACAATTAGTGATGGCCATGCATAATGAATACCTGAATGAAGGCATCTTCTGGTTGAACTAGTTGACACCTTGCACAAGGATGTTCCAAAGTCCAGCTGTTTTTATGGTTAGAAACAGACATCTAACTTGAAACTTGAATTTCTTAGTTTATATGCATTTCCTTTTGTGCCAACCATGTTCCTGTATCTCTTGTGTCTCCTCCCTCACTGCCCCCAGTGTATCCATACATATGGATCATACTCCCTTTGGCTTGTTTTTGCTATGCCAAAACAGGTGTTCTCTCTTACCCTCCTCATATAAGAGGTTCTCAGGGCTTTTTTGAAAAAGATTGACTAGATTTTTCCATTGTATTCTAGATAAGGCTCTCACCTATGCCTCTTGCAGTTTTCTTCTTTGTCTCTATGGAGGATGCTATTCAGGCTGTTACTTTCTCCATCTATAAGGACATACACAAGGCCATGCTGGTCAGACCAAAGATAACATTACCTATGATTGCCAGTATGCACAGGTATGGAAAAATGATATCCTTCTATGCTTCAGTGAACTGCGGCTGTGCTTCAGTGGAGCTACATTGACAAATACTCTAATTGTACTTCAAAGCTCTTTGTATTTTGGCATTCAAATCTCTTCCAGCATTAGATTCTTCAGCTTGATGTTGCTTGTTGTTGGCACTTACATCTCTAAAAGTGCTAGACATGGTATTTCTTTCAACAAGTGTCTCTTGTAGATTAGTGATTAAGAGTTTGGGAGTTGAATAACACAAGTTTAGATTTATTACAGTGTAAAAGTGCATGCCTCTGATTAGTTAAATATTCATGCAAGAATGTTGACCTCAAGGATTCACTCCAGTGAATGTTAGTGGTAAATTTTGTAGCATGATGCTGATTTATGTTCCAGTTCAAAAGAATTTTGTATGCTTCAGTAAAGTTCAGTGTGGGTTTACACTGATGTTAGTGACAACAGTGGGTATTAAAGGACATGTGTTAAGACATCAGTGTGCTGGTTAAACATGAGAAAAATAACTTAAGACTATAGCTATTAATGCATCCTTTGAAATGAGATTATTTTCTGATCTATTTTATATGATCAGTGAGGTAGGATCACCTCACCAGTCAGAAGATGGATATCTGGACATCTACCTTAGACTCAGCAAGACTGAGCAACTAAATGTTCTATGTTAACCTATAGAGAGGAAAAAAGATACCTTGAGAGGCAAAGATATTGTAACTATCGTCTTTGATACTCATTTTAGGACAAGATAAAGTGCTCTTTCTAGGCACCCAACACTATCATTTAGGTATGAGACAAACCAATTTGACTATCTTTTTTACCAGTATGTGTGTGTGCGTGTAGCAAGAGATGGGGAGCGAATGGGGATGCAAGGCCAACAAGAAAAGCAGCATTGTTTTTAAAGACTGGTGAAGCCTTCTTGAAGTAAAAAAACTGTTGTGATTTTTATAAAACACAATTCCATGAGTGATGATGGCAGCTTCCTTTAAGGAATTGTTAAGGTTTTTTATACTGGAGTATAACTGAGTCTAATAACTTAATTCCTATTAGCTGCCCTATGAGATGTTAAAATAAACAGTGATTCATACTTATTTATGCAGAGATTTTAGACATTTGAAAATAGTGAAGGTCAGCCACATTAACTTTTCATTCTCTTGTAATTTATACATGCTTTCTGGTGGATGTTATATGAAGATTTTTTATATATATACTGAAGATTAACTTTTTGAACCTAAATATTTAAACGACTCAGGACAAATAATGCATACGGGCTGTACAACACAAAGATGATTTCACAAGTGAGTACTGAAAACTCAGCATTGAAAATGCATAAAAGCATTTTGTCATATTTTTAAAATTTTGATAATGTACCTTTTAAAATGTTTTAATGTAAGTTCAGCAATGGAATGTCTTTTTCTGTTTATCAGTAGTCATGCTTTGCTATCCACAGTCAAGAGGGAGTAAACACTTCTAGAAATGAGTGGTGGGTTTTTAGTAAGTTTGTCTAAATTGCTTGGAGTCTTTGTATCCGAACACTAGTATGGCATAACTGCTGTAGAAGCAAAAGTTCAGTTAAATTGTTTGATAGATAAATGACATCCTCTTACAGAAAGTCGTGTTATAGTACATGTAAATATATTTGAAAATTCCTATACAAACAGTTAGCTATGTATTAACATGGGAAAAGATTCCCTGGAATTATGTTTTATTGCCCGTATTTCTATTTCCTCATCATTTTGTGAGTTATTATAATTTTACATTTCCCTTTTAGAAAATTACATTTTTCAAAAATCAGAAATGCTAAACATAGCATTAAGAATCCTTATTTAGATGAAAAATTGCTGGTACCCTCATTGTAATTGTATTATGATAATTCTGTGTGTATGCTAATAGTCTTATTTGAGAATCAGTAACCTTTCCCAGTTTGTCCTGTAAATACAGCAGAGCAAAGATAAAATATAAAGGGTTGTCTGTATGAGTTAGTAACTGTAATGGAAAAAAATTTCTGAATCTGTTCTCTTTGTGATTTGGTTTTAATATAACATGATGGCAAGAGCATTTTAGATGCTTAGAAAGAATACTGATAGTAATTTTTTTTTTTCAATTATCCATCAGTTTCTGGAAAACAATTGAGAACATGAATTTATTACACTTTCTCTATGGCAGCAAAGATTCAGCGTGCCAGAAGTGGAACCATGAAAGTATTTCCTTGATTCTGTATTCTTTGGCAGGAGCATAATGAATTAAAAAATACCATCTCTTTAGAAAAACATGTGCTATCTTTCCACCCTAATTTTGTATGATTGTAATGAGAAGATTACTTGGTGCTTTTTATTGTCTTATCAAGTTGCTAACTGTTGAAATAGAAGACTGTTGCTGTATATTACTGTTAGGAAGTAGTGCATGTATGTGTGTGGCCCTGTGTCTAACATTGCAGCTTGCCATCTTCTGTCATTCCCACCACCTATAATTAGCTAATTGGTACTGTAATGTTTTCTTAATTTCTTTAATGTATGAATTAAAACTTATTAAAATGTTGATAAAGAAATATGTCCTTTTTGCTTTAGAATGAGGAAGTTTGTCAGCCTCATTTCTATAAGTAATTGTAAACTGATATTTCTTTATGGAGTGTAGTATAATATATACACACACATATAAACAGTATTTCTTTCCCTAGGTAATTTCTTTCTGTCTGACACATAAACTGAAAATAATTCTCAGCTTCTCCACTGTGACCCCAAAATAAAGACTCTAATAAGTCTGCATAGTGTTAGGGGGACTTGTAACATGTCAGAAGAACTGGAAACCTTTATGTGATGTTCCTTTTCCTGTATTCTTATTGCTGTAGATCTTCTGAGTTATTGTAGTGATGAAAGGGACCTTTGATAGCTTCTTCTCCAGGTTCTCTGTTACTGCATTCATGGATCATTGCATTTGTTATCAGAAGAATTAGACATTTGAGTCAGTAATTTAAAAATGTGCCTCCATTTAATCACCCAAATAATTTTAATTGATTTAATTTAGTCTTTACAGTCGGCAATGCCCTTTCTGAATTTGTAGTTGTCTTCCAACATTGTTTCACAGAAGTGTGAGTCCTGTAGAAAGTTCCAGTTTGAATACCTTAAGTGATGATGGTAACTAGCTTCATCTAGTGCCACGATGGTCTGTAGAAGAAGGGAGGTGGTAGCACCTTCCTTGCTCATTTCTGTTTATTAATAGCATGAAGAGAGAATCCGCATTGCAATTGTGGTTGAAAGAGCATTTTGTGGATCAGTTTCTAAAAATCTACCAAATGTAGGAATAGGAAGATCTCTGTGTTTCTTTTTCCTTCTTATCTGACAGGGTTCATTCTTTCTCTAATTAAAATCTGTTTACAGTACTCCACACAGTATCTTAAGTAGCATACTATTCAAAGCTGTATGTAAAAAGAGTTATTACTCCAGAATTATCTTTTGGAGTCCTGTCTTTAACATGCTTCTCTGCTCTTTCAAACCATGCCAATGAAACACTCTTTATTCTTGAAAGGACATGAGTCAGTAAGCACAAACTGAAGCACACTAAGTTCCACTCAAACATAAGAACATAAAAAAACCCATTTTTTACTGTGAAGGTGGTCAAACACTGGCGCATGTTGCCCCGAGAGGTTGTGGATTCTCCATCCTTAGAGATACTCAAAAGCTGTCTGGGTGTGGTCCTGAGTGACCTGCTCTAGGTTACCCTTCTCTGAGCAGTGGGTTGGACTAGGTGATCTCCAGAGATTCCATCCAGCCTCAACTGGCCTGTGATTCTTAACATGGATGTGATTATAAACATGATATCATAAAACCTTAATAATTATGATCCTTCTCTGACGCACAGCACTGCTGCATGATCAAATAAGACTCAACTCTTGTTACTGAGAAGACTGGTAAAAGAAAGGGCACAGCAGCTAGGCTGGTTGAATAATTCTAGACTTAATTAGACATAATGCCCCAAAGCTTCCCATTGACTTCTGTGGGCCCAAAACTTGGAGATCCTCCATTTCTTTATACATCCAAGCAACTAAAATGACTTTTAGTGTGGATTTTAACAACTTATGTGATAGTGATCTTTCAGCATTTAAATTCTGGCAGGAAATATGCTTTTTTTCTAAGCCTTGTTCCAAATGTTTTAATTACTGCTTCCGTGTTCAGGATCTTTTCCTGTTATGCTCATCTCTTAAAGGCACAGTCCCCAGGACCACAGGTTTTGTCCATCATGAAGGTGTTGATGGCATCTGGAAATATACATAATGGGAATTTTGTGTTCTGAAAACTGGGTATTGAAAACATGTTTGGTAAAATTGTGGTATATGATAGAGTTAACCACGACATCCAACTTGCTATCAGTAGGTTGAGTGGAAAACTGTTTGCACAGGTAGCTGTCAACTGAAAAGGTACCAGATGAGAAATGAAGAGATAGGTTTAGAACAGATTGCAAAACCTGCTGTCATTGAACGTGCATGCAGCTGAAAAGGCTGGTCAATAAACCAGATCAAAATATACAAGAGAGTGGTGGGGCAACCTGCTGGGCATGGGCCCCGGGGACAGGGAGCAGGCCTGGCAGGGTGGAGCTGTAGAGGTGACTTAAAGGCTTCGGTGCCACTGGACACAGGTGTGTCTCAGCCTCAAATCCTAAGTGTAAGCTGCCATGTCCTGCTACATCTGAGCACCCACTTTCAGTTCATCCTGCTAAGACTCAGCCAGCTCTCCGTGGCACACTCCAGTGGTGGTAGTAACATGGTGGGCAAAGCACATTATACTCTGCTGGTTTTGAGCTAAACAGGAAGATGCTTACATAAAAGCCACTGGACAAGGCTCTCATAAATTATTGTGTAATTTTAAATCATGACATTCAAATAATGCTGTAAAATTTACCATTATCTTCTGATTTCAGATTTCTAAGCTGCTTTGTAAAGAAACTTTTGTGCACACTTCTGTTTTACCAGCTATGTAGCCCTGTACTTCTGGTGACTTCTAGGCCTGTAATGACAGCAGACAGTTATCTGTTGCTTTAATAAAATTGAACTGAAAATTACCATGGTAACTCTAGCATCATATGAATCAGCTGCCAATCTACGAGGGCATCACTGCATCTTTTGGACTCTGTGTTATGAATATTTTGTAAGAAACCTGGGTTACTTATTGTTTTAGGATTTGCCGTATGAAGAAGTTCTAATCTGGGGCTAGAAAGACAGCTATGTGGCTAAAGTATTGTGCTGCTCCAAAGCAAATTGAATTCTTTCTGCCAAATAATCTCTCCTTCCCCAGTAGCTCTGTAAGTAATGCCATTAAGATGTTTGTATAATCCTCATATTTCAGTGACTGAACTTCTACTAGAGTACTGTGCAATTGTCTATGTGTTATCTTTGTTCCTGGCTAAGACTTCTATAGCATAACAAGAATATATGTGAAAAAAGTGGTATTGCATAGCTTGCAGCCACTTTGTCCTGCCATCTAGTCCTCACAAATTAATTAGGTTTTACTCTCTTGAATGCTCTGGGAAACTAAGGCATCTACAAATGCTTCAGGAAATAATAATGATGAACTAGTGGGTGGCTCAGTTAATTAGCAAAATCTTTTGAGTACAGAACATTAAAAATGAATTTGCAACTGCAGATCTGATGTATGTATGTAGAGCTATGATTGCTTGTGCAGAGATACCCAAGGTAACTCTGACCACGTTAGCTCAAAAAGAGAAGCAGCACAAACATGTTATTCCAGCCTTTGTAGGGACAATACTTCTTACCACTCAATCATCCCACTGCAAACTTTAAAACAAAACTACCCCAAACAGCAACAAATCAGTTGAGTATGTAGGTATCTATAGTAAAACAGACAAAGGAAGTGAAAAATATTAACTCCCCCATTGACTATTTTGAAAATACAATTATAATTATCTGTAATTAGTATTTTCTTTGTATTCACATGTTAATATTCTGAATATGTGGTGAATACAATGCTTGTGGTTAAAAACACTTTTCTTGACCTAGTATGAAATGACTGGTGCAGTTGTGCCCTTTGAGAGCTTTACTGAGGTTCAAAAATTATTTCTAAACTAATAGCCATGGTATTTCCAAACTATGACCTGTCAAAATAAATTTGAAAATTCCAGAGTTAAAGAAAATGTGGTATCAAAGTATCTGCTTCGCATTCATTTACCATCCCTTTCCTATTCTTTCTACCATGTTTGCAACCATATGGGTTAATAATGCATTTACTTGCAGCAGTTTGCAGTAGGAATGTCAGCTCTAATGGTCTGTGCATTCTGCACCTGCAGGTGGTGGGGGGCACTCTGAGGAGTTGGGGATGGCACCACGCACCCCTTGGGCATTGCATCACAGTGCTCCCGTGTTGGTGAAACGGCATCTGTGGGAGCAGTGGCTTTCCCATGGTAATGTCCAGTGCCTCTTGCAGGGGTGAAATAACTTTGCAGAATCCAGCACTCTTGCAGGTCCGTTTCTTTGATCTTTCCCACAGTTTCCTAAATATGCAGCAATGTAAATATATGTATTAATATTGCTGTTAGTAGTAAAACTATTAGACTTGACAGGGTACTGCTGCCACAGGGGATACTAAAATGAGCATGTGAAAGGCAGTAAAATGTTCTGTAGTTTGCACATCTAGAGTGGACTCAGATGCTGTTTAATGGTGATTTGTCTTACACAGGATAGAAAACTGAGACCAAACAGTATATACAAAAGTAACTGCTCAGGAACAAATAATTTCTGCTGTTTACTGCCCCTAGGCATCTTTCATTCTGAAAATTACAGGAGATGGAATGGTTGCTGCATATCTCCTCTCCAGATTTCAACATTTTCTCAAGGTCTCTAGGTCCTCTTTGGACTTGTTTTCCTGTTGTTTTCTAAAATTTCAGTTAAATCGACTATCAGTAGTGGATATTTCTGGGACTGGATAATTGCTAGCTAGACATTTTGTAAGGTACACAGAAGAGGAAGTTAGTGTCTGTCGAGCTGTTTGTAGGGGAATAGGAGAAGAGGTTTTAAAAATTCATGTTACTGGATAAAAATATTACTGGAAAAAGTAATCTTAAAGACTGCTTTATTCAACTTCAAACATTGTTTCTGATCCTCACTGTATATATGTTATAAGGGTAGTCCTGCTAATTAGGTTGTGCACAATGCTTATTGCATGGCCTTCCAGAACCCCATGTGTATTTGCCATTTATTATTTGTTAAGGCAAATATTGTTATCTTAAGGTAACAATATCAAAGCAAATATACTGGTACATTAACAATTAGACCCTTCCTAGACAATATATGCAGTGAACAGTATTCTGGAATTAATTTCTAAGAAGTAGCTGTACTTCCCGTTGTTTTAAATGGTCAGTTTTATCAGAATTTCTCTTCCCAGAACTGACCGCTTTTTGTTTTAATGCATGGTGTGTTAAGTAAACTTAAATTACATACTATGAGAAAAGACTGTTCCTTAGGGTAACATTCCTCCAACATGAACTCAGTACTAGAATATGTATTTTAATGACAGAGAAATTATAGGCTGTCAAATAGTCATTTAGCAAGGCTAGAGTATTCTGAGTTTCTGCTGCCATTATTACAGCTTTAATAAAAATACACGTAACTGAAAAAAAGCTTTTTTTGAATACAATTTAATAAAAAGTGTTTCAAAATCTAAACAAATGAACTGTAGAAACTGAAAACAGGGTAATGTGAAATACAGTTTGGGATAGCAAAGCAATTTAAAATGGGTGTAAAAATACCATCAATAAAATACATACGGGGAGATTCTGGAGTCTATCCCTACCCTGGGAAATAAAATGAAAGTTGAATTTCATGTTATGGTAACAGTTTAGTGGCAGGGTAAGGCAGATTTATATGAGAATATAATGCCGAACTTAGTAAAGCATTTGTACACACAGAGAAGAGTGAGGAGAGACCATGGATGGCTCTAGTAGTCTACAAAATGCAACTGCAGCCTTCAGAGGGAGCAGCAGCATCTTCTTCTTGTTCAGAAGATTGTTTGCCATCACAGAGGGCTTGGAGGGAAGGAGCTGTGAAAGAAGCCGTGGAGTTTCTAGACGTGATAAGTAATAGTTTGCGTTTTTGCAGAGTTATTCTATAGAATCTGACAGCTGCCTGCACCTACTCCATTCACTCTATGTCATTATTAATGTCTTCTATGTATGGGACTATCACACCATTCAGTACTAACGTCAGAGTGTGTAAGACTGAAATTTGTAGAGAAAACATTGAGACTACATGACATTCAGTTTATATCACCTACTTTTCTACAGAAAATGGATTCTTACAGTTTTATGCTACTTGTAGGCGTTTCCATGAAGGTGACCTATATGGACAGATGCTCTACCACAGTCCTGTGCTTAGCCATGATGAAGCAGAGAGCAATGGCACCTGTCAGGGAAGAAAGCTGCCTGGACAAGGGCTGGAGCCTGTGGTGCATTATACCTGACATGCTGTGATGGAAAAAGCTGTTTTTCATTTTGTGTATATCATCTCCCATCACAGTGAAAAGTCTCTTAGAGTCTAGCGTTTTCATGCCAGTGAAATTTAAGTGTTCAAGAAGATTAGGAATTATTTCTGTCATCAGTTGGGTACTGGTAGAAGTACTGTTGGTAAATGTTTCATGCATTCAAAATAAAGATGTTATTTCTCCTCAGAGAAACACATGCCTTCAACTTATGGACAAACTTTTAAAACAAAGGGAGAAGCTATTATGTGCACAAAAGTGGTCCTGGTCCTGCAGTGGACTGTTCATGAGTTTGTCTTTGCATAGAGGAGCAGTCCAGAAAGGGTACAGTTAGACACCAGTGGGATCCTCAACTAGGCCTTACAAGGTCATCATAATATTTGGGGGGATGTTAATGAGATGGTAATGGGAAATATGACAAATTTCAGATAATGAAAAGAGATGGGGAGAATACCTGTCTCTTGGACAGAATTTCTGGCAAATACTCACAGGGGCCTGAACTTGTATTGTCTTTTTAGTTTGCTTTTGCTCTCTACAGAATTATTTTAAATGCTGTATAATATTAAAGGAATTTTCAATGGAAGAATTATATTTCTTAAGAAGCTGATAACCATGGCTTTTAGATCATTTGGGGATTTTGATTCATCTCAGAATGGATAGATGGAGCTCTTGCTGTTTTTCTACAGCCTTTGTTCTTTATCTTATTGAGTAATTGAAATTCAGATTTCACACATATTTGATTCTTCAAATATATATTTTCATTAAAAGCTTGCCAGTAATGTGAGCTATGTATGTTTTTGAGGTATTCATTAAATGAGATTTGTAACAGTTTACATGATATTCTGACAGTTTACCAAACCTATCACTCAAAAGCAGATGGCCTGCGTTGGTAGGATTTTTCTGTTATAAAGAATATATTTTCAACATATGTACTTCATTTATAATATATTTGCTAGCAAGATTATATCTAGCAAGATTATATTCTTTAAAATCAGTTAATCAACCCGCGATACCCTCCTACACTTCAGCTTGACGCTTGAATGCTCAGATGTCATCTGTCTGCAGTTCATTTCAGTAATGTATGTGATTATGCAACAAATTAAATTATGTCATATATTGATCCAAAACCACTGAAAATATGGCTGTATTCATTTGTCACTTCTTCATACCTACCCCTTCATGAATGTATTTTGCTATTAGACATCCAGGTGTCCTTGGCTTCAATGCTTCACCATTTGGGCTTGCTGTTTGAACATAGCTGTGTTGGCCATCTCACCTTGAGGAGACGCCATCCCACTAGGCACTGTCTGGATCGTGGTGCAGTCTGGCCAGGAGAGGAGTGAGGGCAGGAAGGGCACAGAGAGATAAGTCAGATCCCGAGGAGGCTGGATCAGCAGTGGCTTGAAGAGTGGCCGCCTGGTGGTCACCAGGGCTTCTCCCATGAGTCACCACACTTGGGAGCTTGCTCGATAGATTGCCTACATCCCAGTTTTTACAGCTGTAAAAGCAGTGAAACAAAGTGCAAGATTGTGGCCAGGGCCCAGGCTTGCAAAGATGCTCTGATTTCAAGTGGATTTCAGCCTTTTACCCAAGCTGGGAAAGTGGGAGACCCCCACACTCATGTACAACCTGTGGCATGACCAAGGGCAAAGGCACAGCCTTGCTAACTGCCTCGATGCAGACAAGGATAGTGTCAACAAAGCCAGTATCTGAGGGCATTTCAAAACAAAAACAGTTCCTCCTATCTGCAAGGGTAATGTAGGCAACCTAAAAAGGCTGGGGCTCAGATTCTCAGTATTCTGTAGGCATCTGAATTGTTTGAAGCTATTTTGAAATTTTTCTCTTCGATCTGATTGTTGTTAACCATGTTTTCACTATAGTCAGGACACCAGAACATGTTTGAAGCATTCACCTTTGCAGGTCTCTGCAGCATGCTGGAGCAGAGTGAGAAGGTAGATGGGGACCTGGCTGGATCTCTGCACCATGCACTGCTACAGAATGTTGGGGAAAAGCAAAACCCGCGTAATCCACCACCCTGATAGTTTGCCCATGGATGACTGAGACTTAGTCGTTTATATTTTTCATTTGACCATGTCTGACAACAATGTTGGGCTCTGTATATGTGAAGCGTTGACGTCATTGTAGACTTTCTGGAAGTGAACTTACATTGAGCTACATGTAGCTGCTCAGTAGCATCAAGTTCAGGACACAAATGCTTAATCCAAAACTTAATTTATGAGATTAACTGTTTGGTAAAGAGGCATTGTTGCAGGTTGCAGGCTTGGAGCTGTGTTAGGTAAGGTAATTGCTAAAGGTGGGTTTTTCTTCAGTCTGATCTATGTGGTTAGTCCTCATGCACACTGGGATCAAATTTTTTGCATTTAATGCAGGTTTTGGTATACAAAACCAACTATTTCAATTTATAGCTATTAAAACAGAATATGGTTGAATTACATGCAAAATAATAAAAATACAAAATTCTAAGTAACGTGTTGATAAGAAGTATTGATTAATTCATTTGGTAAAAGTTGTTCTTGGAGAATTTTTATTTAAGTGATCTAAAATTACACAGCTAAAGTTACAGGGTTTGTTCAGTGTTTGTTAATAAAATGTTGAAACTTTCTTGTCAGTTACAATATATTTGCTATAGGCTAACAGTAGTGGTTGCACTACAGCACCTGCATATCAGTTGTCCAAGCAGATTCTCATTTTTAAAAAGAATAATAATTGAAATAATTTAAAATACAAGAAGGCATTATGCTTTTCATTATACTAAGGATGATTTTTCTAAGGAGAAAGGTTTTTTTCATTTAAGGAATCATAGAATCATAGAATACTAAGTTTGAAGGACTTCAGGGATCATCTGGTCCAACCTTTCTGTCAAAAGCACGGTCTAGACAATATGGCCCAGCACCCTGTCCAGCTGAATTTTAGAAGTGCCCGTTGCTGGGAAATCCACCACTTCCCTGGGAGATTATTCCAGTGGCTGATTGCTCTCATTGTGAAAAATTTCGCTCTTGTGTGCAACTGGAATCTCCCCAGGAGTAACTTGTACCCCTTATCCCTTGCCTTTGCCATGTGACTCCTTGTAAAAAGGGAGTCTCCATCTTCTTTGTCACCACCCTTTAAATACTGGAATATGGTGGTAAGGTCTCCCCTAAGCCTTCTCTTCTCAAGGCTGAGCAAACAATGTTCTCTCAGCCTTTCCTCATACAGCAGGCTTCCCAGTCCTTTGATCATCTTTGTGGCCCTCCTCTGGACCCTCTCCAGCCTGTCCACGTCTTTTTATATAGCGGGGACCAAAACTGCACACAGTATTCCAGGTATGGCCTGACAAGCACTTAGTAGAGTGGGATAATGACTTCTTTATCTATCTTTTCTCTTTATGCTATATGGGAAGTGGCTTGGCTTTGAGGCTTTGTCTAGAGTAGCATTAGGCATGTGCTATCCTGGGTATAGGTAATATTTAAATATCAGTAATATTTAGGATAACTGTAAATATGGCTTAAGATTAAATCCTGTACACACCTAGAAATACCACTTTTTATTACTATCAAGTTTGTAAGAGAGTGTTTTCAGTGAACACGCTTTCTACATTTATACAGAAATTTGTAACATTGATAATTTCCAGCTTTAAGTAATCACAATATCTGAACTGGACTCACAATAAATATGAAACAGAAGCAAATAGAAGTGAACTTCCAAAGTAATTCAGAATCATCAAGGTGTGTGTGTGAGGATGCCCTCGCATCTGTGCTTTTTATGACTTAGTTCTTATATTGCTGTATGGAAACAGGTAAAAGGGATGTTATGAAGAAGTTTTTACTATAAAATCATAGAATCATAGAATAGTTTAGTTGGAAGGGACCTTTAAAGGTCATCTAGTCCAATCCCCCTGCAATAAACAAGGACGTCTTCAACTAGATCAGGTTGATCAGAGCCCTGTCCAACCTGATCTTGAATGTTTCCAGGGATGGGGAATCCACCACCCTTCTGGGCAACCTGTTCCAGTGTTTTACCACCCTCATTGTAAAAAATTTCTTCCTTCTATCTAGTCTGAATCTACCCTACTTTAGTTTAAAACCATTACCCCTTGTCCTATTGCAACAGGCCCTACTAAATGGTCTGTCCCTATCTTTCTTATAGACCCCCTTTAAGTACTGAAAGGCCATAATAAGGTCTCCCCAGATCCTTCTCTTCTCCAGACTGAACAACCCCAACTTTCTCAGCCTTTCTTTACAGGAGAGGTGTTCCACCCCTCTGACCATTTTTGTGGCCCTCCTCTGGACCCACTGTAACAAGTTCATGTCTTTCCTGTGCTGAGGACGTCAGAGCTGGATGAAGTACTCCAGGTGTGGTCTCATCAGTGTGGAGTAAAGGGGGAGAATCACCTCACTCGACCTGCTGGCCACACTTCTTTTGATGCAGCCCAGGATCCTGTTGGCTTTCTGGGCTGTAAGCACACATTGCCAGCTAATGTCCAGCTTTTCATCCACCAGTACCCCCAAGTCCTTCTTGTCAGGGCTGCTCTCAATCCCTTTATCCCCAGCCAGTATTGATACTGGGAGTTGCCTCGACCCATGTGCAGTATCTTCTTGGCCTTGTTGAACCTCATGAGGTTGACATGGGCCTACTTCTCAAGCTTGTCTAGGTCCCTCTGGATGGCACCTCATCCCTTGGGTGTGTCAACCACAATGCTTAATTTGGTGTCATCTGCAGATTTACTGAGGGTGCACTCGATCTCAGTCTGTGTCATTGATGGATGAGTGAAAAGTCATGGCAGACAAGTAAAGTCCCTGGTGACTGGAAAAAAGGAAACACTGCACCCATTTTTAAAAAAAGGTAGAAAGAAGGACCCTGGGAACGACCTATCAGGTCACCTTTCTTATTTGGGGAATGATCTCTTATGTTTCTTGTGCCTTACTATGTGTGTTAGATCATTAGAGTAACATGATCTTCATAATTACATTTATAAGGACAAACATACAGTGTAAAGTATTTCTTGGTTTTGTATTAGATGTATATCTTTTAAGGGAAAAATATGTGTCCTATATGTAACTAAGGAAGATAGGACACAGGAATTTTGTAGATTTGACCAAAACAGTGCAAATTCTTAGTTATCTTCTAAGTAAACTGTGATTTAAGAAAAATTGCTTGAAAATGCTTATGTTTATTTTGTATCTGAATCATCTTGAATTAAATTATATATTTACGTTATCATAAGGCAGGATTTAGGGATCATCAGTTATGTAACTACAGTTTATAGCAGTTCAAGAGTTTACCTATTTCCACAAAAACTCTAATGCAAGGTTTTTTATAGCACTAGAAATAATGTAGATGTAGATGTAGATGTAGATGTAGATGTAGATGTAGATGTAGATCAATTTAGGTTTCATACAATTTCTGCTCAGTTGTTAACCAGTAATAGTTATCCTATTTTATGTTGTGTATCACTGACAGACATTAAACTGTGGAACTTACTCAAACCAAACCTTAATGATACATGCTGGTAACTCAGCAACTTGATAAGCTAAATAGTAGAAACTATGCTGAGGGAACATTTAAAATAAAGATTTATATGTATAAATACATAGAGAGAAAATACACTTTTTCTGGCATGTGTTGTTGCTTTTATTAGCGTACTGACTTACATATTTATGTATGTCCAACAGACCAAAAACCAGTTAATTTAAACTGAAAACAGTTTAGAAAAGATTGTTTTATCTGTGTAAGATCTATGTACTTTTATAATATGGACTATTAGAAATTTACATGTTCTGCACATGGACAAAACTTAATTTTTTCAGTAGCCATGTAAGGCAATATTTTTCCAGTTAATGTTAATTAGAAAGTGAAGTGAGTAAGACAGGAAGGTTTATCTGGGTTTATAATAGCTTAAGGTTTCATGAAGGAACTCTGTTAGCCAGATCAATTTGTAACAATTGATACCACCGTTGCATTGTGACTTAAATTCAAATTTTTGGGAAAACTTCATAACAGAAGGTTTTGAAAGGGCAGAATTGAAGAGTGTTCCTAGAATTTAAATCTTCTTTTATTAACTCAGTTACCTACTTTCTCAGTTCAATATAATTGCCTAGTGAAACTTTCTCCACTCCTGTAGGTTTCTTTCAATATAAATACAAAGGGGGAATTGAGAGGAAACTCAAAAGCCTAAAAAAAAGAAGTATTTTTGTTTCTTTTTTTTTTTCCATGAGCCATCCTGAGACATTAGATTTTTGCAGGAGAAAGGCTTGTTCTAAAAATATTTATTTTCTCATTCATCTACAAAGATATTCAGATTTTTCTGCTGTATTGTATGAGTTGTTCTCTCAGTTTTTCTCTGTCTCATGGTCTGTTTTCTTAAATGGAATACTGATTTTGATGAATGCTGTTAGTGAATGTGAAGAAATATTTATGGTATTTTTCCAAAAGCATCTCCCCAAGAAGAAAAACCCTGAGAGCCTCTCACTCACATATGCTTATTGAGAGGACCTTGTAGAACCTATTCCTCACTGCTGTTAAAAGCTTTGTCATAAAATGCTTTGAGTTTGGGAGAAAAGGTAATCATACCTAAAAACATCCATCACATCTAATTTAGCAGTTCAAACAGTTCAGAGTTTGGATGGTATATTTAGATAGCTTCATCCCAAAATTACTTAAATTAGTACTACTCAATACAGCATAAAATACATTATCCTAAAATAATAAATGATAACTGTTTTGGACAAACTATTATGTAGTATTACCATTTTTATATGTAGTGTTGTGAACACATTCTCGAGGCAAAAGTGCATAAAAGAGAAGAATACATGTTTGTTAAGAACATCCATGTTTAAAAAAATTCAACAATTTAGCTCAGCATGGAGCACTGGTTTTCCAGAATCAAAAATAGTTGGAATTGGAAAAATAAGTTGCATTTCACTTAATGCAACTTGAGAAAATTGTAAGAACAGATGTAAAAAATAAGCCATCAGGTAACCTGAGCTTGAGGGAAGCAACTGATGCAAATACTTTCCTAAGATATTGTCACAGCTAATGTTACATTTTGTAAATTAAAGCTTTTTTCCTATATTGAAAACAATAACTCTGCTTTGAATTGTTACTGGATTTTACTAATTTCCTATGGTAATAATATAATTAAATATTATTAAATACCTTATTAAAATAGATCAATGTTTAGAAATGCAGTACCTATGTCTCTAATTTCAGAGCTTCACTAGATACTTGCAAACAGACTGTAAGCAACTGCTTTTACTTTAGCTTGAATCCTCTGGCAGTTGTCCCCTCTCTGGTCAGTTATGTGGATTTGCCCTTTCTGTGTCTAAATGCAGTCTTTTTTTCTGTCCTACAAAACTCTTCTCAGTCATCTGAATTAGAGAGCAGAGAAGTCCTGGTTCATCTCTGTTTGCCCTGCTCTAGTAACACACATGAGAAAGCAGCTGAATTTATCATCATCAGATTTACCCTATGAGTGACACTGAACATCCATGCCAAGCTATAGAGTTTGCACCCTACATCCTGTCCTGGAAACATTTGAGCCAAGTACCTGTTAGGTTGCACACTTTATGCATAACTCACAGTGTAGGGAGAAAGAGCCCCATCGTGATTTTAAAGGTGTCTCCGAGCTGCATGGACATGTGAGGAGCTCTCTGACAGTCCTGTAGGCCTGCCGAAGGGACAGCAAGCTCCCAGCTTTCTTCTGTGAACTGCAGTTACTGCACTGCTCAGAGCCTCCCTGCTACTGCGCCTCAATTCCTGCCCTGCCTGTTCTGCCAATGGTTTGTCCCCTTCTGAGGTCTTCTGCAGGGATTCTTGGAAGACAACTTTGCCTTCTTTTGCATATATATATATATAAAGTTATTCTGTTAGAGGCATAATGCACAGTGACCTCAGAGAGTAGCAGTAGTACTTTAGGAAGAAGATGAGGTGAGAAAAGGAGCCCTGTCAAGATCAACTGCTGTGGCTATGAAGCATCCAGACTGGCCTCTGTGCTTCTGACTCTCCAAAGATGTGAACAGAAGAGCTGGCAGGAGGAGGCTTTTGCCACCCATATGGAGCCCTGCCTTTTTAAGGAGTGAAAAGGAAAATACCTGGCTGTAAATAGATAGGTGTATTGTGCTTAATTCTTTAACCTCATAGAAGCCTCATATAAATGGCTTTGTACTTGTAGTAATATGTCTTACTGAAGATATTTGCTGTCCTTACTGCTTCTACAATATATAAATGGTCTTAAGAGGGTTGCTAATTACGTTGGTCTGCCTTTTGGGAGCGTGTATCCGGCACAGAAAGCAGTATCTTCTTGAGGCGACTGTTAATTTCTCCTTTTTGAGTGATTTATTGTCTCTTGAATAATTAACCTTTGTGCTTAAAGGCAGTTATCATTCCTTTCGGTCTACTCTCTTCCTAGCCTTAACTGAGTTTAAATCATCAGTTGCTGCATTAAAGCAATGAACATATTGCTTGCATTGTGTAGTAAGATATTTTACACTGTTTTCACAAATTTGGGTATTTTGAATGGCAGTTCTACAATTCCAAATGCCTTCCAGTTAATAAACAAAATAAATAAGTGTGCAATAAAGTAGTAAACAGACCATGAATCTGAATCACTTCTTGTTTTTCAAGCTGAATTTTTCAAGGAAATTAGTTTAGGAACTAGATTTTGAAGTCTGGACTCCATCAGTCTTGAGGAGAAAGAGCTGTAATTACATTCTCTCTAGATTTATGCTGTGTATCTGCACTCCTTTTTTAGAATTTTTAATTCTATTATATTGAACTTAATTTTACATGACAAGTAGCAGGATAATGCAGATAAGTAACAGAAGAAATATAATTGGTTTGTGAAGACCCCCACAGTTTGCTGTAAGGATATGTATATGTTGTAGTCCCTCACTAAGACTGCAGCCTGTGAGGATGCATCAAAACTAGCTTTAGATTCTTGGCTAGGGCCCTGCAAACAGGAGTCTCTCAATAACCCAAAACTCAAGTGGATGAAATTCTTCTTGCTTTATCTATTTAGATGAATTTTATTTTGCAGCTGACACTGAGCAACAAACTACTGCAATGGATGCCCTGTTTCCAGTACAATTTTGTTACTTTTGCTGTAAATGAGCTGAAGTCCTAGGACCAGGTTTAGTATGGACATACATCTTAGCTAGAAGGAAGATCCTCCATAATTTTGTCAGTACTTTCTCACAGATTTCTCTTTTGTGCTTTCTTGAACTTTGAAATATTGAACTTTGGTCCACCAAAATGTGTCTGTGAAAAAGACAAATGTGGTCATAATGTGACAGAAATGTTGACTGGAAATCATGAGATGATCTTGAGACTTTTGCAGGAACATTCTCTGCAGTTCTGGCCACCCCCATCCAAGAAAGATCAAGTCCAGCTAACATGTGCTGAGGGCATCTGGCAGAGTGATCCTATACAAAATGACTGTAAAATAAAGCAGACACTCAGCATTGCAATTTCAGGTTGCATTTACATTAGTAAACTCAAGACCTGGGGCACCCATGTCAGCACTCGAGTCCGTCTCCTTGGTCACTGAGCACTGGATTAATCATGCTGTGCAGTTGTTAGCACTGTCCCATGCCAACCAGTGCTGTCCCAACAGCACTGGGATTATCGTGGATCAGGGCCCTGCCCAGGCAGTCCCCTCCTTCTTCTCTGTTGGTTGGCCTCCCATCCAGAGAATAAGCCTAGGTCTGTTCTGTTTGCTATCACAGGCTGTATCCCACCCTGTGGTCTTTGTAAACAGCCCACAAGGTTGAAGCATTTTTTCTTCTTGATAACTCTTACCCCTTCCTAAAAGACTACTCTTTGCACTCAACTAGAGTTCAGTGCTCCCAATGTTGTTGGTAATGCACATAAGTGTTGCCGGTCACTTAGAAAGAGGGACAAACTCATTGCACCCCTTTCCCCTCACAAAAAATTAAGGCATACAAGAAGAACTTGCATCTGGTCTACCTGCAAGGAAGGAGGGCTTTATTAATAGCAGCTCGTGCTATTTCTGACACTACCAAAGAAAATGAAAAAAATGTGAGTTTAATTGTGGTGAACCTGTCAGTTCCATAAGAGAAATACTGTTCCTTGTGTAGAGGAGATGCAGTGATAAATCACAGTAAATAGTAAGTGCAGATAGTATGCTGCTTTTAGCAAGTGCAAATCACAGATAACACCACCTTTTTATTAGTAACCCATAAGATAATATAGACAAAATGACAATATGACTTTTTTTGATTACTAAGGAAAAGATAATGTCCATGATCTGCACTTTATATTTGGCATGAGATAATTTGCAAATAAAAGTAAAACTGAAAGGAATATTACTGTTTCCCTGCACAATGGTTTTCTTAAAAACAAATTGCAAATCGAAGGCTTTAAGTTGCTAATATGTCATCCAAGAAATATTAGACTTGAAAGAGGATGAATAGTTTTAATTATGTGTAAATAGATTCATTAAGAGGAATGCAAAGGTCCAGCAATTATTCATTCTCTGAGATTAGATTAAGAATATTGTGTTTAGAGTCTTGTATCTTAATAGACCACTTTAATTTCTGTTTATACCTATTATTCTATTTCAAATGCACATTAATCTTCTTCTCAATTAAATGTATCCATTTATCCAAGAAGAGGAAGTGTTATATGTGCCTAGCTATTCATGCAATTATTTGAAAACAGCAGTGATTTTAATTTTAGGTTGGCAATAAATACATTTTACTTTGTACTTGGTATTGTTGCCTTGAGTATCTCTAGACACTGTTGAGCATGAGAAATTCTCTGCTCTAGAGGAGAAAAAATGGCTTTATAAACCAGGGGATTATTGATGGCATTTATATATACCTTGTCAGTTCATCTGTTCAAATATAATAGTTACTTTATTTCTAATGTTTACTTTTCTGTATGAAGTTATTTAGCTGAGCTTAAGTTCTGATAGAGAACATTTACACATATTTACAAGATGCTTCTTGTATGTGATGCAAATATCTATTTTCTTACACAGAATCATTTACATATACATACAAGTAATACCTATAAGTGGGAGCTCAGAAACAGGCTAGAAAGCATTCACTTTTGAGTATTTTAATTATATATATATTACATATCGAGAAGTGCTAATAATGGTGTAAAAGCTTTCTCATAAGCACTGTCACTTTTAATTATACAACTGTAAATATGATGAGAACCAAGCCTATTACATCCAGACTTGTTAATCTAGGATAACATTGCAGTCTCACTGGCAAGTTAGTCTGAATTATAGATCTTAACATATTCCCACACAGTTGCCTTGTATGTTCTTGTGTTTCTCAGGGGGCTTGAATATCATGGTTACCAAAAGACAGAAAACACAACACAGTAACTGAGAAATGAAAAGTATTTGGTGCCCCCAACCGGCCTCAGTTGAAGGGAAACCATTGTAAGAACACTCACTTTATTTTTTTGTGTTAGTCTACATTTTGTGTCTGAATTTCTTCAAAGATATGGTTATACTGTCAGGTATCACAAGAAAAAAAGACAGATACACCCTTCTCTTCTGTATTTGTGTTTCTGTTGCATCTGTCTTTCACACTATGCCAACTTGAAGTCCAAGTCCAGGATCCCAATGCAACTCCTGTCTATAAGTACCAAGTTCCACTTCTGGTTACCTATAATTTAAATGTAGCGTATGTGAGGGAGTCAGAAAGCTGCCAGAAACAAGCAATGAGATGGAAGGAGGCACCAAGAAAAAACAAATAGTCCTTCTAGGGTTTTAGAATTGTAATTCTAGAATTCTGATTAATTAATCTTTTTAGTCAAATCTGACCACCAGCTTTTTACTTTTCCCATTGACCTTTCTGGGACACTTGAGACAATACAAGAAGTATCCTTGCAATTGTTACCCCCCCTTGGATTAACTGGCTCTACAGTCATCTGTTTTTCTGATGATTTCTGTCTCTTCCTCCCTAGTTCAGTTTTGTGTAAGGTGCCCGAAGTGTTTGTTTTTCAAGTCTTTTTTTTTTCTACTGCTGTCACATCAGTGGATGATCTTCTTGAACACAGACTCAGTCATCATCTGTGTGCTAATGACTCAGAGGTCTGCTCCAGACTTACTTTCTCCTATCTAGGACCTATTTGCTGTTGTCTCTTCTTGCACAATGTCTCTAACTGAAATTTGAGTTGAATTCTTTTTTTTCCCATTCAAATGCTTTCCAATACCTTCTTTCTTGATGTGTATGGAAAGCTTTCTCTCTCTAAACTAGCATGTTCCCTAATGGCCTGAGTGACATCTTGGACTCAGTCTTCTCCATAGCAACTCATTGCCAGACTATGACAAGTCTTGCAGGTCACCTCTCTACATGATCTCCTAGAGACCACTCTCTCCCTCTCATCCACTGATGTAAATCCCTTATTTGCATCCTCACCATCTTGCATTGTGGTTACTGCTAAATTGCGTTCTCTTGCCTTGACAGGTGCAGTTCTGCCCTTACAATATCCACGTAAAATAAAGATGATACAATGGTCTGTCTGGCCAGTCTATTTCACAGTCTCACCCTGTGTCCATGAATCACTCCACTGGCTCCTATGTCTGTATTGCATTAAACTTAAATGCTTGTCTTCACTTTTAAAGCTGTTTCTTAAACAGTCTGAACACAGTTCATCAAACTTGTTCTAATATGCAGTAGTTGAGTTCCTTGATTAATATATACTAAGACAAATTATATGAAAAATGCATCATTTTCTCATCAGTTCAAAGTTTTCACTTATGAGTCACAAGTTATTTCAAGGATTAAAAAAAAGGAAAAGAGGAAAAAAGTGGTTTGGTAAAATGGTACTGAGATCGCAGCATCACAGAAATGTTAGCTGGAAGAAACTTCTGGAGGTCATCCAGTCATCCCACTCAAGGCATAGGTATTCCCAACTCCAGAGCATGTCAGCCATGAATTTGTCTAGCCAGGTCTTGGCAATATCCAGGAGTGACATTCCACCACCTTTCTGGGCAATCTCGTCCAGGCTGCATTACCCCGCTGGGAGGGTGTCCAGCCTGAAACTTCCAAGGCACAATTTGAGGTCATTGTCCCTTATTATTCCATCTGGCACTGCCAAGAACAGTTTGGCTTCATGATCTTTGCAATTTCCCTTCAAGTAGCTGCAGGCTGCTATTAGGTTACCCGTTAGCCTCCCTTCTGCAGGACCGAACAAGCCCAACGCCTCTTTCCACAGGTCATTTGCTGTAGTCCCTGACCATTTTGGTTGCTGTCTGCTTTGTCTTCCTGAATTCCTCCACATCTGTCTTGAACTGGGGTCCCAAAACTAAATGCCATTTTCAAATGCAGCCTCAG
Organism: Strix uralensis; assembly: GCF_047716275.1. Taxonomy (NCBI): domain Eukaryota; kingdom Metazoa; phylum Chordata; class Aves; order Strigiformes; family Strigidae; genus Strix; species Strix uralensis. The sequence goes on from NC_133974.1 coordinate 34,740,350, forward strand.
CAGTGCCAAGTAAAGGGGGATAATGAGTTCCCCCCTGTGATGTTTGCACTCCTTGTAATGTAGCCCAGTGTGCTTCCCCCTGCAATGGCATCGTGCTCTTGGCTCATATTCACCCTGGCATTCTCTGTAACCACCAGGTCTTTTTTAGCAGGGCTTAAGTACGAGTACATTATGCCATTGCTTCATGCCAGCAATTTGCTATCTGTGGCAAACTGCATGATCAGTGTCATCTTCTCTCTTCATTTATTATGGCATATTGGGTTTTTGGATTGGTTGCTTCAGTTCTCTTTGAATGTCTTTGTAATGTGAAGCAATGAAAAATGTTAAAATACTGTTCCCCAGTACAGTGATCATAGTGTTCTTTGTTCATTCTTTTTTGGGGGGGTAATTAACTTTTTTTCCTGTTTTCATGAAAAATATTTTCATTATAAAATAAATGAAAAAATGGCCCTTCAAACTTTGTCTCCTTTTCCAAACCTACAAAACCAGTTCTTACTTAATAATTCAGTTTTGTTCCACTGATTTCATGTTAAAAGGAATAGAAAATTATTGTTAGATTTTCTTATAGTTTAGTTGTAGTGTTGATATCTGTTTTACTCATTTAATATTTATTAAATATCTGCTGTTGATGTTGGAATAGCACAGTACACATGTAACTAGTCAATGCCCAACAGTAATTTCTTTAGTCACCTGTCCAACGTGCAGGAATGGTTTTGGCCCTACTGGGATGAAGGGAAGTTCATGCCCTTTCAGTGTTGTAAGCCTTGGTACGCATGTTAAGGATGTCAGACTATTCCTGTCACCTTCTTTGCCTTGAACATTCAGCAGTTTGAAGCTTATACCTGTAAGGGTTTAGCACAATAGCAATACTGCTAAGCTGTGGTAATACAGATGCAAGTAGACACTGATATTATTGTAGTGACACCACAGTGCCTTTGTACAAATTCTTTCTACTTATTTGCTTACTCCCAGAATCTATGCATAGTTAAAACATAATTTTCTGTCCTTCTGTGGCAGAGGATGTGTCAAAACCCCTCTGTCTGGCAGAGTGAATTCAAGGAAGCACAGGAAGAGCAGATCCCCAGGCATCCCAGTCTCTCCTGCAGGTGGATCTACAAGAATACTTCAAAAAATACATAAGTAATCTAAAATGTAAGAGGATTAGAAAGCAGAACAAGTAGAACTTGCATTCTACAAACCATGTGTTTTATTACATTAGGGTTTTTTTCATATCTATGGACTTACTGTGGATAATTTGTTATTTTCTCACACTTGCATATTTATTCAAATTAATTTTTATTTTTTGCAGCTGATGTTTAACTCTTTGGATCTATTCAAAACATTATGGGGAAGCATTCATACTGATCTGTGCTGAATCACTGTGGCTGATCAGATGGGAGAGGCATGATGTTATTCACCCCATTTAACAGTGGAAACACGCAAGCCTTTCTGCCACTCATATTTCACTCACATACATAAAGTGTATATCTAGGTGCTGCTCAGCCAGTCACTGTCATCTAGTATTTAAATGTTTGTAGTGAACATCAAAGGAAACAAATATTGACTGAAGTTCATACTCTTAAAAATCTTACAGCTTCTTTGTAGTATGTACCATTTGCTTTTTGTTCTTTGAATGTAAGCCACCTCTAGGGATCAGAACTAGTGCCAAATTACTATTTTGGCTTTAAAATGACTTCCAATTATGTGGGCTGGAATACCTCCCTAAAAGTCTCCAAACAGCATATGTAATCACTACTTTGTATTTCAATGTAATTTGAAATAGCTTGGATATTAAAATGGAGTTCATAAGGGGAATTGTGACTGCCCTCAGTCACAACACCAGAGATTGTTTCTGTGGATCTGAAAAGTTCTGCTTGCTGTAAGTATTCTTCTGCTATCAGTTCCACATGCTCTTTGTAAACTGAAATGCTAGAATATCTGATACTGCACATTAATTTTCTGGGTTTGTTTTGCATGTCCCATATTCTGACAGTAATTTGTCATGTCATATGTGGGGGTTTTTTTTCTAAAAAAATGCTAATTTTCCTGGTTTACAAGGGTCTTGGATTGTTAATAGTATTTCCTTCTATTTTTGATGCAGTGTGCCTTCCCTCTTGTTGACCCATGTTCTTTAAATTCTATTCTGGAGTCTCCCAAACTTACTGATGTTATTTCTGCAAACTGTTGGCTAGTATTAGGCATAAACAGACATTTCGTCTGTTTTGATTTGTGCTTTACAAAGCAAACTAATGAAATTAGTAATGTGGCAGGACAGTTAAAAAATGCTTACTACTTACATATCCATTTAAAACCTTGTATGAAATTTGACATTTTTAAGAAAACTATTCACTGTAGATGTTGCCAAGGAGAAAAAGGTCTGATATTATTTATCATAACCTTTTTTTGTTGATTTTGTTTTCAAGTATATCATAAACAATATGAGTATATATTGTTTACCCATACAATTTCAGTAACAAAGCCCACTGATTATTATCCATCCTAAATCTAAAACATTACCTTCTGCATAGTGAAAAAAACCTCACTGTGTTGTCTGGAGATCAGCCTATTTGGTGGATGTTATTTTTTCAGGGTAGGAATGCTATTGAAGAAAGATGGAGAGTATTGTAGGCTCGCTCATGGAGGAGCGCTCATGTTGCGGTGGGGAATGGTGGGGAAAGAACAAGCCTTCAGCTGCACCAAGGCTGAATCAATGCTCTCAGGAAGCAGAGAGGGGCAAAGGAAAAACAAGACTTGTCCTGACATCTTCCCTAGGTTGGAGACCACTTTCCTGCAAATCTTTGGGTTACGTGTTCTTGTGAATAGCAGAGGAGACCATAGGCAGGATGTCTGTAGATGTTTCTGGTCTCAGGTGTACATCTCTGCTGTGGCTGAGGGTGGGTCTGCTCTTCATCTGTTGGCCACGGATATGCAATTAGTGGAATGGCAGAATTTTTTAAAAATTGGGAAGAGAAGAGGAATCCTGTAGAGGTTAGTATATTTAAACATTTCCAGAGAAGGAGGGGGGCAAGGGTACAGACTTGAGCGGGGTCTGAAAAATGTTTGTGGTGAAATCTCAGTTTGATGCTTTACTTAATTTGTACATTTCCAAAGTAGAGGTTGCATTGGAAATATTTCTGCATCCAGGAAGAGTAATACTGAATTTTGACATGCTTCCTAAGTTATTCTCAGTCTATAAGGTCCGAGTGAGGTATCTTACATGTTATTTAATTGACTTACTTGCATAAGGTGTGTAAGGTTGCCTTCAGGTGCATCAGATGGTGATTTGTCTTGTGAGTTCTTACCAGCAGGTAAAAAGTAACCATTTACTGAGTCAGTAAAAGCTGAATCTGGATGTTGCTTCCTTGCTGAACATCTTCCAGAAAATGTGTTGTTTTTACAGCTTTTTGAAAAAAAGGAAAAAAACCTGATGTTTCTTTTTTGTTCTGAGGAGTCTGTTGGTTGTTTCCTGTTTGTGGCTTTTGAGGCCTAACTAAACCGGTTAGAGTTGGTGAGAGGATGTAAAAGCACTTAATCATGCAGAGCCCATACTGAGAAGGTAAAGATAGTACTGCAATAATAAACTTCTTCCTTTCAGAGTTTGCCCAATGTAAAAATAAATGCTTTTGCTGTTGAACTAAAAAGGTAAGTAAAAGGTACCCATGAAGGAAGTGAGAAGTAGAAGTGACTCCGTCGTTGTAGTAAATTGGTATCATCCTTATTATCTTTAGAAGCTCTACACTTGGGTCTGAGTGAAGGAAAAACATCTTTCACATACAGAGAAACAGCAGAACAATTTAGATGTCAGACAAAAAAGAAAGCATTGTGGTTTTTTGAATGCCTTTTTTTTTTTTTTTTTGGTGATCTAGGCCCTCAGAAAACTGTCTCTAAGGAGAAAATCAAAGGAAACATCAGGATTATCTCTGTGTGCCACATATGTTTAGTTCTAGGCAGGTATTTAAAATCTCCTTCTGTCTTTCTGTGATTTATGACTATTTGGGGAGAGAAGAATGTAAGGTCCCTAGTAAAAAATTTTCTATGTTTTAGAAACCAAAGCAAATACTTTTAATGTAGTTATCAAGCGCATCAGCTGGGAAATGTTATATGTTACAGGAACCGGCATATAGCATACAATAACATTTTAACATCAGCATAGTCACTCTTTTTTGCTTTTCAAACTTGTTATCTCCATGTGCCAGCATGAAAGAGATCAAGAAGAGACCAGCTCTGGCAAATTTGAGGCCACTTCTAATTCTGTACATCTGCAATCACTTCTTTTCCTAGCTGGATATACGATTACCTAGTGTAATCCCTGGCATTTTACTCCTCGTTAAAAATCAGCTTGGCCACTAGAAAACTATAAAAAAACTCAGAGAAATAGAAATTATTAGTCGAAACGCTAGTTTACCAATCCTGTCCATTGCTGCTGGAATGATTATATATGCAAGTAACGTGAGGGTTTTAACTATAAAACTACAGGGTTTTATATCCAAGTGATTTTGCCTCACTTAGATGCAGACCTAAAAGAACAGTGAGTCCTGCTAGCTTAAATAATTTTATATCTTCAAGAAATTTATCTGCTTTCCTACAGAAAAGTCAAAGGCAGTTGTTATTCTTTTTTCAAGATACACGAGCATTAAGTTTTTCAGTTTGTTTCTGATTTCCAAATTTTCCTGTTATTCATGCCACTTACCACTGCTGCTTATATTTGCTGTGTTCTGACCTTGTAGTTTCACCAAAATAGCGAATATTGTAACTGAAATGTCATTAGTATTTAAACTTGCTTGCTCCAGCTTTGAAGTGGATGAAGCAAAAAGCATTCTAGCAAGCTTGAACATTATTATTTGAACTGCTCCATCATTATATTGTGGATTGCTTATTGGTTCTATTTGTCATCCATTATGTTTTCTATATTCTGCACATTTTTTTGTGATGATTGCTTTTTCTTAATCTTTATAACTAGCTCCTGCCCATAACATCATTAAAAATTACTACCTAGACTTAAACATGTTTTCCTGAAGTTAGGTGTCTGTTAGACATATCTGTTCTGTCAATCTTTGGATGAGGTTGTAAAATAACAGGGGCAGACCTTACATGTTCTAGTACATCTTGTATCCAGACTTCCCCCACAGCCCAACATAATTCTTACAGAAGACCTACATTCTGCAAACAGAAAGAGACAGAACGCCCCAGGTCACTTCAACCTGTTAAATTCTCTTCAATTACCTGCTTTCTAGTGTGCAGAGAAGCACTTGAAGATAAGAGGTAAAAATCTGTAACAGAAGTCATCAAAGACCCAGACAATAATGACACCTATAAACTTGTCAGCTTGATTGCTAATCACTGATGAGATAAAGGCTAACAATAATGTCCAAATAAAAAGACTATGAAATAGAAGTAGTAGAAATGTAGTCAACTACAAAGGGCATTCAAATCTGGAAAGATAAATCTCCCTGGATACAGAAATGAAATGAAGCTCAAGCTCCTGGGGTCAAGCAGAATCATTAATTTTCTAATTACATCATAAAATGTCATAGCACTTTCCATTCGCTCTTTTCAATTCACATCGTGCTTAGTTCACAATATCCCACCTGATTTTGCCATAGTTACTAATGTACTTTTAGCATTATTGATAAATAACCACTGATGCCTCTTCATGTTTTGGTTTCAGACTTTGGTCTCATAAAACCTTAGCATTAGAACAAATAATGTTTAGAGAGAGTAAAATTTTGTCCTTGAAGTTCCAGGAAAAATACACATTCTACTACAAATATCGTACAAATTCAAAGTTTTTTGAGGCATTTAGTCTTTATTCTATTCACATTGACCTTTTTTTCCACTTTTAGGTGATAGAAGATTTCTGTGAACTGTTCATTTACAGACATTCAGAAGTTTTATAATATCTGGGTGTGAGAGTGCTCTTTATCTGACACAAAGTTCATCTATTATGTATTAAATACATACTGAAGTAAACCAAATATTTGTGTTTATTGCTTATAGCGTGTACTACTGGATTTAAGAGACAGAGGAAAAGTTAGCAAAGTGCATTAGGAATGAGTGAGTATACACTGAAATAGGATAGTGGGTTCATAAAAGAAATGAGGAAGACCTATAGGTGAGACTTGTCAAGTAATCTGTTTCTTTATAAAGGAATAAGTTGATAAATCTGAAGTTTTCCATGTAAAAGCCTTCATTTGTGTTATAAAGAAACCAAGCAAATTAAAAAATTTACATCAGGCTTTCACACATTTCTGTGGATCTTGGACAATGTACGGAAGGATTGTCTTCACCTCCCCTATGATTTTTAGGTATCATTGGAGGAGAGGAGAAGAGGACTTGTGGTTTTATTTTCTATTCTTGTTGATTCTATTCTTATCTTCTAATATATATTACATATAAGATAGCAAAGTCCACTCCAGTAGCATTTGTTATGCTATAATATTTACTTCTACTTCTCTGTCTTTTTTATATGTAGGGTCTGAAATCTGAAATATCCATTCTAGCATATTATATTTTTCCCTGTGTTAGGAAATATCTAATATGAACTGATGTTTAGGTACCATGCTGCTCAGCAAAAATGTCTGCGAAATACTCCAAGGTTCATATTTTAAAGTGTCTCCATCCTTTGCATAATCAAATCTGACAATTGTAGCCCAGGAAATGTTCTTTCAAGTGAATGAAAAGGCAAGATACGTGAATGAAATCTTTGCCCATTCTGAATAAATTCATTTTAAGGTGACATTTTTGTCAGACAGGGACACGTGAAAGAACTTATACTAATTTATAGATCCTGAGGGAAATTTAGCTCTCTGTTTAGTCTGTCGTAATTGCCTTGTTGAATGATAATTTAACAAGCATTTAATAGTTTAACAAGAATGTAGTTATCACTATTATTTGATGGGTCATATAAAAATATTATTGGTGCCAAAATTTGTTGTACTGTTCTTCCTATATACTGATTTTCTCAGATTAAATAAGAGATGGATTAAAGTTTTGTTTCTTGCCTAGCACTTCCCAGCTTTTTTTTTTTTTTCCTTCACATCTATTGATGGGTATGTTGTAGTTCATCTTTTACTGCTGAGATAGGTCACCATATTAGCTTTGAATGTTTGAGCTTCGTGAAGGATTTCATTTTTTATGTACAGAAAACTAGCAGACCAGTTAAAATCTCGAGTATACTTGCAGTTTGACAAGCAAGGATTGAAGAGATCAGGAAATACAGCATCTGATTAAATAGTGGTCATGCTATTTTGGTGCTTGGGCAAATTAAATGTGACATGTATGGCTTAAAGACTGGAGCTTATCCTTGGGGTATTCTGTCAGAAATCATTCTTTATGCCATTGATGAAACTTGAACTTACTGTAATTAAGATACTAATTTTGATTAATGCCATGTATAACTCATCTTCTAGCATGAATTCACAGATTCATGCATTTGGTAATATGCTTTAATGTTACCATTTTTTAAGTACAGTTTTGCTATACCTAAAGCTGTTTATCTATTTTACTAGTTGTTTTAACACCAAGAATTATTCTATGTTAAATCTAGTCTATTTATCTCATTACATATACATAAAAGAATGGAGCCATTAACATCCTGAAGATACCAGAAGCAGATTTGAAAACACATGCTTTAAAAACCTCTACCAATTAATTAAAATCTTTGAAACATTTGAAGTCATTTGAGGAAAGATGCAAAATGCTAAGAAAGGAGAGAAAAAGAGAGACCGATGCCTTTTGCAGGGTCTGTGAAGAGTCTAGGTCCAATTTTGATTTATGTGGATTATAGAATGTCAGTGACGACTGCTGGTTGAGCACTACATGGCAGCATGTTGAGATGTTCAGAGGTACATTTTGGAATACTATTTTGAAGTCGATACATATTCAATCTGCAATAAATGTGAAAAGGATTACCATGCTCTTGTTGTCTGAGGTTAGAATGAATAATGCCATGTTAGATCCAAAGAACATGTGAGGAAGGAAGTCTTGAAAGGCAGAACAATTTCTTTTCATCTTGCTGTAAATTGTTCCATTAGGACTATAAAACAGTGAGTAAAATGTTCAAGTTCTATTGTATTGCAGGTTTTTGTACATATTCATTATTCTTTATATAAGCATGGACAAAGAGGTGGAACTAAAGCAGATTGTCTTGCATTCTGGCTTCTGTGTTTCACCAGCTGCACACTCATTTAGGTGGTATTTACCCTGGTAATGATTATTTTAATGAAATCACAGTCTAAATTGGTGGTATCAGGGAGCAATCCAGGAACAGTCGAATGATTTAGTACCAAACTATCAGATAGAGAGGGAAGCACTGAGAAGTTCGCTTGCATGGTTCTTCAAATTTTTATGTTCTGCACAAATAATCAGACTGAAGTAGAAACAGTACATAATCTTCCTCTGTCTTCTCTGGTACTATATTCAGCAGAAGAATACTGAGCCCTAAAACATCTGAAATGAGGGGGGAAATGGAACTTGAGGCTGCCAGCATCAAACTGGCTTGAAAATTAGCTAGACAGAGTCAGGCAACCTTTTCAAACCTTTGCAAATGAGCAAAAGGTAGAATATATAGTCGCACTTTCAGCTGAAATGTTTTCACTAGTCAACAGTCACATTTCCTGTCAGAAAATTTGTTTTGTGAGTTTTCTACATAAAGTAAGAAGAAAAGAATAAAAATTGTCCACATACATGCATATAATAGTAAGTAATCAACCAGACTGTTCTGGGGTATGCTACATGGCAATGATTCTCAGCTAGATCCCGCCTAATTTTAGGTACATAACTAAGAAGGCTAATTTAGGTTTACTGACCTTCTGCCAAGTATCTGCTCGTAACTTACCAAGACAAATAGGCAACTCTAGAAAGACAATTCAGATCTTAGCAGAACTGAATTTCTTCGGGAAGTTTCTCTTTGTCTCTACCAACTGTAGTGGAGAATGCAGGGCAACTGTGCCCCCCTAGCCCGGGCACCCTGGTACCTGAAATCAGTTTTAGATGAATCTGGACTGGAATATGTTCTCATATGGACAAAGTCAAACTAGGTTTATTTAATGCATCACTGTACACTTGCCACAGTGTTCATTGTTTGTGATAAGACACTTTTATATTGGTATGTCTTTATCTGAGAGAATTGTTAAATCTTTGCCTTCTGAAAAAAATATTCCAAAGAATGCACTAAACTAGAGAGTTCTAATCAAGTTTGAATGTTGGTTCCAGTGTTGCATGTCTTGGACAACAGACTTAGATGACTGCTCTCTGATAAACTTAGAACAGAAAGTGATAGAAGAAGACTGTTAACCTAGAAGGGTGTTTAGTCATGTTTCTATTGCTTGTTCAACAAGAGTTGGCCTTGAGTGGAATTATACTGCAACATTTACTCTAAACGACCTTTATATTAATCCAAAACCAAATGCTGCCCCACTTTAATTTCTTGACAGGGCCAGAAAACTTCCTTGTTGAGTTATGGCATAAATGGGCCAATCAGCACTATGCCAAAGCAGAACTTGAGAGCTAGTAAAAATTACTGCTGTATTAAGTATGCGTTGATTTTTGCCTTATATTTACTGCTGCATGAGTGAACTTAATTATGCTTCTCTTGTGTTCTGAGAAAAGAAGAAATTTTAGTAACCCAATTTCAATCACTGTATTGTTTGGGATCAAAGATAACAAAAAGCAGATTCTTCACTTCTTTCACCATGTGAAGTTGATGATTTCAGCAGGATGGGTACACGGCTTTTTTTTGGTTGTGAGTAGTTTGATGCTTATTTAGCATGAGCATTTAGTCACAGGCAAGACAGGGGAGTGTGTATTTATACCTGGTGGACAGATAGTAGAAAAGATGTTCATTTTTACTGTCCATACAAATGGTGGAAGAATTCTGATTAGCAGTTGCATCCATTTTGTCTGTCTACTTACACTGCTTTATGTGCCTTTGTATTTCTTCCCCCAACAGTGTATCGGTATAGAGTAAAGGAACTGCTCTTATATCCTTATGTTACTTCTCTGACCTCTAGAGTTCCATATGTCTTCTATATTTAGGATTGTGCTGTGCAAGGTGCCCGAAGCATGAGTATGTGACTGCTAGTAGGACACTTGAGTTAAAAAAAAAAAAAGAAAATTTTGTATTAGGGCTAGATATCATAAGGATAATCTTAAACAGTTCACAGATGTTATCTTGGAGCCTGCATAAACAGGGTGGATTTTCTTTCTGGGTTCATGATCAGGGTATTGTGATAACTGTCAACTGAGGTCAGGGAGGAGGCAAAACCAGTTTCTGGTGTTTCTTTACTTGAACTTCTTCTATAATTTTTCTTTTAAAAGTTCTGTGAAAGACAATCGGAAACCAGGGCTGAAGTTTATTGTGTAGATTTTAAATATAAATACAGGTAAAGGCTTAGCCCTCAAGGGTTATTAAGCAGTTATAGTACTTTTTGCAAATGCAGGCTCTGCTATTCAATCAATATATTATAGAACTGTTGGAAGTTTATCAGTCCAGTACAAACACTGCAATGTGCCAGTTGTTTTCATTTCTAACTAACTGATCAGTGTTTGCCTGGCTGTTTGTAGGAAACAACAAATTTCTCCGACCTTAAAATGTTGTGATTGTGAATGACACCTTTCTTATATTTGATGATTGATGAGTATGTTGATAGATTGAAATAATGGGCTTCAAAATACTGAGTACTGAACTTCTGATAAGGTGAAGAAGCAATTTGGGGTTGAGTAAAAGCCTTGCTTTGAAAAAGAAACCACCACCTTCTCCGTTATTATAAAGAGCTCTAAATGTGATATTCCAATTGTTAAATTAATTTTATCTACAAATCAGTGTTTAATATTTTAGAGTGGTCCCTTCCCTCTACAAAAGGATTGAGAGGTGATCTGATAATCTGAAGTGGTTTAAAATGATGGTTTTGGATAAGATGCAATTCAGATGGTAAAGGTAACACCACAGTTGAAATAGCTGTTACCTTTCAGATACTGACATTGCCGTATCTTATCAGGGGGGTCTAAGCACGATTCTGCAAGTCTTCATACCATTTGAGTCACCAAAAAAAGCACACATTGTAATTTATTTTTTTCCCAGAACTAGAAGTGAGTTTGCATTCTTTTCTGGACAATGGGTCATGAACATCTTTCATAATTCAGGCTATAGACACATGGCCTCATATCATTACTAAGTCCCATAACTCGTGATAGAAATAGAACCTTCCTTTGTCTCAGCGATATCTTACTCCAACCTTCCTAATAAAAACTTTAATGTCATTTCCAGTTTTCATTCTTCTTTCTTCAGTTTCAAGTCATATGATCTTATTATTCTTATTATGCCTTTACTCTCTGAAGAACCATTATCAGAGGTTGTTGTTTTTGTTACCGATCTCTAAACCTGCCTTTTGATAAACTGTTTAGTGTGAACTTCCACTGAAGATGGATGATAACCTGTGTTTTCCAGACCTTGAGTTACTCGTGAGATTTTAACCTTCACTGAGGTCATCTGTCTGAAATGAATAAAAAATATCAAGTTGCACTCAGTCTTGCAGCAGAAATTGTAAAGATGGATTCAGAACTGTCACTGTTACTCTCTTTTTTAACCCAAATAATGTGTCACCTGCACACCCCACCTCAGAAAAAAGGTGCATATTCAATTATGATGACATATCCATGTACATCATCTGATGAAACAAATGAACAACACCAGGGCAACAACCAGTTTCTGCAGGATTGGACTCATTAGACCCTAATCTGTTACTAAGTCTGACAGTTAATTCATTAATATGATTGTGATTGTTGTACCACTTTTTTTTTAATAGTTAGACTGTTTTGAGTTACCAGAGCAGCATATAGGCTAATATATCTAATCCTAATGCATCAGTATAACTCCTTCTTTCAACTGAGCACATAAATTAGGGTAATATGTAGTATATTTGTCCAGGTATAATTTCAGTGAAATGATTCTAATATTTCCCTATTTCCATAATGTATTTATTGAAGTCTGTATCAGTTATCCACTCAGGTTTGGGGCGGGGGGGGCGGTATGTGAGGTTAAGAGCCCTTCAAGCCCATAATTACCAGTCAGCTTTTCTGTTCTCTCTGGCTCACCTCCAGTCCCTTGGAACTTGCTCAGTTTTTCAGGATTTATTTAAAATAAATATCAACAGCCCAGAGATTTTTTTTTTCCAGGACACAAATTTGCTTGGACATTTCAGTTGCTTAATTCAAGCATCTGAGAGGAAGGGCTCTCTGCTGAGAGAGTATGAAAAATGTATGGTTTTGAGAATGGTTTGGTTACCCATTTGAACTCTTTGACCAGTTTTAAAACCCATTTGGATAAAAGAACAAAGGCAAGAGCTGCTCTGCAGGGAGTGGAAGTTCACTCTGTTGGTGCCACTGCAGTGGCCAGTGCCTGCAAGGCATCTTCATGCATCACACCCTTACTTGTAATGCTGTACCTAACACCCACATAGATAATATAAGTAATTATTATAATAAATAAATATATACATAATAAATAAATTATTAATATAGCCGTCTATGCTGCTAGAATAGCAAGAAAAAGTAGTGTTTAGAAAGTCTGAGAATAGTCAGGAGGAGAGAAGAGGCTAAAAAGCGAGCAGATAATTTTTGTTAATGAACTACCAATCTGTTTCTTAGGTCTTAAAATAACATCTAACTTTAAAAGGAGCAAAAGAGAAGTAGTATTTATCCCAAATCAGAAGGAACTGGATTTCCAGTCCCCAGCACTTCAGCTGGCCCTTCAGACATGTGCATCCCCTGCAGAGCTGCAGTAGGGCACACAGAGACATCTCACTGCACTAAGGAACAAAACCACCTTCAGAGCAGCTTCATTTTCTCTAAGACCTTCCAAACCTCAAGTACTACACAGTAAAACATTTTATACTGATTAATGCAAAACCAGAAACAACTGAACTCTAATGGTATGCTGAAACACAAGGATGGCTGTATGCTGACCCTTAGGAAGGACACTGAGTCAGGCTTAATCATGAGCACAGCAACAATAAAGGGAGAAATGTGACTCACAAGCCACTGAGCAAGGAGGAAGTGAAACTGTATATGCTTTTGGGATAACAAGGAAAGACAATGTTTAGAACATCTGAGCCTCAGACTCCTAAAAAGTTATTTAGAAAACGTATGCATGCACACAAAGTCCATATTATGTTGTTGAAACTAAATAAAGAACATAAAATTTCTGTGGACCCAGGTTGATGTCTTCAAGGAATGAGAGGAAAGCATCACTGTTCTTAACCAAAGTAACTGTGGTAGCAGGTGTAAGTGACCAGAATTTTCCTGCTTATTTCACTAACCCTTAAACCTCCACACCTTTCAGGAAAACTGTATTTCTGTAATGCAGCAAAAGTGATTCTAGGAGTCCTGCATCAGATGGCATCAAATTCTATCCACTGAAGTTTGTAGTGAGCCCACAATGTTGCCAATGACATAACTTACATTAGGTCTTTGAGGAAGATGTGGTGAAGCTTGAAAGTAATCAGGAAGTTGAATGTGGGTTTTTACCTTTTTTTTTTTTTTTTTTTTTTGCTGTGATTCCTCAGCCTTTTTAATGAGAAATATTCCTTACTTCTGATTTGTGTGGATGCAGTTTCCAGGCATTTGTTCCTGACATGCCATTTTCCACAATGTGGAACTCCACAAGAGCTTCTGCTTCACCGCACCCCATCTATGAATCTCAAAATGAGAGCTATGTGCTTGGCCTCTGCTCCTCAAGGAATACTTGGCCAGTGTGAAAAATGGGAATCCTAGCATTTTCCCCATTGTGTGAAAACCAAAGGTAACAAGACTTGAGCCCTGAGAAGGAAGGTGCAATGACTGTTCCTTTGTAGCACATCTGTTTGGCTGAATGGCTTGTGCTGCATTTCCATTTCTCACGAGAAGCGACCAGGGCAGTGATTGATCTTGCCATCTGAAATCTGGACATTTGTCATTTAAAATGTGTAAATATATATTTGCATATATTTAGGCTCTTTCACTTTTCAAAGACTGTCACAGGGCATAGCAGTAATTTGCTGAGATAAAAGTGACAGAGAAAAACTTGTTAACGCATGGAATACCTCCCACCTCAGCTGGTTGAAAAGACAGCAGTGCAGATCCTGGATGGTACCCAGCCCTCAAGCTCCAATACTCCACGGCCTGTGGCAGACAGATACAGCACAGGCTGAAGAGCTCTATAGTGCCTTGATCTTGCCTCTGAATAATCAAAACAACCCTCAATTTTTTTGGCTAAGTTAAAAAATTAGAATGATGCATTTTGATAAATTCAGTCTTTCTTTAAAATCCCATCCTTTACTTCTTTAACAGGTGAACTCCCTTTACTCATATTTTTCAGTTATTTTTCTAGCATTGTTAGTAACACCTTCTATGTACACTATTTCTTTTTTTTTTTTTTTTTTTTTTTTGTAAACACCACCATTTCAGTCTTCTGGATTGTCAAGCTCTTGCAGATGTAATTAGAACAGAACATGTATGTTAAGGATACTGGGTTTTATCAACTCTGGTCCAGACTAAAAGATGCATATCCAGAGTAAATATTTTCTAACATTTACCCTAAAACATCAATCTGAACAGAGTGGAATGAAAAGACCTGTTTTATGAGTATCTTCTAAAATAATCATTATAGAAACTAGATCATATCTATTTTGTTGTCGACAGGTGTTATATACTTATGGACAAATTGGCTGAAACTGGCATCTATATTACTCTGCAAAAGCAAATAAATAAATATAAAATCAGCTCATTATATTTGTTAGGAATACAGAGATGTCTTTCTTTTGAAAACAGACTGTTTGTTAATCCATCTACTTTACTATGGATATCAAAAGGAATAACCCACAAGAATAGTGATTGAAAAACATATTTAGTTTTTTGGTTTTGGGCACTCCACCTCTTCAGAGATGTAGAATTTTGTGTAATCACAATTACTGACAATTCTTAGTTCAGTAAAACTGAGTGAAAAATAACTTCAATTACTACAAAAATCCTTGTATTTTTCATTTAACTTTTTTTCCGGTTGAGTTTATCCCAAAACTGAATTTTTTTTTCTGGAATAAACACACAGAAGGCACATTTTGAAATATAAGCAATTTTGAAGCAAAGAAACTATCTTCCTGGAGAGAAGAAAAAAAACCCAACCTACATTTATTGTAAATACACTTTGGATTGAAGAGGTCATTCAGCTGTAGCTATTATATGAAATCTGTGCCTGTGTTTAATTTAGTTTCTTTGACATTTATAAAGTACTTGACATAGTTGTACAGCATCTAACTTTGGACTTGGAAAACACCAAGTCTACCTGAAATACTTAATTATTAAGTCTAAGAACGGGATTTTGTGATACAATTTGATAGGAAAGAAAATGTTCCAGTGTATTCAGCCCCCTTTACCAATGAACATTTTGATTGCTAAAATTACTGAAATGCTTTTATCAAGCACTCTTCTTTGCTGAGTCCTCATGTAAAGTAATAATTATTCTGCTGGAAAAGAGGAAGAAAAGTAGTAAACTTCTCTAAATATAGTCCTGACTTCTCTGTGTGGCATTTTCAAGACCTTTATTAATTGCCCTACTGCACTGAAGTCTTGAGAGTCCATAGCTCATCATACATATACTCATGTGCTCATAATCCTTCAGCTACTTCTGTGGGCATAGAAGGAGAGTTATTAGTGTTTAATTATGTATAACATCAGTTTTAGAAGCTGAGTTGAAGTTATATTAGAAAGTGAACCAGAAAAAGCATTTTTGCACGTTATGTGAGTGGACGTACCTTATGAATCTATAAAGCAGATGGCTACTCTGCAATCAGATGAATCAAATATAGCCCTCACAGCTGGTGATTAGACATGAAGACCCAGCAAGAACTACTTCTTTTGGCTATCACAGACAGTTTTTGTTTAATATTAAAAACCTCTATTTAAGGCTGAACAAGTTACTCTTCAATTCACTATCCTCCTCAAGATAAAAATAAAGATCCTATATGTGAATTAAAATAAGGCACCTTTGGGGATATTTAAATCCTCCAAAAATAGTCCAAGATTCTGACCACAGCTAAATTCTTATTTAAATTCCTTGAAGACTGGATTTGTGTAAATTATTTTTTAACTTCCTTTGTTGTACTGATTGTGCCCCCTTGAGAACAATTTATGAATTTATGAATGTCCCCTCCCTGGAAGTGTTCAAGGCCAGGTTGGACGGGGCTTTGAGTGACCTGATCTAGTGGAAGGTGACCCTGCCCATGGCAGGGGGGTTGGAACTAGATGATCTTTAAGGTCCCTTCGAATCCAAACCATTCTATGATTCTATGAATTTGTGTTGAATCCTCAAATAGATTTGGCTGAAACATCTTTGAAAAGAGTAGACACCTTTGAAAAGATGAATCATGCCATTTCAGTGGTTTCTAAAATAAATGTTTCAGCTTTTCATTTTGAAAGAATGTGTTTTGAAACCAAACAAAACTTTAAAGACTTTTAAAAAGTGATTAAGTAACCCAAGAATAAAATGAATCATTTTATTGACTGAAAGTAGGATAAAAAATTGTGGTGTTTTCCCATTTCATTTCAACAACTGGGTTAAAAAAAAACCTGTCAGAATTTCCATTTGGAGTCAACCAGAAATGCTTTTTCCTCTAGTCCTGCTTTGGTTTGGCTGGCCGTATGATTCCATTATTTACATAGTATTACTCCTGGGTTGTTGAGTGTAATCACCAGCTGCTACAGGTAACCATGACATATGATCATTGGAGACGCTCTGGTTTATGAATCTTCAAAATCTTCAAAATTGCTTAAGTTTTCTTCACTTCCGACTCCCACCAAGTGTTTCTCAACTTTGATTAGAAATCTTATTTTCAGCCTTAATTTTCATAGGTAGTTTATCATCGTACAGTTTGTACAGCATGTGATAGCACTGATTATTGGTTAAATATCTATTTTTCATGATTATGCCACTCATTTAGAAAAAAACTGTATCCACTTTCAGCTATTGCTCTGATGAGCTGAACAAGCCAAGCTCTTTTCAGTTTCATCTTGTGATGAATACACTTCCATGACTTGCTCATTCAATTGGGCCTTATTTGCTCTCACTTCAGATTAATTTCTCTTTCTTGAACAGTGGCCAAAACTGTACATGGTATACAGGATGTAGTTTCCAGACAGTGCTGCTAATATCGCCCCGTCTATCCTGGAAATACTTCATCTATTAAAACCCAAGGTCATATTTAACATTTTTTCCACAGCAACCTGACACTGATGGTTTTTAGCCATTCTTGACCCACCCATATGCCTCTTTTTTCTCCACTGCTATTTCAGTTGAATAGCCTCAGCTTAAAGCCAAAATTATTAATAGTATGTAGTCTTTTAGGACTCGTATTTAGCTCCTGCTCAGTGGTTGGATATTTCTGACTTGACATTGACATGTTTCCTGTCTTTGGGAAATTGCTACTTTCAAAACTGTAAAAGAAACCTCTGGATTTCATCTGTCTAATTCCAGACAGCTTTCATACATTTCCCTTCTTTATTTTCTTCATAGATGTTGCTCACAGACACATTCTGGATACTTGCAAAACACTGAAAACTTTTGCTCCAGGTCAGACTCCCCCTCCTCCCTTTTCAGAGAGAGGCAAAACTCCACCATTCCCTTGACATGACTGTCATTATTAAATGTCTGTATGCAACCATATATTCATTTCAGGTGCCACTTCTCTCAGTGTTTTGTAAAGGTTAGCAAAAGGTACTAGCTCCACCACGATGAGGGTGTCAAGCTTTGCAAATGCTTCCATGTCAGATGTGGTAGTTTCTGAATATATTTATAATTTCCTATTAGTCATGCTATCTTTCACCTTCTGTTCTTCAGCAAAAGAAAAAAAAAATATTTGGGAAACAAATCAAATATTAATTTAGGTTTTGGCTCAATTTAAATTGTTCAACATTTTGCTCCTTATCTCATCCCTTGTAAATGCTCTTTGCCATTCCAGTTTTGTTTGAACCTGTGTTCAGATTAAGTATTTCTGCAGTGGTACCACAAGGTCCCTCACATCATGTAGGATACAAACTCCAGAAGTTTCTAATCTTCAGTTTAAACAAATTCCACCTCCCTGCTCCATGTTCTCATCCCTTTCAAGTCTCTTCCTGGTTCAGAACAGATCTACTCACTCATCCCTTTCTTATGTTTTTGACTTCTATCAGAAAACACTTTCAAGACTTCCAAATTACACATTTCAGTTACAATGTCTTAATGTACTCCTTCACCAGCTGTGTGACATGGAGCAAAAATCTTGAGCCCAGTTCAGTTACCTTGGTGTGAAAATACTGGTCTCTTTTCTGGCTATTTCTTAACATACAATATATGTATAATTGATGTTTACTATGAATTGTTGATGATAAAGCTGGATAAATTTTAAGGTTAATTTGCACGGGAGTGAATGCCACCATGAGCCGTCCTCCAGATGTGTGCAGCTTGAACTCAGTGGTCCAGTTGCTCCGACAGGGAGGGAGGAAGATCAGGGAGGCAGTTTCTAGGCTCCATATCTCAACTGGTAGTGTTTGATGTGGGAGCTCATCCACTTCTCAGCAAAGACTTGAGTCCAGAACTCAGAAAATATCTCTCTCTTACATCATGTAGGTGACTAAAGCCAAGCTGCATTTAATCTTTTAATGTAAATACCTCCATTTAAAATTTAAGGCACTTCTCTTTTCTTCACCATTCCTTCTGCTATGTGCAGATTTTAAAAAACACCAAATAAATTTTGCATATTGGTTATTTTGGGCGTAAAATGCATGAAATTCAAGACACTAGACAGATGCAATATTCTTCAGTAGCTGACATCATAAATTTTGTGCCAGCCTCCTGAGAGTAGTGCCTCACAGAAGTATCCCTAATAAATACAGTGTCCCCAGAAGTGTTAAACTATGGGCACACAACCTCTTCCATGGAAGAGGCTGAATGGTCCCAATATCTGTATGTTTACATCGGTTACATATTATTATTTTTATGTATTCTGTGAACATAGCAAAATCACTCCAGGTTTGGTAATTGGTTTCCATAGTAGTTTGATCAGTGCATAACAGAAAACGGATAAAAATAGATACTTTGCAATTATGGAGGTAAGACACCAGCTGTGTTCCCCCTTCTGTTTAAAATCTGTTTAGTTCTGGTTACCTCGTATGGACCAATGTAGTGAGGATAGGGAATACCACTGCAGCTTGTAATACTCACACCCCACAAAGGAGAATGCATTCCCTCAGCCTTCCTGAGGGGAGGTTTGATTTTTGGACCAGGGTGGAAGGAGTAATTTCTGACTTCTTCTGAGTCCCAGAGAGGTGGTCAAAGGCTTTTATGAAGAGCAAGTGTGAGCACAGGCAGATCAAAATTAGATTTCTTCTTTATCACTACGCCTTTCCCAGCCTGCAGAGGCAAGGCTCGAGGGTTTTCTTTTGCTGAGCATTTTTCTCTTGGGAGGGCTCTTGCCCTCAGCAGGGAGGATGTTTCTGCTTGCCTTCACACAGGGGATCAAGAAAGCAGCTGTACAGACCTATACAAAGCCTTTCTGATGTCTCCCTGCTCAGTCCCCCACACTATAGAGACCATCCTGCTGCGTGTCCCTGAGCTAATCCTTCTTGGTCCTCTTCTGGAGCGCCATGTAGCAGCTTCACTGCTAGAACTGCAGGTGCCATTGGTAGTCTGTTCTCATTTCGGACAACCCTTCACATCTGCTTTTGCTGTGACCTTTCTGACAGACCCAAAGCATGGTCCAGGGTGTCGCAGTGTGTCTACATTAACATTTTTCAGATCTTTTGAAGTGAATGCCCTGGTTTTCCTCACTGGCTGTTGTTTGATTTTCACCATGAACAGTGTGGAAGCACCTTAAATGGTTTTCTCTGGAATGAAAGAAAGTGAAAAGATGTGTCCCAGGTGTTTGCATCTAGTGTACTGCAGCCACTAAGAGCTGGCATTCAGTCTCCAGGACCAAGCTTGATTCCGACTGCAATTAAACCCCCAAATTCCTATGTTGTAAATACCAGGTCCTCAACACCAGTTGTTTTGCTATTGCACTGCATTGTTTGCCCATTGTGCATGTCAACACAGCTGTGGTTTAGCAGGTGTATCTAATAAAGAAGCCAAGGAAAGATGTTGTCAATGTGTGCCAGACAGAATTAAGCCCCTTTCTTCACGCTCCTCAAATGAGTAATGGTACAAAACAGAGGTCCTCGTTGCACATACTTGTGAACAGTTATAAAATGAACAGTTCTGTGAATGGCATGGTCTATTGCTGAGCAGGGAAGGGGCAAGATAAATTAATTAAATTGTGACTCAAACAATAATCCATCTTGCATCCATACTGTTTTTAATCACATCTTTGACAGGATTTATTTCAATTTTTTTTTTTATATCATGTTGGATTTATTGCCTCAGAAAGGAGTTCATTTGTCTTCCTGAAGGGG
This sequence comes from Strix uralensis, assembly GCF_047716275.1. Lineage (NCBI taxonomy): Eukaryota > Metazoa > Chordata > Aves > Strigiformes > Strigidae > Strix > Strix uralensis. The sequence goes on from NC_133974.1 coordinate 34,760,804, forward strand.
TAGTAAACTACCTGTGTATTAAGTTAGTTATTGAAGATATTAATTCAGTCCAAAGCATCTATGAAGGCTAGTTTAAAATTAAAGGGAAGGAATGTAAGTAGCATGCAATAATGCGTGGCTCTCTCTCAAGACAAATACAGTATTGACACTAGTAAAATTTTCATTTCTTAGGAGGGAGAAAATAGTTTAAGATACAAATACTAAATTAATCATAAATTCTATATATGAAAATCTGAGCTGGAGGAATCACCTCCATTTTGTCAAGTATTGTACTATTTTTGGAGATTGTATTGGTTGGATATATTAAACTACTATTCTTGCGTTGCTAGTTTCCTAATTGGTAGTTACTTTACATATACTGACACAGTGATAGTTATCTTGGTTTGTTGCTGAAAGGTTGTTGAGTGGTTACGTATGTTTTATCTGGATTTGCAATTTGGTGGATCCAAAAATTGGAATGTGGGTCCCATCCCCCCTTGTAGGGAACTTGAATAATTCCAGGAATAATTTCATGGAAGTCAGTGGGACTGGTCAGATGAGCATCCTCTGCTTGATACGATTGGTTTATCATCTGGATGAAAACTAGAAGAAATATCCTCAAAGTCTGCTTCATGTAAACATCGATGAATGAGTACAAATTTCTGTTGTGCATTAGTGTACAACATGAATTGTGTGATTTTGCGTGCATGTTTGCTTTTTTTATGAGTGCACTGGCAATTAGGCTGTCAACACTAGCATGACTGCAAATGTGCACACATTTACTGTAGGACTATAAGGGATTGTGTTAGCGTAAATGAACATTATGTTGCTTTTGCCACCACACTTCCCACTGAATACACTGCTTGCTTTCTGAATCTATGAACACAGCCAGATTCTCTAAAATGTGTACTATTTTGTGGCAATAGAAAATAAGCTTAATACTTAACCACACTGAGGATATGTCGGCCTTGAAGGGATGAGGTATTATAAACACTATCACCACAGACAGTTGAAAGAAACAGTGTGGGAGTCACAATTATGGGTTCAAGAACCTATTTTTCTTTTTTCTCCCACACACACTCATCTCTTGTCATATTCTCTTTCAAGAGTTTGCAAATTTCAAGTGTTTCTCAGAATGTCCTTCTGCTAAGGAGCTTAATACAAATTAACAGCAACCCAGAATCTATTATCTGCATTTGTTCAAGGCTCCTCCACAAAGCAGTACTGCAATAATGTTTACATGGCAGAGAATAACAGCCCAAGTTAAGGTATAGATTTATGTGCTGACCAACATGTGGGAGTTAAGGCCACGAAGGAGACATTACTTCAAAGAATGCTGTATACTGCCTGGGAACCCGGAGTACTCTTTTGAATCAAAGTACCTTAATTTAAATAGTTTAAATTTAGATTGGTTTCATTCATGAGAATGGATTAGTGCTGGATAGATTGTCTCTATTATAACTGAACATAAAATTTGCTCCTTTGTAGATGCCCTATTTCTTTCATATGTTACTGCCTTCTTCAGGAAATTCTGTAATTAGGACATTGCAGGCCTTTAGGATGTTAACTCTTCAGTATTTCTCCTCTGGACTCTAAACTATGTGTAGTTCAAATAGAGAGTCTTCATAATTTTTTACATGAGCAAAGTAATGTTATTTTTCCTAGGCTTTGTGGTTTCAGTTCACGTGGCTAAAGTCTTACATAGTTCTAATTAAAACAGAAATACCTTCTTATGACTGTGAAAATTAAAACAAGACACCTTCTGATGGAAAATGTTTGATATCCTTAATCACAGTCAATAATAATTGTTGCAATCAGTAATTAAAAGACAATTTTCCTGCATTCCAGTGCCTCAAGCACCTAACTTCTATTTCAAGCAATAACTTTAAAATAAAGAGGCAATACAGGGTTGCCTTTTCTTGTGCCTTAGCTCCAAATGAGCCATTAGCATTCAGCAACAGATAACTTGGCCCTGTGAGTTGCGGTTTGCTTAGAGAACGTTTGCCAATTAAGCAGAATGAGCCTCAGAGTTGTCAACAGTGTGCTGATAATGTAGCAAGTGTTTTCAGTGAGGTCATCAGCTCTTCTAGGAAATAATAGGTGTCTGAAGAACACAGTCTGACAAATCTGTACTTGGTGGGATCACGTGCCAAGGGGTAAGTCAGAAATTGGAAATCAGATGATGAACCAGAAGTAAACCTAGTCAGCTTTATATGAAATACACTCATCATAAGCTTCAGTCAGCCTAAAGTCAACACAAGCCTGCAATATATGCCTAAGAGAATGAGAGCTGGTACTTGCTCAGACTTGTAGTCTCATTGCTAATTTGTGTCAGTAAAGCTTGAGGATCAGAGTACAAGATACTAAAGAGGCATCATAGTCAAGAGTAGTTGTCATCCTTTGGAAGTCATACAAAACCAGTGACCGTGTCTGTTCTGCCAGTCAAATGTTTTATCCTCATCTTTTAAATACTCAGACAGTACCTATAAGAGGAGATACTTTCACATTTTCCTGTTTGTGTCTCCCCTTCTCTGTCTTTCTCAATTTTTTACTGGCATAAGGAACTGTAAGAAAGACAACTCAGCAGCTCTTGTAGAGGTAGAAGAATGAAGAAGAGCAGCTGATAATTTGATTGAAATGGGAATGTGGCCAGAGATCTGAGGAAGTAATTACAGCAATTGTTCTAAGAGGCCTTACGCTGTCCTCTTCACACCGCAGAAAAAGCCATGCTTGGGGCTGTTGAAACCATGCTGAACTTGAGCTAATGTAACCAGTTGAGGAGGGATGTCTTAAATGTTTCACTTAAATCACCATCATTATTTTTAAAAAGAGGAGAGGATATATCTAGCTTAGTAAATTATTTTGAGTGCTATGACATTATATTGGAATATATAGTAATCAGAAATTAATACAGAGTTGTCAGGTCATTGTACCATTTTAAAGATCTTCAAATAATTTTGTACAGCTTCAGAAGACAAAAGAAACAGAAGGAAATTGACTTACAGTTCTGAATCTTGCAACATTTCAGATAAAGTTTATTTTGCTTAACTTCAGCTCTGAGTTGAGCTCCCTCCTAGTCCATGGCAAAAGAGAGTTGCCAGTTCATCCAGTGGCTCATAGACTGATTTGATGTTACAGAAGTGTGTTGCCCTCTTTGGCTGCAAACAGTAGAACTCGTAAATCTTCCACGTAACAACCACTGAGACACTTTTCATCCAGACCATTAATTTCCTCACTCTGTGTCACAACCTGGCAGCAGAAACCACTGCAATACCTGTGTGGCTGCAGGGGTGGGATGAACAAAGGGCAGTGAGGGGAAAACTTATATCCATCTAATGCAGCTACTACTCGCTTCCTAATGTCAGAGTGCATCTTCAACATATGTTTTTGTAGGAATCAACTTGAGGAGCTATCTGTGTTCTGGTATTTCCAGGAAGCCTGGGTAGCGTTAGACAATATGACTAACCTTAAGATAGATTAAAACGAACTGAAGTGAATACTATCCATTCTGCTAAATCTTTTTTTGACACAAAAATTAATTGTTGATTAAAAGTTTTGGGTTTTGTTTTTGGTTTTGTTTCTTTTTTCAAAAAATCCTGAAAGATTTTGGGTTTTCATCAAAAACAAAAGTTTCTGAAACTTTCTTAAGGAAAGCTGCAATGTTTTCACTTGGCTGCTCTGCCATATCATCTCATGGAATTTTAGACCAGTTTATTTGTGGTCTCATCCTCTAGTCAATACATGTTCCTTCAATCTCCTGTTCTCGGTTTTCAAAAACAGTCCATCAGAAGGTATTGTGGCACTGGGGAATCTGGCTTATAAAGGAGAATGGAAATGAGAGACATGGGAGTGACACTGACAAGCAGAAACATTTCCTTGGGGGAAGGCAGTGACCAGCTTCTGGCTAGTCACGGTCATGCCACATGGGGCTAAACTGCACCCTGGACAGTGAGTTTATGAAAAAGATTAAAGGACGGAGATCTCTTCCATCATAAATGACAAGAGAAAGCTTCAGATACATGTCCCCAAAGCCATTAATGGCTAGAGAAACAGAGTAAGCTAGCAGAAAACTGCCATTCCTGGCAAAGAGGAAGCAGACAGGACCCCATTCCTTTCCTGGGATACTCCCTGTTTGATTAGAGCCCTGTCTGAATACTATGAGGATACTGTCATTGCAATTAAAATTAAATTAAATTTAAAACTTTGCATCTGGACCAAGTTTTGCGTTCATTTGACTGGTGTGAGAAACTGCATTATAATCTTTGAATGTTTTCTCCACTGGGGAAAATCAAGCCCAACTTGCTGTGTCCCAACAGATTGCCAAGAGGAAATGCCCCACATCATATTTAAGTATTAATAGCGGTATACTTAGAAAATCTTTAGCCTTTCCACCATGAATGCCTTCATTTACAAAGAGAAATATGTTTACATTTGGATAGCTATGGTACCAGTGTGGAAAGATTGGAGAAAGAAAGAGAACTCTCTCAAGTTTACATCAAGAACCATAAGCCCTTTAAAAGTCTTTTTTTAAAGCCTTAGTATCTTGTATTTTTATAGCAGTTTCAGAGCAAACTGTGTTTCTTGTAGTCACCCTTTGATATCCATTCATATTGTCAGATTATCTGTTTTGAATGGAAAGAAACTAGAAGATATTACTGTGATCTCTATGACAACAGACTTAAAGTTACTATTGCAGTCTTGGGAAATCAAGATTTCAAGGATTCCAAACAGAATTTGATCAGGAAAATTTGCTCATTATTGAAATTTAACAGAATAAAAAGATACAGTTAAATTAAAAAGCATTGCCAGATGAAACCTTCTGTGGTATCAAACTATTTTTTTGTCTCAGGTAGGGAGGACCACACTGCTCTGGACATGGTACTTTGATATTTTGGCAGTTACCTGAAAAACTGCTAAAAGTGAAATCTTTCTTTACAAGTTCTGCTTGCACAAATGACAATTTATTGTGAATACGTCATCTAACTATTCCTATCAAAAGATAGTATATACTTGCAAAGGCCCCATTTAAGATTAGTGTCCAGTCTCATTCTTTGGACTAATTATAGAGAATACCAACAGTTAAATCAAGTGTGGAAATACTGTTACTTGGAGGCATACCTCTGTAAAGAGAGAGCCCCATAAAAACCTTTTTCTATGGTATTTTTTTAGGGTTCATTTCAGTGCCTAGCCACAGGCATCTGGTGCTGTTCGAGATGCTCTCAGATCTTCTCCAGGCCACCAGCTGTGGCTTCTGGAGGATGCAGGTCTCCTCCTGATTGTCAACTGCCAGCCCTGTGCAGATGTTTCAATATGTCTCCAGTGGCAATGGGTGCCAATGTTTAGGCAAATGAATTGAGTCTTTAGTTACTATGCATTTGGCTTAACTGGCTTAAGTGGTTGTAATTTTCTACTGTTCATGTTTTCTGTGCTTTTTATATGTCTAGCAATAAATATGGTTCAGTGCTTAAGTTAATGTCACACCTGATAGGAAGATAATGTACACACAAGTTTACAATGTTTCAAATCTGACAGTGGCTCTAGGTCACAAGAGTCATCTTGTGAAACTGGAATAGCTCTAGCTGAAGTATGTTGTTTATTCCTACAGTGCTTGGCCAGCATGATGACCACAAAGATTTCCTCATTTGCTGCCAATCTCCTGTGGCTCACTTGTACAGATTATTGCTGATGTGATTAGGTGTAAGTTATTTTTATCATCTGCATTCATGTACCCCTATTTCAGAGAGTGGCATGCAAGTAAACTACATACTTTTCTTAATGTGCCTGAACATGCCTTAATTATGTCATTCTTTAGAAAGGAAAGAAAGAAAAGTGGAGAACAAAGATAGCAGGCTGTTCTGGCAGTGTATGTTTATTGGGGAGAAGGAATTTTCAAATAAATGGCATTTGAAGTAGAGACTAATAACCCCTCTAAATATGAAATGTTATTCCCAGGAGCTAGCAGTTCAAAGCAGAGGAGTTGATCCTTACTGTCCCACCTGGGTGTTTGAGTCCCGGTGGCAAGGATGATCCTTGGGAAACTGAAGCCCTGCCTATTGCTGGCAGTGACCTTCGTGGTGAGCCTCTGGCGGTTCCTCACTGACTCCCGTAGGTTTTCAACTACACAATTTATGTGTAGTTGAAGAGAAGACCATTGTAAATGTGTTGAGGATCTTTGATAAAAGAGAAAGCAAGTAGAGTTAAGCTTGTTAAGTATCTCTAAAAAGCACTTTCTGATTATGCCAGTCATTCTGCTGCAGCCAAGCAAGCCAGGAAAGCTAAAGCAACATTTCTTGAAAAGTGTAGAGGGAAATAAGAAATGTTGTTATTATGGATTTGTTTGCCTTTGTTTTGTTCCTTTTTGGAAATGTGTTGGAGGAAAAACATCACCAGGACTCCTATGCCAGCACCTTGACATACGGAGCCCTGAGTTCTTTTGCAGTGTTTTATTTTCTTCCTGTGCATGTGTGGCTGCCATCCATGCTAATCAAACTCAATCAGCAGAAGGAGTCAAGTGCTTTGTATTAACTATTGTTCTCCTGACTGCGGTATTTTATAATAGATTTTTAAGATCTGCACTGACTCATACAGTGCATATCTAATCAAAGGTAAATTAAACTGCATAAGATGACTTGGTATTAATGACAGAATAGCACTTATAACAGCGGAATGGTGACACTCTTTATTACATAAGATTAAAAAAAAAAAAGTCTAGTGTTTTCTTTGTTTTCTCAGTATATATTATTGTGTGTCAGACTAAACTTTTAATTTTTAATTAATGTTTTTATTCAAGGTTGTTTAATATATAGCAGATACATGTTTCTTAATCTGATTCCTTAAAATTTTCTATTTCATACACTAAAGTGGAATAGGAGTTCATACATATTCATAGTTTGATAAATTACACTAACAACGGTTCTTTGTATTTTTAGGGAGTCTATTGATTTTCACAAGTATTTCAAACCTTACATTTATAAAATTGTTATCAGTAGTTGTTTATCTGGTTATCACTAATATGGCTATCTTTTCTCTGTTCTTTTGAGACTTTAATTGAAAATGTGTGTCAGCATTTTTTTCAGAGAGTTATAGTTTAACTGTAAATATGACTAATAAACTACTGTCTACAGAAATTACACCAGTGTAGTAAATAAAGAGCCAAGGTAGGTTTAACTAGTTGATATGGATGCTGGTCAGTGTAGATGTCTGCATCAGCTACAAAACCTGCTCAAGAAGCCAATTAAAGTTCATATACTGAGTTACTGAGCTTCAGGGTAGCTTCTGTCCACTTCGGTCACTGTAGCTTCAGACCAAGGTGACAGGCAAACAGGGGTGTATTACATATTTAACAAGTCCTTTCTGTGTGTAACAGACCCAGAATGGCCCCATCCCAAAGAAGCATGTCCTACAGTGTTCCAGTAGGTTTCGGCTCTTGACTCATGACAGAATTTTTCCCTTCCAAAGGTGCTGAAGCACATTTTCTTTTTCAAAAGAAGTATCTCTTCAGTCTTTAGTTGCAATCCCTGTGAAGGTTTGCACATGCATTCAGCTACTGCCCCCATAGATGCACTGTTCCCTAATCCCAGCACCTTTGGAGAGACACATCTTCCTGTCTTTACTCAAGAAGTGATTGTTTTTGTTCTAAATGGCTCTTGCTAAACATAAACCCATAGTCTTTTCATTGACTCCATTGGGAGTCCTGAGCTTGTAACTCCTTTTGATCTTCCAAAAGATTCTCCTCATCTTGTAATATCTTATGCTTGTGCATCATTTTTAAAGTATTGCTTGACCATTAAGACTCACAGCAGCCCCAGGAAGTAAGTAACATTATCCCTGTTATTTATATTTGAGTTTTACCTTTGAACTCATTGCAGCATCATACTAGTCAAGGTTAGAGGAAAGGGTCCCAGATTCCCAATCCCGCCTCCTCTCTTCCAGAATTCCTGCTGTCTGCTGTGCCTTACCAAAGGTTTCTGCTTAGGATGTGCATGTTTGATGCAGTCAGAACAGTGACAGGTAGGAGGGCTGCAAATGAAAATACTGTTGCCTATATTTCTTGTGGTTTTCTCATGATTTTTTTGTTCATGGTTGTAGGAGAAGACCATTATTCCTTTCATCATAATAAGAAATGACTTGTAACTTAATAGTCTGGAGAACTTGGAGAGTTCCCTTCAGTCAGCATTTGTGCTAAGTTAGCTGGTTTGTTTCCAGATTTTTACCTCTTTTGGATTCTCTTTTTTCTTTTGAAACTACTCAGAAAAGAAAGAGCTAGAGGGCCTGTCATGATGTCAAGAAGACAATTAAGAGGTACAGAATCAATCTAGTTTGTAATAAGAATTCAGTACTTTTATGTTTAAATTATATAGGAGTTTAAATGAGAAAGAAAATGACTAATATGTTCAACAGCCACTAAAGAAAGCAAATCATTAGTCGATATTAGTATCTGCTTTATATTAATAAATCTAAAGCAAATAATTATCTGAAGAAAATACTAATATATTATTTTAACTAAATCTTCACAGGAAGGTGTGTTACCCACTGTTCCTTCAGTGGGTAACAGTTTGTATTATTTATCTTCAGTTCAGCCACTCTAGTGGAAGTAGTGAAATTGTTTCCATGAATTTACCAACTGAAGACTAAAAGAAATTCCAAGACTCTGTTACTGAACTGCTTGTATTGTGGTATAGTGATTCTGGAAAAAAATACAAAGTATAAAGTAGTTTTAAAATCCCCATTGTGTCTAAGCATGATTTTCCTAAAACAAGCAGTAATTCTTGAAATATGCAAATGTGTATCAGTGGCATATCATCACTCCTCTGGCAAACTGTTTCTCAAGATCATAAAAAAGAAAACAAATCCTGAAATATTAAGTAAAATGTTTTACTAACTGACTACTTTCTTTTCTACATGTGGGAAATCCCATTGGCTTTTCTGCCAAGTTATCTCTGTACCCTCTAATTATGCCAGTGGTTGGTTATCCTATTAGACACAAACATGCATTCCTTAGGAGCTCCTAGATCCTCAAAACTGATAGCCAATTTACATACATTATAGCATGATTGGACCAAAATGTATATTTGACCATGCAGAAATGGCTTTTATTTTCCTGTGATTTGGTCCCCAGATGCCACTGCAATGAATTCACAATTCTGCACTAATCAATAATAGAAATGCAAAAATGTTTTCAATATGCTTTAATGCTGTGCTGCATATACCATTGAACAGGAACTACTTAGACCAATTTAGTGGAAAAGACTTAATTTATATTGACATTTTTAAATATTATCTGAATGTTACTGCATTAGAACACCAGGAACATTATATCACCATTAGTTGAGAGATTTTAATGTAAATTTGGCTAAAATGTGTCTCATCTTTAAAGAAAAAGCAGTGCCTTCTTCACTTTTTCAAAAATCCAACTTAAAGAAAAAAATTATCTTGTGCTTCTTTGATTTTTATGCTCTCTGTTGTCATAGGCTTCACAATAAACAACAACACTTCCTCTTTGCTTGCTAAAAGCTTATTTAAAGAGATTATTCTGAATGCCATGCACCTGGAGATGAAAAGCTTTTTTATTCCATCTTGAGAGAGATGTTAAATTGCTATTGTTTGTCTCCTGTGTTTTCATAAGTGGTGCTTAATGATTATTATTACATTTACAGACATATGCATGCATATTCATTACACCTTTTTAGGCCTTATTAGCTCTGTTTAAGCAACTCAAATATCAGAGTAATTTAAAAATATATAGATAATATTCATGCTGATATAATTGAGATTTGATACTGAAGAAGCTTTTACACCTCTTCCAAGAAATTTAAATTGTAGTTTTACATGCCTAACAAATATTCTAGTCTAACATTCAGAGCAGGTAAAATGAATGCATTTCTTTGAGAAAACTATCTGGGCTGTACAGTCATTTTTTAAATGCACAGTTTTATAAACAACACAATTTTAGAAATAGAATCATAGAATCATAGAATGATTTGGGTTGGAAGGGCCCTTAAAGATCATCTAGTTCCAACCCCCTGCCATGGGCAGGGACACCTTCCACTAGACCAGGTTGCTCAAAGCCCCGTCCAACCTGGCCTTGAACACTTCCAGGGAGGGGGCAGCCACAGCTTCTCTGGGCAACCTGTTCCACTGTCTCACCACCCTCACAGTAAAGAATTTCTTCCTTATATCTAATTTAAACCTACCCTCTTTCAGTTTAAAACTGTTACCCCTCATCCTATCACTACACTTCCTGATAGAGTCCCTCCCCATCTTTCCTGTAGGCCCCCTTTAAGTACTGGAAGGCCACTGTAAAGTCCCTAACTGTGAAGTAAACATGAGGTTCAGCTGTGCAACACAGAGCAGTCTGAAAGATCTCATTCCAAAGCAGAGAAATCTGTACTGTATAAAGGTACCTCTTTTGCTATATTCCCACTTGTAAAATTCTGCCCTTAAGTCGCAAATTCATCTTCTGCCAGTAAGCTAGAAATGGAAACACAGTTGCCTGGGAGTGAATAAATTTTATTTGGATGCAGTTTTATTTCTCTAGTACATTTTTAAGCTAACTTTTATTTTTATAGACCAAGGGAGTGAGGAGGAGACTAAGACTAGAATTTCTCAAAACAGTGTTTCCTTCAGATGCGTGTTGGCTGTGAGAGCCTTGCATAAAGAAATCATTCACACATGCCCTGGTAAGCTGGAGTTCATTGAAGTGACACTGTGCTGCCCATAGCGGTTCTAGCCCACAGGCAAAACATTCTTCTGGTAAAATGCTATCAAATTCCCACTGACTGTTCACTTAAAGAGCAATTCATAAGTAAGTGCCTGGTTTCTGAAAAAGCAGAGGAGCTGTATGTTCCTGGTCCTCTGAGATGCCCAGCCCTGGATAGCAGCATGTATTTCCTCTCATAATAGGAAGTTAAGGGCAGGTTATTTTCATTTTGAGTTTTTTTATTTTTTTTTTTTATATAACAAAATATGCTACGATATGAATGCTCTGTGTGAAAAGATTGCATTGCATAAAGCATAAGCTATCCTTCATAGGTATGACATCTGAGGGACAGAGAAGAGAAGAGCATTGCAGTATGAGTTCTCCAATTCTACATTTTGTATTGGTGTTCACCCAGCTGTGCGCTTTAAAGTGGGAGATGAAGAATTAAATGTTCCCTCCGTTTTTGTCTCTTTTGGATTTACAGTCACAATGTGTGGAGCTTAAAATTTAATTTTGCATGATCAGAACATGGAGTTAAAACATTCGAGAACATAATTTGAATTATAAAACTGGTAAAAAGATAGGATTTATTGAAAAACCTATGATATGCAAAGCGTAATAAATTCTCTGTGCTGTTCACAAGCGTTACCAAAGGTTAGTCTTATTTCTGATTTTACATCTTTTTAGTTTTAATTATGGTATATCTGTCTTGACTTCAAGTGTTGGATTCTCTTTAAGTGAATATTAAAGTAGTTGCAATGATTCTATGCCCTACTCTTTTGTATATGCTATGCAATAGATTCCCAGTGTATATTTAGAGGTGGAAACCTATTGACTGGACAAGTATGAGGTTATCATTCCACATTAGTATCATAAAATCAGATGGATGATTTTGATTTGAGTTTACATTTGCCCTTATTTTGTTAAATGTATTTTAACATCTCCTGTATAGCTTTATATCTTCTTTAGCCCTTGCTATATACTGAAATACTTAGGATAAAGTAGGTTCTAGGATGGATTGTTTTGCAGGGATCTCCTATTCACATCTTCCCTTGCTGAGTAAGTAAAATACTTACATTCAGTTGCATTGGTATACCACCATTAAAATATATGGGTCTGTATTATAAATGGAAGAGGAAGTTGGTACAAGTTTTTGGTGTTTTTTTTTTTTTAATTCACTGTTTGATTGCCATAAGTTATTCTTGATTTGTCCTTGAACAATGATGAAAAAATCTGTGTCACACATCTGTGACAAGTTCTGGAAGCTAGACTGCTTTTCAGGTGGTACCATTATTAGGGTCCAACTTTACTCTGCAAACCACGCAAAAGTACTTGAAGTCACTTGTGGTGGTTTAGACTCTGCCGGGGCCTGAGACCGTGGGGCCGCTGCCCCTCCCCCACAAAGGGAGTGAAATACAAAGCCCCGGGGCTGAGATAAGGAGAGGTTTAATACAACAGTGCAACAGCAACACAACAAACAACAACAATAACAATAACAGTAATAACGATGAACAGAGCAAGATATCTACGGATACAGCAGTGAGAGCAGAGAGATGGCATAACACACGCGCTCACCGACTCTCCCGAGCTCCCGCGCTTGGGCGCCAGGAGGTGATGTCAGCATGGTATTGAATAATCCGGCTAGAGCTTCCCCCCACTGCTGGGGAAACTTAACCCTATCCTAGCTAAACCAGGACATCACTGAAGTTTTGTAACTTGTAATTCATAAGATAATTTGGTGAGGGATTGTGATAGGGCCACAAGATAAATAGCATGTGAATTAATAGCTGGTATTTCCACAGGTAATTTTCTCATCATGTCAGTGCAGTATTTTGAGGAGTGAGAATTTCCTATCAGTTCTCCTAGTCCACAGACTGTCATCTTCCCTGCACCTGTTTCACTGATGACTAAATTCTCACCTGTCATCTTCTCCAGCTTTCTCCTTATCTCTCATTGCTGTTTTCCTGGGCCATTTTATTATCGTTATCCTTCCTCTGTGCTTCATTAACTCTCCCTCTCCTCAGCACACTCTCTTTCAAATCCCAAATTTAGTCTCAGCTTCACCGCTCCTTTCTCTGTTCTTTGTCTTCTACCTGTTAATTTAGAAACCCCATGGATGATTATTTAGGATTGTTTTTGTTTTGTAAAAAGTAAAAGAAATGTAAAAAAGGTATTTGCTATTATTTAAAGCATGTACTCTCTAAATGTTATGCTAGATACCAGTCAGGAGCCCCACTGTATTTGTCAATCATACTGCTAGGTACAGCCAGGCACTGAGGTGACACATTGCCACCCTGGTACTTGTGGGTCCTACTGACACTGTATGTAAAGCTCTGGCCTAACCCGTTTTGCCAGCCAGATCTGCTTCCTATTCATGTTCTCTGTCAACAAGGATGACTTCATGCAGAGAGCTGGGCTGGTGTCTGAAACTCCTGTGAGGATGACTGCCAAGGCACGCTCAGCATCTTTATCCCAGGCCACAGGCTCTCAGTCCTTTTGGCTATGGGAGCGGGCGCTGCCAGGATCGAGTGCAGTACAGCTGTCCAGCAGCGGCTCTCCAAAGTGTCGCTGCCCTGTAGTGCAGCATGAGCCTTCTCCTCTGAACAGCAGGCTTGCCTCCTGGCAGTAGCAATGGGAAGAGGTTCGAGTTGCAGTACTGGCAACCTGCAGCACACTTTTAACTTCTCAGTGTTGTCACTAAGGGGACAGTTGGTCCTGGGAAGGCAGGCACAAATGCCACACTGCACTCCTCAGAGTTCACGGGCAATGTTCATCATAGCTTTGGGGGCCAGAGGTGGCCTGGGAATAAAAACTGTGGTGCCAAATTCTCTTCTCCCACTCCATTTGCTTGCGGCATCTGCTCCATTTGATTCCACTCTGTTGGAATCAGATTTCCTCTGTTGCCATCTAATACTGCATATTTCAAAAGAGGAAAACCAGATACCATTTCTTCTGATGTAACGCCCTTTGCAGAAGGGTACATGATGGAGTCAGGCTGCTTGAGTTCTGTACATTGAATTTCACACTATCCAAGTTCCTGAGAGTCACTGATGTGCTTTTACAAATCACAGAAACAGGTGATTTTGTTGGTTCAATGTATCCTTTTTCTTTCTCAGTAAGTTTTATCTTCATTACTCTAAGAGGCTTACAAGTACACTATTACTTTGCAGTAAACAACATTTTATTGGGAGGAACTGATTTAAGAGTGCTTAGCCATACACTGGAATTGTCAGTATGGATCTATGAGAAATAAATAAGTTCATCATCATTATCTTTAGCATATTACAGTTTACTTGCTTACTCATGATCTCCTTGAAATGGAAGACCCTTATGAGCAATACAAACAATCTCAGAGAGACATCTGATACTCATAAATAGTTATGCTTGTTGCTTTTTTACCAACTCATATCTCTGGTGATGTGAATTTACTAACTGCTGTAGCTGGAAATTAATCATGAAAGTATATTGAATGCCACCAAGCTAGCAACATCACTGTGAAGAAACTTGCCCTCTTCCATTGTCTAAGTGGTAATTCCTCATTATTCATCTCACAAGAAATGGTGTCTTGTCTTACAACTTAGAAAAAAAATGATTGCTTAGTAATGCCAAAGTATTCCATAAAGTGATGTGATTAATGCTTTTCTCACTAGATCTGCTGATGGAATTAAAGTCTTACTCAATTTTGCTGTGGAGACACAGTGAACCAATATATTCGGCAATAATTTTTAAGCAGGAAGATTTCTGCTTATCTCAGCTGTATTGTGTAGTCATTTCAGAATGCTCATTAAATAGTTGGAAAGAGGTTATAATGTGGGTGGATTTTCCCTAAGTCACTGAGACTTCTTTCACTGAATACAGGTTGTGGTGGAGCTCTTTCCCTTTCTGCCATCTGAGATCACTCAGACTTCTTCATCTTTATTATTGTTTAGTATAACTAATGCCAGATAATATGACACTTCCTTAATTGAGTGCAAGTAGTTCTGTGTTCCTCATGCCTTTTATTGTTTTTGGCCAACCACCTGCCGCAGACAGTTGTTATATCTACTGCAAATATCAGATTAGATAGCTGACAAGACCCACAGCATTTCATTAAATTGCTATTGCAAGTTAGCTTCTTGATTCCTTTAACTGGCTGCTTTTTTTTTTTCCTATGAGAAATCATAAAGAAACATTGAACAACTCTTCTTCTGTTTTACATGTCTTTATTTTAAACATGTACCAAAAGAGAAAGCAGTAAGGCAGAAAACTTTTTCATATTTGGGAATTAGCTACAGAATGCGATATAAGCACCTTGCCATTGAATAAGCCTTGCCGTTTGTGTTGCCTGCTATTGGGGCAGTTAATGTGCTGAAGATGGTTGATGGCAAAAGTGGGCAGTGGCACAGGGCAGCCTTTCTCCCCACCGCTGCATGCTGGGCTCCCATACAGTAGACAGTCTTGGCTCAGTGTCCTGCTTAGTGGCTTCTGCCTCTTTGTCTTGCTGATTTTGATTTCTCCAGACTGTTGACTAAACTTATAAACTAAACCTAAAAGACCAGTTCCTCTTTCTCAGCTTTTTATTTGCTTTATTGGGAATCAAAAATGTAGGTGAAGCTATCCCATCTATCACTCTGAAAAAAAAAATGCTTAAGTTTTCTTACAAGCAACAATAAGTCACTTGCAATCTGTTTCATAGTGAGAAGAAATCAAGCAGACACTTGCAGGGTGAAAACATAGTATATGTCTGGCAAACTTCTGGGAATAGTAGAATCAGTCAGCTTTTGAATAGACTTTCACCACAGTTTGCAAAAACATAGTTGTTTGCAGGCAAACTTCTGCCTGGTGTAAAGCAGTGTACAGTGTTCTAGCATGTAGTGATACCCTTTTTATTTGTACCTCTTCTAAACCTTCCCTTCTCTATAACACAAGGTCTGTAACTGAGTCTTTTAAGGCTCAGTCTTATAAGCAGCTGGAAAATTTCACACACCCACTGAAGGTTCCAATGAACACAAAATACCACAGAACAGATGCCAATAAGAGGTATTTTTAGCGGCTCATGTCACAGTTGCTGTTTGCCTCCACCGTGACAGCTAATGAGCTTTGAGTGGCTGGGAGAAATAGTGTATCCTGCAGTAAAACCCTGCAAATGCCTCTCGCTTCTTTTAACACAGGCAGTAAATGTTTGCTTGGGGTCTATCCGAAGCTTTATAACAAACCATTACAGCATATTCTACACTGGTTAAATGGATTACACCTCAGACCTCCATTTCATACATTCATTTCCAAAGAATCTGCCATGACAGGTTATTGTTTCTTTGTCTCTAATATTGGCTACTAGAGGTAATGTTATTGTAAACAGAGTTTGACTGAGTGAACATTTTTGCACTACAGTAGTTAATATAATTTTCTTACATTTTCTTGGACAAAGAGTACTTAAAATGTCCATATATTTTCAACTGAAGTTGAAGCTGCTTATCATTACATAATGGAAAAAATTCTAAAAATGTCGACTGAGTGAAAGAAAATTGTCCGTATGTTGAGGTTTCTTATTCTTTCTCCCTTACTTTGCACCATTATATTACACAGAATGTAGCATGTTCCATTCCCAGGAGAAAGCCAGATTGATATTGAATGTGTAACCAGCTGGATGTTTACCCTTCATTATTCATACAGACAAGACATGAGAAGAAGAAATAGAAAAAGAAGGAAATCCAAAGTTGTTAGAATAGTTGTTCCTTTTTGCCTCAAAAAATGCCAATTTGAAAATTCAGTTCAAGTGAGTTAGGAGAAAAGCTCCTGTGTACTCTCTCAATTTACCTGCTGTTTCTATGGTATAAATTCATAGAAATTATAGACTGACATATTAAGGTGTGTGGAAATCAGCCCTTTTTCTTTAGAAATGAGTTTATTATTCTTGTGCTTCCTGAAGAACAGACACAGAGTGTGCAATACAGAAAACACTGGATGGGCCTCCTTTCACTAGTCCAGAGCTAAAGTTATGTTACAGTTGTTAGCTAAGTGTAAAAACCTGTGTAAACCCAGAGAACATTATTTCACAAGATTTCAGAAGATGAGTGGAAATGAATCAGAGCAGAACTGAATCACAAATGATCAGATCATGACACCTTTTGTATATGCATGTGCAGGAGGTACCTGTGGGATTAGAAGCGTGCATCCCAGAGGGGGGCTGCCCAGTATCTGACATGGGATTTTGAACATGCTATTTATTCTTTCTCAGATGGCATAGAAACAATATGTAGTTCTTGACAAGCATTCTTTAGTACAAGAAATATGTAATTTTATACTAAACAGCTTTTATCCTCTTCAAGTCTAGTGTTCAAATTATCTCTGAGAAACGCATAAATAGGACGGTCTGCACTTGTTTTATAGTCAGGAAATTGAAGCGGAGTGGCTAGGGGATTATCCTGTTACGTTTCTGCATACTGTTCAGTCTGAGACTTGTACTTTAAGCATGACAGCAAAACGTTACTTATTCATATTAAGAAACTTTCTTTTTGTGTCTATTTTTTTGTTTCTGCTCCACTCGTCTTTTCTTTGCAATCTTCAGAAATCTGGCTTCTGTTTTCTGATAATTTCAAAGGTCATTGGCTTATCTGCACTGCATTTTGAACTGATTTGGCTGTGAACAGTTCTCTTAAAGTCAGTTTTCCTGGTTGCTACCAAACAGTAGGAGAACTTGACATGGTCCTGAATACCTTTATCAGGCTTCATCTAGAGAAGTGAACTAAATTGGCCAGGGCTAAACATTATTTCCTGATCATCCATATAATTAAATGTGTGAATGTTTTTATGATTCATGGGATGTTTCTGCCAAGGCCAACTGGATTTCTTGCAGACATGTAAACATGAACCCCATGCAATGCAGTCTTTGGCTAAAGATGTGGGGTTGGTCAGGGGTAAGAAGTGGAGGAATAGGTTGGGATCCAGCTGTGGGTCCTTTTGGCTGGGTGGTAGGAGAGTGTGAGACATCAGGGAAATACAGTTGAGGTCCAGTTTTTGATCCAGGCATTTGTAGGTCCATTCACAGGGAGCAATTTTACACCCACTAGGGTGGTTCCCTAGGATGGCCTTCTGTAGGCAAAGGCCTGGTTTTGGATGTGGCAGTCCATTACCATCTGACCATGGCTCATCATATAACTAGGGACGTGAACACCTCATGAGACATGCTTGTAGGAGAAGCGGAAAATGGCAAATTTAGTCCCTTAGCTCTCACTGGTAAATGTGTCACTAGTATCTAGAAGCATCATGATCATCTCGCTGCTCAGAGTTTTGAATATCTAGACAAAACTGAACTTTTGCTTTCTTTTGTGCCTGAAAATATGTCGGTTTATTGTTGACTGTTACACCAAACTGTCTTTTGGTCATTGCTGTGAAACAGCAGCATGTGATGTCTTCAGTTATTTCCCACTTTGTCCAAGACTGTGTGCCATCAGTGCCAATCAACTCTTTTTTTCTTTTTTGTATGTTTCCTGGTATCTCTAATGTTTCTTTATGCTTTCACTCTTTGTTATTCTGTTACCTTTTAAAATGTTTTGTGTTCTTTACCATCTGTGATATTCAGCAGTTTGGCTCTTTTTTCCATATCATTTATAATGCTCTAAGATGAGGTCTGAATTCTTACTGCAAATCAGTAGTGAAATATGCCAGACCAGTGGCACTCTTGCTATAGATGATGATAAAATTTCAGTAATGTTTTAAAAAAATTTTTTCTATATGTTCCTTATCACTGCCAACATCTTCTTGTTTAGTGGCATGAATATTAACTATTGTGAATGGTTAACTACTGCATAACCTGGCATACCTTGAGATTTTTAGTAAACCCTGGAAATTACTTTCCTGTCTATAGCAGCGTATTCCATTGGCCTTCTGTCAGGATCTTGAATTTTTCACAGTTCTTCAGCTGCCAAATGTTGGCTATGAAGTGATTAGTTTTCTGAGAAACCCACTCTTGGCCTCTGTAATGAAGATAAATTCACTGGATTTCCATATCTCTAAAGTGTAGCTTTTAAAAAAAGGATACAGATTCTGGTGAATTCTGCTTGGATCCAATTTTAATGACTAATTTAATCATTCAGTAGCATTTCTATTTACTAAAAACAAATGTAAACTTTTTAAAGAGAGTTACAGATCAAAAGAAAAAAGGAAACAATATGATAATTATTGTTCCTACCTTCAAAATTGCTTTCCTTTGAATAAATGCAGTCATGTCAAGTGGCAAACGCAGCAAACATTGACTGCATCTTATCATATATGTTAATTCTTGTTTTTAAAGTGTAAATTGTTAATGTTTGCAAACTATTGGCAAATGTGAGTGTTTAATGAAAAGAACTTTGGCACTGTCAATTGCCTCAGAACACATCTGTATGTCAGAAAATGTGATACTAGATGACTGCATACCTCCAGCATCACATTTTGACCAACGTTTTGCAAAGGTTGAACCAAAACAGCAGGACGAGTCCAGGCTCGTTTTCATGACCAAACCCTATGAAGAGAGTATCAGCACTGTTGTTATGTTAGCTTATTTAAGATTTCCCATCTAAATAAGGTTTTTGAAATGCAGAGAATGCAATTAAATATAGCAGGGTTTCAGAATTTCAGCACTTTTCCTTCTTCCAAAGCAGCTGGCTGTCTTCTCTTTATATTCCTGGGCAAATGTGGGGTAAAACTGTTGCATGTAAAGATTTTTAGGTTTTATAAGGTGTTTTTTTCAGCCTGCACAACCAAGGCTTAGTGTCTACTTATGCTTCTATGAACTGAGCCAGAGATTTATCTTCTGTACTAGCAATAAACTTAAATGTTCTCAGGAAGAGGATTAACAATTTGTATATTCTAAAGGTAGTGCCTTAGAGGCATTGTTCTTTAAAAATAAGGAACAGTGGTGGCTGTGTTTACTTTTAACAGGGAGAAAATTGGTTTGCCTGAATTAGCTTTCAAAGTAACTTTATGAAGTGTAAGGAGAAGCAAAAAATGTCAGGATATTAGAAATCTATAGGAAAATAAAAGTACGCTCATAAATAAAATAATAGGAACAGTAGATAGAAAAAAGTAAGAAGATAAAAGCCTTTTTTTATATTCATTGGAAATGCAGCAGCATATGTTTGCAAAGAAGACTCCAGTACCTTCTATCTGAGGGTTTGCTCGTGTGGTTGTATTTTATATACTTTCAGTAGGAGCTGAAAACTGTTCTCTGTCATTAGCAACTTGTAAAATAAGTAACAGATGCTTTGGCTGTGTGTGGCTGAAAGAGAATGAGCTTGGGGTGTTCCACTTTGTATCCCTCTAGCCAAAATAGCTGTTTTTACCAAGTACTGACTGATCTGGATAGGATCAAGGTAGGTTCTGTACTAAAAACATCTGAAGGATGATTTAAAGATAAAAAGAGGTAAATGTGCATTTCTTTATATTCAGTGCAGTTTGGAGAAACTGGCTGGAGAAGCCATGGGATTTGCACTGGAAAACATTGAGGTGAGGTTGGTCACTTGATTGTGGGGTTTGGAAGAATGTTTTTTAAAAAAGAAAACAATAAAAATAAAAACAAAAACATAAAATCAAATATTCACATTCCATGGTTACTATATCAATTAGTAGTTCTATATAGAGATAAGGATTTATATATGCAATAAATGCTTTCAATATTTCTTACACAAATTTTCCTCTTGGGATGAAAACCAGTTGGAGGAGTATCTTTTATGTGATTCTAATATGAGCAAAAAATGTTTTTTGTTATAACCCATTGAACTTAAAATGTATCACTATAATATCAGTGGCAAGATTATTCTTATGCACTTTCTCTGAATTTTTTTTTTATTTCTGATTTCATTTCCTCATTTGGAAATCAAAATTTAATTAAGTGAAAAATATCTTACTTTTAAAAAGCTGGAATATTCATGGAAATATGTGGATTTCCTTTCCATTTTCATTTATTGCTTTTGGGTTTTTTTTCTTTTTACTCTGACAATATTCATTAGTTGGACTGGCTGCTTTGCAGGGCTTTCTACAGTTGCTTAACATTTTATAAAAATAAAGCACTTTCAGAAAACATCAGAAACAAAACTAGAACAAAATTAAGAATTTAGTGATGAACAGGAAAAGACACTTTTTATTCTCAGTGTCTGGTGAGCTCTAATTTTTCAAGATTTCTGTATTTCCACTTTGCCAGCAGACTGTATGTAATGTTTTAATATATGGTAGAAATGATTCATGGAGTACCTAAAAATGATGTGCAGTGTTGGCACAAAGTAGTCAAATATCAAATTAATTGCTAATATCTGTATGGTGCAGGTCTGCACATCATCAAAATAAGCAAAAGAACTAATGGGCAAGTCTGATGGTTTTGGTTTTATTACTGGTCCATCTCCACTGGCCTTGTGATGGCAGTAATGCTGCAGCAACACCCCCTTGGTGTAACACCAAGGCCTGTTACTATGGCATAATCATGTGGTGGTGGTGCTCTTCTCTCAGGGAAGTTAATTGCCAGTGAAAGGCGTGAAGAGAATAATGTGAAGAAAATGCATCTTTTGGATGCCTGTTCTTGGGGTAAAAAGCTTAGGGTTTAGGTTATTGTCCCACCAAGTGTTCTGTATTTACAGTGAGGTTCTGTATGTTTATAGTGAGTTTCTCTATTTGCAATGAAAAAGACTTTTTTGTACAAAAAGTATTGATAACACAGACCGCAGCACAGTGTTTGCAGTGAATGGAGAAAAAAAAAAAAAGATGTGCAAAGGCAGTGTGAGCGGACTTTTCAGTGCTTTAGCAATATCAGTGGATTAATCATGACAAGGTCTATGCTAAGTAAGCATGGTTGCTTTTTTGGGGATCTGTAAATGAATGCAGAAAGGCAAAATGCCCACTCTTTCAAAAGCAGTCACTGATAGCCCCTGCCTGATTTACAGCAGATTGGACTTGATTCTGAGAAACTGGGGCAGCCGCAATTCCCACTGAAGTGTTGCCAAGCCGAGGACTGATTATTACAGCAATAAATCAAGGTAGGCTGTTTGGAACTGGTGGAACATACCTCGGTAGGATTGTAGCATCCAGTGTAAGTAGTAACAGGAGAGGTAGTGACACCACAGGAAAGAATATTTGAGGTCAGTTACTGTCTTATTGAACTCCTGGGTAGTGACCTGAGCTGTTACACATTTTGAATCCATCTGCTAAAGCGTTAGTATTACCTGGCTCATAGGATAAAGTATTCAGAGGTACCCGTTGGTTTTTTCCTTTTCTTGCAACAGTTGTGTCATTTCGGCCACTCTGTTGCACTTTGGCTGCGCAGAGCAGATAAGCACTTTTGCTGTAAAATAAAGAATTACTAATGAGAACATTGGCTGTCAGCTTCTTCTTAAACCCCCTTCTTCTTTCTGTGATCCCAGCCCTGTTACAAGTATGGCTGTGATCTGAGAGTTGCTCTCACGTGGCTGATACAGCTTCCAAAATTGCTTTGCTATAAGAAGGCAGAGAAATGAAGTGGTTAGGTGAGCCACCCTTCCCTATCGCTTTCTGACTCTCAGACTGAAGCAGTGACAAGCAATGCCAGTCAGAACAGCTGAAAGGCAGTTTCCTTCTGCTACTTGTAGTGTGGGATGCTTTGGAAGGTGGCTCCTCTTCTACTGCCGCTGAACCAGCACATCTAGGAGGCTTTGGCCAACCACTGGAAGGGACAGTCTTCTCCAACAGGCTGATGGGATTGTTTAAATTCCAGTAGGCCCAGACCTGGAAATTAGGTATTATCATTTGGTATAAAGGAGCAGATTTTGTGTTTCACCATGGAGGACCTATAAAACCTCTAAACTTACGGCACTGCTATTTGAGTTAAGATTTAGAAAGAGAGGTCTGCATGTAAACTGCCCAAAACCTTGTGTATTTTTGTGGATTGGAGATAATGAGATGAGTAAGTCCAAACTAGTAAAAGAACTGAGGAGCTGGCCACTTGACTTGTGATGGCAGGATTTGTCCCATAGACAATGGGAGGAGAGGTAGTTGAGGAAAAGAAGTGGCCAAGGATATAAATGGCCTTAAGATATCTTCCTTCCCCCCTAAACACAGCTGTGTTATCCAGGTACTGAAAGGTAGCCTGAAGGAAAGACCCAGGAAGAAAAGATTAATTTGAGAAATGCTGAGACCAAAATAATGGAACAGTTCCCTACACGCAACATTTCCTCTCTGCTTACTGAAATGCTGTTAAACATGCGTACATACTTCAAGACCTAAGATCCTCTATGGTCAGTAGGTGAAAATCCGGTGTAATTTAACAATTGGTCTTTGCTAACCAGTTAAATGCAAATGAAAAACCCTCTAAACTAAATAGAAACTTAATGGGAGATGTAAGTATAGAAACTTAATGGGAGATGTAAGTATATAATCTTCCACTCTGTCTCATCAGAATAAGAATTTAATTTAACCTACAAGGAATATGCAAATGGTTTCTCTGTGTTATCATTCATATTCCTTCTAATGGGAAGTTAGTTAAAAGAAATGGAGAAGACAGAGAGGAAAAAAACATTGAATATAAGTTTAACCTAAAATACAGATTTTGCATATCTAGTTTACAAACTTATTTCCATTTTTAAAGTAAATAGTGTAGCATTAACAGTGCTCACAATTCAGTTGGTTACAAACTGATTACAAATAAAAGGAATTAAGCATGCTAGTTTCAATTGTCAGGGACAGAATTCCAAACAAAACAAATAACCCAAGTAAAACATGTAAGATAAGTTTCTTAGTGTGGTTTAACTTTTCCTAATTAAACATGAATAAAAGCTTATTTTATCTTAAGATATGTTTCTTAATTGTGTTAATTAAGCTAGGTATGTCCATGCTAGATTTACTCTGCAAGGCTGTAGTGTTTTATAACAGGTGTTTGTAAATGAAAACCAAAGCATAATGCAAGATTTCTCTTACTCTTAAAAATAACAAGTAACTTTTTAGCTAAGTCTACATCCTTCATATTTTCTTAATACACTAGTCAGAAGTTATTCAGATCAACAGTTTCATGTCTGCTTTGGCCTGTCACATGTAACACTTGTGGCTTCTGACTCAAAGTCTGAGCCAAAAAAAGAAATTTCCATCTGCAGAACCAGTAATGTTAATTAAAAGTTTTTCTCATTTGCAAGAGTTGAACTAAGAAGCATTATAATTTGACTGGTATTTCAGTAATTAATAGAAGCATTATCACATTAGACATACAAGATTTTTGGCTTGCAGGAGTCAATAGCCTTTTTGAGAGATTCTAAGTGAGTTGCTTAAAAGAGTAAATTCTTAAAGAATCAATGGCCATACATGGCATGGATTGCAAATTGGCTAAAAGGTAGGCCTCAAAGTTAATTTTAACTATCATCAAGGGAATGTAGGATAGTGCAGTAGAATTCCCCATGATTCTTCTCTTTGCACTATTTAGTAGTCTAACCAGTAAACAGATACTACAGGTGGAAATGAAAATTGAAATAAGGAATGATGTGAATAATTGTTTTCTTCTGTTGCCATAGGTTATGATATGAAGTTTATATGCTTTTATGGCATGGATCTGCAAATATTATTTTAATATCTCAAAATCAGGTCATTTGATAAATCTGTGGATTCTGTGATTTGCTAGCTCACACTGCAGTTACATACATCTCTTTCATCCAGTTTTATTCCCTTCTCCAAAGGTTCTTGGGGCAGCAGCACTAGTACTCAAAAGATACATTGTAATTACTTGTAATTTTTGACAAAAATTAAAATCAAGAGTAAAAAACTTTACAGAATATGCACTTCCCATACTGTTTAATAATTAACCCCCTTCCTATTTTCAAAGGTTGGGAAAAAAGGAAAGGATGCACCCATCTTCCTCCAATACTGGGTTTGTACAATTCCTACACTGAATCCTGCTACTTCCCATTTGTGAATGGATGAGCCACTTTAGCCAAAGGCATGTACTCTTCCTGTGATTAGCTGGTTTATGGAATTGTTGCTTGGTGGTTGCTTTCAAAAAACACAGTGCTTTCCTGAATCAGTTTGTTTGTTCAAAGTACTTTATCCAGTGGATCAGTACCTGTGTGTGAACTAGTATGGACAGCAGGGGAGGAAATTAATAATGACAAATCCTGAGGCTCATGGAGGTGCAGAAGAAAGCTAGGACACACATGTGAATGCTCGTGTAAGAGGTGGGAAGGAGACTCTAGTCCACAATAGCCAAGTGGACCACAAAGTGCGGCAGAGCCCTGGCCTGTGGCTGCTGGTCTGACCAGGTAGTGGCCCCTGCGTGAGGTGTGGGGAAGTCTGACGAGTGGACTGTGGAGTCAGCCTCTCTCCTGCCTGGTGAATATTGCGTTATTTAGACAGAGCAGAGCAATTTCAATTTCAATTGAGATAAAGAGTCATACTAATACCATACTTACCCGAGATAGAAGCAATCAGAGTAGAAATTCGGAGCTGGTTACCCTCCATCATCTTGGGCAAATGTTTGATCAGTAAATTGTTCTGGAGTAGATTTAACTTTCTTTCTTTCTTTCTCCTTCCTTTTCTTTCTTTTCTTCCTCCTCCCACTCATGTTCTTGTTTTCTCCTATCTTTTCTCTGCTTCAGAGCCTGAGAAATTCTCCCAATTAATTAACTAACGGATCCTGAATGTTTTGAAAAACTTGTTTTGAATTTTTTTATCTGGGAAAAAGTATGTTTTATTGAAAAACCTGCATTCAGTTCCCAATGTCCACATACCTGGGCGTACTTTCTTACTTTGCTTTTATTTATCCCTCTGGGTGTTGGTGGTTGATTCATGTTTTTTAAGTTGTCTTCATAGCTACCTTTCTTTTCCTCTCTTAAAGAAAGGAGATACACATCTGGAATGAACTCTGACCAATAAATTTTCTGGGAATCCTGTCACAGTGTAATTTTATCTATATTTGACAGACAGGCAGGAAAATCAAGGGAACTCATTTTCTGCGTGTGTTGATTACTTTGAAAACTGTAATTAAATATAGCATCATTATCCATATTTTCCATTTCAGTGTATTACTTTTTACTATGTATGTCATGTTAAACATCCTAATATGGGGAACTTCATTGAGTCAGTCTTATTTTTTCCAGAAATGTTTTACTAACAAGTAAATATGATGGTAAGCATTTTCCCTTTGCATCTGTCCTCTGTTTAGGACAGGTCTACTATTTCAAAGGCTTTCAGTGAGCAATGAAATGGGAAACAGAAGGTTTTTTGCTCACTTATACCAGTTTTTAAGAAAAAATCCTTCATGATTTCTTCATAATTAGGTCTACTTGAAGTTTATGAATCATAGTATTTGACTGCTGTTTTTCTGTTTGATTTTGTAACAGAATATCAGCTTTCCATTCAACAGTTAGTAGCATTTTTGGAACCAGACAACTCCACTTAGGAGACTCTCTGAGACCCTCTGGAGAGAGGCAGAAATTTTTCTTTTTCATGCATATGTAAGAAATCTTAAAGGTTATTATCAAGTTATTCTTGGCTTTCAAAACCTTTTTTTTATTTGCCCCCAGCTTTCACTACATTTCTTGAAACTGGGAAATTCATCTGACAGCCACAATGTGCGACTCTGTGGAGGAACTTGCCTGTCTCCAGTGATGACAGAAACTGATATAGGGAGGTTAACATCACGGGGCTGAAGTTTGCTTTTGGAAATCCCCCACTGTGAGTCTCTGCTAACATCTACATATTTAAATCAGATAACTGTGCATTGAAACAGATGTTTTACCATTGACTCAACTTATGCATCCAATTATATATGCACTAATGAGAAGACTTCACATTGTGTCATTTGCAGTTGATTACACATTTTAAAAGATGGCCTCTTATTTTAAAATTGGTCCTGGACCACCATTTACAGTGGAATGAAACTTGGTAGGTAAAGAAGTAAGACAGTATGTGGTAAGCAGAAGAGGAAGTTTTAAGCAGATATACACAAAACACAGCCAAAGGAGAAAGTTTTAAGCAGATATACACAAAACACAGCCAAAGGCTTAGAAGGGAAATGAAGAAAGTAGAGATAGGGTGGAAAGAAAAGGAAATAATTTCTGGTAAAACAGAAAGTGTGAACTGGAGTGATGAAGTGAAGACATTAAGAAACCAGACGAAAAGCTGTTGGCACCTAGTGTGAGAAGCAGTGTATACAAAATGTAAGTTAGTATTGATCTTTGCAGAGAAACTGCACTGCATCAAACTCCAGGAAAAATATGTGACTTCCATTGCTGGTTACTCTCTCAGTACTGTTTCAGACTAGAGTTTTGCAGTGGAGGCTCCAGCATGAAAATCTGAAAATCTTGCAGGAAGATCTGAAATGGGACCTTTGACTGTGTAGTTCGCTGGTGGGGTGTTTTTGTCATTTGATAAAATAATTATTCAGATTCTCTATAGCTTGGTGATGGCATAGACTGTTTTCATGTTCTTAAGGATAGAAAGATTCTGAATTCTGAATTACAAGCTGTGGTCTCTGACCACTTGCTGAAAAACACTCCAGTACTGGAGGATATGAAAGTGACTTGCAGGAAACTTATTTTTCAGAGGACTCCAGAAAAGATCCATGATATCACAGATGAGTAAACCTGTTGTCTGCACTTAGTACAAACAAATTAGAAGAAACTATAATAAAGAGTAAAATTAGTGCATATGTAAGTAATGCGATATATTGTGGCAGTCAGCATGACTTTGCAAAAGAGAACTGAACTCTGTAACCCACTGGTGCACTCTGAGGGTTACCATGATCAGATGAAGGAGAACTGGTTGTTGTGATCTCCTTGGATCATATCAAAGGCTTTTGACAGGTTCCTTCACCAGAGACTCTTAAACAAAGTTACCCTGGAATAAAAAGGAAGTTCCCCGCAGAAGAAAACAACTGAATAAAAGGTAGGAAACAAAGGCCGGGAATGTATTTTCAGTTTTTACAGTATAGATAGATCACCAGTGTAATCCCACGTATGTGTATGCTGATCAGAATAATTATAAGTGGTTTGTAAAGGACTGAATAAAGAAATGTAAATTTCATTATTTAGAATAAGGACTGTCATGAAGAACTGCAGAAGGATCATATGATACTGAGTGACCACATGTTAGAATGATAGATGAAATTCAGATGTGAAATGATGCACAGGGGAAAAAGAAGCAATCCTTCCTTTAGACACTGAGTGATGAGCTATTAGAAGAATACCACATAGGAATGAGATACCAGAGTTACAGTAGACTGTTGTGTGAAAAGGTGAGCTGAAAGTTCAGAATCAGTCAAAAATAGCAAATGCAATGTTTGGGGTTACTAGAAAGAAGAAGAGAACAAAACAAAAAACTTTATGCAACTAGACGTGTGTGTGTGTCATGAATGCTGTGTATGGTTCTGGTTCCCTGACATCCCTCCAAAAGGATGTTCTGAAACTGGAGAAGATTCAGAGGTGGTCAAGTATTATAAAAGCTTTGTGGACAGCTTACATATTAAGGAATATTAAAGTATACTAGGACTTTTTAAGCTGGGCAAGGTATGAGGGTGGGGTGTGGCATAGACTTGTGGATAAGAGACTTGGTCCCTTTGACTAATAGTAGGGGACATGAAATAAAACCAGGGACTACCAAGCCAGCTGGAGCAGAGGCAGTGGTTCTTCACTCAGAGTGGAGCTGAGCCAGGGAATTTTGTTGCGGATGCTAACAGTTTAGATGGATTGGAAAAGTAACTGGACTAATTCATGGAATAAAAAACGTAGGCTGTCAGCTGCAAAGACACTGTGTCTGGCTAAGCCCAGGACAGTACTTTAAGAAAATAACATTATGCATTTTGTTATTCTTATATAATTGCCTAGGCTTCTAACATTGGCCACTGACATATACCATGCTTGTACCTTTGGTATGTCTCAGTATGCTCATTATCATGTTCTTGCATCACTTTGGTAGTATTTGATGTACCTGTATTTAACCTTTGAACACAGAAGGCATTATTAATTTGGCTGCTGTGTATCAATTAGAAGTTCAAAAATGGTCCTGTTCAGTGTCTGTAAAAGTAGCGTATAACATACAAAATATTATAAAGTGATTTAGAAACCTAAATAAGGTACAGACCTTGCCTTCTTTTGATACCCAAGAGACCTTGGTGTATTATACAGGATTTATTAGCAACAATTTGTTCATATATGGTATTCTATGAACTAATTGGTAGACCTTTTATCCCATTACATCACCATATACTAAAAATCTACATTTTAGAAAATACACATGCAGGAACAAGATTTTTGGTTTGCCAGCATGTACATATAAGGAGCATGTTTGACATGACATGTGGAAAGTATGTATATTAAATGCCTGTAGATATTTTAATTACAAAAAATAAATTATTCTGTAATTATATGTGCTATAGAATTGTAAGCAGCACCATTAACAGAATTAAGGTGAATTTGATATGTTCATTTTAGAAAATCAATATATAAATATGAAAGGTTATCATGATGCCATTGAGTTGCTCGCTCGTAGATTGCAATTGAGTGTAAAATGAAGAATTTTATTACCCCGCTGACATTTTTATCTTCTGAAATGATAAGAAAGTAATAATCAAATGATTTAATTAAACTGTTGATATACATAAGGCCCTAGGAGATTACTGAAGTATAATTCAGTTTTTCCTCTCAGACAGGATCTCCTGATATGATTAGCCTTTTCAGTGCCATAGAAAACAGAAGATTATCATATACTAAATTTAGGCACTGGTCATTGTTAATGGATTAGAACTGGTGAAAATGAATGCACCTGTCTGAGTTTTTCAAAGGTTTCTAGCTGAGTCAAGATAAACCCTGTGTAGAAAATATCTAAAAACCTGAATTGTACAGAATGTAACTTTAAAAACCTGTCAGTGGAAAGAGTGACTAAGTTCACCTTGAAGTGATGTGGGTAAACTTAATCCATATATGCTGCATTGCTGTCAGCAGCATTAGCCTTGGGATGAGCTGAGCTTTGTCTACACCGGCATGTGTGATATTTTCTTCCAGCTGAGATTTTGAAAAGACCAGCTGAGTGCTGTGTTAACACAACCCTGTCATCCTTGCTGTAAAGAGAATAGGAGTAAATTGCAAGAACACTGTACGTTGAAAATGTTCACAAAATCGCTGTTATGTTAAACAGCAAACTCATCCAGAAGATGCACGGGCTCTGTGACTTTCCCCCTGCCTTCCAGGGAAGGTTTTAACTCCCCCTGCACCCACACCATGCAGCTGGGGGCAGCCAGCCTGGGAGCGAAGGCAGCATGGGGTCTTCCCATGGTGGCTGGCGGAAAACCCCAACACGTGGATCCTGCTGGGAGAGCTTCCTTCTGATGGGAAGCAGGTCACCAAATGAAATGCCTCCAGGTCCTAATCAAGCCTGACTTCATTTGTGCCCTCACAGCTGTGGCACTTACCAGTTTCCCAGAGGTGCACAGAGATTGCAGGACATGCATCAGTGCAGGAAGCAAGTGCTCCCCAGTCATATAATGAAATGATATAAGATTAATATGAATTTATAAGGTTTTGGATTTGGTTTTGTGGGAGCTTTTTGGTCCTACTAATCCAGTACTTTCTATATATCTGGCCATCTGGGCCCGAAGTAATTCTCCACCTTTGTTTTAAAATCTTCCTTAATAGAGAGTTTGTGAACATTGCTGTGTTAAGATCATAAGGCAGCCTAATTAAGTGTTACCTTGATCTTCAGAGCTACAAAAGATACTTGCTTTCATGAGGTGCTTATATGCTTTTTGTTACTTTGAGAGTACTAAAAGTCTTCATTTAAGTGAAAGAGAAGTTGAACCTATTACATATAAATTAATAAGTAAAAAATAATGGAGGACACATACATGTGTATATATGTATAACATCCAGACATAACGCTACCAACAGGGCAAAAGCAAAGGTTTTGTTGCAATAGCTTTTAACATTTGGGAACAGCTGTGCCATTCCTATGCCGTTTGTTAAGTCTGAGCTGTTGTCAATCAACACTTGTGCCAGGATAAGAGAAAATTTGAACATAGTCGTGGTTGGCAGAATTTAATAATGAAGCAATAATGTTTTGTTGCAATTACTGTGAATAGACACTGATATCTTTTTCATAGAGATGTTTTCAACACATCCTCTAGAAATCCACGCAACTCCGTTATGTTCCATGGGCTTCTTCTGGTGTTGGCTTCAAAGTAGATACCTCACAGGTTTCAGTAGAAATTTTGCTTTTGAGCCCAAGGGAAAAAACAACAGTAGAGAGATCTGAAATGAAAAGGTTTTTTTCTTTTACTACGTGTTTGAGAAAAGTACAGTGTGTGAGATGATAAAGGGCAGCATTTCCAAAATTATCTAAGCATCATTGCAGCCTTAGTTCCATTTTCAAAGCAATGTAAGCACTTGGAGCCTAGAGGCTCCAGCAGGTTCAGATAATATTCTTATTGTAGTTTAAAATTGATAAAGTACTCTAGGTGCCTAATTCACACTAAGTCCAAGTGCTTTGATGCTCTCATAAGCCCTGCTAGATACCTCTCTGAATCAATACAAACCTGAAGTCTCCTGAAAATTGGACACTCGGTTTCACTAAAATGCAGTGGGATGTGAGTGCTAATGTCACTTCTAAAACAGCCTTTAAAATCCTAAGCCACATAGGGCCTGATTTTTAAAAGCATGGAGTCACTGACATGCAGAAATGGATCAAGAGGAATTTTCTTAAAACCCTGAGGACCTCATGAGGTTTTCAGAGAGAGCACAAAAAAGGAAAAAGACAGCCAGTTTGCATATCAAATATCTCTCAAATAATAGATTCTTTACAGATATTCACTGAATAAAAAGGCGGATAACATCCATTCAGACAAACATTACTCCATCAAAGCATTAATATTTTTAGTTGCAAGAAGTGTTGACTTTTAAAACCATATAATGGTTGGACATGCAAGCAAATGTTACTTGTAGAAATATGTGTGGAGTAATCAGCTCCATCAAGTCTAACAAATACAGCTCCTAATCCTACACCAAAAATCATTTATTATGGTCTTCATGAGAGAGACACGGGATCTTAACTTAGGCTCACCCAGTGGCAGTGAATAGGTCCTGATTAGCACATCCCATTAGCAGTCAAGGGCATGTAGAAAACGTTGGAGAACAGGAGAACTGGGATTATTGCACTCATGAAGTACAGAGGTTGAATAATAAATTATTTCCTAATAAATTAAACAGTGGCAGACTATGGTCCCAGCTGCTGGTATGAGATGATCTTTGCCCTGTAACTGCAGGAATGGGCCCTGGCATGATAAGCCATGATAAGGAGCCCTGTCCCAAACAATTCCTGGACCCTGTTGGGGCAGGGAAGTGCAAGCCAGAGACCATTGCCAATAGGTGGTTTGGATTTGACCACCTTGCTTGGTAGGATTTGCTCTACTGACATGATCCAAGCTGTGCCACCTAGTTTGAAAGTTGAAGAATTTCTCTGGACCATTCATTTAATGCTGTAGGCATGACTAGAGTACAGCAAAGGATATTGTGTTCTGGGAGAGCAGGAAATGTGAGAGGGAGCTTCAACTATGGGACACAGCTGTGGGGACATCACTAGTTTTGCTGCCCACAGGCTTCCTTTTTCCATTAAGATTTAGCCTTAAAAACAATTTGACATCCTATTTTTTTCCAAGATCAAGAAGATGACATTCCGTGACAGTACAAAGTCAACAAACACTGTTAGAACTGTTTTTGTTTTGCTTGTCCCCATTTTTAGTCCATTCCCCTTGCTAGCAATGTGTTGCTGGAGTACTGCATTACCTCCTTCAGGTGCTGTTAGATGGCATAAACAAGCAATGTCACCAAGCCTGTTTTCATGGCCAAAGATGCTACACCCAGCATGTACTGCAGAATTCTCCTAAAAGGAGAAAGGCAAAGTAGTGACTCTGGAGAAGCATGCATTCAGAAAAACTCATGTGCTGCTGTGATAAAGTTATAAAATTCTCTGTTTTCAATAAGGTAAGAGCAGAAAGGCACCAGTTCTGGCAATGTCTGTCTATTTTGCCTTTTCTCTGGAAATTCAGTAAAAAGATTTAAAAAACTTTTACCACATATAAGTGTCCTCTAATAGTTTTTGTCTGCTCCTCAATAGCAAATTGATTTGCTACTTAGTTGTAGCAACGGTCAGTATCATGTATGTGGAAAACAGAGGGCAAGAAGGCCTCAAGTTTACAACTGGTGAAAATTTAGTTCAGTTTAATTATCACTATATTCAAACCAATAGAATAATGTTAATGCCCGTGTCTTTCACAGAAGTGTCCCATGCATGTGCATAGATACCTTTTTCCCACTCTGCCTTAGAGAAAATGCAGGCTGCTTTTGGTGGCTTCAGTGAAGTAGTTTGGCAGACCTGACTCCCAGTCAGCACAAGACTAATTTGCAGTAATTTCCAGTCACTGTTTGGTGCTCTGATAGGGTGGAACTAGAAACAGAGGAATGAACCTTCTAGGGAAGTAGAGGATAAGCAGGTAGAGCATCAAAGGAGGGGCACAGTACGCCCTGTGCATTGCCCTCCTTACCTTCATCTGAACAGCTGAGAAAGAGGTCCCAGCCGTGGCTAAGATATCTTCATAAACTCAAAGATATGTGACACTATCAACTACACAGACACTTTGGTTTAGTAGATAAAGTTAGATCAATAGAAGAAAAAAGTTTCTATAGTTCCTATAGAGATAAAAGACAAATCTTCTGAATGTTTTAATCAGGGACAAAAGTTCATTGGCCTGTGAGTAACTTTGTTACTCAAAACATATTTGAATTTATAGCGTTTGTGGTTGGACACAATTTAGCAGAGTGTATACTTCTACTTAGTCTGTACAGACTACAGAAAACTGACTAATAAGAACCTCATGTTGGGTATAATCCAAACCCTCATTTAAAGTTTTTTCCAGTGCAAGATTCACTTGAAGATCCACTGCATCTTCTTACTGATTAATATGGTGCCAAAATAATTTATGATGTCAGATTCATATGATGATAAAACTAAAGGGAGCTTCACTGGTAGTGTGTTACTATCACAGAGTCATTGCTTGACCAGACGAACTCTAACACATCCTTGGTTTTTCTTCTCTAGCCTTTATCTGTAATGCTCAGATGTATATTCCTGTCATAGAGGAGGCTGCATGAAGGAATTCTATATTCTATATTCTGTCTAGAAATGTGCTGCAGAGAATCAGGGAATAAGCAAATGCTTTTCTGTGTAGTAACAACACATTTGATAAACAATATCCCTGAGTGATATTAGAAGGTATACTAATGGGGCGGGAGGAGCAACCAAAATAAAACAATCTGGGTTGTCCAAGTAATCTTATCTGTGGGAAAAAAAGCTGTTCTTGATCCCAAATTTTCAGAGTAACTTGGCCATGATCAGTGAGCTGAAGACACCAACTGCATGTCTAAGAGCTGGAGAAGGCAGGAGAACAAGTGCTTGTCTTAAATGGCTGATCTCCAGCTTCCAAGTGAGCATCCCCCTTTTCCTGGTCTTCTCACTCTCTGTTTTTTCCAAGACAGCCAAATGTTTTCCTAAATCCCATAGGGAGCTATGGTTGGCTCTCAGTATGAGTTTCATACAATAAACGTTATAATGAAGGATGTTATGGTCCAGTCTCCTTTTAATTTGTTGACACAAATTGGATACACAAGGCTCACCCTTTTTTTATATCCAGAATTTCTCCTATTTATTTTATATAGTCCCTTTCATAAGCTTATGAGACTCATATTAAAACAATTCAAGTTTCTTTCCCTGTACAACCATTTCAGAACTCTAATCCTCAGATGTTTCACTATCTTCCTGTAATTTTAAGTCTAAATTTATTCATGCCCCATTTATAACCAATTTACAGTCTTCTATTATATTGTTAAACTTATGAACCATTTACATGAATTCAGTAATTGAAATATATATATTTTGATTGTATTTGTTACAGATATATAGTTCAGTTCAGCAGGTTGCTTATGAGAATAATTTGTAACTCTTTATAACAAGTTTGATTGATGTGTACTTAAAGCCATTAAGGATAACAGCATCTCCA
The DNA here is from genome assembly GCF_047716275.1 of Strix uralensis. Taxonomy (NCBI): domain Eukaryota; kingdom Metazoa; phylum Chordata; class Aves; order Strigiformes; family Strigidae; genus Strix; species Strix uralensis. The sequence goes on from NC_133974.1 coordinate 34,795,486, forward strand.
CCTGTCTCCAACATGCTTGTAACTTCTATCAACTATTTATAAACATTTATATATTATATATCATCAGCATACAGCTTATTTGTGAAATAATTAATGTCATTTCATGATAAGTGTCCTGGGATAAGTAAGTAACACTAAGGCAATGGGGAAATCTTCCTTTATTTTTTAATCATGTCTTAAATGTGCACTTAGATTTTAATACAGTAAATTCCTTACTGTGGTAATAAAACCAGCATTAGAAACACCTCTGTGTGCATGGATGCTCTTTGGAGGTTTGGCTCCCTGACAATTAACAGAACAAGGAGGACCAAAACACCTAATTCAGCAGCTGTTTGCAATGGTGCTGCTTCTGTTGTTTCTATAATGACACAAAACAATTACCTTGTTTTTCCAATGCGCTGCAATTTGTATAGACCTTTGTACTTTTGCACAGAGCAGAACAATGTTTTTCATCTCATAACGTCATATTATGCTGGATTTGTAAAGTTAAAAAGCTTATGCAAGCAGTGGGGAATCTGTACCTGAGTTATTTAATGCAAAGGAAGTTTTTCAGTTCTATTCTACCATGAGGTTAGGTTTATTCTATTTTGTGTGATACTTGAACTGTTGAATATTTGGATGCTGATGTTAACATAAAACAAAAATGCTTATCCAGAACTGAGTATTTTTAGCTCTAATGTGAGGTGTTTAAAATACTGAAAAAAACCTATCCAGCTTTATCCTTGTTATGCACATATTTAGGATTTGAATTAGTACCTTGAAAACAGTGTAAAATTAACTTCTGGAAAGTAGATATTAAAATTCTGCATTTTGGACATTTTAATTTTGACATTTAAGATTATTTTTTACCATGCATGATTTTAAATATGCTTTCACTTTTAAGATGGTTTTTCAGATACTTCCTTATTCTGAGCAGTAAATCAATAAGACAGACATAGTGTCTAGGCACAAATCTCCATTCCCAAAATAATGAGATCTGGAATAGAGGTATTTTTATTTTTCAGAGCAAAAAGAAATGCATCATGTTTTAAAAATACCAGTTTCAGTAGGGTAATAGCAAAAAAAAAAAAAAGATAAATGAGTCATTTGGCATTAGAAATGAGATAATGTAGATTCTGCAAACTTAGAAATTTGAGGATTCAGGTAGAAGAAAATGCCAAATAAGGGATGCAACTGTTAAAAGTAAGCAGGGAAATAAGTAAATAAATACTGCTACTAAAATCAAAAGAAAATGTTAAATACCATTTGATATACCTTGATTAACATAATGTACATTCGTCTTTTCTCAAAAGAGCACATGTACCTAAGAATTTGCGGTTTTCATACCCCTTGGCCACACATTTGCTTGTGTATAAAAAATGTTATTTTCCAGAAGACTGAACTCTATTCTAATCTTTTATCTGGATGTTGCATTAAAAGATTCCTTCCCCTTGGCCCATCAGTTTGACGATGTGATAAATTTAGCTGTTACGCAAATGTCAAACAATGCATGCAATCCTTTTTTTTTTTTTTAAGGAAGATAGAAATGAATAAATCTGTATTTTGTGGCTCAGGCTTATCTTCTGTTCAGTGTAGTAATCCATTTTACATTTTTACATTAGCAATCGTTCATATCCAGAACATAAAACATGTTGGAGTGACAAGCCATACAAGTACATCTGATATCTACTATTATTACCTTGAAATGCTGTACAATGCATATTTTGGTTCCATAGTGTTGCACTGACATGGGTAAGAAAAACACCAGCAAAAATGATAAGAAAAATGATCTGGTTTCTATGTAGCAAGCTACCTTCTGCAGTGCTTTTAAGAAGAGAAAGAAAAATGCAAGAAGGTGATTTTGGTGATGAGACCTATACTATTGGTGTGCCTGGGAGCATTCCTGGGCAGTGGGCAGAAAGGCCTCTGCTAGTGAACTGTTATAACTTCCCTGACCCAAGCTGGTGTGGCCCAGCCAGCACCCTTCCCAGCAGTATGCCAGCATGGTTTGCCACTAAAATGGTCCAGACACCATTCCCAGCAGTCAGTTTTCATGCAGCCAGGGCCACGGTGGAGGTGAGAGGGCTTTGCTGGTGAGGATGCAAGCTTTCTGCACCAGCTGCCTTCAGTGCTGGCAACTTTCCAGGGCTTGCTTGATTTACTAGTATAGGCAGAAGAGCTAAATGTGCCTGTCTTACTGTGGTGGCACCAAGGAGCTTTAATGAAGTTGTGCACCCATTTTGTGCCAGTTGATTGGAAATGATAATTGACAGGTCAGTGTAAGAAGGCTCAGTTAATACAAATTTCCTACCTTACTCCCTGTGATTCAGTTATATCCAAAAAAGGGGAATTAATGTACTTCATCAGCATGCTATAAAATACTTTTATTAATATTTGTGACATCACCATGACAAGCAGCCCAGAAAAGAGATAGTTGACAATACTGCTAAACTAGAATGAGAGCTGTGTTTTCTTGTAACACAGACATGAGCCACACGGTGAGAACAACACAAAATACTGAATAGCTGTTTGCTCTGTGACCACTGTCCCCGCTGTGGGTTGAAAAAAATAGGGATCTCATCAGAAACCAGAGTATTTGATTACACAACTGTGCAGTTAATGCCAGTAATCTGATGCATAGACACAAGGGGTCCAAGTGAAGGTTGCCCAAGGAGTCTTAATGCCAGTATGTCCTAAGAGGGAGTGTTCAACTTTGAAACCTGAACTCGGTGTGTGTGCGTGTGTGTGTGTTTGGAGAGAAAAAAGGTTTCCGGTTTTAACAAACCCAGATCTTTCCACAGAGGATGAAAGTTTCTGTAATAATCATATGCCAGTCAACAGTAATTAAGAAAAGTTGGTGCTGTGGCGAAGCTCGTTACTTGTATAGTGCCTTCATTAGAATGGCACAGCAAGTGGGAGTACCTGGCTCTCTGTAGGCTCACAGCTCTCTGTAGTACCAGTCCTAATAAGATGTGCAAATATGTTCCTTGTTCATTTATTGTTAGCAAATTGCATGAGTGTCGTTCAGCAGGTTGAGCACTTTGTAGCAGCGCGACATCTGTTCTTTTCTTCTGAAGAGGTCCAAAGGGAACAAGCAGTCTTGTCCCCAGACAGGTTTGGCAAGGCTGCTGTTTTCATAACAGCTGCAAATATATTACCTCTGTATCCAGGAAGATTTTGAGAAATGCTCTTAGATGGAAGGACAAATCATGAGGTGAAATGTGGATTTATGAAAGGAATGCCTTTCATAATATAGTGGGTATCATACACTTATCTTGGTGGACAAAGAAAGCAGAAAAATTGTAGCTATTAACATACAGTAATAATTAGTTGAAGCTATTGTTCCTGGAGTTCTAAATACAGCTTTACTATAGCTATCTTAATAAAAATTGAGCTTCAGCTTCATTGATATCACAGTGACATAAATAGATCTTTTTTGTGTGTAAGTGCTATTGTTGTATTGTTGCAAATATTTTGCTCTGCTATGTCTCATGACATTACAAACATGGTTTATTAGGTGGGAAACTTCACTGTTTCTTTCCAATGGATTTGGTTCTGCTGAACCTTATATCTCTAGATCATTAAACTAGTAATATCAATATCCTCTAATGTATAATTCAGCAAATGCTACAAATATGTATAACTTTTATCAGAATGTAGACATTCAGAGTCATGCATTCATACTTCTATCCTTTCAGCCTTCCTATTTTAACCAGCTGCCTTCACACCTCAGAAAATAAAGAAAAGAGGACTTTTTAGGTCATATTTAAAATAAATTCTAAGAATATTAACTTTTAGTTCTCATAAGAAAAGGATATTTCCTCTGTGAAGCAGTAACACCGTAAGGTGACTTCACCTATCTACAACTTGGAAAAAATTTATCCCATATGTGATGTAGATGGGTCTGGATTTCACTGCATTCAGTTTGGGTTTAGGTGTTTTATGGTTACATATATACAATGATCATCATCTTCTTTGCACCTCAAATACTACGTATCATAGGGAAAATATGTTATAGAGGGCTATATGTCTCAATGTAATGTTAATAATTTCATGGATGCTGGCTCAGCACTTACCAGCAAGTACAGCAACAGGAGTGCTTACTGTAGGCTGTAAATGTTTTCCCATGCTCAGATGCTCTGGCAGTTAGCAGTGGGAAGCCAGTGGTTTGAGAAGTCAAGGCTAGGATCAAATAATGCTACCAGATTGAGGCATAGGGTGGAAGAATATCATCAGAGCAGGCTGTCTTCAGGAGCATGTACTCTCCTCATTAAGGACTGATCTGAAACACACTGAAAGCAATAGAAAAACTTCTGATACATCCATAAATCCCCTAATATCGAATATAAAAGGTAAAAGACATTAGAGTCTAGGCAACAATGCTGAGACGTTCCTAGGAATCATCTCTCTCACTCCGTGGCTTGCCCCTTCTGGTAACTGGGTTGGCAAAAATGGTGCTTGACTCCTTGTAGACCTACAGATACAATGGGGCTCATAACAGTTTCCAGTGCAGTCAGGTTGTGCCTCACCATGTTTTAGTAAATATTAAATTATTACAACATGGCCTAAACTTTTAGAATTTGTACACCATATTATCAGCAGGACTGCCAACTTCAAAATTTGTATCAAGGCAAGGTGAAAAGTATGAATATCACTTTTGTCTTAACTATCGTTTTTGGCTTTGGACTGCTCCAGAGAGCACAAAAGCAGTGCTAGGGAACAGATGAGAAGGCAGAAGTCTCAGTACTCATCTCTTTCATAGATTGCCCATCCTAAATCACAGAAGCTCAAAATCAGATTTCTCTTTTCTGTGTTGCAAGTGTAGGTTTCACTAACACATCAGTTGGAGCCTGCTCCAGCTATGCTATTCCAGCTTGATAGCTGCCAACGGGGATGGGGAATGGCAGCCAGGAATGTGGTATTTTCACTGGATTCCAACTTCACTTTGTATAATTTTCCAGCTGCAGTAAACCCATCAAATTATACCCTAAGAAGTATTGCTAAATTAAGAATGCATATGCATTTAGAAAATGGTTTATTCTTTTACGTTTCCTCAGCCATAATGTTTAATGTTGCATAATATGTTTTCTAATAAAGTTCAGATGGTAAAAAAGACTGGATCACACATTGAAAACCCCAACAGGAAGTGTGATACTTTGGTTTTACCTTCGTTTAATGCCACCTGCTTGTGAGATAAAGAACTGATTTTAAATTCTGAGCAAATATTCAAGGCACCTTATTTTAGAATCCAGACTTTTTAGTGGTCCATACCCATTGACAGTTCTTCACATTTTTCTTCTGAATCTTAATTTCTTTTCTTTAAAATCTAGATAGACAGCCTTTGACAGGCTGCCCTTTAGTAGATTCTCATATATAAGTTTATGCTGTCCTGGAAGTGAATTTTCTTTTGCCTTTTAAATCACAGCCTAGAACAAAAAGTATGTATTTTCAGAAGTGGTTCATTAACTATCTTGTAATGTTTCACTGACTGACAGCTTAAACAGTGAAATTTTATAGAGTACATTATTTAATATTATCAGAATACTGTGGGTACAGCTGATGCTCTGCAAAAATATTATCAGGATTATTATTTATTACAATTATAGTTAGGATTTTCATTAGGATAGTAAACAAGATTAATGCTGATTATGACTGCAGCAAAACCAGCTTTGCAGTTGATATATACAAATACTTTGTAGTGTGTAGAGCTTTTGTGAAAAAACAGAACAGGCAAAAATATTTTAGGGAATTTATTTCAGAAGATGAGATTAAAAAAAAAAAAAAACAAAAAAACCAAGAAGATCCAGATGTTTGAGAATAATTGGAATATTGAGTTTAGTTCTGGGTATCTCATCATAGACATTAGCTATCTTTCTAATACTTACACATATTTCTTAGGAGACAACAGTTTAGGCATTGATTTAGAGCAGGTCTGTATTCTCATTAAATGGCCACATCTGTGCTTTGGCTGCAAGTGAATGTGCAGTTGGGACATCATTGAAAAATTATGCAAACAAACACTACTCGTGTTTAAATTCCAGTGAGTCTTAGCTGACCTCTGTTTCAATTTTATTCTCTCCCATTTTTATTCTGGAGTCACTTTTTACACCAAAAAATCCACTTGATTGTACACTAATGCTTTTCAGTTGTAGGTTTCATATATCTAATGATATTTTTCTTCAAAAATTCAAATTTATCAACTTGTCATCAATTTCTATAAAACAGAGAGAAACACGCAAGAGCGATTCTCTTGCGTAAGTTTCATTTTGGTGCTTTATGTAAAATACAGACAATGTACAGACAGTGTAACTTGCAAAAATATTAAGATAACCTTGCTATCTAAGGTAGGTCCAATGGAACTTAATGTTTACCATAGTAAGTAAATAGTATAGCAATATTAATCTAATATTAATATAGTACTAGAATAGTAATATAGTAATTTTTACTATATTAAGTAAATAAGTGGGGCAAACATAGAAATTTAATTCTATTGAGCTGTCTGTGGCTGGTGTTTTCCACTATACTTTTAGCAGTAGCAGTATGAAAATATTGAATTTGGGAAAAAATGTCTTTCTTATTTGAGGAAGACATAAGATTTACAAAGTAGATTGTCTCTGTTACTAATATAATACCCATCGTGTATTCAACTGTTATTAAAATAAGCATGCACCCAGTCTGGATAAGACCACTGCTGTTGTTACATACAGCCCTTTTTCCACTGTAGTTCACTCAGTAGTTCAGCTATATGTAGCCATATACTAATTAAATTAAGATTTAATATTAACTGTTTTGTTGGTGCCTTATTTTTTGAGGATTGGTGGTAATATGGTGGTGCTTTCTCAAAATGTCACCAAGGTGCTAGGTGGTGCCAGGGGGGTACAGACGCAGTCACCCCAAGTTAAGCCTATCAATATCAACCCATATTTCTTATATGAAATATGGTTGATGGATGTTCCCACCCCAGTGGTGTTCACGAACATGTAAATTAAATAGCTATTCTCTCTCCAACTGTGGATCTACTTTCTTCTTAGCACAACAGTAACAAATTTAGTCTAGACAAATGGTGAAACAGTCACCGTAAAGTGAAGTAAAAATAGTGAAATATATTATTCTGCCCTTCATCAGTTTTTAGTGGAGAAGTCTTTAACTTTTAATTTTTGCATCATGTGATAACATGAGAACTAAATTCAGTTTCTTTTAATCAGATTGGAACACAATCATTTTTTACTTTCTCATATAGCATGATATGTTCATTATTCCTACTCAAAAAAAGAGACTCGTGTAAGATTTTCACTGCTTTTGCCATTAATCTAGAGGAGAAAATGAGACTTTGTAACAATGACTTGTAATACTGTTCCACCATGCTTTGAAGGTTGGCACGGAAAGCTGAACTCATCAGTGTAAGAGTTCAATCTGAAAGCTTGGTAGTTCAAGCCGAGAAACTCTTTTTAGTGTAATGGGAGTGACTAGAGACACGAACTAGGCAGAACATGTGATTCATGCTAGCAGGAATTGAAATAACTGAAGGTATCATAGGCTAATATGTTGGAAGTGCCAGACTTGCCTGATTAAATGTTTTCCCCCATCCTTTCAAAAATGTGTGTGCAGACATAGAAGCAAACCCAAAGATACTGCAAAAGGGTAAGCATTTAAAATTTTCTGTAGTTTTGATACTACCCATTCATATAAGCACAAAATTTAATAAATATTTATTGATAATTATTCATAATAAGGATATAGTTCTTAAAATACTAATATTAAATAATCAGCTACAAAGTTATTCTTAATGATGCCCTAAAAATGCCTTTAAGTCTGCATTATTCTAGTATTCAAATATCATCTAAATATTATTGAGTGATAAATCCCCTGTTGGGGCGTTTCCATACCTAAAGTAAACTCAAAGACTGGGATGGTGGTCTGCTGATGTTTTTTTGTTGTCACATTGGTTAAAGAAGCATCTCCTTTGCAACATTACAAATCTGTTCAGAATAAGGGGAAAAGACATACTATAGAAATGTTTTAGCTCCATGAAGCCTCTAAGGCCTTCTTATTAAACTCTTAAACACAGCCTGTAAAGCTCCTGCTCCAACTCCCACTGAAGTTAGTGACGTTTTTCTACTGGCTTCAGTGGCAGCCCATACTACAACTGCAGCTGTCAAAACAACTAGAAATCAGTCATGAGATCAGCCAGCACACAAGTATATATTAATCTTAGCAGAAATTATACTTTGGGCAGCTCTGAAAAGAAACCAAATTGACCTTATTGTTTCTGAAGAAATGCGTCTCCCACCGTACTGTGCTGCGGAGGAAGTGAGAGCTGTCAGGACTCTGTTTTGAGCACTTAGGCATGTCAATTGACACTAAAAATGTGAAACTAAAAATAATAATAAAAAACCTTACAGAGCCAGTAATTTGAACTCTATTTTTGTCTTCAAAAATAAATTAGTGCCCATTACATTTTTGAGCAGTCTCATAAGAGGTAACAATACCAGTTAGAATTGGTCAAGAACACTGAATAACTAAAAATTGGTCACACAATTAATGATAGGCCCAATACTAAGTATAGTTACCTAAGTGTAGTTGCTGCTTATTCTGTATATTGTTTCAAGGGTGATTATCTCTTTACTCTGTAATCAGGGCCTTTTTTGCAATGTGGTCCTTGCAAGGCAAGTGTGCTTGTGCCTGAACTGACACGTTTCACTGATTTCAGCTAGGTGCTAATACACTTTGTGAAGTGAACCAGAAAATGAACTGAATTTTGCTTTCACAGTCAGACCTCCGTACCCATACAATTTATTTTTTGTTACTGAGGTAAAAATAAAAAATCATTTTTAATACTCTATAAGCTTCAGAGCAGTATTAGTTTTAAAGTAATTTTCCTGGAAGGGCTGTGTGGCAATAAAAGAAAGTGTGCAAACTAAAAAAAAGTCCCTACTCTTGCTTCCTTTCACTCCCAATGGCTTCTGAAACCAATTTCCTACTGCCACTGTTCTGTGAACTACTTAAACCCATGCATTATTTAAGGCCCATCTACTGGGTTTTCAAAGCAGATGAAGCTGAGGACACATGTTGCTGTAAAAAAGCCATTCTAGGACATTCCTGCCACCATCTCTATGCTCCCAACCACTTCCTTTCCCATATGCAAACCATAGTGTGTTGCCTCTTTTATTCCACTGCCACGTGTGGGACAAAGGGATGAAAAGAGCAAGAAGGAACTTCTTAAGCCAGCTTTGTGACCAAAACCAGTGTATCAGGGCACTATGGTCTTTCAGATGTTATATATATTTAATGTTCATATCAAGATGCTCAATATCAATCCAGAGAATTCAAAAGCATCTCCTAAAAAGAGTCAAATAATCAAATCTGCAGTCTAGGGTTTCAGGATGTGTGCAGACACTACCATGCCAAATCAGAAGGCTCAGTTTGAGTAAAGTAATATTTGCGATGAAGTTCCTCAGCGTGTTCCAAAGTTTACACAGTTTTTAAAAAATATGAGCATGATATTCAGCAGTTGAAGTTTGGCAGCTCCTGTAGAAAACATAACTTTGTTTTAAATTTGATTTTAACTGAATATTTTTGTTTCTTTTTTACTTTCCTCTGATACTGTGGAAAAACGAGAGAAAGCATCGTGTTGCAAAGGTCTGGTTCCTCAAAAGGGAGGGATGGTGGGTGGTTGAGCATGCCCAAAATGGAAGAGGAATCTTCCTTGCTGTGCTGCTCATGGCATTAGGGTATGGAGCTCTGCTCTTGTGACCATCCCATGGGTACAGAGCTGAATCTTGCTGCCTATGCCCATGTCGCACTAGTGACTTGTACCCCACAGAGTGGCTTAAGCAAAGGGACAGACCACTTGAGAGTCTCCATCAGGTCAAAGCAGGAGACCAGCAGCAATTAATTCAGACAAGACAGGAACAGTTCTGGAAGTAAATAAAGTATTTTAAAGTAAGAAACTGTATGGATTACAAACAAATTAATTAGATGAAGTCTTGAGGGTTTTCCTTTGGACCTAAAATCTTATATTACAACTGTATTCCACTCAGCTGCCTAAATCCTACAGCAAAACTGCCTGAAGTTCTTAATAATGAGGTAACACAGAAATGTTAATGCTTAGCTGAGTTTGAAACATTGAAAGCAAATAGTTCTTTTTGCTCTTTCAAGCATGTATTACTGCAGACCACTGAAGTATTAGTATTATTAGCATGAGTACTTAAATAATAAGCGTAAAGTAGAAAACCAAATGGAATGTAAAATTCCCATGAGTACCATTATGGAGAATAAAGTATGCTCTAGATTATCTGCTAAAATGCATCTTTTAAACTATAATTCCAGAGAATGTAGTACACAAATTAGCCATATATCTTAAGATAATGGATCTTAATGGGTTTACATTTTAAATAAACCACATTTCTGTATCAAGATTATTATGAATTTAACCTTGGTGTTACTGGTTAGCCATCAAGAGTTTGAAACAGAACATATCTGAAAGACTTTATCTGGACAGAGCAAGAATCAGAAAATTGGCATTTGCTGTCAAGAAGCTCCTATAAAGTGAATGGCTAGTGTGTGAGTGATAGACTTTGCATACTAGGTAGGATCTACAGTGGGAGAAATTTGTTTGAGGCTATTTTTTATGGATTTAATTATCAAGAACATTTATTAGCATAACTCCTAATACTCCATTTTTCACACATCTATACCCACTGGGAACAAGGACAGAGTGGATTTTCTCTGCAAAGGCTGTAGGAGCACTTTATTAGCAGTTAACCTATATTAGCCAACTTCTCTAGGAGAGAATAAAAAGCCTTTAAAGGGATTCCTTCCTTCAGATGTGCCCATTGATGAATTTGGTGGGAACTCAGTACCTCTTCCTATTTTAGAATATCCCCTTCCGGTAGTCTGCAATCCCTGGCCCATGGCCAACTGATAACCTACCCATGGAGTGCAAGGATCAAGTAATTCCGAACTACATTTTATTTGAAACAGGCAGTTTAGCTCTCATCAGGTGAATTAATTTGGGGGTATATTTTTTTCCAATGCCCATACTGGCAGCAGTTTTCCTGGAACTCTTAAAGACCCTGTGACAACTACTGTAATCTGCAAGGTGGTCTGGATTTTCTCACTGGACAGAAATTGGTACCTGAGAATAAATGTTATATCCACTTCTGCTTTTTTTTTCTTCTTTTATTTATTTTGGTAGTGTCTGTCTCTTAGCAGCCACAGTTGCAACCTGTGATCATGCCTTATTTCAAGAGTGCTGTCCTCAGTTTCTCTAGTTGTCTGGCGCAGCAGATTTCCTTGGTGAGCAGACATATGCTTATGGCTGTATTAATTGCATGCAGTTGTGAATTTTTCCTTCAATTGCAAGCTGTGAACTGTGGTCTTCCAAGGAGAGGAAAAACTTCTATAATGGGAAAGTATTTTTAATTTTACTTAACTCGATTTGCTTTCTTATTTTTGTTGGTTCGTTTTACTTTAAGGCAAAGAAAGGCTTTAATAAGTCTGAATTGATCACAATAGTCCATCAGCTGATGCTGAAAACACCCTTTATGGCTCTGATATGTAAGACAAAATAATTATTTGACAACTGACACAGTTTGTGTTCCTAATATCCATTAAAACCAATAGTTGGCTTGAAGAGAAAAGACTTGAAATCATGGAAATGCAATTCATTTCTGATAATTCTCAATGAAAGTATATCATTTGTCAATTATGTTTTAAACTGGTTTATGTCATATTCTATCTCTTTAATGTATATTACCACTTAGCAGCATTGTGTAATGTTCCCTGTTAATATCCAGCCTTTTTGCCCAGTTATAGTGTAATTTATTCAAACCCTGGCATGTAAAGTTTGGCAAGGCAGCCTGTGTTGCAGCTGTTGCTGTTTTCTCCATATAAAATCTGTACAAGTTTTTTGATTTTTTTTTTCCTATTATCACACATTGGTTTTCACAACTTTGAAATAATAGTGCTGTGAAGTGCATGAGAAATTCAGCGTATAGCTTTGAGTTTCATGTAAAAATGTAACTCTGCATTTAGGGAATAGAAGTGAGAATAGCACCCGCACCAGCTGAGGAGTCTACTTGGCCTGTCTTGAACAGGATCCTCCAGGTTGGCTTCTGTTTTGTAGGAAAACTGCGTCCACCTGGGAATTTAGCAACAGGAGACAAGGAGATACACTGATGGTAGGAGCTTTAAAGAGTATTCACCAATGTAAGCAACATTGTGCAACACTTTTCTACATTTTAATTGGAGTGCTTTTCTTGTGAAAGACATTTGGAAAACAGTCTGCTCTCCATTCATGTTTTTTTTATAAAATTGGTTGAAAGCAATAGTTTCAAAAATAAGCAGTAAAACTTTCACTTAAAAATTGGAGATCTCCTAAAAATAAATACCTTTTCAAAATTAAATATATGCACTTTTTTTTAATATGTCTATTTGTAAATATTGATATAGCATCTGGAAGCCCGTTGGAAGGAGCTCTTTCCAGTTTTCATGTGAGTAAGAACCCAGAAGACAGGATATGACTTCTCATGTTCAGACCTTTCAGCAGAAATTAATCTGTGAAGAAGCTTACATGCAGAAAAAGGTAGATCCTGAAGCTGAAGCCAAGAGCTGGATCAGACCCCAGGCTGTTCCTTCAGAAAAAGAACTTTTAAAAGATGAATACCTCTCTACTTTCTTAATTGATGTCAGCAAAACTGGTGGTGGTCTGGTAAAATGGTGAAATACAGTATCAGCTCTGTGTGATAGTAAGCAGCAATGTAGATGACATAATTCCCCACTGAATTGTAGAGCCTAAATCAATTAGTTTAAGAATATGAAGCATGTTAGACTGCAGAAAAAAGCAAAGCCACAGCAGAGGGTAACAAATCTGCTGCTGTCATTCTCTGGCTACATCATCCTTCATGAAAGAGAGGTTACACAAAATCTTTTCTCTTCAGGAAAAAAAAAAAAAAAGCATTAACTGATCAGTAGAAGCTTATTTTGTAACTTAATCCTTCAAAAAGTGCTTCTGAAGCCTAGAGTATATTTTTCTGGGAGCTGCTGTCTTGTTTTATGGATACAGCACATTTACAGGCTTGCTCCTGTCACCTAAACATATTAGATTTCCAGACTGAACTATTGTTCAGTGGTATCCCTTCAGAAGGTGAAAGATGCAGAATGAATACCAGTTTTTTTCTTACATTGTAGTTACTTGTTATAATTTAAAAAAAAAAAAAAAAAGGAAGGAGACAAAACAAACATGCGCTGCAATATAGTTGACACACGGTAATTGAAATGAAAATTCGTAGAATTATGATTAAATATATGTCTAGCTTTAGGTAAACTAACTGAAGTCATAATAAGCCGTTATCCATATTATTTTATTTAAGAGAAAATATTCTAATGGATTTATTTATTAATAGAAGAATATATACTTTCATAAACATATACTTTGTTACCAATATAATACCCACTATATGATACCATTGCATGAGTATTTCTACTCTTAAGAAGTTTAAATTATTAGGAACTCAACAATTTTAAAGTAGATCTTGAAGTAGCTTTATATTTTTGATATATATTTGTTTCTGTTTGGGAGACATAGTTACTTGAACAGAGTTTGCTGTAACTTGGCTTCTTGTATAGGTGATGGTTGGGTATCCCAGAGAGATGGAAAACAAAGGGTGGTGGATGATGAAAACAGCTGATATAATTTCAAGATCTCATGATGATACTTGGGCTTCCTAATACCAATGCACACAGAAAAGAAAAAGGAAAGGTGTGCTCTTTGAAGTAAATGGCAGAGCACAAGTGTAACTAGATCTTCTCTCTCCATTTCTTCAGGTAAAAGGCCAAAGAACAGGAGAAAAACATAAAGCTGGAACCAAAAGAACCTGTTATTTTCTTTCAGTGCATTTAGTGATGAAAGCAAGTCGCTATGTCATTAGCAAGCCATAGTTGAGTGTTTGCAGTCTGTAAGGGGTGCATACGCCCTGCTAAAGCCTGATGACAAGATAAAGCGTCTTTATATTGCTCTGTAATAAAACCTCCTTATCATTCCCCAATAATTTTTAAATTATATGGTTTCTGTCCACCCTTTATTCCATTTACTCTCTAATTTGGGGTTACATAAATGTCGTAGGCTTGCATTGCCTTTCAAACTATACCTCGGTCTGCTTACAACCTGTCAGAAAATGAGATAGGAAGAGCGTCCCATAAGCTTCAAAGTAGAAAATATATCCCACAGTGCAGGAGGATGGAAGGGGTTGGTGGGGCAGCCTGTGGTGTGTTCACCCCCACGGGGGCAGGCAGAGCAGTAGGCAGCAGGAGATTCTGCTTGGTTAGCCAGAAACTGCTTCACTGAGCATCTGTGCACCCTAAATGTGTTAATTGCTTTATATGGAAAGAGAAATGCATAATTTATGAAAAATGTAATATTAGAAAACAGCCAAACTGCCTTCTATAAAAACCTTGGCATAATTGTTGTAAGGAGCACTTTATTTTCTTAAAGGATTAGACCCAAAGTGTTAATACCAGTGAGATTAGACAGAATAACAGGAAGAATGGCTCCATTCTGCTTTATATCTCTTTTAAAAAAAATTAAGGTACTATATGTCAAATGACAAATATAACAGGAGAAATAAAGCACAATACAATAATAGACTGCATTTATTTATAATTATTATAAATCAGAGAGATTGTGGATGAAAATCTGTTTTTTAAAAAAATTGTCCTTGCTGTTCTGTGAACTGAAATCCTTACCCACAGGAATATGCTGGACAAAATGTATACTTCGTATGTTTGGCACTTATTATGTATTTTCATTGCATCAAAGGACATTGTGAGTTCCAATTTGTAGAAAGTACAAAAACAAGAAAGAAAGTGAAAGTTGTTACTGTATCTATAAATGTAGCATGCAGAGGCATCATTCCAGTTTGCCAAGAGCAGCATGGTACAAGCAGGGGTCAGGGCAGGGCCAGCAGCCAGGGCCTGTCCCACCACCCCAGCCAGTAGCAGGGCAGCTGGGGGGCACCGGATGAGCCCCAGTCCCGGGGCATCGGGCACCTCCCCAGGGGCAAGGCCCGGGTATCTACACTACCAAGACTGCTGCAGCGTGTGTACCTGTGCTGACAGGGCTACTCCCAAATGCCCTTTAGCTATGTTCTCATTATGTACCTAACATGACACACCACATTTCTGGAAAGTTAAGATTTCCCTGATTTTTCTTTTTATGCTATAATTGCTGAAAGCTACACAGGAAATTGTGGGGAAAGGTAGTAACTGCTCAAGGTGTTGCATGCAAGTCATGTAAATTCAACTGGAGACAGAAGAGTTGCTGTGTAAACCAAAGGGGCCACTTCATCAAAGCAAGATCAAGTGGTCTTTCAAGGAAGCAGTGGCTTCTTTCCCCTGAGAGCTGTTTTAAATTAAAGCAGAAAGGAAGTGTGGCTGGTGTGGACCTTCTTTAAAAAGGAAAGGACATGGGGAAGGTTTGAGTTAAGGAGTACATTGTAGTTATTCTGTCATTTGGAAGAGAGAGAAACCAAGCCAGCTGACAGCCTTTCAATGACTTTGTTGCTTTTCTCATTGAAATTTCTCTCAGAAATACATTGGGTTTTGAAAACTTTCATTGGAAGAGCTTCTTTTGACTAGTCTCTCAAGCTTGTCTCCCCCTTGTTCCTGACAAGAGCTGCAGATCACAGCCTGCTGACTGTGCTGGGAAAGCAGTTTCTTCTGCCCTGGCTGTTGCATTTCATACAAAACTAGTCAATATTATTTTTGCTTGGAAGGAAGAGGTTCTGCTGCCTCCTGATTAAGGCAGTTACTGAAGGACTGACACCAAAGGAGCTGACCTATGCTTCTTATTGTGCCCTTGGTCAACAGAACATCTTTTGCTATTAGAGTACCATCAGAGGAGTTAATTCAGGACATATTCTGAAGGTAAACAAGGCAAGCATGAAGGTGTTTTAATGGAGCCTCATCTCCAAATGTACTTTATGAGAGGAGAGAAAAGGCATGATAATGCTGGGGAGAAAAGTTTAAGCAGTAGCAGGCCTGGTCCAGCAGATGTGCTGCAAAACAGAGAAATACAAATCTTAGTCCTGACAGGATGGGAATTTCATGGTCAGTGAACCAGAAGAGAGTATATTGTACCCAGAATGAATTTGCTCTCAGGATTTAGTCTATTTGAAAGTTAAGTGATGAAGGGCCAGGTTTGAAGTCGCTTATCTTCTCATTATTTCTGTAAACTGCAAATAAACCTGCATGATCAGATACTTGGAAGGCTGAAACAGCTTGCTGGAGGCATAAAGCAAAAAGCAAGCCATGTGACAGAGTGTAGGTTCTAAGAAAGGATAGAAACCTGTTAAAAATCTTTCTATAAACTGGCAATAATCCTGTAATCTTTTACAAATATTTTGAAACTATGATGGTACCTAACCAGCCATTTGTTACTAGACCAAGGACTCAGAAATCACAGTTTCAGTCAAAATTCATACTTTTCTAACTCTGGCCTATTCACTTTTTTTTTTTTTTTTTTTTTTTTTTTTTTTTTTTTGTTAAGCACAAACACAAATAAATGCACTTTTGCTTCTTCTACTTGACATTACTCTGCTGAACTGGCCCTTTGCTTTTAGCCCCAAAGACCAGTCTTGGCTTTGGTTTCTTTGTTTGCTTTAAACTCTGGAGGTGTTAACAGCTGTGCCTACTGAATCCAAAATCAGATGAAATGGAAAAGCACATATCAGAAGCATTTCTTTGTACAAGTCCTTGGAGAGCTATGAAGCAAGCACTATTTCTCAGCATCTGGAGAAGCTATTCGCATAGATAATTTTAGGGTCATGTAAAGCTCTAAAGTTTTATTCAGCTTTTATGGATCAAAGTAGTACTACTGGCAATGGTTATAGCTGATAAGCCAAATTAAAAAGCCTTTATTTAATCTTTGCTACTTAGCTGGCTTGTTTTGTCAGCCAGCATAAAACCGCCAAAACCTAAAAAACAATTTGGCCAATTAATGCTTAATTTCACCTCCTCCCCACCCCAAAGAAGAACTACACAGTGACTCTTAGAATCCATCTTCCTCCCATAAGCATTAAATATAAGCACCTTTTATAAGGAAATCTCTTTCTGAAGCGGTGGCTTCTGCCTGTTCTGGGGAGGTTGCTGGGAGCAGGAAGTCTCCTAACGACCACATGTGTCCTCTCGAGACTTCCCCAGCGCTTTCTGACCACAAGCATTCCAGTAGCCCAGTCACCATCTAATGAGAGTCAGGAAAACACTGCTAATTGATTTAATGAAGGATGTTGATTTACTTCAGATGAGAATCTGCTTCAATAAATCTAGAGCCACTTGAAAAAGCAAAGATATCAGATCATGTATTAGTTGTTTCATCTGAGATACGTATTTTAAGCACTTTTCTCCTCTCATTTGACGTTCTGGCTGCAGGGGATTGCTTCTGTGTTCTGTAAACTCCTTTATCTTCTGAAGGTAGATGGTGGTGGTTAATCATCTCTGTGATTTATGTGGTTTGATATTAGTATGTTAATTTTATCCTCCTTAGATGGGTCATGCAGTATCTCAGTGCAAATCCCTTATTTTATAAGTCCAGGCTGTTCCAGTCATATCTCCAAAATATTCTCGGGGAGTGGGGATATGTGGTGGTTACATAGCTGTCACAATCATGGCCTTCTCATGCCTAGGCATCCTAGGAATGTGGAAGCCCCTGACTCAGGGAGGCCAAGTTCTGGTCTTAGATGAGATCTTGGGAAACATTTATAAATTCATTCCATGCATCTGTTGGATTATATCTTTCAGTATTCTCCAAGGATATTTTCCACTATCATGTCTTATCTTGAACAACTTCACATATCTTGCTTATGAAGATGTGTCTGGAGCTGAGATGTCACTTGGTACTGCTGGGGGCTGCTGGGCAACCTGGGCTGTAGTTGTCAAAGTGGGCAGCAGCATTAGTATCCTTATCCGTTCTTTGTCACTTGCTATAGGATATGTGCATTAATATAACTTTCCCTATATCCTGTGCTGAATCCCACGGTGTTGGCAGACTGGTACTGACAAATCCCAATTCTTTCTACCCCATGCTCCAAATTGGCTGCACAGAAGGCAGTGCTGGTCTAAAAGCCATGTGCCTGCATTGGTGAGATGTTGTGCTTGAGTGCATGGATCTCACCAAGAGGCAGCACATCTTACGGAAGGCACACACTATGCCTATCCAACATATGGTTTGTAAACTGGAGCTAACCTGTGCTGTTGCCACTCACACTATTAGCAGAGGTGTCCAAGTCTAGCTGAAGGTACAGTCAGCTATAAGGGAAAGGGGTAAGCACACTCAAAGGTGAGGCAGAATTTCACAAAAAAATGCTGTAAAATCTAAAATTTGGTGTAATATAATTTTTAACTTGGTCTTTCTTCTTTCTCATGTTGCTGGCTCTGCCATTGGTCTGCTGAAGGACTTTTCCAAAAGCCCTTCTTTTTCCTGGGTGCCGGTTCTTAACATTAAGTAAAATGACCCTCTGCATTATACTGACAGTCCATAAAGTCATTTGGGTTTCCCTAATGGAAAAGCCCTATATAAGATTTTTACTTTTTTTTTTTTTTTTAATGGAAAAATCTGTCAAATATATTGCCAGATTTATTCATTTAACTTTTTGTGACAAAGATAATGAAATTCATAGCTTACCTCCTGAATAAATTCTTTAGTTTAAATTGTATTGATGCAGTAACATTGGTGCCAGTTCAACAAATTCCACATTCATTTTGACTTTAATTTAAATAAACATGGGCATAAAGTTAGGCTGAAAAGATGAGCTGTGCAATTTGGGATTATATGACTTGCCATTTTAACATCTATTCCCTAATTTTATTCTTGCTTTGGCTCTGCTATTGCTTCCAAAGAAAGTGAGAATATTATAATGGACAGTTAAGGACTGGCTGGAAATTGAGAATATTTCTGTTAAACTTAAGATATTTCTGTTAAACTTAAGTCAGGTAGTAGTTAGTTTATACTCTGACCGGTGGAATTCTTTCACAGAAGCTTCTTATTCTCTAAATATGAGTATTCCTGGGGAATGCATCTGAAGCCAGACATCTTAAATTTAATTTTCACTGGTTTAAGAATATAGGACTGTGTAGGCTCACTGGTGTCCCTGAGCCATTTCTCAGCTATTGCAGACACCATTGTCATATAACTAAGAAACAGAGGATTGACAGTGAGTATACGCAAGGAACAAATTTCACAGATCGATTAAGAGTAGATTAGTTAAGTGTATGTCGTACTTGTGCCATTGACCTGAAATATCGTACTCCGTACACCTTGACCCTTAACATGTTCTGAATGCCTGAAGCTGTGCAACTTGTCAAAAAAAGCATCATTTTATCTGAGTGCCTGGAAAGCTGAGGATCACTGCATTGTATTCACAGAGCCTAACCTGTGGTTGATTTAAGCATTCATTTTCATAAAATAGCTCCTCCATGACCATCCTGTTGCCTTCATTAAGTGACATTTTCAACTATTTGTTACTCTTTTTGTGGATTCTGACTCAGATAGGAGTTACACCATGACTGAGGATTTCCAGTATGCTGTTTGCCAAAAAATATTCACATTATTGAAGAGAATTACCTCTTCTGGGAAGTTATTTCAAAGTCAACAACATAGCAGTGAACCCTGCTTACAGCAACTGGCTTTCATTTCTGTTTGCCCTTTTGTAACACTGTCAGGAGACCAAGGGCTAGGAAACACTTCAGTGCTCTAACCCAGCGCTTCCCAACAGAGGGTCCCTAGACACCCACCTGCCCATGCTCCTCTCACCAGTGACTCTTACAGCACTGGGTAGTTCCTACACTTTGGGACCTCTTGCTGCCTCCAGCTGTGAACTTGTGGTCCAGCAGGTATGAGTTGGTTGGCATAACAAGAGAATGAGCCCCGCTACCTTCCCTTCTCACTAGCACCACCTGGAACATGTTTTCTTACCTTCTGTGATAAAGTTATCACACTGTATATCCTTTCCACTTTGATCCTCTCAGACATGTAATTTAAGCTATCACAAGAGAGGACACAGTATGTATAAATGACAAGAGAAGTGTATGTCAGCCATAGGCTATATTAGGATGCTCATAATGTGCTTGAGTACTCTGCTGCATTGGTATCTGCTGCAAATTATAACTATTTATGCTGAACAATTACTATGAAAAGCAAGGTCTATCAAGGTAAACAATAACTATAATATTTCTGTATATCATAGGGGCTTTAGCTTTAAATGGACTTTTATGCATGTTTGCCTTTCTAATCTTTAAAATTAGATGTATTCTGGTAATATTTTAAGTTTTCCTTGGAACAAATGTAATCTGTCCCCTTTCTAAATGTTATTTAAGATTTTCATTACATAATCAGTTGCTGAAATGATAATACTACAGGGATAATATCTGGTCAAACTAGTGGTAGATGTTAATAGACTACAGTCTGCTTTCTAAGGATAAAGGTACGTAGGAGTGCAATTCACAGTGTGCTTATAATCTGGCTTCCAACCTTATGTTGCTACTAAGAATTGGATTTATTTGTTGATTGGGACTTTTGCCTAAAAGAAGGAAGGAATATGGCTTTTCCCCTTTTTTTTACCTTTTCTGTACAGTCAGAACTATTGCTTTACAGTCTTCAAGCAAAAGCAGGTGAACACTGGTTGGTTATAATGTACTAAACGTTGAATAATCGTATTGTCTCAGGTGTGTTTTTATAAAGTTCTTGATGATGTTTTTTAAAAATCTGCACAAAATCCCTTTCCCATTTATTTATTGTGTCTTCACAGGATCAACACACGGATTTCATAGTCACCAGAGTATTAGCAGTTTATATGGCAAAATAAGTACATGTCTGTTGGGATTCATAATTTCAATTCATTGAACAATTTGCCAACAAAAGATGGTGTTCACCCTGAAGGTCAGCATAATGTTCTGTTCCGTATTAGCCATTTTATCAAAACTACCCTTGATGTAAATCTAATTGATGACCAATTCTGAAATTTTAATGTTACCCAAAAAGGCTGCGTACATAACAATGTCACGTTCTGCCCCGGATATGTTTGTGAAACTCCCACTGACAACAGTGGGAGTTCTGCACGTAGAACATGGGACAGAGGCTGGCCCTTGATCTTTAAACCATTAATACTTAAAAATGAAAAAAAAAAAAAAAAAAAGGCAGCATTCCAAATCCTGAGTTTCTTATTGCAAGTTTCACTTAGGCTAAACCTTCACTGTGGGTCCCCATATTTTGATTTGAGAGAGAACTTCACAAAATACTTGCTAGCTGACGGAGTGTTGCTGCTGGGTGCTTGGTATTTATCCTGTCTGCTTCTGGAATGACTTTAAGTAGGAAAAGCTTAGACAATTTACTTGTCTGAGTGACTTGAGACCTATTCTAAACTCCTCTTTAAAAATTAGACACTGAAAGGCTGTGTGCTACTAAATATCCAAGTCATCCTTTAGTACTGCTTAAACTGCTAAGTAATGTGTCATTTTAAATGTTAACCCTACTTCTCATTTTAAGCATTTTGGGGATCTTTGTTTACAAATACTGGTCAAAGCAACAGTTATTACTTCTGCTACAATCTTGCATTACATTTACTGCTTTACCGGAAAATTGTGTTACTAAAAGGAGTTCCAATTGAGCACAGATCTAGAAAAAAATTGTAGCAATACCCTCTGCCCCCCAAAAGAGTTTAGTCTAGACAGTCTAGACAAAACTCTAAAAGATGGGATTGTACAGGATCAGGGATAAACATAAAATTTTAAAAGGAAACCAGAGAGCTGACATCGTAGCAAAGATACAAAGACAGGATCTGAGAGGTCAGGGAGCTGTATCAAGCCTGGTTGCACAGATCTTTTTGACTGCTCTGTCTTTCTTTGCTGTCCTCTGTTTAGCCATCAGCTGAATGATACCAGAGTACATCAGGCTTTATTAGCAATGTTCAGAAAAGAGTTTAAATTGTATGGAACAGAAAAATCACTGGATATATTCCAGTAACATGAACACCTACACTGCAAATATAGGTATATTTGGAAGAGAAGAAGAAAAACCAAGAACTTGGAAACTTTCAAATCTGTTGCGGCACAGAAAAAAATATATGGGTTATAAAATTGATTATACTCTCTCTGGAAGCAAAGAGTATTTAAAAAATTACAACATCTAGTAAAAATATTATAACATATTCTTATTTTCCATTAGTTGTATTTATGAGGATTTCCTGTGAAGATTGTTTTCTGTAATATAAATTATGTCCTGTAAGATACACATTTACTCCCTGCTATTTTTCAGACTCAGGAACATTAAACATCAACAAACAATTCCTTCCATCTCTCAGTCTTCCTAGTAGATAATAGCAATACTGACAAGAATAGTCTTCATTAACAGATACTCATACTGAATTACATCCTCAGGCTACTGTCTGGTTTTAGACATGCAAGCTTTTCCCAGAAGCCCAAGCTTGTTTCTGTACTTCGTATATTTTTTAAATGAGAAGGGACAGACAGGAACAAATGTAGTAAGTTCTGTGTCTGACTGCTAAATCTGCCGTTTGTCAGAACTCTGTTTTGCAACGATTAATCAACAGTAAAGGACAAGAGTGTAGTGCCATTTTATGGTTCCTGGGCTTCTGATTTTGAATAATTGTAATATGATAGAAAAACTGCATAGTTATAGTAGAGATAGGCTTTAGAATTGAATTACCCTTAAAATCAAAGCATGAGTATGTTCAGGTGAGTAACTGGAAGTGCATATATAGGTACATTTTAGGCTAGCATTTTACAGTTCTTTTAGTATTCATCTCAGTACAACTGTGCATCTTGTGTGTTTCTTTGTTATAGTTCTTTCTGGTAAATTTTTTTTCGATTCAGTGGTGCTTCTGACATACAAAATCAAATTTCTCTTTCCTTAACAAATTTCTATGCAATCCATTTGTATCTAGTAGTACACCAAATGAAAGAGAACCTTATGCTTGATTTTAGGCTTTCTAATTGCTGGTGAGGGGAGGAAATGGCTTAATGTGGATTTCCAGACTGAAAAATGACTGTAAATAGCCTTTAGGCATTCTGTGTGTATTATCACTTAGTGCCTTTCATATCACATTTTTTCCTTTTACAAGTAAGAAGTCTTTACTGCTAACTGCCAACACTATGCACATGACCTACAAACCTAAAGTCAAGCTGGATTCTATCACCAAAAGCCATCACTTCTCATTATCTTTGAACCCTTACTAATAAAGTTAGTGTGAGTGCATGATATAAGAGAGGGCAGAATTTGTAATCTAGAACTTAGATAAAATAAATTCTCTTGATGATGTGTGTGCATCCTGATAGAGTCCAGTTCCCTTTCCCATGCACATATACTGAAAAAAATTGGTGAAGCCAACAGATGCATATGAAGGCATAATCCTGTTGATAAAGAATTTTGAAATAGAGACCTGTCTCACGATGACTGTTGTAATGAAGGTGCAGTTTTTCCTTTGTAGTCACTTCTCTGGACCTATCTGGTGTTTCAAGATGGGGCTCGTTATCTCCTGTTGTAGGCAGATATTGTTGGTCATAAATGGAGGGTTGGAGTAATGGTTCACATTTATTTGTGGAATGGGAATGCATGCTAACAACAGGTCATATAATAGGGCTACACTCTGCAGGCTGGCACTAAAACATGTGGGTACAGGTTTGTGTGGAGTCAACCATAGCTTCTTTCTGCTTTTGGAGGACCCTGATAGACTGTAGCATCACAGAACTTCCAGGAGGGCACAAACTACAGATAGGAGAATGTGGGAGAGATAACAAGTGGTTTTCAGCTATAATGGGAAAAATAACAGTAGGAGCTGCAGTCAGCTAAGGAAGTATTGTCTGTTGTCAGTGTACATAGATGTTGACTTTTTCCTCTTCTTGAACCTGCTTCTCTTCATTAAGCCTATATACCTATGTAGCAGCAAATCGGTAGAACTACAGAGAGACTATCCTACATGAAGGCTGCGAAGCATGGCACTAGAGCCAAAGTTTGGGAAACAGTTAAGTGGCAAGGATTAGTTACAGAATCTGGTTGTGTTGCATGAAGTGTTTAAAGTGAAAGAAGAATAATGGTGAACACCTCACTAATTATGGACACCAAGGAAGGTTGAAAAAAAATTAAGGCAAATGAAAGTAAAATATATCAGGAGTATGATGCAACAGTTTATTAGAGCTAACTTTCTAATTACATCTTCCACATTATTCTCAGAAACTGTCAGCATCTTATGCCCAACATAGAGATCAGTAATGAAAACAAGCAATGAAGTATTTCTGAAAAGGTGTTTACAGGGAGAAACCTTGTGCTCCAGAAAAGAAACATCTGGAGGTGTACTTTGTTATTGCACAGTTACAGTGAAATTGATGAAGTGTCCTGTCTAGTCGCAGCTAGCACACCATCTGCTAAGCTGATAAGACAAGTGCCTGATCTCTCACCAATTACCTGTCAGGACCCAAAGACTGCCTGGGTAAACTGTAAGGGTATGAATCATATCCCAGCATTTGAATTATACTTTACCAGTGTTGTGCATTGCAGATAAATACTGAGCTACACATTTTTTTCACAGAAATTTCTAGCCATTAAAAATTAAATTGTTTCACGGTCATGGTAACAAATATGATTGTGAATTGTTGTGCTTAACACCTTTTTCCAGATTGGAATAACAGGAAAAATGATCCGGAAGCAACCTTGACACCAATCAGAGAGAAATACTCATGTTGTGTTCAGAGCTAACCTGATTTGAAATGAGAAATTATTGTTCAGGCTCCCCAGGGATCATTGATGCTACATAAGAGAAATTTTCCTACCTCCTGGGTATAAATTTTTCTACATTTGAGGTATAAACTTCAATTCAAGATCAAAAAGAGAACGGATATGCTAGAAAATTGGAGAAAGGGAAGCAACATCGAAAGGAGACTCTGTATGTTTCTAGGACAGGCACCAGGAGGTGTGATGTTAGTGCATGTAAATATACTTGTGGTAGCTTCAATTAATTTATTTCAAGTCCTGATGTCAATAAAGTTTTGCTGAAGAGTTTTTGGGATAGACTTCACAAGCCCTCCCAAGCCACTGGGTACCTGGACTTTTGAGTCTGGACTGGGATTTGGCAGGAGACATTTACTGTAATGGTAACTGAGACATGCTGCATTCACTGATATCTTAGAGAGGAGAGGGAAAGAGCAGCCTGTCTGCAGCTGATGAAATAAAATTAAGATTTATGAACTGAGTAATTTGGGAAGGTCTCACTTTGTATATGTATTATGACTAGCAATGCTGAACTCCTACCCAAGGGCTTCATAGTGTGTATAACTTCATTCTCACTATATGCACTGTTATTCCATCTTGATAAATGAAGACATGGAATCAGAAAAATTGGATATGCCCAAAGCTATTAGGCAAGTCTGTAGCAAAACACTGGAGAAAATCTGACAATGCTTTCTTTTAAATGACAACTACAAACTTCACACAGGGGTTTGTACACCTTCATTATATACATTACTCACTAGGTCCATCTGATTTATGTAGTTTATACCTGAGTCCTACCAGATGCATCAGATCAGAGCCAAAGTTTCTGTCAGGCCTCCAAATGTTTATCTCTTTGTGATTTTTCCCTTCACTGTCATCTGCTGTATCTTTTAACTGTTTTTTTAATGAATACAAAAGGTGGCTGGGACTAACACAAGCCTGCTAAGAGCTTTGGTAGCCAAAGCCATGCAAGCTACATGGCATGGGGCATTGTGGTGGTGAGTCACCTCAAGATGGAAGGAGCAGGGAGACACACTGGAGTTACACGGGAGCTGACTTCTGTAATGTAAAGCAAAGTAATTCTCTAGTGTCAGCTTCATGCAGTAGCTGCTAATCAATGATTTTACAGTTTTCTGTGACAAAAAGAGATTCTAGTCTAACACAAGTGACTTGTCTTGAAGTGGGATGCTACTGAGTGGTATGTGTCAAGAAGAAACAGAAGACAAATTTTTAAAATAATTTTAAAGTACAATAAGAAAAGCAAGAAAAGTCTTTTTTTATTTTTATCTTGGTGTAAATATTTCTTAGGCTATAAATGAAATATTTTTGGTTTGGGGGGAGACACAAATCCGTCAGCAGAGACAATAGGCAGAGGAGGATGTTTTGTCCTTGAATCATTTGTGCTTTTCTATGATGAGCTATATTTAAAAGCATTTAATGAGAAAAAAAAATCTGTTTATGGATTCATTTGATACCAAGTGTCATTGATGAATGGTCAGCTGCTGTCCAAAGCCCTGGCTTTCATTATTGAGTTATTTAAATACGTATATGTGAATACTAGAAAGAATTGAGATTTGTCATGTTTATTGACAGGAAAAAATGTCCCAGATTTGGAACACATCTGTTTTTCAGTTCTTGCTTCCACTTCAGAATCAAGGCTGTATTGTATTTACAAAAGACATCTGATCAGAAACTGAAATACAAGTCTTACCTTAAGAGACAAGATATACCTTAAGTTCCTGAGGGGATTGGGCAAATAGATCTGCCCTAGCTTTAGGAAAGTTATCATTAAAAAGAAAAGTTGTGTGAAGAAGAAATGTAACTCTGCATCCAGTTGACCCTTGAGAGACAAGCTTCAGATTTTACTTGTGGCTGTGAACAAATCTCATGGGGCTTGCTTGTTAGCAGGTCTAAATCAGCATAGTGCCATTGGCTCTGGGGAGTGCAGAGAGCAGATCTTAGTCACTGTGTTACTCACTTCTGTACATATAAAATGGAATAACAATTTTCTAGTGTATAAACTTGATGCAACTTTATAATTGTGACATGTTTCTATGCTCTGAATCTCAAAAGAGAAGTGTAGAAATTTGTGTGCAAAGTATTTGGCTTTCATATGCAGGAAAGAAGCCCGTATGACCCTATAGCCAGACAAACTCCCTCAAACTGGTGATGCTTAATGCTGATATTAAACAATAGTCCTATTGCATGGATCAAAAGCTTGAGCTCTACATTGCTTATAGGTCATTTCATCAATATGAAAAAACCTGTATTTTAGTGCTCAACTCCATACCCCGTTCACTACTTCCCAATCCCATTTTTCCACTATTTTTTTTCAACTATTGTTTCTTGTCAAACTGTACAATATTTCTTGGCTATATTAATATTTACCACTGAATTCTGCTATGAAACAAATAATAAAGATACTCATAAAGATACATTCTAGAAAGCTGAAGATCTTTTTTCTTTTATCTCCTGTTTATTATATTACTATTTTCTTTATGATAGGCCATTCTTTGATGTTTTTCTCCAGTTCTAAAGATGCTGTTAGTCCATGGATATACTAAATTTAAATGTTTTCTTTATTAGCATTCAGTGGAGGAACAGACAGTTGCACTTTCAGAAATAATTGTTTGCTTGGCTAGTACTGCTCATAGGTTATTTAAGGCATCATCATCAGAAACACCTCTTGTGTGATTAGGTCAAACTGGAGGTCCTAAGTGAGTCTGTGCAATTCTCTGTGTTAAACTGGCACAGCTGAAGATTAATGGTTATTTCTATGGGAGCTATAATATACAGTAACAGAAGATTTACCCTCTGGAAAATTAGCTGAGCTATACAGACAGGTAGGACTGTCATTTCTTTCTAGCTCAGCTAAGGGCTGTTTGACAACTAACAGAATTTTCTTTTTAGACCCTTATCTTATTTTTTTCCAGACCAGATAGACAGATAGATACAGGCAAGTTTCCTAGACTTCATAGTAGGTGACTTCTCAAAAAATGTTTTAGTTCAGTCATGAAGGATGCCACTGCAGACAGTCTTTTATTATTATTAATCAAGACGTCTACACATCCCGCATGGCAGCCAGACAAAGAGCATAATCTCAGGTGTATTAATGATTTCTTCCAGATATCCCCTCCTCAGTCTGCTATGTTCTGTCAAGATCATAGAGAGGTGAGTACAGGTTGATACCTTCAATCTTACATCCCCTCAGTATAATGAATCCTTAATGGCAAGAGCAGGTAGAACAAGAATTTTTCTGTGAGAAAAAGAAATATTATAGAGCAAAACTATAGTATGAATCAAGTTACCTTTGCACAGTTTTAATACAACATAAGAACAGAAAACAAATTATGGATAAAAATTGAGTACTTTGCATAATTAAAAGACCACCACAGCTAATTTTGCCTGACTTTAAGAAATAGCCTGAACCCTAAATGTCTGTTACCTGTACTTTTAAAATACTTGCAGCTACCAACCTTACTTGACAGGCTTTATATCAATTGCTATGACTACTTTCTTTGAATCTTTGAATCTTTGAAGGGTAGTAAGAATTTTTTGTATTCTATAACAATTTTCAGTTGTCAGAATAAGCATTTTTTATCAATGGAGTGCTGAGATAAAAGATACTTTATGTTTCTGACAAGATCCAACCTACATAGGAATTTTCATTTCCTTTAATCAAATTCAGACTACATGGCACCAAGGTCAAAATTTAGGAGAATGATGAAGGCCTGAATTTTATTAAAAGAAGAACTGAGCTTAAAACAGGCATTTAACTAAAAGTTTATGCAATTAGCTTGCTACGCTTTTTGTCTCACTTACTCTGTAGATAGAGGTACTGCAAAGATTTCAAAGGAGGTGGTAACAGTAGTCAATACAGCACCTGTTAAGTAAAGCCAGCATGATGCAAGAATTTTAAAGCAAGAAACCTTGTGTGTGTTGTGGAAGACAGCCACAAGATATCTCTGGCTGTAAATGTTTCAGTTTCTGGTTCTGAACAGCCATTTAGTGATATTTCGTTCCTGTAAGTACCTGCCTGTCTGTGCCACACAACTTACAGGCTGTGGTAGAGCGACTGTGGGTATTTTGTGGATGTGTGTGGGATTATTCCACTCCAGTGCAAAGAAATTGATATTATAAAATCTTGGCTTTTGTATTATCATGAAATTAAAGTGAGGAAGGGAATGGCTTCAGTGTGCTGCCCTGAAAGTGGAGATAAGCACTGCAAAAGCTCAAACATATCTAAGTAATGGTTAGGTCTGTCTTACTGCTTAGTGGAAACTGCTAAATCTCTCTCTTGAAAAAATGCTAGAAGAAAATTCAAATGATAGAGATTGCTACATCTGTTCATTTAGTAGAGTTATAAAGTATGGACTGTTGATAAGAGAAGTTAAAGATACAAGAAAGCTATTCTGATGAAGTGAAACTCATTTAGGAATTTTGTTTATTGTACTTAAAACACCACTTCTTATTAGTCTCTTCAGTTGTTTAGGCCTCTTACGGGATGGAAATTTATTGCCAATGTTGCCAAAAAACCCAGATGTCTTTAATAAATATTTGTTAGGTATTTGGAAGGGGAAGATGTTTTTCTATTTTCTGTTACATAAAATCTGACAGATGATCAAAGATTTTAAATTATCTATTAGGGATAAATACTGTTCCATTAACAGGCCCTGCTGACTTGCTCCATGTCCTCAAAGGGGAGACATATTTCTACAATTTTGGTGATAATTCCTCATATTTCATAGAACTCAGGATAAATTCAAAGGAATCTGATGTGCTATTGCTTGAAAAGTGCAAGTGGGAAGACCCAAATATGACTAGAAACTATTTCTCTCTGTTCCAGTCCTGGACAAAATAATGGGTGTCCATGAGTACTTTATTGGAAAGAATAGGGCTTAAGAACATTTTATCTGATAAAACTCTAAGGGAATTTGTGTATGGAGACTTACAGTTGTTTGTAGTGGTAGTAGAATAGACTCCAGAGGTAGTATTCCTACCTTTCCATTATCTGGAAGAAAATAAAAAAAAAAAAAAAAAATCTGCAGGTAGAATTTATAGATAACATATGGTAAATAGTGACTAAAATATGCAGTACTAGATGTTCAAAAATGTGTGTATCTTTATAAAACCAAATACAAGGAATTTGAGCTGCAGCTGCAGAAATTTGTATCCCGGAGAACAATGCTCTGAAAAGTCTATAGAGTTCGTTATTGAAAAGTGACGCAATATAAAGCAAAACTACTAAATATTTATACACAGATGTACCTATAATGCATGTTTTGTATGCTAATTCATGTAACATTCATATATACACATACATACATATGTATATATGTATAATATAGATGGCATATATATATGTATAAATGCATGCATTACATATCATATATCATATGCATGTATGTGGATGCATGTACTATCATATAAAGAAATATTTCTACAGTAGTGAATGTATAAACAGTGACAGTGAACAGGAGTGAAGTGATTTCAGTCACATAAGGGTAGTGGAGAAGGTAGCTTGGAAGGTAACCTGATGACAGTATAGACCTTCGCGGGAAAAATAACAAGTTACTGAAGGAAGCCTTAATTTAATAAGCACTATAATAGTGCTATATGTTTTAACATATGCATAAATATATTCCACAAAATCTGTTTGCTTCTGTGCATACCAGACCAAATTTAAGGTGTAAGTACATACATTGTTTAATTAGATTGTAGGTATTTTAAAGAGAGCTCCCTCTACTGCATTAGCAAAGAAATAAAGACTTGATATGCCAAAAAAAAACCCAAAACAACCAAACCCAAAAAACTATGGCACACGTATAACTGATGTATTTTTTTTAAAAAAGGGAATAGCATTCCAGGACTAATCTTCTGCTGAACAGGATAATGGTAAAATTGCTTGCCTGCTGATATGCTTTAAAAAAAATTCAATGTGATTTAGTATTGAGCAGGACAGAATGTGAAATGTCTTTAATAAGCTTAGTTAATAACCTTCTCTATTCTTTGTTTAATCGTGTTAGTAGTCATTTGAGCATTTAATTACATTTTCAAAGGTCTTAATGGGAGTAGCAATGTTAGCTTATTACATTTAAATGAACCTGAAAAGCACAGGCCATTACCTTCCGTGTGCAGCCTCCTATTTCCGACAGGACATCAGCTTTAACAATTATATGTCTGCTAATTAATGTTATTTTCACTAGGATTGAGCATATATATGGGAAAATAATGAATCTACCCTTTAACTATTAAGAGTTTTTTCAGAGGTTCCTAAATGTATAAATGTGAAAGAAACCTAACCTAAACCCAAAGAGCAAGAATATAATACAATGTCTTTTTATTCTCGTGCAGTAATATTCATTCATCTAGCTGCAAGCTTCCAGGAGACAGATTTATCCCTGATGTAACTCCATCAAATTCAGGAATCAGCAGAGTTACACCAGCAATGAACTTGGCCCTAGACTTTCTAAAATTGTACAAACCCTCAAAGACCGTTGATCTCCAAAAAGCATTTTACTCATCAAACCAACTTCTTCCCTGACAGATACTAGGCAATTTTTAATGTGGTTTGGTTTTTAGTTTTAGCCTTTGAGTCCAGCATGGGAAGTGTCTGAGACTTCAGAAGTGGTCTTGTGACTACCAAGCAAAAAGATGCATGCAGTATGCAAGAGTAATGGAAACTTGTGCTTGCATAGTATCACATATTCCACATTAAAATCAGTTCCCCTTAGCACTTACATAAGGCTTTTGCTTTGTCTTAAATAGCTAATGATTAGGAATCTCAGTAGAAATTTCAGTAGAATATGAATTGAAATTAATTTAATCCAAAATTTCATTCAGATTTGAAACTGACTTTTAGATTATGCATTTTTTGAGGTTCAGAAACATATGGGAGAAGCAGTCTCTGCTCATTTGGCTTATGCTCTGGCATCCTGAGCTTCTGCTTAGTGGTCAAAAATAGTTTCAAAATAAGCCAGAAATACTCTCACACTCCAGAAAGCTGAAGATTTTGGCTAAGGTGGATACCTTGGGATATGTATCTAAGTAGAATTTTCTATATCCTGTAAGTGTTGGCATTGCCATAACCACGCCGGGCAGCTCGTACCCTCTACATACTAGCTTGGGGTTTGGCTGTATTCTGCTTCAACTTACAGATCTTAATATTTTTATTATCAAAAAAAGCAGGGGGAAAGCTTCAGGTCATATACTTGGCTATTTTAAATGCATCAGCTGAGCATTTGGTCCAACATGACTAAGAACCAAATCTTATACCCTCTGACTATGAAAAATGGCACTTTCATTAAACTCCTATCTAATGGTAGTCAGTTATTAAAGAAATATGGGTAATGTGGGTAACCATGTGAAAGTTAGTTTGTGGCCACAAGGTACGATAATAAGAGGAGTGAACACCTATACATTGTAATACATATATTATAAGAAGGGATTTTTTTTTTTTTTTTAATGTAAAATAGAATTTGAAATCACAAAGAGGTCAGAAAGCTGTAGTTACACAGAGGTCACAAATGGAATGTTCTAACTCTCATATATAGACTGCTTTCAAACAGACTTACTCTTTTCATTACCATGCTTCATGCTCTGTGTGTATATTTGATTGCAGTTCAGATATCATTCAAAATATGCGGGAGAAAATCTTGCACAGTGTTGCTCTCCTTTAATAGATGGCCTTTTATGCTTTTGTGCCATACTCCCTTGACTAAGTTTACAATGACTTACTTCTGTGAAAGCTGAACATGATCTTGCTTGGGAGCCCTTGGGGTAGCTGTTGAGGTGCAAATTCATGTTAAAGGAATGCCTGCAGAGAGTGGAGGAAAGAGGGAAGGAGATGAAGCTGTGGCACATGCTTTTTAAAAGCAAACTGTAGTTGAAATTGGGACAAGCTTTTCATGTGGAGGAGCAGTCAATACATGTCATGAGATGGTTTAGCTTTTCATCTCTCGACACTTAGGTTTAGCAGCACACAATGCCTCACAACTCTTCATGTAATGTCTCTGTACAGTATTACTGAGAAAATAGGGCAGTGCAAGATTTCAGGTATGGGAGGAATCACAGTGTTTCAGTACTTTCTGTTTCTTCTCAGTTGGTTTGGGAGTTTGCCCCCAAAGAAATGAAAAAGGAATTTTATTGTGAAAGCGCAGAAAAGGAAGAAAAGTGTGAAATGTCAATGAAAATAATTTTGCTTGAAAGCAAATTCACAATAGTATAAAGTGTCGTGAAAATTAGGTTTTGACTGATTAGGAAAGACAGGGGGAATGACAAGGTAAGCAAATCAAGCATTTGGTGCTGCTTATTTTCAGCTTCCTCTTTTGAAAAAATATTCCTTATTGTTCTAAGCACTGTGAAAACATAGGGATTTTATAGCTAGTGGAAAATAAAACAATTTCAAGGGAATAGCAAACTGTAAAAAAATAAGTCCCTCCAGACCAGTAAACATTCCAGTATCTCTTCAAGGAACTTGTTAATAAATTTGTGCCATGTAATACTTCTAGTAGCTTCATTATATATAACTAGCAAGAGAGGAGCAGCTATAATACTTTTAACCCTTCCATAATTTTGTACAATGCAAAAGCACTTCCACTTTGCAGGAGGCTGATCCTCCCACTTTGTTTCACAATACTGATTCATTCATAAATATTCTTGAACACGAATATGCCACACTGTTCTGTCCTGTTAAAGTAATTTTCATGAAACATAATTTTATAGCCTCTGCTCCTACTGCAATCCATTTAAATGTTTTCAACGGCCACCACCACGTCCACATCATACAAGCAATATATAGGAGTTTTGTTTTTAAATCAAGTGCAGCATTGAGAGGGGAATGTAGGTGGCTCAAAGGCTTGTTTTTTGTACTTGGCCACAGTACAGAGGCAAGCAGTAGGCGTCAGAAGACACTCTTTGCAACCCTTTACAAGAAAGTCACAGATGAACTTAATTTTAAAATAGGCTGAGGTTTCAACTTCTTTCAAAATAAACTGCAGAGCCAAATATAACAGTGTCTAGGAAACTGAACCGGCCATCAGTGCAATACATTCAAAAGCAACAAAACTGCATATTAAAATAATGATAAACCTCTGGCTTAGCTTGTGGATTAATATATTGATTTATCTTATATTTATTTTTGCTTATGTTATATACTTCATTTATATCTCATCTCTCTGCGGTCAGAGTTCTCCAGGGTTTTGTTTTCTTATTCTGGAGGGATATTTCATTCATTACTCTCCTTGTTCAGGGAACTGAAACATGCACATGCATAAAACATATCTGCTAACAGTAAGAATACTTGAACCAATTCAAAGGTAAGGCATGATCTCACTGGTTGTTCGTACACTTATGTGAGCTCCTGTGTGAAGAATCCTGTATTCTGCTGAATTCAGACATATCCCCTGGCTGGCTGGGTGTCAGGATCATTTTTATCAGCTCTCCAGAGCAGCTTCTATATTAGATTAACCTCCAGCTGCACACTCTATAGAGCCTCTGCTGATGTTAAGATAGACACCTTTCTAGCCTTTGAATGTAAATGAAACCAAAGCAAATGTTCAGAGAAGAGCCATTCCCTGCAAGAGTTAAATTTAACACCCCAAATTACAGTGTCATCTTACTTGTGACCAAGAAACAACCTCATCAGAGTAAGTCCCTTCAAAGTCACATCAATAACCATTGGTAGCTGGCCTCACAATTTCAAAACCTTGTGTATGGCCATTCAGACCTTAAGCTAGGACCAGCCCAGACACCAGGACAGATGCATGGTGCTGCCGTGCCCCCAGCTAAGCACGCTGTCCTCCAGGAGCAGGACCAGGGCCTGCAACAAGTACCACATCTCCAGCTCTTTCCTTCTGGGCAGATCCTTAGACTGTGCTTGGGAGAGGTCAGTCCTGCCTGAGACAGCTCCCCACCTCCCCACCAGTTATTCAGGAAGAAGGCTAGTGCACTGGGATGGATACTAGGAGAGATGCTGTTTTGGGATAAAAGGGGAAACAGCTCTAACTATTAAGTCTGAAATGCAAAACCTCAAATACTCTTCCTTACTTTCTCTTCCTTCCCAGCCATTTTTGTGATTTCGTATCTGTTACCTTTAAACACCATAGTATTGGCCTTTCTTGGGGGGTGGGGGCTCAAAATGGGAAACAATGGAGCACAGAAGAGGTGTACACATATGTTTAAGATATAACTCTTTCTTACAAAGATAGCAAGGCTAGAGAGAAACCCTAAACAGGACAAGGAGGCCAAGAAAGGTTGGGATGCTTACAAT
The DNA here is from genome assembly GCF_047716275.1 of Strix uralensis. Classification (NCBI taxonomy): domain Eukaryota; kingdom Metazoa; phylum Chordata; class Aves; order Strigiformes; family Strigidae; genus Strix; species Strix uralensis. The sequence goes on from NC_133974.1 coordinate 34,830,510, forward strand.
TTACAAGTAGAAAGTTGCATTTTGGTAAGAAATTATTATGAAATAAACTGCCTCATGTCAGGGAGCAGCAAGGGCTGACTGCACAAGGACATGTCCTACCTGCAGGGTATGCCACTGGGGCTGAGCATCAGGCTGGTAGTGATGGGGCCATTGACAGCACCAGGCAATGGTCTGGTACCAGGAGCTGTCAAGAAGCCACGGCCAGAGGCAGGGCTGGAGACAGGCTGTACTGGACATGGAGGTGGGGGTCCACCCAGAAGACCAGCTACCTACAGGGATGGGGATGGAGCTGTAGGCTGGCCCTACTGAGGCACTGCTGGGGCAGGGACTGATGGCCTCATGGGGCTGAAATGGGGTCCTGGGCTGTGGGCAGGATGGGAGGGAGCCCCAGAGGGCTTAGGCAGGAGTAGTCAGGGTTATTGGTGCTCTCGGGGGCATTGCATCTGTTTTAAGCAAACTTTTTGTTAATTGCCATTGCTCATAATGGTTACACACTGAATGAACAGTGAGTTCTAGACGGAATAAGGCCAGTGGATGCACTACTGAGAATGTATTTGTGTTTGTAAATGAGAAGAGGGGGAAAGAGACAGCAAGTTATCAAGAGATGATTGCGAGGGAATAATAAAGGGAAAGAGACCGTAGCAAACATGTGGCAATTGCGGCTCAGGGACTCTCGCACAGTCTGTGACTCCTGCTGTAGCGAGCAATGAGCATGCGAGGGAGGACAGGACAGCTGGCTGGGGCACAGTGAGAGGCAGGGAGGCAGATGACACTGTGGGATGCAAAATAAACAGCAAAAACAAAGATGCTTAGAAAAGCAACTGCTGCCAGAACCGGGAAGTCAGACTTTCCAAAAGATGCCTTGGCAGTGGTCGCCTTGCGGCCCGGCGCAAACTGGACAGAGCATCCTCCTGCCTCCTCCATCCCATTTGCCTCCAGCCCTGCCTACTCTATCCCTGCTTCTTACCTCCCCTGCTCCGGGGCTGTGCCATCACAGCTATTAGTTTTACTTTCTCTTCTCTTTCCAGTTCTGCTTCTGGCTTTCTGCATCCTGCATAATTCAGTTAAAATGTTTGAGATAAAAATCAGCAAAAAGACTGAGCTTTTACTGGTATTTTACAGTGATGGCTAGAGCAAATGCTCTGGAAACATTGTAGAGAGAAATATAAATACTGTAGCAAAGAGCTATAATTTTACCTGAAATGCCAATTCTACAACCAGCATGGTTTGGTTGTACTGAAAAGCTGAATGATATATTAAGCTACAGCAGGAAGCTGTAAGTATCTACTTATGAGAAAGAGAAATGTTTGAATTGTTACACAAAAGTTTTGAGTAGAGGCATTGTTTAACACTGTGATGAGCACTAGAATGCAATAACATTCAATAACTAGCAAATTTTTTGAAAATGTTTATAAAAATAAAATAAGTTGTGAAACCAGAAAAACTTGCTGTTTAAAAGATTGATTTTAGAAGTTTTTTTTCACATGCGATTGATTGAAGCAGGAAAATAATATACCTACATTATTTTAGAAGTTCTTGTGAATAGCCACAACTATCTTGAAGAATCTCAAATATGTTGTCTGGTATTGGGAAGGTAGTGGTTTGGGTTTTTTTAATAGCATTTACCACCAACCCATCTGAATGGAGATGAGACTTCCCTGGGCAGAAGTGTTCTGCTCCAAGAATAGCCTGCTCCAAAATTGAAATAAACTCTACCAGCAATGAAGATGTTTCTGTTACTGAAAATGTTTATGCTAAGGATTTTGCTGGCATTGCTTTGTCACAGGAGGATGTTAAGTAAAGGTGTTAAGTGAAAGTGAATTAGTTTAAGCACACAAAAGCCTTGTTTAGATGCTCCTTTTGAGAGTTAAAGTAGTGAGGAATTAAGACAGCTTTGTTTGTGAATGAGGACTGCACCTTAGGGATTAATACATTTTTGCTGATGCATTTTTATTTTGCATGTTTAGTTAATTCAGCTTAACTTTCCTAACCATACTGGTGCAGGCAGATCTCAAGGGACAGTGAAATGAGGCACTGCAGAGACCTATTCAACTACATTGTCTAAGTGATGACAAGATGAAAGATGAGTTAATTGATTGCAGATTTTTATTTTTGGTAAATTTGAAGAGGCATCTTCTCTATGGTTTTGTGTACACAAGCATGTTGAGGAAAGTTAAGTCAATTTAAATGAAAGAATGAATTCAGAACACATTAAATCACTTTGCCTGAAAAGCCCCCACTAAGCTCCCTTTAATTTTGAATAACAGGGCGTAGTGTGACGTGCTCTTCTAGCTACATGTAGCTTGAATTTCCTGGTTTTATTTTTCTACATAAGCTCTAAATGTGTGACACAAATGTGTCACACCAAAATGAATAGATATTTTACTCTTGGCCCCCCTAATAAGAGTAGCAGACACTAAAAGTCCAGAAATGCAAGTAAATGCATTTATGTGAACTGATGTGGATTTTTTTCTATTTAATTTTGAAAACTCTGGGCTCGTGACAGTTTTGGAGTGTATTCATGGGTCAGGCAAATGTTTTATTTCTTTCTAAACATTATTTCTTGTTTGAGAAACCCTGGGAAATACCACTTTTTCACCTTGATATTTTGCTGTTGCTACACTGGCAGAATGAGTTAGGGGACACCAAAATTGCCTCCAATCATGGTTGATGGGCAGCAAATTTGGACTGTTTTGTGGTTTAAGATTTTGTATAAGCCCTTTTGTTGGCTGTTGTCACACCTGGTTACCTTAGGCATCGAACTTGGGTACTTAAACTCCAAAGTCTGGTCTCTTGGCTCCATTCGTAGACAGAAAAGAGAAAAATAAGCTTTTTCAGACAGTGGGTCAGTGAACTGCTCTTTCTCTCTCAACTACACAAGAATCCAGGTGTGATTACCTGTGTGAATAGCCGCCTCCCGATTTACAGATTACTGTTCTTCCAAAAAGTAAAGCAGAAAATCATTCTTAAAACCTGGCAATCAGTTTAACCACTAGGTCTGCTAATGGCCATGTGCCTCACTCTGCTGACAACAGTGCAGTACCTGATTGAGATAAAGTTTATCATATTTGGTTAGATACTGTGTGATCTTTGTCACTGTGATTAACATCAGCTCTCAGCTTAGAAGGAGGCTTGTACAAAGAACTCAATACCAATTATGTTTTAATTATACGGCAACTTTCAGTTGTTCACTTAAATACTTGGTCTTCAAGCTTGAGAAATGTCTAAGATGCCACCAAATGGGCTGCAGCTGAGCACACACTGCTGTTTAGTTTAGCTTTCAACAGGAAGCAAAGAGCACAGTGTGAGATTAGCAGCTTGATTAGCTGTTTGATGTACAACGTGAAAGCATGCCTCTGAGGATGTGGTCTCGTAGAGCATGGAACTTCTTGTTGAAAAGAAGCATAATATTTCTGTATCGAACCTGCTTTAGCGGCTTCAAAAGCTCCCTACTAGCAATGGGACTTGCTGCAAAAACATTAGTTCTTTACACAATCTGCAATTCATTGATAATAGATTTATACCCATCATATGATGATGGGACTGCTTATATGGTAGAGCACTTGGAGAATTTGCAGAGGGGGGTTTTTTTCAGTAAAGCAATCCAAGAATGTCCATGGTTTTACAAGAATTTCAAGTATTAGGAGGGTATTTCATATTTCCGTAGTTTCAAAGATAAGTTTCAGCACTGGTGTGTTGCAGACTTCCAGGTACTGCATGACAGCAGATGGGCAATTGTTCAGTTACTGAAATGCCTGCTCTAAAATGGACAGCTTGAGCAAAAAATACACATCAGCAGATGAAACATGACTGCCTTCTGTTAATGACAGTATTATCCAGAAGGAAATTAGATACAAGACAGGGAATTGACCTGTTTTCTGCCTATTTATATCACACCTCTTCAAAAACTCTCAAGAAGTGTGAAAAAAGTCTGTGGTTCATTTTTGCATCCTGTTAATAGAAGGAATAGTAGGTTTACCTGCTTTCCTTAGTGGCTGAGAGATGTGGTAGGTGTCGGTAATGTGTGTTAAGATCCTTGAATGGGAAAGAGGTCTTAGAGCAGTGCCTGACATTATTATTTAAGAGCTTGCTGAAGCCTCCCTTAAAGTAACCTTATCCCTTCCTCATATACTGCCTGCCGTTCTGCTTGTGGTTTCTACCACACACAACAGATGGTGCTTAATGTTGTGTACGTTCCTTATATGCAGCGTATCCAGAAATTAACCTTGTCCAAATTGCTTATGATAGAAAATGTTAAAATATCACTCAGTTATGCATACTTGCTTTCCACTGTTGCTTTCATTCCTTCTCCTTCTCTAAAAATACCATTTGCGCTTTTGGTGGCTGGTAGCTTAGACTTTTGCCTTTTCCTTTTCAAGAGCCAGAGGTCAATTATAACACATGTTCTTCTGTAAAGAGTGACTAGGAAGTCTTTTAAAGCCTTCCTCTATACAAAATTTACTACGATGCTATTTTTGGATATCTATTCTTAAAAGTTTTTGGCTTAAGCTATTTAAAAAATTGTAACGGTTCTCAGCATTTGACTTTGACTTTTACAGTGGTTGTAAAGCTGATGGAAAACTGGCGCTAGTTCTTCTTTTTTGTACCATTATTTCACTACAGCATTACCATTCTCAGAATCTCATCATCACTTTGGACACTGATATGAGATTTTTGCTCAGTAACAAAACTAAATTGACTAATCAAAAATTGAAAGCTGAATTGTATATACTAAGCAGAAAGCCAGTGATGTTACCTTGATGTTACACTGAAGGTAGAATTTAGGTTGTCCCTGTCTTTCAATCAGGAAAAGCTGTTGCCATGAAAAAAGCCTTGCTAAATGAAGTATTTTTCATGCATGAAGATTAAGGAAATTAAGATCTCAGATTCTTCCAAAATTGCTTGAACCATGCAGTGAGATTTATTGATATATGCAGATAGTTTAACCTGACTTTTCCCTGCCATTAAAAAGGGAATCCAAGCCATAGGACTTTTGAGGTTAAAGAACATTTTCTGGGAATGTGAAGTCCTTGTGGATGCGATACAAGGTTGGGCTGCTGTAGAATAATCCAGATGTCAGAAGCACTGAATATATGCAAAATGGTGAGGATGACTTTAAAAATACAGTCATAGCTAGTATAGAGATAAATGAACTCAATCTTTCATATCACTGAGGTTTATTTTACAAATTGAAATAAATAATCCATCCCTTCAATATGAATTAAAAGTGTGGTGCTGCGTTCTTAGAAGCGTATCCCCCGCTCTTCCTTTGTTTTTTGTATCTTTAACCTTGAGTCTTGGAACCATACTAGAAGTGGGATATGTGACACAAGAAAACAGAAGCAAACTACTCTTTTCCTCAATTTAGAGCAAATTAAAAACTGGACAAGCAGAAAAGTTTACCTAAAGTTAGAAGAGAATACAAAGAGAAAGGCTACTAAAAGATTCTAGATAATACATAATGGTAAATCACTGTAACTACAAAGACGAAATATGTAAAAAGTTTATAGATGATGAGTACATATAATTGGTACATACAATGATTATTGTAGGAAAACTAATAGGGACATTTAGGGCACAATGAACATATAAGACTGAAGAGAGATATGATCCAGAGTGAGGCTGGGCAAAGCAGTAAGAAAATAGAGTTAAAGTAGTATCGCTACAGGAGCAAGGAAAAATAGAGTACCAAAATTAAATCAGAGCAGGGAAGAGGGGTTCACAAAACCCTTTTCTTGGCCAGAACCATGGAAAATGGAAGTACAAAGAATGTATTTTGCTTAAGTGCAGTTTGTGATCTTATGCCAGGATTGCTTTGCTTTCAGTGATGGAGCTGAGAAAAGGTGACAGTTGTGGCTTCTGTGGTGAGATCTACCAGGCAGCACATTTTTCAGGCTGAAAAATGGCACAAACCCAGGACTGGTATCACAGGAAACACGATGAGTGTGAAACAGCACTGGTAGATGCATTAACCACTATCAGTACTGCACCCATTTCCCCTTTCCGTAGACAGAAACTCAATACTAAACTTCAAGAAAAGCAATGTCAGTGAAAACAAAGCTTAATTAGGTGAAAAGTAGTATTCATAGCAACAATGAGTAGTATTAGTAGCAATAGTAATGGCAATAATAACTTCTAGGTGCATCTGTACATATTCATTGTTTTCATTTTTGAAAGAAATAGCAAAAAAAGGGCAAACCTACATTTACTGACCAGGCATCTAAATACGTTGTCACTAATATATCATCTAAAAAAAAAGCCAACAAAGAGAAGACTTTTTGGGAGGAAATGTTGCACAGACCTTGTCAGGAGTTTTATGAGTGAAGGCTAATTACCCCTTCCTTTATTTTGTGGCACCAAAATCCGGCACTATATATGCCTTTTCTTCCAAAAGCCTAATGAGTATTTCATGATACTCCTTTGAGGTTTGGTGACGACAGCGACATCAACGAAGTACCTTCCTCATCCCCTGTGACCTTTGTTGTCTGGAATGCCGCACCGCGTGGGGTGCCCGTTTGGAGGGATGCAATGTGAGGATGTGCTGACATAGCACATCCAGCAGGACAGTACGTGCACATACTGTCGCACAGTGTGTGCTCACATTTTATGTGTCTGAGGCAGACAAGACTGGCTCTTTCTTTGCAGGAGTTTTGAATAAATTAAATTTAGGTTTTTTCTGTGGGGCATGTTCCCAGTATTTATTCTATTGTTGTCGTATGTTGCTCACATCCCTTGCTTTCTAAGCTCATCTCTTCAGGATTATTTATTTTTCTGTAGAGTTAATATGGTTACATGTTGAACCCATGGTCCAGTTTTGTTTATTCCTTAGGGTCAAGCTCCTTTACACTACTCCTGACAGCAGTCTGGCACTGTATCCCTTGCTATAAAGGAAGGAGTGAAATACATGGGGTAGTCTGGCAATGGAAACTCAAAGGCTGGATATTTGAAGTCAGTTGTATAATTTCTCTCTATGTATACCTTTAGGCATGTCACTTAACTTCTCTGCATTTTTGTTTCCTCTCTTTTAAAGACTTGTTTCTAATACCCTCCAGGAGTGCTGTGTAAAGTAAATAATTCTGTATATGTTCATGTATATAGTCATTTGCAGACTGGAAATGCTCATACATTATTCCTGTTTGTTGAGTACTGACTGAAGACATTAAAAAAACAGAAAAAATACTGCATTTCCAACACAGCCCTTCCCTGCCACATGTATTTCTTCTTATGTAGATTTTGGCAGGAGAGTTTCCTTGTAGCTTCAGTGCATAAGCAAACCAGAATCTGTTGCATGCTTCACTTTTGGGTCAAATCAAACAAAATGGAAAGAAACAGACTGCAAACCAGAAAGAAGCATTTTACAGGAAATTTAAGCTCTGTATATTCTCTTCAAAGATTTTTGAACTCTTCAAGCATGGAGATTACATTACTTCTTTGACATTTTTGTTGGTGGCTCCTGTGTTTAAAATTATTGCTTAAGCGTAAGTATAGCTTAAGCATCTTCCCTTGATTTTGGCAGTATACAGCCTGTTGCTCCCATCCTTGATTGCAGTAAACAATAGATTTATAGGATAAATTTTAGAGAATAAATACACTACAGCAAGCTGAAGTTTATAGAGCCTTTTGAGTAATTTTAGTAAGATTGTGTTAGTAGAAGGTTAATGCAAATGCCAGCACTGTAATTACAGATTTATAGGAGGTCAGAAAAAACAATTAATACCTCCAAAATAGTGGCTTGGGGCTGAAGAGTTCGTATGAATGATTTAGTCCCGCTAATACTGGTTCAGAGAATTATATTCCAGAAGACTGCTTTGTTCTTAAGAGCTTCTCTCCCTATTAACAGAAGCTGATTTCCTTTCTCCTTTTCCTTCTCCACATGCTGGAAGCTCTCAAAGGACCTCTCACATGTTATAACACCCATTTATTAGGTTCCTGGGGGCGCATGGGGCAGGCTTTTTTTTTCCCATCCTGTCTCCTGGGATGGATCCATTCTAGCAATTGGACTTGCTTTCAGGCTTAAAACAATAGCAAAAGTAGATTCAGCAGTCATAGCCCAGTCTGCACAAGTCTCTGGGCAATGTATCCAACCTTTTGTCCCACATCTGGGTGCAGGGAAGCATGCTGCCCCGTCCTCTGTCCTGCCTTGCCAGGCATGGATAGTCCAGTGTCAGGCTTAGCCAGGCTTTTCTCTGAGATATTTTTATTGTGAGTTCAGTCCTCCATGTAGCATTTAACCCCAGCACCTAGGGACAGCACTGGCGAGGGAACTGAAATGTCACAAGCACGGGAGTAACTGTGAGTGGGGGGTCTCACCTCCGTGCCACCCACCCACTGTGGCATCACAACTGGGATCGGGTGCTGCCAGAGCCCTGACCTCAGGAGGGGAGGTGGCCCCGGACCCAGGTCCTGTGCTGCAGCCTCAGTTGAGCCACTGTTCTCCTTCCCTCCCCATCCTTCTCTGACCTCCCCCCAGCCCCTGGTCCAGAGCAGAGCTGGCACCATCTGTGGGCTGTGCTTCTGCTGAAGAGTCAGGGGGAAGCTGTAGTGCCATGCTGGAAACAGCAATGCCAGAATCGCTGCTAAGGAGAGGGGGATTGAAGCTTATTGCAGAGTTAAAAGGGTTTTTAGGCATTCTGATAACTGTGCCTGCCTGTGGCTGGGAATCCATATATCTGGGGGTTGAATCCTTAAGATGATATAAAAGGCTGGGACCAGTGAAACCTTTTCTAAACTTCCACATCATAAAGAAGGCTGGAGAACAGTGGAACCAGTTTCTGAGATAAGAGAGATCTTATGGGACCAAAACTTATGCTGAGTGTTTCCACTAGACTCAGCTCGTGGATTGCCATTGTCATTTAACCTTCACTGATACGCCAGCACTCCTGCAATGAGTTTCAGCCTGTCTCTGCATTAGGGTTAATAATGTATCCGTCACGTGTGGTAGGATAAGGCAGATGCTGAAGCACATCTGTGAAACACATCATTAATCAGGCTCTTCTATGACCAGAAACATCAGGGAATGACAACAAGAATGAAAAATCTGTCTTTGAGACACTTATGTTGTTTGTTGTGGTAAAAGACCTGCTTCATTCTCCTGCATCAGCCTTTGAATGGGGGTGAGTGTCAGGGACATCCCAACTACTTGTTGGGATTGACATTTGTTTCCTTTGCTGTTGTTTGTGGTTTGCCAGCATGGCTCCATGCCTATTCCAAATACAAAGTGAAAAAAAAGAGGTAACATAGACATACACACTGGTGAAGGTTTCCAGGATGTTATTGCAGCTGTAAATTTTTTGAGTCATTTAACTGGAGAATTATTAGTGAAGTGTTTAGTTCAAGAATTTGATATGAGTGATCTGACTACTGTGTTTCTAAAGCTGACAGCAATGATACTGTCACTGAGAGAGTGCAAAAGGAGAGTGACAATGGGTCTTGGCAGCAGAAATGTTGCTGACTCTGTACTGGAGCAAAATGCACAGAACTGAACTCTTCTCTACAGCAATAACTGTACCCCTTCATGGGCTTGCACTGGCCATTGGGCACATGTAGAAAGGAAGACCTGTGACTATATGCATTTGTGTCCTTCTTCATGCATATGAAGTGCACGGTACACTCACAGAGAAATCCCTCAGAAAAAAAGACCTTGTATTTCTCAGTAAATTGCAAAACTCACGGGCTTTAAACAGGCAGTTCTTAACATGTTATGGAAACTTTCTCTTTATTGTTTTCCCCTGAGAATATTTAAAGTTAGAAGAGTATTCTAGTTTCACATACTTCAGACTTAAGTTATTCAAAAGCTGATATCATCATCAAATATATTCAGTTTATTCAATAGCTTTTGTCTGTCTCTCCAGCTATTGTTTTATGGCATTTTTTACTTTCATGATTTAACTACTACTATAATTTTTGTTGTAACAAAACATAGAGTCTCTAAAATAATGATAATCGAGATATATTTTGTCTTTCTCTGCTCCATGTTTGGTTTTTGGCCATTCTCATGTGTGGTGAATATCAGCAGCTTGGTTCTGCACCGGCCACATCCTGGAAACATTATGAAATCCTCTGTAGAAACCTTGATGGTTTCAAGACTGGGAGAAAGTGCTGATCATTGATTTAATTTCAGTTTTCATTTAGGAGGGCCATTAAAGGTAATCCAGCCTTGAGTCTTCCTGGCACACCACATTGAGCTAAAATACTTACACTGGAGCTCAACACCTCATGGAAAACTTCCTTAAAACATTCCTCTTGGAATCAGCGTAGGCTCTACAGTCTGTCTTGTCTGTTCCCATCCCCTTGCTTCTTTGTGTCTTAGGGTTTGTTTTTTTAATTCTGTCAGTAAGTTCTGAAGGAGACAAAGCTTCATCCTTAGCACTTGTCTGATTATGTTTTACCATTTTCAGAATCTTAGTTTCTACCAATTAAGAAATTTAAGAGAAACGTACTTAATTTGAAAGGAGAAAGTAATAAACAGCTGAACTAAGTCCCTATATCATCAGCTATGAAGAATTTTTGGGGAAAAGAAACCAGATACATAGGCAACCAACATCTACAACACCTATCTTGTACCTGTCTACAATATGACACCAGTTTTTTTAACCTGAAAAAAGGATTTTTTAGTTACCTCAGAATTCTTTCCTAGCTTCCACAAAAGATTAGATCCTGTTTTAAGTGATATAAGAGTAGACTTCTCCTTTGCTGGAACATAAAGCTGGCTTGAAAACATTGGCTTATTTTATTATACTGAGAAAATTATCAGTTTATGAAAGTCCAAATTATGGTAAAGAATACCATGTGTTTTCAATGCATATAAAAACCATTAGTTGGTATGTATGCAGGCAATAGTTCATCTATCATTTTCAGGGAACTTTTTTAAGAAGTTTTGAAATCTAAATGTAAAAGGTTATAAACCTTACTAATCCGTGTATTGACTGACCAATTTTAAATTATCTTCTTGAAATATGCTAAATGATCACCTGATATATATATATAACACGGTTATTAATCACAATACTGTGATGAGTTTGTTGGGACATTTTCTGAATGGATCTCAGCTCTGCTACTAATCTTATTTGTGCATAAATACAGTGTGATGGAGATGGATGTGAGTGCTGTTGTCAGATAAACTTGCTTGCTTACTTAAACTGGATGCCAGAAGCTTTATAATTTTTGAGAAATATTTGAGTTAATAAATAAATGCTTTTGTTTCAAGGTGTTTAGTCTGTTAATTTAAAAATCACATCACACTGACCAAAGGAATCTAAACCAGAAAAGAAATCCAAAAGCCCCTGATCCCTGGGACTCATGCCATGTGAGTGAGAACTTTATAGCTGCTTCAGTATGCTGTGAACTTCTACTAGCTGTACTGGGAAAATGCTAAATATCTGAAAAAGCAAGCCTTATTGCTGTTGTAATGTGTCAGAAATCTCTGGCCAGAATCCTGCTGAGATTGTCATGTACTTTTGCTGTGGCAAATGAGTTTATGAAAGTTTCTAGGAAATCTGTTCTTATTCACCTCTTGCTTTTACAAAATCATTTTGATTATATTTGCATTAGAGATGCTTAAGCTTGTCTCTTCTTAATTTGCTTGTCACCTTCTAATAATTTTTTTATGCAATGTGGGATTTTAAGAACTCAATCTGTCTAATTTTGAATATTTTTGAATGCTGGGGTTTTCTGAAGAATTTAAATTGAACTCAGTATTTGCATGCTGTTTAGAAAAGAGCATGCAAAGGAGAGCAGCAAAGGAAAAAAAGCAAAATTCTGATGAAGAAACTAATGAAGGAACACAACACAGATTGGCTATCAAGCTCATGTTTGAAGTCCTGATGCACTGTGTGGAGTCTCATATTTCTTTCCAGGGTTTCTTACACTACACACCTTCTCAGAAGCTGCACATCTATCCTGCTTGCATACAGCAAGTCAGATACATATGACACATGTCTGATTTCTTGAATCCAGTGCTGGGAACACAGGAGATTCACCCAGTATTTTCAAGGCACCAAGCCTGTTGTAACTGAATGACAGACCACAACACCTGTGTGCAACCTGAATGGCTACTTCCAGACAAAAATCCCAGAAATTACTGCAAAAAAAGCCTCAGGTGTCTGAGCTCTTGAAGCTACCAGTTATCTATAAATTCTGCACCTGCTTATAAAGAATTTACATATGCCTAATATGGCAGTAAAATGTTCATTTGGATTACTTAACATTTGTAAGAAATTTTGAAAAAGTTCTTGTAACAGTTTGTGCCTGGATGTGTCTTTGATTCTTGAAACAGTTTAAAACTACAGAGGTTATCTTATTATTTTACCCAGCTATATACTTGAGTAATGGCCATATATCATATATGGTATTATATCACAGAAAATATGGGCAAAAGGGACATTGTGAGTTGTCTAGTCTGTTATTCTGCCCCCAGGAAAGTTCCACAAAATATTTTTCGTGGTATATTTTATAGGTAGCTGATTCAATTATTCTCTTACAGTATTTGAATGGAAAGCTTATGTTCAAAAGCTTAAAGTCCAAAAGTTTGAAAGCACATCTCAGTAGCTAGAATTGTATGAAATTTCCTGATGGGATACATCATATCCCATCCTTCCCCACACTGAGAAGCAGGTGGTTTCCTCTGGTTTTTCACTGTGACAGTATCAAGGCAAAATTAGTCATGCTCAGAAATCCACAGGGCATGAGGAGAGAGTGCTGCAAGATGGAGACCTTCCTTCCTCTTCTAGCTCTTCCCTCACTCCTCTTTCCAGGCCAGTGTTTGCCCTCCTGACCTCAAAAATAGTGTTGCCCTCATTTTTTTATTTGAATCTTTTTTTTTTTTTGGCCTTCATGTTTCAGAGGAATACCTGTTAAATTGTCTGTGAAATCCAGTGGCCCAGAAAATTTGATCTCATAATATTTACATTAAGTACCATTGTAATAATAACACTAGCTGGTGTTAAAAAAGAAATAGAAGCTTTTTAGTCAGGTACAGCAGGAAAAGTTTTATGACAGATGAAGGAAAACTTTTGTGATAGTAATCAACCAATCTGGAAACTTCTCTGTCATTAACCAAGTGTGATATATTGGGGATGGTAATTTTTTAAGTTCTGTGTTTTCACAAGGCTTTGTTTTCTGTATTTATGTATTTGTGAAAATAAACAAAGGATTAAAAAATATGTAGAATAAACAGAAAACAGTCAAGTTTCAGAGAGGATTTGTTGTCAATGATATAATGCAGCTAAGTTCTGCAATGAAAACACCAAGGCAACATTAAAGCCAGTGGTGCAAGCTGCTGTTAAAATTAGACATTGTAGATCTTGTTTCATGGACAACTGACAACTTCCTGTGTGCTTTTCCATTATAATGCATATATTAACTTTTTTTAATTGCTTTGGGGATAATTAACATTAAAGGAGGAGTCAAAACCTCAGGTTTAGGGTGAAAATCCTCAGAAAAAACGTTGGTTGATTTCTAAATGTGCCAGCTGCATCAGCACGGGAATGCTGCAAAGGAACAACTGAGTATTCATTTCTTTCTAAAAAGTTTGTTTTCAAACAGTCTTATATTTCTTTAACAAAATCCAGGATTTGTATTGACAGGATGGTGGCATTTCAATCATAGAAAAGTTTTATATAGCTGTTGCATGATCGTTTTTGACTGGGCTATGGAGTGAGTGATCCCACATCTTCATTGAGTAATCTTGACTTGCTTTATTTCAGACACAGGGAAATAGATCATTCCTTGGGCATATTCAAAGATGGATCTGACCCTTATGGAGCAGCTGCTATAGCTACACCCAGTCACTCTAAATGTTTCCAGCAGTGAGGAGCATTTTCTAACATTTTTCCAAAGGCAGAAACAAAGTATGCGCTTTTCTGTTATGGAGATGATGAGAGATGGATAGTGCTTTCCAAAACGTGTTTGTTCACCTCCATGGAGCTGTACTGCACCTGGCCCTGCAGCTCCCTCAGACTGACCTTCCCATTCTTAAAGTTCCTTGCAACACAAGGAACTTCTCTGGCTATTTATACAGAGGCCTGTCATTGTCAGTGTACGAATGCCATTCAACAGTACAAATTCACATTAAGCCAGTGGGACAGGGAAGAATTCTTCCTGTTTTACAGTTTCACAGAGGGTTTAACCCAAGAAGATGTGAAGGGCTCATTTCAAACTGATACTAAATTTAGACCAGCCAGTTCATAATCCAATTACTTGAAAGATGAAACCATTCTTCTCTTTCTTCTTTTTTAGATTATAAACCAAATTATACAGCTTGTGATGGCATAATAACTCAAATAGAAGCTGAAAAACATAACTGTGTTCAGTGAAATGTCACTGCAAGCAGCAGGCAGGTAAAGTCAGTGCTCACACAGTTTCTAACACAGCTTTCCAACATTTGCTGCTGCAGACACAATAGTGAAATAGCTTTGATGTACACTATTTTTTGCACTATGCCTGAGTACTTAGCTTCTGGACGGAAGTTCTCCTTTCTTGAAATGTGTTCAAAAGTTAATAGATAAAGATTTTTGTACATCATGTTTCTTCTGCATTGGCAGTTTTTTTCTGCAAGGAAGGAAAGAGAAATTTCTGTGATAGTTCTAAGAGAATTTTTTAGTTGTGTTAGAAAAGTTGGATCAAAATCATGTTGGATTTGATTAGGTTATTGTGGAAAGAAAATACAGTCCTCTGGGTTTTTTCCTTAATTCTCAGGGCCTAATTCTGATTTTTCTCTAAGGGTAAAATCAGCCTCAGTGGATTTAATTCTATTTCTGTATTCACAAAAGTGATCCTAATATTGGGCCTAGAGGTGACTTTATCACAGGGAATTAGCTTTTGTGGTCTTTTTCTCAGTCTTCTGAAAATTCTGATTTGCCTTTTAATAGCTTGCTTACCTGTATCACCTTAATGAGAGAAAAATTACCGTAGTATGACTTGGTTTTGCAGTAAAAATGTCTATAACACATCAGAAGCAAATTTAGGCATGCATTTTTCTCTTTCAGTGTTGTACATACTTCAGCCAGTATAGATTTTAGAGGGATAGTTTAAATGCTGACATTATCAGAAGGATGGGATTCAGCTCAAGTTTAAGATACTTTATTAACATGTATGTAGTTGTCTGGAGAAACACTAAACACTTCATTCCATTGCCGAAAATATGGGTATCTAGCAACATTTGAAATGTTGCAGAGTATCTTAAACATCTGTGTGGCATTGATAGGTATGACTCATGACCTCTAGGAGACTTTCAGCCTTCTGCTGCAGTAGCTGGACATACTTTAAGGTACCTTACATGACACTAGCAACAGAATTACATCCAGGTGGGTAAGCTAACCATGCAGACCTTGTCATACGTACTCAATTAACCTGAAGATCAGTTTGGTTCATCTGAAAGTCTAGGAAGCTATCTAGATATAAGAGTGCTGTTTGAGAAACCCTAGGATACCCAGTCCATCAGTATGGCACTATCATGGGAGTACTGCAGCACAAGAGTGAACTCTGATCTCTTGCATGTCTAACAAATAGGGCCACATTTATAGAACTGAGGTGCCACTGGGTTTTTTACTGTGCATTTATTGCCATCTAACCAGGGTATCTGGATCATGCCTGTATCTTCTGATCCTGGTTATATAACTCAAGATCTTGATGGTTTATTTTTAAATTATGGATCTGACATGTCTCTGACTGACATACACAGAAGAGCCCTAAATTGAAATCTGAATAGATAAGAAAAATTCTGCCCCAAGATGTATCTTTTGTTGAGTCATGTTTGAACTGTCTTCAAAAAAACTTATGATTTAAGAAAATGGCCAGAAGGAATATTTTAAATCTATATCAAATGTGAAAGATCACTACTAATAATACTAACAACAATCAGACATATAACTTGCAATACAGATGTCTGCATATGAATGGTCAAGAGTCTTTACAGTCAATAGAGAGACCCTTTTCTATAATGCTATTACATTGGCACAGGGTTTAAAAGAAGGGGCGGAAAAAAATAAATTTATTAAAGATAAATGTATCAACAGATATTAAATAGAAAAATACTATGCCTGGTGCTAGAAGTTCCTGTCATGCACTAGAGCCTAAGGAAATATTCTGCCTGCTCCTATTCTCATACCCTTATCTATACTGCTATTACCGAGAGCTTTCAGACACAAAGGGCAGATGGACTGTGTCTGGGACATGCCCTTGCTGTTATGCATAACAGTTAATTTCCTAATTCCTAATTTAAAATCTAAAAATTGTTAAACATATCTCATCTTAAAAGTACCTGTTCTTCAGGGGGCCATAGGCAGCTAACCAAACTGCAGCTGTCTGTTACAGTTGCCTAAAGGTGAACCCTCCACCTCATGTTTCAAACATGAAGAGAAAAAAACAGTTAAAATATGACAAAAATAATTGACTTGGGCTATACTTTAACTTGTGGCAATAAAGATCAAAACAGCTGCTAATGAAGAGTGAAGGTTACCTGAATAATTGGTGATTCCTACATTTTTTCATGCACAGAACGGGATGCTTATTGATTAGAGTCCTTTTTCTGTAGCAAAAGTATATTCCGTGGCAAAAGTATTATACTTCATTGTAAGAAGTATATATAGAATTCACCAAATTATGGTTTGCATCAGTAATATAATAACCATATATGAGATATCGTGAATTTCTGAGATGTCAAATTGCAAAATAAACAAGTCAGTCAGGAGGGGTCCCTAATCCAACAACTGTTGTGAGTCTCACACGATGCAAATAACTCTGCAGCTCAACAAGGAGTCTCCTCTTTGTAAGATCAATCTATTTTTCTAGAGAAAACTTTAAACTTAGTTGTGCTGAGTAAGGATGTAAAGAATTCTCATTTGCTGTACTCTGGCATTATGGAAAATGTGGAAATAGTTTGTTATTGTCATATAGCTATTCTGCATCCCAAAGTGAGGGAAAATCCTAACTTGCCTAGTAGGACTGGAAGGGATTTCTGCCCTAGAGGACTAAGGTTCTTGGAATGGAAGAGGGAGCATCAGTTTCTACTAAGTACAGGTACATGAATAAGGTTGAATGGAACCAGACCGGATCATGGAGGATGTTAGCAGCTATTCCATAGCCAAGAGCTGCTCAGCCTGGGCCATTTCTGGCCTTGCACAGAAGCAAAGCAGCTGTGGTCTTTTAAATAAAAGGGTAAGATTATTACTGATATTAAGCAGCCCACAGTTTAAAGGTTTGCTAGATCAGATTTTATACATAGGCACCAGAAAACCATCTACCTACCCAATTTAAGGTAGGGTCTTCTGCAGGGGAAGGGGAGGAAATGTAATGAGTGTGTTTTGAATGCCAAACAAGGAATAAATTCTTTGTCATTGAAAATGCTATATATGTTATATGCGCATAAAGTGTAAGACAATAAATGGGATTGGATGCTGATTACATCACACCATTCAGAATGTTTTAAAAAATATGATAATATAATTGAATGTTAATCTATGCAGAAAATAAAAGGAAGAACTCTTCTTGAAGTCACAGAGAAAGTACACCTTTCCTATAGACAACCACTGACATGCTTTTTTCTCTCATTTCTGTAGAGAAGTAAAGAGAATTCTAAATACATGTCTAAGATCTTTATCTTGCTCCATAAAAGCTTTGGAGAAGAAGGTGGTTTGCATATAATTTTGCAAGTTTCATGTGGGGCTCTTTGAGATTCTCCTGGGAAGTTGAGGCGGGGAGCAACTGAGAGATACTGGGTCAGCAGCACCCACTCATTTGTGCATGGTTGGAAGGAGGGCACTCAGAGGAAGTGGTAGTTCTTAGACCATCTATCTGCAGTGCTGATTATGTATTTGCTACACTGCCTGGAAAAGACAGCAATTCACTGGGAATAATTTCTCAAGGTTAGTAAATGCCAGACACTACATTTGTTCCTCATCTTTTTAAGGGGCTTTTTCAGAGTCAAGCAGAGTAAGTGTGTTGTAGTAGCTGAACTCCCATGTCATCACATTCTTTAAGTTTTCCACATACATTTTTCCAGACATTTTCTCGCACACACCCCTGAACCTTTGTTTTAAAAGGCTCATACTGTCTGTCACCTGGATGGGTGGAAGAGAGCATTTTTGACCAGTGACTATTCTGTTGACCTGCATCTAAAACAACAAGTATGGATCACAAAATGTGTTCTAATAAAACGTACCATCTTTTCAGACAGGCTTAGAACAAAGGATAGCTTGGATGCTTGGCTCCACTAGTGCAGTAAAATTGCATCTGACATCTGTTTAATACAACTACATGGAGCTTAAAAGTGAAGGGCAAGCCTGAGGATTCAAGCTGATGGAAACCTCCTGCCAATGCAGTGTGTGTGCTCATGTAGTTTATTAATCTTGTCAGTTGTTATTACCTTTTTATCTGGATCCTGTTAACTTAGGATTTGTATGTAACTCATGGAAAAGATCCGCTTTTGTTTTCTTTGTTCAGATATGAGAAGTCTGTTGGCATGAGTCTTCAAAGGCATTAAGTCAGTAGCATCATGGAAATTTGGCTATGTTTTGAGCACTGAGTAGCTATAAAAATTAGACTAGGTTATTTTAACAGGCTATTGTTCCACAATCTATCTCATCTTTCTTTCTATGTTTTTTCTTTTTTCTTTTTATAACTTTCAAGTCATTTAAAGCTACTTTGCTTTTATTCCAGAGTTCAGTAAAAGCTGTTACTTGGTCTGTGAGACTTTGTAATTTCAACATTATATATCAACTAGATATGTCAACAGTACATGCAACAGTCCAAGCAGCTGAGACCTTTGCATATGGGAGAATATCACTCTGCAACTTCTCTTAGCTTAATTTTCTTAGAAAAAAATGAAAAAACTAAATATGCTTACTCATAGAGAACAAAATAGAGACTGAATTGATTTGACCCTCTATTTCTTTTATTGCTCTGATTCACTTACTCTTGCTTGTTTATTTCTTGTTGGATGATCTCTTTGCTGTGGACCCTTGGCAACTGTTCTACTATTATCTAATCTTTACATTTCCTCCCTTGACCCTCCTGACAGGAATAGACAGTTACATGTCCTAAAGCAAAGCTATGATCAGGACCCATCCATGCTTCCAGAAAGTTCTTCACTTCAGAATTTCACTACATTCATGCTGAGTACCTTTACAATCTTCCCTTTGTGAGCCCTCCACTCTCATCTTGCTACTGTTTTGGGGACCAAAGTCATGCCTTCATCTCTTACTAGCAGAAATATTCTTTTCTTGTGCAATATGTAAAATCATTTTATTACCACTTGTAATACTTGAAGATAATCTCCGTTGTTCTGGGTTTTGTTGCTGTTATGCAATATTATGTAAGAAGAATTACTTTTAATGTATTTTTAAATGAAATTATCTTATGTTTTGCACCAATAATCCATATAATTCATTATTATCAGTACTTTCCTACATAATATGCAACCTTTAGTTTCTTTCAGTTTGTTTTCAAGGCTGTCTTAACAAGAAAATGGCCTAAATACCTTCTGGGGTTTGATTTGTCAAGGTTTTTAAGGTGAAAAATGAAGGGTTTTTTTTCACAGCCCACACTGGGCCTCTGTAAACATGGTAGTATTCACTGCACTCCACCTCCAGCTCAGCAGCATTGAGTGTCACCTCAATGGGAGCTCCTCTCAGGGTGACACCCAGGTCTGGCAAGTTAAGCCAATAGTCCCTCACCCACACTGTTAATAACTTGGGCAAAAGCCTGCAGGATAGAAAATGAACTGTAGAAAGCATGGATTTGATGTCCTGAAATATTTTGGGATTGCGATTGACTCTTAATGTCATATCCACGCCTGTGATACTCCATCCAAGACCATGTTGCCTATATGTGGAACATTTTCCAGACACACTCAATGAACCACAGCTTGCCTCCAAAAGATTACTGTCTAAAGTCTGGATCCTTTTCTTTGATTTAATACTGTAAAATGCATATTTTAGCAATGGGAAGATATTTTAAACTGTACAGTTAATTTCAATCACTCTTCTTAGGGGTTGCAGTCTCTTGGTTTTAACCACTATCAGTAATACATCACTGCTTATATTAAACATTATTTACTGTGTGATATAAGTGAACACTCTTATTAAATTCTAGTCAGAAGATACTTTCATAATACCACAGTTTAAATCATCTAAATGTCTTTCAAGACAAAAAGAATTAAACTATTGTTACATTACTTGGGTTACATTTCGAAGGAAGACTGCAGAGGTGCAAAATTTGAGGAACTTCTGAAAAATCTCACTAAGTACGTATTTCCATATTTTGCCCCTAAACACCCTTCGAAAATGTTCCCTTAGGGTCCTACCATTTTTGCAGTCATCACAACAGAAAGTTGGCTCTTGGTTTCAGACTTGATTCTGCACCATTTCCATGCACACATTCTTTTGACTTCAATGCTTGTATTGCATCATTGACCCTCATGTACAAAAATACTTATTACTTCAAACACTAGGGGTTTCTCAGAAGAAGCTGAAAGCTGTACTAAGAAAGTAGTTTTCCTTCATAAACAAAGCTGATTAGTGCTCTGCTGTATTTATTGCTGCCTGCGATGTCATTCAAAGCACTGTAGCAGGGATGCTAACAGAAAGAGGGAGACGTGGAAGTGTTGGCTGAAACACTGTCTTCAGCGTCTTCCTGAGACATTTAGTCATTGAATATCAAGGTGTGTGATGTATAATCTTTTATTTCTTTTGGATTCATTTCTATTCATCAACTTGCAAGGATCAACAGTAGTGAGAAATGGCTCCTCTGTGTTTTGGTAGTCCACTGATGTCATGTAACCTAATTGAGACTCAGTATAAATGCTGAGCTTTGCTTATCATGATGTGCAACATTTCCTGAGTTCCCATTTCATTGAAGTTTTTATGCTTTTTCATAGCATTTATTAAAGGCATTCTGTTGTGGTTTTTTTTTTTAATTTAAATTTCCTTGGGTGTACAAAGAATTTCTTTGCTGGAGTGGTGATGACGATAAACCTGCTATTCTTCTGTAACAGATCCTTTGAGAAATTTGTTTTGGATATTGTATTGCAAATTGTATTCTTATGCCTGAAGAATCTCTGATTAAGTCAGCAGAAGCTTTTGTGGACAGTCGTGAGCTAGTTTCTATGCAGTCAGGTTGGGTAATGATAGTAGTGTAATTGTGCCAGGCTAGAGCACAAGTATGAACTACTCAGCCTGTCTGAGGCTGGCTGAATAATGGGACAGCTAGCCCGAGCTAACCTCTGTGCTTCTTTGGCTGCACTTTGTCAGAGCTCAAGCTAACTCGTTTGAAGCTGACCTTGGCAGGCTGGCGTATGCTACGGTCTTTACTGTGTCTTCGCACCTTTAAGTGAAGGTCTCTCTTTGCTATGGCTTACTGCAGTGAATATGTGTTTCTCAAGTGACAGATTTGTTACAAAAAAAGGGCCTGATTTCCTTTCAGGAAATCTTAACCTCATTAATGTCAACAGCAAAACATTCATTCAAACAGGGATGGGATGTCACCCTACAAAAGTGTAACTCACATTTCTGCATCTCTTAGCAAGAGTAACACATCTAGGACAACTTCACATGAACCCTCTCTGTATCACAGTGGCAGTCAGGAAGGGATCTGCTTATGTTAAGCCTCTCTCCTTACTAAACCAATGGGACTGAAAAAATTACATTTCTATGGCCTTGTGCTTGATAAGGAAATGAACTCAGAAGGATGAATTTGCGTGAGCCCTAAAGGTTGGCCACTTCTTCTGACACTTTTAAGATGAAAGAGACAAAAGAAAAATAGTGTGTTTCTATCTGTTCTTCAATAATCATAATGATTAGAATATCTTCACAGTTAAATGTTCAAGAACTTGGTACGAACTGTGTGTTTCTATTACTGAAAACAGGGCAATTGCTTCAGTCAAAAGTGGACACATCCAGTTGTTGATTAGTTACAATACCAGAATTGATGGCTTGTTTATCCAAATGTTACAAATTCTCTGGTTTTCAGTTTTCCTTTTGCGGTAGCTGTTGCCTCTGCTATATAAATGTGGTTACCAAAATGTGGTAACTATATAAATGAGGGAGAGAGCCTTTGGTGATGCTGATGCAAAATATGCAAACAACTTCAGCTAAACATAGCTTTACCATGGTTTTGTTATATAAATGTCAACTTGAAATTAAATGTTATGGAAACATTTCTTTTATCTTTATGGACTCTACCAGCTGCACAGTTTTCTCAAGTACAGTTTACATTTATGATGTTGCTTAAATCTATCACATACATTCAACATGCACAGAAGAATTTTTTAAAAGCAAGCTGTTTGCGTTTGTGCAGTAATTACCTACGGTCCAGTTTCAGTCTTCTTATATGCAAGACAAATTTGTGTTGACTCCAGGGCGATCAGGAGGCACTGAAGCTGGTAGCAGCAGTTTGATTTTTCCAAAGATTAATGAGGTGAAGACTTCTTATACATGTGTGTTGCAGGACTCACACTGTATCATTATTTTACAAATCGTGGGCAAATTTCACAGTATATTAGCAAATTAGACAATTTTTTTTCCCTTGAATATTTTGCAATACCCTTGCAAAAATTGTATTTTAGCCCTTAATTTTCTCCATACATCTGATTTGAGGCTTACCTAGTAACTAGAATAATAAGAAAAATGGTAATTTTTGAATAGAACTGTGCTGTTCCAACCAACTCCTCTTATCAGGCAGGTTGAAAATATATTTTAAAACAGTAGTGTCCCTTTACATAATAACATTATGTTGTTGTCCCTGTGGTGCAAAGTGTAGATATTAGGTACTATACATATAGTTAAAGCATTGGACTAGCTCAGCCTGTAAGTGTAAGCTGTCTCCAGCCAACAAATCTGGTCATGAAGCTACAGAAGCAGGGCGACAGAGATTATTGCAGACACGTCACCTCACTGTGAGTCATGAAAAATAGACACCAGCATTCATTAACGCTGCCAGCCTGCTTGGCCTGACATGGGCTGGGTTCGGTGGTCATTGGGTTAGAATTTGGAAATTAGAGCTCACTTCTGTCTGTATCTTCCCTAGTTCCTGAAAGATTTATTCTGTGCACTCATATAATAAGGATTTATAAAGTTAAGATGCAAACAGAGCAGAGGAACAGGAATGGTGATTAACTGCCTCTCAGAATGCCACACAGAGGTGGCATGAGCACAATTATTAAAGAGTAGGTTCAGGCAAACAAATTAAAAGATACATTTTCATGGAGTTCATACTTAAACTTTGTAAATCATTCATAGTTTGTGTATGCATGCTAAAAATACACATGGACTCTAGAACTGTGATTAGGCACCCTGATAGCAGCAGAGTCTGTCTAGGCCCACAGTCTGAGGTTTGGGGAGCCCCTAAGCTACAGCCTGCTGGTAAGGAGCCCACTTGTCACCTCCACAGGGATCCTTGACATATGCTACCAGCCACTGCTGCAAAGGCTGGATAGTCTTTGGTCTGGTCCACTGTGATCGTCCGGACAGTGAATGGCAAAGCGCTTCACTGCAAAGTTTGTTCCCTGACAAAGTAGACTTGAATGGACTTTCATTACTAAATTTACTTCTTTTTTTTTTTTTTTTAATTCTGAAAAATCAAACTATTTAAAGAAATTTTGAGGTGCTTCATTTTGCCGTTAGCTGTTGCACATTCAGCCAGCCAAAGGCTGCCTGAGGCAAGGGGCAACAGGCTGTAATAGGAGAACAAAACTGAAAATATGGGAACAAATCAGAATTGTCATTTTACCCTCAGTCTCTATAAATGTTTTCTGTCTAAAGGCATTCTCATTTTATTTTTTCTTGCTATTGCAGAATTGATTTTTTCAGAAGAAGCTTTGGTAATACTGTCATGTCCTCAGCAAGATGATTTGAAGTGAAACTCAGGCATAAGTGCTTCAGTTGACAGCAACTGAATGGGAGGTTTTTGACTTTTTTCTTTTTGTCCAATGAGCAAAATCAACCAAATACTTTCAGTTCCCCTCTCGCCTTTCCTCTGAAGCAGAGAGCTGTGACAAGAACTAGGGACATGCCACTAGATGCATGGAAGATAGATGTCTAAAATAGCACCAAGAAAGTTTTCTTAGATGCCTGCATTTTACTTTTTGTTACTTCATGGAGATCAAATGGGTCAATCTGGAGTCAGGAAGAAGTCTCACTGCAGGGACTCAGAAGGTGTTTTGGCTTTTCTTTGCAGCTGGGCCATGGGATGACCATTGCAATCATGTGGTCCTTACCGTATGGTGCTTGTAGCTGCAGGGCCCTGTGGGTGGGCTGTGCTCTTCCAAGGTCCCGAAGTCAGGGAAAAGTTCAGTCCCCTGAAGTGCAGTGGTGACTGGTACCATTCAGAAGCCCAGCTAAGAGACCTCATGGTCACTCCCAGTCATAAGCTCTAAGAAATATGTGAATATTCATTTTTTAAAGTAATTCTCTGTTTACTTACATACTTACAAAAGCATTACAGCCACTGCTGGATACATGTGCATTACAACACACTGGCTGAAGTGGCAGCGTGTGACCTACTGGGCTGTGGCCACAGATAGAACACATTCTGGAAAGACATCAACACAGCCTGCTAAAGATGTGATAAATACATTTCCAAATGAAAGTGCTGTACTACTGGACATCTGAAT
The DNA here is from genome assembly GCF_047716275.1 of Strix uralensis. Lineage (NCBI taxonomy): Eukaryota > Metazoa > Chordata > Aves > Strigiformes > Strigidae > Strix > Strix uralensis. The sequence goes on from NC_133974.1 coordinate 34,855,114, forward strand.
CTGTGCCTGGGCATTTAATTACTGTCTTGAGCCTCAGAAGTTCTCCACAGGCCAGCTGGGACTCCTGAGTATGTCAGCTTGTCAAAACAGCTACTCAGGGCTTCTGTATCTGAAAATACCAGCTAATAGCTGGAAAATCCTTCAGTGCTGGGCAACAAGATAATAATTTATATAATCAAGATATCATTAGCATGCATCTTGGTTTTTTTACTTCAGTTTTGGTGGAAATTTTTGCATTTTCAGTAATATAAAATAAAACCCTCTGACAAACTAAAAGGAGTAAACAATAAGTTGAGTTATATACAGAGTAAACCATGTCTATCATTAAACACTGTTTTAGCTTTGTTCTTTCCTGGGTTGCAGGAAAAATAAAAGGAAAGAGAGTACCGAGAATAGCAATCCAGGTAATGAGGATACTACAGAGAACTGCAAGACTATTTTAGTTTGAGAGGCCTTGATATCTGATCTCAGTGCTTCTGTTAGGTTTACCAATCTTCACCCGAAGGGTACAAACTGAGTGAGATTACTGGGGTAAGGAGGTGATAGCTGTAAGAGATTAGCACCAGGAGGATGAGGATGCAGGCCATCCCATCATCTCAGCCCATCAAGCCCACTTAATCTAGTAGACTAAGTGATGCACTTTGGTGATCTGAAAAAAAAAAAAAAAACAACCAAATTTAGTGATTATATTTTGAGGAGTAATGTGATGCTCAGTGTTTCTTATGTAAGAATTGCAACTTGATATTAAGAAAAAAATTGTAACCATGCAAGCAGTCGGGTGTCGTACCAGGCTGCCCAGGGAGATCGTGGAGTGTCCTTCCCTGCAGCTACTCACCACTCAACTGGACGTGGCACTGAACAAGCTGATGTAACTGAACTTGCTTTCAGCAGGGGGTTGGACAAGAAAATCACTGGAGGTGTCTTCCAGCCAACGTGAGACTGTGATTTTTATGAATTTCATTTGTAAAAGAAGCCAGTGTAACTTCAGTTTTGTTAGAGATTAATATTATGAGATTTTTAACAGACCGGTCCTTAGTTATTTGTTTGCCTGTGATTGTCTGAGCTTGGTGATGCTCTGGGAATACTGCAAAACTATTTATTTCATACAGTTTTATAGGAAGGTTTGACTAAATGATCTTGTTAGGTTGAAAAGGGTTGCTTTGATATATTGGTTGACTGGGTTACTTTTTCATCTGTGTGCTCTCATATGACTGGATGGATACTGTTACGTGATTTTTCAGTTAAATCAAGATGCCTAGTCCTGCTCAGCATTTATTCTTTAAAATGACATAAATAAATGTTCATAACAGGTCACAAAATATATAAAAAGAAAAAGGTTCAGCTAGCAGAGCTGGTTTTTTACAGATAAATATATACAACATTTTTGGCTCACCCTGGATCCACTCTCGCTTGTCAAGTTTCCTGAGCAATTAGGAGACAGGCAGACATGCATCTCTGCTGGAAGGAGAAAAATACCATTCTCACTACAATGAGGTGCAGTCAGCTGGTGTATCTCAACTAAGAACCATTCCTGGCTGTGTAAGTGCTCTGTTTGGGCCCCATACATAGCTTAAATCCCTCCTAGTCTAGGAAGGACCAACTCTCAACTCTCAAGCTTCTCATGTACACCTGAGTTAACATTTTAAAGACAGTTAAGAATTTAGACTCTCAGAAACTCAGAATTTGCTAAAAGCCCTTCAGTGCCTAGCCCATACTGATTTTTAATATGAATTTTTATGAATTGTAGTAGGTCAAACTATCATGTATCTCTGCTCCACATTGTTAATATAGGGAACAACACTACTGTGTCTTATGGTGGAGTTGTCTGGACTGAGTACACTGAAAGGTGTAAGATGTAGGTGGGAGTCATAGAGGTACAACAGAGAGATATACCCTTGACACTTTCACAGCCAGGAATCATTCTTAGCTGAGATACACCAGCTGAATGCACCTCCTTGTAGTGAGAGAGGTGTTTTTCTCCTTCCAGTGGAGATACATGTCTGCCTGTCCCCTAGTTGTGGGAAATTACAATCCTGTTCACTAGGACATTCCATGGAACTACTGAAGGATAGTGCTTTGTATATTGAAGGTCCAGAATAACCATGTAGTTAACAATGGGATCTCCAGGGCTTCTTCTCCAGCCTTGAAAAATACAGTCAGTGTTTGGAAGTATGTACTCACAATCATATATGATTAAACTATGTACATAGATCATAGAATCATAGAATGGTTTGGATTTGAAGGGACCTTTAAAGACCATCTAGTCTAACCCCCCCTGCTGTGGGCAGGGACATCTTCCACTAGGTCAGGTTCCTCATACACCTATCCAATCTGACCTTGAACACTTGAGTAAGTGCTTAAAGGATCAGCATCTGTGAAAGGAAACTGATCAGCTAAAGTAAGATTCATACAAAGTTATCTCTGTGCCTGAAATATGTCTTAAAAATGCAAACTTGTTTCACACTAATTTCTGAGCAGGACGATTTTGGCAAAGAGTGCAAGCCACTGTAAGATAAAATGTTGGAAAGTAAAAGCACCTTCATGTGTTGTTTCAAACGGACAAGCAGCAGCTTTAATGTGTTTAAGAAGCTCAAAGGGCAAATTTTTCCCCATATGGAAAATGAGTGATCACTTTGTGTATTTAACATTCTGCATAAGCGTAATAGTTGTTCCAGAACCATTGCAACTCAGCATTTAATAAAAAACTCATTACTGAAACAGAAATATTATTGTTGCCAAAGCCGTGTATAAGCATACCATTGGCACACAGAAGTCAAACATGTGAGCAGCAGCTGACTTTCTCAAAAACATCCCAGGAGAGGTAGGTCCAGCTTTGGGCACTGAAGATGCTGCCCTTCCACACCGCTGTGTGCAGCCACTGCTGGTGTGCTTAGCAGTGGTAGATTGTAGGGATTTCAGAATATCTTCTTTGATGCACAAAAGAAATTATGTAGCCCTCTTACCAATTGCAGTGATTATGAGATAAAAGACCCTGAAAAATAGAGGAAAATTAGTCACATCATTGGGCTTTGACTGGAGAGGGTCAGACAGGATAAAGCCTCATTTTGAAAAGTGTTACATCTTGCTTTAGGTCACTGCGAGAGCTGTTCTGTTCTCAAAGCAGTGTGAGATACAAACCCACAAGTTGTTTGTTGTACCCACCTCAGCAAGGCCTAGTGCTTGACAAAGCACATACCTGTTCTTTGCTTTTAAACACTAAGAAACTTAAAGCATACACCCGCTTCCCCCCATTTTTGAGACTTTGTGTTGCTTTCGTGTCGATATCATATGGATGAGCCTATGAAGAGAGGAGATAAGGGTTTCTATAAATAACATTAAACCCAGGAAATTCTCATTGTCATTTGAACCCTTCAAGATAGGATTATTCTTCTTTTGCAGTCTCACATGCTTCTGCCATCAGGTCCTGGTCTGTTAGTACTGCTGCCTAACAACAAGAAAGGGCACTTCAGACTCCAGAAAGCACAGAATTTATTTAGACTAAATAAGACAATAATAATGGTGTGGTATAAAACTGAACACCCTCAAGCTAAAGTGCAGTGATTGATTCTTGGAAGTAAGTTTAATACTAACAATGCATTATGTTGGAAAAATATTCTGTGTTCCATTTATATCCTTGTTTACTACTGGGAGAAAACTATAGGAAACTAACAGGATTTTCTTTGCTCTGGTGATATTTATGAGTCAGTTCATAATTCCCAGCACAAGCCATACTTCCACTGAAGTCAGCTGTAAGGTTTCAGTAAAGACCAAATCCAGCTATTAGTTTAGAGGAGTAAATTAAATTAGAGAAAGAAGACCTAGATCTTGGTACAGTGAAGAAATTTTCAAAAACATTGTTCTTGATGCCATAATGTCATTATTCTGCCAAGTTTAATGAGCCCTGGCATTTGTGGCTGCTTAGATTTCTGTGGTAGCTGTGAGGGGTGTTAGGGCTATAAAGTAGCTTGGACTTTTAAATACTGAGTTATGTTTACCATTTTTTGAAATTCTGTCATGAATATATGGTTTTGTTCAGGACAGACTTATGCTTTCATCCTCATTCTTCTGAATGGATTTTTTTAAAATATTCTTCTGTATTTCAGTATATTAAAAAGGTGATAAATTGTTCCTGTCTTAGTCAACCTGCTGAATGAAAGTATCATAAAGTGAGCAGATTAACTGGTATTTGTCATTTTTATCATTCTGTACCATTCCTCCCACAGCCATCATAGGCTGATATAGTGTTGTGGCACAACACACATCAAAACTCTGATATTTCCATTTAAAATATCTTTATTTAAAAAAAAAAAAAAGCGTGGTTTATTGTCTTATCCAGCATTCTTGTAACATGTGAGACTTAATAGCATTTAGTGACAGCACATAAACTGGAATCCCTATACAAAGTGAAGTATCCCATAGATTCTTCATCTATATCATGAAAGTGAACATTGCTGCCTAATAACTGTGTTATTCTGCAGTCTGGAAAGCTATTATTGGGGGATTTGTGGGTACTACTTTGTTCATTGTGGGTACTACTTTGTTCACATGTCTAGAATAATAAAAAATTATAGAAGCAGCCAAGGGTTACTAAGAGGCCTTCTTGAGGGCTATGATCAAAAGTTCCTTTCACTCATGTACTGCAGCAGTATATGACTGCATTTGAGTGGTCCTTTCCCCTGAAGAACTCCTTTCATTCTCTTATGTTGCTGACCATACACCACTGAAAAACAAACATAAAACCACAGCCAAATCCAATATATAACATACTACTGGAGAAAAATAGGAGAAATAAGAAGATTGATTTATGTCCCAGAGCTCTTCAGTAGGATGGAATATTTTAGGTGCAAATGCACAGCTGATCCTTGGGTGCTTCCCACAGTGTCAACCTATCATAGTCATGTTGGGCTAATTGTCTTAATCCCAAATTTTGCAAATAGTTTAATCCCAAGCATTTTATTAAAATATGCCAAGCAGGCACCTGAATTTGAATGATTACATTTTCAATAGACTTTGCCTTTGTCCTTACCTTCAATTAAGATGTAAAACAATACTGAAATATTCTCATTGATCATAAATTACAGCTCATCTTTTAAATATTCTCATCTGGTAGTGCTTGGGTATGGATCTAAGTATGATAATATTTTTTCAACACAATTAACTTGACATCCAGAAGTATCTGTCCATAGTAAAAGGTGTACTAGCAAGTCCAGAGAAGTATTTCATCCAGATACATGCTAACCTCCAGACCATACCCAGAAATTATCTAGGAAAGTGTTATTTTATCCAGGCCAAAAGGATGCTAGTGGCAGTCCTCACCATTTAATAATGTAGACCATCAGGAGCCATGAGGAGTAACAGTGCCATTCCCTGGCACAGTGTGATTTACTAGGGGTCTAGCTGAGTCACGCTGAGTGGGATTAACTCCAGAGACTAAGTTAGACAGGCTTTTTTTTCCCAACCCAGTATGGTTTCTATTTAGTTTTATCTGCAAACATCACAGCACTGTTGGCCACTGATGGACAATTAAGTAATGAGCATGAGTGTTGTCTGGCCCCATTACAGTCAATCATGCCTTAGCTTCACTGGAGCCAGAGCTGCACGCCCAGCACTGAGCAAAGAGGAGAGTGTTACTTGTGGCATAAAAAAATACCCAGCAGTCCTACAATTCTTCTGTTCTTTTGATTTTGCTCTTACTTCAAAAAAACAAACATGTGGTAATGGCAGTATTTCTATCTTAAAATCTAAAGACTTGAAAATCTGATTTTGAAGTGGATTATGCTGGTGATTACCAGAACACATTCCTTTCTTACACATCTACTCATTTCTTATATTAAGGATTATTTTTCTGGTTATCAAGAGATCTGAGAACAGTGTGTGAGCAAACACTTTTACAGAAAAAAGGTTATTTCAGTATTTCCCTTTGCCCTAGGTTGTGGACAAGGTTAAAATAAATAGATTGCAATGGACAAATGATTTTACAAAAAAGATTATGCAGTGGCTTTCATTTTCCAGCTTCATACTGTAACTCTTTTAATTTTCTCCATTGCATTATAATAAAGTTTTTATCTTAATTTTGTATGTGTTCTAAAGAACTATATAAAAGCTGCAGCCAGTTGTCAGTAATAAATACAACATAGTTTCTATTCATATTTTAAATTAATTTTATTGGGAAATATCTGTGGTGAAACAAAGGTTGCTAGGTGAGCTACCAGACTTGTCATTGGGAGTTAGGGCTATTTGATGCAAAAGAAAAAAAAAATACCCAAAGCTATATAAATACAGATTTTGTTTACTAAATTAAGCATTCACATTTGAAAATTTTGGTCCACAAAAATACCTTCTCTTTGGATGTGATAAAAGGAACATTTTGTCATTTTCTACAGATTTGAGGCACCTGTAAGTGCAAACAAGGATCCTGGGATGCAGACGAGTATCACACTTCCCAATCTTTAAAATAGTTAAAATCTGGAAGTACACATGCTTTATTCTTATTTTTGTGTCAAAAATATCTCCTGTTGAAGCCAAAAAAAAACCTTTTAGAAAATATCTAGGCTACAAGTATCTCTGAGCATTAAACCCATCAGAATAAGCATTTCTTTTTCTGTTTTGTTTACTTTTAAGCTGATGTGCTTGCTCAAGAAAGAATGATGCCTGCTTTATAGATACCTGGAGAAATTTACCTTGATGTTTTATTTTTTGTCTATGGTGGAATGGATTATCAAATGTGCATTTAATGACACTTTGATTGGTGTCCCATAGGTGACTGCGCTATTTCATTTGCTTGGTTCTGATTACATCTCCTGTTACAGCCTTTCCATTGCTTTGTCAATATAAGCCACATACAATCACTTAGCAGACACTGCTAAAAATATGACTGCTTAAAAATATGACAGAAAAGGTCAGTTTAGGTTGACAACACTTTTTCTGACACTGCAAATGTAAATGCTTTCATACTTGATGAACTGTTTTAATTTATAGAATGAATAAACATCCTGCAGGGGAATGAAAAATAAAATATTGTTTGAATAAAATTTATTCATCAGAACCTGACAAAACTCATCTTTCTAAACAAGTTGCTTCATAATCAAGTTCAGTTCTTAAAAAATTACAGGCATAAAATTCAGTTCAAATTTCTATATTGCTGAAAAAGGTAACAATCCAAAGAAAGAATATATAAAAAGCTGGGTTTGCGGTGAATTTATTTTTTATCCCAGAAATTGTTTTTGAAGTTTCCTATCCAGTTTATTTTCACGTTTTAAGACAATGAGGTCTTCATGCTCCACCTCTCCATAGACAGGGTTATGTTATTTCTGGGTAGAAGGCAGCACAGTATCAAGCCGTTAACGTGTTGCACTCTTCCACTTGAAGAAAAGGTTGAAGTGCAAGTCATTTTAAAGAATGCCTACAGGAGTAATTTATGAGCTTTTTCTATGGGAGAGCGCTTATTCTCCATGCAGCTTTTGTCAAACATTTCTAACAAATTGTAATAACCTTTGTCATATCTCATTTTGTTGCATAAACAAGTCACATTGAAACTATAAATGATGGAAAATTTAATCCACATGGCTTGCACTATCAAAACTCTTAAACTGTATTCTTTTCCACCATGTCAGCGGTGCATTATCTGTTTTATAGAAATGTTGAAAAGATTACATTTTAAGGGAGATACCACAGGACCTGCGTAAATGTCCTCCTCATGCCTGCACTAGCTGACATTTTCACTTTCAGTTCTTCCTGAAACTAGGAAAATGCTTTGGCGTTTGTCTTGCCATATCCTATTGGAGAGGATATTTTCACCCACCATCAAGAACTGTCTGCTCAGAGACATCAGGAAGCGCACTGAGGCTGACAGGAGCTGTCAGGTTTCTACTGCCTTCCTGTCCTGAGTGTGCATGTCTGCTCCAGGACGCAACATGGTACACCAGTCTCAGTCCAACTATACGCATACTTTCTCCTCTATGGGAACTTAGGGCCTTGCAAATTGTGTGTATATGTGGCAGTAATTCCTAGTCCAGGAGATGCTGTTTTTCTCTGTCCCCATCAGCTCCACGGCACACTGAAGCCATGACACCTCCCTTTCTCACACACCATGAGGGGTGAGAGTGCTGACAGCATCTAGCTGAGGCAGGGACCTTGTGTAGAGCAACCTGCTTATCAAATGTTTGTCTCTGTGCTTTTTGTGAAAACTATTCACCAAAACTAATAGTCCCATTGAAAGTACAACAGTGCCATGTATGACCATCTCTTTCCTTCAAGAGGGTTTTTGCTGGGTATTGTATCCACTTACCTCAACCTGTAATGAATCTATTGGAGCTCTACATCCAGTATAATCTTCAGCAAATTTATTTCTTTATCTAATGCCTCACACAGATTTTATACATTCAAGAATTAAAAAATCAGTTAAAGTTGGTACTTGCATACTCAACTCAGCAAGATTCTGGTCACTGTTAAGAAAACACGGGCACTGCTCCTGGCTGTGGGAAGGAATTACTTATGGAGGGGCTCTAATAGCTTCTTTGTAGACTGAGAATTCATGAATTCAAACAACTTTCTGTAAGTCTGAAAGCAACTGCATTAGTTCTGACTTTGTACCAGTGGGAAAAGTAAGAGCTACTTTTTGGTCATAGTGAAGGTTAGCAAAAGCTTTCAAACATTTTTTACCTTCCATACAAAATCCAGGATAATGGCACTGCCGATGGTTTGCAAACAGTTTTGGTCATAATCCTGAATGTTCTTGCATTTATGGGGATTAAATCAGACTTCAAATAATACCGGAACATAACTCTGGTGGTCTAATCGCTTAATTATGTCACTTTAACAGTGATACATTTTTATTATTTACAGAAGAGGTCATAAAACTGTTTGCGGATGTTTAACTTCTGATTATTTTAATTCTAGCAGTAAATAATGTAGCAAAATAGCTTTTAAAGATCTTCTCTGAATGTATTTTTTATGCTTACAATATTCCCTGAGTAATGTTTTAACAATTGCTTTAAGCTGAATATCCTCTTCCATATGAACAGCCCTTAAATCACAAACTATAGTAAAATTCTGTTGAAAATTAAATAAATGGAAAATTGGTAGTTCTTAATTAACCAGTAAGAAAAGTTTATGAGATGCAGATTGAATAAATATCAAAGCTTCTGAGCTATATTATCTTTCATAAATTGGCTTTTCTCCAATTAGTGTATGCTTTCAGAAGCAGGGAAATAAGATGAAAGGATCTGCATCAAAACTGATTACTGCTGAAACAAAATGGAAGTTGCTGCTTTTGATAAAATACAAGACTATTGCAGTGCTTGAATAATTTTATGGGAAGTTGCTGCCTAAGGCATATGTTTTACTGTCTGATACTGAATGCATGAGGAAAGACCATCTGTTTTTTTCAGCCTGGACAAATATATGATCCAGATTGAACCACTAGAGGCCAAATATAATTGCTCTGTGTTTTGCTTTGTACTACTCTCTACCTACAGCAGCATCCTCTTGTATAGCATGTATCATAGCACACAGTTCAAATGATGGCATTCGAAAATACTTTTTCCTCTATTGAAGGTTATAAAATGACTATCCAGAGCTTAGTGCAATCCTCTACACTTCATCTGTCACTGGAGAAATAGTTCATGATAGGAAAGAACAACTTCTGATACACTGTGACCAATGCAGTGTTTGAACCTTAGGGACTTATTTTTGCTGGACAAATCCTTGTTTAATGTCCAGCCAGGTGGAAGGTGTTGGTGTGTTGCATGAAAGATGCTTCAGTTCTAGCTGGGGAAAAAAAAAAAAAGGTGCTTTCTTGCATGTCCCAAGTAAACAGATTACATTATAAAAGACAGAAAGTGAATCCTAACTATTGGTTTACTTTGAAGGAAAGCATGTCAGTGGCAAATAAACTACAGAAAATATTCCAGAACACTTAATCCTTTTACTTTTGTTGCTAGTGTTGTGTTTTACAGCACCTAAAAGTTTGCTTTTAGTTTTGCAAAGCTAATAGGACTGGGTTTCTCCCCTCCCCCAAATGCTTACAGTCTAATTTTAGACATAATATGCTGAATGGCAGTAAAAAAAAAGTGTTCAGTGTTAGAGGGAGGAGTGAGGGATAGAGGGGCAAGATTTGAATGTGTGGGTGGATAAATGCAAACATTTTTCTTTTGTTCTTTAATAATAATAATTAATAACAATGCTCCATTCTTTGTAGAGTTTCTGGAAAAATTGAGAACAAAAGGTTATAGAGGTTTGGAAAAAATATCTTTCCAAGACTACTCTTATGTATGGCTTGAGGACTATTTCTGCTTTTCATGGATGATCTGAAGAACTATGTCTACCAGGTGCTAATCCAAGCTGCACCTGGCTTTCCTGAATATTAACCTTCATTTTGATTAATACACTGCTTAACTGTACGAGTTCCCTCTCCTGACTCACTTTATACCCATCTACTGTGAATTAACACTTTGCCCACACTGATCTTCTAAATCACAGTCCTGAGGAATTATGGCAAAGCAAGTGGTGGATGGGTGGAAGATGGTTTTGTGCATGCAGGACTGGGGTGGGACTTAAAAGGTTTAGGTTTGTTCCACATATAAAGACGTTCTGTGCAGCCTCAGGCAAGTCCCTTACCTTTTCTGTGCCGTGCTCTCCAGCTGTGATATGGGAACAACAAGCTTTCTTTTTTTCCTGCTGTGCCTGTTTTCTATAATTGTGCTCTAAGAGATCTCTTCCAAGTGAAAACTTGTATTGTGTGTTTGGACAAGACCCAGTACAACTGGGCCTCCAATTTAGTTGGTATTACTGGAATACAACTAAACAAGAGCAATTTTTAATACCTAAACACAAATGAAGCAAGAAAATATCATTTTAACTGATACAGGACTAAAGAAATTCAGCAAAAGGAAATTACATCCTTTTACCGTAAATTCTTAGTCACTTCTTAATTTTATTTTGCCCTCCATGCAAGCCTTAATGAGGAGAAACCACATTTATGCCTATGCCAGTAGGATGTAATTATAGGGGGGGGTGTATCTGAAGACTGTAGCAACTGAAACTACGAGTAATGTTCTGGGAGATTTTTCTTTTTTAAAAAAGTGGGGGAAGGGGAGCAAAATTGCTCACAAGATGGATTTTTGTCACTTGAATGAATTTTTTATGAAACCTTTAAGCATATATATATGCTGATCTTTTATCTTTCTTCAGTCTGGAAGATAGACTTGCCACTGGTATGTGCTAGAGACACCCTTTACCCTCCTGGATGCTGTTTTATTTACGGTTCTTGGTAGAGCTTATATGCAAGCTCTATCAGGTTTGATTTTTCAGAGTAGTATTTCACCCCAGCAGATAAGTGATAGACTACAAAATGTGCCTCCAATGTCTTATCACATAGCACATCAGATTTTCTAATAGAAATTCTGAAGAAAGGGACTTACATTTTTCTCTGATGTACTTGATATATTACAGCAATACTATATTGCAGCAATATGGAAAGTCTGTATGTTATAAGGGAAGGAGCAAGTTTAGAACTTGAAGCGCAAGTGGGGACAGATGCAATAGTATATCAAACCTTGTAGAATCGTAGAAGAATTTAGGTTGGAAAAGGCCTTTTCAGATCATCTAGTCCAACCTTCTGCTCAAAGCGGAGCTCACTTCAGAGTCAGACAGGGGCCTTTTCCAGACAAGGTCTGAAAATCTCCAGGGACAGAGATTTCACAGCCTCACTGGGCAACTTGTTCCGGTGCTGAACCACCTTCTCTATGACTTCTTTCCTTGTAGCTAATTATAGTTTTCTTTCCTGCAAATTGTATCCTCTCTGCCTTCTTTATAAGCAGAATTAGATAGCTGAGGACAGCAGAGGTCTCAGCCTCCCTTTGTCCAGGCTGGATAAACCCAACTCTGCTCAGTCCCTCCTATATGTCATGAGCTGCAGCCCCTGACCACCTTGATGGCCCTCCACTGGGCTCGCTTCAGTCTGTCCATCTGTCTCTCATGCTGGGAAGTCCCAAGCTGGGCACAATACTCCAGATATGGTCTTGCAGATGCCGAACAGTGGGAATTAATCACTTCCCTCAATCTGATGGGTACGTTCTTGCTAGTACAGTTCAACATGTGGTTGGGTTTCATTGCCACAAGAGCACACTGCTGAAGGATGTTCAACTTGGTCACCAGAAACACCCATACACACCCATACACTTTTCTTAAAATCTGCTTTCTATGTCTTCAGAATTATTGTGTTGATTAATAGAAACATCATATTGAAGAGCACATGCACCCTCTACATAGATGAGTAATATCTATGCTTTTTCCCTTTGTCCCTGGAAGAGAACTGAGTCCCTTTTGTATCAGGAAGGAGCCATTTTTACTTTCTTGTAGATTCATATGTGCATTAATTACAATACCTATTCATGTTGGGTTACAGTGTCTGCTAACAAGAGTCCCAGCAATTCAGACAAAAGCTAAAGGCCTGCCCTTTGTTTGTTGCCCAGCATGACTGGCAAGTGTTTTAAGAAGAAAATTAGGAAAACATTGATACAATCAATTATTATTATTACTTGCAAAATCCATTGCAAGAATTTAAAACACAGAACATGCACTACTTTGCACTCATTCAGTATGCTGCCTGGCTGCTGATTAGTCAGTCCATGGGTAAAATGAACTTCTCTTCTGATCTGCTTCACAGATGGTTTCACCAGCACAGTATTATTAATTTTGATGAAGTACTACAATGGGAGAGGATATTCCTTATCATCCATAGTATTGGCCTCAGAGCATTACCAGCTCTGCAGGCTCATGTCTGCAAACACCACACGTGCAGTATGCTATAAGGATCAGACATGAGATATGCAAGAATTTCTGTGGTGATACCTGCATCTTCCTTGCAAAGAGATTTAGCAGCATGTTGATGCTCTGCTTTGCATGTGTGTATTCATCAATACCATGAAACATGCAAGCTCATGCAAGCTCAAAATTGCGGTCATGTTTTCCCAATTGTAGTTGCACAACTTGTGTAAGACTTTCTTAATTCACTCCTTTGTTTTAACATCTTCAATGGATTGTATGATATTAAGTTTGTTCCCAGAATGGAGCCTGTTCATTTAAGGCAGTGATGCCGTAACTCAACTACTTCTTGGCTTCTGGTAGTTTGTACATGGAAGTTTGTTGCTCAGAAGGAAGTTGTTTCAGATGGACAGTTAGGTGCAATATGTATCTCAGCTCTTCAGTAAGCTTATACAGCAGATATTTCTTGTCAGTTGTGGGAGCAATGATTTTTCAGACTGGGGAGGGGACTCTCCCATTGGTGATCTTTCTTTAAAGCCGCTAAGAATATCTGGACTGCATAAAAGTTAAGGATTGTGATACCAAAAGTAGTGTCTGTGTATATTGGGTCATTTCTCTAAAAAATCTTTTCTTGTGTTTGTTTCTGTTAATTCTACCATTGCTCTTCAGAAGCATATGGATTTAGTAATACACTATTTAATGTCCTTAATGAACTTAGTAGTGGTTGAATTCCCTTCTATTAATGAAGACTATTCACCAAGAGTCCTCTATTAATGTTGGTGAAGTAGGATCAATATAGATACTGGGTCAGGGTTCTGAAAAATATTAACAATTATTAATATTCTTTCTTTTTCAGTTTTCTCCTTGTGTTTGGTTGCTTGATTTTGTCCGTGTTTTCTACTATTCCTGAGCACACAAAACTTGCCTCTGGTTGTCTCTTCATTTTGGTAAGTGAAACTTCTAAATACAAGACAGTTTTATAGATAATTTTATATACACTCAAATCCTCTCCCTCACCACAGAGAAAACAGTATAATTCCTGAATGCTTTAAGAAACCAGACTTTTCATCAGAATGATGAAAGAATAATAAAATAGAGGATTCCACCATCTTTTTCTTTAAAAACAGGTTAGATGATTGTATGAAAGTGTTAATAAAGTACTGTATTGCATCCCTTTCTTTGCTTGAGAATTGCTGTGGTTTATAAGTGACAGTTTTTCTACTGCATTTTGTCAGGGACTGAGAATGAAAGACCTTTGATACTGCTGCTACCATTTATAAAGTCAGGATGTAGTAAGAGGCACTTATACTTAAAATAGGAAATAATTGCGGTATCTTAGATACCAATTGGTGCTAGCTATTGGTAGATACTGACATTTTAGTGGCAGTTGCTGCAGTAGGATGTGGTAGTTTCATTATTTCTTCATAATACATGCTTTTGTATTATGTTTATCTCTCCTTTTTCCCTTCTGAGGTAGATACAAATGGCTTTAATCCCTAAAAGTGCTTAACATTTTTCATGCATTGTGTGGACGCCACTTTATTCATCTGCTTCTTGATGGGCCATTTAGTGCTGCGAGTGATGGCCTGAGGATAAGCAGTAGTGATCATTAAAATGTCACTATATACCCAGAGTTACCATGGTTATTTCAGTTCCATGTATACAGCAGACTGTGGCTCGTTAGGTAGTGCCTGGGGTGAAGTAACTGTTGACAAGTGCCAACATTTTAATTGTCATCACTGTGTATATCCAAAAGCCCTGGTCTTCAGAACAGCTCCTTAATTAATTATGGCGTGAGCAGACCAATAAGCATAATTATGGCGTATGCTATGTCTTTACAGCACAATATGCCACTGCATCAAGATGCCTGAACTAAACGTCCAGAGCTGGCTAGGTGCAGATGTGTGGTGTTCTGCTCCATCTGATGGTTTCTTAGCTGGGCTAATTAGAGAGACCTGTGCTAAATGTGGTATTTTGCTTCCTAGCCATATTAGCACTTTTTCTTTTTCTGGAGAAAAGATCAGATGGCGTTAAAACAGCTAAAAGTAATCAGATTTAATCCTACACTTATACCTAGTCCCATTATTTACATATCTGAACAACACTTTGTAAATGGAAGTTTGTTTGAATGTTCTGCAACTAGTTATATTATTGCAATTACTACACTAACTGCTAGGATTTTCTGGTATAGAAAACAGGAAAATTTGATTAGTCTGAAAATACCCTACTTCTAATAGCAGGTGGTTTTGTGACAAGTAATCTGTTTCCCTGTATACTTATGCGAATTGATTGTAGAAATGCCATTTGTTCTGGCATAAAATATGCATTTCCCATGAGCCACACGTTTGTTGATTGTGTTGATATGCTTACCGCCACTGATTCCTCAGCTGGCTGATAAACACATTCCCTGTGCTCTGCCATGGCTCTCCCAGAAGCCTGAATGTGGAGAAGCTCTGTGAAGTCCTGGGTTTGGTCCCACCACTGGGCAGAGGTGTGGTGAGCTCTGCTAGCTGATACACCAGTACTTGTAGAGGGGTCCATCAGTGGAGCGGAGCTGCTCAGGCTCTGCGACAGGACACTGCAGCACTTTCTGCTACTGCAGCTTCAAAGGTGGACTTTGTTCGTCTTAACGGTTCTGACTGTACATCCTATGGCATCCTCTGAACACAGAAGTGGCCTTAAGGAGGAAGAGGGTGGATGGTTAATCCTTGAAGCATCAGTACTAGCCTGGTCCAACATTTCTATGCTATAGTCTAGTGTGTTCAGCAAACCCTTGGCAGGAATAAATCTAGTGATGACGAGTTTTACAGCTTCTGCTGTGGATCTCTAATGGAGAAAAATATAAACACAGCAGAGTATGAAGTTCCAGAAGCAGGCTAAAGCTGACTGGTTTATTCCAGTTTGCTGGTGCATGATTTTCTGCTTCTCTGCATACTGAATCATTAGCCGATATTGCCAATGTTATCAACAGCATGCTTTTGCAACCACAATACATTTCTACATTAACTCAGGAGCAGTTGTTTTGACTGTGCCAACACATAGCTGCAGTCACTGGAGGTTTCGCAACCTTTTCCTTGCAGTGTTTCACACAACTCTTACAAATGTGTCATTTAGTAGAGACAGTTGTATTAACTATCAGAAATCTGGTTTAATACTGTTTTGCTTTATGCTCGAGATGGGAGATATATGTTTACTTTCTAATGAAGTACCATACAAATACCACAATCCGTAGAGCTGCCTGCTGGATTTCTGTGAACTGTTTGCTTTGCAGATGTATTCCAGATGGTCCCCCCTACAGCCATGTTAATTGGCTAAAAAGCTAGTGTAATGTTCCTTCAACTTAAAACCTGAGCTGCTGCCTGCACTGGCACCTGTGGCTTTTGACATATTGCAGCTATTCATAATTACACAGGGAGGTTAAAAAGGAAAGTGTAGATGAGGTGAGCAAACCTTTCCTTCCTTCTCAGAATGGTCAGAGGAGCTGAGAAGATTACTGTTCTGCAATCAGTCAATTCCATTTATCTCCCCCAGCCTCACCTTGCAAGGGCACGGAAAACCTATCTCCTAATCACTGCGTCCAAAATACTCTCTCAGAAAAATACAACAGTGTACAATAGCTCAAAGTAAATCATTGTTTAGGAAAGCAGTGTTAGCTGAGGGTTTCTGAGCATCAGCAGAGGTTAATGGACTTGTCTGGACTGCAGAAATGCCTGAACTCCGCTCCCAGAGCCGACGTAAACCTGCCCCACTGTGTCATGCCGTACCCAGCCAGGGCTTCACTTCTGGCATCTGCACAAATACTACTGTGTTCCTAGGCATCTTCTACTTATCAGGGGGCCTGTCAAGGAAAACACATTTAATATTTGATTTTTATGCTTAAAATGAAAGTCCTGCAGATAAGTGCGTGTTACATACAGCAATGTTTTATTGTTACATCAGTAATTAATTTGGTTAGATTTTTGTCCAGAAGTAATAAGCCTAACCAGGGGGAGAGCAACAGCTAAAACTCCGTATACCTACAATGATAATTATGCTTTAGCCTCATCTGTGCACACAACTTCTGGCACTCAAGTTGTAGCAGTGATATATCCCAGACAGACAGTAGAATAAAATTTACTCAACATCAAAAAAACCACAAGCAGCTTAAGAATCCAACTAACACAGCAAGAAAATAATCTTTGGTGTATTGCTGATCTCCTACAAGTACGTTTGCTGGCACTTTATCAAATAATAAACACAAGGGAAGTAAAACTTAGGCTGGGAACGCAAAATCAAATCTTTTTGGGAAGATAGCCAAGAAGGAATATATCTGGAACTGGAGGTCATTCACTTTCATTACCAAACCCTCTATATTTTAAGATCATTTTCAACTAAAGCTCTGTGAATAACTTTTCACTTCTGTTTGTTTCCTGTCAATTCAAAAAAATAAATAAAATAATTTGAGTTGATGCACAACGATTCGGCAAATCAGAAAGTCCAAAAAAAGTCTTGGATTAAATGTTTCATTTGACCTGGCATAAAATTTAGGCCATTTTAAAACTTTTGGCTTACAAGTAAAATTGAGGCTGTAGGAAAGAAATGGCATTTTTATTTGAAATGACAACGCATTCAATTTTTTTCATCATTTTCATTTTAAACAAAGTGGAGAGATTGCAAAGCTCGTGAATTTCTGCAGGACTGGTTTTGTCAAATCTGGTTTGTGTTTTTCTCTGGAAAAGGCTGGGGTAGAAGGCTGTATGCAGTTCTGTGGGACAAGGGCCTCTGAAAATGTACTCTAGGAACACATTCTTCAAGCAGAAATATCTCCCAAAGACATAAAACCACACAGTGTGCAGTAGATGAGGCTAGCTTCTACATGTACTGTGGTCACTTATATGGATCCAAAAGGAGAGTCTAGTAAGTGCTTCTAGCAATTAAGATCTTTCTAACATTCCTTCCTTCTCTAACATTTTCCCGTAAAAGAAACACAGAAAGAGGGTAAACACTGATTAAAAAACATGGGGTATATCTGCCCCATAGCAAGCAAGCACGTATTCAATTTGTCTCTGCTCCAGAAGAGTGAATCCATCCACAGAGATGTAATCCTATAAATCCGCTACAAAATTTTAAAGCTGGGCAGAGTGGATTTAAAAAAAAGGGAGATGGATAGTGGTCAGTTCAAAGAAGTAGCATTTTCAGTTTAGATTTTTTTGTCCCAGAACTTGAATCCTCTTGCAATTCTTGGATAAAAGACCACCAGACCTGAGCAGAGGACTGGATGGATGGCTCTGTAGGGCCAGCTAACAATGCATAAAAGGAGAAACGAATGATCTTAAGAGATTTCAATTATAGATACATGTATAACAAAGACGGAAGGGTATAGACCATGCGTTATTGCAGTTCTGTTGCAGTTTTCTCTCTTCCAAGAGAAACAGATGAACTGATCCCTCAGCTAAAAAATCAGTATTTTTCAAGTTTGCTAGAGCTTATCATAACTCAGAATCAGTGTTTCTCCACAAATACTTATTTCCAATTTTTTTTTCTACCCAAATCAAAGCAAGGTTTTGAAATTTCAAAATTTCTGCATAGGAATCTCTGAAAAATTACGTGTGTTAGACATACAAAACTAACATTATCAAAGATGTAATAAGAGAGGGGAATGTAATGTTGATAAGGTCTCCCCCTGGTTAGGCTTATTATTTCTGGACAAAAATCTAACCAAATTAGTTACTGATGTAACAATAAAACATTGCTGTATGTTGATAAGCCTTCATGTTTTCAGTCTTGCTTGGATTCAAATACACTAATATTGTAATAAGGTGATAACATGAGCATAAAACAATTCAAGCATGTCATAATAAAATACCTGTTAGGTTTGAAGGAAAACAGTCATAGAATCATAGAATGGTTTGGGTTGGAAGGGACCTTGAAGGTCATCTAGTTCCAACCCCCCTGCCACGGGCAGGGACACCTCCCACTAGACCAGGTTGCTCAAAGCCCCGTCCAACCTGGCCTTGAACACTTCCAGGGAGGGGGCAGCCACAGCTTCTCTGGGCAACCTGTTCCAGTGTCTCACCACCCTCACAGGAAAGAATTGCTTCCTCATATCCAAATCTACCCTCTTTCAGTTTAAAATCATTACCCTTCGTCCTATCACTACACTCCCTGATAAAGAGTCTCCCCCATCTTTCCTGTAGGCCCCCTTTAAGTACTGGAAGGCCGCTATAAGATCTCTCTGGAGCCTTCTCTTCTCCAGGCTGAACAACCCCAACTCTCTCAGCCTGTCCTCATAGGGAAGTGCTTCAGCCCTCTGATCATCTTCATGGTCTCCTCTGGACCCGCTTGAGCAGGTCCATGTCCTTCTTATGTTGGGGGCCCTAGAGCTGGACACAGTACTGCAGGTGGGGTCTCACGAGAGCAGAGTAGAGGGGCAGAATCCACTCCCTCAACCTGTTGGCCACACTTCTCTTGTTGTAGCCCAGGATACAGTTGGCTTTCTGGGCTGCGAGTGCACATTGCTGGCTCATAGTCAGTTTTCCATCCACTAATACCCCCAAGTCCTTCTCCTCAGGGGTGCTCTCAATCCTCTCATCGCCCAGCCTGTATCTGTGCTTGGGATTGCCCTGGCCCATGTGCAGGACCTTGCACTTGGCCTTGTTGAACTTCGTGAAGTTTGCACAGGCCCATCTCTCAAGCCTGTCAAGATCTCTCTGGCTGACACCCCTTCCCTCCAGCATGTCAACCACACCTCATCTTACCACATCAAAATAAATAATTTCATCTCTTTGCTGATTAAATTGATACTTTCCTATTATGTATACTGATTTCATCAAATCAGAGCTGACTTATTATAAAAATTTGGACCAGATCTCATTACAATTGCTTGGTAAACTTTGTGTGCAAACAGAGCAGACTTCCCATTGTAAATGTAAGTGCTGGTTGCAGTTTTCTGAAACTAACAGTTATTAGAAGGAAGTCTGATAAGGCAAAAATGTAAATGAAAAGGTGAAGTTATTTAAAAACATATCAGTAGATGTCCCCAAAGCTGTAGTTCTTCTGCCAGAAGGCAGCGCTGGCACTCCCAACAACCAACAAAGCTCTAAAACAAACAAGCACACACTGTAGCTATGAAGAGAGATCAAAGTAATAATAAAAAATATTTCATAACAAAGGAACATGACACTGCACATAAAACTGTAAAGGTATCTATGAAAAAATCTATTGCCAACAGTGCCAAAGATTATAATATACACTTCAAACACTTTAGAGAATAAAGATGTCTTGATACCAGCATGTCTATTATTGATATGTTTCTGGGATGGATTACATTTTCAGTAATGTTTTGTCCTTTCTTTTCTTTTATTGTTCTGCATTAAGCAGGAATAACCTTTGTAAAGAGAAGAATGAAAAATCACACATTGAATGGAATCATTTTTCCTGTGTAATTAAAAAATGCAATATATTATAATTCTACTGGGAAAGCTTAAATGGGTTTGATGACTAAAGATGACTAAAACAGCATTATTATACGTGATCTGCAATCAGGGCAAAGAAAAATCTCATAACTGAATCACTTAAAGAAGGTAGGATAACTGTGAATGGTTACCTCGAGTGCTACAGCATTCAACAGCAAATGCAGTAGAAGGCAAGGGAGAGTTTCAGAGTTGCTGCCAGAGCATTTCTCAGGCAGACAGAACTACCAACCAGTTACATTCCAACAAGAAATCTCCATTTACTGTGCAATGTTAAGATCAGTGGAGTTGCCACAAGTCAATGGCTGCTGGATGAAATTCTATCCATGAAATTATTTTCCATTCCCTCTGAATGAGTGGGTGGTACTGTGCAATGAAGATGGATAGAAATAGCAAACCCACAAGCAGTGTTAGATGTAACACAGCTCACGACCTGGTACAATTTTAACATTAAAATGACTAACCTTTAGTAAGAAAGCCAGTGTTGATTTTTTAAGTAGCTACATTATACTCTTTTATATTCTTATCTATTCCTATATGAGCTGTCACTTAGCTTGTCACTTGTACATGACATTATATGGCTATACACAGAAAGTCAGGAGAGAAGATACCAGTACTGTGAACAATCAGTTTCTGATTCCCTTTGTTTCCTAACACAGGGAGGACTAGTATTCAAAGGTGGAGAGCATACTCTTAAGTGGGAAAGGACCGTCCATAGGGACCACTTTGTCCAGAGGAACACACAACCTCTAGGAGGATTTTGAGATTGAGTGGAAAATGAGGAGGATTAGATGTTAGTGATGGGGTGTCAGGATTCAGATTAATAGGGATATAATTCTCTGAGGAGGGAAAAGCACAGCTCCTTTTAGTCTAATCACTGCATTGTGCTAAAGAACCAAACCAGCTGTGCTTGACCTCTTTTAAGGACAAACGAGCAACACTCCTTGCACAACTGCTCTTCCATGACATGTCTTCCTTCTTGTTTTATCAGTTTAAGTGATAACAAGGTAGCATGGGAAACCATTCCCAGGTCATAAGTGTAACATTTTCCGCAGATGTAGATTTGTAATAGTTTATGCTAGACTCTGCAGTATTGAATTTTATTGGCTTCACGCCAGAGTTTGATAAGGATCCAAACTTGTTATATGGAGAGTAAGAGCTACCTCCTTAAAACAGGCAACAGTTTAGATTGCAACAGAAAAAATGGGTAGATGTCAAACTCTCTATCAGAAGTTCAGACCTGACCCTTGTTAGGGAAATACTGATTTGCCAAATGGAAATGCAGAATATGTCTCGAGTGGAAAGCCAAAGTACATGGTTATAAATAATATGGAAGGAAAAAGTCTACAAAACACTAAATGTCAAAAGGAAAAGGATGCTGAAAAAGACAGAACATCAGTGATATGAAAGCTGTTTGGAAACCTTGAGAACACCCACCATCTGAGTAACACAGAAACCATAATCCAGTCAGTCACTTTGCACAGATGTGACAAAGCAAAGCATGCAAAGACATAGCTTGCTACAGTTAAAATGTGAACTTTCCTCAAGTGAAGAAAGAAGTCTGTTCACAAGATTCAGTTTAAAAACTGCAAAGTTAAGCAAATAAGTATCAAAATACAGGCAAATATAAAAAATATCTGTAAGTATCCAGAGCAGACATACCTATAAAACAAAAATTCAAAGAGAGTTTAAAATGTAACTGATGGTAAATACACAAACACTGAAACTAAGTCTAGTCCTGAGGACCATGAACTGTGAGTAAGCTACAAAGATGAATTAGCAAAATCAGTACTGTCCATTTTAAACTTGTAGGCTTCCACTGAGTGCCTAAGGAAAGTGTGTATGTCATAGACAGGATAATAACTTTGGTATAAAATCTGAACCAGACAGGAATTGGCTGATTGTACCATATGAAGATATGATCACAGGAAATGAATGTCTCACAAAGATATAGGTATGTTTTTGAGAGGATGTGGAAGGGGTTTGTTCTTTGCTTTTTCCAAGAGACCAAAATTCCATAAACCTTGAAAAAAGATAATAGGAAAAACTGCAAAAAAATCAGAAAAATGCATAATTTGTGAAACACAAGACTTGGTATACTGGCTCTCAGAGTCTAGTTACTGGACTAAAAATAGGGGACCAAGTCACCTTTTTCACTGAACCTAAGGAACTGAAAAAAAAATTGTAAAAAAAGACTTGTTCAAGTAACAGAAATGTTTGGTGAGATGACAGAAGTTAGTATCTTCAAGAAACTAAATGCATAAGTGGGATTTTGGCATTCTGGGTAAAGTGCCTTTCAAGTCCAGTTTACTAAAAGTTACCAGTTGTCAGAAATCATTTTCTTAAAATTGCTTTCTGAAAATGTTTGGTACTGGAAACATTGCAGTGTACATCATCCCAGGTGCCCATAGGTCTCAGTGGTCAAAACGTACTCCTAGGGAAGCTCTGCTAATGAGCTTTGTGAACTGGGAAACCTCAAGAAGAAATAACTTAAAATAGCAACAGCAAATCATTTGCAGAGTCTCTAGGAATTAGCAACTCCAAACATGCTAAGACCAAAGAATAGAAGAATGAATATCTCGTCCCGCTCTGCTATACAGCATGTCAAATGTTATCAGTTAATTCACATACATGTGATCAGCCATAACAATTAGCCTAAACCCCTTGCATCAATAAAAAATCATCACGGATGCCAGAGCATAAAAGGATTCAGAGTCTGTACTGGCTTTGACACCCATTCTGCATTTCTTTTGGACACAGCAAAAGATATCAAATTCTTCACAAACATTTCAAAAGGAAGATTTGGGAGCTGTGTTGCTACAGAGACATGTACTTGAATGTCTGCCTGTAACATGTGACATAAAAACATGACTACAGCAGAAGAAAATGCGTGAAGAAATTACAAAGAATATGCAAAGGCCTGGGTACAGCTGTACAGGGCTTCATTGCTTTCAATATGTGGATAATTTTAAAACCAAAATGAGACCATTTACTGCTGATATCTCACTACAGAGAAGGAAAATTTGAACAAGTACAAAGCAGGATACAAAAATGTTTGGGAAGTAGAATATTATTCTATAGTGCAAGTTTTATGCCTATCATTTCCTTTCAGAAATTCTCTCAGAAGTGTAGTTGTACCTGACACATAAACAAATGATATGGTGCAAAGCAGTGAGTGCAGATGTCTGGAAAACACCATATTTAAGGGTGATGCTGTATCATAGACACATTGGGTGGCGAAGCCAGCATTTCCCACTGCCACTTTCCCAATTTGAAAAAGGGTTTTCAGTGATCACCAGGGTCTTCCTAGAAGAACTGTGTCCACCAGAAGCCAAAAGGAGTTTTGGGATGTGTTTGCCCACACATGCTCTGACATGGTAATTGCAGTAAGCATGATGGCCAGGAGCACAGCTGCCCAGTGCAGCTGTGTGGCACTCATTCCTGTGGCACCAGCAGATCCTCAGCAGTTGGTCCATGGTGGTGTGAAGTGGGTCTGCTGATCTGGGGAGGCAGGAGGGTGTCTGTACTTCCTTCATGGATGCTGAGGAAGGTTAGCACAGTGTCAGTGCTAGCAATTGTGTATTGGGTCTGATATGATAAATACTTGTATTTACTCTGTAAGAGATGATGAAAAACATAATTAGATGGCAAGTACGTAATTCTGGTGCCTGCTTGTACTATCTGATTCAAAACTGGTTTTACTTGACCTAAAAAATCTGGGCTTTTTTCTGTTGTATAAAGAAGCATGACTTGCACATGCCACTTCAAGTAATAAACACAAAAAGCTAAAAGGGAGTACAAGAGCAGAAGTCCTGTATAACGTGGTTAATTAAAACTAAGCATATCACTGGGATTTTAATATTACATCAATAAACTTGTAGCTGTGTATTAGTTTAAAAGGCACAGAACTGATTTCTCAATAATATTCTATTAATGTAGAATCAACATGGGAAATCTTAATCATAATTTGGAAAAGGAGTATAGTAAAAGTATCACATTCATTATAAAACTGATAAACGATAAAAAAGTGCATAAATTTCATTTCATGCTTATTGTGTATTGCACTGGGAGCTGAACTGAAGTCTCTGGTTGTGATTTATATGCCACTAATAGGGTCTATTCTGAGTTATGTTTTCTGATTTATGGCCACCTCTCCCACTCTTAAACTGCAGTTGGAAAGAATTGAAACATTAGTTCTTTAAATGTATGTTTGCACATGTAGATATATTTGTTAGTGTTTAGATCAAAGATCTCCCCTTCTAATGCTGAACCAGGAATAACACAAATGTGTTCAGATTATACTATTATTTTAAATTATAAAGCATGCACATATGCATAACTGGTGGTTTTAATCTGGAAACTGGCCACTATGACAGAAGTCTCTAGTCCTACACCAGCTTCTGCATCATACCTATTTAAAGCTCAAACCTTCTTCAGGTTTCTCTGAGACAGACTAGTGTTGTGCTTCCCCTCACATCCCAATAGTATCTGTTTAAAGTGTAGACCCCAACTCTGGTGCTCAGTACTTTGAAGTAGTAGAGGGTTTTTTTGCTTGAGAGAAGGGTGCAGAAGCTGAGGTGTTATGTTCTTTCTTTAACTGAATGAGAAAACAATCTCATCCTCTTTGATGATGAATAATAAAGCATTGCTATTTGAATAGTGTTACCATAAAGAAATTTTGGCAGCTGGTGACATTCTTAAAGCAGTCAGTCATAAATTAAAGGATAAGAAAATGTTTATTCTCCCTCTTTTCCCACTGATTTGGAAACACTGGACTTCCCTGTTTATGAGTTTTTAGGGAAGAGGGGACACTTCCCGAGCTGTGTCAGATGACATTGCTCCTGCTATTCCTGCTGTTGTGCTAGTGTAGTGAGACTGTGCTGGTTTACACCAGGTGAGCATCTGCAGTGCAGCTACACTGCAGAGATGTTGTCTTCAGTAGGGAAACACCTGTGGCCTTATTAAAGCTTATTTCAGGGGATTAATCTGATTTGTTCTAGTCCATTTCCCAGGCTTCTGACAATGTTACTTGTAGACCCAGTTCTGTGAGCTCAAGGCAGACAGCTCCTTACATCAGTCTGCAGCTCTATTGTCCTACTTCACTAGCCTTTAGAATACTTAACACAATTTCCATATAAGAAATATAATTAAAATAACAGCAGAACCATTGTCTTGTGGGAGGATTTCTTGTATCCAAACCTCAACTTATTTATGCATTGCAAAATAACCATCCTAGAAGAATAGCACAGAGTGCTCAACTTTGGTCATTTTCTCATCTCGAAAGTGGCTCTAATTCCCAGAAATGACAGTCTACAACCAAGGCACCTGATTTCAGCAGCAGCAAATTATTTTAAGTTTTAATAAGCAGTTATGTTAATTAAAAGAAAGCTATGATAAAAACAGGGTTTTGCTGTTATAATGTTATGCTTAGGGAAATCCTTGTCATTAAAAACTACCTGAGAAGAATATTAATGTAGAAAATTTCAACAAATCATTACTTGTATCCTAATTAGATAGACAAAAAAGAAAAAAAAGTGCTCATTGTAGCTGGATTGTGCAAAGTATGCTTGATTTAATTAATTATCAACCCTGTTCATTAGAGTCCTCCAGGACCTTTTGTTAATAGAAACCTTGCTCTGGATGACCTCTTATTTTCCTTTCCTGCCATTTGTGTGACCCTCATTGTTCCAGTGGCAGAACAACCAAGGCACACACAGATGTAAAAAACTTCAGGAACACACTGGCACCCGTGTTCCTTATGCTAAAAGCAACTGAATCTTTTAAGCCCATGTGTTTCATCCTTGCTTCTCTTGCATATACATAGCTGCCCATGACAACTGGAGCTGCGTATGCAGAAACATTTCGGAATGAAAAGTTCATCAGTCTGGATGAACTGTGCTTTGAGAAGGAAGAAAGCCTTTCCACTGTCCGAATCACCAATGCATCTGCCGTATCAGTTACTGTGGGAGGCTAACTGTGAGCTTAAATAACCAAAAAAGTTACAGACTGTGGTAACTGTGGTGCAAGGCCAGATGCAGCTGTGACCTGAAAAGGATGACAAGATAGGGGAAAAGGAAGAAATGGCGATGGCCAGGGCATCCCTACTCTACCTAGGAAGGGAAGGATTAGGTTTCCAGTAAATCTGAGCTTGTTCATCAGTTCAAATACACCTTTGCTGAATTTTGAAGGAGGCCAGATTTATCAACAGTGCAGGATTTTCCAATTCTGACATAAATGTTGTTATTCATATCTTATAAGTTATGCAAAATTAATGACGTTCCATCATGATATACATGGGACAGAGATACTTGGAGTGCATAATTTCTGCAGCAAGCCTACAAATCATATGAGGTCTAATCATTTATTCCATCACATGCCTTTCCAATTATGTTCTGATTTTGTTTCCATTGATTGCTAAAGACCTAAAACCAAGCTTTTTAAAAGCTTAGATTTATGCTTAATTTTGTAAGAAGCCATTCCAAATGAAATTTAAAAAAAAAAAAAATCTGATCTTGGTTCGGATTCATCCTTCCAATCTTTGTCCACGGAAAACCAAGAACCTCCTGACTGTGCAGCTGAATAGGAAAAAATAATGTAATTCCCTGGTCTGCATTAACCTTGACAGAGATTTGACTTCACATTGTGACTGAATTTGAGAAAACATCCTTCTGCTCTTTTTCTCTCACAGAATAGATATATCTCCATGAAATTTGTCTTTGTAGTTCATGTATATGCATTTGTATGTGAGAAACAAATAGGATTGCTGCCTCTGACACACGAGTATACCATCTAGTATGATGACTCTCAAACACGTGCTTTCAGCACACAAAGGCTTTTTCATCTTTGTATAACTGAGCAAGCAGAGCAAATAGTAATTGCTAACGGTAGTACAGATGATTAATACAAAACTGCATGACACTAATAAGAACCAGAATAGTAAGCTACCAAAAAAATTTACCTCTTTTCAACTTCTACCAGCAGTTTTGTGATACTAATTTAACTGAATTGAAGCTGTAGACTAGTCCTTTCAGATCATTAAGTACTTTCTCCTCTTGCCAGTGCTCCATCAGAGGCCCTACTGGGGTCTAGAGTATGATAGAGGACCCACTCCTGCATGTGTGAATCAACTCCTGTAGACACCTGTGACAATTTCAGTGCACTTAAAAAGCAGGAGTTGATTCTCATGCATCTGTACACACAGTATGTTTTCCAGGGAAATGACAAACTTTAGTCCAATGAAATGTGTCTATAGATTTTTAACAAGGAAAAGATTTTATTGGAAGCAAAGAATGTTTCATGCTTTGCTGGCCTCCTCTCCTTCTGTAGCTCTTACCCCTGCCCCAAAGAAGAAGCTTCATAAGGAGAATCAGATGTCAAATGGCCTGGGTGCCTGCCATCGACCCCCATAAATTCAGAGACATCATCTAACAATGTGTAAACCAGATTTGACAATTCATGATTTAACTAGCACTATAAAAGTGGTAGTTAAATAACTAAAATATATATTTTTCCTTTTTTCCAGTTGGCTTCTTGTCCATTTTATTCTTGGCCTACACAGAATTTCCTACAAGGAAATGTACCACATGGTAGCCAACTATTAAGAATTATTGTTACTATATAGAGAGCTTTTTCAGTTTTGCACATAGTCCTTTCTGAAGTTGTACAATAACTCTGTCCATGGAATTAAGTTGAATTTTCTTGTAGTAGAATGAAAAAAAAGAAAACCTTAAACAATCACACTCATTTTTCCATGTGTTATTTTCTAACAAAAAAATATGCCATTTTCTTTCGCTACATTTTATCTGAGGGATCTCATTCTGCTTTTTTGATTTAGAGATTCAATATGGGATTTACAAAACTGGAAATGAAGACACTGAAGAAGGTTCTAAAAACTCTTTCAATGTGATGTAGTTACACAAGCTGATATTTTAGGAAGGAATACTATGTTTTCAAATTGTTCTATGACAGCAAAAGCAAATTAAATTCACAATGATTTCAATGTACTGCCACTAATCATAAGCTAGTAAAGCACCATTACATGACACGATATTAAGAATGCCATTTGTTCAGGCCAATCAATGCCCAAGTTGATATATGTGATATTTACAGCCTTACTGGCTTGTAGAGTTGCTGGGTCTCACAGTCTGAAAACATGCAAACTGTTTATTTGGAAAAAGTCAATCAACACTACCCTTGCAAATATTCCTCTATTTAATTCCTTTGCAGTGCTTTCTTAACAGTACCACTCTAGTCTTCATTCTGCAGAAATAACAAATTAATTGGCTGACAAGGAACAGCTTTCTCCGGGACATGGAAATACATTCAGCTGCCAAATAAAATACAACTTTCATCCTGTTCTTCTTGATGAACTGTTTAAGAAGCTCCTTCAAGTACTTTTCTCTTTCTTTTGATGAACACACAAATTCTTATTTTATCATTTCAAAACCCATAACTTTATGATGGTATTCCAGAATAGTATCTAAGCTTACAATTCCATACCAGTGTGTATGTATTGTATTCAGATTTCCTTAAGGTATGGAGCTGAATTGTGCTCCAAGCTGTATTGCTGCAACTCTGTTGACCTCACTGTTGTACTGAAAAATTTCTTCCAATAAAAATTGCACAAACACAGGTTGATGTTATTAAAATGGACAGTCTTAAAGAAGGTTCCAGCGTGAAACAAAAGCAAGCCAGACAAGCAAGGAGAGATTTTTTAATGCTTTCATTCACAAGTTGTCCAGGGAAAGTTATGTCTAGTGTGAACATTTATTCACTGTCTTACAAACAATTACATACCCATTGTATGTAATTATACTTGCATGTATCTTAACCTACTTCTGGGAACAAATCAATTTCCTAAATGCTTCTACATCATCTCAATCACTTCACCTGTATATTGCTACAATGAGAATATATCTACCAAAACATTCAGCCTCCAAACTAAGAACTAATTATATGAATGTGAATATATAACATATTCTTCGCTGTTTGAATTACCTGACGTCTGATCCTCAATATTCAAAGTCACTGAGTATTTTGCTTTGATATTTTTTGTGTATGATTTGGTTCTTCAGTCTTTCATATTTAGTAGCCAATCTTAGCAGATATTTAATGTTATTCACGTTAGACTTGGACCATTCACTAGGAAGCCCTGGGGACTACGTTCTGTGTGTAGATGTGTAACCATCCTGGGGAGCAGGATCCCAAGTTTGGCTTGGGATCTTCAGATGCTCAGAGTGGATTGCTAGGCTCACACAGTGGTCTTAAGTTTCCTGATGCTTCAGTGTTGGTTATATGTAATATGCATTTTTCTTATTTGCCCTTTCTAGGAATTTGTCATGATTGTTGTCTTTGGTTTGGAATTTATTATTCGTATTTGGTCTGCTGGATGCTGTTGTCGATACCGAGGATGGCAAGGAAGACTGCGCTTTGCAAGGAAACCATTCTGTGTAATAGGTGAGTGTCCCAGCTCTAGTTTATTTAAAGATAAAAATAAACAACCCCCTTCTGTTTTCCTTCCAAATGAAAACTACTGGAATCAGTACAGTAGTTTACAGTAACTGGGTGTAAATTCAGAATAGCTGTCTGCCAACTGTCATCTGCCCAAGCTTCTCTAGACATAAAATCATGAAGTCCCTAAATACCAGTCAGTCTGTGTTTCTTATGTTCTCCAAAAGACATTTTCCTATGCATGTCATACAACTGGCATGTATACTGGAAGAATGGGGCATGGGGTGCTGGTCTCACTGAAAATCACAGGAGCTGTATGCATTTAATGGACATATTACACATCTTGTATGTGCATAGATACCATGCACATATGTGCATACATTGTGTTCTCCTTACTTAACTTCTGTGATCAGATGTGTATACTGCAATAAGTTTGAAAACCAACCTATAAACATCTTCTGACAACATTGCTGCTTCCTACATTGCTGATCTCTGCATGACGGTCCAGGTATCTGCTCTGCCAGTGACTCTGTCATAGGATATAGCATACTTCTTTTACAACTGTTTCAAGAGACAATTCCTCCCCTTCTTTGCTCTAGAAATTTTCTGTGAGAATGGTGAATAGGCCCACAACCAGTCAAAACCCTATTTTGAAAAAAAATCTGCAGGAAAACAGTTTCCCAGTAAAGGTAGAAATCAAGAATGGCTAACCCAATTAATATGATAATTTCTTATTTTTCTAATGGTTTGGAGCAAATGCTTCAGGATATCAACATCCCAACTTCTCTCTCAACTTTCCTTTTCTCTCCAGCCTTTAATTTCATCTGCCTGTATCTTAAATTAAAGAGTTATGCAGTGTCCTGTGGCATAGCAGATCGGTGCACTGGTTTGGGCTAATGTGTAAAGCAAGCTTTTGCCTTCTGCTTCATTCCCCGGTAAATCCACACCTTCTGCCACTGAGGAATTTGTGCAATGAAAAAAGGGTATTTAGCAAGAAGTGCATGAGTAGGTGGAAAGGCATCACAGACTGTCTCCCCCTTGGAAAGAATCACCCCATCTACTCTATTTTATGACACTGTGGGAGAGGAGAAAGTATCAGGATTTGCACTTGTTTTGTTCAGGCAGCAGAGGAGGTGGCTAGGTACCTTACCCAACCCCACCTGGTGCCAGGTCACATGCTTGCCCCAGAGTTCCCGTGCCTAGCTGAAAGTGAAAAGAAAACTCAAAAATCTTCCCAGCCTTTACCAGCCACCTGTCAAGGGAAAGCTAGAAATTCAGACATTCACTCTCCCTGGCATCAACAAACACAGCTGCCCTCCTTAACCAGACTTACCATTATTCCAAGATTTTGTGGTGCACCTGAAACTTAGTAGTGAGGTTTTGTCAGCACACAATCATAAGAAAGCACCAGACTATTAATTTAGCAAAATTAACCTACTTCAGCCATTTAGAACTTACTAGAAACATACAGACCTTTAAAGAATTTGAACTTACTAGAAGCATTTGACATCTCCGAGTGGTTTGCTGCTCTTCCGAATGCCATTGTATGGAAACACTAGCAGTTTGTTCAATTCACCTTTCGTTTCTCCTCCCTTTCCTGTCTCCATTCAACTGGCAAGTTTTCTGCCAGTGATCAACTTCATTCTGATGTGTTAATTCCCAGCAAAAGTGAATGGAAGAGTTCTTCCTTGTCCAAAACGCTGCATGTTATTATGGGGTGACTGATGTAGATTTTCCCCCTTTCCTTTAAACAGCTCATAGCTACCCTCCTACTGTTTGTGAAATAGTTCAGGCGGGTCTCCTGACAGGAGCCTTGGTGAGTGTTGGGATTTACTTCACTTGATTGTGTTTTTTCCTCCTTTCTCTGGAGTTCACCTGCTCTTCTTGTTGCACCTGTGTTCATGTAGACAATCTCTAGCCTTAAAAGTATCTTTAATTTTGTCCCCCTTGCAACTCCATCATTTGCTAGCAGAATTAATTTGTAGCCAACTGTCTTTTGCTTATGGATGTCTTCCTATGCTAGTTCTTGCTATGCTGGTTCACTGGATGAAAAGGGAACTTTGTTCTGCAGTTCTGCAGCTACTAGTGTAGCTTCTGGGAACTAAACCAGTAGCTTGAGTTTCTCGCCATTAATTATTCTGTGTCTCTCTTCTCCTGACTGATTTTTGTCCATTTCTAGACTTCAGCATTCCTGAAGGGAGTTTCTGATGCTCAGTATCTCTTCAGATTTGATCTTTTGAGGAATAACCTTTAGCAAATCATCTTGCATCTCTTGTTACATAAAGTACTATTTGCCTGACACTTAGGCTTTGCAGTCATGGCAAAGTGTGCCCTAGCAGGAAAGGCCAATAGGCTGTATTAGCTAGAGCACCATCAGTAGATGAACACACATGATTATATCCCTTTCCTTGGCACTCATTAGACCACATCTAAAATACTGTACCTCATTTTCCTCTTCCAACACCATACATGAAAGATGTCAATAAACTGGAGTAAGTTCAGTGAAGGCCACCAAGATGATCAGTGCTGGAGAAGTTGCCCTGTGAGAATAGGCTGAGGGACCTGCGCTTCTTCAGCCTGGAGAAAGGATGGCTTCAGGGGAAACTCAGTGAACTCAGTGCTATAGTCTCCTTAAAAGCACATGGTCAGTTTTGGCCTATTATTTTTCATGCATTTGTTTAATTATTTACTTAGTCGTCCATTCAGTTATTCTTTCTGCTTATTGTTACAGTGGAAAAATAATATTTTTGAAGACTTAGACTGTTTATTATTAATTAAAATTACTATATATCTCTAGCAAATCTGTTCTCTGTTTATTTTTGTGATCAAACACAAATCACATAGGGGAATGGCCTAAGAGCTAGTAATAATAAATCTGAGGATTGCCTGAAGCATCACATTCAGACAGCCTTTATTTTTTCCCTAATAACCTAATAACCAGAAAAAATTTATTCAGGGCGAAAGCTCTGTGCTTACATTAGTGTGTCTACGATGTCACTACCCTGACAAATTAGTTCATCAAGCATCGCTGTATGCTACCAGGTTAGTAATGATATCTATAAAATTAGTTGACAGTTTTGTACCCTTGTTTAGTTCTGTAAAAATGAGAATAGTGTAGTTTTGTATTTTGTTCCATGCCAGGAGTTACCTGCCATCCCTCATTTTCTCTGCTTGTATATGAGCTTGTGTGTGTAATGTAAAGGGCATACCAACATACCCTCCCATGTACTTAATGTACTTAAAGATGTACTTCTGCAAATCCTAAACTTCCCAGGCATATCAGTTTGAAGCTTGGCTGTTAACACTGCAAGCAATGTTGCTGTGTTATACTGTGCAGAAGAATAGCGATCCAGGCACCGCATGGATCCTAACTGCTGCTTCTGGGGGCCAGGGACACCAATGCTCAGGAAGAACGCTGTGTTCTGCCTGTGCCTTAGGAGAAGCTGCGCTCTGTGAAGATCCTCAAAATAAAAGAGGACATGTCTGCTAATGAGGAAGAAAGTATGGCATCCCCTCCCTGTCAAGCTATTCAGGGACACTGAAATAAATGGAGAATACATTGTCCTTTCTCTGGCAATGGGCCTCCTAGATGGTTGCATATGACCTGGCAAAATTAAACTTCTGGTCACTGTCCTGTGCATATGAGAGGTTTTACCATCACAATGAAATCTCAGTCTGTGAGGGTGGCTCCCATGCAGTGGCACATGATAAAAATAATGAGGAATAATAAATAACAAGCTGTGGGTCAGAAGAGTAAGATCCTGCCAGTCTCACCTGCGTGTCTGAAGTCTGCTAGGCTTTCAGAGGAACTTCTTTCTCTCCACTGACTCTGTAGGAGACTTTAGGATGCGAGGAAGCCCAGCAAAGGCAAGAGCACATGAGCACACTTCCCTTTGAATGCTGGAAGCAGTGAATTTTAGTGCCTGAACTTTATGCGACTAATAGATTTAAATTGGGGTTTGAAACTCTGATTTCAGAATTTTTTCAACTTGAATTTGAGCCCACTTCTAGTAATATAACATTTCTTCAGTGCAACTAGACTTCCTGGTGGTCCAGCCCAGTGAAAGATTTCATGTATTTCAGTTAGTCCATTAGCAGTTTCCCCACAGCTGCTTCTATTTTACCTCTAGTCAAGCTACAGCATGATGGAAATGTCACAAGTTCAAATTCTGTTGAGGCTGCAGAATGAACAAATTCCCAACAGGAAGCTTAAGTCCATTATCTGTAATCAGGCTCTTGAACTTCATGGCTGGCAAACCTCTTTTCAGAGCATTAAGTGATAGCAGCGGCTGTTGCATATTACTGGATCTATTTTTCATTAATTAGAGTGGTAATGAACGATCATATGGCACTTTTGTGAAACCTTTATAAACAAATCTGTATCTAGTGTGTTACAAGATCTGCTGAACCTTTAATTTTAATTAATTCAATATATTTATGTAATGATATGCTGTGTGTCTGTCACCTTGGTATTTAGACACATTATATAGGCTAAATACAGACAGATAGTAAATCTGCTGCTCATGATAAACAATATAAACAGCCCCTTTCCAGTATAATTTGAACTCTAAATAACCCAGCAATGGTCTGTAATTAAGTATATCCTTGACCAAGGAGACACATCTCACATCACATCTCATTATAAATCTCAACAAGACCAAGTTCCAACAGGAGCAAATTCCATGCTGGGGGACTGATATAACTCAGTACCTGCACTAAAATGTTTAGCGATTCCTAATTCAGTTCACTTTTGTTAGAAAGTGTCCTAAAGTCAAATGCCACAGTCAAATAATTGAGAAATAAGGAGGTTCTCTGTCCATACTCACCCAGGTTCTGTAAATGATTTATGAAGTCTTTCAAATTACTGATGTTCTCATATTCTAATCTCAGACAATATACTGTAGTATAATTACAATAATAATAATAACTTACTATTATTAAATACTATGTATTCTAAAATATTATATATTATAAATGTATATTATAGAACTTCCAGTGCTGCTTATGAGCCACAAGGTTTCAGTGACCTGGAAATGTACAGTAAGAAGGAGGTAAGGAACTGACAGTCCAAGAAGCAGTCAACATTTTCTAGTTTTAGAATTTATATGTTCAGTTTTGCTCACATTTTTTAGGGACTGGCTTTAAACTTATTGCTACTGAAAATGCCCAGTATATGAAGATTCTTATAGAAATACCTTTCTACCTGTCTTTATTCAATTGGAGATGTTCATATCCTACCTTACTACACTGAATCCCCATCGTATCCACAGACAGGCTTGTGCCAAATTCACTTATCTGCCTACCTCAGCATATGGAGTCTCAAAAGCAGTAAAATAGTTGATTTGTTTTTCAAAATTTATCATTCCTACCATCTAAAAACATGATATTTTTAATGAAGTGAATAACATGTCAGACCCTAACTGTTATGCAAGGAAATGCTCAGCTTTCTTGGCTTCTTTCCAGATGTTGTGCTGCAGATCAGCTGCTTCGGTGTGCGACATTCCTTGTACCTCCCATCTCAGATCATTGTCAGCTCTTTCCTGTAGCTCCTCTGTGAGAGCAATTTCTGCTTCATTGGCTGTGCAAATTTTGCATTTGCAACAGCAAATTATGCTCTCCAGGCAGAAATCTGAATTGTTTAGGAACATTTCCATATTGGTCCAAAATAGCATCCTATTAGACTAGCTGTTTTCTATTGGACATAATCCTTGGCATATGTGCAGCCTCTCATGGGACTGTGATATCCCTATCTTGTAGTACTGTTTTATTTCAAAAGTCACTTTCGATGTGTATTCTATTTTACTAACATGCCTGTACTTACTTAGGGGTGCATGTTAACATAAATTTCAATGTTAATGCCTTGGTGTGGTACATTAGACAACTGGCAGTCTGACTATTTGAGCCATGATTAACTACTCTTGCAGGTGTTAGTCAGTCAAATCATGCTTTCTCTCATGGTGTTCCAGCCTCACCCCTGTCAGCCTAAATGAAGAATTTGAAGAGGTCTAAGTGGAGTTATTGGCTTGGCATATACTGCAGGAATCTTTCTAGAATGGTTTGAAAGTGCTATGCAACTAGGGGAAACGTAGTGATAAATTATATAGAATAGAATAGAATAGAATAGAATAGAATAGAATAGAATAGAATAGAATAGAATAGAATAGAATAGAATAGAATAGAATAGAATAGAATAGAATAGAATAGAATAGAATTTCAGTTGGAAAGGACCTACAACGATCATCTAGTCGAACTGCCCAACCACTTCAGAGCTCACCAAAAGTTAAAGCATGTTGTTAAGGGCATTGTCCAAATGCTTCTTAAACATTGACATGCTTCGGGCATCAACCACCTCTCTAGGAAGCCTGTTCCAGTGTTTGACCACCCTCTTGGTAAAGAAATGTTTCCTAATGTCCAGTCTCTAGGGTGATCTACCTGATCTACCTGATCACCCTAGGTATTGTATTGTTGGCAACTACCTCATTCATGTTTTTCTGTAATAATTACACTTTTACTGATCCTTGTCCACAGATCACTTTGTTCCTTTTATGTTCACCCTGCAGCATACAATAGCAGGCAACATGATGCTGTCTTATATCTGCAGTATGTCTTTCCATCTCTTTGGTGTTTTTAGTTTATAATTATTACTCTTATGCCTGTTGAATGTTGTGACTTTATTGCTTTCTTTGCTGAAGACTGGTTTATTTCTGTTCAGGTCATCTGTGTGTGAGTGAGGTCTCCAGAAAAAGGGTCATAGGTGCAGTCAGTTAAAAACAGCGGCTTCATTTTGCTTGGCTGTATCATCATTTAGAAATAGGCATTTTGAGTTGCTTTAGAGATAGTGTTTGTTTCTTCAAATGCAGTTTTTTGCTATCTGCTCAGCTTTAATTTGTTAACTGGCAATGCTGAGTTTAAAACACAAGCTTTGCCCACTGTTACATTCAGTATAGTCAAATAGATTGCCAGGTGTCTTCATCCAGCCTTGCAACTATCGTATTAGTGATCACAAAGCTTGAAAAAATTCAGTTTCCACAGACGTTTCCATTCTTTTGCGTCCATTCAGAGAACTGCATGTTGCCACCAGCACTGCTGAAGTGGCTGATGGGCGAGTAGTCCAGTGGGAATTGCGGGAAATCTCTATTTTTATGATCATGCCTCAAGTGGTTACACTCCAACTGTTACATTAAAAAAAGACTTGTGTACAAGAAAGTACAGGTTTTTTTAATTCCTTCTTTTTACAGCTGCTGTGTTAAATACAGCAATTAGGAAGGATTTGACAATGTAACAACATTATTACACTGTGTAACAGAGTTACAGTGTTTATATCTGACATTCAATATGGCTAAGTAGAAATATTTGCATATTTCCAGGTGGCAAATTGGGCATGTTCTGCAAATTTTAATTTCCTCCCTTCCTTTCCCACACTTAGCACTCTAAGCACCAGGCTTCCATCATCTGTAGTCTCCTCTTGAAGAAAAATTACTTTTTTTTACCTTTAAGCTTGTACTGGTAACTCTCAAAAGTGAGGATCTGACCTTTCCGCTGATAGATGATATCACTGTCAATAACAGCTCTGAGGAAGGTGTCCACCAGATCGATTTTGCATCAACCTATGTAAGCTCCAAAATGGTGTAAATGCTTATTTGAGTCTGGTCTAAGCTGTCCCTGCCACAGAAAGAGGCAGCTCCAGCCATGTGCTGCCACCCTTGTGCCACCGGGCCCAGGTGCCCCAACGCATGTATGCAACCACCTTGGGAGCAGCCAAGGCAAAGGCAGGGCCCCTTCAGCCCCGGGGCTCCCCTTTGTCAGCCCAGCCTGCTCGTGAGACCCTCACCCTAGGGACTGCTTCATTTCAGTTGAAAATGTCATGAGGCAAAGTGTAGATGTTGTCACACAGAATGGCATCATCTACTGTATTTAAGATCTCATTTTGGGATTGCCTCTTGTTGGGTTTGTGAGAGTGCTACCAGATGATGGTTTTTTTCCCTCTGGGACAAGCACTGAAAAGAACTACTATTTCTTTCTTCACATCTCCCACACGAGAAAGTCTCAAGGGTGGCTGCAAGGTGCCCCACACTAGTATTCTCCAAAACATAAAAAGCTTCTTGCTGACACAGTAGTCCTTCTTTGGCTATCCACCCACAAACTGCAGGTGGGATAGCAGCTGAGGGTAAAGAGCGGCTGGAGATCTCTGGTTCTGTATCATCTGAGTAAACTCTGTATTTACAGAAACAGAGGAATCCCAGGAGGCACTCACACTGACTGTGCAGACATTCAAAATAGTTGCGTAGGTTAGGAATGCAAGTTCTGGTTTTAGGCAGCGGGGAGAGGTAGATGCCTCCAGAGGATGGCTCAGAAAACTTAAGGTAGGAATTCATCTCTTTCAGACAACACTGAGGGACCCCTGTTCCTGCCTTCAACACCTGCACTAGATAACTCAGCTAGATACTGGATACCTCCTGTTTCCCCCCACCCTGTGAATTTGAGAGCAGATTATTAATACTGTCTCTTCCCTCTCCACCTACAAACAGACATTTTCTCTTCCTCAGAGACATGCTTTTCTCTCCCCTGCTCTTTTCAGCATCTTTACTTTTCAGTTTTTGCCTGTCCACTTTCACCCTCACATCCAGGATTTTTATGCTCCCACGTTTTTTTGGCCTTTCCACTCTCATACCGCTGCATCACCTTCACTTTATGAACCTGGGAATGTGTTAGATGGACACTTCCAGACCCCCTGCCTGTCTGCCCCTCCCTGAGATTTTAGAGTATGATTGAAAAGGTCATCAAAGTACAGGCTCCTGCCTATAGACTCCTACCTGGGTGGTTACAAAGACCCAGCACAGAGATAGCACTGCTTCCCCTGCCGGGCTGGATCACGTAGGAGCCTTGTTTGGTGACTTTCTACACGCTGACTAGTGCCAGATACCTCTAAAAAAGGTGTTAATACCTATAGCCCAAATAGCTAATCACACAATATTTTTATTCAGACATTGGGTAATTAGTGACTGACTCATACAGGAATTTGGATCCCCTGAAAAATCTAATTTCAGCAATTCAGGGAGAAACATCCAATCTTGTCTTTCATTTTCCCTGGTTATCCCTTTATATCCCGTGGCAATGAATTTTACAAGTTAAATGCATGTTGTATTTCTTTTTATCAGATTTAAATTGTCTTTTGATCTCACTTTTATAAGAAAGGGTAAATAGGAGGCATCCAATAGATCTTCTTATCTTCTGCTAGTTTGCATACCTCTATCTGCCATCTCATATTTGTCTTCTGACTAACCGCTCCTAAATTATTCAGCTCTTTCTCCATACACAAGTCTTGCCATGCCTGTAGTTATTTTGCTTTTTTTCTTGCTGATAACTTTGTGGTTTTCTTGCAGTCCGAACTAATGAGCCTCTTTATTCATCAAGTGTGTGTGTGTGACTATCCCTCCTGCTGCCTTTCCCTCCAGAAATCTGCAGGGTTTTTTCTCTTCATAACAATAGCCTTTTTCACTAAGGTCTACTATCATCCAGGAAAAAGCCTCAGACATAGTAAAGTGACTAACACACCTTCTTTTCCCAGGGCTTGTAAGGCACAAAACAGTTACTGGGCAGAATAAATAAAGATTTATGGGAAGGATCTGTGTGTGTTACTCGTGGTTTGTTTCTTTGGTTGGACACAAACTGGGTTGGTGAACACTGGGTCAAAGATACAGTTTTAAATGTATTTCTGTCAGCCTTTCTTAAAGCCAAATAAAACTCCTACTGAATAAATAGTGCTTTATTCCTTCTGGCAGGTACATATTCATAATGTTAAAGATCAATTATTGGAAGAGGCTAATAAAGTATAAATCCATGAAAGGCTTGCAATTGAACTTAATCTTAGCTTGCAGGAGGCCCTTAGATTTTTAAGATTTATTGAGCCAGCTGTTAATAATATAAAGATGTTTGCTGAGGACTTAGTCCACATAGAGTGTGTACTCTACAGGGCCATGAACTTTAATTGCTAACAGTACAAGGACAGGTGAAATGTTCCCATTAATGTTGTTATTGTTATCCAGACTGAATAAAAAATGGTAACCATAACTACAATTTAAAATTCAGTATTTGTTGAGCTATTGTGATTCTCAGCCCACATAGAAATATTTTGCTATCTACAACAAAAGGTAAAATGACGTTATTTTGATATATTTGTCATCATGGCCTGCAAGTGTGCTAATTTTACACAGAAACAGTGTACCTGTACTTTTAGTACATTGGCATAGTAATGAGTAACATCAGTTGTTCCATTCTTGGGGATGGAATTAGGATCTCATTATAAACCTTGATTAAAAAATGACAAAATAAAAATCTGACCCATCTTCCTCCTTCTGGAATTTCCTAAGGGAATATGTAGTTTTCAACATCTAAAAAATACCCAGTATTGACTTTTTGAAAATATTTCTTGGTTTTCTGTTTCAAAAATTGTTTAACCTACTGAGTCCAAATTTGTTGTATTTGATTAGGTTTACCAACAGGTGTCTTTGACTTGTTCCCAGTTTTGTTTAATTTCGTTTGGGGGCAACATACAACTGCATTATATGGTAAAGAGCTTTACTTAAGGTGTAGTGAAAGCATCCTAAGTGCCTGTGAAGAAAGGGAGTTACTGGTGCTTCTTGGAGTCTTCACGGATAGAGGAAACTGGATAGTTCTCCTTGACACAGAAAGGCTATACAGCTCCTTTCTGTGGTTGAGGCAAGAAATCTTAAACTAATCATTTTTCATTAGGATAGGCTGAAGAAATATGCTAAATAAGCATGAGACCAGCTTAAAAACAAATGTTTAGCAGAAGGGTGCGTGAATTCAGTTTTAGGTGACAGGTTTGGTTTATGGTCCCCTGGACCACTTTGCTTTGCAGTGTGTGTCTCTGTGTGTGTGTGTGTGTGTGTCTGTGTCTGTGTCTGTGTGTGTCTCTGTGTGTCTGTGTGTGTGTGTCTGTGTGTGTCTCTGTGTGTCTGTGTGTGTGTGCGTCTGTGTGTGTATGTGTGTGTGTGCTGAGGGTCAGTGGCAGGGATTTGCATACTTATTCATCCTGTTTGATGTGCCACAGAGGAGGAGGCTGATCTGCCACCATATCGCATTTCACCTCTTACTGCCAACCTCAGCCAAGCAGACACTCTCACCCCAGCTCAGGTACATGCTGGAGTGAGACCCACACTGGGGTGCAGGGGTACCTCCAGGTGCCAGGGTGAGGTCCCACACAGCTTGAGCCTGAGCTGAGGCTCAATGTAGTCTGCTCTAGCATGGACAGGGTCTCCAGTGACGTGCCATGGGGTACATCCCCCTTTGCATACAGCTGCTTTGCAGAAGAGACCTTGTCCCCAGCGCTGGACTCGGGGGGCTCTCATCAAATCTGGAGTTTCAGCGACAGGACACAGTGCTGCAGCTAATCCTCGCAGTGTTTGCAGTTATAAAACCCTTGAACTGATCTCCTAAAGCATGCTTGCAGTTTAATGCAGAGTTTATTTTCCATGGCACTGAAAATACATGAAACGTAACCTATTTTATATTATATTGTGTTGTGGTTTAACACCAGCTGGCAACTAAGCACCACACAGTAGTGCTTTTATAATATAAATACATATGTATTTTATATTCTATATTATTTCATTATTATATATTATATAGGTTTTATATATCATGTAAATAATGCTATATATTATTTTATATGCATGTTTTAAATTTTAATGTAATTTATCTTAATTTTAATTCCTAACATTTTCTCTATGCCAGAAAAGATAGCTTTACATGTTGGTGAGCTGCTTTTCTAAATAGACCCACTTTGGCTATACAAAATTAACATGTATCCTAGAAAGAAGATGTCTGTATTTCCAAGGAGGTCACACTCATTTCACAGTAAAATATTTTGCTTACTCAGATGATTTCAATACATTGCAAATGAAAACTATAGACAGAGAGAAGGGTTCAAGATGGTTCATCTCTTTTGATCTCTTCACTGGAGTGTTGCTCAGCTGATGAGTAAGAAAAATCCAAGTTTCTATGCACAGATCAGATTTAGTGGACTCCTTAGACCTGGAGTCAGTGACTAATGTAGCCTTTTTGTATTGTTAGAAGAAAAAAAAGTCAATAGCATAGAAGTAGTAACCTCTGGATTTTCCACTTCAGTGCCTAGATAGTATTACACATTTTTTATAACTTCATGTGCCACTGCCATACATCCCTATCTTTCTATTTTTCAGCAGCAATAAAAGTCAATTTTCACACTCCTCTGTGTTTATCTCTGTGAATTATCTTGATACACAAA
Organism: Strix uralensis; assembly: GCF_047716275.1. Taxonomy (NCBI): domain Eukaryota; kingdom Metazoa; phylum Chordata; class Aves; order Strigiformes; family Strigidae; genus Strix; species Strix uralensis. Next base: position 34,897,069 of record NC_133974.1, read on the forward strand.
ACTATTTCACTTTCCGACTTCTAAAAATACCAAGTTGTTTTGCATCTTGAAAAAAGATTACAAAAGGAAGCGAAATCACCAGCTTGTTTTGCCTGTAATGACAATTAAGATGGTTTCCATCCAGAGGGTGTTATATATTTGAAAACACAAAGACCTTTTGGCTGGAGTGACAACAACATCTGCAAAAATCAAACAGCGTCATCAATCCCAAGAATTTCCTGAAGATATCCTGCCAATTACTTTTACTAGTAGGTGACGATTAATCATAACCTGTCTGGCATCTGAGCAGAGAGATGCAATCCCTGACCAGAAAGAAAAGCTATATTCAGACATAGCTGAAAGAAAATTTTGCCAGGACTCAAGATGCTGAGCACATATTTATAGTATATATTTTTAGTATATGCAAAACTCAGATTATCTCATATTGCTTAGGGTTTTTTGTTGTTGATGGTGGTGTTTAAGCTTTTTTTCTCTGTATAATTGAGGCCTTATTGCTGTAAATCTGCTCAGCTTTTTGTGGGAGGTGCCGAATTTAGCTTCCTGCCTCTCGCAAATTACGCTAGAGATCTTCAGGTGATATAATTCAATGGATGACATTAAACTGTTGGGGTTTTTTTTATAGGCGGAGAATAATGCTTGAGCATATTATATTTCAGAGAGTGAATTCAGGTGACCTCAAAAGACCGTATGTCTCCAGAGTGGTCTCTAAAAATCCAGTTTTCAAGATTTGACAATATTGCACATACTGAATTGTATTTTATCAAGAAATAGTTCTGCTTCTTCCAATGGGATAATTTACAAAATATTATAACATCCATCATCTTTCTAAATATGGTAATACTGATCATCTCTCTGTTCAGAGATGTTTAATCCTTTAAAAAAAATTGAGTTAAGATTCTGGATATTTTAAAGATAAAAGTATTGAAAATTCTTGGTTTCTGGGGTAAATACTTATGCGAGGTCACTGGAAGTTCAGCCCATATTAGACCAAATTTTTCTGCCATAACTATGTGAAATATCCCACTGATTTCATAGCAAGGGGACTATTCACAGAGCAAAGGAACTGCCACCTGGTAAAAACATTACAATTTGCCTCTTTTCAAATTAACTGTTGCAGCATACTCTAATCATGATTTTTATTCTTTGCCCTCTTGAACTGGTAGAGGGAAGTGTTTAATCCCTTGTTTGAAGCTAAAAGCATTTTTGCAGCCAGTTATGATGAAATGACCTTTTCCATTCTATGACTTTTCTCAACAAGTGCTCAAGGAATAATGATACAATTATTTCCCTCTCTGAATACCCCTCTATTAGGGTATTCAGAAGCCTTAAACTCCATGAATGTCTTTTTCTTTTCTTTTTTTTCCTTTTTAGCTAGCCCACAGGAGCATAAAATACACCAATGCCAAATATGTTACCAGGCTGTGCAAAAAGGCTGCTGTTCCTATAGATAAGTTTGTATAAACAGATCTTTTCTTTTACGAATCTGAAAAAAAGCAACCTGATTTTTACGTACTGATGTATGGCCTAAATCACGTGTTGATCATCAGGCTATACTTTAAACTGCTTTAAATTGCCAATTTATATCGGTTTAAGATAGAGCCCATTGAATATATTTTTGTTGTCATGTTTCTGTAGTGTGACACACTCAGATACAGTGCTCCAGAATGTGTGTTGTGTTAACTTTGGGCTGTAGTGTCCAATTGAAATGCAAAGTACTTTTTTGCATTGATTAGATGATACCCTCCGGTTCCGGACAGCTAGCTGTGGAGATTATTGTAGACAAATTAAAGTGAGTTCTGAGAATAGCAATAAACATGATAAAGCTTCTGGAAGGACTGATATACAAAGAGATATTAGAAAAACTAAAATCCTGGTCATTCCCTCTCTTCCACCACTCACACTTCCCAGTGATTCCCAATAGAAAGTTGTTAATTATTTCTATGTAGTTGTTGTTGTAAATCTGGATTAAAATTTATTTAAAATCCTCAGTGAGTGAGAATAATTGCTCACTGTGCTGCAACAGGCATGCATAACCTGTGCCATGGTAAGCAGATGGAGCCAATGTCAAAGCACCCTTGGTGCTCTTAGTCGATTATGGAGCTCAGTGGCTCTATAACACCACAGAAGCAGAGTGCTGGTTTTTTTCAATACTAACTTTGAAATTTAGGATAATGAACTGTCCTGAGAACTATTCATAAGAAATGACCACTACAAGCCATGTCTTTTCTCTGGGTCATAGATAACAACTCTAGCCCAAAATTAGACCTCAGAAGGACAGCCTAAGGGTAGCCTAAATTTGGTCATATGGTTGCCAGTTAATTTCCTTTGTGAGTTAATACAGCAGTAGGCTAGATAAACCACACTCTTGAGATTTTCTGCTTATTCCTGCAGTTTTGGGGGCAGATGTGTCCTACTCTTGTGCTCGCTTGTTGTCTCTGTGTACTCTTCTGTAGCCAGAGCAGACACAGTATTGACAGCCATTGCAGTTTCCTGCGTGTTCTTAACAAGAATGCGTAAACTTGGAGAATTTTCTGTGAATTTATAGCAAACACTATTTTGATGATATAGTGATGACCCTGAAATGAATAAATATTGTTCATTTTCTATTCAGATAAAATCAGAGAAAAAAAAATCACAAGATTCATTTAACCTGTATTGGCCTAAAGTATCATTTTTATTTAGAAGGAAAGGATGTTCCAACACATCAGGATTAAATGCGGGCAACAGGAAATCTTATACACTAAGACTTCGAAGAATATGAAAGAGAGAAAGATAATGTAGGTTTGAGTATTAGTTTGAGCATGTACATAAGCTTTGAGCAGGTGAGAGATTGTTATTGATTACATTTCCTAATATCATTCTGACATTCTTTCTGTAATTTTAGAGATTGTCCTGGTGGTACCTCAAGGATTTGGGACATTTTGCAATATCCAAGTAATGCTTCTGTGTTCACTCTTTTACCTATATCATTGGGTCCATTAGCATGATACCTTTAAATACTATAAAATCTCACAACATTCAAAAAGTTCATAGTAGGAAAGTTACATTGAAAAAGTTGTTAGAAGTAAAACAATCCATTATGATGATTTGTGATGCCTCTTTTTTTATCATTACTAATCTCCCAGTCACAGAGTTGCCGTTAGAAGTGTTTATAGCTTAGAAATGATAATCACACCTCCATGGGTGAACCAAGTGATCCAGAGTTTCTGACCAAGCTTGAGCAGGTTAAGGCAGCCCAACATTGGCCTTCCGTTGTGAAGTAGGGATCGCAGACTGGTGCATCTCTCATGAGCTATTCAAGTTTCAGGTTGTTGCATTACTGGGATTCAGTTACCTTCTTATATGTCGCTGTTTTAGTGAGATTGGACAATATACAAGTGTAATCTATTACACACATGAGTTCTGGGTTCATCTTTTCTTATTTTTCACAGGGCCTCCCCATTGTTAACATGGTGGCTGTCAACTGAAAAAGCCTTTGATAAGTTACTATTAACAAAACTTTCATTTAATCTCAGGGGTTTCTTGAGAGGTACTAGGAGAAATGTCTGAAGTAGAGGAATTCATTGTTTGAAATTTAATTTTAAATGAAGTGTTCAGAAGTGAACATTTCAAAAGCTGCTGAGAAGATCTGAAATCTCAGACTGGAGTTAACACGGGAGGACGATATCTGCTAGGATAAAAATATGAGAGATATTTCTAAAGAGTGAATAAAATCAGCATCATAGCTGAAGAGACAAACACTTTGAAAGATTGTATACAAGATATTTGATTGGAAGAAATCAAAGAAGTAGATGTACATCAGAAATTTTTGTCTTCTAATAAGTCATTACAGAGAAGTTTGGAATCATACTGCCCATTACTGACTCTCACATCCCAAACTTTCCTGGTGCTTTACAGCAAGATACAGAGTGAAATTTCAGTCCCCATTAAATTAATTGAAATGTCGCTATTATTTAATTCTTCCTGATTTCCCAGTTTTGCCACTAAAAGATAAAGAGGAAAATACTGATAGAAGTTTGCTAAAAACCTTCTTAAAATACAGAAATACCATGGAGATTTTAGCTAAATTCAAGTGTAATATGAAAAGAAGTTCAGAAGAATATTTCGCTCTCTTGCTAAAAAGAGGGCAAATGGCACCTGAGGTATATAGGATAAAAATGTGGCAGGGAGAGAATTATAAAGTACTTAACTTTTCATTTTTCCAAGGTATGCTTAGATAAGAAAACCAAGCAAGTTTAACATATTCAGAAGTGACTTTCAACTGTTGCAAACTTTTCTTTGGAATCTGATTTCATTCCAAACAGGGTTTATTTTGATTTATCTTACACCTGTTCCTGGCAAGTTAAACTACACTGAAATAATGTGTCTGCCTACCTTCCCTGCTTCTGAGGGAAACACAGCCAGGGAGGGCTGCCTTAGGCAATGGACACACTCTTTCCTTCCCTATTCCCAGCCTGAGGAGGGAGGGGGGTGGTTGGGGGGTGCATATTGTGAAGAGGTGAAGAAGATGGGAAGGTATGGTGTGAAAAAAACACCAGCAGCCTGGGAAGGCTCTTTTCCGTCCAACTGTTTTTTAAACATGTGCCAAAGTGTTTTCTGCTCCCCTGTTTCCTCAGCTTCTCCTCCCTTTGCCTCTCCCCATCCCTACCCTCCATCTGGAAAGGTATACACAAGTAGATGACTCCCTTGGACCAATACTTAAAAAAAGGGAAAAGAGAGCTATGCTGCTGTTGGATTCTTTGTCTCTCACAGTCAGAGGGGACCAGAGACCCTCAGTGGGGCAGAGGGCTCCCAGTAGTGGAGGGCAGATACTGTATGGTGCTGGCAAAACTGAATTAATATGAATTTTTTGCAGTGTGGGACCTACAAGAAACTTCAGGTTATAAGGAAATCTGACAGAGCTCCTGAAATGGTCAGGAATAAGGCCAGGGGCAAATCATTGCCTTTTGTAAAAGGCTGAGCTATTGAGAACGGTTGAGGGTAACCAAAACACCCAGTAAGCACTTCAATAATTTCCGGACTGAATGCATAATTCATAATATTTGGGAGACCTTACTCTTTATTAAGTTCTAAGAATGATTTGCAGGAGTGCACACTGCTTTTCTAACAATATCCATTTTGCTGCTAGCCAGTCACCACTAATTAAAAATGGCTGTTACGTTGCTGCTCTGCTCGGAGCAGCATGGCACAAGCCAAGCTTGCTGTCATGTTAGTTACCAGGGGCACTCTTTCTTCAACAGAGTCTGTATTGCTCAAGACTTTCCAGCATGCTCTATGTGAGCCTCAGATCCAGATAAACACACCTAAATATAGAAGTTTGCTCGTAGGTGGGTGCATGTGTGCTACTTGTTTATACTTCCACTATAGTTGGTCGAGATCTAGGGCTTAGTTCAGCAGAGTACATAGAGGTCTCCCCTGTTACATGATATTCACTGCTCTCCAGTGACTTCTCCTGAGGGGCACAGCCCTCCCAGGTCTGATAGCACAGTGGCCGGACCTAGGGGATGTCTCAGATACCTTAAGGCATCTCAAATGGCACTGGACAAATAAATTCGGGCAGCTGAATTGAGCCTTCTTTGTACTAAACCCAGAGCATGAGTCAGCTGAGCAGCCAGCAGGAGCCTTCCTGAGGATTATCTGCACCTCTCTTGGTTGACGTGATTTCCTTGTGCTGCATGGGGAGTTTAGACACCTGCTTCGCATGTAGACACGTACATTTAAATGTCTTCACATGGAGCTGAATCCCACCCTATCTATTTCTCTGATCTTCATTAGAATTTGTGATGTCCTTAACTTTTTCCTAGTCAGTTGTCCTATTTCTGAATTCTTACCCGGTCCTCCTGTATTTGGTTGTCATGCTCTTGAGACTTGTACTGTGCAGAGATGCCCTAGGATACTTTATCCTCTTCTGGCTCTTCTTGGTATCTGAACTTCTTGGCTTTACATCTAGAAGCAAATCCAGCTTTTTTGGTAGCCAATTATATAGCAGCCACCCATGATCCACCTATGTAGTAGCCAAAGGCTTTTTAAAATGTCAGAGCATAAGATAGGCAGAAGGTCAGCCTAGCCTAACACTATGTCCAACAATGACACTAGCCAACAGTGGATAGTCAGGGAAGATTACACAAGAAGGGCAAACATACAGTGATATTTCTCAATAAGAGTCTCTCAGCCTCAAACAGCCTTCTACTTCAAGATGAGATGAGCCAGAACTGGGCTCTTGGTATTAATTAGCCCAGGATTAAATCTTCTCCCATGAGATCGTCCTGCTGGCTTTAAGCCTATGTAAACTTTTAACATCTTGTGACAAGGATTTCCACAATTTAACAGGACACTCCTTAAACCACAGGCTGTCTGTACCCTTAGTATTGTAGTAAGAGGACAAAGCCACCCATAGGTGAGTTCAGAGAAACCCAGGATGTTTGCAGGCAAGGGTGTTGGACCTCAACTTACTTCGGTGGCTGGGCAGAATGAACCAAGTCTACTTCCTACTGTACTGGAGCAGGTTAAAGAAACAGTCTTCTGCTTGTAGGTACAGCCAGTCTCTCCCACTGCTTGCCTATGTGGGATCTTTTCACTTACTTGGTCATTCTTGACTTATAGGAGCTACACTTGGGACAAGTTGAGTGTTCATAACCAACACAAAAGAAGCAAAACTCATGTCAACAAGAACTTGCTTTCAGTTCTTCACTGGCAAGCAAGAGTTTAGAGTATCCTTGCACAGAAACTTACAAACACCACAAAATCCTAAGATTTAAACCAGGTATTTCTTACAAGGGCTCTTTAAGCTTTTAAAGAAGGTCAGGAAATTACTTATGAGGTGATGAAGTAACACAGAGTTTGTTCTGTACTTTTCCACTCCGTGCACACCAATGTGTCTGCTCCAATCATCATAAAAGAACATTATGCCTTCTCATAGTATCCATGTGCCATCACTGTGCTGCTTCTCCTCATCTCCCTTGAAATGCTGTTCTGGCTCTAAGGGTAGCTGGCTAATTAGTTCATGCAGAACAAACTCACTCTCACAGTTTGAATCTGTGACCTGAAGAAATAAATCTTGACACTTGCTGGACTTCAACAAACTTTCCAGGCTGCCAGCTAAAAGAATGCTTCTGAATACCCAGCACTGTCTTTCTTCCTTTCCAGGAAATGGTGCATCAGGGGAGTTGTGTCCAGAAACTACGTGCCTCAACCACATAGTGTTTGTACTCATAGGAAATTAATACATGTGCTTGTAAGTCCGGTTCCACTGGACTCTCACCACTGGGGCTGCTTTATTTTTTTCTTACCTTTGTTTTCTTTTTTGCCTTTTCATAAGAAAGTTGCTATGGGGAAAGATATAAAGGGAAAAATTTCTGATCCATCTACTGATTTGTAGTTTACTACATCAGGCTTCAAAGCTCATTCATGAGGTTTCTTCAACACTGCTCCTCTTATCCATATGTTTTCAAAATTACTACCCTCAGTTTTCACCCTGGAGGCTCCTGAGGTAGTTTTTGACACCAACCCTGACTTCACATCCCTACCTCAAACAGGAATCTCAGTGCTTCAGATTCCCACCCACCACGGGAGGCTCTCTTTTGTTCCCTTTCAGCTCATGTACATGTATGTGTTATTTATTAGTACTTGGACATTAATGTTTTCTGTAATATATTTCTTTCAGACATCATTGTTCTCATCGCTTCAATAGCAGTTGTTTCTGCAAAAACTCAGGGTAACATTTTTGCAACATCAGCACTGAGAAGTCTTCGTTTCCTACAGATCCTTCGTATGGTGCGCATGGACCGAAGAGGAGGCACTTGGAAATTATTAGGTTCAGTAGTTTATGCACATAGCAAGGTACGTAATCTTAGATGCTGATTTTGTCTGGCTGATATATTCACTTGATGTGATTCAACCAGAGGCCAAGGAAACAAACATTTATCAGTTTTGAGCAGAATACCTAAAATCTTCTGAAGTAACATCAGTTGTAATGGGCATTAGCACAGATACATCAGGCCACGTTAAATGCTAACAGTTTCAAGAATATGTTGAAAGTACTGTCCTTGATATGCAGTTGTAATTTGATATGTGTTAGTGAACTTGCTGAAGCATCAAAACATAGAAGTAGATTTGGTCCACTTTCAGAGAAAATTTGCAAAAGGAAAGCATTTGACTTTTAACTGCTCGAATGCCAAAAAAGAACGTAGATCTTTTCATTATGTCTTCTTTGAAATGCCATTCTGTCCAGTCTCAAATGGATATTGATCTCTGATTTCTTTTATCTAGGAATTAATCACAGCCTGGTACATAGGATTTTTAGTACTCATCTTTTCATCTTTCCTGGTTTATCTGGTGGAAAAAGATGCAAATAATCAATTCTCCACATATGCAGATGCTCTCTGGTGGGGCACAGTAAGTACACAAAAATAATACACACTCTTTAACCAGTATGCTAGAGTGCTTTGAATTTCACCTACTGTGAATTTTAACTTAGTGTGCTGTTCAATTAATTGTTTTCACTGCCATAAGACTGGTCTGAGAAGCTCCCTCCTCCAGCTATTCATTTGCACATCCATAGTTCATTTCACTCCATCCTGCAGAACAGCTGTCTATGTGCTTCTTCTGCAAACCAGACCACTAAATCTTCAAGAAAAGAAAGCATATTATTTTTTAACCCAGATCCTTTCAGTAATACAGTTTGTAATATAGTCCCACAAAGAGCTGCTTTGATCTAAATCAGAGGGCTGTATGCTGCAGTGCAGGAAGAGGAACAAGTGTCAGGAAAGAAGGAGGGAAAAAATTCTTACACCAGCTTTGAGGTGAAGGGAAGAGTATCATCAGCGCCCTTAGAATCAAAGAATCATCTAGGTTGGAAAAGACCTTGAAGATCATCCAGTCCAACCATCAACCCAACATTAACAGCTCCCAACTACACCATATCCCTCAGCACTATGTCAACCCTACTCTTAAACACCTCCAGGGATGGGGACTCCACCACCTCCCTGGGCAGCCCATTCCAATGCCTAACAACCCGTTCTGTAAAGAAATGCTTCCTAATATCTAGTCTAAACCTTCCCTGGCACAACTTGAGGCCATTACCTCTTGTCCTATCGCTTGTTACTTCGTTAAAGAGACTCATCCCCAGTTCTCTGCAACCTCCTTTCAGGTAGTTGTAGAGGGCGATGAGGTCTCCCCTCAGCCTCCTCTTCTCCAGACTAAACAACCCCAGTTCCCTCAGCCGCTCCTCGTACGACCTGTGCTCCAGACCCTTCACCAGGTTCATTGCCCTTCTTTGGACACGCTCGAGTAATTCAATGTCCTTTTTGTAGTGAGGGGCCCAAAAGTGAACACAGTAATCGAGGTGCGGCCTCACCAGTGCCGAGTACAGGGCTAAGATCACTTCCCTGTCCCTGCTGGCCACGCTATTTCTGATACAAGCCAGGATGCCATTGGCCTTCTTGGCCACCTGGGCACACTGCTGGCTCATGTTCAGCCAGCTGTCAATCAACACCCCCAGGTCCCTCTCTGACTGGCAGCTCTCCAGCCACTCCTCCCCAAGCCTGTAGCACTGCTGGGGGTTGTTGTGGCCGAAGTGCGGAACCCAGCATTTTGCCTTATTGAAACTCATCCAGTTGGCCTTAGCCCATCACTCCAGCCTGTCCAGATCTCTCTGCAGAGCCTCCCTACCCTCGAGCAGATCAACACTCCCACCCAACTTGGTGTCATCTGCAAACTTACTGAGGGTGCACTCAATCATCTAGGTCATCAATAAAGATGTTAAACAGGAGTGGCCCCAGAACAAGCCCTGGGGCACCGACCGCCAACCAGATTTAACTCCGTTCATCACAACTCTTTGGGCCCAGCCATCCAGCCAGTTTTTTACCCAGCAAAGTGTGTGCCCATCCAAGCCACGAGCAGCCAGTTTCACCAGGAGAATGCTGTGGGAAACGGCGTCAAAGGCCTTACTAAAGTCAAGGTAGACAACATCCACAGCCTTTCCCTCATCCAATAAGCAGGTTGCCCTGTCGTAGAAGGAGATCAGGTTTGTCAAGCAGCACCTGCCTTTCATAAACCCATGCTGACTGGGCCTGATCATCTGGTTGTCCCACACGTGTTGTATGATGGTACTCAGGATGAGCTGCTCCATCAGCTTCCTGGGCACCGAAGTCAATTTCCCATATCACCCTTCCGACCCTTCTTATATATTCGCCAACTTCCAATCTGTCGGGACCTCCCCGGTCAGCCAGGACTGCTGGTAAATGATGGAAAGTGGCTTGGCGAGCACCCCAGCCAGCTCCTTCAGCACCCTTGGGTGTATCCCGTCCGGTCCCATAGACTTGTGTATGTCTATGTGATGCAGTAGGTCACTGACTATCTCCTCCTGGATTGCCGGGGGGTCGTTCTCCCAGTCTCTATCATCTGGCTGAGGGGGCTGGATTCCCTCAATACAACTAGTCTTGTTATTAAAGACTGAGGCAAAGAAGGCATTAAGCACCTCAGCCTTTTCCTTATCACTAGTTACTATGTTTCTTCCTGTGTCCAGCAGGGGATGAAGGATGTTCCTGGTCTTTCTTTTGCTGTTGATGTACTTATAGAAACATTTCTTGTAATCCTTGATTGCTGAAGCTAGATTAATTTCCAGCTGGTCTTTAGACCTCCTGATTTCCTCCCTGCATAGCCTCACAGCATCTTTGTAATCACTGTGAGTGGCTAGCCCCTTCTTCCAAAGGCCGTAAACTCTCCTTTTCTCCCTGAGTTGCAGCCAAAGCTCCCTGTTCAGCCAGGGTGGTCTTCTCTGGCACCGGCTTCTCTTACAGCACCTGGGGACCGCCTGCTCCTGAGCCATTAAGACTTTCTTCTTAAAGAGTGCCCAGTCTTCCTGGACCCCTATACCCTTCAGGACCGTCTCCCAAGGGATCCTGTCAAGCAGGTGCCCAAACAAGCAAAGTCAGCCCTTTGGAAGTCCAGGATGTCAGTTCTGCTGTCCCCTCTCTTGGCCTCTCTAAGAATAGAGAACTCTATTCATGATCACTGTGCCCAAGTCGGCCTCCAACCGCCACATCATCCACCAGTCCTTCTCTGTTCACAAAGAGGAGATCCAGCAGGGCACCTTCTCTGGTCGGTTCTCTCACCAGCTGTGTCAGGAAGTTACCTTCCACACATTCCAGGAATCTCCGGGACTGGTCCCACTCTGCTGTGTTGTATTTCCAGCAGATGTCTGGGAAGTTAAAGTCTCCCACAAGAACAAGCGCAAGCAAGAGATTTCTCCTAAGTGCCTATAGAATATTTCATCCACCTCTCTGTCCTGGGTGGGTGGCCTATAGTAGACTCCCACTACAACATCTGCCCTGTTGGCCTTCCCCCTGATTCTAACACAAAGACACTCCACCCTGTCTTCACTATACTTGTGCTCAAAGCAATCATAACAGTCCCTAACATACAGCACCACCCCACCACCTCTCCTTCCTTGTCTATCCCTCCTAAAGAGCTTGTAGCCATCAATTGGCACACTCCAGTCATGGGAGACATCCCACCATGCTTCTGTGACAGCCACTACATCATAATTTTCCTGTTGCAAGCTCCTCCTCTTTGTTACCCATGCTGTGTGCATTGGTATAGATGCACTTCAGATGGGCTGATGTCCTCAGCACCTTTTTGCATTTAGAGGTCCTAAGTCTGGCCTGACCTTTCACAGGTGTACCACAGTTACTGATCCATCCATATCCCTTGCATCTTTGTTGTGCTGCATGTCTCCATCCCTTGCCTCAACTGAGATGGCAGAGTGAGGGTCATCACTGGCACAACAGCCCACAAACTCAGTTTTGCCCCCTTCCCCCTTCAAATCTAGTTTAAAGCTCTCAATGAGCCCAGCTAACTCCTGCCCCAAGAATGATATTGTCTCTCCTTCCTCTGTACCTTGAACACAAAAAGCAAGAATAAATTTTGCTATTCTGGTTCATCAGTGTTATTTTTACAGGTGTAAAAGCCCTGATTTAGTTGAGCTCACGTTTAATTATCAAATCAGTTGGTTTTACTTTGTTGAAAAGTGTGGGATCTAAGTACACACCTGACTGCTTTTCTGAAAGAAGGATTATATGAATGCTTACATATTTAAATAAACTAGGCTTTAAATGAACAATGAAAAACTAGGTCTGAAATTTTTGAAATTATTTTTATGGCATAATATGTAGGGTTTTTTGCTTAAAAATGCCCTATAGTGAGCTAGGTCCCTGCACAGTGTGGGAGTTACTTAGGCAGGTTAAGAAATCTGCCCCAACAAAGCCTATGGCAGAGCTATTGCCAGGCAATATAAAATGTGCTTTTCTTCTCCTTCTGATGCAGTAGAACAAACACCATGAGCTCTAACAGTGTCTGGGTAGTGAAATGATGCCTGTGAAATCATTAAAGCTACTATAACCTAGAGCACTCATTAATTTTCCTGGAATAAGTGCGACACCTGAACCAGCCTCTCCCACCTTTCCTCATCAGAGGGATGCAGGAGTGAAGCTTTCTCACCTCAGACCTTCTGCTGACAAGACTTCATCTGGACTCAGTAGTATCTGCAGGCTCAGAGCATGCATAGATGGACTATGCAAAAGCCCTTTCCAAAATGCTTTAAATCCTTGAGAAATATTTTTAGTAAGTTTTGTTTAGATTTTGAGCAAAGGTCAAGGTCATTTTCTATTAGTAGGACTAGTTTGTGTATTTGAAATTTTTTCATCTAAGGGTTAATAATATGTTACATGTCTTCCCTAGAGACTATATTTCTGTGTTATTAGTACACAAAATTGGGAGCTTGGAAAAGCCAGACCTAGTAGGTCTTACTTGTGCATTTACAAATATACAGAAATATTTTTCCTGAAACTTGTTGCTTTAGAGCATCAAGGCAAATCTCTGATAAAATACACATTTTTATCCTGTAATCCAAATGTAAAATTCATGCTGGCTAAAGTCATGAGAGAAGGTTTTGCTCTCAGTCGCATCACTATAGTTTATTTTGTTTCACGATTCTTCAAAAGCCAAGGTCTAGGTTTGGTTTAGAGCTTTCTAACCTGCCTATATTGACATGGTTGTGAAGCATCTGGCTTGGGATGCTGGTGACCTCACTGATGGGTACCCTTGCTCCAGCAGTCTGCAAACACCATTGCCCCTTTGGGGGTGGCAGTGTGGATGTGATCCTGCAAGAGACCCTCCTGTGGTAGTGCATGGGTCTGGGAATGCAAGTTTTCAGCCATTTGATTCTCCAGGAAACAACCTTTGCCTCTCTGCAAAGCCATGTGTGACTTAGCACTGCATAGGGTGGGAGTTTGGACTAAGCAGAGGATTGTATCCACCTGCCAGCAGGCAATAGTGAGGAGAAACATATCCACGATGAACAGGAAAGTCCCAGCAAACTCAGACCTCAACTCTGACATCTGACTGAGGCTCACATGTTAGATCCAGATCCCACTCCCTGAGCAGCTCTGGCAGGAGGAACAAGGTCTTTATTTTAGAACTTGCTTCTCCACTACCTGCTGACTGCTATTTTTTAAGGAAAAACCCTGCTAAGAAATAATCATTGTATAAACTGGTGCTTAAAATATTTTGTACACTATGAAGTGAAAATGTATGACTCATAGGTCACATAAGTAGCGCAACTGAGAAAATAGGAATCTTTTCTTGACATCAGCAGGAAAAACAACAAATTGTAATCAAAAACCTGAAAACAATCTATATCGTATATTTCTATATCTTTTCTTCTTACCCCAGTGTGTGACATGAATACATTTAAATTTTTAATGTGCTTAAGTTACTGAAAATCAGTGTTCCCCCTTACCTGTTATCTTTGCCATTTTAATAATAGTATTTTTTTATAATATGTAAAACAGTATGTGGGAAATGCATAATGTGCTTCTTAGTCATGCTTGTTTTTACTGCCAGAGTAACCCACATGCAGATTTTGAAAAGGTCAGATTGTGTGGCATTCTAGGGGAAATCAATGCTTAGTCTCATTGATTTGTTTATTTGCAAAAGTTGTTCTAACTTAAACCACAGAGTATCTACCAAATCCCAGACTGAATTCTGTGATAGCAGAGGTACAGGAAAAAAAAGACCGCATTGAAGTCAGGCAAATATAGTTGCCTTAAATTTCAAGCTTTTAGAGGCGCTTATGTCCCCCCCTTACAGGACCAGACCCAGCATGCAGCAATTAACCCATTCATTAATTCAGATCATTTAGGGCCATACCCTGCTATGGTCATTTCACCGACTCCATTTCTGAAGCCCCTATTTTTATGCTGAAATGAAAGACAGGATATGGCATCCTAATTTACATATTAATACTCCACTGTATTTGCAATTGCATATTGTACCGTGCAACCTACAGTTTAAACATCATGCTAATGTTACTATTGTGAATATTCTTGTGGTTGGGGTCCCCACAGTGCTGCCTAACACAGCAGCACACAACAGCATGTTGTTATATGAAGACCTCAGGTTCAAAATTTGCTTTGGTAGAAAAGGTAAATTAGTTTAACAGAATAAAATAACTAAACTGTACAGGAACAAAGGGTCAATTCAAAAACTTAAGTATTTCAAAACAAAACCATGCATGGGTTTCTGAGAACCTAGTGTTAGCTAGAACTGTGTGCTTATAGTGGCATTTAGTTTGTATGTTATTTAGTTTTACCTGCAAATGTAATGCAAATAAGATTCCTGTCTCTCTTACACATTTGACAAGAGTTTCTCTTAATAAGTCATTATTTTCAAGTAGTATCCAGTAGTTACAGCTGGATACAGAATGGCTCTGGCACTCCACATTGACCTGTAGGTGAACAAATCATATTGCAATGAATAATATTGTCACAATTCCTAGCTCAGATGAGTTAATATTGATGACGTTTTTATCATTTAATGTAATGGCAGCATGAGAAAACTACATTTTTTTCAGTTAATTGATTTCAGGTAAAGATTCAAAACACAAGTACTGCTAGCAGAACATAAAATGACATCAGAAAGAAATATTAGGGTAGAGGAGAGCCTCCTGGGTCCTATCTCATCTAATTGAAGGCACCTAGGTTATATAATCACATTCATTATTATATTACCTCACTTATTATTAGCATATTTATTAGCTCCAGCAATGAGATATAACAGAAGTTCTATCATTATTGTAAGTTTTGAGTCTAGCCAGGTGACACTGCCTGCCTTAGCTGGTCTGTCCAGACATCTCATTTGTAGAAGCAACCAGAATGGAGTGTTGCATCTGGTACAAAAGATAGGACTCAGCTTGCTCATTTAGCCACGTAGGAGTGCTTGAACATAGGCATACAGTGCCATGGAAGATCTGTTGGAGAGTCAGCTGTCTCTCCTGCAAGTGGCCCCTACTCAGATGGCCCAGGGCATCTCAGGTGTCCCTAGACATTTGTTGTCAGGCAAGCCTAAATCCTGCATTTTAGGATAGCATGAGTTGCCTGCCGGAGGAATTGTGCATGTTGCAATAACCAGATCATGCTAAACACCTAAGCATTTTATTTTTCAAGTTGGGTGAAATGAATCCTGTACAAATAAAATCTAAAAGGTTTCGTTTATTGTCCTGATTTAGACTGTAGTGATCAGACACAAGGCTGCTCAGCAGGTATCCCCAGAAAGGCATGATTTGCACACCTTGTTATTTCTTTTATTGTATCTTGATCCTCTTTTTCAGCACTTTGCTTGCTCTGACCAAGTCTCCTCTCAGATAAACAACCTGTTCCTAATTACCTTCACAGGTTCGACACAGATTTTGTAGTTCTGTTACCTAGTCACTCTTGGCCTTGTATGATACCACTGATGCATTCACCTAGGTGCTGTTGTCCTTGCAAGACTGTAATCCCCAAAAGGTCCCAAATAATTTCCTCCTGTCACCTTTGAACTTTCATCACTGCTCCCTTAACCACCCATGGTATCCAGCCTTCCCTCACAGTGCTATCTGTAACTTCTGTCTGCTTCTTACAATATTATCAGTGACGTCTGGAAGTTTTTCATGTTGTCATGGTCTCACATCCAGTAGTTTTCCACACCCTGTTCAATTAACTTAACCTCAGGATTATGCCAGTCAGGGCCTGGCCAGTCATTCACTTGCAGCACTAACAAAGATGCAGAGGATTATTCCTGAACTTGATCCTGAAGTTGTCTGAAAAAATATTTTCTTATCTGTGTGATGAGAGGAATACAAAATGAAGATCAAACCCATTTGTTCAGTGTTGAGTAAGACAATACAACACAGTGCTGACACCTATACACCCATGTAAAGACTGTCCTAAGATAAAACAGCTCAAAGAGAGCAAGAAGCCACTGATATTCTTAATCATAGACTAATACCATGAAGTCCTCAGGACCTAAAAGAACAGGGGAAAGGCTTTAATACGGTCTTGTTATTTTCTTTGGAGAAATTCCAGAGATAGAGTCTGTGTGACTGCTGCTGGTTTTGGATTGCTCACATATGTCAGATCCCAAAGGTTCAAGTTTATCTTTGACTTCTTCAGAAAACAGTTCGGTGGCAATATCATTAATATGCAGATGACACTTAGTTCTGTTTCCTTCTTGTCAGCCCAGGCAGGAGAGATATCTGTACTTTCCAGTGTCTGGCAGAGATAGGCAGCTGGACAGAAGCCAAGCAACTGGGCTCATTCCAGAGCTTCAAACTGCTTTGCAATGACTGGCCTGGAAATGATTTTTGAGGAACTTCTATTCAAGGCTTCATTTGGTCAAGTGCTTTGTTGCTCTCAGGGTCTTAATAGCCTCAAACTGTTCTGCACTTGCCCTGTGATGAGAAGAGCTGGGAATACGTTCTTCAGCAAACAAAGGAAATCCAAATCAAGCCCCTCTGCCAGGCCAAGAGTGTGGTTGCATCAGCACACCTCTGCCAGAAAAGAGGGAGCTGCATTCCCATGTCCCTTCCTCCTTATCGCTCAATCTCAGCCATGCACTGCCTTCTGCAGGCTCTGGAGCTTGTTAGGCACCTCCATGAGCTAACACAGCTCACTGAAACAGCAGAAACAAACCATACAGAACTGTGAATAATTCTCTCCACCTTCCTGGGTTGCATTGGCTCTCCAAAGAGTCCAGCAAAAGTCGGGAAGAGGGGACGAGGCAGGGAAGTGAAAAGAAGCAAGGAAGGAGAGCAAGACCTGATAAGCACACAGGGTGGTGTGTCTGTGACCAGGCTAGCATTACAAAACTTGAGACTTGATAACCACTTGAAATTTCAGCTGCAGCCTTAATTCAGCTCACTCTCTTTCAGTCACTATGGCTTTCTCAGGGTAAATTACACCCACAGCTTGTTCCCAACAATGGGAGCAATTAAAAGCACTGTTTACTATCTACAGAGCCTTAAATAGTTGAAATCTAATTACTTCCAAAAGACTTTCCTTCTTTTGTCCTGTGGTGACCCCAGCATTAAATAGAATTGCTTTGGCCGTCTTGCCTAGGAATGAACTTTGAGGAAGCTGGAAGCAAAATAATGTCTCTAGAAGGCATTTTCCTGAAGAATTCATTCCTGCCAGAATATTTGCTAAGCCTGAACTTGCCCACATTTGGTACACGATGTAAAATAATTCTCTGTGCACATGTTCTCCGCTAATAACAGGCCCCGGAGTCCTTGGCATTCAGCCTACCGTTGTCTATCTTTGTCCTTTAACATTGTGTGCCATTGCCTGAGCACGCAGCCTGCAGCCTACCACCCGGCCTTTGGAAATCCTCCGCTCTGCCCACACCTCCTCCAGCTGCCTGCACCAGGCGGTTGGGTGGGTCCAAACTCCCAAGAGGGAATCACAGAATCATAGAATGGTTTGGGTTGGAAGGGACCTTAAAGATCATCTAGTTCCAACCCCCTGCCATGGGCAGGGACACCTTCCACTAGACCAGGTTGCTCAAAGCCCCGTCCAACCTGGCCTTGAACACTGCCAGGGAGGGGGCATCCACAACCTCTCTGGGCAACCTGTTCCAGTGTCTCACCACCCTCACAGTGAAGAATTCCTTCCTTACATCTAATCTAAATCTACTCTCTTTCAGTTTAAAGCCATTACCCCATGTTCTTTCACTACATGCCCTTGTAAAAAGTCCCTCTTCTCACAGAAAGATGGATTAATATTAATTTATTTATGTTTGTTTTTCTTTCAGAAAAACTATATATGTTTCATGTGTCTTGGATTATTTAGTGGAAATGCTGTTTCATGCAATGTAAATAATCTGTAACTAATCTCTCAGTGACTTCTGGTAAACCACAATGTTTATTCATTTCTTTTTAGATCACATTGACAACCATTGGCTACGGAGACAAAACTCCTCTTACTTGGCTTGGAAGGTTGCTTTCTGCAGGATTTGCTCTGCTTGGCATTTCTTTCTTTGCACTACCTGCTGTGAGTATGCCTATAAATTTTGTAAAAAGGTAATAGAATCTTCTGTAGCTCCTACTGCTGTTAAATACAAAAAGTTGAAGGAAGCTCTCTACATTAAGAACAACTGTTTAAGGCTTTTTGGTCTGTGATAACACTAGTGAACTGCTATCCAAAATCCAAACAAAAGGTTTGATGTCACTGCTTGAATTTTGGGGAGTTTCTTTGGCATGGTCAAAACTGGGAAATAATCCTAAATTAAGTAGCATACTATTGTGTAAGGTGAAAATTCCTTTCTTTTGTTACAAATTGTGGCTTATCTATTACTGCTTTCCTTTCAGATTTTTGAAAAAAATAATGTTTTTATGACTTAGATTCTATTGGAAAAAAAAATTAGATATTTCTAATAGGTTGTCCTGTATGACCATGTTCAGGCTACCAACAGAGAGTAGTAGAAAGCATTAAATCAACCTTTAATTTTTAATAGTTAATCAAAGTTAATGTTGTTGAATGTAAAAATGCAACTATCGTTTTCTGTGAGTGATTGTAAATAAACATGACAGTTTCTTTATGTTGCTTTTATCAATGTTCAAGAGACTTTAATGGAAATGGGAATCATCTAATTACTAAAATGTAGTGTAGCTTCAGAAATAACTTTTCATTTTTGCAAGTAAATTGCCTTTATTTTTTAAATTAGTATTGAATAAGCTTGAAAACAGAAGTGACATTTGTATTTTGTCATATTGCATCCAGGGTAACGTATACAGAAATATATTAATACTCAGATTCATTGTCTATAGATCACTATAAAACATGTATATTATAATACTACATTTGTTTTCAACCGTATAAAGAAACTCAGATTAAAAGTCAGCATTTGCCAATAGCATTGAATCATCTAGTGTACTGCATTTATTTATTACTCTAAGTACAGAGAGTATTTCAGTATCTCTGGCATATTACCTGTTTGTGAATCTTTGACATTTAGTGGCAGCTACTGTAATTAATTCCCTTTGTCACCTAGTCACCACTAACAAGAAATTTAGTCTTATCAGGATTATAATGAACATGTAAAAGATGAATAACCTTACATATTAGAGATGCCAGAACTTTTGTTCCCTGTGTCATATCTATGTACAGATACTTATTTTCCTCATAAACACTTTTGTGTTGAGTCTGTCTGTAAAACAAGATATGTGTGAATGTTGTGCATTTCTAATATTATTTTATCCTGACTAAGAATCAAGTGGAAATATTCTTCCTTATAATGCAGACATGTTCAGCAAAGATATTACACTCCTTGCAAGCCAAGGAGAGAAACTTTCTCACTCTTTGGGTCTGTTCACCTGGAGTCAAATTTATCTTATTAATTCAAAAGTTAAAAGGCTAAAAAAGGAGAGGTTTAATCACCAGCTTTTTTCATAGCCTATAGAATGAACAACGGGGATTATTTAGATTGGAAAGAGTAAGAAGAAATTGTCTTAATCTGTTAAGCAAGGCATTTTCTAATTTTTCTAAAATCAAAAGTTATAGTAAGCACTGCAGATATGGACTTTGAGGTCCATATATATCTGGCAGCTGGTCATTTCATCATTCCTGGCTTAAGTTCCTCTGAATGTTCCTGCTTGATTTTATATCTATATATATCTCCATGCCCTTTAAAGCTGGAGGAACATAGTGTAGCACAAACCCAAGCAATGGGTTGAATGAGTGGTCACTAGTAGTGCCACAGATGTTCCCTCTTAAATAAGGAGTCTCCTGCTTCACCACGAAAGGGGCACTGTTGTTAAGCCTTATACTGTCATGTACTGCCATACATGTGTTATCTGAAGCAATCATATAGCATAACATCTTCATTAAATCTTTGTAGTTGATTATGCACGTTGTTGAAAAAACTATGTGCATAATGATAAATGGCGTATTGTATTGCAGGGCATCCTTGGCTCAGGATTTGCATTAAAAGTGCAGGAACAGCATCGTCAGAAACACTTTGAGAAAAGAAGGAATCCAGCTGCCAGTCTAATTCAGGTAAATATGGAATCAGTGAAAAGATAATAGTAGGCGATTTAAAGTACATATTGGAGCAAGTTTTATTATTTGAATTTGGAAAGCTTTGTGGAAATAATGTTTAACAGATTGGTTAGTTTCATGAAATAAGTTTGTTCAGTGATTGCCGTGTATTGCCATAATTGTGTATATTGCGTTTCTATGCGTAGTTTTTGAGTTCTTCTATCCGTGCGAAGAAACCAAGTCAATGATGTGTGTTGCATGCCTGCAGTTAGGGAATTACTTGGAAAAATAGAACTGATCACTATAGACACAGCACTCTTGCCTATATTAAGCTGCTTTTCATCTACAGGGTTTGGAGTGCTCCAATGA
The DNA here is from genome assembly GCF_047716275.1 of Strix uralensis. NCBI lineage: Eukaryota > Metazoa > Chordata > Aves > Strigiformes > Strigidae > Strix > Strix uralensis. The sequence goes on from NC_133974.1 coordinate 34,917,786, forward strand.
GTGATATACTTAGTAAAAATGAAAAGTCTCCTGCCCAGAGAATTGCTTTCACTATTAGTCAGTTCAAAAGCTGGAAATGTAGTTGCTAGCAATCCCAAAATGTCTGAAATTGTCTGAAGTGGTTTCAGCTCCAGTATTGACATGATGGCGTGTATTAACAACTGAGAAAGATTTTTTTAAGCAAAATTGGGATATTTGTTAAACAGCTGTTTTGCATGAGTTTTTTCTTTAACTTACAGTGCTAGTTAAAAATGAGAAAATCCTCTGAAGAATGATTTTGCGCCAAGCTTTACTCTACTTGATGCACTGAAGAAAAAAAGGAGGGAAATAATCCTCTGGTGTCCTAGTTTATTTTCTTGGGATCCTCAGTGTTTTATGTGTACCATTTATGATTTTTTTTTAATTCTGAAATCATAAATCCAAATAAAGAAGCTGAGCATGAATATACTAGAGTTCCATGATAAGTTCAGGATAGATGCCAGGCTGTCTTTGAAGCATTCTTAAAGTTAATAAATGTTTTCCATTATTACTGTTCAATTATTATTAAATATTAAATATTTTAGATTTAATGTTTATTGTAATAATTAATAAATATAAATCCACTCCTTTTGTATCTATTGTACTGTAGAATGACTGTCTGGGATATTTTCTAATACATATATTCTAATCTACTTCTTCCAAGTTTGGTTGCCAGAAGAAACACACAATAGATTTAGGTTTTGGATGTAGCTCTTCTTATTATTGTATGACAGTTCAACCAAAATATTAGTAAGACATCATGCTAAATAGATTAAGAGTAGTTGGCTGACTGATTTCCAAACGTGACTCTCAGTGGCCAAAATCATTGTGAAAGGAATACATTTGTGGTGGGATCCCATGATGAAGGCTTTTCAGCATTTACGTGTTCATTTTCATGTTCAGCATTTTCAGTGATCTGGAAATTAATAAAAAATTGCTGATGGAGCACAAGACCAGCAGAATAGGAAACATGAGGACAGGCACACAGGAATGAACCCAAGGATGATCTGTGGACTTTACAGGGTGGAATGGTTCCTAACAAATTTCTTAATACACCAAATACAAAACTTGATCTAGAAACAATTAATTGAGACTATTACAAGAGGACCCTATCCTAGTGTTAGTGACTCTGGAAAGGATTTGACGAAGGATGAGAAACACAGAGAAAGAGTGGGAAAGAAGGGTCAAGAGCTTCATACAAGTTCCCAGTATGTTACTCCAGCTGGTTTGTTACAGTCCTTAAATACAGAACAGTATCTAAGTAACAAGTAGGAGGAGGCTGGTATTACCACTGTGTATAGTGATGCTGGTACTAACATGCTACATATCAGCTCAGCATCTACAGTTTGTAAATTAGACTGCAAAATAGGAGAAAACAAAGAAAACATTGGAAAAAAATGAGTGCAGGACTGGAGAAAATTTCATGTTCATAAATGCAGAACGTGTCTGAACTACGTATCATTGTCTACTGTAACAGTGCCCAGGCTTTTTTAAATTGTCTGTTGTGGTTATTGATAATGAGCTACCATGGAAATCACTGTGCTCTAATTCATCAGGATAATGTCTCTTTTCTAATAAGTTACTCTGTAGAATTAGTCTGTGCTAACTCCTCTGTTGCCGTAGATATGCTGTCTGCTAGAGCCTTTACCTGACTTAAACATAGCTAGGATATCTCTGTAGGAAACTGAAATGTTTCATGTGGACATACTTTTCTCAGTTTCTTTAGCTTATAAGAAATACCCACTGTGAATATTATTTGACCATAAAAGTCCAGAGAGGAAGTACTGGAACCTACAGGACTATTTAATGTAGCAGACAGAAACGTAACCAATATGTTTGGCTATAAGCCAAACCCAAAGAGTTTCAAATTAAAACAATGCAGAGATTTTTGACAATGAGAATGAGCAACCAGTGAAACAGTTTACAAAGTGACAGGTTCTCCGTCTGTAGATGAAGACTAGTTGTATTTCTGGGAGATATGCAGTAGGAAAACACAGGGTATTAGACTCTATATAAGAATACCTGGATGACATTTAATGATTGACAATATATAGGAAGCGCAGATACTAAGCTAGTACAAATTAATATAGTATGCTGACATCAGGGAAGCTGTTGCAGTTTATAGAACTGAGGATCTGTCTTACTATCTACGTGCAGTTATAAATCCAAATAGTGGATACTCACCTTTGAAATTATTTATTTTGTGTTTTTAAACATTTATCAGTGTTTCAAACCACAGAGAATATTTCTGTTTTCTTCTAAATACTTTTTGTCTGGTTTTTATTATCGTTTACAAAAAGTATTATGACACTTTCTTTACCTCAGACTGCAAGCTTGTATGGGTGTCCCCTATGGATTTGTCACAAATAAATCACTGTGATACTTTTTTGAGCACCTTTATGTGATTAATATCTTCTGGTGCTTCCACAAAGCCGGTAACTCTTACTTTACTGTGTAAAGCGTACTGTGATTCACAAAAGTTTCGTAGGTTGTTACTGGTATTTCCTTAATCAACCTAATAGAGCACATCCCAATCTGAGCAAAATCCCCTCTCTCCGTAATCAGTGCGGTGGCATTGTCACTTCATGTTCTTGGTTCCTTTGTGCTTTTCTATTGTTTCCCCATACCAGGCTTCTTGGCGGTTTTATTCTACTGACACCAGCCGAACAAACCTGACAGCCACCTGGCGATATTATGAAAGTATTCTTCCTCCCCTCAGGCATGTATCAGTGCTATGAATGATAAAAGAAAGCCATGACTTGTATTGGTTACTAATCTGCTTTTCAATTTTTTGTTTCATCCCCTGCTCCCTCTTGCCTTGTTTTTTTCTTTTTTACCATATATCCTGCACGTAGTGTGTATGGCGTAGTTATGCGGCTGATGAGAAATCGGTTTCCATTGCTACCTGGAAGCCTCATTTGAAGGCCTTGCATACCTGCAGCCCTACAAAGTAGGTACAAATATGGCAGCTGGTGATGTTCTCAATGTCTGTTCAAGCTTATAGAGAATTACTATTATTTGTCTCTTTCGTCTTGTTTTGTCTTCTTAAGTCCTCTCATTAAAAATTTCAACTAACAAATCAGATCAACATTATCTAGGAGCCTAGGACAGTGGGACAAATACAAATCATTGCCCTTTATCTAAGAAATATCACTGAGCACAGGCATTAGAAACATTTTCCCAAAAACCCACTGATATATCAAGGTTAATGTTACACCCAGTTCCAAATTATCTTTAAGGAGGAAAATGTTAAGTTTAATGCAGACCTTTGTCCTTGATTTAATGCCATTTTTATGCCTGTGGCTCTGTATAAAGCTATAGCTACAGATCTACCTTTCCTAGGGAAGAGAGCCTTGGGGTATCCTGCAGGTGAATGCACTGGGGAATTTGGCCCTTTTCTTAATAACTTCTGATATATTCAGTATTTCCTTAGGACAAAATATATCCTCAGTTATACACACAGTCAGGAAGATAACTAAAAAGACCTGATGTCACAGTTTGGCAGAGAAGAAATATTTGATGTCCTAGTTTGGGTGAGAATTCACAGAGCACTGGCAGCCCAGGACTCTTCAATAATTTAGTACAAAATTTACCAGAAGGTAGTAAGTTGATGGGGCAGAAGTCAGGAAGTAAAAGATACTTGATAAAGATCAAAAAGGAGAGTGCTAAGAACCTTATGGGAAAGCTCTGATAAGCATCCTAACTGTTGTTATTGCAGACAGAGCAAGAGAATTAGTGGTTTCTCCCAAAGCTGGGTGATGAACATCCACATGACAGTAAAAAGGTAATCGTGTGCCAAAAAGCTCAGCCAAAAAGAGGTTTGGCTGGGTACCCAAAACTGATCTTTGAATTTCAAAGAGTTGACAAGAACAGAGCCTATAAGCAATCCATTACCATAACTGTAAATCCAAAATGTTCCAAACTAAAAGGAGCTTTTAGATTAAAAGTTACATGGGATATTGATTTCTGACATATACAAACAAGTTGAAGGCAACATCAGTATAAACAGATGGATATAAAATTACACAAATAATGAAGCTGTATCCCACTTAAAATATTCTAAAATATGACTGTCCCTCAAAAGTGCATCTACTTGTTATTTCAAATAAGCATATTACTGTGCTATCCTAAAATTAAACATTTTTATTTACCAGAGATAACTTTACCTAATAAGAGCCTACAGCTTTCTGTTATATATGTGTCAGCAATGCATTTTGCCTAAGTGCTTTGCCAACTCAGTCTGCAGTGGTATGTACTAAGCATGTTGTGCATGTGTTAAAACAACTGAAAAGTTTCTTTTTCAGAAGCATTGTAGTTACGAGTCTTGCTTGAATGTTTTTGTGGTTGCAATGTAACGTGTGTGTTGTACACTAATTATCATATCCATTTACGTTTATCATATATCTAACATCATCTGTAACTAAGTAATGTGATTACTATCTGCATAACAAGTATATTTTTCCCTCCCACTCCCTGACCTGAAGAAAAGAACAAGGGGAAGCTTCTAGCAGGTTTGTAGTTCCTTTTATTTCTTTTATCTGTGAAATCACTGCTTCTTAATGGCTTTTAGATGTCTCAAGTTCTGTACAGTAGATTCAGTGAACTGAAACTGTTAACTGATAATAATCACAAATTTCATTTTTTTAAACTTGGGTCAATAGACTAATGCTGCTGAAATTTGCTTCTTTGTCTCAGCTTTTGTATTGAAAAATTAGGTAATTTTTTACTTTTCTAGCCACATGTTTTAACTTTGAGGGGGAGCTCAGTTTGAACAGTGCTGGAGTAGAGAGTGAAGCAGCCTCGCCAGATCCAGCTCCTGGGCAAGGATGCAGCCCCCAGCTTCTGCCATAAAATTGATGCTTGCAGTTTCCAGGATTCTCAGTGCAAGTTACAGGCAAATGGTTGAATTTGGCTTTGTGAACAAGCCCACCAGCCCTCTGTTGCAGGGGAAGGAACCCCCGATGGGGCTGGTTCTGGTTGGAAGTCACCTCGGCAAGGGTCTGTGCTGCCCTGCAGGAGCATCCTCAAGGCTTCCTCAGTGCCATGTCTCCACGTTTCCTAACCTTTTCCTGACGTCTCCTCCTAAGAGGTGTTCTGAGGACACAGCAGGTGGGGGGAAAGCACCACTGCAGTGGCTGACCTCCTCCCAGCTGCATGGTTTGCACTCTCACACAGCCCTGTTCGGGCAGAGGACGCAGCCTGGCATCTCTCCTTAAGTAAGCCCTGATACTGCCGGCTGGGAGGGCAGGTGGGGTTTCCTCCCAGCCTGGATGCCGGCTGAGGACCAGCTGCCTACAGCGCACAGAGGCAGGCCTTGGCAGGGTAAGTAAAGCCCTGGAGATGCACAGTCCTAAGGCAGTAAGAGGAAATGCTGCTCTTTGCCATCCTTATAGCTTGAACCCTTAGGGACAGTAAAGAACTCAGTGGCTACAAGAGAAATTGCACTACCTCCAAAACTCATTAGGGATGGAGTCAGCAGGTGTTCGGCAGCTGGCACTGTGGTATCAGCATGATCAGAGAATGGTGGACTTTAACTCTGAGCAGAAAACAATGAAAAGCCAAGAAGAAAAGTGTTGGTGACACATCAACCCCTGAAATACATCCACCCTCGAGTTGTACTGTGGTTCACAAACTCTTATGGATTATTCCATCACCTGTGAGGAGTCTGAGCACTGCAGCACCTCACACACAGGCAGGAGTGTAATATCTTCACATCAATTACCCATGTCCCATTCCACTTTCCAGATTGCTCCTCCGGCACCTGACTCCATCATTTTTCCCCAATGTGCATGTAACTGCTGTTAGTGTCACCGTAACTCGAGGAGGCTGGATTTGCTCTGAGATGTCCCTCAAGAGCACTTCACTTGCTCTGTCAGTTCTGTGACTTTTCATATAGGCTTGCTAGCAACATATTGATCTCATTAAATTATTACAGCCTGATCAAAACTTTTTGCACTTGACAGCCATATTTCCTACTCCTTCAACAGCAACATTTAAAATTGACTTCAGCTTTTTTAAAGGTGAGACTGAAGTAGGCAGTAAATGAGTATGTACCTCCAAAACAGTGATTTGTGCAGAGGGGAGAAGCTATTCCCAGGTGTACCTGCAAGCACTTAAAGAGACAAATTTACTTACAATAAGTAGAAGCTAGATGCAAAAAAAACCCCAGCTGTCAAAATTATATTGCATGCTCCACATTAGTGATAACTGTTGTGGTTTTAAAAGTAGTCGATGATTTAGCCAGATTTTTTCACTTTATTTTCACTGAATGGAAGATGTTTGTCCCTTCCAAAACTCTTAACTAATATGTGCACTGCTGCAAATTAGTGTAGGTATAAAAATGAACTAGTCAACTCCTGAGATCCTGGTCTACAGTGAAAATCCTATAGACCACTCACTGCCTTTTGAAAAAGGTGTGTTTTGTCTGAGGCTGTTATGCTGATATATTGCTGTATGTTTGTGTCACTTAAAATACATGTGGTGTATGTGGTCTTTTGTGGTAAAAATGTAAATGCAAACTGCTGCAACATACTTCGAGATAACTGTCTTGACTATTTAACTTCTTTCTTCCTGCAATGCTGAGTGACTTGCATGGGATGCTATGTGAACTAAGTAAACTGTTTCTTGTTTCACTGTTTAAATGGAGATGTGTTTGCACAAGTAGTGCATTGGGTTGATTTCTGAATATGCTCTTTGCTCTCTACTCCATTCTAATAACAGTGGAGAAAAACTTCTATTACTTTAGGTAAAAGTTAATTATTTTCTTTCCTACCGAAATTAATTTTATATTTAGAGAAATTAATTCTTGCATTTTGTCATGTATAGACCTACAGTCTTTCATTAGGTAACTAAACGTGGCTGTGCATTTGAGTTGAAAGAGCTGTGCTTATGAGGCTGTAGCTTCATACTGATTTTAAGAAAAACATGTATGTTGTATTTCTCCAAATATTATACACAACTATTCTAATTAATCATTTATCAAAATTAATGGTAGATGACCTCTCTGGTGTATCCACACTGTAAATGAGATATTTCTGTAAATCCGTTCTAGAGTTCTGCAAGTCAGTTAAAAAGCCAATATATTAAGTTCTCCATATCTACAAATGCACATGCTGAATGCAAATAATATTCATTTCTGTTAAATTATACAACATGGCTGAAATTGTTCCTGTGCAGGAAACTAGATCAAGACTGATGAATCTTACAACATCCTGAGAGCATAAGCAGTCTTAAGCTGTGTGTAGGACATGCATTGGGTGTCTGCAAAGGATGAACATCACCCAACTAGTGTTGCAACTAGTTAGCCTGAATACAAATTCCCTATTCATAGAACTCTCTCTGGTGCAATAAGGAGGAGTTTTGCCAATATAGCAGCATGGGGGAAAACTCATCCCTGCTCTGAGGGTAACAAGTAAATTATACTCTGGAATTCTCTCCACCTCCTATACCAGATCTGTTTCTACAAGTAGATTTAATGTAAACTCTCTGCATGCACCATATGAAAAAAAAAAATGCCAGTGATGCAGAATCTAACTTGAGGTGGAAAGCCTAACCCCTCACCTAGCAGTGGAATGTTTAGTAACACAGTCCTCTATCTCCCCTCACTCCTAGTAAGCTTTGTAGTAATAAACAGAAGCTCTTCAGGATGTACGCCCCTCGGAAACATAGGTATTCAGCATCCTGCCTATTCACATGGTGTTTGAGAATGCCAACTAACATCAGGTGCATGATTCATTTACTTCCCCTCTGTAGTGCTTTAAAGTTCCTTACTTTCCCAAAGAAGGTTTCTTAATTTATTTTGAAGTGCTTGTAATTCCCTTGTTGCTTGTTGCCTGCAATGACATTAATACAATGGCAATAATACCAGCTCTTTGAAGCTCACACGGTCAGACAATTGCAGTGTGCAGCACGCCACGGTTTGCCACAGCCCGGTTCTCCCCTTCTCTGCCTGAGACTTGAACTTTTGGAATGCATTACCCTGCGGAGATCTAAAACTGGGGTTGAATATTTGGGTAAAGACATTTCCCCAAGTCCAAGAGGATTTTTATAACCATAGCAGTTGAGTGATTAGTGGGGAATATTAAGCTATAACACACTAGGCAATACCAACAGTCAAAATGTGCAATTGTTATTGAGAAGAATCCCCTTGGACACAGCCTGTGGAAGCTGTGCCTGCATCCTATACTGGAAGGTAGAGGAATGCATGTGAAATCAACCATCTGCTTCAGCTGAATTCTGTGGAAAGTGTGTCTCTTACCAAAAATGGTAATTCCTAGATGGATAGATCTTATGGGAAGAAACCCTTGATTTATAACTCAAGCTTATTAGAATTTTTTTCTTACTTTTTAAAAATAATTTAAACGACAATACAAGTACAAACCAGTGATAGAAAATGGAGATAAAAAATAGTTTCTCTTATCTGGAAACTGTTTTGAAAAAGGAAAAAATACACAAAACCCCTGAACATCATGTATGTTTTTCTGTTTGACAACTGAACTTTAAGACATTATGTGTCTGAAATTCTTGTTATTACGCATTGAAGGTATGAGATATAACACTACATTTCTTGCATTCATGGTCCTAGCATGAGACTGGTGGAGAAGTCTTGAATATTTGAACCTCAGTCTTCACTGCACTATCCATTGCATTTGCATTTGTTCAACTTAGCTTAATTTCAGTAAAGTCATCTGTAGGCTTGGTAAGAATCAACAAATCTGTATTTATCAGAAGTTAACTGCTGAAAACTGGCACATATGTTTGCTTGCTGTTGTTTGCCATGGGTGATAATTTTTTGGCAATTTTAGCTTCCGTCTCTGACTTGAGATCCAAAGCATTTTCCCTCAGCCTCAGACCCTTCAGTTACTTCTGATTCATTTCAATTTCTTCTTATTCCTGATTCCACCAGCCAGCTCAGTATGAAAAACTGGCAAACAAATCATAAACTGTGATTAGTATCAAGCAGTAGTGCTGCAGGTCTGAGACTGTAGCAGGGCGGAAGATAAACTTGACCAGAAATGCAGGAAGTAAGGGAGTGGGACTGGGAAGCAAAGAGATGCTCAGTTAACCAAAAAGTTTAGTAAGGTGGTCCATGGAAGACAGACAGAGCTGTGAGTACGAGAGAGAAAAGCAAAGGTTTGTAGGCATTTATTAATTAAAACAAAATCTTTTCAAGTCTAGTTATTTGGTCCAGCAGAGAAGTGTTTGTTCCCCTTGCAGTGAAGCCACAGTGACCTCTAGTGTCCCTAAACACTTACTCCTTTTTAAATCAAAGGTGGAAAAGAGAATTTTTAAAATAATTAAAAATTAGAAAGTCCTTTGCTATCCCAGAGAAGTGAGCAGCTCATGCATGTACTGATGGGAAGAATAAGCAGTAAGATCCTGCAACTGACCTTCCAGAAGGCAAACGAATAGGGAAAAGTCATGTGCTTTTTTTCCCACAAGTGGCAGTTGTAATTGACCTCCCCGAAAAGATGCTTCAAAGCTCCAGTGTTATCGAAGTGAATATATTCCACAACTTGCAACCTGCAAGAATAGAGGAGCAATAGGTCCCAAGAGATTACCGTTGCCAAGGAAGACTGTAGTAGAAAGCGAATATGCATATATACCAAACTGGGATAAATCATGTAAGGTGCAAGAAATGATGGACAGACACACATCTAAAAGAATGCAGAGATGACTAAAGACAGATGTGGTTCTCTCAGATCCTTGTCATTTAGGTCTGATTCAGGATCTTGTGTAATTTCAGAAAGCATTTAGACACCCATTTTCCTGATTCATGGTTTTTGCCTTTTTGACAAACATTCAACTTAAAGTTTGGGAGTACTTGGAGGGATATGTGAATTTCCAATGGCCATTAACAGGTTTACATTAATTCAAGGGATTTCCTCTGGGTATTATGTAAAAAGAGAAGAAGAGGGGAGAGAGAAAAATATAGTAGGCTAGGTCCTGCAAGAGGCACTGAACAGTGCTAATTCAACAAGCATTAAATCAGACTAAAGGGCCCTAAAGGCTTCAGTGGCTACTGATTCAAGTGCAGAATGCCCAGAGATACTTGAAAGGGCATAAGATTATCTCCACTCTGTATCTCTAACACCATCTCTACCACTGTTGCAACAGAGAGTCTAAAGCCAGGAACCGTATTGTCTATAAGGAAAGGGACTTTCACTGTGGGAAGAAGCCACAGTCAGGATGCCTCCCAAAATGCTCGGATTCAGTTATTCCTTCATGATGTGTTATTTATCATACATAGAAGAGCCCCATGGCAGCGTGCTCCCAAGGACAGCAGCTTTCTTCTCCCAAGCATGAATTCTCCACAGCAGCAAGTCATAGAATTTATGCCTGCGCTGAGTAGGACCCAGTGACTTCAGGAACATTTCCCACCAGTCTCAAAACAGGAACAGGAATCCAAGAAGTGAAGAACTGCTATAACAAGTGTCTTTGGAGAAACTCTCAAGATGCGAAACAGAGTTTCCAAACCATGCTTCCTTCAAGGGCTGCATTTCTCTTCACGATGCAGCATCCTCTGCATGGACCCTTGGCATGCCAATACATTTCCATTGCTACAAAGCAGATTTTTTTTTTAAGTATGAGGTCTGCATTTTAAATTAATATTTTCATTCTCAGTGTTGCACTTTTGAAAAATGTCTCTAGTACAGATGAAGTGTCTACTGTTCCTTTCACCATTGCCTCATTGCTTTGATTTGGAGAACTAAAGATATTCAGGTTAAGTAGCCATTGTGTACCATTCAGCTTTTATAAATGAAATAACCATGTGTAGAAATCATTTAAAGGCAGCCATTGCTTTCATTACTACAAATTAATTGACAGAACAACACGTATGCTTTTTTTCATTTTTTTAATTTTCATTTTTATTTTGGAATTAATGGGATTATAAAAAATATGGTCCATACTGATCATTTTTATGGCTATTTTATCAATTTTCCTTTAATTTTAATTAGTGCAACAGGAAAAGAGCTGTCCAGAAACTTTTTTATTCTAAAATTTGTCAAAAAAAGTATAATTTGATTTCATGCTTCAATAGCAAATGCAATTTGAGCCATAAGAGGAGTTCAGGAAAGCACAGGGGACACATGCCTAGGAATAATATCTATAATAAGAAGTCCATTTTGATTCTGTTGCTCATGCTGTATAGTATGACAATGCAATAATGCGGGTAATAAATATTTTACAGCTTGTATTTTCATTAAATTGTACAATGCAAAAGATTCCTGAGCTGAAATGTAATTCAGTCTTGAATTGTAATTTATATTGAAAATTAAATTTTAGAACTTACTTTTCTTTCAAATAGTAGGTTCTGTGGGTCTTTTGTATTGCATATGCAACAGCACACAGTACTGCAGGTCTGGGTAACAATTTGCAATGGAAATAGATAACATTTCCAGCACCATGATGTGTTTATTTCAACAATCGCTTACTTTGGGCAAGGGAAGAAGGGGATTACATTCAGAAATTACAGTAAAGGTATTCTTTCAAATGATTCAACATGCCATATAGAAATACATTTATCTAATAATCTTTCAATTGATGTGCTCATTTTTTAGCATTCTTGAAAATTATCTCATTATAAGCTTCCCAGCATGTGCTTTGCCTGCTACAGACTGCATCCTTTCTGCTCTCAGTGATGTTTGTATTCAGAATGAAATGCTATGCTATGCTATGCTATGCTGTGCATGGACAAAGATATCTGATTATCTCAACATTTCACAGCCAGAGAAGTTTATTAGTACCTTCCATTTCATATAATTACATATTAACACTGTATTTTCAGAGTGCAGTAGGTTAAACATCTAAGAACCACATAGTCCATGTTCGCATTAGTTAATAGTCAGTGTCAGCATTAGTTAATTGCCTGCAGAATTCATTTCTGTTTAAAACATCTTATGGGCGTGCTGAAGTTAAATGAAAGCCTTGGAAATTACTAGATAGTGTCTTAACTTCAAGTACAATTATAATTTGCAGGTAGACAGGCTTCGCTATAGGTGTTTTAAAAGCACCCCCAAAGCCTATGCCAGGGCAGTAGGACTGCAAGAGCCAGTAACATCATACCATGAGCAACTACTGCATTGCTCCCATCATTTCTCCCCTTGCAAGAACAGGACCAGTGATCAAGATGACCATTCCCTTGTACAGGCAATCAACCTTATAGATAAAACAAGGTTTCCAAACCTTGGTATCAGACTTCCCTTCTGTTTGCCCTTTGTGCCTTCTGCTACAGGAAGAGACAAACAAAGGCAAAAATGTTAAATAATGAAAAAGCATAGGCAGATAGTCATGGTGACCACAGGATGTTCACCAGGTATGTTTGAACATGAACAAAGGTAATTTAAGCACTGGGAAACAGAAAATCTACATATCCCGCATTTAGCTGACTGGAAGGGAGGGTTATAAGCACATGAGGGGAAAAAAAACAGCTTTCACTTGACCAACTATAAGACCACAGGGCCACCGTTGATCCAGCAGTTACAGTCATGAGCTTGGCTGGGCTTTTGTACCCGCCCTAAAGCACCTGTCTGGTACCACCTGCAGGTAGTCAGCTCCCAGCTTAATCTCCAGCAATTACTTTAGTGAGCACACGGTGTATCATTACATTTCCATTAATTGGTCATCACGCTGTTTCTTGGATGTTTTGTTAATTTTGGTTTCGTCTTGTCCAAGTAAGTGCTGTAACAAGGAATTCTGGATATGAGTGATCACTAACAATGCATATGAAATGTTGGAAGTGCCACATCTTGAAAAAGCATGAATATACTAACAGTATTTTTGCCTGCTTAAAAAAACCCCAAACAATACTACATGGCATGCAGTAACAATAGAATACATTTTGTTCTTGTTTATCTGAAGAGATGACCAGAAATGCACTGAGCTGGGCTGACTAACATGGAAATAAACCTATTTAAACTACAAGGAATAGAAAAAAAAATCTTAGAGATTAATCAATAATAATTGGGTGAAATTTGTTTCTATTTATTAATTTTAATCTCCCTTACAAGGTTATTCTGTATTGTAAGACAGACTGCCATTGATAATGCCTTTATGAGAAACAGATTACATCAAATCAGTTTCATTCCCAAATGAAATATATTCAATGAAAATAAAAGTGTGTAAGAAACAGATTCATACTATTGAGAATTTTTAGGAATTATTTTTGATTATCATATGATACAAAAAATAATGGAGTGAAGGAACTATGAAATAAAATATATTTCTCTTCTTCACAGTCAAAAGCTAAGTTTTAAGGAGCGGGTCCGGATGGCCAGCCCACGAGGTCAAAGTATAAAGAACAGACAATCTTCAGTTGGAGATCGCCGGTCACCAAGTGCCGACATTGCCACTGAGGGCAGCCCAACCAAAGTCCAGAAGAGCTGGAGCTTCAATGACCGAACCCGCTTCAGGCCCTCACTGCGTCTGAAGAGCTCGCAGCCCAAACCCATGGTTGACGGTAGGAGTTTTTCATGCCTCATTTGCCATTGCACACTGCTCCCAGCCCGCTGATGCTCTTGCACACCTACGCTGTGAATGCAACCCGTTTTTGGAAAGCAGAAAGGGTTGTTACTTGGGGTCAGAGACACAAGAAAGCTACAGCCTGCTTCAAAGAGCATGCCAACGTGGGTTTTTTTAGTAAGAAATCTTGTGTCAGTGATGCATAGAGACCAACTGGTGGAAAAGGGGATCAATACAGAAAATCACAGGTAGACTAAATGCATCCCACGGGTTTGGCTGCAGCAGGTCTGCTGCCGCAGCCCCTCTCTCCCAGCACTGGGTGCAGCTGGTTCCCAAACCTGCCGCCTCTCGCTGGTGGGCCACGCACCACGGCCACCACTGTATCGGCTGTGCCTTTGCCAGCCAAGAGCATAGCTTGTACAGCCCTGGCCTCCTCAGGCAGAGGAGCTTGCTGAGGAGCTGGGAAATGCCCTCTTACCTCCACAGGGGATACAGTCACTGCCACCAAGACATACGACTGGGTGCTTTAAGTTTTACAGGGTTGCATCCAGTTCGGTAAGGCAGGTGGCTTTAGCAAACAAAACCAGCGTTACTGTTTTTATGTATTGCTTTCTAAAGGGCATTTGACATGTAGGAAGAACTCCTGACAAGTGAAGAAGTGGATCTTTGTCATAATGTCTCTCTGACCCCTCAGCAGGCAAGAACATAGCCTTTCCTGCATGCTGCCTCCCATGCCGCCCCTCTCTGCTCTCCGTTCGCTAGCTAAGGTCCTCTCTGGCATTAAACTAGCCAGCATTCAGGCAAAGATCTTCATCTGCAAAAGCTTGCCAAAACAGAGACAGTGACTCCCCTAACCAGGGAGCACGGAAGTGGGTGAAAGCAGCGTTCCAATAGGCAGGAGCTGAGAGCACCAGATGAGCCTGACCCCTGTAAGGGATGGGTCCTGCACTGAAAGGTGCACTCACACAGCTCTGGGGGTACCGCTGCCCCAGTGAATTTGGATTTGGGTTTCTCCATTCACATTTTTCCCAACTTACGAACGTTTTGTTCTTTCTTGTGGGATGCCCAGGTAGAAAATAAGAGAAAAAAAATGATCAGCTACAACAGGAGGCAGTGACCCTGACTGTATGGGAAATGTACAATGTAAATAATTTGATCCAAGTAAAGAGATATAATTTTAAACTCTTTCTACAATGGCAATCATGCATGTTATATCCAACAATTGTGGTAAAACTAATTAGACAGAAGTGCGATTTTGGTGTCTGCTTCCTTTTTAAGAGCACATATTATCACAGACATGTAGGTTGCCAAATACCCATTGAACTGAAATGTCCCATCCCTCCACTGAGGATGTCCTACGCAACACATCTCTTCAGGAAAAACCTGGGTAAATAAACATTTCCTGGAGAGCAAACAAGACAAACCAACAGTGTTTGCTAAGGTCATCGTTCCAGGCTAGCCCTCCCCTGCAGAGACCTCTCAGATGCACAAATCCCAAATTTGGCTGCATTACAGTGAGGGTGTACCAGCCACCAGGCTGCTATCCAGGTTGCTCACCACTCCTTGCTACATTCTGGGGCACGGGGCCTGGCTTGTGTCCCACGGCAGCTGCAGCACATGGGCTGTGTGATGCTGGCCTGGGTCTTATGCTGACATGGAGCTGGGACAAGGCCACTTGCTCCACAGTGGAAAGTGAGAAATGCTCTAGGTACCAGAGTGGGGTTGAAGTTACCCTGTCTAAATTTAGTCTTCCTACATAATCACTTACACCGCATAAGTATCTCCCCAAAATCACACCAGAAGTGATTTCATAGGTTAAACACCCGTAACTTCCACTGTGCCTGGAAGTGAACTAAGAAGAGAGTAATTCGCAGAGCACAGTCCTGGAGTATCAGTGGCTCACTTCTGCTCCAGCCCTACACAGCCTGTACCTCACTCAAGCATCCGTTTAGTTTTCCATCAACTCATTTGTCACAGAAACATTTCCTCGTCATGTCCTCTATTTTGTCCTGTATGTATTGTCATTAATAGCAATGATCTGCACAAGAAGATCATGTTCCCTCTCATTGTCTCCCTTTCACGGAAAAGGTGGCATAAACGGTACCTTGGATATATCTGTACATAAAAGATAATAACAACAGAGCATTCATTGCTGTGTGTAAACCCTTAAAGATCCTCCCGCTCCTCAGGGTGAGTGCAGCCTGTTTCCTGGTCAGCGGTTTCCAGCTACTAGTCCACCCTTATGAACTGAGGCCAACAGATACAACCAATTTCTCATCTGTAGCAGAAGGAACAGCTTCCATTGTCTCCAGCTTTTAGGCAAATGCCAAGTTTCCACTCTGGGAGCTCATCCAGCTACTTCTAGGACTAGTATCATCAGAGATGTCCAGTGTGCTCACTGCTGAGAGGCAGCTCCCTCCTGCCTTACCCAGTCCATTGCAGGAAAAGTCAGGCACTACCAACTTTGATTTCTTTTTCTTTTTTGGTGTGTTACCAGTTTCATAGTTTGATATGCTTTCTGTATTTGACAGCTCAATGAAAAGGATCTGGAGATGACTTATTTAGTTTTGAACATCTTGCATTTTTCACTGGGTGAAAATAAAGTATTTGCAGCATTTTATTAATATCTTTCAGTTGTCAGGTCCTCCAGTTTCCTCCTTGAAGTATTCTTCAGCCAAAGGATTAATTATTTTGGCAGGCTGATCTTCAAGCCAAACTAGAAGCCAGCCCTTTCTGGATAAAAGTCTGGACAAAACAATACCCTTGAACAGCTGGTTCTTCTGGTGATTCTTACATCTCTGTAGCATGTTTGGGGGGAGAAGAAATGACACTTGCAATAGACCTTTTGGACAGTGACAACATAGTATTGGGTACCCAGTCCAGTGTAAAAACTTTATATCAGTGATCTAATGAAAAAATAATAAACTCTCACTATGAACTCCCCCTTCCAAAAGAGAAGACACTCAGATAGTTGCTTCATTTTTCTTTCAGCGTATGGGATATGAGGTTGTAAATTATTTTCTCTTACCACAAGTAGGGCAGGAACTATCTCGCTATGATGGTGAGGTATGCTGAACTCTGTGTAAAAGTAAAGCAAAGAAGCAAATATGTAAGTAAAGGGTTCTGAAAGGAAGAGAAATTGTTAATGTATGAGGATGATCTAAGACAGTCAAGAGACCGACTTTCAAGGGCTGACGGAGTTCTGATAAAGGACATGGTGGGAATCTGGGCCAGAACCATCAGAAAGAGACTGCTGAAAAAACTAAACATTAGAAATTAGAAACTGGCCTGTAAAGGGAAGTTTCTAATCCAGAGAGGCAGCTAAGAGACTAATATGACTGAAAATGTAGTAGCCTTCCTCTTAGGCTACCCAGTAACAAAAGCTTACTAACACTCCCCTGCTGCCTGTTAAAACCACAGAAGGAGAGCTTCTTGACAACAAGCAAAACACTTAAGCTGGGCACAGGTATCTCCCAAAAGGATTTTGTCATAGCAGCCTTAGAACAGTATGACCAAAACTGTTACATAAATGGCGTTATTTATGGATAGCAACAGTCCTCTGAAACTGCCTATAAACTATTTATTGCCATTGCCAAAGTGAGCTTGGCAACGGCAGCAATTATTTCAGCTACATATGTGCATTTGCAAATGGAATCCAAACCTGAGAGAGCTTTGATGACTGGAGAGGTCTTTGGTGGCGTGGCTGCAGATGCTCTCTAGAGCATTTAACAACAGTGCAGGGGAGTGAAATTGAAAACCGAGACTTATATAAACTGATTTTAAATACATGTCCAGCCTCTGATGACATGTGGCTCACAACTGCCAGAACTCTTTTGAAGAGGAGACCCTGCACAAATTAACGAAGGTGCCAGGATGCTGTATTTCCAATCTCTGTTTTCAGTCTAAAAGGGAATTATCAGGATCAAGCAAATCAAAGGAAAATCTTCACCAGTCAAGAATGGTAAATAGTGAAGCTTTACAAAGCGTACACTTAAAAGGATACAAGAATCATATAAGGTCGTGCAAGACCCTCCCCCGAAGGGATGCCGCATCGCATGGGTGAAGGTGCTGCCTGACCTCAGAGCCACAGGCAGCCACCCCCATACCTGTACACAACATGAGCCAGGAGCCACCTCTGGCCCCAGGGCCTTCTCATGCAGTGTCCCTGCACCAAAACCAGGGAAACCACAGCCAAACTGCCCATGGGGAATAGCCCCCGCCACATGAGAATACCCACTGGCAGGGGCCAAACCCGTGCCAGAGTCTGTGCAAGTGATTAAATAGTACAGGTGATCTCGTGCCATTGCTTGAGGCACTGTGCCCATCCCCCATTGTATGTAGCGTAGATCCAGCCAGAGACTCACCTCACAAAATCTCGCCTTTGCAGACACTGGTGTTCCTGCTGTGATTTTTTTCTGCTTGCCTCATTTTCTAAGGAACAGAATCTTTTCTGCTTAAATCATGCTCCAGTCTTGCACCACCACAGCTGAAGTAATGAACTGATATTACGTTGTGGATGCAGTTATCAATGAGGGACAAAAATGCCCTATTATACTTGTTTTCTACCATCCTATGCTTCTAAGCCTCTGCATGAGTTATTGTACCTTTACTGTAACCTAGAGACATTGTGTGGCTTTTTGAATAAAACATCAAAAGCATTCAGAACTGGAAATATTACAAACATATTTCATTTGATTAATTAAAAAGAAGTCTCTAAGGAAATATTTGATTTCTTTCACCATCCCTGCTTACGCAACCTCTAGCCTTTCATTCCCTACTTGCACAAAATCCTCGGGGTAGAGTATATTATAAGAGCCATTGAAAGAATGCAGTTGTGCATTTCAGCTCCCATGTCTTCAGTTACTACCATGTAATTTATGTATTGCAAAAATGACGGGTTTTCCTCTCAGTAGCACAAACATCTTGACCTTGTACAGGGTTCGCTTGATGGGGCAAAGGTCCTTAGTTTGGTTGCTTTTACATCTCAGTTAGATTAAATTTGCTGATTCAAAATGAAGCTGCATGATGTCAAAACAAAGCTGCTCAATTTGTATAAACCCCATATGATGGGACTAAATGACATTTTATTAGCAATGTATCAATTTGTGCTAGACAGGAGATTTATTTTCTTGTGATTGTTTAACTCAATGATAGAGCTCTCCTTTATTACCATTGTCACTGTAACTAATTAGGAAGACCTGGCATTCTGATCTAAGCTCTGAGCCATTTTTTCATTTTGTGTAAATAAGTACAGGCCATTGGTTTTGAGGCATTATTTTAGTTTATTCCAACCAAGGTCCTGGCCATATGAGTCCATAATTTAGTCTCTCTTTTTATGATACATCTTGAGGAACTTGCTGTGCACCATTGCTCACTGGACTGAGTGCTTACTCGCTGGTCACAGGTGAATGATTAGCAAGCTCAGCTCCATGAAGGACAGCAGCAGACCACCACACAGAAGTATGATTTGCATGGATTTCAGATAACCTCATCTGTAGTGAAGAGTAAACACATGAGTTAAGAAGTCATTTTGCGAGGATGCTCATAAAACTTCCCAACCACCATATAAGAGTAGAGTCGACATAGCGCTGAGGGATATGGTGTAGTTGGGAACTGTCAGTGTTAGGTTAATGGTTGGACTGGATGATCTTCAAGGTCTTTTCCAACCTAGACGATTCTGTGATTCTGTAACCCACCTGCACCAAATCTGAAACATTTGAGGAATGTCTTCATTTTTATAAAATGTTGGGGAAGTCCTTCATGACTTTTTAAAATACAGGACTCTCCTGTGGCTACCTGAATCTAAAGCTGCCATCCTTCTCTCTCCCTTTGCCCACAGCTACCACCTCCTTCAAACAACAGGACCTGAAAATCTCTGTAGACCTTATGGAATATCAGACATCGCATCAACTGATGTGTGCTACAGGGTCTTACAGGGAGACAGTCAATTAGGTGTGACATTGAGCTCATTAGTCCACAGTTCTAGATCTTATCATATATATCTGCAACTTCTTTTCAGTTTTAACTTCTTGTGTGTGGTGTATATAAAATAACAGAGATGTGTATCTAAAAATACACTAAAAACATACCTTTAGAGTCACCTAGCATTTTTCTTTCATACTATCTCACATGGCCATCTAAACTTGATGGGTAATGTGCCACGATTTATAATAAGATCAGCCCTTTTAACTGCACAATTATTGTGCAGTTAATGAATTGTTTTTAGAAAGTCTCCTGGTTTTTCATATCATCACTCAAAATGAAAAGGACTACTTTTTAATTAAGTAGTGGGAGCTGTTCCATGAAATTTTGCCAGTGCAGAAAATTTTTGAGAATTTAAATAATAACTAAAGATAACTGAGAGTTGTTAGAAAGGAATGCTAGAATTTTAGATATTTGGAGCTTGCCTGCATTATATGATAACTGATATAAATTAGGTTTCTGACCTTAAAAAATTGCACTTACAAAGAAAGGAGACTAGATAATTACACCCAGAATATGTAAAAAAAATTCCACTAATGCTACCTTCCATTTTGGGCAAATCTGAGCTTTTTTAGAAATGCTTTCACATATAAAATGTGTTAGAGATATTCTTATGATATTCTGCTTCATACTGCACTGCAGCTACCAAGTTCCAGTTCTGATGTCCTCTTCTCTTCCCCGTCTGAAAAGCTTTGCCTTTTTCAGCAGAAAGGAACTGGCTATGCATACAGCACTACTGCACTCCTCATAGGTACTGCCTGCAGGGTAGAGGCTCAGGTCGAGCAGAAGGGAAAGGGAGCTCCTACAAGCTCGTGCAGAAGTGCTCCTCCTTCCAGGAGGCACCGATTTCCTTCCTTTCCTGTGAAATTGCTTTCCAACATGGAAATGGCAACCATTTCACAAAAGCTCCTTGTAAACAATGTTTTCAATAATTTTTCCTAATTTTGCCACTTGAGTACTGTTGTGTACTACCAGAAATTTTTGTGTCATTTTCTAGACAAATTTTAAGCGTCTAACGTGAAGAGCATGTCATAGAAGTTTATTTGTCCTTCCTCCTTCCTTCTTTCATGATTAGAAGAAACCCTTAGCCTTTTTTTTTCAGGGATCAAGGAAATAAATACATGATTCACTTCCTTGGCCCTCCTTCTTCTGGCCTCTACTCTGGAAAGCATGTAAACATGGGCTGCTGCCTTTCCGTCTTTGGGGGAGTTTTAGGTGTTCTTATCATTAAGTATATGATTAAATTCCATCCCAATTAGTGTTGCTTTTTTCAGTTGATTTTTCCTGTGGAGCTTAGCAAGCAATCACAGTAAAATGATTTATGTGAAATCTTTACTGAAAAAGAGTCAGCTTGTTGATAGCAAAGGAAAACATGAAAGAAAATCACTTTTAGGGGCAGTGAAGAGAATTTGTGTTCATGGTTGAACAAACAGGAAAATAATGGGAGCTTGTGAAGAGGTGAGAAGTTTCATGAAACAAATTTAAACAAAGGCACTATGCTGAGACACATTTTATTTTGATAAAGAGAAATGGCATGAATTGTATGAACATAAACCATGAAGATGTTTGTACTTAGAATAATTTTTGAGGGAAAAAAGTAACTGAGATTTTGTGAAACATTCTGTGCGTTATTATATTTGTGGAAATACTATAAAATACATACAGGATGTCTCCATTTTTTAGAGAATATAGGCTAAATCCCTAACTCCCCATAGCAAATGCTGAGGGTGAAGAAAGGTACTTCAAAAGCAGTGTAAAGTTGAGTGAAAGGCACCTACCTTGTAGGCATGCTAGGCATTACCTAGAGCAGCATAACAGGCATGCTACGTTCCTTGCAAAAGGGGCTGAAAGAACAGAATAATGAGAGTATTAAGCTGCCAGCATTGCTTCTTGAACAGGAGGGGTCATCTAAGCTCAGTAGCCATTTAAGAGTAAGGCAGTTTGGAGTCTAACGCTAAAGCAGCTGCCCGGGCACCCCTGCTGCAGCAGACCTATGTATTGGCACCTCCCCCAGGGACAATCTGTCCTCCAAAAGCTTTGAATTTATGTCTAACTTTACTTGCCCAGAAGTTAGACGCATTGAAATCTCCACTCATTTTCTTTCTGACCGCTCACGCAGAAAATTAGTTTGGAGATGAGTGTGTCACATTGGGGTGCCCTGCTCTGCTGCCCTGGGCAGCCAGAGCAGCTCTGCACTCAGATGTGGCTGCTGAACGGGGTGGAGAACAGGCTGTGGAGCTGCATATGAATCACTTGGACTTCAATTCCCAAGTTGAACTCTGGATTTTGGATTATGGCTTGATGTAACTCAGCACCTGTGAAAATTAGGCCACCATCCATCTTTCACCTTGAGTCATGCATTACAATGAAAATCAATCAGACTTTTTCTCCAAAATCAGTGCTTTTTTTACCAAGTTGACACAACATTGTGCTGTAACATGAATAATTGAGAGTCATGTGCAGACTATCAACTTCAGCCACCTATTTAGGTTTTGCCATGTCTTGAAGGTGGGTACTCAGCCTCAGCAGAATGATTTAGATCACCCACACGAAGAGACCAAACTACCTCCTGTGCAGTCAGAGTAAGATCTGAGAGCTTCCAAAGGCTTCCAAAAAACAAGTCAAAGGATCTATGTTGGGATCACCATACCAATCACTTTGTTGGGAGCACTTCCATAGGACTATACATGGTGTCAGCACATGCACTTATTAATGCTGGATCGTTGTTGCTAGCATATGGCAGTTCCCAGAAACAAAATCTTTTTGATTCTATTAGACAGGCACATAATTACTTGAATGTTACTGACATTGAAAGCATGGAGCTATGAGGGTGATCAGAGCAGTGTCACAGTTTTCCCAATGCCAAAGCATATTATTAAGCAACAGAAAACACTTCTAAGAAAGGACACATGATATTTACAGAAATAATAAATCAAGCCTTGCGCATAACCTTTGCACAGAGCCATATGAAATGCAGCTACAAACTCATAAATTTTCTGTTGGTGACATATAATGTTTCAGAACAGTGTAATTTTTCACCCATTCATTTGGGGTAATCATAAATGACTGGAGTTTGCATGAAGAATGCATAAATACTGTGACAAACAGGGAAATATCAAGATGATTTTAATGACTTGTTCATGCCTCTTTTCTATTTCTTGGTAATTGCTGATTTGCTGGGTGATTAAATCAAAGACTGCTCTTCAGGAAGAAAGAGAAAGAAATTAAAAAGTGGCAAAGACAAGACTGTAGCCCAAAGTAAATAATGTCAAAGATTGTAAGACAATGGCAGATGCCTCATCAGTTGTGAAATGAACGCTTTCCAGATTGATGTTTAGGGTCAAAACACATCCTGAATTGTAAGATGATGATATTAGAAAATGGGAATTGTTTCTGGATTGTCAGACTGGCTGACACCCCTTCTTTGGGAGACTTGCAGGGGTATATCTAAATCTGTATTAAGAGACACTTTGGCCACCATTGAGACCAGATTTGTGAGCTGCCCAAGCAACAGACATGAAAGGCCTGTTTTGCTGGTGGTAGTGGCTCCTGGAGAGAAAGAAGGACCAGTGCCAACCCCAGGAAGGTTTGGCAGAGTGGCCAGGTTCATGCAGAGGAGCTGCTGCCTAAGGTTCTTTGTGGACCCTGCTTGGACCATGCACAGCCACCCCAACAGAGCACAGGAGACATAGACAAAGGGTATGGGGAAAGATGAAGAAGCAGATGTGTGCAGGGCTAGGCATGAGCTGGCACCGGAGGGTCTACCTGCCCCATTAATGATGGGGAGGGCTCTCTCTGGGAACAGGCAGCAGCTGGGAGTGAGGCTTGTTGGAGGCTGTAGCTTAGCTGTGTCTGGGAACTGGCAGGGATTTTAACAGCTGGAGCTGCCAAAGCGGCCAAACTGACCCCAACACAGCCCCGACCTCGACAATGAACTTGAGAGGGATAGAAGCAATACAAGTACATCTCACCTCATAACTATGTCGTGCACAACATGAGCTTCCACTGGAAAAATTCATCAGAATGTGAACTTTGATTTCAGTGGTGTTTTAAGCGGGAATTTTTTTCCAGATTGTTACTATGCATTTCCCAAACTTTTTCCCAAGTCTGCTCAGTATTCTAAAGAAACATGAAAGTTTCCCATATGAATCAAACAAGATTTATAGCTTTTCACAAGTTTTATTAACATGTGGTAGAGTGCCTGCCATAATGAAGGAAATTCATGTCAGTGGGAATATTAGAAAGAAAAAAATAAGGTGATTTATTAGGAGCGGTATCTTCTTAAAGCTGGCTTAAATTTATAAGAATTTTCCAACATCTCTCTAAAGATTTTGCTGATTTTTGTATCAACATGTGAGAAACATGCAGTACTGTAATTGCACCACACTGTTCTCAAAACAGTTCTGCAAAGATATACTGTGCTAAGGAAGCCCTTTTATTAATGACACTGTACTTGGCAAAGGACCCAGGAACCATATCAGTGAGAGAACCATTCAGAAACATGTTTATTTTAAACTTTCAAGTTGGAGTCTCCTGTTTCACTGGGGTTACATGGTTGTAGATCTGTTGACCCTAGCGAAATTATTTCTAATTTATACTGGCATAACTGAGTAGATTCAAGCCTTAGAGAGCCACTGGAAATAGCAGTAGCACAAAAAGCTCTGGTTTTAGCATGGCACTTAGAAATGAGCTGGGAGATTTTGGCACTGGGAGAAGTAACTGGAGAGGCTGATCAGACACGGCACCTGGAAAGTTCGTGTTAACACCTTCAGAGAGGGGGTTTTAGGTAGTGTATATACCTATCAAACTAATTACATAGTTTATTTTAGCTAATCACATTTCTGGGCAGGGATCCAAATGTTAGTTAGGCAGGATAGGTGGAGAGATATATTTTATCAAGAAGATAAGCCAAGTCAGTAGCAAAGCTCATGAAAGAGTGCGAGAAAAAAGCACTCTTGTCATTATTGTAGTCATGACTTACAGTAATAGCATGTAAGGGGAAATTTCAAAGTTTTGTATGAAAATTTCACTTTTACAATGTAAAATGAATTTTTTTAAGGTTTCATTTGATTGCTTCATGTGTACTTAAACATATTATTAACTTGGCTATACACCATCTTTCTTTCTGTATTAAGTTGATCTGTCAAAGATAAAAGGTCCTGCTGTTCAAAGCTACAGCAGATGCTCCTCATGAATGTACCGGTTCAGCAACAATCAAAAAAGAAAATATATTCTTGAGGATAATGAACTAGCTAGAGTCATCAAAATAAATTACTATGGCCAAATATTAAATCTGTGAAGACAACATGCAGCAATACCAGTTCCTGAAGATGCAGCCTAGTACTGTGCTGTTTATGCTGAGATAGCATTCCTATTAGGTTTAAAAGGTACCATGAAGTTTCCAGGCACTTCTGACTGACAAAGAATATTTTTCATCGTTAATTTACAGTCCTTCTGAAAAATCAACTTGCAAAAAATGTCCTGCAATCATTTGAGTCTGCGCTTCAAATCTGCTTATAATAGAAGCCCCTGAAATGGTTTACTTGCAGTGTTTCTGGATGACTAAGCCTGTGGTTTAAATAACAGCATGAATGTAGGCAGGGACATAGGACTGGGAAAAAATCTCCTCCATTAGTGAGGGTTACTGAATCCAATCCTTTTTTCTCTATTTCATGTCACTC
This sequence comes from Strix uralensis, assembly GCF_047716275.1. Taxonomy (NCBI): domain Eukaryota; kingdom Metazoa; phylum Chordata; class Aves; order Strigiformes; family Strigidae; genus Strix; species Strix uralensis. The sequence continues at coordinate 34,942,928 of NC_133974.1, forward strand.
TTTCATTTTACACTCTCTTCCTCATGAAGCAGAGACACTTAGATGTTAAATACACTGACCTTGGGTGAAATTCTTCACCTGGGCACTTGGACTTCATGCAGTTGAAGAAAGATAGTTTGGGAGGAAAAACACCTACCCTCAAGAGTTTTCCTGTACTTCACATGCCTTTGAGACATATACGATGTATGGGCATCCACTGACCCTGCCCTTCTTGCTCTGTTCCCATTCCAGTGCATTTTAAGTTTGTAAACCTTCTTGGTCATGCATCAGTCCCTTTTTTCTTTGTGTATTGAGGTACATGGGGCACTTCTGAGATTTCTGGCTAATTCTCAAATGGTGACTCTGCAAAGGCAGTGTTAGGAAAGGGTGGAGGATCCATTTTTTTCAGGCAAATAAATACAGTAACTTGGCTTAAGCTGCTCCTATTGCAAAGGACGGCTGCAATATCAACATGGCTCTCAGGTTTGAGGTGGCAATTGATCCATAATGGATGACATTCTCTGTTCATTTCTAGTAAAAAGGTACTTTGTTCATTTTCATCTGTAATAAAGCATTGGATCATTCCACAGCCTCCTTATTAAATGAAATGTATCTTCTCCTTTGTCTTCAATGTCAGGTTGATCCATAGTAGTAAAAAAATAACAATTTAATATAACTTCAGCATCTTTTGATAATGCCATTACATCTGTTAGCTCACCACTTTCCATTAAGACAGAGAATGTGATGAAAAACAATGAGAAATCAGGAATAGACATACTGGTACTCAACTATTAATTTGTTTGAAAAATAACAGGGCTTTCTTGCTTTCTAACTTTTACTGTTTACACTGGGAACTACCCAGGCCATTTATAACACAAGCATAGACACACACAAGTGCATCATACAGTTCGCAAACTGATGAAGCTCTATCTTGTTTGATTTGTAGTCCTTTGTTTTCCAGAACCACTGTGTAGGTGGTTAGAAAACACTAAGGAAGAGATTTTTAAATGCTGCTTGTTTATTCTGCTCTTGTATTTTGCAGCTGACACCAGTCTCGGAACAGATGATGTTTATGATGATAAAGGGTGCCAGTGTGATGTGTCAGTAGAAGATCTCACCCCTGCTCTTAAAACTGTCATCAGAGCAATCAGGTGAGTAAAAAATACTGAATGAATAAATATTTGAGACTTCTTACTAATTAACTGCATGTCAATTAATAAAATGGTAGTTAGTTGAACTTATTACATGGCTATATTTGTTACATAACTAATGCTAAGTTTATTTATGCCTCCTTTTCTTCAGTATTTTAATTAAAAGTTAAAATATTTTATCTGTTCTGTTAGCAGCTTTTCAATGTCTAAAACTGTTACATGATTTGACTCAGAAAAGACAGTCAGTCATGAATGCTGGTTTCCACTATATTTCCTGTAATCAAAAATACTGTAATCCAGTTTAATGTAGTTTTACTGAATGTGTATCGCCTTGCCTGGAAAAGTTATTTCCTTTAAAAGTTTAGGGTTTTATTGCATTTCCATATTCCTGAAACTGTCTGTCATATGACTTTTATTGCAACTTCCTTCTGGTAACAGCAGAATAACTACATTCATTCAATTGTGCAAAGCCTTGCCTGCCACTATTCATTGAACTAAATATAACCCCAATAATTTAAAACTAATAGTCATCTCCTTTTCCAAGAAAGTAGCAAACTGCATTGAAACTTATAAAATTACCTGTATTGAAAGCTTAAACTTAGCATTCGCCCTCCTGAGGCTGCCAAGGCTCTTCATCTTACTGAATATTTTGAAGTGCAAATCCTGACAGGCAAAATCCCCATAAAGAGAACATCCACAAGCAAGCAGAGCTCAAGCATTCCCTCTCTGCCAATAGCAAACCCAAGGTTATTGCTGGGGGTCACCCCACTGTCTGCATCACAGTCACATCAGTGCCCGGCACCCTTCTTGCAGGCAGGCAGGCAGGCAGCAGCCACGGGGGATTTCAGCAAAACCCTATGGAAAGATGGTATTTTCCTGCAGGGAGAGACTCGCCCAAGTTTTCTCAGCAGTATGGGAAGAAAGGACTCAACCTCTTTATCAAATAATTTCATACAGTGATAACCTATGGGCTACTTGTAATTCCTTTCCCTTTTTCCACTGATGGCCAGTGAAGACAGATAGCGAGTAAGGCTGTTCCTAATACTTCTCTAGTAGCACAGACAGCTTGACAGATCACTTGCAGACATCTGTTCCAACCATTTTTCCAACCTGCCTGGAAATGACCTCACAGGACGTGTCAGATACCAGGTCTGTGTCCACAGCCACTGCAACTGGCAACTCAAATGTCACTGCTGAGAACCATTTCTTGCCAGCAATGTTTCAGCAGGTGACAGAAATCCTTCTATGCACTGGACACCCACCTACAAGGCAGGCCTGTTCCTTCAAATGGAAAATTCTCAAATTAGGAACAATCAGCATAGCCCGTTAGCTCTGGTGCCAAAGATCCTTGTCTGTGACGTTGCATTTTAAAAAGACTGGTTGACTCTTGGCTCCAAGAGCACCTTGCCACTGTACTGGCAAGCGATAGCAATGGTCATCTCATTCTTAGTACTGTCAAAATTCCTTAAGATCAACTTGATATTTTAATATTGAATTCATGGAGCTTGTTTTCAAAGGCATCACTGGATTTTTCAAACACTTGCATCTTTGCTTGGTTCTCTTGGTAATTATCAGCTCGAATGGAAAGTAAGCAAATGTGAAGGACATAGTTGGCAAACTTTCTCCACAGTGCCATCCACAGTAGCATTCTAATAAGAAGAGCAAAGATGCAACAGTTGGATTGTTTCAGACATACACTATTTAACTGATAAGAGTCAACTTTTTAGATTATCTCCAATTTTTTCTCTGCACACTTGGCTTACCCAAACCCAACTCATTTCACCACTGAGTTTGAGAATAAGAATTCTGCATCTCCGCTTGATATCAGTTAGCCACAAATCTCTCCCATCTCTCCTTGCAAATTTTAGGTTTCACTAGATTCCAAGTGGCACATACATCTTGCTTCAGAAACATACCTTTGAGATCTGCAAAGCGGTTATATGCCATGATCTTCAGACTTGTGTTAAATGCTATACCTTAATCTCTCAAAATCAAGAGACTGATAATTCAGTTCATCAGGTAGCTGATACTCCTCTTTCTGATTATTCAGAGTATCTGTTACCTGACTACATCGGAATCTATGCAAACATCTGAAGAAGGATCTGAGACACTATATAGTAACTGTAGAATTTCAAGATGATAACATCTGCCTATATGGAAACTTTGTGCCTCATTTTGAAGTTTGTTTTTAGCAACAGCTTTGAATTGCAAAGGCAATGGGGGGAGGGTGGAGGCTATTTTTCCTTTCATGCTGGTATACAGGAGCAGATAAAGACAGAAGCTACTTGCAGATCTTCATGAGACACTACACAAAAGACCCCAAATATGAGCACACACAGTTGAATCCATTCTGGCTACATCACCTTGAAAAATTGCAATAACGGAGAGTAATTATTTTTTTCCTGCTTAAAACTGGGTACAAATTGTTTTACAATGATACAAATGGTCCTTTTGTTTTGGGAAAGAAAATAAATTAGCAGAATTAATTCATGCCTGTAGGTTTACAGTGGTAAGGCCTCTCTCAGTTTTGTAATCAGGAAGAACTGGGGTTTTTTTCTGTGAAATGAGCCTAGAACATGCTTGTTACTCTCAGGTTGGACAGCCTTGGAACAGCAAAAGACAAAACCTGGTTTATTTATGATCTTTCATTTTGGTAATTTCAAAGCATATTGCTTCAGATTTGACCTTGCTTACTTACATTTATCCCAGGACTACTTTATTCTTCAGAAGAACTTTTTGATTTTAAGCAAACAAACCCCCAAACTTTCATTTTGAAATGGTCAAAACAGGAGATGGAGAAAACAGTCCTTTCCTGAAAAAGTGCTTAACATATTGGCCCTTTCCAAGAATAGGACTCCCAACCTGTCCTACTGAAGACCCACTGGGCAGATGTGTCCAGTAGCATGTCAAGCTGTCAGCCTCCTCTCAAAGTCCCCCCCAGCTGAGTCTTCCACAGCCCATCTCTTGTGCTGCCCCCTCCACCCCCCCTTACTATAAACTCTCTGTAAGGAAAGATGAACTGGGGCAGTAGGGAAAGTAAGGAAAAGCTGCATTGTGTAGCATTTGCACAATGTTGAGTGAGTAGGGAACAGATGGGTAGCATGGTGAAACGTAGTGTGCTCCACAGCATGCCTTGGGCCAGGCCAGGATCAGTCCTGCTCCTTCACAGCCTCCGGCTGGAATAAGAGCAGTGCACAAACCAGTTCTTGCTAGTGGGGTACACTGAGCCTTTGTGCCACCAGGTTTTGTAGCACTACTCAACTGGCCCTAGTCTTGTCGTGAACAAAAAGCCATTAATATCCTGCAGAGTTCCTGAAGACTAACAAAAAACATTGCATTTTCCATCTCTGTTTGTTCACAATGATGAATGTATATAAAAGAGACTAAAAAGAAGATGAGGATACCTTGTTTCCATATACTGCGATATCTCTGATCATTTTTCACAGCAAGAGACACTAAATTCTGTAATACTTTCCACAATGGAAATGATGAAATTATTTTACTACTTATGGAATATAAAATTAGATTTGAGAAGCATAAATAAATATGCAATAGGAAATAACTGCAATGGCAGGAAGATGAACTTGCTGACCTAAGAGGTCTTTTCTCTCTTTAACTCTAGTGATTGTATAGATATGTTTTCATTTGTTGTTAATAAGAAATAATAATAATAAATGTAGCTAAACGTAATGAAACTTGAGAATTCTTGAGCTGATAAGCTGTATAGTTGAATAGTCATACATATTTAATAGCTAAAGAAGGAAACTATAATTTACCATTTATGTTCAGCCTTTGAAATGTTTCTGCTACACCTATAAAATGTATTTTTAGCAGCCATTATGAATTTGTTCAATGGTGGTGTTTCAGAATCCTCTATTCCTTTTAAATCCCGACATATTGTATATTTTCTGCCCAGATGGTCTTCAGAGTCTAGGCAAGGCTCTTAGATGTGTCTTTGGCTACGACAGCACTGTGCTTGGGAGAAAACAATGTCTCTGGCTCCTAGGGGATGGGTTAGTCCAGGTCAAGACCCGAGAGAGGAAGCAATTTTGACCCACTCACCCCACATGTAGTGGAACTATCTCTCAACCACCTTTGTCTGTTGGCCTCTCTATATCGGATCCTGATCTCTTCTGCACGTTGCAGTTTACCAGGAAGAAGGGTTATTTGGCAAGGTAAGGGTAGAAAGATGGAGGAACCAGCACTAGATCTGTGTGCACCTGCTTTCCTGATGTAGTAAGTGAGCAAACAACCTCATCTAGCTATGGGTAAAACAACCTGCCTGTCTTTTAATCTTCAAGGCAGTAACCATGTATGAGTTTACCTGAATCCCAGTAGAATGAAGTGCCATTTCTTCCTGAGATAGTGACAAGACTGACAAGATACAGGTTTAAAAATATAACATGAGTACGACAGGGCTGCACAGAGGATTAGAGATGTTCTGACATGGTGCTGGTCTCAGTAAAGTACACTAATGACAAGAGGAATAGCTTTTACTACTGGAAGGGGCAACATGAATGGAAGTAGAAATGCAACAAATGCCAGGAAAGATATGCAACCTACACATTCAGAAAACACTGTAATTCTAGATAAGTGCTGATCCTGCATTTGACAAGAGTTAAATGAAACAGATTCTGCTTTCGGCTGCTGGGGGTCAATAAGATAAAAGTTGGTATTGGACCTGTAACTTTCTACAAAGTACCAGGGAATGTGAAAATTAGTGGGACCTGTGGCTTAGATGTTAGCTACAGACAAAGCACTTTGATATATTGGTCTAATTCAACACAAAAGACTTTTTTTCCGCTCTCCTCTGGATGCATCATTGAAATAGGCTACTTGTTATGGCTAATTCTCACCCAAAAAATTGTCATGCTTCTGACTTGTATAGGTTTACAACCATGTATCGTCTATCACATTAGATTTGAGTTATAAAATACCACCTCACTACGTGGCATACAACGATTTAAAAATACAAATAATGTTTTAAAAAGTCATGGGGACTAGACGGTTTTGTTATTTTGGGTTACTTCTTACTTTCAATTGCTGCTGTTGGGTCAGTACTAGCAGTTCAGTATTGCCAGTGGCGACTCAGTTTAGTTTATGATGAATCTTGTTTGCCCCCGTGTGGTACAACTAGAAAAGACAGACTGAGCTGTAGTTTACCCTGTTCCTCCTGTTTGTGTTAAGGGCTGGTGCTTCCATACTTGGGGTATGAATAATTTTGTGCTTATTTTCCCTTTTTTGCACAGGTGGGTTACCCACTTGTGCCTGCATAACTGAACCCTTCATTTTTATCATACAAGAACACACCAGAATAAGCAACTTTTTATTCTAGAAGCACAAATGAAGGAAGCACAAAGGCTTTTTTGTTCACTATTTTTGAATATGCTCTATATGGTTGGAATAATCTTTCAGGATGGATGTTCAAGCCTATCAAGTTCAATTACATAGTTCTTTCAAGATATAGAAAGTCAACTTAGTTTTTAAAATTGACAGTAAATAACTATGGAGAATCAACTAAAATTGATAACTGAAAAGCAGTTGCTAGGCTCCATCACTGAAAGAATTCAGGTTTTCTGGTTCTTAATTAACTTGCAGGCTTTAAAAATGCCAGTCCTTTATAACCCTTCAGGGTTTTTTGCATAGTTTATTTAAAATTTTATATATTTGAAGCAAAACGAAGTGAGCAATATGGGTCTGATCCAAACCCTGCTGAAATTAATTAATGTGGCATCACATGAATCACAGAATCGTCTAGGTTGGAAAAGACCTTGAAGATCATCCAGTCCAACCATCAACCCAACATTAACAGCTCCCAACTACACCATATCCCTCAGCACTATGTCGGCCCTACTCTTAAACACCTCCAGGGATGGGGACTCCACCACCTCCCTGGGCAGCCCATTCCAACGCCTAACAACCCGTTCTGTAAAGAAATGCTTCCTAATATCTAGTCTAAACCTTCCCTGGTGAAACTTGAGGCCATTCCCTCTTGTCCTATCACTTATTACTTGGTTAAAGAGGCTCATCCCCAGCTCTCTGCAACCTCCTTTCAGGTAGTTGTAGAGGGCAATGAGGTCTCCCCTCAGCCTCCTCTTCTCCAGACTAAACAACCCCAGTTCCCTCAGCCGCTCCTCATACGACATGTGCTCCAGACCCTTCACCAGCTTCGTTGCCCTTCTTTGGACACGCTCGAGTAATTCAATGTCCTTTTTGGAGTGAGGGGCCCAAAACTGAACACAGTAATCGAGGTGCGGCCTCACCAGTGCCTAGTACAGGGGCAGGATCACTTCCCTGTCCCTGCTGGCTACGCCATTGGCCTTCTTGGCCACCTGGGCACACTGCTGGCTCATGTTCAGCCGGCTGTCAGTCAACACCCCCAGGTCCCTCTCTGACTGGCATCTCTCCAGCCACTCCTCCCCAAGCCTGTAGCGCTGCTGGGGGTTGTTGTGGCCAAAGTGCAACACCTGGCATTTGTCGTTATTGAAACTCACACAGTTGGCCTTAGCCCATCGCTCCAGCCTGTCCAGGTCTCTCTGCAGAGCCTCCCTACCCTCGAGCAGATCAACACTCCCACCCAACTTGGTGTCATCTGCAAATTTACTGAGGGTGCACTCGATCCCCTTGTCTAGATCATCAATAAAGATGTTAAACAGGAGTGGCCCCAAAACCGAGCCCTGGGGGACACCACTCGTGACCGGCCGCCAACCAGATTTAACTCCGTTCACCACAACTCTTTGGGCCCGGCCATCCAGCCAGTTTTTTACCCAGCAAAGTGTGTGCCCATCCAAGCCACGAGCAGCCAGTTTCACCAGGAGAATGCTGTGGGAAACAGTGTCAAAGGCCTTACTAAAGTCAAGGTAAACAACATCCACAGCCTTTCCCTCATCCAATAAGCGGGTTGTCCTGTCATAGGAGATCAGGTTTGTCAAGCAGCACCTGCCTTTCATAAACCCATGCTGACTAGGCCTGATCCCATTTGTGTCCACTATATGATTTTTAATGGCACTCAAGATGATCTGCTCCATGACCTTCCCTGGCACCGAGGTCAGACTGACAGGTCTATAGTTTTCCAGATCCTCCTTTCTGCCTCTCTTGTAGATGGGTGTCACATTTGCTACCCTCCAGTCCAATGGGACCTCCCCAGTTAGCCATGACTTTAGGTAAATCATGGAAAGCGGCTTGGCAAGCACATCTGCCAACTCTTTCAGCACCCTTGGGTGTAACCCATCCGGTCCCACAGACTTGTGTGCATCCAAGCGGTGTAGCAGGTCTCTGACTATCTCCTCTTCAACTGTACTGACCTCAATCTGCTTCCCCTCCCCATCTCCCAGCTCATGAGGCTGGGTGTCCAGGGAGCTAATACTAAACCAAAAATAGTACAGTTATACCTTGCTGATACAGATGTGATGCTTTCGATCCTGTGTTTGACTTTTGAACATTATGAACAAACTGCCTTGATAACCAAAAACCTGTTATAAAGCTGCAAAGCAGGAATGAAAACTTTTGTGCACACTGATTAAGAAGCTTGTATGGCTGTTAATAAAAATTAGTTTTCTGTCTCTTCTCTTGTAAAATTACCCAGTTGTGGCAAATTAAGTTGTCTTCAATTATGCTATTAATCCTGTGGCTCTGCTGTTCTAATAGAGTTTCATATTTTTACTTTATCAAGACTGTGAAGTAAAAAATTGTGACCACCAAAACAGAGAGAATAATAACAAAAGAATGATACTTTCTTGTATGTCAGCTACATCATTTATTCTTTGTAACCTGAATAAGAACTAGATTCCAGGAGATTGTCTGTGCTGTCAGACTATTATGAACGGGACATCTTGGCATCATTTGACAGCTAAAAGAAAAAAAAAATCTTCATTCCAGCTTCAGAGGCCTTCAGATTACAAAAGACGCCCAAAGCCATTAGTCTGTAGAACTGGCTGACAATGGAAAAGAGGAAAGTGCATCATCTGACATACTTAAAACTTCATGGAGATCTCATTTTTAACTGGAAGTTACCAGAATGGGAAATATCAACAATTTAAGAACTGTGGGAAAAGGCTGATGTTATTTGGAAGAATGTTTATGTATGATACAGAAATTAGTAAAGGATCACTATATACTTTTAATCTGAGTCTACATACCTATTATCATAATGTCTGTCCTAACTATACCAAGTATGATTTTCTAAATTCCACTAAAACACTACTCATCTGTTTTTATCACAGAATGAGAGCCCTGTTTTGGTTTTTATTATAATTTGTTATCTTATAGCTGCTAAATACATATCATAGAAAACACGGAGGGAATATATTAGCATGAATTATTGGCATTTGGAGTAGGATACTAATTTACTGTTTCTGGGTTTTTAATTGCAATAGATAGCAAATATCAGCAGTTTGGCCCTAATGGAGATTCATAAGCTCTGTAACACAGACCAGAATGGCCAATACACCTGGATCCCTCAGCTTCTCTCCCAGTTCTTGCAGTTCTCTCTTCTGCAGTTCTCATGTAAACCAAGGAGAACTGCAGGTTTTACCAGCTGACCTGGAAAATTGGCTCACTGTCATTTACTTTCCAAATTTGACATTTATTTAAAATTTGCAATTTAATATCAAGCTTTTCTTTCTAAGAAGAGCTACTCAGTAGACATCACATATTCACATAAGCATCACAGAAAATTCTGCAAGTCTCACATAAAAAACATATGCCATTCATAATTTTTTGATATTTACTGTTATCTGATACTTACTATTCTGCAATAAAATTCGAGGAAAAAATCACCAATGCTAATTAAACAATAATTCACATAGCTTTCTATATGGAACAAATATGAAAACTTCTCTTTAGCCTGCAAAGTCTGGTCTTAAGTCAGCAAAATAAATTAAAAGATAATTAAATCAATTAAATTTAAATTTAAAAATTAATGTTAATTAAAAATTTAAAAATATGAAAAATTAATTGGGTGCATAAATTTAAATTTTTTACAAAATAGAAAGCAAAGAACTTAAAATGAGCACCAGAAGAATATTGCTATTATTTATGTTTGTGTAATCGAATTGATAGAGAAACTTTCCTCTAACAAGGACAGAAGTAGCTTAAGCACAAATGTAGCTTACAAGATATCCCACTCAAGTCAGTGGGACTAATCCTGGTTTACGTTAAGTATGTACTTCAGTAACTTTCATATCAGGCACCTAGGATAAAAAAGCCAAATAGGTGTATAATGATAAACTAAACATGCTCTGCACTCTTTAAAATAGTGTTACCTGATTTCTCTTAAATAACAATTCAAAGGGATAGCTGCAACACATTTGTACTTATAAAAACAATTGTGTAAAAGGAAATGTTCACTTGCACAAGCAGTATTGAAAGTATCTTCCATTTAAAAATTAACTGTCAAATTTTGTCAGTGGAATATATTATATTGTTTCACAACTGTTGAAGATTAATCTGTGAAATGCTTTTTCCCCACAGAATTATGAAATTTCATGTTGCAAAGAGAAAGTTTAAGGAAACACTTCGTCCATATGATGTCAAAGATGTCATTGAACAGTATTCAGCAGGTCATCTAGACATGTTATGCAGGATTAAGAGTCTTCAGTCACGGTAAGGAAAAATCATTTCTGCTCTGCATAAGCATCTTATGTCATTCAGTGCATAATGAATATTGGTAACATTTAACATTGCTGTGTTATATGTGGGTACAAAGTGCCATCCAGTCTTCAGCCCAGCTTCTCTTTCTGTGAATACTGCTGAACCAGAAATTACATTGTGGGTAAAAACAAACAAAAAGACATGTATCTAAACTGTCCTCAGAAAATGGAAGTCTGAACAATAGAAAAGGTAATCCTTTATCTGTAAAGTCCATTCATAAACAAGAAATTTAGTCAGGAGGTTGCCAAAAGGATGAAGTCGACATCAAGAACTGCCTTTCTCCCATCCCAGACTTTTTCTTTTCATGTAAAAGAAATTGGGAACTACTGGTAATGTAGTATGTATGTGGTTTTTATGTTCTAGATTCCTAGCAATAATAATAATAATTTAAAAAAAAACCATTGCCTCCTGTGTATCATTACCAGCATTAGAGCTGAGATTCCTGCCTTAAACTGACAGCTTTCCCAGGACTCAATGCTGATGGGAGAGCTGAGGGTGGCACTGGTATGTCTGTTCCTCCACAACATCAGGCTGCTGGAGAGGCCACCTCCTCGCTACCCCTCTCAACAAGTCTAGCCCTTGCTCTCCCAGATGATGGCTGAGTTCTGGCCCCCAGTTAGTGCCAACAGAAAAGAAAAGCAGCCTCAAATGCTCAAAAATAACTTTTTTTTTCTTAATTAATAAAATTGTTTGTCTTCTTTCTCAAGTGATTTGCTGAAGTACTGGGATTTTAGTTTTTAATGTACGGATACAGCATTCCATATCATCACCATTTTCAGGAATCACAGCATCTTTTGATTTCTCTTACAGTGTTGACCAAATTCTTGGGAAAGGACAAATCACAGCAGATAAAAGAAGTAGAGAAAAGAATCCTGCCGAAAATGAGACAACTGATGACCTCAGTATGTTAGGGCGTGTAGTCAAGGTGGAGAAACAGGTAGAGTCATTATCCATGTTGCTTTGTCTTGCTCTGTTTCATGCCTTTTGTGTATTTTATTGCCAGTTTCAAAGGCTGAACAGGTAAAATATTTTTTTCTAATATATGCTTCATTAACATGTTGAAGTAAAATTGATATGAATAGTATTACCTTAACTGTCTTCCATATACAGAAAAGCAAGTAATGAAAAATCACAGGTTACTAAATTTTTTCCCCTTTGCCAGTTTGCTTATGAAAAATTTGCATGGCTTTTGACATTATTTTTCAAAGGTCAATAGCGTATACCAAGGTACTTCCATTTTTCTCTTCAGCAGTCACATTTTCCCTTTGCTTGGGTTCCAAATATTTTAAATCAGTATTTGGCATTAATGTTAACCTTTTCCTCTCCTCCTGTAGGTACAATCCATTGAGTCAAAACTGGACTGTCTATTAGATATTTATCAACAAGTTTTGCGAAAAGGATCTGCATCCGCGCTCACTTTGGCTTCATTTCAAATGCCAGCTTTTGAGTGTGAGCAGACTTCTGATTATCAGAGTCCATCAGACAGCAAAGATTTGTCTAATTCTGCACAAATTAGTGGATGTGTATCCAGATCAGCTAGTGCCAATCTGCCTCGTGGCCTACAGCTTATACTGACACCAAATGAATTTAGCACCCAGGCTTACTATGCTTTTAGTCCAGCTATGCATAGTCAAGCAACGCAAGTGCCAAACGATGGACCTGCAACAGTTAATAATACATCAAACCAAATAAACCAGGCAACTAAGCCAGCAACTCCAACAACATTACAAATACCACCTTTCTCATCAATGAAGCATATCAATAGGCCTGAGCCCATTCATATTATTCCTGTGACCACACAGGAAAATATTTCTGATGTCACCGCTTGCCTTGTTGCATCAAAGGATAATGGACAAGTTGCACAGCCCAGTGCAACAAAGGATCTCACATGGAGAAAAAGTCTGGATACAGAAGGGGAACCTTTGCTCTCAGTTAAACCTGTGGTGCAAATGGATTTAGGAAAATCTTTATCTGTACAAAACCTTATACAATCAACAGAAGAACTGAATGTACAGATTGCTGGCAGTGACTCCAGTGGTTCCAGAGGTAGCCAAGATGTATACTCCAAATGGAGGGAGTCAAAATTATTTATAACTGATGAAGAGTTGGAGACAGAGGCAGGAACAGAGACTACTGAAGCCATTTCGCGCCCATTAGTGGAAACAACTCTCTCTGCTGACTCTCTAAGGACTGGAATATCAAGATCATCTCAAAGCATCTGCAAGCCAGGAGACGGTACAGAAGCACTCAGTCTGCTCCATGTCAAACTTAAATAACAGCTTGTGGGCTTTCTTCATTGGCTGAGTCATTCCTCTAGTCATACATATCATAGCATGAACTGTTTTGAAAGCCTTTTTAATAAGATTAAATACAAAAATCAGGATGAATCTGCAAAGCAGTTGAATGAGCCCATATCTCCTAGTTGCATGAAAATGCATGTTTAAGTGATGGCTGACATTCAAATTTACACCTACAGTACAGCAGCCTTTCATGTAGTACAGTAGGTTTAAATAATGAGTTGCCTACAAAGCCAATGCTGCAGGATGTATCAAAAAGCAAAAATCTGAGCATTTAGACCTAGTGCCGTTTCTACAGGGCAGAAGTAAAAATCGTGAGGTTTAAAGCACTTTGCTTCTGAACTAATTAAATATATATATATATAATGTCCTGATTTAGATGATAGTTTATGTTTACAACAAAAAAAAAATTATCTACAGCTGCTAGCAAGGTACCAAGGAAACCAGTAATACGGGATCAGAAGTGGCTGCCAGTTGCAAGATACACACATTAGCTCATCAGTAAGCAGTTATTTTTAACTCTGAAAAACAGTATGTTAATATCCATCTGATTTTTGGTGATTTAGTGCTGTGGCAAAAGTATGTGGCACACCACTATCACATTGTTCTTTATAACAAGGACTATTTTCCTATGAAAAGTTTGTATTTTAAGGATTGAGGCTGGCCTCAGAAGTGGATAACCTGGGTGAGTGCACTAAAAATTCAGGGGGATCTGTCCTTCTTTCAGTCTCACTGAGGAGCTATCTTGTGAATCTGAAACATTCTGGCAGCAGTAGGTGAGGGAAGGAAGCAGGCACTGCCTTTGTTGTAGAAACAGTATTTCCTTCTGTGGAAATCTTGGCAATTTTCCTTGCACTCCCAACCTGATACCACAACAGCACTTCATAAGGCTGGGAAAGGCAGGAAAATGAGGAACTGAAATACAGAGTAAAACTAAAGAGGACAGAACAGGGAAGAGAGAAAGACAACACAATCAATGAAGAAAAAAAACTAATGTGGATGTAGATGGGCAGGAAGGGAAATGATCCCAGAAAATAAAACAAGGAAGGTAAAGAGTCAAAAAGATGTATTTTTTTTAAATCCAGCCTGTCAGTCACAGATACTGAGTGCTATTTCCAAAAAAAAAGCCACGTAGGCAATCAGAAATGATAATAGAAGTAGGGAGAACCACCTTAACTGAAAAAAAAAAAAAAAACCAAACCTGAAGGCAAGGGGGTTTTTGTTTGTTTGCTTTTAAATAAAAAGGGAGGAGGAGAGAGGGGAAAGTGGTCACACTCACAGCTCAACATTGTGTCCCAGCTGCAGTCATTTCTTGTGAACTCTTAAATAAAGGACCTTCACACTCCTTCCTCCTAATACCAGAGTTTTCAAATTCAAAGCCTACATCAGTCTGAGCATTCCTGCTTGATACATCCTCTTTTTTTCTTATGCTAACCCACACTTCACTTCTGCGGAGATGCAGGAGCAGCATTAGTGCCTATCTGCACACCCCCAGCAAGGCTTTGCCACTGGGAGATCCCTTGCAGACCCTAAACAGGCTTTCACTTGCTCTTCCCAGCTGAACAAGGTTTCTGTGCGTTGTCTCCCCCAGATTTATACCCCACCTGCACCACAGGCTTGTAGACAACCCGACTTGGGCTCAGCTTCCCTCCAGCAGGAGGAACATGGAATGTATGGGGGTGCCAGTGCCAGCTCACTCAGGGCAGTGTTTTCTCAAGGCCCATACCTGGGAACTTACTATGTACATCAAAAACATCACTCCAGTCTTAACCATGGCTAAATGCTGTAGATTGTATTGTGAAGGACTTTATCTGTTTACTATGAAACCATTGTAATTTCTGCTTCCATATTTCCTTTACAGAAGTATTCCTGGATGTTACATGACAGCCGTATTATGTGAAAGTACATGCAAACTGTAGAGTGTATATTTTGTGTTGTTATACGGGGTCCACGGATGGTACAGTGTTCCATGGCTTATGCTGGAGCAAATTTCAGCTGTTAAATCCTGAAAGACACCTTGAAGCACAATTTCCTCACCACTGATTTGCCATATAATTTACCACATTCGGCCTTTCTTGCTTTTATGTGCAGTCTGATCATCCTAAGCCTGATTACAACAGTAATTTTGTGAGGATAAATAGGGTTTTTTCCACATCTCAGTTCATTTACCTATTAACTTATTTGAATGTCTGCAGTTTATCCAGACCGATTTGTAAGTTTAAAGTTCTATCCAAAATTTTAAAACTTACAAGGGATTTTTTGGCTTTTCTTTCTTTTTTCCTAGCTGTTTATGGTGCCTTTCTTGCCTTTCACATGAAACCTCCTGCTGGCCTAAGCATAAACCTGCACTTAGGTTCAGTTAAGGAGCAAGAGATGGGACACATGGCAACTGTGTGTCAGTAATGAAATTCCCTTCCCCTCCTTGACGAAATCGAAAAATCAAGGCATCATGAATTGGACACCACTCTTCCACGTTCATCTGCATTAGCAGATGGTTGCACCCCCACTGAGCCCGGAAGGCGTCAGTGGGAGAACTGAGCATTGGCCCTGCCTGTACCAGTTCTGCATAGAAACAGGGCCTTGGGTTTTGCTAATAATTTATCTCACAGAAACTTGGTATTTTTGCCTTAAATGACATGCTTGAGTCCTTCTAATTTTAAGTTAATTTATTTAATACAATTTTGTGCACAAAAGAATGAGTTCTATAAATTATGTATGAAAATGTTAATATCTTTACAAAGTACTGATAAATCCAGAAGATCATATCTTTTCAAATTATGGTTTAAAATCCTAATTTTTTTTCTTTTATGCTCACCATTATTATTTTTGTAGCTGCAAGTCTTATCATATAGGAATTTTTTAACATAATATTGGTAGAAAATAGAAAGAGTAGTGAATATATGAATTTCTGGAGAGGAAGAATTGTTTGTTTGGATTTTTATAAGCTTTGCTCATATTTCCTCATTAGGAGTTTCCTGTTTCTATGCTCTCTCTTTAAAAGACAGTGTCATGACTGACAGTCATTCATTGGTTTCACAAAAGAAGGACCTGTCTGGCCTTTCAAGTCTTGTCCTGAGCTGCTTATTAAAGTCCAGCTCATGGCAGCTAATAAGAATTGTTCATGAGTAGGGACAAAGGACAATTCTTTTTCTGATTTACAATCCACTTGAGGATTGTTGAAGAGAGAATTTGAACTTAAGTAAGAGCTTCAGGAATTAAGCCTTATCCAAATAACTGTTTTCTGATCAGCATGTTTCTTGTACCTGATTGAAGAGAGAACTGAAAAGAATAGTTTTGATGATGATTATTTGTTTAAAAATTTGTATTTGCTCCTGGCTTATATGATCTATACTTTTTATTTAAATATGAATACGGTGTTTTAGCCTAAGGTTCAAGATTGCAAAGATCATACACTTTTATTCACAGTGCCCACGGTTGTTCCATATGTTTTTGAAATAATCCTACTTAGAGTGACTGCTCTCATTATAGTATGGTGATGAGTAATTCACCTGCTCTTCTGTGATAAGTCAAATCATACTGAATTGCTAATGTATAGTAGAACATCTGATGTACAGTAATATTTCTGGATTGGGACCTGCAATCCTCACTCAAGCAAAAATTCTATGGAATTCATTCATTCTACGGAATGCAAGAATTTTTCTTGAATCGGGAGCTCAGATTCAAATCCTTATTTTGTTGGGCATCTGTTTAAAGTGAAAATGGTAATATTCCAGTTATTTCCTGAGGAAACTAATACTTAGCTGAATTTACCCATGTCACATTGACTATGTAAAAAATAACGCACAAAGTACTGATGTAAAAAGGGAAGAAGAAAAGGGACATTTTTAAAAAGCACAGAGAAAAGGAGAATAATCAGAAAAGAGGAGTAAGCAGGAAAAGAAAATATAACAGCAAAGGAATGAAAAAAGAGTTTAAACACCTGAGGCTAAATTCATCCTTGGATGGCTTCACTGACTTCAATGAATTCACTGCCCAGCTGGGTGAAGTTCAGCCTCCATTGGGATAATCAGGCTCAGTTCCACTGACCTTAAAGGAACTGAACCCACCTATACCAGGAATGGACTTGCCTCTCTGGGCACACTTTTATCCTGACTCATATGTCATGCAATCCTTTTGGATTCATTAGGTTTGAATGAAATACAGGTCAGAAAAGAATTTGCCCCAGATATTTCTGCTTCACATTTTTTTTCAAGTGTGTTAATTGACTTAATTCAAATGGATTACAACATCACACAAAGTGCTGTCACTGTCTAAAAAAGGTTAATTGGTTTTTGAAATAAGAATTGTCCCCTGCAGCGTCAGTGGAAGCATGTAATATTTTACTGTTCATTCATCTGGATGCAAATGTGGCCATTCATTCAGCTGTGGCCACACATAGAACAATTCCAGACATATCCAATATCATCTGCTATTGGAAGCATTTTTGACTTCTTTGAAAGATAAAAAGACAGTCTCGTAACAGACTTAGAAAGCACGAAGGCTGCTTCCACTGACACTGCAACAACATTAGCCAGTACATTACAATGTTAACTGTAACTTCTTGACAAAGTTGAATCCATATTGTTGTTAATAAAAATGATTTGAAAAGTACCATGCTTACTGGGTTTTTTTCCTTTCATAAAAGATTGTATGGTGCAAGAATGTATTAGGCAAGAAAAATATTTAAACTTGTTCATTTGTTTTCCTTTTGAAGTTTTGTAATTTTTTATTACATGGACCAAAACACCACAAAGGAAGTTTACTAACAGAAAATGTACACAAATCAGTCTGATATGTTCAGTTTCTGGTAACTGCTTACAATAGAGTTTGCTTGAACTTCAGCTGTTTCAGCACCTCTATGAAAATTAGTTTGGAAGTTATTATTACCTTTCCTGTTAGTTAAACAGTAATTGATTGAAGATCTGCAATCAGGGGCCTGTGCAAGGAGCAGGATTCCTCAGGGAAGGCCTATCTGCTACCCCAGTTTAGCTTGAGCCCTAGGTGAAGCCCTTTCCTCTGCATTGAATCATGAAAGTTGCTCTAGAATGTTACTGCACCAAACCGACTGCCTGCTTTCCCCACTTTGCTATTCCTAGTCCTGCTGAAGATAAGCTTTAGTATTTGAGTGTAAAGTATTAAACATAGCCTGTTCTTGTGGTGAAGTCACTGCCTCTGTGGAGGCTTCAAAATCAGAGCAAGATACTTCCATCTATAGGTGACCCCCTACCTCTCTGATGAACATAATCTTAGATATTGAAATTTAAAGTTGCAGTCTCCAGAAAGGCAGATGTTCCTTGTCAGCCATTTATACCCACAGGCTATGTGAACACTGCCAAGATCTGCCTAAGAATAGACAGAGGACAGGTAGAAAGGCAAACATGTATACACACTTTTCGTGTGTTAAACTGGACAGTCTTGTATCATGTGCACATAGAGATAAGAGGGAAAGGTCGGAAGACAGCAGCATGAAGTTTTTCCTGTTGAGTTACCCTGCAGGTCACAACAGCCAGGCACATGTAGTAATGTGCATCCATAAAGACACATACATAAATGTCCACCTTTCAGCTCTGTGCAATAATACTACAAGACCATGCTTAAAAGGGAAATTTAAACCCTCATTTAGCAGATTTTCAGTGTAATTGGGGCAGAGGGGGGAAGTGTCTGGAGGGGGGGGAGTATTACCTTAGGCTTTTTTTCCTACTGTTTCGCTGTGACTGTGACCAAGCACTGGGACAGGTTGTCCAGGGAGGTTGTGGAGTCTCCATTCTTGGACATATTCACAAGCCATCTGGCCACACAGACCTGGACAACTGGCTCCTGGTGTCCCTGCTTGATCTGGGAGGTTGCACAAGACCTCCAGAGGTCCCTTCAACCTCAGCCATTCTGCAATTGTTTCCAAAATTATATCAGCCTTAGTACATTCATTCATTAAAGCTTAATTTGAGATCAATTATGACTTTCCTAAAAAATTCAGACCACAATGCATCAGCATGACACAAGCCTTGACACCTAGCAAAATTACTCAGTGCCACCCTCACCACCCAGCCTCTCCTGAGGCTGCCTGCCTCCTCCCCCCTCCGCCCCCCCGACTTCAGGGGTTTCCCACCCACTCAGGACCCACTTCGTTCCCTTCCCGTCCTAAAACACCACCACCACCTCCTCAGTAGAGCCCACCCAGGGCTGCCCCGAAGCCGGTAGAGAGGAAGGCATAGAGGGGCGGGCAAGACTCAGGACCCAGCAGCCCTCAGCAGGGTTCTCCCACCCCTGCGCGGCCGCGCCGAGCCAGCCAATCACTGCTTAGCGCGCCGCCCGCCCTGGCCAATCAGCGCGCCCCTAGCCTAAGGCGCGCCAAGGCCTGACACATGGGCCGCGGAGCCTGACGGGGGCGCCGCCATGTCTGACTGGGACACGAGCAGCGATGAGGACGCCGGCGCGCCGAGTTGGCCGCCATCTGCTGCTGCTGCCGGGCGTCTGTCCCAGCCGCCGGCGACGCTTTCGCTGAGCCGCGCTTCTGAAGCGGGCGGCGCCGGACGAAGGAGCACTGAGTGGCAGTGGGAGGCAGCAGATAGCCTCGGAGGGGAAGAGTGGGAGCCTCGAGGCGCTGAAGGGTCCCGCGGCCTGGGGGAGGCGGCGCAGCAGCGGCCGCCAAGAGCCGCCACCAGCCAGACTTGGGATGGTGTGGAGCCCCTCTGCTTCCACCTCGATAGCGCCCTGGTTGGGGCTCTCATAGGTAATAATGGCCACCCCTTCACCCCCCAGGGTGCTTGACCCACTGAGGTAAGCAGGTGGGGGAGAAGGAGGATCCAGCTGTGGAGTGGTTTGTTCTTTCGGGCCCCTGGCCCTCCCTCAGCTCCCCGAGGAGGTGCATCACTGCCTTCCATCTCCCTGGCTGTGAAATGGCCTCAGCCCCTCGTGATTCCCTTACATCTCTCTCAGCTGGGGATGACAGGATGCTTTTGCAGGTTACTGGCTGAAGAGTGGAGCTCTCCCACTCGCCAGGGTAGGTGAGCTTTTCCTCCCTAAACTGGTTAGGTTGATGTCTGTCATGGCCAGTAGTCTGTAAGTGGGCTAAAGCCCCTCTCTGGTCACTTGGAGGAAGGGTGGCTCTCTCTCAAAACTGGTTTTGCTGCTCCATCTCTTCAACTGAGGTGCTTTCCCCCCTGCCCTGCACCTTGCATTTGATTAACTGCAGAAAAAAGTTACCTACATTTTCCTGCAGTTTGGTATCAGAAGTTTTTACTTACGGATGCATGCACTTGTGAAGGTGTTAAGGTTATTGTCACAACCAAAATACTTAAGTTACCATGTGTAGTTTTTGACAGTTTGGCTTAAATTTCTGTAATACCCTCAGTGTGTCTTTATTACAGGTCAGGGAGGAAGTAAAATAAGACAACTTGAGGATTCTTCAGGTTCCAGGATAAAGGTACCATGTGCTGTGTGTCATCAAGGCCTGGACTCTGTTGGGAACATACTTGGTTTTGCTTCCATGTAAACCAAAGTTACTGCAGCAAATTGAAGGGTGTTGCAATAGGTGTAATAATTCTACTCTTTTACAAGAAGTGATAAAAACAAAGTGGAATTGAGGTTGCAACTTGACTGGTATGTGAAAGTAAGAAAAGCTTACTGATATTTTTTTTCCTTGAGTTATACATTTATTTCCCTTTCTTTTGGAAAGGGAAATAGGGTCTTTCCGTGGGGAAAGAAGTTAAAATTCAGGAAAAAAAAATCAAAGAATTATTTCAGTATGTATTCTTACATAATGTTTGTCTTTGCAGTATTAAAAAAAAATCAGTAAGTTTTTATGAACATAGGTTATAAAGGGAACCTGTGAAGTTGAAGTAAAGGTTTTTGGCAGTGTTGCTGCGCAAAACAAAGCCAAGATGTTGATTGATGCTGTTACAAGATGTGGACAAAACTACATTAGAGATGGGACTGAGAAAGGTAAGAAATGTGGTTTGGAAAAAAAAATACTATGAATTGTTTTTCCATATATTTGGTAGTTTTCTGGAGTGTTTTTATATTATTAGTATTTTACCAAAGGGAATTAATTTTCACTTTGTTCTTGGACAGTGGCAATAAAACCGAAATATCTAGACATCCTTCTTTCTCAGCTATGAATGGTTTCCCCCTCTCAAACTGCCAGACATCTGTGAAAATTTGTTCCTGTTTAATGCATGCTGAATGTTATACTACTTGGTTTCTTGCATTATCAGTCTGATTCCCTCAAAATACAGGTATTGGGTTTAGTTTAAGTTTTAACATAGTATCTCTGCAGTATTAAAATTGACTTTTATAAATGCAGTCTATAAAGCAAACGTACTGATTATAGCATGGACGATGCTGACTTCTTACTACTTTCATGGGAAGTTAATGCACATCATGCCTCACTTTACTAGGCTTTATTGGTAACTTTGCCTGTTACATGGATATATAAGTAATGATTGTATGTTGAGATGCTGCTTATGTTATTGGTATTTGTCTTGTATGTGCTCCCAATGACTTTTTGCACAGGCAAACAACATCCATAGTTGTTGATCTGAGGCACTGATGAGGAAGAAGGGATCTGAGAGTTGTGTTCTAGCATCAGAATAAAGAATAGAGTAGTTGTGAGTTTTGATTCTTAGAAGTGCCCCAGAAGGTGGACAAGTACATTTCAAGAGGCTAGAAATAAATACTTTCTTAGTATGTGTGACTGTGTTTTCCCCATGTTTACTGCTTTTCCACTAATACATAATTGTTTTGCCATTTATATCTTCAGTGTAAAAACCCTTCTTTCTTAAGAAGTATTAACATCGGAAAAGGAGTATAGAGTGTAACTACACTGAGACTTTATTGTGGTGTCATTGGATGCTTTAGCAGTAAACCTTGCTCTTGCAGCTGTTAAAAATAAGCTTTCTGTCTGCATATCAGCTACTGGGTTCACAAGTTTTTCAAAAGCCTGCTGCACAACAAAGCCTTATTTATGGTTGTGGACCCTTATTTATGGTGGAGGAGCAATGTTTTAGAACCTATCAATACTTTAAGTAGTTGAAGATGTTGAAAATGCTTCTTTCTTTATCAGAACTGGATTTGTACAGGTTTTACCGATGTTTCAGGCTAAGACCTAGGAAAGAATTTTCTATTTAAATGCTTCATGTGTATTCAAAAATCACATAAGAGGCCTTGCGACATAAAAAGAAAATAAGGTGTTTGTTTCAAGGGGGGGTTCTGCCCCGCCTTGCTGATTCTGTCAAACAGCAGCATTTTTGCACTAACTCCACAGGAAAAACTTTGGACGTTATCAAGCCTGAAGATAACCCAAAGAAATCTGTGATTAACTGGGCTTCTCTTCGAGAAAACAGAGCTAAATATGAAGCTATGAAGTGGACAGGTTAGTTCTAAAATTTTGATGGTATGGTACTTATCTTTATATGATAAATCTGCTGAATGCTTAAAACTTTTTTAATTTTTGCTTTGAGATGACTGAATTCCTTCAGTGTCCAAATTTAAATATTTGCAGTGAAGTGACCAGGTCAGCATTTCTCAGCATGATCATGGAAGGACACTGTAGTTGCTGTGTGAACTTAAATCTGCTACTCAATTGGTATTTTGACTTAACCCTTTGAAAATGTGGTTTTGTATGTGGCCACAGCAAAAATTGAAGAATTATTAAATATTATACTATATATGTTAGTAGAGATTACTTTAGAACTTGAAATGTGGAGAAGTGGTTCTTTTGTAGATACTTGTTTGTCTCAGCCTTCATCTTTTACATGAACAACAGTAGTCTTCCACCACTTTTGACTAGTCTTCTAGTACAAGGCACTGTCTGGGTTTGGGGATTTCCATCTTAAGCTTTAGCAGACTTACCCTGAATTTAGCATTTCTCACTGACCGAAGTTTGCTCTTTCTGATGGTTTAAGACTTGCCTCCAATTGAGAAAAACTTCTATAAAGAATCATCAAGGACTGCATCTATGTCACAAGAAGAAGTGGAACTGTGGCGGTAAGATCATTTCTTTAGGGAATCATCTGCTTGGCAAAAATTATTAAGGTATGAACCCCAGAAAGTGGGAGATGAAGTACTGAGATGGAAGCATTAATGTTAGGGTCTTGCAATAACTTGGATCTTGGGAATGCTTTCTTAAGAATTAAACAATAACTAGCAGATGAGGTATTATTAGTTGCGTGGAAAATTTACTTTAGGGATTAACTGCTTCTCTAAACGTGCTTGATCTAGTTGACTTTCAGAAGGGAAAAAGTTCATTGGCTTTTGGCATTTTCTTTACATTTCATGAGACGGCATGTTCGTGTTTTCTAGGTGCTTCCAAATATGATTGTTCACATGTTGAATACCTCTTGGCTGCCATTTTTTTCCCCCATATACTTTAGTCAAATATCATCTTCAAAACAACTTTCAACTTCTTTACTGTTGTCTTCCTATCTGTCTATCTATCTTCCCTTTACAAGTACATCCTGGTGAGTACCTGCCTTAGTTAACTGTATCTGTTCATTTTGATCCATCAATCTACATCATTACTTTGCAAGAAAAACAGATCATCTGTTTCAAGTGATTCTGTTCAGGCCCTGGTGATGGTTTCAGCCCTTTTCAATAGTTCTAATGACATTGGTGAACATTCCTGAAGTGTTACGTTGTATTACTTTTCTTTTTGCATGGTGTCTGTTTTTTCTCTTGCATGCCCACCAGAGAAACCTTGCCACAGTGAGCGAAGCATGGAATTGACACCTCTTTCCTTAAAGTATATGTACATGTTATCATTAGAACTAGTCAGGAGAAACAGAACATTGTTCTGTAGGTTCAGAACATGCATTGAGGAATAGCACTTTTGTGATAAAGGAATTTTTTTCCTTTTTTTCATCTGTGTGCTTTAAGGGAAAAAAAAGACAGTAATTGAAAAAAAAAAAAAATTGTAAACATGAGGAGAGGTTGAATTACCCATTCTTTTTGTAGCCCATACCCTGCTTGAAATAGAAGTATTTGTTGAATGGAATCTTCAGTACAGGACTAGAATGAAGATAAACTACTTAAGCATATTAGTACCTCTTAATTGGAGGGAGCCTCAGAACCTCAGATTTTAATGTAGCTTTTTGTATGTGATGATGTGTTTTGGGGTTTGGTTGGTTGGTTTTGGGGGGTTTGGTTTTGGAGCTTGTCTTACTGACCATGTTCTCTTTTCTAAACCGGTCTGTTTGTATTTTCTAGAGCATCAAGGGAGCTGCTCTGAAAATATTTCAGGAAGGCTTCTGTCAGAATATAGGCTTCTGACAAAGAATTCCAATCCATTCCTCTGAGTTCTGGGTTGTCTTTAGGTTTAAAAACTTGTCACAGTTATTTAATTTGTAATAGAGTATAATTGAAGTCTGATATGACAGAACTGCAGTTCATGTTTATAACCATATATAACTTCAAATTAGTCATTCTTAAGAAAGAATGATAATTGATGCCTCCAGGAGAAGTGTTTCTATAGTAAGGCTTTCTTAAAGGTTAGAATAGTCATAAGTCTCATTCAGGACCCTGAACTTGTTTTGTATTGTTCCAGGAGTTAAAAAGAAAAGTCAGAAATGCAGTCTTTTGTGTTAGCTCTACTTTCTCAGATAATGAAACTTTAAAGCAATTACACTTCTCTAATTCTATACAGGAAAGAAAATAATAATATCATTTGCGATGACTTAAAAGAAGGTGAAAAGCGCTGCATTCCCAATCCTGTTTGTAAATTTGAAGATGTGTTTGAGCATTATCCTGATATTATGGCTAATATAAGAAAAGTTGGTTTTCAAAAGCCTACACCGATTCAGGTATTTCTTCAATTTTGATGACTCTTTAACTGAAGCTTAAGAGAAAAGTACATTTAAGTATTTGTTGTTTTATGTTAGTCCCAGGCATGGCCAATCATACTCCAAGGAATTGATCTTATTGGTATAGCACAAACTGGTACGGGGAAGACATTAGCATACTTAATGCCTGGATTCATTCATCTGACTTCACAACCAATGTAAGAACTGCTCACATGTCTGACTTGTCCATCTGTGGATACCTCCCCCCATCCCCAGCCCCCATGTGATGGTTTTCTAGTAAAGAAGATAATAAATCATAAATTGGACAAAAAATTATAAACCTGGTGGTGTAAGTACCAGATTTGTCACCATAGATTCTGTTGATAGCAGTGTACTGAGAAAGTAAAACAGTATAAAAATATTGCATGTCAGATGTGATGGACTTTGCCTAGCCTTATATACCCACATTCTAAAGATGCTTTTATTGCAGATCCAAAGGTCAGCGTGGGGGGCCGGGAATGTTAGTCCTTGCTCCCACTCGAGAACTGGCGCTTCAAGTAGAGGCAGAGTGTTCAAAGTACACATACAAAGGAATTAAAAGGTAATCTTCTCACTTGCTTGTTAAGTAATTTTTTTTCCCTACCACTTGCAGCTTAATTCACCTAAAATAATGGCATTTGCTAAGAGAGGAGGGGAAGGTAGTAAATGCAGTTTCTATTTTCTCAGTTTTTAGGATGCCTGTTTTGAGTACTTTCGTAGTGAAAATCTATTTCTTATGTAGTTGGACTTCTCTGTATTGTAGCTTTGTTGCTTCTTGATCTGTGTGGAGAGCTGAGAGAGTCTGTCTGTGTCTTCTTGGTACCTTGCTGTTAGGTAATTGTAGACAGCAATAAGATCTCCCTGAGCCTTCTCCTCTTCAGGCTGAACAAGCCTGGTTACCAGCTTCTCATGTCATGCACTCAATTCTCTTGACCATCATGGTAGCTGCCTGTGGGACTTGCTCCAGTATGGATATGTCTTGTCTTGTAATAGAGGCAGGGGGTACAGAAACTGGATGTTGTGCTTGAGTTGTAGTCTCAAGTACTGAATGAAGGGGAATCATGAGTTCTCTCAACCTGCTGGCTTACACAGCTGACTTTCTTTTCTGTGAGGTTACACTGCTGAATAATGTTCAGTTTCTTGGCCCCCCCAAGTCTTTTCTGCAAAGGCATCTTCTAGCATGTTGGGCCTCAGCCATAGGGTGATTCCATCTCCATTTTGCTTTTGTTAAACTTCATAGGATTCCTGTCAGCCCATTTCTCTAGCCTTTTGTGGTTCTTCTGAGTAACAGTCTAGCCCTCTAGTGTATCAGCTGCTCCCCCAATTTGGTTTCATCCACAAACCTGTAGAGAGTGTAGATCTTTAAGTTATTAAACAGACATTACTGTACTCTGAAACTTACTTTTAGGGCTCTCTGGTAACTTTGTATAGCATTCAGAGTTAGTCTTCTAGTCATCAAATATTGAAATGCACCTTCTGCTTCCTTCGCAAAAATACTGAGGAGTTATATAGAGCACATTAAGTTTGTGTGTAAGGCTAATACCCTACTGAGCGCATTGATTGTTTTAACAGCAAAACATCTGACTTTTTATGATACTGTTCAGAAAAATCGTGCATCCATTCATACATTCATCTATTTTTGGTGTGAATATTTTCAAAACAACCCAAAACATACTCATAGCTTAACAGCTATCTTCATTCCTTTCATGATTACTCCACTGCAATTTCAGGAGAAAGCTGTTGCTGAACTGTTGTGGGACTATCATTCAGTGTTAAGTCCATTATCTACTGTGATACTGTCAGTCACACTTACTCTATTCCTTCCTCTTGGTAATAACAGATGATACTTTTAAAAATGAACCAACATGGTGGTATTTATTTGGAAGAGATTGACTTGAGTTGAACGTTAATACACTGCTTTTGTAAAACTTTTTTTTTTTTCAGTATTTGCATATATGGTGGTGGGGACCGAAAAGGACAGATAGATGTGGTTACCAAAGGTGTGGATATTGTTATTGCTACTCCTGGCAGACTGAATGATCTTCAAATGAACAACTTCATAAATTTGAAGAGCATAACATACTTGGCAAGTAGCTGATATGGAATGAGTAATGCACCAGTTGGGAAATGGTTGACTTAGTGTGAACTTAAGCTTTGATTAAGTTTTCTTCAAACTTTTTAAATCTTAAATTACAGTACACCTTAACATTGAGGTTGGTGTTGGAACGATGGTTCATACTTACCATGATTGCATTGCAGATGTGGAAAATTCCCTAGGGAAAGAATATAGTAGGATTCTAGCACAGTAAGCATTTTAAAGATGCTAAATTGTTATCTCATATTAGTATTGTTTGCTGGTTTAAAATTCACTTTGTCAGGATCAGTTTCTAATGGATAAAATGCCTTTCCCAAGTTGTCTTTCCCTTTTCTTTTAAAGATTATGAGTGACTTTAGTTCTCATAAGAAGTTGTGCAGTAAGCACCAGAGTCACAAGCAGTTAGATATTTAAATGTTTGGGTGACTGACTGTCTTTTGATCTCAGTGGGAAAATAGCCATGTAAATGTTGTTATGAATCCTTATGTCTCATTTCATTTTTGCCTTTTGCTGTGCTGGACACTTAAAACCATTGCTGTTTTGTAAAATGCTTTCATATATTCAAATTATTTCTGAGTTACTTGATTAACTTGTGACTTGTTGCCTAGTTTGACAATTTGGTCTGCTTTCCCTCCCTTACCTCCACCTCCGCGTCCCTCTAAGGGTTTAATACCCATTATGCAGTAACAAGTTAGCTCTAACTTTAGCTAATAGTTGTGAGCTTACTGGCAAGGCCAGTGGTGGTAGAGTATCATTAGAAATTTGGCCATCTGGATAAAAATTATATTATTGGAAGACAGGAGAGTAGCCTCATGTGGAAAAGTAACATGTAATTGCTAAGCTGGAGGAAAAAAAGGCCTGAAACCCTGCTTTCTGAGAAGTATAGGAACATTAGTCATCTTTCTCTACCAAGGTGAAGTATGGTCATACTGCAAGCACACAGTGCTTTGTAAAGCAAAGAATATGTATGTAACCAAAATCAGATGTTTCAGTATGTGCAGGGTGTACTATAATATGACATTACTAAAAAAATTACCTATCAAATTGAAAAATATGGTCATGTAAAACAGGAGAAAAGCATTTGTTGTACCACTAGCAGTTAGATATTTTCAGAAGATTGAAACCAGTGCAAGGACCACATTTTGCAGTGGTTAATGTCTCATGCCTCAGGCTTTTTGGAAATGCTGTGCTTCCTTAGTTTCCATATGAAAAGTTGGACATCCAAAATTCTGTTACCATATATTTTTCCTTGTAGTTTCTTGTACTTTTTAATATATAAGATGCTTTCTGTTTCCACAGCTTCATTGTCAATTTTCAGCCAACAAATAATTTAATCTTGCAGCCTTATTTCAGAGGCGAGAGAGGGCTGTTAGATTTCAACTTTAACACCTTGCATGAACACTCTTCATTGAAGCGCTTCATTTACAGTTTTATTTAAAGATATTGATGAGTCTTGTGAATGTTCCCAAAGTGCACTGAGTAGTATTTGCTGGTATAATTGTTTCCCAAATGACTTCCAGAGTTAGAGACTGGGATACTATTGTTTGATTAAAAACAAATAAACAAATGAAAACCCAAACTCTTAAGAGATAGTTGTATTTGAATATACACTATATGTGAGGTGAACTGGAGACAGGGAATTTTTCTTCTTCCCTGACAGAGTTGCAGTCTTGATTCAGATTTTTAGGAACCCATTTATTCAAGATAAGCTGCTGTTTTTCATGATTTCAGAAGAAAGACTGGTAATTCTGTCATATGTGGCCTTTTGATTGTTTACAATACATGTCATTTGAAGATTGCTTTCTGTTTTGTTGGGTTCAGTGTAAATTGGGATTAAATAGTCAGTAATGAGTGCTTTTTTCTTTTGACTTTATGCTCAAAAAGCAGAAGTAAGGAAATGGGAGTTGTGCATGAATAACTGAGAAGCATTTAGGGGAAGTATACTAAAAAAATACAAATCATGATGTAGGATATAGAAGGTAGATTGGACTAGTCCTTTTATTCTTCAAATACAAAAAAAGTATAAAACTTGCCAATAACAGGAAAGAAAATTTTCACATGAAGAACTGGCTTATAAGAATTTCTTGCCGAGAAATAGAACTGAAATGAATAATATTAACAAACAAGTAAATATGTATAGACAACAAGAAACCAAATAATATGTCAGTTGTGGGGAGATTTAGCTTATAAACCAGGACTTGGCTATGAGGCCTTTGGAAAAAATAGTGCTGATATCTATCTTATGTCTATTACAGCCTTTATTCTTTATTAAGCAGCTATCAGAAATAAGGAAAGTAAACTTTCAAATACTCTGATCCATCTAATACACATATTTACATGCTTTCTTCTTCCTTTCCAGCAAAGTACCAGTGTGCTTAATAGCTTAGAAAGCTTCTGCTGCTGAAAGGGGTGTACAGTAGCCACCTCTGTATATAAAATTAGTGATATTTCAGCCTTGCTGTTTTATTAGAATCTGTTAATGAAATCTCCATGAGTCCTTGGAAAATA
Organism: Strix uralensis; assembly: GCF_047716275.1. NCBI lineage: Eukaryota > Metazoa > Chordata > Aves > Strigiformes > Strigidae > Strix > Strix uralensis. Next base: position 34,972,422 of record NC_133974.1, read on the forward strand.
AGGATAATTAAATCAAGAAACAGAGTTCTTGTCTTCTGTCTCTCAGCTGATTTGTTATTTCAGAGATCTACATAGGTAATGTACTAAAAACCTTCAATAGAATAAAACATCTGAAAAGAATGGAACAGCAGAATCAAAACAGTAGAAGGGGATTATCATTGAAGTCTTATGTTTCCACATAAGTAACTAAAAAATGTCAATACTTAATCAAAGTTACATGGATCATGCTTTAAAGGAGAAAAATGAGTCTTGGATGGCAGCCTTCTTCCTTTGTATGAGACTGAAAGCATTCACAAGTGTGCTTGTATATTAGAAAAAAGATCGGTTTCAACTAGTTGTACTCAGACCTTCAGCTCATTTGTTCCCTTTTGGGTTTGGTGGGTTTTTTTTACCAGATGAACCAAGTTTGAGCTATGGGAGTTTTTCAGTGGCCGAGTGCAAGCCAGAATGTACGGTCTGGCTTTTTTCCTACTTCTAATGAGGTACTAAATTGATAACTGATATTTTGGTCTTGTATGAGATCGCTTAACAAGGTAGAAACGAGATTCCCCCTTTAAAGTACAAAAAAAAATTTGTATTGAAAGTGTGTTGTGGGGAGTCATCGTCCCATCCCCCGCCCTGGGTTTGGTTGGGTTTGGTTTAGTTGGGTTTTTTTAATTCTGTGCTTAGTTTTAGGCATCAACCAAATCATTGTTCAAACAAACAAACAGTTGTTTCTCCTTCCTTGAATTTAAGTGCTCTTAAAGGTGCTGTGGTTTTTCTTGTTCTGCCCACAAATGAAAAAACTTCAAGGAAATTGAAGAGGTGAAATAAAAGTTGAACAGGTTTTGCAATACATTATGGAGTGGATTCTGCAGTTAAAATTGTTACTATTAAAATGGTCTGCTATGTAGTGTCTCGCTGAAACCCTTACTTAACGAACTAGACATAATAAATAACCTTGTTCTGAGCAGGTTTTAGATGAGGCTGACAGAATGTTGGATATGGGATTTGAACCTCAGATAATGAAGATCCTAATAGATGTGCGGCCTGACAGACAAACTGTTATGACAAGGTATGTAAACTTTGTAGTGCTCAGTACTTGAACACTGTAAACATAAGGTTATTGTACAAGTTAACTTCAAAATAAATTTGTCAGTTTTATTAACTTTTACTAACCTAAATGGGAATGGCATCAGTCTTCTTTCTAATTCTGTCTAGTCAGTCCTAATGAGTCATTTGAAAATTTTTTTTTCATTTCATATCTCTTTTCTGATGTTTTACATCAACTGGAAAAACAACTGAGTTCTTCCCAAAAAGGAACATGTCCTGGCAGTGCTAGAATTTGCCATATCAGTTTGAAATGCCACCTTCCGTTTCTCCATTTGGGACCAAATGTGTATCCTAATTTTCTGTTCAGTGTTTCTGTGTGCTAGTCTGTACCTGAATTAATTTTGAAATTATGCAGTTTTGGGGAGCTTAACAATAGAATATCCCAACAATAATTTTTGTTACCATATTTTGTATTGGAGCTGCTGTTATAGCGATAAAAACAGACTAGAAACTTGCTTATTAAGTATCATTGAACTACTAAACTCACTTTTAGCTTCATTAGAAAGGCTGCATAACTGTTGCCTGTACTTTTAACCTGGAAAGTTATATTTAAAGATTGAGTGCTGTTTACTAATAGCTTCTTAAGATTATTCGAAGTGTTATATGAGCTCACTACTGTTATTGCATACTTGAGTGTTTCACTGATGTATGAGAAAGAAAAGAAAGAAGAATGTGATTAAATTAATGAATTGGAGATGATTTTGCACGCTATTCTCATGTGTATGTTTTCCCTTTGCTTGCTGTTCAGTGCTACTTGGCCTGATGGTGTTCGTCGCCTAGCGAAATCCTATTTGAAAAATCCTATGATTGTATATGTTGGCACTCTTGACTTAGCAGTAAGTTATTCTGTTTGGTGTTTTGGTTTGTTTTTTTCTTTTGGAGAAGAACCTACAGTTAAAGCAGGAAATATTTTGCTTGTAACTATGAAAGTAAATGCATGTAACTTTAAAATCAATCTGAACTTCCAAAAAACAGCTCCATATTATTCTTTTAAAGCTTCATTAAAAGTTTAGAAAGAACTAACAAAAAAAAGTAGAAAAAAACTTTGTTCTTATGTTTCTGTAACAAGATCTTGAAGTCCTAGATCTTGAGTTAGAAGACATCACAAGCGACAAGAATCAATCACATTGAATATTGTACTTTACGGTGCCACGTGTTCTTTCCTGAACGCTTGTTTTTGCAGCCTTCTCTTTTGTTCAAGTTCTTGTTCCTTAGTTACTTTTCCTTCTGAATGTCTTCCTTCTCATGCATACAGATCCTTATCTGGATCTGCCTTTCTTAACTGCTGCTTTCTCAAAGAGAGTGGAACCTCTGTACTAAACTCCTGGAGGGCACTTGTCTAGAGCAGGAACATATGTGTTGGAGTAAGAACTGCCTTTTAAAGTCCAAAACTTTTAGTCTGTAGATGTAGTTACGTACTTGCCATGCTTGTGCAGCTATGTGTAGTTGGCTTCAGTACCAGCAGAATTTACAGAAACAGTAGTTCTTCCAAGATCTCCGCATCCTGGTTCAGAGATTGCTTTGAGTTTTGTTCTTAAATTATGAAATTTTCCTCTTCAGTTCCACTTTTTTAGTGATAGGGAATGAGGAAACAGTATCAAGTACACTTTTAGGTAGAAATAGGGGGAAATTGTGCTTTTCGTCTGTTCTGCTCAGAACTATGCTTTTGTCAAGGGGCATTGCTTGTCAAAGGCAGAGGATCAGAATTTGAAGGATATCAGATGCTCTTGTAGCTCTAATTTAATGCATTCTTCTCTTTTATAGGAGCTTCTCTTAATTGAAGAGGTGACCTCTGGGGGGGAGGGGAAAGGATTCCCATGTGGAGAGAGAATCTATGTACTTGATTGATTTTCAGCCCTTGTCACAAGATTATGATGCTGAGAATATCTAAACCTTTATACTACTTAGATACTATACCTTAGACATTCTATGGCAACCTTCAAATATAACAGAGTAAAGTTTTTAACAAACGGTTGTTGGAAGAATTGGACAGAACTGATCATTTCAAATAGATTACAGAATCTTCTTTAAAAGCTTGTCCTTTCAAGTAAATTTGAGTATATTTTATGTTAATCCAGAGCAAGTTGGAACAATGTCAGTCTTAAATGCTTCAATCTAATTTTCAGTAATATCAGGAATATTTATTTCACCTCACTAGTCTGCTAATCTGTACCCTCTAAATCTCTGCAAATATATGATTTGACAAACTGCTTAAAGATAAATGTTTACTATTCTCCTAAGAAATTACAAATATATCTGCATTGTTTGAACTCCAAACTGATACATATTTTGGTTTTAGAATAGTTTTTTATGGTATCATATTACTAGTTTTATAGTGTTGTAATATGGGAATTAACAGAAAAAATACTATTCTAATCTGTTCCTACTTAGCATCTCTTTTTGCTGTTTAACAGGCAGTAAATACGGTAGAACAGAGGGTGGTTGTTATTGCTGAGGAGGAAAAAAGAGCTTTCATGCAATACTTCATTGATTCTATGAAGCCAGAAGATAAGGTCATCATTTTTGTGGGAAAAAAACTTACGTATGTAATCATTTCCCGGTATCACATCTGTTCATTTTTTTCTAACAGAAATGCTGGATAGTTTCTTATGTCACATAGTAACTACCAAGTGTAACAGCTGTTGTCAACAATGTGCTGGTAGTAGTAGTATTCTTTTATTTATTTATTCATTCCTCCAGACTGACTGGTAGTGTGTATCCTTTTTAATATCACCAGTGGTGGTGGTAAACCTCAATTTCACATAGTTAGAGTAGATGTTAAGATTCTTGGGGATACATTAGTGTGATGTACTGTTTACTTGCATACACAGCTGGTGTATACAAGACCTGATTGGTGACGGGGGTGGTCATTGTACCATACCTGAGCTTTTTGAGTGAACATGTATTTCTCTTTGCATGTTTGCTTTTATTTATATATATGTGAGGAGTAGTCTTGTTTTCATACTATTTTGTAATAAATATCAGCTGACTTAGGGTTTTGCCCTTTAGGCACATGTTTAGCTTCTGTTGTCACATTATCTTTTAGATCTTAATCTAGCTGCTGCACTACTTTTTTTATTATTTTTTTTTCTTTTTAAGAACCATTGTTTTATTTCATCCTAGAGCTGATGACTTAGCAAGTGACCTTGGTCTCCAAGGAATTCCAGTACAGTCTCTTCATGGGAACAGGGAACAGTGTGATCGAGAACAGGCTTTAGATGACTTCAAGAAAGGTATGTTTGTACCTAAGTATTGGTTTGTTTAGCCGAGGTTTTTAAAGCTTGTCATATGCAGAATTTTGTCTGTTTGTAAGTGCCATGTGTCTTCAGTACCATAGAAATGAAAATATTAAAGAACTCTGAATGATATGTTTACTTTGTTAATTTGACAAAAAAAATCGAAGAGATTGCCTTTCAATAAAATTTGAGATGTCCACAAGTTAAATAATTCAAGGCTTATTTTATTTTTGAAATCCCTCTGGGAAGGTCAATATTGTGTTAGTCTAAAGAACAGTTAATTTAAGTTTCAAATGATGGTGCTTTCAGTGAAACAGTTCTGCTCTTGATTATGCCAGTAGGGTTATACCTTGGGGATATATGATCGTGTGCGAATAAAACAGAGTAGTTCTGTGATAAGGATGCCAGCTGAGAATATAGCTGTTGAAGTTTCTGTTCATAAAAACTCTTTATATCAGCTAGGCGTGTTTCTAGGTTTTCCTACACCCTGCTGCTCTGCTTGTGAAATACAAATAGTAGTAAAATGACATTTTGAGTGCTTACCTTGCATTTGAAGCTAATTCAGTGTGATGTGCAACAAGCATATTTTTCCTTTATATGTTAAGAATAAGTGCATTATACACTGGAAAACCAATAGACTGGAGTATGTTTTCTGCTTATTCCATAAACTCCCATTCTCTTTCTCTTGTACTTATTTTAGGCAAAGTCAGAATACTGGTAGCTACTGACTTAGCATCCCGTGGCCTTGATGTGCATGATATTACTCATGTTTTTAACTTTGACTTCCCTCGCAACATTGAAGAATATGTTCATAGAGTAGGTCGTACTGGAAGAGCAGGGTAAGTGTTTACAAGAAAATAGTAATATATTGTCAATATTTTATGCACTGCATAGGTGTTTCTTTTGTCGAATGCTAGAGCTACAAGTGATGTGGAGTGGGAAAGTGCAGACTATGGTCTATCAAAGTATGTTTAGGTAATAACACGCTGCTTTATGTTTTGAAATTAGTTCAGAGTTAAATTTAAGGCAAACAAGTTTTCCACTTCTCTGTTATTTCATTGAAGTGGATGGGAATAAGGGATGTTTGAAAGCTGGTTAAAATTTGGGGAAGAATTACAGTTCAAAACTTCTGTATAAAAATTCTGAAATGTCACTTCCTTGTTTGTTTGTGTCTTTGTGAGCCACTGCGTTGTTTAGTTTCCTAGACAGCCCACTGGGGAAAAAAAATACATAAATTCAAAGTTTTCAGCTTATCATGGTGATACAGTTTAGTGTTAGGACTTTTGAATGCTGCTTTCCCAGGTTGGCACAAGTATGATTTTTCTTGTGTATGTGTTTATTTTAATTATGAGATGAATGTATGTCTCTTCATACTTAAATATGTTGTCTTTATGCTAGGTTTATTGTCTAAATTAGTTGTGCCTTTGCTCCGTTTTAGGTCAATTGCCATATTCTGATCTTTATGAAAAGTTGCTTTCTGTCATAAGTGTAGTAAATACTCAAGCCAATTTTATCTATGAGTCCAATAATATTGGCTGTAGTACAATTTATTACTGTATAGGTCAGTAAGAAAAGCCTAGCAGCAGTTGTTTTGAAGATCAACGGTTATTTCATTCCTTGTTTAGACGTACTGGGGAGGCAGTAACGCTTGTCACTAAGAGTAATTGGAGAGTTGCATCTGAGCTGATTGAAATTCTTGAAAGAACAAACCAAGTAAGAATACATCTTACTGGGTAAGATTTACAATGGTTCTGGGTTACCACCTGTAACAACAGTTCATGAAGGTCTGAGCCTACTTAGACCTTTGTTTGTGAGTGTTTGTAGTGTCTCGGGGAAAAAAAATTGGTACTTAAGTCTCACTTGTCCTGGATATCCTTATCTGTATTTTACCTTACAGATGAGTCCCAGAAAAGAACTGTGAACTTTGATTAAAGCCTTCCACGTCCAAAGAAAAAGTAAATAACACACATGCACAGAGAGGTCTGCAGAGAATAATAGGATCTATTTTATTTCATAGTTATTTTATTCCAGTATTTCACTTCTGGACACATATTCCAATGTTCTTGTTTAACAGTGTAAATATTAACAATATTTATATCAGAAGAAGCTCAACTATGTCAGTTTATTATATCTGACAGTTGTGATATCTGCATATACCTTTCCCATACATCTTTCTTACAGATGTTTGTAAATAGTATGGGAAGTAGGACTGAAACATTTTTTCTTGCTACCAATCTGAGAAGTCAGAGACAGTTATATTGCTGTTTCTTGCTGTAACAAACAGTATTTTGCCTAATTTATAGTAAAGCCCCAGTTCATGCCCTGACTGGAGTTGAAATTTTTAATTTGGCGAGGGGGTGGAGGGGGATGGAAGTTTTGAGTACAAACTAAATTGCATTTACCTAGGACCTGTGGTTGTTAGTGTGGACACTTACTCAAACTTTAAACCCTGAGTTAGAACTTCACCTAAATCTTCTTGTTTATAACTCTTCTTTGAAAAATGTTATGCCACATATTGCAAACCTGGGTGCTTTTGAGGCAGAAAAAGAAAAAAAAACAACAAAACAAACAAACAAACACACACACAAAAAAAACCCACAAACCAAAAAACCCCAAAACAGAAACAAGAGTTGTCCCCTGATAATTTCTTAAAGTTGCAGGTTGGGGGGGTGTGGTGTGGTGTGTGTTTTTGGAGGTTTTGTTGTTGGTTGGGGGAGGTTGGTGTTGATTTGGGGGAGGGGTTTTAGCAAATGTAAGAGATTAAAACAGTAATGATACTTTGAAGCCACTTAAATAGAATTTAGAAGTGCCTTGTTCTGTATTCTGAGTCAGCTGTTACTATCCATACCTTGTCTCCTGCTGCAGACTGAAGTTCCCAAACTTTTTTAATGTGTGATAGTTCAACTGGGAACGGGTCTCTGAGTTCAGAGGAGAAAAGAGCACCTCCAATCCTTACTTTCAGGGGTAACTGCTAGTCATAACATTATTCTCAAAATTTTAGTTACAGCTAATAGAAGGGAAGTATCCATACAGGCAGGGGTGTTTTTTTGCTTCGTAACAATAAAAATATCATTGCTTCAGTCTTGAAGTGTCTCATAAAAGGGGGGAAGGAGAGCAATGGAAAACATGGGCTGAGGGTTCCGAATACTTCAATTTCAGAACAAGTAAGGTGCATTTGTTCGCCAGATGTTCTCCATAATTTTAAATATACAGATAATCTCACAAAAGAAAAACAGGTACAACAGAAACATTTCTTTATCATGCTGCAGGGATCTTTATATAAAGTTTATTAAGAAGCATGAACAGATTTATTAGGGCATCATGGAAGAACACTGATCTCTGTAATACCAAGAGTGTTACATACAAATTACGGTATCTACCCTTTTCTGTTTTCTCATTTGGACTACCATACCTAGCCTTAATGTTTAGCAGATACACAGATTGTCCATGTAAAAATCTTATCAAACCACTACATGCTGGATATGGCCTCACTGAGATTTTTATGTTCCATATCCTGGCTTCTTCCCACTCTTTCCTTGTGCCTGCTCAAAAACCACTCGTGCAAGAAATTGTTGCAATTTTAGTTGGAATAAATTATTTTTCATGCTGTAGGAGAGAATCTGATCTGATACTGAGGAAGAAGATTATCCAGTGTTTTGACTGGATAGTAATGTTGTCTCATCACTTCTATTGATACAAGTCTGTACTGACTTCCAGCTAGAGAGATCCATCATTTTTCACTTTATTTTTAAACAATGTGTAAAACTTAGGCAGAATAGACTGTTCCATAGGCATCCTGTTCTGTGGACCTGTGACAGCCAGGGCAGTTGTTCACCAGTTAGAGCAATCCAGCATATAAAATATACTAGTGAGCTGACACTCATGCTAGTTTAAGAAAAGTTGCTGATAGCAAGTGGCAAGCATTGCTGAATTATAAAGCCTGACAAAGGAAGTTGGAACTGGAAAAATACACACACCTTCCTGTTCCACCAGGCCCTTTGTCCTGGCTGCATTCTTCACCTGTTCAAGCACTGCCAGGTCTAGATGTTTCTAAGGAGACTTAACAGTATTTAAATATTTACTGTACTGGTGCCACTTGCAGAGAGACAAACCACAGAGGCTGAGCAATCACATTAATACCATGCTCACACGCACTGCAGAAGCTTGCTCTTCGCGCTCTGATCAGGAAACTGCTTCAGTACCGGATGTCTTCTACCTGCTGCATGGGTACATGCTATAGCAGATTGTTGAAACAGGCTGGCTTTGATAGATTAGTGATCTAAAACCTCTTTTGACAGTACAGTCACCCGTACTGCTTTTTGCAGTAAACATTGCATTAATGTCTGCATTATGCCTGACCTGATTTAAGACGACTTGTTGGACACTGCCTTTGTTCCATGATCTGTAAGAATGGTATGTGGGCTTTTTTTTTTTTCCTTCAGTGATCAGTGCCACTCAACCTAGTAAAGTCTGTCTGTATTTCTTTGCATCTGGCCTCAGTCCTTACAAACATAGCTCTGAGGTGACAAAGTGTGCTGATGATACTATTCACCTCCTTTTCCACATAATTACAAACATGCCAGAAAGCACCGAGGATGTTAGTAAGATGCTTGTGTAACCTCCCAGTGGTGGGAGAACTGACCGTGTTCTCCTGCCCTTCTTTTCTGGTCTTTTAGCTTTGTTTTATCCGTATGAGAACACTTCCTATGGCAATGCTTTCTTTAAGTACCAGAGTCTTTCTTCAGAGGCTCTTAAAACTTCCATAAGGAATTTACTATCAATCATAATAGTGTAACATTCAAATATATATAGTATGGTATCACCTTTTTGGGCCACTGGATGTTTCTTCCAGCTGTTCATTATCACTGAAACATACATTTCTATCTGAAACACAAATGTTTTACTTAGCTGGTTATATGTTGTCATCAGATATGGTGATACGAACATACTTATGTAATTGAAAATCCAGGGACACTGCTGGTTATTTTTTAGCGTATTGTAGTATAATTTTATGTAAAAAGATGTCTTTGCATCTCTACAGAAAAGACAATCTGCAAAGTGACAGGAGCAAGATAAATAACAAAATCAAGTGTCGGAACACACAATAGTGGTTTTGTAAATCAGAGTCTAAAAGTTTAGATTCATTTAAAACTAACCTTGGTCTTGTGCTGATTTCTTATCAGGTAGTTCCTAATGAGCTTATTGCAATGGCAGAAAGATACAAACAATTTCAAAACAGAAAAGAAATTGAAAAGTGTGTACGAAGATCTCAGAGAAAGACCTCAGAATAACTGTAATCCCTTGAAGTTACTGAAACAAAGTAAGTGATTATAGTTAGTGTTGGCATATACGGGCTTGAATTTAGAAGTTTCTTTTCTCGGTTGATTGTTTTCTGTACCTGTCCCATTTAAAATGCATTTTTAAAAGTGGCTTAGAAAAGAAAAATGGATTAACTTTATATAGAAATAAATCTAGTTTTGTATTTGGGCACTATTTTTATTTAAGAAAAAATAATTTCATTATTTTTTCTTGTGTGATGTGCATAAATTCTAAAGCCATTATCTATTGGTTAAAAACAAATATTGTGGGTTTATTGGGGTTTTTTTAATTAAATGTAGTGTTAATATGTAAGAATGTAAAACATAATTTTTCCTTCTATTTTCAGAGAACTGGATTAGTGAATGTAAGCAGTGTTTATCAGTGTGGCTATACATACTGTACTCCTGCATTGATATGCTACATCTGCCAGTGGCATGCAGAAGTATTTCTAAGGATAACTTAGTTATTTGAAAGTGGCTCTATTTGCAGTAATTGATGTCTGTTGTTTGTTTGGTTGTTTTTTTTAATTTTAGAACTTAACATTGAAAGTCATTTTTGTTAGGACTTGTGTCTTGGTTTTTTGAGAGAAGTCTGCATTTCCTCCTAATGGAGGAAGTGTGTGTTTGTGGCTATCTGGGTAAAAAAACAGCTTCTACTCTTGTTCTTGTGGATGTAAGTTTCTACTTTACAGAAGAAAAAGAGTTTACTAGAGCAATGTTAACAAAGTCATGAAGAAAAAATACATTTGAAGGTCAGCTTTTATTTCAGCAAGCATTGATTCCAGTTTTACATTTGGATGTCAGGTTCTGTCACAGACTTGTGATGATAATGGGGTATCTTTTCACTCCTAGGAAGTTATATGGGAAGGAGCTGTTCCTTCATTTGACGCTTGGTCTGAACTTGTGTTTACTCATGTTATATATGTAAATGAAAAACTAATAAAATTAATCTAGTGAGATGAGAATATTTTAGTAAAATTATTCTCTAAATGTTCTTCTGACCTTCCATCTTTTTTTATTTGCTCATAATTGAGGTGAAATCTGGGCATTATTTAAGCCAATAGGTTATTTTGCCTTCAAAAAGTAGGTTAAAACTATGGAATTCCCACAGCTTCTTTAAGAAAAAGACATATTTACTTACAGCACAAGAGTTCCTAAATGCCGTGTGTTTATCACCTGCACAATTTTAATAACAGGGAATACTATATTCTTTTTTCCTAACACACATATTCTTCAACATAAGAAAAACTTGAGCTGAATTCTGATTCTGAGAATGCTGCACTTTGGTTTTGATAACCTTTCACATAGAGACTCTTCCTTCTTGATATGGGTTGAAGATACATTTCTTTCTACAAGATTCATCACTGTTGTCGTTTAGGCCCAGCCGCCACAAAGCACCATGCAGCCACTGGCTCACTCCTCCCTGCTGGGGAACAGGGAGGAGAATTGGGAGAAAACATAAAAGTAAAACCTTGTGGCTTGGCGTAAGGACAGTTTAATAGAACAACACAAGAAAAGAAGGAAAGAAGAACTATAACAACAACAATGCAAATAAAAACGAACCTATAAAGCGAGTGATGCACAATGTTCACAACTCGGTACCACGTGCTCAGCTATCATCCCCCCCCACTGCCAGCCAGCTCCTCTAGTTATACACTGAGCATGATGTCAGCATGGTGTGGAATATCCCCTGGGCTAGTTCAGGTCACCTGTCTTGGCTGTGCCCCCTCCCAGCTCTCTTGTGAAAATTAACCCTATCCCAGTTGAACCCAGGACATTCTTCACCCCTTATTCTACACCATCTACATCATGCCCAGATCCTACACTTTCCAGTTATTTACCATCACTTTTCTCCTTTGTCCTTTGTGTGTGTGTGTGTGTGTGTATAGATATATATATATCTCTATACACACAGAGAGATATCATTGCCTTAGTTTATGGTCCCTCCCTCTAATGTGTCTGTTGAGTTCATTTAGTCCATGACTTCTGGGCTCCACCCATTGTCGCAGTCTTTCGGGGCAGGATAGATGGTGTGTGATGTCAGACTGGTATGTGCTGCATTCGGAGCTTTGGCTGCTGTATTTGGTGCAGCCTATACCCACGGTCTGTGGGTTGGAGATGTTGATCTTGATGAAGTTGCTAGGCACCGGTTGCTGAAGCCAGTTCAAGTTCCATCACTGCTGCACGTCGCTTGGTTTCATCAAAGTCCATCCTTCACTGATTTGGGTGATTCTTTGTAATACCATTTATATGGCACACAGCAACTGCGGTAGTGATGACGTACAGTGGCAGGGCTTTTTTTTTTTTTTTTCTTCAACTAACATTATACAATTTAATTCACTGACTATTCTCGCCCAAAATCAAATCCCCTTATGGTACATATTGAAATTCTCCAGCCTCCTGCATCACTCACCAAGTGCACCCAGGCCCTTGAGCCAGAACAATCCCACAAATGGGTTTAGCTTTGCCCAGGGCAGGACTAACACAGACTGTCTTCCCTAACATATTCTTCATGTGCCCTTCTACAGTATGTGGATGTCCTGACTGGGCAGGGCCAGCTCGATTGGCAGATGCCCTAGTGTTGACTAACCAGGTGACTTTTGCTAAACATGTATCCCAGTGTTTGAAGGTCCCACCCCCCATTGCTCTCAGTGTAGTTTTTAGCAGTCCATTGTATCGTTCAATTTTTCCAGAGGCTGGTGAATGACAGGGGATGAGATGTACCCACTCAATACCATGCTCTTTGGCCCAGGTCTGTAGGAGGTTGTTTCAGAAATTAGTCCCATTGTCTGACTCAATTCTTTATGGGGTGCCATGTCGCCATAAAACTTGTTTTTCAAGGCCCAGGATATTGTTCCAGGTGGTGGCATGGGGCACGGGATATGTTTCCAGCCATACGGTGGTTGCTTCCAGCATTGTAAGCATGTGGTGCTTGCCTTGGCGACTTTGTGGGAGTGTAATATAGTCAATCTGCCAGGGCTCCCCAGATTTATATTTCAGCCATCATCTTTCATTCCACAGAGGCTTTAAATGCTTTGCTTGATTGATTGCAGCACATGTTTCACATTCATGGATGACATGTGCAATAGTATCTATGGTCAAGTCCACCCCTCGATCCCGAGCCCATCTATATATAGCGCATCTCTTCCTTGATGGCCTAAGGTGTCATGGGCCCAGCAAGCTATAAATAATTCACTCTTATGTTGCCAGTCCAAATTCACCTGAGCTACTTCAACCTCAGCAGCCTGATCCACCTGCTGGTTGTTTTTAATGTTCTCCAGTGGCCCAACTCTTAGGGACGTGGGCATCTACATGACATACTTTTACAGCCAGCTTCTCTACCCAGGCAGCAATATCTTGCCACAATGCAGCAGCCCGGATGGGTTTGCCTCTGCACTGCCAGTTGCTCTGCTTCCACTGCTGCAACCGCCCCCCCAGGGCATTTGCCACCATCCATAAATAGGTAGAGAGATAGCACACTGGCCATTTTTCTCACTCAGCGATATCTAAAGCCAGCTGGATGGCTTTCACTTCCACAAACTGACTTGATTCACCTTCTCCAGCGGTTTCTGCAACTTGTATAGAACTCCATACAGCTGCCTTTCACCTCCAATGCCTTCCTACAACGCGACAGGACCCATCAGTGAACAAGGCATATTGCTTCTCATTTTCTGGCACTTTATTATACAATGAGGCCTCTTCAGCACGCATCACCTCCTCCTCTGGTGATATTCCAAAATCTTTGCCTTCTGGCCAGTCCATGATCGCTTCCAGAATTCCTGGGCAACTGGAGTTTCCTATGTGAGCCCACTGTCTGATCAGTGTGACCTGCTTATTCCACATGGCATCAGTTGTGTGATGAGGGGGCCTTCCCTTTGACCGTTCAGCCCAGCACCGACAGTCGGGGTGCCAGGAGGAGCTGTGATTCAGTATCAACCACTTCTGAACTCCTTCATATGCTGCCAATATCTCCTTTTCAGTTGGAGTATAGCGGGCCTCTGATCCTCTATGTCCCCAGCTCCAAAACCCCAGGAGTCGACCTTGGGTCTCCCCTGGCGTTTTCTGCCAGAGAATCCAGGTAGGGCCATTCTGCCCAGCTGGGGTGTAGAGCACATTTTTAACATCTTGTCCTGCCCCGACCAGCCCAAGGGCTTCTGCATGAACAATCTCACCTTTAATTTGTGGAAAGGCTTGTTGTTGCTCAGGGCCCCATTTGAAATAATTTTTCTTCTGAGTAGCTTGATAGAGAGGGCTTACAGTCAACTGTGGATATGCATTTTCCAAAACCCCACAACACCCAGGAAAGCTTGTGTTTCCTTTTTACTAGTTGGTGGAGACACAGCTGCTGTCTTGTTGATCACATCCATTGGGATCTGACAACACCTGTCTTGCCATTTTATTCCTAAAAACTGGATCTCCTGTACAGGTCTTTTGACTTTACTTCATTTTATGTCAAAACCAGCCTTCAGAAGGATTTGAACTATTTTCAGGAAGAGAGAGAGACAAAGATACCACCACCCGTGGATCCAGCAGCGTCCCATTGGTCCTCTTGATTCTTGGTGTCTTGGTGGTGGGGATCCCCCCCTAGCTCCTGATGGTACCATTTTTATACAGTCCAAGTCCCAAAGTCTCTGCCCGGTTCCAGGAAACATCATGCATATGCATGGTGGCCATGGTGTCACATGATGGTAGGTGTGGTCCGGTTCAGCGCAGTGTGTCCCAGGTGGTTGCAGAGAGACTATTCCGGGGGTCGCATCATGCAAGAGCCTCCTTAAAGTCAATGACCTAGCACCCTACACCTGCACAGTTAGTTGTTGACATGCCTAGTTCAAAACCACAGAACATATTGTTCAGTCCTGCCTCTGCAGGGCCGGAAACCAGTGTCTTGTTTGTTTGGTCCTACCTCCGCAGGGCCGGAAGCCAGTGTCTCGTTCTTGCTTGTGGTTTTCTCTGTACCAAGAAAAGTTTAAGACAAATGTCTGCACATCCATCTGCCACAGTCTCCATTAGATTTTCACAGTGGCCATATGGGACTGTTACAGGGTGAGCAAGTTTTGCTGATCACCCCTTGGCTCTCCAGTTGACAAATCAGCTTATGGATGGCAGTCAGAGAGTCCCGACAGGTGCGGTATTGCCACTGATGCATCGTTGTGGTAGCAGTTGGCACCTGCTGTTCTTCAACCTTCAGCAACCCCACAATAGAAGGGTCCTCCGAGAGACCAGGCAAGGTGGACAACTGTTCAATTTCCTCCTTCTCCAAGACCCACTGATAGCCTTTTGGGTCCTTGAAATACCCTCTCCTGAGACAGTCTGTGCCAAGGATGCACAGGACCTCTGGGCCAGTCACGATGGGGTGTTTATGCCACTCATTCCCAATCAGGCTCACTTCAGCTTCCAGTACAGTTAGCTGTTGGGATCCCCCTGTCACTACAGAACTACAGATGGGTTCTGCCCCTTTATAGCTTGATGTCATTAGGGTGCACTGTGCACCAGTGTCCACCAGAGCCTTATACTCTTGTGGATCTGACATGCAAGACCATCGAATCCATACCGTCCAATAAACCTGGTTGTCCCCCTCCTCCACCTGGCTGGAGGCAGGGCCCCTCTAATCCTGGTTATAGTATTTGTTCACCTTTTGTAAAGAAGAATCAGAAGTCCCTTCAAGAGGATCAGAAGTGAGATCAGCCCTTCTACTCTGTTTGGGGAACTGCCTGCTGGAAACTGGAGCGACATCTTTCCAGGATGTTCAAAATTCTCAAAACCTGTTGTAATTAGCCTGAAGGAGAGTATCCCCCCCATCTTCTCCATAGATTGGGTGCAATTACTAATAAATTCTGAGAAAGGGCGCCCAAAGTATGGGAATGACAACAATACTGCATACAAATACCATTTAACCTCGTGACCAGTGATGTAATCATATCGTAAGTTGACATTACCCAGTACAGCAAAATGGTAGTTTGGATCCCTCTCCCAGAGGTGATAAACATCACCACAAGTAATACGTAGGCTATGTAAGGATTTACATAACCCCACCATGTGAATAAATGAACCAACATTGTGATCAGCAATGATGTGAATAACAAATCTGTCTTAACACACTCTGGTGAGATTTTTGCCGTTATCTGAACCCTCTGGCCCCACGCTGGGTGCCAAAAAGGACTGTTGTGGTTTAGGCCCAGCCGGCCACAAAGCACCATGCAGCCACCGGCGCACTCCTCCCTGTGGTGGGATGGGGAGGAGAATTGGGAGAAAAAGTAAAAGTAAAACCTCATGGCTTGACGTAAGGACAGTTTAATAGAACACAAGAAGAGAAGAACTATAACAACAACAATGCAAATAAAAAAATGAATCTATAAAGCGAGTGAAGCACAATGCACTTGCTCACCACTAAGTACTATGCGCTCAGCCCCTCCCCCAACCGCAATCCCCCCCCAGTCCCGACCAGCTCCTCTAGTTATATCTTGAGTGTGACAGGCTAGTTCTGGTCGCCTGTCTTGGCTATGCCCTCTCCCAGCTCTGTTGGGAAAATTAACCCTATCCTAGCTGAACCCAGGACAGTCACACAAATGCATATTGGCACAATAACATTACTGCGTTGCAGCACATTAGAAAATGCTTGCTTCCTGCCCAAAGTCCAGTGAAAAGACTTAATTTCCACAGCAATTCTGAAGACTCAGCAAAGACGGGTTACTTCAGAAACTTCATATTGGTTTGATACCATATTCTCTCTCTGCTTGCTGTTGCTGGTGATTGTCCTCTGCAAAAAGTCTTCATCCACCCAGTTGATCTGGAGAGGTTCTGGTTTATGTCAAAGCCACTCCAGTGACTTTTTTTTTCTTCTGAAAGCAAGAGTGTATTTTGGATATTCTGCAATGGATCCTCAATTTAAATAAAATTATAATTTTTCACTTTACCCATGCATTGATGCCTTTATATTTGGAATCATAAAAACTACCTGTGGGAAATTAACTACTGCAAATTCTTCTATACATTCCTAGTACACCTTGAAGATATTTTGCAGGTAACATCTACATTTGGATAGGGAAGATAAATATTACTTAAAACATCCTAGTTCTTTTAAAAGTTAGGGCTAAGCAGCATGAAGTATGCAGTTTTCTCTTAGTGTTCTTGATTTTGTTCTGGTTTTTTGTAGTATCAGACTACTGAGGAGATGTTTAAGGTGCTGTTTTTAAATATACAAATCTAAAACCACTATTAGTTATTGTAAACAATGTTCTTAATAGCTCTTCTGAAATATTGGGAACCCATTGTTCAATTCATCGTTTATTTGTCTTAAAAGGAAATCACTGCTCGCTTTATCTTCCAGGCTGAGCAAGTTGTATTTGGGAATAAAAAAGTGTGGCAGCTGAGATTTTTGCAGGCAATGCAGAAAATATCCCAGATATTTCTGAAAGCAGTGATCCAGGTCTCCCACATGCCAGTCTGTGTCATTTGGCCACATGACACATGAGTGGAAAAAAGCAGTTTTGACATGGTATGAACAGAACTTCTCCAGTTCTTTTGGATATTCCATTTTAAGTTGCTCTACAAGATACTTCAGAAGCTTAAGACAACTTTTCCTGTTAAATAAATAAGAATTTATTAGGTACCTTCTACATAGTTCTAAAATATGTATTTTAGATATGTTAATCCACATTATTCATGAAAGCCATAAAAATGTTCTTAAAGATAACATTTGCAATAATGTTTTGAATAAAATCTGAAAATAACTGCAGTAAATTCCAGCAATGAAAGATGTCTACTTTAAACAATAGTTTTTGTGCATGCACCACTTCCACTGGTAGTCACAACAAGAGGAATACGAAGTGTTGGTCAGCAGCTGCTTACACAGTACACTCTCCAAGCTGCAGCTGATACCAGTATAGCATTGACCCTGGAGCACTGCTAAGATTAAAGCTGTCTTTTTGGCTTGGATTTACACTGAAGGAAACGCCACTACCTTCCTGTGGCATGCCGCAAGGGGAAGAGGTATATGTAGTGTAATACACCGCTAGGTAGGGGCATGGTATGTCTGATGTCATAAAGCAAAGAAAAAGAATTATGCATTAGTTCTCTTGTGTCAGTAGTCATTAGTTCTTTTGAGTCAGTACAAGATGTAATTAAGTAAACTAAGAAGTTGGTTTGCCATTAAGGAGGTTCCGTAACTCATGTGGATTTTGTTCTTTCTTGAAGAAATGTGAAAAACAGTTTTTGCTGGAGTAAAAAATCCCATTTATTGATCCTGATCCCATTCAGCAGTTCTTTTCTCACCATTGTTTTAGAAATTGCCTTGGTGTGTAATTTTGCTCCCAAAAAGCTGAGTCATCAGACTTTTAAGCTGGTTCTAAACAGGACTGAGTTTGGGAAAGATTATTTAAGAAGTCGCATCTTTTTGCTTTCTAAGGCAAGTCTGGAGTGTAAACCTGCAAGGTAATTTGTTTCTACCTCTCGCTGTGTAAATGCAAGACAAGCGCTCAGTGAGTACGTGCAGTGTTGTACTGCTATAGAACAATGATGCCTAAAAGCCTTATTCTTGTTCCCTATTACAAGTAATTAGTCTTAGATCAACTTCTTAAATGTTAAACTGAAACAGTGCTAAACAGTACTAGCCTGGCTCACACAGGCTTAAAGTAAAATTTACATACGAAATACCAACCTACAGCACTTTGGTCCATCAGATTCACAACACGTCTTTGACCTGCCGTGGTTGTTCATCATGGCCTTCTCAATATGCGAGAAGGAGAGTCGCCACGTGTTTCCTAAAGTTGAGTACAAGATTGTTAAATCGTTACACAGCACGAAGTACCGGTGTCTGTAACTAGAAAAAAGAGACACTTTATAATTGACTTAAGTATCAGCAATTTCTTTGCACTTAAAAAAATCTTAATTCACTGACTGCATTAATTCCTCTCTGATTCCCCAGCTGCTCCACAATTAGAATCTTACTAATTTAATTGTTTGGATGCTTTAACTATATTCTTAAGGATGCTTGGATTTACTTTAAGCTTAATTCTGGACTTTCCTTCATTTGTTGATCATGATTTAGGGAATTGCACTACTCATAGAAATCTACTACCTTTTCAATTTCTATGCTGTATTATTAGCCTTACTGCGTAACCATTCTGGTTTTGAATAACAAAATCTTCACCATTGGTTTCAATTTCTCTGTGCAAGTAGTTTGTCTCAAGTAAGGTGACTGTTCTAAAGCATTTCTTTTTGTTCTTCTGGTAACATTTCTGAAAACAAATATTAACATATCTCAACCCCATTTTTAAAACACCAGCAATCAACAACTTATGTAAGTTCCTTACATAAATTAGACTGTTTCCCTCACCTGTTTGGTTCAGTTACTCTTTACATTTCATTTTCAGAGTGAGAGATAGCCCAGTAGAGCAGTAACGGTTGATTTGGCATTATTAAGATGGGCGTACTAATTAAAAGATTGCCTGAACTCTTTTTGCTGAAATCGTCAGTTCTCATAATGCAGTAACGAGTTGGGATGTTTCTGCAAACCAATGTAGGCTAGGTGTGACAGTGGTCTGGATTAAAAAAAGTACGTTGCAGCCATACCAGAGTTCAATGAGAAATAATATATCTTGCTAGAAAAGTACAGAGTTTATATCCTGCAAAAGCATATAACCGCTATATGCAGTCCCACTTACAGGGACGTTCCCTGCCTTTTTAGATATCTCCCTTTAATTAAAGGAGTGCATGTTGCTGTTAAATACAGCTCTAGCACAAGAAAGGTCCCATATCCATGTGTCTGACAGTAGATTTAATATAATGCGCTTAGGAATGGTCAGTGTACGGCCTGGCAGAGCAGTTTTGTCTTTAGATTTCAGTGCAGGACAAGCAGTGTCACAAATCTGATGTTTTAAAGAAGGATTTCAGTTGTCTTTGACCTGGATATATCCAGGATAAGATAAAGATCTGTACCTCGAAGGCAGGTTACTGAACAGAATCTGGATACCCTTTTTATCGCACTTGTAAGTGATCAAGTTGTAGAGAAGATATTTTGTAACTTAGATTTATTGTCTGTATTTGAGGTACCTTTTAGAACCTTTTCGTTTTTGTTTTGTTTGGCTACTAAATAAAGTGATTTATTTCTGAACTCTCCCCTGACTTTTCTTCCCAGCCACTGTTCAATTTTGAGGCCATCCTGTGTGCTGGGAGGCCAGCTCTGCTGAACTTCCAAAGTCAAGATGATGTCCACTGATATTTCTGCTGGAGGATTTTTGATCAGAAGAGTTATTGCAGGGCTTCCAGCCTTTTTCCTTTTCACAGACACTTCCACATCTAGTAAGAAAGACGACATTTATTTTTATATATTAGAAACTTTTTTTTAAAGAATGTTAAGGTTTTTACTTAAGAGAATTTACAATCGATCAAGAGAAATACCTGGGTTCCACCACTGGCTCTTTATCCTACAGGATATGTATTTTAAATAAAACGTTAAGACGACCTGTTGAGGAGTTCTACAAAATAAAGAACACTCTTCTGGAATTGCTGTGTTTGCTTGATTTACTATGTCTACAGAATCAGAAATACAGCAATATTTTCCAGTGAACTGCTTCACTTTGAAAACACTGAGACTGAAGAGATTTGGCCACACTGTTTCTGAAGGGTTATCTTCAGAAGATATCTAAAAGGTGATATGTTTTCTATACAGAGTGATTATAAAATATTAGATAATGTATAAAAGCAAGCTCTTCCTTCTGCTACCAGTTCAGCAAATGGCTCTTTGTCCACAGCAGATAGATTCAAAATATGTAGGTCATATAGGAAGTACCAAGCATGTGACAGAACCCTCCGTTATTTTCATATGGAAAGAGGACTGCGCAGTGGAGCAGTAGGTTAATCACATGATATGATTAGCTGTGATGTATTGGTAGTGATTCTTAGCACAAGAACAAAATTGAGATACCAGGGACAGGAGGGGTTACAGTTGTAGAGACAGCTGACTGGCAGGAAAAGCACATTAATAACAGGGCAATCCATACCTGCAGTGTAACTATTTTTAACACTCCTAGGTGAAGCTCGTTCTCTCAGTACTTACTTTTAATGTTTTTTACTTCTCGCTTAATAATTTCTCTTAGTGCTTGAAGCATTTTAAAGGCTGATAATTTTTTATCTTCATCTAAGAACTTCAACAAATACTTTTCTTTTGGATTTCTTTTGAATGTTAGATAGTAATAGGCTCCAGTGTCATCACATTCATCCAGCTGAAGTCTTGCAACAGGCATTACAAGCATGATGTCAAACTCATTTGGTTCAGATATCTGCAAAGTACAAGAATTCAACAGTCAATGTACAACTTAGGTTCTACTCTCTTTACGCTTTTATACCAGTTGTGGTTTTACCTACAACTGCCTTGGTGTACTTCTCATGTCTGGTGTGTAATTAGAGCTTATTTCTGTCGATTTGTATTACAAGATTACTGTGCATTCAAGTGGAGAAGAGCAATTTACTGATAGCAGTTAATTTCCCAGCTTTCCAACTTATTAATTTTTAAGAGCGTTTTAAGATTCTTAGGCTGTTCTGAGTAAGGCATAATGCTGATCTTAGTCATCCTTTTGCACACAGGAATCAGCTGTGAGGAAAACAAAATGCATTGCTGTGCCTGAACCTGGTTTAAAAAAAAAAAATGCATCCCCATTATTTGACTTAGCTTTCCCGATTGAAAAAAAGGTACTGCCATTTCTCCTGCTTTTGGAAAAAATTATAAACTAAAGATTGGCACAGGGCCTTTCTGGCAGTGCTATACCCTACTCGTCCCCCGGCTACACTGGGCTTCCCTGCGTACTGTGCAAGGGCAGGGGCTTGCTGCGGCTTGAAAGCGAGTCCCGTTCAGGCGGCGCCTCTTACTAAACGCACGAACGTCCTTCATTAAGTAAGCGATGTTATAGTTAATTGTTGTTAATTAACGTAGTAATCCTTAAAGTCCTTCCTCGCCGGGAAGCGCCTGCAGCTCACTCGCTGCTGTTCCCGGGCGGCAGCAGTGGCGCGACGCCGGCCCGTGCCCGCCGCTTGCCGGGGCCCACCGGACGCCGCCCCCGGAACCAACGCGGGGCCCGGCCCGGCCGTCGGACCCGCGGGAGCGGCGCTGCCGGCAGCCCCGCACCCACCTTGACGTGCTCGTAGTAGCTGCCGGCGCCCAGCCGCTCGATGGAGCTGAAGCTGCCGTCCTGGCTTCGGATGGCCTGGATCAGGTGCGAGACCACCTGGTTCACCCGCCCCGACGCGTCGGACACGTCCTGGCGGCCCAGGCTGAGCCGCGACAGCACCTCACGCAGGCGCAGGGCCAGTGGGGTGCCGGCCGCCCCGTCGGGCGCCGCCGCTCGCCTCCGCGCCGCGGGGGCTCTGCCGCCCGGCGCCCTGCTCTGAGGGGTGGGGGGCGCCTCTCCGCCGCCTGCTGCCGCGCCCGCCGGCAGCCTCCCGACGGCGGAGGTTTGCCGCGCCGGGCGGCCGCGCCGGGCGGTGGCTCTGTCCCTCTGCGGCGCCTGGAGGGTCGCGGCGCCGCCGGGGCGGTCGTCTGCGGCGGTGGCTCCGTCCCTCTGCGGTGTCTGGAGGGTCGCGGCGCCGCCGGGGCGGTCGTCTGCGCCGGGGCGCCGCGGGGAGCTGCGCGCTGCGCCCCTGCCCGCGCCCCGGCCCCACGAAGCCGGGGGCCGCGCTCCCCGCTTGCCCCGCTCCCCTCTGCCGCCGGCGCCGTCCATGGACTCCGCTCCCGGAGGACAGTGAGTGCGGCCCCGCGGGACGGGCGTTCCCGCCTCTCCTCTCGGTCAAGTTCCTCTTCCAGGCAGCGCACCTCCGCCGCGGAAACGAAACCCTCGCCGAGGGGGCGGCTCTGCTCAACAGCCCGGGCGCGGGAAAGCTCCGACAGCGGCGGCTGGGCTGGGCTACCGCACCCCGACGGCGCGCGCGCCCGCCATCCCCCAATGCTCTGGGAGTGTTTTCCCGCGCCCGGGCGGCCCCGCCTGCCCACGGGGCGAAGGGCACGCGAGCACCGACCGCCCCCCCTCGGCCTCACCAGCCGCTCGCCGCCGCCGCAGCGTCGGGTGGCCACGGAGGGGCGCGCGGCTGCCGTCCGCCCCCCGCTCCTGGCCCCGCCCGCAGGCCCCGCCCCGCTGCCGCCATGTTGCTGCGGAGCAGCTGCCGCCGCCTGGCGCTGTCACCGCTGCCGCGGCCCGGGCACCGCCGGGCGGGCAGCGAGGTCGGGGCGGCACCGGCACCGCGCTACGAGGTGGTGGTGATCGGTGGGGGCCATGCGGGGACGGAGGCGGCGGCGGCGGCCGCTCGCGGCGGGGCCCGTACGCTGCTGCTCACGCACAGGATCGGCACCATCGGTACCGCTGGGGGGGATGGGGGGTTGCCCGGGTGGGTCGGGTCGGGGCCAGGCTCGGCTGCGGGTGGAGACGGGGGGAAGGTACCGCGGGGAGCCGGCGGGGCCTGGCCAGTTTTCCGCAGGCGCCTCCGGTCTCCCCGGTGCGGGGAGCGGCGCTGAGCCGCGGCGGTTGCGGGGGCTCGGGGCGGCGGTGGTGAGGGCAGTCCGTGTGTCCCTTCCCCAGGGGAGATGTCCTGCAACCCCTCCTTCGGTGGCATCGGGAAGGGGCATCTCATGAGAGAGGTGGACGCCCTGGACGGGCTGTGCGGCCGGCTCTGCGACCGCTCCGGCGTGCACTACAAAGTGCTGAACCGCTGCAAGGGCCCGGCGGTGTGGGGGCTCCGCGCCCAGATCGACCGGGGCCGCTACAAGGAGAACATGCAGGTGAGGGCGGGCGGGGGCCGGCGGCGGGGCGGGCTGCCGGCGGAGGCCGAGCGCCCCTCTTCCCTCTCGCAGCGAGCGACGTTTACAAGTTAAGCTTGGCCTTGTGCGGAGATAAGACGGTGTCTGCAAGAACTCGACCTGAGCTGTCCTTGCGCTGGATGGGCGCTCCGCGGAGGAGCGAGCGGGCCCGGCGGCCGGCCCTGGGGCCCAACGGCACCCAGTGTGCTCCAGCCGAGGCCCCGCTGAGGCAGAGGGGTTACAGAGCCATCAGCTTGGGACCCGTGTCGCTCCTGTGAGCGCCAGGAGATTGCCCTCTGTAAGGACACATTAACCATTTATAGGGATGTCTGTACATACAGACTGGTAAAAATGTAGGTATCTGAAGTATTGGTATAAACTACAGAGCATGATGCGGGGGTTGTTTTGTATTTTAATATTTTCTTATCAAACCTAGACAGCTTTCTGTTTGGTACTTTAGTGAAGTGTATATTGTTGGAGCTCAGCATAGTTTAAAAACTTTAGCATTTTATATATAGGTTAGGCTTTGCGACCACATAGTTTCCTTTGAGCTTAAACTCTACCTGTGAATGAAAAGTTCTACTTGGTAGATCAGGAGAGTACAGTAATTGAGTGTCTGCTAAGTGACCTGGTAAGAATGGAAAGGGGAAAAGGGTGATAGATTTTTTTTGAAATCAGCAGGGTTTGGGACTGCCCATGTCTCATAACTTTCTAGATTTTTGCAGTAACTCCTTTCATGACAGAAGGAAATCCTTAACACACCGCTGTTGACAGTTCATGAGGCATCTGTGGAGGATCTTCTCTTGACAGAGCCGGAACCAGACCATCCTGGGAAATGCCGAGTCACAGGAGTCGTGTTGGGTATGTGCTAGTAACTCAGTAGGCACCTTCAGTTACTCTACACTAAGAGCAGCCTTTGGGATAAACGTTTCTGATTCATCAGTGAGGAAGCTGAATTGGCTGGTAGAAGTGATTTAGGCCAAGTGTAACTTAAAACATATGTGCATCTCTGAAAACTTGCTGTTTCAGGGGATGGGAGCACAATACATGCTGGGAGCGTTATCCTGACCACCGGTACGTTTCTGAGGGGTATGATCTTCATTGGACTGGAGATGCACCCCGCTGGGCGGCTAGGGGACCAGCCAGCCATCGGCCTGGCTCAGACTCTGGAGAAACTGGGATTTGCTGTGGGCAGGCTGAAGACTGGGACGCCACCCCGACTTGCCAAAGATACGATTGATTTCAGTGGTCTGGAGGAACGTGCAGCTGACAATCCTCCGGTGCCGTTCAGCTTCCTCAGCGAGGCTGTGTGGATCAAGGTGGGATGACACACATCAAATGCACATAGTGCCAGGTGGGGGCGGTGGGGAGCAGTTCTGGGAATGTCATGTTTGGAATCAGCCAGGGAAAGGGAGCTGGGCTGTATTCATACTTGGAGGTGTTATGTTTCTGAGGACTCTTGATGCAAAGGGAGAAATTGCTTGTTTTCTTTTCAAAGCCAGTACTTTCTCACTTCTCAACTTGAGAGCTGCTTTCTTTTAGAGTCAGAATTGCATGAAATATGATATTGTTAGTATTCTTCATGTGCTGGTTACATGTGTTTACAAAATACTTCCGGTATTAGACCTATATCGTGGAGGTTTATGATGTCTTGCTTGTTACCCCAGCTCTAGAATAAGATTAAAATGTTGAAATTAGAGATCATTAATAGTGTTGACTAGGAAGGAGAAAGGATGGGGTTACCCATAGAGGTCAGAGGTGGCATGTTAACAGTAACTTTAAAACAGTTCATTTGCCCCAGAGCATATAGGAGTTGCAATAACCTGTTATAGTCGGGGTGGGGGCAAAAGTAGTATCACTTAAGTCATTGGTGTGTGTAGGAAAGGTTTTAATGAGGTGACGTGCAACATTACTACTACTTTCAGTGTGAGTCTATTGACTCTTTTTTAGAAAACTCAGTAAATACTTCACATGGTGGGTTTTTTTTCCAAACCTTGAATTTTCTATGTTAATGGCAGGGTATTGAGACATTTCTTTGGGTTTTTTTCTTCACCAAACTCTTTAATTGGCTGTTAGCTGTAGGGTCAGCACTTACTCTTCGTGCTTCAGAGCTTTGAATTCCTGTAGTTAATTTGAATGCTGTGATGTAATGTGTTGCTTTAATAGCAATATCCATCCTGTAATTAGGAATACAGTGTATAGAACTTGAATTCTGGACTCCTGAGTTCTGTTCTGTTCTTGGTCTGCTCCTGGGCATGTTGCTCAAGCTCTCTCATTGCTCGTGTTCTGTCTCTACAGTGGGTATGACAGCACTATCACTTCCTAGAGAGATGGGGAGCCAAATGTCATGGAAAAGCTCTTGGAGATCCTCAGAGTTGTTCAGTAAGAGTACAGTGTTGTGACTGATTTAACTTAAAAGTGAGCTTTGGCCTCTTTCAGCCAGAAGATCAGCTGTCATGTTATCTGACTCGCACTACCCTGAAAGCCCAGCAAATTATCCGTGATAACCTCCACCTGAACCACCATATAAGGGAGACAACAAGGGGCCCACGGTAAGCATGTGGCATCATGCAAGGCTGTCACTGACAAGAGCTCACAATCTGTCTGAAACTGCAGGTGTCTCCTGCTTTGCTTCTGGAAAGTTACTTTTTCTCCATGTCAGGTGGTGCTCATGGCTATCTACTGTTGCAGGTACTGTCCCTCTCTTGAATCAAAGGTTCTGCGCTTCCCAAACCGAGAACATCAGGTGTGGCTGGAGCCTGAGGGCTTGGAGTCCAATGTCATTTACCCCCAAGGCATGTCGATGACGCTGCCACCTGAGCTCCAGGAGCAGGTGATCAAATCTGTCCCAGGCTTGGAAAAAGCAAAGATACTACAGCCAGGTGAGGGGGGTGAATAGTTTTAAATCTATTTGTCATATTGCTTAACAATTAATAAAAAACAGATTCTGTTTAGAGCATAACAAAACAAAGGAAATATATGAAGTAGAATTAATTCTTGGATGCAGGGATTTTTCATTAGTTGCTTTTAAATTGTAAATGAAAGTTGATAACCTAAGTCATTCTGCCTCACTGATTGCCTTTGCTGATGAATAGGGACCTTCAAAATCCCTCCCATAAGATCTGTCTTGTTTGTTGTAGGCTATGGTGTGCAGTATGATTTTTTAGATCCCCGTCAACTGACTGCTTCTCTTGAGTCTCGTCTTGTTCAGTGCCTCTTCTTTGCAGGCCAGATAAATGGCACTACAGGCTATGAAGAAGCTGCCGCTCAGGTGGGTGAATCTGATCATGTACTCCCAGCGCTCAGAAAGGGATATTGCCTTGGCGGTTGCCTTTGCAGTCTTGCTAGGCCCATCTTGTGCTAATGAGCTGTCCTTACTTTTGTTGCTCACCCCAATTCCAGACTTGCCCAGATATTTTTAGTTTTAGTATCTACAGTTGCTGTTACTGAGATTGCAGTAACAAAAGTAATTGGAAGCACTGCCAAATGTTTCAGCATGGAGACTCTGTGATGGGTATAATTGAAAACATGTGGGAATTGTCTGTAGTCATGTCAGCAGTGGGGAGGAAGCCCTTCAGACATTTGTAGTATGGCAAGAAAGAAACTGCCTAGATCCCTAACACAGGCTATTGCATTTTCCAAGGTACAGTTTGATACATGAGTCTTTGGAGATGGATGTGCTGATATCTTAGCCACAGAATAAATGGGTTTTGTTCTGTTTTCTGTCTGCCTAGGGTGTGATTGCTGGAATCAATGCTTGCCTGCGGGTTCATGGCAAGCCCCCTTTCATTGTCAGTCGCACTGAAGGCTACATTGGTGTCCTGATCGATGACCTTACCACTCTGGGCACCAGCGAGCCATACCGGATGTTCACCAGCCGCGTGGAGTTCCGCATGTCCCTCCGGCCTGACAATGCCGATGCCAGGCTCACCCACAGAGGTATTTTATTATGGTGGCTCTTGGAGTGAGCAGCCCTGCCTGGTTTGTATACCTTTGTTCTCACACACCATCTGTCTCTGCAGGCTTTGAAGAAGCTGGGTGTGTGTCACAGCAGCGATATGAACAAGCAGTTAAGATGAAAGCTGCTTTAGAGGATGGAATTGCAACACTAAAATCCCTTCAGTTCAGCATATCCAAATGGTCCCAGTTAATACCAGAAGTTCCCATCAGTAGCAGTCGAAAGTCGCCTGTCAGGTAGAGGTTACAGCTGAAGCTTTCAGGTCTGACCTACACTTTCTTTAGCACAACTGGCTAGTGGTTTCAGACCATTTGTTCATCCTTCCTCAAGCCATCAGTACTCCTAAGATTCCACCTTTGGGGGACAGACATCTGATGTTTGCCTATAGAATAAGTGCGACATTGGTGTTTTTACTATGCCACGTTTCCTGGTGCTAACATAGGCTCTCAAAGCAAGGGCATATTCCACTAGCCCAGCCAGTTTTTGCTGTCCTTGTTGAGAGTGTCACCAAGTGGTGACAGTTTTGCAGTGGGTTGCTGCTTTGCTGAAAGCTTGATAAAGCAGGGATTGATTTCAGGCTAGTGTCAGATGGTAGCCGTTCTTGTACACGAAGGCCCTTGCTTCCCTTACCCATTCTTTATCTCACCTTACCTTTACTGCTGTTTTAAATCGGTGACTAGGACCTGGCTGACTCAGTCTCTGTGAAAGGTTCCCCTTGATGCCCTTACCTTGTCTCTTCTATCTTGCTGTTCATGTTTCATAAAGGGTCCCTTTTCAAGAGTTTAACAGCTCTTCTGTGTACTGAGAGAAGATAGTAGGGGGTTGAGCTTGGCTCTGCAGTTGTTCTGGCATATGCTGAGATCTTTACAAGTTTGAGCTGGGAACAGCTCTAAATCTGCCTTACACAAGTGGCTCCTTCCTAACATGAAAACTCAC
Organism: Strix uralensis; assembly: GCF_047716275.1. Lineage (NCBI taxonomy): Eukaryota > Metazoa > Chordata > Aves > Strigiformes > Strigidae > Strix > Strix uralensis. Next base: position 35,000,745 of record NC_133974.1, read on the forward strand.
TGCTGTTCTCCACAGTGCCTATGACATCCTTCAACATCCAGAGGCCAACATGGAGGTTATGGCAAGGGCTGTCCCAGAGCCCCTGGGAAAGCTTGCTCAGTGGAGAGAACTGGCAGCGAGATTGAAAATAGAAGGTAGAGTACAAGAGTCAATGATCTCTTAGTGGCATCTGCATATGTTCTATTCAACAAGGGGAGAGCCAATCCATTAATCCTAGCGTGTTTAATGTTGCTGCTTAGTGAAATGAGACACTATTACCAGAGTATGCACCTTTTACCATAGACCACAGCCCTATACAAGCACCCATGTTTCACTTTATGGGGTGAGATCAATTATTCATGTTCACTGCTGGGTTTTTCCTCTTTACTGCTCTGTCAAATAGACCATCCTTTCCTTGGATGAGAGGAAAAGCCAACCTGTGTATCTTAATTCCTGTAACAGATTGAAGAGTGTGACTCCTTCCAAAGTAGTGATGTGAATTAGGCTCTTTAGTCTGTGAGGCTGGAAACTTCTTTAGGAGCTTTTTACTGTCTCAGCGGAATTGCTCATTCTGCTTCCAAGAATTCTTGCAAGTGACCTGTTTCACATAAACATCTATATCTGGTCATCTTGTTTCCCTCCTCTTCCGTCACAGCTGCTTACGAGTGGTGTGTAGTCAGTCAACAGCAGGAAATAGAAGAAGTGCGTCGTGATGAAGCCCTTCGACTGCCAGAGGACCTAGATTACTTTGCCATTGACGCATCCCTCTCAGCGGAGGTGCGGGAGAAACTGGACTCTAACCGGCCCCAGACGGTAAGATACTGGGCCACAGCAAGGTTGAGCAGCAATGAAATCCCTTCTCTGTCTCCCCAGGGGATACAGAGGGGTGAGGAGAATCAGGGAAAGGAATACCAACACCTTTTGTTCTCATTTCTCACTAGCTCCAGTGTGTAGATTTGTTCTCAGTTAACTTGTTCCTGTTTTCACATGCAGATTGGTGCAGTCAGCCGCATCCCTGGAATTACACCAGCTGCTATCGTTAACCTGCTAAGATTTGTGAAAACCAATCACCAGAAGACAGAGAAGCTAAAAGCTTTACCTCAGACTGGCAAGTATTTACCAGGGGAAATGTACTCAGAGAAAACAACTTCCCAAAGACAGATTTCAGCAGAGTTTTCTAAAGAGGAGCCAGAGTACCTTTGTTAAAACACCGTTGTAGAGAGGAGAGGTGTGCCCCTCCTGCCAGAGTATGTGGCAAGATCACCTGTGCTCATGAGCCTCTTCACAGATAAAACCCATGCTGGCTGGATCCGAGGCAGTTCCGGTTGTGTCCTGTGGCAGTGTCATGGAGTAGAACAAAGGTGTTGAATGCGCAAATCTTAAGTAAATGCTCAGGAGCCTAAATACAGCCTGTGATCTTGCCAATTCAAATGAAAAGACTGGGGAATTGCTTTTAAAATTCCACTCATTTGGAAGATGTCAGATAGTCAAAATCTGTTATAAAGCATCTTGGAAAGGACAGTGTTTTGCTCTTCTGAAACGAGTAAGAAATGTTACCATGCTTAACCCATGGCACCGGGAGAGGATTTGAGCTGGAAAGTGTGTTCCGTTGACTTCAGTACTTGTGTTCATAGCTGTGCACTGACTGCACACAGTCTGATGTTTTACTGCGCTGCTAGCCAATAGGAAACACTTGGCCGTGAAAACATGTGCAACGTGAATATTTATGTAACTTGCGTAGGAGACTGATCAAATGTAAACACTGTATTTTTTTTTTTTCTCCTTTAAAATAAAACTTATCTTGAAACTTGCTGAAGAACTTGGTTGTCACTTAGCTTTCAATAGAGCCTTGGCCATTCTCTGAGTCCCAATTCACACAGGTAAGGGGGGGTGAGGTTCACTACAGAGCTGGTGAAGGCAGCTGGAGGGAGACTCACTGCCTAGGCCAGGGTGCTGAGGAAGGTGGGGGCATGTCAGCCCCTGCCCGGTGCTGGGGGCCAGGGGCTGGGTGGCTTGGCAGCCCAGGGGAGCAGGACCAGGGGTTTCTCATCAACACTGGTCCTGCAACTGACACCAGTACAACTTGCATCTGAATAAGATACACTTTGGCAGTCAGTTTGTCATGTGCCATCAAGAAACACTAAATTGAAGCTGTTGCTGTGCGCCTACTGAATCCTTGCCTGACAGGCAGCAGTCTCTGATGCTAATCCAATTTTTGAACATCCTATGAACTGACTGGACGAACAGGCTTGGGAACAAGTTTTGCTGCAGTTAAATCGTAGAATCATGGTCTAGGTTGAAAAAGACCCTTAAGATCACTGAGTCCAACTGTAAACCACACATGTATACACAGCTATTGTTTTGAAATCATGATCTTGGACTTCTCTCTGTCTTGCTCTGGGTGAGCGGCAGCTTTCCTGTCCAGAGAAAGGAGTCAGAGCAAATCCTTTTTGTTGAGAGACCCTGTCATGCAGCAGGAGGATGGCCAGAGCTTACAGCTTTGGGGCATCACCTACCTGCCTGAAAGCATCTCCCTGTCACCAGCTGTTGGCTTCTATAGAACAGCTTTAGACACGTGATCTGTACGTCAGTTCATGTCAGAATGGCTCAGAAAAACTCACGAATCTGCCCCTTTATGGCTGTGGCCTGTTTTCCTGTTGGCTTTGTTGGTTCAAAGAATTACTTCCACCTTGTAAACCTTCAGTTTAGTGTAAGGAAGGCAGCTTTCTGTGGTGTAACTTAGGCTCCTGGGATGGTGCTCTTGAAATTCTAGCTTGTGAATCCAAAGAAGCCCTGAATCCCGTGACTCTGTGCCTATTCAAAGCAGCGGAGTCTCTGATTGAGAAAGTTTCATGCTTTCTTCACTGCATTATCTTTGTGGTGTGTTTGGTTTTGATGTACCTATGTCTAAAAACTTGGATCTAGGTTTTACAGACTAGGAAGGAAGCCCTATTGACACCTTCATCTCACTTTTAAGCCAGTTGTGCAATTTCAGAACTGCATTTCCTAGTTCTTGTCAGCAGTCATTTGACAGAAAAACCTTGCTTCTGATAATGTGTGTCTTGACAGGCAAGCCCCTTGCACCCTGCTACAAAAGTAAACACTTTTTCCTTAGCTTTCTGTGCTATGTTTATTTCTGAGCTACAAAGGCCTTGCTTCTAGTCTCACACACACCACTGTGAATCAAAGGGTGATTCCACTGAGCGGCACCGGTGTCAAAGGAAGAGCAGGAGTGTGGTTTTCCTTTTCTTACTTTTAGCAATTTAATAGCGCACAGCTGTGGTCTGAGAGAGTTAGAAAGCAGGGAGAGAGTTAACACTGGGGGAAATTGGAAGTCAGAAGTGCATGGATGCATTGCTTTCCAGCAGATCTTTTTGTAATAACTGCTCTATATTTCAGCATGAAGTGGGTCTTTAGCCACTGGTGAGCTCCCTTGTTAAGACAGGGTGTCCTCTGTTCACATGTGTGTGTTGATGATGTCCGTATTTGCTGAAATGGAAAACCTGGCACGTGCACAAGTTTGAGGACTGACTGTTCCTCAGGTATTAGTTTAAACTATATAGGGCTTGTCACAACATCTCGTGCTTGTTGAACAGTTCTCATTCAAGAAGACCTTTAACATGAAAAGAAATCATAGATACAAGTAGTTTGATTTGTTTTGTTAAGAAAACCAAGCACAGAAAGGCCAAATAATCTGCCATAAATGCCATGGGCAGGTAGCGTGCAGACATCATGCCATTTGCTTTCTAACTCCACTGGGGATTTGTTACAAGGCCCAAGGTTTGGTTTTTATGGGAAGGCAAAGTGAGCTTAGACCCTCCCAGGTCCTGTGGTCTCACTAAGGCCGACAGGATGGGAAGGGCAGAACCAGAGGAGCGTGCCTTTAACATGGATGTCTGCTTGCTTTTCCTTGGCTGCGTGGTAATGAATTGCACTTTGTCCTCCTGTAATCCTTCCTGTGACCAGGCAAGCAGGGAGAGAAGGACGTGTGGTGAGGTTGGCCTAACTTGTTGCACATACCAAGGGGCTTTGTGTTTCCTGTTTCAATGCAAGTCTCTCTTTTTTTTCCCCTCCTGCAGAACACAGGTCTGGTGATCAGCAATTTTCCCTGAGTCAAATTTCCTCAGCTCTCTACCATTCTATCTTGTACCAGATTTTCAAGACAACTGTTGTCTTCCTTTCCTATTCTAGTTTCCATTTTATATGGTACTTGGACTGCCCAGTTTCTTAATCTTTTCTTTATTTCTGCCTGGAAGATGAGAGCAAGAGAAAAATGGGAAGACGTTTTATGCTAGGAGACACTAAAAGCTGTCACCATCACAATCTTTTATGGTCTCAGTGCTGCTGAAACATTTGCAGTGGTGCAGCAGTGACTGTGCTAAATGGCTTGCCTTAGTCCCCCACTTTGCTGGCCCTTGCAAACACAGGTGTGCCTCTTAGTTGAGCATTGCCTTTGCACTTTGGTAGGTAATGATCTTCACTTGCAGTCATTTTAGATGCTCAGGGTTTATCAGCTTTGATGCCTCCACCTCCCAGTGACAAGTATCTCAAGACTCCATTTAGTGGATGCAGGAGGAATCTGCTGTCCCCTCAGAGCTGCCGTTTCCATCGGAGAGGTGCTCTCTGTGCTTCACCCCAAAGCACGGCCTGTGCTGCTCAGAATCCTTCTAGGTGTTTGTTTCCATCTCTTGCCATGTCTTCACAGGGCTGGTGAAAAATGAAATGTGTCTTTCCCCTCTTGTGCTGAAAATTCGTGGTGGCTGGAGCATTCAGCTGGAAGACGGGAGGCTTGCTCTGCAATTGCAATTGCAAAAAGGGCAGAGAGAAAGGGATTGATTATTTTCTTTCTAAACTGCTGTGTAGGCTTAACCCTGCATGTGTAACTCTGAGGGAGGAGACAGATGTGGGTTCCCATCAGAGGCTCTCTGATGCCAGTCACGATCGTACAGTCACCATAAACAGTGCCTGGGCCTTGACTTCTGTGCCAAGGAGCACAGGAGTGGCAAATCTAGCCTGAAAGCCAGAGGCTGCAACTTCTTCACCTCTTTGCAGACTTAAGTCTAGATATTTTGACAGCCTGTGATGTCTCCATGGGGTGCTCACCTATGAACCACAGGCTCAAACATGTCGTTGTTCTCAGTTTGCCCATCTGTGTCCCTACAGAGTCAGGGTCTCCCCCCTGCAGGAGTGGGTCTGCAGAGCCACCACGAGCGGGCTGCCAATGGCTCAGCACAAGCTGATGCTGCGGTGGAGACAGGAAGCGGATGAAGTGAAGGGTGGAGGCATTCATGTCTAGCATCAGCTGCAGCTCCCAGCACAAGCCCCAGGAGGCACGTTTTCGGGCACTGCTGGGGACCGATCAGCACACGCTGTTCTTGTTCCAAGTGACTTAGCACTTGATGTGGTTAACTGAAGAGCAGGCAAGAAGCCAGGTGGGAAATGAGCTCACTCTGTGCCTTACAGGGCAGCAAGAAGAGAGAGGAGCTGACAACAGGCTTGTGACTAGTCTCCTCGGGTGCAATTTTACATGGCCTAACTTGAAAATTGCTCTGTATCAGCAGGTGGTGGGTTGTGTCACAAGCATACAGGATTTTTGGAGTGACAAATGGACAGGCTGCTGTGGCTGGTACTGCTGAGCTGGCTGCTTCAGCGAGGTTTTTGTTCTTGTCCCACCGCAGCTCATGGGACTTTGGCTGAGTGGCCGCAGGCCAGCTCTGTGACACTGCCCCAGAGCGGGGCCGGCCGATGATGGTGGGCATCAGGCACAAGCTGGAAGCGGCTGTACCAGATGCAGAGCAGTCACATCACAAGCCGTGATCTCAGTTCTCCTCAGCTGTGCCACGAGTGTAGAAATCCCGGGGATTCATGCCCAGAAATGAGTCACAGGAATTACCCTCATGAGGAAGTGACTGCATAGCTCTTGTTCGGGGTTGCTCTTTCCTTTCCCTGGTCCCCATACACACGTACATCCCCCTTCCTTCTCCAAAGAATCAGACTACTGCTGTCCATAAAAACACTTCAGCAGACTACATAATGCTAGTTATTATTACTAGAAATAACAGTCGAGTAGGAACAAACCTATAATTACACTTAAATTCATCTACTCTTTTTTTCTTTTTCCCCTGGGAAAGGCTATTTAAGGTCTTGTTTTGCACAGAGACAACACCAAACAAGCCTACATCTCTTGCTCCATAATACCTGTGTCCTGTTAGCAGAGCCATAGCCCAGCTTATAAAACTAAATATTTACTAATATAACTAAATATATAAAAATAAATAATACTATATAAAAATAAATAACAACAAAATATTTAGTAATTCAGTGGGTTTTCACCCTATTTACTAAGGAATTAGCTTAGAATCCAGCTTCAAAACAGGAACTGCAGATTTTTAAGAAGTCTGGCAATTGCAATAATTAAAAATGAGAAAGACATCTTATTAATTTATATATGTGTATATATATTTTAATATATACATGTACATGTATATATTATACATTATACAACCCTCAGCAGCGCTACAGGCTTGGGGAGAAGTGGCTGGAGAGCTGCCAGTCAGAGAGGGACCTGGGGGTGTTGATTGACAGCTGGCTGAACATGAGCCAGCAGTGTGCCCAGGTGGCCAAGAAGGCCAATGGCATCCTGGCTTGCATCAGAAATAGCGTGGCCAGCAGGGACAGGGAAGTGATCTTAGCCCTGTACTCGGCACTGGTGAGGCCGCACCTCGATTACTGTGTTCAGTTTTGGGCCCCTCACTCCAAAAAGGACATTGAATTACTCGAGCGTGTCCAAAGAAGGGCAACGAAGCTGGTGAAGGGTCTGGAGCACATGTCGTACGAGGAGCGGCTGAGGGAACTGGGGTTGTTTAGTCTGGAGAAGAGGAGGCTGAGGGGAGACCTCATCGCCCTCTACAGCTACCTGAAAGGAGGTTGCAGAGAGATGGGGATGAGTCTCTTTAACCAAGTAACAAGCGATAGGACAAGAGGGAATGGCCTCAAATTGCACTAGGGAAGGTTTAGACTAGATATTAGGAAGCATTTCTTTACAGAACGGGTTGTTAGGCATTGGAATGGGCTGCCCAGGGAGGTGGTGGAGTCCCCATCCCTGGAGGTGTTTAAGAGTAGGGTTGACATAGCGCTTAGGGATATGGTGTAGTTGGGAACTGTTAGTGTGAGGTTAAGGTTTGGACTAGATGATCTTTAAGGTCCTTTCCAGCCTTGATGATTCTGTGATACACATACATATACATCAAATAAAAAAATGGGAGCTTTGCCCAAGATGTGAGCAGGTGGCTGCAGATAAGCAGAATCTGAAACCTTCTTTTAAATTTCAGCCCTACCTGCAATAAAACCCCTCCAGTAGGGGAAGGTTGTCTCAACTTTCCATTGCTGTGCGGGTTTGGAGTCGGCTGCCTTGCCAGCTGGCCAACTACACTGAGCCCTGCAGAACAGGGACCTGGGGTGGGAATCTGGGCTCCGCTGTGGCTCTTCCCCTTTGTGTTGAATAATCCAGATTTTACTGGGCTGAAAGGGAAAAAGTGACTGTGATTGCTGCTGGCAGGGCAGGCAGGGCCCCGAGTTAGGAGTGAGCTGGCTCTGGTTCTTTCCAGTGACTATGTAATACAAAAAAATAACGTATTAACCCATGGACTTGTGCTTGTGCTGGGCCTGAGCTAGCAGATGCTTTTGCAGAAGGACAAATGACCAGGTTACTGGACTGCTCCACTCAGAAGAGCCAGGAGAAAGCTCTAGCACGGTACGACAGCACACTGAGGACAAACCTATCACTACAGCATCCTTGAAAGCACACATTTGGCCCATGAGGGATGTCACCAGTGAAAGCTTAGATACCTTAAATGCTTGGGTTTTGGGTTTGTTTTTTTTAAAGGAAGAAATAAACAAAATCTGCACAAATTCAGAACTGTTAAGCATAGGCACAGCTGCTTGGCAGCCACCCCTTGTGCACCCCACTGCTGCCCCACCATCCCCCCTGCCCACAGGCCAGAGACTGCCCCTAGGGGAACCGCACCCTAATTTATCTCCCCATTTCCTCAAGTACTTCATCCAGGAGCTTTCGAGGAAAATACGTGTTTAACTGTCACCTTATCAGTGCAGAAGAGCTACCAGATTTGAATTATGTTGTGTAAATATTTGAAACACAAAGGATTAAAGAATTATTGATAGGCAGCCAGAGAAAGTAACCTCATTTAAAAAAAAAAAAAGCAGCAGGCAATGCTGTAATTGATTCATAATGCAGAAGTAATCTGAAGAGACTAAAGAAGATTCAGAAAAGGCTAAAAAAACACGGCTTCTGTGTTTTGGAAATCAATATGGTTTTGTCATCTGCCAGGTTTTCATTCAGCTCTTTAGCACCCTGGGTGCTCTCTTCAGCACCATGGGTGTTCTCTTCTTCCTCGTGAAGTGAAGAGGTTTCAGCCTTCACCTTGGTAAGCACTAGGAGCATTGCAAGAGAGATGACGATTTGGTGTTATATTCTGTGGTCACAGTTTATTCCTCTGTTTAGCTCATGGTTTGGTTATTGTTAGGATGTGCAGTTTCAGAAGGATAAGTTCCTAGGCAGAAAGTACTTTTTGGTGCAAACAACATGAAGAATTTGAGGACATGAAAATAATCATCATAAACTGAAATGTGTTAATACTGTCAGGAATTTGCAATTTGCAGTGAAAAGCAAGAAAGAGAAAAGAATTCTTGTAGAAAGGGTCTTCAGATGGTGCAGCCACTTTGAACAGGACCTCAGAGAAGCACAAGCCACACAGGGACTGGGAAAAAAGACGACTGGCTGATCAGCAAAGGAAGATCCATTTTAGATCTAGGAGCAAACATAAACTGAGGATTGAGAGAAGTCAGTTAGATCTCGCAAGGGATCTTAAACAGCTAGTAAGAAGTTCTGCAGCCCCTTGCATGAAGGTAGGCAAGGGAAAGAAACTGCATTGTTTTGAAGGAAGCACAAAGCAAAACTTATCCTTGGTTGCCCAAAACATGGCAAAATTAGTTACCTCAACCTGTGCACACCGCTGGTTGGCAGCAGCTCCTCAGGGCATGTGTCTCTGCGAAGTCCCTGGCTCCCTCAAGCAGGGTCCTTTCCCTGTGCCCTCCCTCACACACACATACACCCTCCACAGCACAGCCACACTGCAGCAGCGTGCATCAGGAAAAACAAACTAGCTTGGACAGCACTGAGGTGAAGAGGCTTTGAAAAAAATAAAGGAAAAAGCCTCCATCCTTGACAGCAAGTAAGGCTCCTATGCACTACCACTTCGGGGACCAGCAAAAATAAATATTGTGTGGCTCAGAATATGGCAGCAGGGTGCTGCTGCGGAGGCAGGGCACTCATCAGCTCTCCGCTGTCTTCCTCTGCCCCTCAAGCCCACCCTAGGCACTACATAAACATTTAACTAATGTAAGTTAAATGTGGGTGAGTTATATTTGTATTACAGACTAAATTTATGCTGTTCTTAAACATATATTGAAACACTTCGTACCAAGAAGGAAAAGGATATCCCCCTACAGTACAAATTTTGGTTTTGCATGGTTTTATCTTGACCAAATCTAAAATTGAAAATACGAGTTTAGAGAAATGTTATTTGACTCAAACAGAGCTTGTCAGTACCTTTCAACATATATTGAGCCAGCTACAATTGGAGTATGAATTAGTCTTTCATCTGCAATTTCACTAAAATTAACTATACCAGTTACTAGCCTTGTATGAGCTGGTTTGAGATAAAATTAAAATACCTTGGGGTAGTACCCTGAGCAGAGCACATTTCATTCCAGCCTAAAACATTCACCCAAACAAAACTGAGCAAGTAGTTACTTGGCTACAGCTGCTACGACCGTGATGCTCCATTTCCCTACACAGACCAGGCTTTGTTGCCTCCCAGTCCCCAAATACTTTGCCACATAGATTGTTGGAATATTTCTGTGTACTAAAAGCCCTCCAGACTTTGAAAGCATGCATCATCAACTAGAAATTATGTTTAAACCTTCCAGCTCCCCACTACCACCTTCAGCAATAAAACTCCAAACAGATTAAATATAGTATTCTAGCCAGTTTTCTGCCTTCACAGCTAGCTACATCACCATGGCAGTATGCTTTCACGCTTCTGTATAAACATCACCAGCATTGCAGGACAGTATGGAGTTAAGGACAGCTGTAAGAGTTGCTTAAAGAAATAAGCAGTCAGAAGACAAATACAGTTCTCAACTATCAACATTTATTAAAAGTTTGACCAAAGCAGTTTTATTCCCAAGTTTTTTTTACAAAAGTCTAACAATTTCCCCAGGTAGTCAAAGGTTAATAGAAGAACCGAGATGGCATTGCATTAGTGCATAGAAAGCAAAACTGGTCTACAAAAGTAAAAAAAAAAAAAAACAAACCCCAGACTTTGTGTAAAATTGAGGGTTTAAATACTTGAAAGCAATAGCTAGTATCGCAGGCATTCACAGGTGTCTTTGTTTTTACTGCATACAATGTAATTGTTTTAGCTGCAATAGTGCCTGTTCCTCTAGGCTTCAGCGTTTTTCTCCTACAGGAGCAGAACCACCCCCCTCTGCCCCAAGCTATGAAGCTCACTTGCACCTGATCACTTGGGCCGTTTTAACATGAAACATCCTCCCAGGCGCTTTTGCAGTTGCCACGCTTTGCACTTTCTGATCTACATACAGCTGATCAGAATGGCCTCTCCAAAGAGCTGCACTGCCTGCCTTTAGCTGCTGCCCTTCCTTCAGCTTCCGCTAGTTCAGATCAGAGACACTTCCATGGCCTATGCTATTCCAAACCTTATTTTGCCTTAAGGCTTCAGTTTGAATCAGTTGCTTATTACAAATTCATTCCCAAATGGTAATAGAGCAAGTATACCCAGCTGAAGACAGCACTGTGCGAAGAGGGCGGAGGAACTGTAGACTGGATGTTGCACATCCAGGCCGCAGCCAGCCAAACCAAACATCCTGCACCTACACAGGAACATGTACGAAATCGAACAAACGCAGAGCTGCACGGAAGGCGCAGTTTGTGCCAAAGCCGTTTTTCTTTTCATCATTAGAACTTTGCACTTTGCTGAACCAGTCTGACCAAAGTCTCTCAGAAAAAAGTCAGCAGTTAAACTGAAAAGCATGCAAAGATTTGGCAAGATAGTTCAGCTTTATTATGGCAACGGTACCTCTGCCTCAACTTTAAAGTTATGTACTTCCTGTTGCCTTGGGGATACCAACAAACCTTTAGCAGTAATTTAAAAATCATGGTGAGATTCCTCTACTGAATTCCAGTCTTCTACAGAGACTGAAGCACTCTAACCCTTCCTTCCGCTGTACCCAGTACATCTGTACCTTCAGAGACGGTGTGGTGTGTAATGCTCCAAGGTTTTACTGTAGTTAAGACACAGAAGGTGAGCAGAAAAGGAGAAAAGGTCCAACCAAAGCAAGTAAGAGCATGAAAATAAGTAATAGCAGTTGAGCATTATCCAAGCAGTACAGATATGTTATGAGTTCCTGCAGAGCAAGCACACAGCTGAAGGAAAACAAACGAGAGAATATAGCTGTTACAGACAGAACAAACATACTGGTGTTATGGGAACAATAATCCTTCAAAGGTACTGAATTCTTTTTGAACTTATGTGGGGATGCTGTGGGGAAATTGTGTTAAAGGTTAGTAAAACAGCTGCATCGTTATGCAAGCCAGACCTGATTATCCATTAACTGCTTGTCTCCATTTACCAATTCAAAGCCCCAATTCTGGAAACCCCATTTGTCACAGCTGGCATTTCTTAGAGCCCGAAATGCTTTACCTGGATTATTTTTCTAGTAATTGTGATCTTTTTGACTAGTTACCCAATTCCACTCCGATTGACCGTTTGAGCCAAATCTTCAACCCCACTGCTAAAGAGACAGCAAGCATACAGCCCTGCCACGTCACTGGGTGCTGACACAGCAGCGCGCATTTATCACATCGCTCTGGGAAACGCACCAGGACGTTCTCCAGACATCCCAGAAACATCCCTGACCCAAAGTTCAAAAATTCAAAACCATCAAGCAGGACAGGTATGAACACCATCCTGTTGGAAGTCAGTGGAAATACCTGGTTTCTGAGGTTTGTTCTTGAAAGAAAAACTGAGCAAGACGCAGTAATGGTGGGTCAGAGACAGCCTGACAAGCGTCACAGTATGCTCAACAAAATTTGTTTTTGAAGTTTAACTATTTAATGTCTTACTATATATATATTAGAAAACATTTAAGTGATCTTGAAAGGTCTACACAAATTAATCATCTCCCCAGAAAAATACCTGGTTTTGCTAGCCATTAGAAAGATCTGTGACAAGACACTTGGGAAACCCAACTCTTGATTCTTTATGTTTCTTCAAGGTTAAATGTGTTTTTGTTCACACCATTTCTTCTTCCCAGTATAAAGTTTTTCTTGGTTTACACAATGCATCACAGAATGCACCAGAACACTGTGACTGTTGCCTCACATTTGTGCTACCCAATCTAGAAACCAACTTTAAAGACGAGAGCACCACAGAATTTATTATTTTTTTTAAGGCTTAGATCAGTTCAAACTAAACCTGCCACTGAATTTTGCTCTGGTCTTCAGAAACAACAAATTTGAGTATTTCTTTGCCATTTCCGAACTTACTCAAGTAACATTCATCCTTTCTGATCCCACCAGGACCGTATATAGGTTTTTCTATGAACTTGACGTTAACCCAAAGAACACAGAGACGTAGCATTGAACTTTTGTTTTAATGGTCTCAAATTCTGTGACAGATTTTTGGTCAAGTTTCCATTTTAAAAAATTTATCGATTTTAAAGACTAATAACTTAAACTGCCACGAAACAAATGGTCCACAAACATTCCTTTCCTTCTGAAGCTTTTACGATGCATTGTAATCATTAACCAGTCTTTTACTATTAAACTTAAATGGCCAATTGAGACAAACAGTTCTGAGACCGTTCTTCCACCACTGATTAAGACTGAGGTGGCAGCTGATGTACAGAATTTTCATTTAGCCTTCTGGGCCTTCTGGGCAGACTTTGTGACCTTGCCAGCTCCACCAGCCTTCTTGTCAACTGCCTTGATGACACCAACAGCAACCGTCTGTCTCATGTCACGCACGGCAAAACGACCTGAAAACAAAAACATTGTTTATGACTTTTGTCTAGGGCTACATACCCACAGTGTTCTCCGCACAGCAGCAACACACAACTTGTGTAAGTGGGCAAATACCACTCTAGGACAGTAAAAACTGCATCAGACTGGGACAGAGATACCACAATTATCCAGAAAGCACCCCTGTACAACTGAAATTTTGGTTCCACTTCCAAGTCACAGCTTACAGAACACACTACATCTCGGTAGTAGAAATCGAGGAGCATCTTTTTCCCAGGGATCAGTATTAACACATTTTAGGAGATGGCTTACCGAGAGGAGGGTAATCAGAGAAGCTCTCCACACACATGGGTTTGCCAGGGATCATATCAACGATGGCAGCATCTCCAGATTTCAGGAATTTGGGGCCATCCTCCAGCTTCTTGCCAGAACGACGATCAATCTTCTCTTTGAGCTCAGCGAATTTGCATGCGATGTGAGCAGTATGGCAATCCAGCACAGGGGCATAACCAGCGCTGATTTGGCCAGGGTGGTTCAGGATAATAACCTAGGAAACCAAGAAAAACAAGTTAACACCAGGATAATTTTGAATACCGATGTCTTACAAAGTCAGAGCCTTTCATGTGATTTGCTTCAAGCTAATGGATCTTGGAACGCAAGTCCATGCCACTTTATAGCTTAGCCTACTAGTAAGAAAGAACAATTTCACAATACAGAGCTACATTTCAAACATCTTTAAAAGAGCTGCAAAAATTACCTGTGCAGTGAAGCCAGCAGCTTCCATTGGAGGATCATTCTTGCTGTCACCAGCAACATTTCCACGGCGAACATCTTTCACAGACACGTTCTTAACATTGAAGCCAACGTTATCACCAGGCAGAGCTTCGCTCAGGGCTTCATGGTGCATCTCAACAGATTTTACTTCAGTTGTAACGTTGACGGGAGCAAATGTAACCACCATGCCTGGCTTCAGAACACCAGTTTCCACACGACCAACTGGTACAGTACCAATGCCTGTAAAAGAGAAGCAGTATTAGCAATTCAGCTCAAGAACATATGCCCTTACAGGAAAAAACACTTTAGACAAGTATCCTGCATTTTCCACTTGAAAAACCAGTTCTCGGGCAAACAACTGCACTTCTGTCCCATACATTAGCTGTTGCTGGCAAGTGAGAAGCATTACAGTGAACACATACCGCCAATTTTGTAGACATCTTGAAGAGGCAGACGCAGAGGTTTGTCAGTTGGACGAGTTGGTGGCAGGATACAGTCCAAAGCTTCAAGGAGGGTGGTTCCACTGGCATTGCCATCCTTTCGGGTAACCTTCCATCCCTTGAACCAGGGCATCTGCAACAGAAACAAGCCCAGGCATAAACTGTCTGCAAAGTTTAATGGCACAAGGCTAGAAAAGACCAAATAGCATATCTCAGCATCACGTCAGCACACTATTGCTGAGTAAGAATTTATGAAGCGCTCGGATTTGATTTCTGACTGCAGCGCTTCCAAACATTAACTATTAAAACACATGTGCATTTTACTACTGCATAGTTTATCTCAATAATCCTCCTAGTTTCATCTGTTACTGTAAAGAAATGTCAAACCTACATTAGAGCTAGGCTCCAACATGTTGTCTCCGTTCCAACCAGAAATTGGCACAAAAGCTACAGTGTCTGGGTTGTAGCCAATTTTCTTGATGTAAGTGCTGACTTCTTTGACAATCTCTTCGTATCTCTTCTGGCTGTAAGGTGGCTCGGTGGAATCCATCTTGTTGACACCAACGATCAGCTGTTTTACACCCAAGGTGTAGGCCAGAAGGGCATGCTCACGGGTCTGCCCGTTCTTGGAAATACCAGCCTCGAACTCACCAACACCAGCAGCAACAATCAGGACAGCACAGTCAGCCTTTGAAGAGAAAAGAAACCCTCATTATAATGCTTGCAACACGTGTCAAAAGTATTAGGGGAACCCTTCCCCACCAATCAATGAACAATTTGCCCGAACTCTTGAAATCCTTAGCTCTATTTACATACCTGAGAAGTTCCAGTAATCATGTTCTTAATGAAGTCTCTGTGTCCAGGAGCATCGATGATAGTGACATAGTATTTGCTTGTTTCGAATTTCCACAAGGAAATATCAATAGTAATACCACGTTCACGTTCAGCTTTTAGCTTGTCCAAGACCCAGGCATATTTGAAGGAACCTTTGCCCATCTATGGAATTAAAAGAAAAAAGGCTTGGGTTTTTTTTTCCCTATTTTTGAAGAATGGTATGTATTTGCATTTACTTCAGAAAAATCACACACTGGCTAAAGAGCAAAATCTAAGAATAGTAAGTGGTTCAATACTGAAAAATGTTGCTGCTTGTAAAACAGGCAACAAGACACACTTGGCACTGCTAGTGAGAGATGCCAACTGTTTCCTGTTATTTAACTTGTTGACAGTTTAGCCCTCTTGACAGCTTGTTAATTGCACTAACAGATCTTCAGGACAGATCTCTTGAGCCTAAGCGCTACTATCAAGTGACCTCTACAAATATAAGTACTCTTACTAATGCAATCCCTGTGATAATTAACACTTTTAACTGCCACTCAGCCCAACATCCGCTACATTTCATTCTGCAATGTGCTTATGACCACCTATGCTGTTATTATACAGGAAAAAAAGGAAAAAAGTAGACCAGTAAGACTTTCTACAGGTTCAAACACCAAATCCATACCTTTCTCATTTTCAGAAGTAGACCTTATCAGAGCACCTAAATTTTATCCTCAACTTAATGTGTGCAAAGACTGAAGCTGGGAACTTCACTTAAATTATGATTCCAGACATAATTATGTAGATGCAGCTTTAGACTACATTTTTTCTCCCTCATTCTACGCTTCACAATTTGAGCTCTGCCAACTAACATAATGGCGGATACAACACTTACGCACTTGTTCAACTACGGGGACAACTGCAACCTAACTGCCACCCCGTGGCCACAGAACACTTACGCACTTGTTCAGCTACCGGGACAGTTGCAACCAAACCGCCTCCCTGTGGCCACAAAACAGTTTGCAACTAAGTTTTGCAACTAAATCTCTCTTTATTCATCCCTGCACCGCGAAATCCTGCTGGATGTCACAGTCCCACCCACCTCAGCAGCTTCCTTCTCGAACTTCTCGATGGTCCTCTTGTCGATGCCACCGCATTTGTAGATGAGGTGGCCGGTGGTGGTGGACTTGCCAGAATCGACGTGGCCGATGACAACGATGTTGATGTGGGTCTTCTCCTTTCCCATTTCGGATGTTAGTTAAGTTCCTTCTTTCAGCGAAAGAGAATCGACACCTGGAAGTTCCCCAGACAAATACTAGTTATGCCTCCAGCGCGGGCGCCCTCCCCAGGGCCGCCGGCGGGAACCCGGCCGAGGGGGCGGCGGGCAGCGATGGCGGCCCCGCGTGCAGGGCGGCCCGGGCAGGCCCGGCCGGGATGGAGGCCCGGCCCGGCCCCGCCCCCGCCGCCGGGGGCGGGGCGGGCGGGCGCCGGCCGGGGGCCCCCGCGGAGCGCCCCTCGCGTCGCCCCCTCCCCGCGCCGCCGCCGGGCTCGAGTTACCCCCGGCGGCCGGGGCGGCGGCGCGGCGGGCCCGGCGGGGCTGACGGGCAGCGCGGAGGGCGGGGCCGGCCCGCTCCTTTGTGTGACTCACCCCGCCCGGGCCGCCGCGTCCTCCATTTTGTGGAGCTGGCGGCAGGAAAGGCGAGCGGCCATTTTTTTACTCGTGCCCCATCTCCCCCTCCCCCACCGCGGCCACGAGCCCGGCCGCCCGCCACGCAGCGCGCGGCCCGGCCCCACCGCCCCCCGCGCAGCAGGGGCAAGCGGCCGGCCGCCCCCGGCCACACGGTCACGCCGGTCCGTGGGCCCCAGCGCGGGGGAGGGGATCGAGGAGAACGATGCGTCGCCATCTCCCCACCGCGCGCTCTCCCGCCTGCCGCCCTCCCCCACCAGCGCCCCCCGCCCCTCCTTCCCCCGACCGACCCCCCTCTCCAGCGCACCGCTCGCGCGGCGGCGGCCACCCGCGGGCTCGCCGCCCGCCGGGCCCCCACGGTGCCCGGGTCCCTGGCCCGGCCCACCCCCGGCCTGCCCCGCACGGACGCGCCTCACCTGCAAGGCGCCGGCAAACCCGTAGCGAAAAAGACCGACGGCGTGAACGCCGCCCCTTATATACCCTGGGCGGGGGCGGGGCCTAAGGGACACGTCACCACTCCCGGCGGCCCCGCGACCCCGCCCCCGCAGCCCCGCCCGGGCGGCCGCGCGGGCAAAGGGCGCTCCCCGCCCCCGCCGCGGGGCTGCCTCGGGGCCCGCGGGGCCTTTCCCGCTCCCGCCTGTACCGGGAGCCTCCCCCGCCGCCTCTTCCGGGGTAAGCGGACAACGGCCACCCGTGGGTAGCGGGACTGGGCTGCCGGTTCCTCTGTCCCTGCGGCGGGGCGGTGCCGGGCTGCGCTGGGGGAGCGGGGAGGTGACCCCTTCCAGCGCCAGGAGCGGCAGCGGCCGAGGGGAGCCGGCAGGAGCTGAAAGGGAGCAGAGCCGAGGGGGAGCCCCGGGTGCTCGGTGAGGGCGAGCGTTTGCCCCGGCCCCTCCCGCGGAGGACAGGCGCCGCGGCGGAGCTGGAGGCCGCGGGGACGAGGCGTCGTCACACGTTGCATCATGGCCCGGGCCGGGGGGGGACGCAGCAGCTAAAGGAAGTCCCGGGGGAATAGCCCCGGGCAAATTAATTACGTTTCTTATTAGGGACACAAAAGAACTCAATGCCTGAGATTAGCAATGCTCAATTAGTTACGTTGACTAGCCTACATTTGCTACTCGTTTAAGATTACGGAATGCATGAACCCCCCCAACTCATTATGCTGCAAGTCTCTCAGAAACAGAGGTGGGGGAGGAGGGAGAGAGCAGGAATTTCAGGAAGCTTATTACACCAGAATAAGAAACAGCATCGTTTGGCTTAAAAAAAAGCAAGCTTTTTCTTTCTTGTACCATTAGAGAACAAAAGTAGACGTGGCTCAGAAAACTTTGGCACAAAAATACAAATCAAGGCGGACACACCTTAAGCAAAGATGCATCTGAAGTGCAAATGTATTAAAAAGAATCACTTAATATGTGACTTCTGTGTAAGAAACCAAAACTGCCGAAGTGTCCCTGTACTGTATTTTCACATGAGAAAACTGGCAGCCCTAGCAAATTATTTTTGAAATCATGGCAATGAGGAGTCACAAAACAGCTCACAACATCAGAAATAAAAGTCCTCGTGATTTCAGTGGATTGTTCTCCTGTTTACTCCTAACTGATGTAAGAAAATCCATTACATATTCAATATCTCCCATATCTATTCAAATGAAATTAAGCTGAGAAGCTGAACAAATATCTCCATTTGTTCTTTTAAAATGATCTGCAAAGGAAACAAAGCTATGTGCTCTGTTTTTTTCTTCAAGTACATTACATGCCTATGTTAGAAACAGTCACTTATATATATATAACTATAATCCCATTGATTTGTTGGTATGCTCTTCAGGTTGCAGTTGTAAAGCATAGAAATAGCTTCTTGTTCAAAAATAAAAAAAGAACAAAAAATTAAATCCATCTCATGCATCTATACTTTCACTTGACTTCAGGTTTCTCTAGCTGAGATACACCCGGCATCAAATTCACTACAGTAAAGAGCTGTATTTCATGAACTGATATGGAATTGATGTGTTTCCACAATATGTGGTATTTTTCCACACGCAAGATCTAAAAAAAGGGTGCATTTTGTTAAAAAAAGGTGATTTGAGAGATGTCACCTTAGAGAAGATGCTGAGATTAGAATACACCTTTTACACAAAAATCCAGTTTCAGAGTAAAACCTGCAAAAAGGTTCAGATACTGTTAAACCCACTAGTTTTTAAGAAAGGAATAAAGTCATTAAGTTCTTTTTCTTCCCCTGTGTTTTTAGGCAGAGATTAGTGGCAGGGGTGGGGGGAAGCTAGCAATGGTTCAGCTTTCCTCCAACGTTTAGGGGCAGTTATTAGTGACAGCATTGCATATGAAGGCACAGTAATAGAAGGGCAGGAAAAGGGAGGTGGATCACTTTCTGGAAATGGAAATGCATTATAATAAAGTGATTTAGTGGCTCAGGCTGAGGACCAAAGGGTAATATTTGGTAAGAAAGCTAAGCAGCACTTTTTGGGTCTCCTATAAAGCAAAGACTGTTTGTGAACACAGCTAAAAAGCTTTGTTATTCAGGATGATTTGAAGTTAGCTTCTAAAATGTGTCTTTCTGTGGGGGCTATTTTCAATGGACTGATCTGTCAAAGTATCCATTCTCAAAAAAAGGTAGTTTAACACTTTCCAAATGTAGTCAATGACTTGCGCCTCAACAGGGAGAGGAGAAAGGAAATGTGTTACTGATCTGATTTCTCACATGGCCCATACAAAACTGCACATTTTTTTTTTAAGGGCCTTTTTTTTTTTAAGAAGGCTATTTCATAAAGGTAGTTAGAACTATATATTTCTTAAGATGGCAATTTCTGTGGTACGTACATAGCTGAAAGCTATGAAAGCTGAATTTGTTGGACAAACTTTTAACCACAGCCCTAGTTCAAGTCTGCAACAGTTGGGTTTTTTTCCTCCATTTCTTTGAGTTTTCAGAAGAATTTTATTATTTCCTCTTTAATTTGTCCAATACATGCTTTTATTCTCTCAACTACTGGTATATCTCTCAATGTCCATTCTATTATCAATCTCACAAATATTTATACAGCTGGGGAGCTTCAGATATATGAGCAGTCTCACATAATTCAGTGAAAATGCATTCTGAAGAATCCTCTCACCTACCACAGACAGGCATACACTGGACTAAATCCTGTATGCAAATAGCCTATTAAAAATTTTAGATTTTGTTCATTTGGCAAAACTAATCTCTGATATGAAACATTCAGGAAGAAACAGAGATAAGATATTGCAAGAAGTCAAGGTCTTTTGGGCTTTGGAATAGTGCTTATTAAATCCAGACTGACTTTGGAAATAGGAGGAGTTTGTGGGGAAAAAGTACTCATTCTCCCTCGACCACTGGTGAGCATATACTAAACTGAAATAACCTATGTCCACATATGCTTTCAAGTGTAAGAACTCAGGATTCTCTAAAGCATTTGTATTGTAGGAACCTGTAAAATAGCCACCATTTTAAAATGGTTTTGAATCTCAGATCAAATGATATTAAAATAAAAGTTATGCTGTCAGTATATCTAGACCAAATATTCAGACTTTTAAAAATAAATGTTAACTGGATTTTGAGATCGCAGAAGCTACTGTGGCATTACTTTCATTTTAGCATGTGGCTCCAGAGCATACAGAATGTACTATAAGCTTAGAACACAGTCACAGCCAGTGAAATCATGCTAGAAAATAAAAGATGTGCTCACTGAGCACCTCTGAAGAATTTTAACTCTATTCCATGTACATGTGAAAGTGACATCTTTTTTGGTCAGACTCCTGTACAAAGATGAAGATAACTAGCGCTCATACAACTGTTTTAACCGCAATGAACAAGGTCATTCAGGAGTGTAAGCAAACAGACTTTATAAGCACAAGACTTTAAATACAGATCTGATAAATACAGTTTATCAAGCTCACTATATATGGAAGAAGCACTAAGATTTCTTGAGGGTACTTTCAGAAAGTGTGATGGAAAAGCAGTCCAAAATTACCAGTAGTAATTGGTGATTAGCAAAACCAGATTCTGGCACACAGCATTCTTTTGTAATTCAATTAACCACATACTTACTGTGAAATGCTTTCTAATCCCTAAGTTACAATTATCATTGTATGTACATTAGTCCAAATGTTCAACATAAACTACAGCATGAACACACAGCTTTACTTTCATCTATAAGCGTTCTTTAATGCACCGATTCTTAATAGAAAAAAAATCTACATTTGTTATGAAATCCTTTTCCCTATATGATCCTAACACTTACTACCAGATTTTACAATCATCTGTTTAATAAATAAAAACAATTAATAGAATAATGGTGTTATTCTTGTATGAAGAGATTAGACAGAAAACCTGCTTCAAAAAAAATGGTTTAACTGAACTGGGTGAGGTAATCTAAGCTGCTTGAAAAAAAAGCTACTACTGAAAGTTATTTAGCTCTGTACTAGTAGCTGATATTTTTATATAAATGAAATCACTTGGTAAAAGAAAGAGACAACAGTAAATACATTTTAAGTTACTGTCTTAGGAGACAGCACAAAGTAAAACCCTCTATCCTTGGAAGTCTTTAAGACCTGGACTAGATAAAGCCCTCAACAACCTTGTCTGATCTCATAGCTGACCTTGCTTATAGATTCAGAAAATAAGGTCTTACAGTAGGAGGTGTAAGAGAGTGGTCTTCAAAATTATTGAGAGTATTATTGGGAACTACAAGTTCAGAGGTGTCTGAGTAACTTAACATAAGCCTCTCAAAAAGGCAGTTTCCCCTAAAATAAGTTTCCTGTGGGAAACACTACTGTTCCAGTTACAGCATTTACAATGTGCAAAGGACCAATGCTTAGAGGACAGTCTGCTTTAAAAAAAATCCTTTGAACAATCTTTTCAAACCACATTTATCCACAGCGTGAGAAGGCTAATTTATATTGAATGTTTCGTATCAGTTGAACCTTATACTGAATATCTAGTACCAGCTGAATTGTGATAATGAAGGTTTAGTATCAGACAGAGTGGGTATACTGCAGATGTGACCAGAACTAACAGCTGTATTTAAGCCTCTGTTCTGTTCTGCAGAGGTCTGTATTACTGAGCTAGAAAATGAAAGTATCTGATTTAGAGCAGAAGTGTCCTAAGTGGGAAGAACCTCACAGGTGGCTGCTTCAGCAAGGCTGGTCAGGAGCTGAACGGTGAATTGGAAGATACATGCAGACAACTAGAGGACTTCAGATCCAAGAATTAATTCCTCCTTTAGTTTAACCAAAAAGTGACCCTTCACTTGTAGACACCTTGACCAAGCTTCATATACTTCATTAGTGCTGGGCTAATTTACACCAGCTGATGACCTGGCTCCAGGCAAAAAGCAGAATTGCTAGACACCAATACAGAATAAAGGTGAAGGGCTGACAAAGTAACCACCACTATTACGGAGAAACAATATAATTTGTTAAATTGTTCTGTGGTTTTGCATTAGTGTTTTCCAACAGCAAACAGGCTACAGCATTTGCTCCTCTTCCCCAAATGGAATCACATTTCTATTATATCCCACTGCTTTTTGGACACCCTAAATGAATGGTAAGCCCTTCTAGGAGTTCAGTTCAAAGAATACCCTAAATGGGAGCGTAAAACCCAACAAATAATATATATATATATAAAAATAGTGCATTGTGCATAAAGAAAGTGTCGGTTACTGAACAGAAATCCAGTTGTTGAGGGCAATTTGACTTTTGTTCTCAATTTATCATGAACTTCCAAAATTCCATTTTAAAGCTCCGGTCTATTCTGCTAAAAATAATTTTGCCAAAAGCAATGTATTTGTCCTTTTGTGCTGCTAAGCCTGTGGTGAAACCTTTAAGTGGGGTCTCAACTCCTCACCCACTGACCATGCATTTTAGAGTTCTCTTCTGAGCCCTTGCAGCAATTCAGCTATGCTGTGATAGCTTTGTTAAATGTCCACTTATAAGGTTAATTTTGCTGCCTCTTGCTATAGTAGGTTTGGAGCTGGCTTGTGCACTTAGCAAGCTGGAAGTTCATCAACACAAAACCTCTAATTCCCTGTTCTCATCTTGCAGACCTTTTGCATTCCCCCTTTTCTGCCTCTCCTACCAACCCAAGTAAAGGCAAATTTTCAAGGAGGGAGACAAAGTTTATACATAGATTCCTAGAAGGGGTTTCCATGAATCAAGAAAACCTGAGATGCAGTTTATGGCTGCAAGGGAGAGAAACATAAAAAGGGTGATTTCGGTGCAGACTGCAAAAGTATGCTACAAATTGGAGTCAGGAGGCCAAAGGAAGGGCAGTACCTTGCAACTTGGGCTAGCAAGGATGGTGCAGACACATCCCACTGTTCTGCTGAAGTGCCATCCATTGTTCACTCTCCCATCTCGACATTGCTGTGGTTTCGAGTCTTGGCATCACTTAGGCCATAGGATCAGTTTCCACTGCAATCACATGTGCATCATTCTTGCTATGTGGTAACTGTAGTAGCCAGAAGTGGTGCAAGTCAAGTCATATAGAAGCCTTGCTCAGGTTTAGTGTATATAGCATATGCTTGACATTTATTCAGTGAATTTAGATTTGAGACTATTAAAGTTTCGAAAGGTTTCAGAGAAGAACTATGGGAATAAATCTAGATCTGGAAAAGTACTTATATTTGACCTTTTCAATCTATACTGAGTTTACTGCAAGGCAATTTGTCTTAGTCTCCAGAATTCTAGAAGACACAAAATCCTGTAAAGGAAGACTCATGAGTCTGAGCACAAAAACATAGGAAGATTCAAGATTGCTGGTAGCTAAATTAACGTAGAAATAGAAGCCAATTATTTGGCAATGAACAGTGGGAACAGGTTGCTGAAAGCAGTAAGCCAGATGAAGAAGTGCTCAATATTTATTTATGTTAGTAAAAAAACCCCAAACACAACAAAGGAGAAAGAGCTTGATTGAAGGGGAAGAGGGAAACATGAAGGGCCATTTACTTAAAATGATGTCTTTGGTTTTAGTTAGCTGACTCTAATACAGTCTCTCTGAAGCTATCTCAAAGCCACTACTGATTATCTTTGAAAGCTATGGAATGGGAAGGTTCCAGAGCACTGGAAAAGTAGAAAAAACATCCTTAAATTGAAGAGAAAAAAAAAAAAAGAAAAAGAAAAAAAAGAAAGAGCGAGCTCATGCACGAGCTGGGTAGTTATGGAAGAGTTGGTCTAACTTCAATTCCTGGAAAAATATATTGGAACAAATGAACTATTTTTAGGAGATAATAGGTTCATAAGTAACAGCCCCAGACTTGTTAGGAGCAGATTGCATCAAACTAATCTTTTCTACTGTGACAGGTTTAACAGGCTCATGGGTGGGGAAATGTGTATATCATTCAATTTAAGGGAAGATTTGATGCTCCTTACAGGCAACTTTCATAAGTAAGCCCAGCAAACTTTGGACAAAATCATGGATGTGCAGGACACCAGCTGAAGATGAGATGTGCTCAGAGTAGTTGCTAATATCACTATGAAAGGTTGCATCAAATCAGTTTCTGTGGGCACAGACATTATTCTACCATACACAGTTATAAATGCACACAAATGTAGGTTTAAATTACACATTTGCGGGGCGAGGGGGTGCTAAGCACTTCAGAGGTCAAGAACAGAATTCAGAGTAATGTGGGCAAGTTAGAGAAATGGTCTAAAATAATCAGAAAATAAATCAAGGTTAATATTTGTCCTTTTAAGGAACAGTTCAATGAACAAACACAGGATAAGTAGCAGCTAGCCAGCAGTCCTGTAGAAAAGGACCTGGGGTTAGAGTGGATCACAAACTGAACATGAGTCAACACTGCCATACTCTTGTGAAAAAAGCAAACATACCGAGGTATATAAACCAAAGTGCTGTAAAATACGCAAAACAAACCTTCCACTCTACTTAGCACTCATTAAAGCCCCTACTGGGATACTCTGTTCATCTTAGGAGCCATGCTTCAAGATGATACCCAGCGACAAAAACACTGGAACAGATTCTGTGAGCAGCCGGTGGAATCCCCATCATTACCCAACTTCTTACAAGCACCTAAATACCTACCAGGAATGGTTCAAGTATAACTAATACTTCCTTATCTATGGATTAGATATCCAAAGGTCTCTTCAAGCCTTAGTTTCCACAGGTTTACATTACTTAGAAGGTCTGTGTGATCATGAATTAATTTCTTATACCCTAATTCCAGCCCACGTTGTTTAGCTTGGTAAGGAAATCTCTCCAGGATTTTAATGTGTTTGTATCAGCGGAAGGTCAATCTTTTTAGTTATAGTAGTTACATCTGAATAGAAAATCACAAATATTTCAACGACTAATCATCCATCTCACTGTATAAATTCCATCTTCCATACTAGATGATCGAGTACATCTTACTGAAAACCAAAAACTAGCCTAATATAACTAACACAGAGGTGTGGAAAGTAATGGAATAGTCAGTCCTAAACTCTAACCAAGGAAGAGCGAGGCTAAAAATGAAAGATGAGAGAAGAAATTTTGTACCACAAACTCTTCCTACCACTGCATATGGCAGGCTATGTTAGAGCTGTTAGGAACTGAGTAGGTTCCTGGCATGACATTATGGAGCGTTCATTCAGTACTGGTTTCTTAATAAAATGAAGTGCTGGAAAACATGTTTGGTTTCTCCAGCAGTTTCTAAGCAACAACCAGAAGAATGGTAAAAAACAGTGCACATGACTTTCCCACGGGCAGTGATAACATGACAGGAACTATCAACTAAGTAACATTATGGGGGAGGACAGTCCATACACACTGCTACTCCTCACAGTCCCTTCTGTAACAATAGTTGTGAAAAACAACAGCTGTGGTTTTGCAAGGTAATCCACAGAGGAATGGCACTTCAGAGGTTAAAAGCTTGTACCACACGTTGTATAAAGTAGACTTCGGCCGCTTTAACACAGGGAACAGGTGTTGAGTCAGCTCTCTGCACCCGGGCCAAACCTCAGGATGAAGGGGAGCCAAGGCTGACATGACATCTCTTCAGGCCACGACTACATGATGGAGGATACAGAGGGGAGGACAGACAAGGGGAACATGAACTGTAAAAGACTGATGATTGAGCTTAGAGATATGGCTATCCCAGAGGCCAGAATAAAAGTAAAATACATAAAAAAGACAGTATGGGTTAGAAAAAGATTGTAAACTGATTCATATGAGCGAGTCGTGTTACTGTCCTCTGCTGCCTGAAACAGGAACTTTTCTGCTCACAGCAGGAGACAGCCTGTACTGGTGAAACTGTGAATAGCAATCAAGGATCCCTTTGTGCAAAGCAGGAAGACCTAGAAGATCTATCTTAGTTACTGGGCAGTCTCCATATCACAGTCTCTGCAATTCATAAGGCGACCTGAAGTGTAAAGCACACTCGGAGTTTTTAATCCTGTCTGCTGTTTTTGATTCAGCACAGAGGATATTAAATCGCCCCCCAGCTGTTTTATGTACATACGTTGTCACTCACCATAGAAAACCTGTGCGCATACTACGTACAACTACTGTAATAAAAAAACCCATAGGAGCGCACACAAGCAGTGTCTCCCCCACTTCCCCCCACATCTGAATGGGGTCCACCCACCATCTAAGGTAGGGGTGGACGTGTATGTGTGCGTGAAATGGCAGTTGTAAAGAAATGCTGCTTTTTAGAAAGTAAATCTTCACTCTTTCTCTAAATTTAGCTCCGTTGAGTCATTAGAGACAAAGGGCAGTATCACTATTTATGGCAAATAGTTTATACTTGCTAAAGTAGTACCATTTACTTCACAAAGCTGTGCAGTGAGTCATGTTACCCAGCAACGTTCACACTCCCATATGAACTAAGGAAGCAGAAACTCTTGCTCACTTGCTTTCCCCTTTCCTTCTGGGATATTCTTGAGAAACAGCATCCACTAGCAACAATTCAGAATAATGGCATTCCTATGAAGCAGACAGCGGGTGATGTGGGTAAAACAAAGTGTAATATAGAGAATATGAAAGGAAAAACAAAGTCTATTCCAAAATAAGTTTTTAATTCCTTCTCTTAATCTTACATCTGAGTTCAGCAATTTGAAAGGTGTTACTCCATGTCAAAGCTAAACCTATGCAGCTGTGAAGAACCTGCCAGAAGAATTGTTTCTCTCTGTCCAGAAATTTCCTGCATTGGATCTAGCGACTGTATAGTTGAAAGGGGAGTGAGAGCAGTGAAGCTATCCACAGGAAAGCTTTTGTTTGTTTGATGGGGGGTTTTTGTTTGTGGGTTTTTTGGGGGGTTGTTTTTTGTTTGTTTGAGATTTTTTTTTTTTTTTCCTATTCAGTCACCCAGTTGACCAAATTAACTCCATGGCCACATGATCCCCAGATTCAACCAAGCAGGATATATCATTTAGGTGGCAAGGCTCAGTTACATCAGATTAGCTGCAAAGTGAAATTGCACTCTTACTTATTCGCTCAACTAAACTATGTGGCTATTATAACCATCAAGGCTGATCTAGGCTGCACCACATACTACACACATACCTAAGAAGCCCAGACCTGCATTTCATGCTTAAACCTTGTGAAAATACACTTACCTCTTTCAAAACTATTCTGAGTATTTTTCCATGGCAACTCTATTTCTCCACTGCTAATTCTTAAGTATTCATCAGAGAAGTCAATGGTAATATGCACAAAATAAGAATTATAATTTACAACTTCACAAGTTTACAACAATATTACATCACTTTTCACTGTGTGCATGACTAGGTAAGGTCAGACCATCTTAGACATCTTAATGCGACCCTAATCTTGTGACAACCTCTACAGTCTCTTAATTCTGAGTTCTGAACCAGGAAATGCACGTTGGTTTTTTTTCTGTTGCTTGGTCTTTCCCTTTTCTCGCTCTACACATGTACAATGCCTGCTAATGGGGGCTGGGACTTAAAGGGTACCATCTCAAAGCATACAAGCAATAACAGACAATACCCAGGTACACCCATTGATCTATTAATGGCAATATGCAACAATTACATGTGATCATGTGTTGTTCACTTTCTACCCAATTAATTCTTTTAATATGTTGAATAAGCAACAACTACAGAACTGCCCAAATTAATCCAGAGTTTAAGTTTCATTGAATTTTTCTTAGAGGTTTTTTTAAAAAAAACAGATTTTTTTTTTTTAAAGTTATCCACCACCATGTTCTTAGGTTGCATCTTAGAGAAGCCAAACCAGGTTTTTGGCATTTCAAATTGGTTAAGCTAATATACATACTCTTTAAGTAGCAGTTGACAAAACTCTGTCATCTATATTCATAAGTAGCTTTCTAAAAATATAGCAACCAAATGTGCTTTCCATTTCAATTTTACAAACTGCTCCATTCTTCCATATTTTCTCTCTTCCAGACATAACGCATTTTGATATCCAGTGATTGCCTAAAGCACAGCCTAAGGTGGGGGTGGTGAGGAATCACTGTAAAAGAGATAAAACAGTGACTTTTTTGGATTACAAGACCAACTACCTCAGGGCTTCTTTAAAATGCAGTATGAAAACAAAGCTATGACAATAATCTGTGCCATGGCTTTGAAATGATGATTTCAGCCAAACCAACAGTTTCCAAACTGTTGCTAATGTATCTTCGATGTCTCCCAGAATGGAAGCAGTTAAGTGTCTCACGTACTTTCTCTCTGACTAGTCTCAGAGAAAAGGAACGCTGACCACGCCTGGAACACAGGCAACACCTATATCACAGTTACAAGTGCCTCTCCTACTATCCATACGATATAAGGACATCTCCCCAAAGTTACCCATTTGTGAATGAGACCAGAGTACTCCTGTTTTAAATGCAGAAAGCACAGATTAATTCAGAGTGAAAGAGAAAAGAGAAACCACAAACCTGTGTGAAAAAGCCCAAATCTGTTTTTCACCGTGCAGACTACCAGAGATACCCAGCATAACATACAGCATATCACCATCATTTTACCTTAACCTAAGTACAGGATGGTTTGAGATGGTTCTATCCAGCTACACTCAACAGAAAAAAATCACTCCTGCTACCATCCAACCAGCAGTGGAACTGGTTTTCAAGGGTTATTAAGGTAAGCCATAGTGATTAAGCATGATTTATAATCCTGTCATTCTTATGATATGCTAGGCAAGTCTTCCTGTCATTCTTATGATATGCTAGGCAAGTCTCAGTCCAAAAGTACCCACAAGGTTTAAAAAAAATGATCTGTCAACACTGTACTTGAGAGTGTCAGTATACAGTTCTCAGTTACCTACTAATAGGCACATGTCAGAGGTTTCAAAATAGACACAAAATTCCCAGTGGATGAATTATCAAGCAGGTCTCATATTACTGCAGCTGGAGATGCAAGCAAAACATTTATCAGTATAACCATGCTTTTTCCGGTTAATTTGAGGCATATATAGTTTCTACTGCAGTCCTACATTTGTTGAGAATGTAACAGAAACTGAAGAGTTTAAAAAAATAAAAAAAAAAGAGTTAGCACACATGCACAAAGTAACCGTCCTGAACCCTTTTTAATCAGAAGAGAGAAAGCAAGAGCACAGAGTACAGCCCTGCCTACCAGGAAGTCACTGTTTGCAGTGAAAGTGAGATGAAATGCAGACGTAAATGTAAAACTAGCCACCGGTGCAGTGATTTTAAGGTTTTCACCTCCATAGCTTGGTGGAAT
The DNA here is from genome assembly GCF_047716275.1 of Strix uralensis. Classification (NCBI taxonomy): domain Eukaryota; kingdom Metazoa; phylum Chordata; class Aves; order Strigiformes; family Strigidae; genus Strix; species Strix uralensis. The sequence goes on from NC_133974.1 coordinate 35,030,235, forward strand.
AAAACAGCAGAATGCTTGGTCACCAGAAATAAAGAAAAATTAACCAGAATAAATCAATCACTCAGCTGTAGAAGTCATGAACTTACCAAAACTCTATACACAACTCACCTGCACTGGGAATTACTATGAGCAATACTACTTCCAGTATACAATACACAAACTTCTGTCCTTTAATTCCCTCCTCCTTGTTAACCAAAACAGTTTAATTCAGTGTACCTATACCTGTCTTTTCTCATATTTTATACTTTGATTGTTGAATTTTGTTTTAAAAGTGAATAACTGCAATGTGTGGATGTTAAATAAATTATTTAGTTATTACGAAGAGTCACACAACTGACTCACATTCTATACAAATACTATAAGAGTTTGGGTACTACTTTCTTTTTCCCAAACACCGAGCAGAATGACACTATACTATTAGTTAGCTACACAGTTGCCAGTTGTCACTTAACTGAAAAACTAGATTTGCATCATACTGATATCCTTAAAAATCCATCATTTTTAACTTAGCTGACATAAAACATGAAGATGATTTTGTGCAATGGAAACTGCACTAGCCAGATGCTTTTGCTGGAGGAACTGTTACCCCATGGCTGGAATCCATTCCCAGTGACGCTGCTTATTGTTATGCCAGAGCCTCCTGCTTTTCACACCCCTAGTTTGTGCCTTTGTAAAAATTAACCAGGGTTTTGTTTTTGGTTCCCCTCCTGTGTTACCTATTTTCTATATGTGAGAACCTTCCACAATGGAACCAGCTGTATATTTAGTTTGACAAAGAAAAATAAGAGGAAAACATTCACCTTTGCATCACAGCTATCATAGAATGGTTTGGGTTGGAAGGGACCTTAAGATCATCTAGTTCTAACCCCCCTGCCATGGGCAGGGACACCTGCCACTCGATCAGGCTGCCTAGCTATCTAGGACTGAAAGCACATAGCCATGCTAATCTAACAGTCACAAGCCAATTGCTGACTTTTCTAATGCTTTGGGGCTGCAGAGCCTCATTTGCATGGTACAGAGGCTTTGAAGAGCAGCAAATCACTCACAGTACTGGTTCCCACTCTCCAACTGCCTCACACCCCCCTATCTCTTCCAAGCAGCTGCCTGTTATACCATCTTATGAACAACAGCAATAAGGCAGCATAATGCAAAGATACTCAGGAAGTGATTGAAGTCACTCTGATGGAAAATGCCGGACACGTAAAGGCTAGCTATTCATACTTCATTATTGTATCATTAATATATCCCTAACCAATACATTTCTGCCTGCCTATTTGAGGTCATTTTTCTCTCTGAAGGAGTCAAGTAGGTCTACTCAAACCTTTACAGGAGCAGAACTACCACTGGGCCTCTTTCCTTTTGAGGATGATAATAAGGGTTAGGGTTCAACATGAAGCCATTTTCATTTAAAGCAAAGGCTCCAGGACACAATTACAGCTGGAGGCAGTGATTTCAAACAAATTGCATGTGGGGGTGGAGGGGCCTCGGAGGACACTTTGGAGCATGACAGAGGTCTATTTGGGAAGGCTTGGTACATTTCTTTATGAGTAGTTCTCAGATCAAAATCAAGTGCAGTAAAGGCACTATGCAAAAAGTGAAAATAAATCATCTTTATTGACTAAACTGACTTGATGAGATTTTTGAAGGATCAGCATTTTTAGAGAAATTATTTCCATCCGAATGCCTTGAATTCTTATAGCGCCTTATCTATATTGTCCTCTGTGCCTTCTTACACGTGTGTGATCTGCCTACTGGGTAACTGGTAGGAGAGGGGGTACTGGCTGAGGACAGCCATGCTGGGGCAGGGGCCTGCCATGGCTCTCCATTGTTGCAGAAGCATGCACCAACTCAGCACTGCCCCGCTACGCACTCTAAATCCCCGCTTTTGTGTTTCCTCACTGCCAGAGATAGCTGCTCTGAACAGCAGCCTCCTTGCCTGGCGCACTGAGACAAAGAATTGTACAGCCGCATAGTTGTACTTCATGACTCAGCTGAAAAGACACGAGTCAAACAGCAACCTCCTCAGAACAACAGGAGCTACATATTAGCCATCCATCTGTGCATGCGGTTGTGATTTTGCGTCATATTTTGTGATTCAGAAGAATTAAAACAGGCACAGAGGAAGAGGAAACCTGTAGAGAGATTTATTTTTTCCTGCTGTAGGAAGACATCTGCCTTTGTAAAAGTGTGTTTGTACAGGTTGCACATTCTCTGAACAGTGAAACTTTCATCTGGGCTTCAAAGTGACACACTTACTATTTAACTTTCATTGAGTAGAAGCAGACAGATGGATTTAGTTTGGAATTTTGTTTTGGTCTGTTGCCTTTTTTTTTTTTTTTTTTTTTTTACATTAGATCCTCAGTTAGAAGTGAAGCCAGCTGCTTATAATTCAATTCCAGCAATTCAAACTGGTTGCTTGCATTTTGACTGCTTGTTTAATACAGTTGGTATTTCAATGGTCAAAAGTAACCTTTGAAGTTAGCACCCTGTTAAGAGAACTGGGGGGAGGAATCTCAGCTTCTGTGGCTTGTGATTTTAGTGTGTTCTTAGACTGATTGAAGACGACTGCTGTGGATTGATTTTCACAGCTTGTTGCAGTAAGAAGGGATAATTTGAATCCCAAGAATGTAGCAATGCATACAAAGTTATACATATCTATTACATCTAAGCTTGAGTGCACATTTTGCATGCGCTTTGACTGGTAGTCAAAACCTCAGCTGCTGCCCAGCTCTAGAGACAGTTCTGCCCACATATGTCCATTTCTTACATTAAGGGTGCTGGCTGCGCACAGGCACCTACACAGATCTTTGATATACAACTGCTTGGTAACCCTGTTTTTCTTTCTAAACCTTTCACAGCTCCACAAACATCATGCAGTTCTTGTTCTCAGCTCTTGAAGATGAGAGGACTGACAAGGTAGGCTGTTCACAAAAAAAGCTGCCCATTTTCTCTTAGAACAGGGAATAAGTGCTGATTATTTAATATCCCTCCCCCCACCCCAATCTGTGTGGAAGAGAGAACAAGGCTGATTTCCACCCTCTGCCTGCAGGAATTCAAGCCCACTTCTCCCATGGGATGGAGAGTTTAGGCCTGTGACAGAGAACTGTGGGTTCTGTTGTTGGCAACATGTACTTTACCAGTTACTTAGGGACGACACAGCTTTGCCACATGCCATCTCCTTTGCAGATTTGGCTTTAGGTCACACTACAGCAAAACACTTTCGCAGATGCTTAGCTCTCAATAGCTGCTTAAAGTACCATTGGCATCAACATGACTACAGAGAGATGTTAAATTAACACCTCTATCCCTGTGTGAATATTCTTCCACAATGTGATCCCTCTCTGTTGCTATGTACATCTTGCATTTGCCAGTTTTCTCTACTTTCAAAACCATGCAGGGACGCTTAGCAATTCTACCAGCTATGCATTAACAATTCAAACATCTTGATTTCTCATTCTCTCCACACAAGGGCTTTTAAGCTTAAGCAGAGCTATTTTCATAGCAGAAAATATTAATGTAAGTAACTACATTGGAAGTAGATTCCAAACATGCACCTCTTTAAATCCAAAATAAAAAAGTCAAAGACTGCTCTAACTAAACAACATTCTAGACCAAAACCTAAGCCTTCCCATAGCCATTCCAAATGAATTTATAGTTCAACTTATAGGTGAACCAGTTATCTAGTTATGGATATTTTAAAGAACCCTTCAATTTCAGTCTCAGACCTTTAATCAGGCCTGCTGACTGCAGGAGCAGTGCTTGACTGTGCAAAATGAATGCCAGTTATGATGAAGGTAATGACAGAGATTTGATGGCAAATCAGACCATGGCAAATAATTAGTTCCTCTATAATTGCTATGGGCTTTATTTTCCATCCCATCTGAGCATTACATTATTACCTCCTTTCTACTGGACAGCAAAAATCACCCTCCCCTCCACTTAAAGTTATTATGTACTTTCCCAGCTGAACAAAACAACCACGCAAGTTGCATGCATAGCATGCAAATTTGAAAGCATCGTAAGTCAAGTCAAAACCAAATTTCACTTAGTGACATTTTGTATCTTCATACAGTTTAATTTTAAGATCATTCACAAGACAGACATCTTTTGGTGTTATTAAAGGAAATGCCCTCCTTTCTTCTCCCTACTATCACACCCTCTCAGCCCTTCATGCAAAAGGCAGTTGAAGTGTTTTTGCTTAAATTAATAGCATTAGAGCTACTTAATGCTCAGTGGGACTGGCAGACTTAGGTCCTAGAATAGAATATTTCAGTTGGAAGGGACCTACAATGATCACCTTGTCCAACTGCCTGACCACTTCAGGAATGACCAAAAGTTAAAGCAAATTATGAAGTGCACTGTCCAAGTGCCTCTTAAACACTGACAGGCAGTGTCAGTCTTGAACTGAGGTGTAATTATACTCCATTTCAGTTTCCTTTTAAAGATGGCCACAGCAGTGATTCTCTTTATATTGTCACGTTATCACAAAAACTATCTGCAATTTTTAGAATATTGTTTTCCCTAAATTGCTTACAAATTATCAGTTCTTGCAGGACTCTTGCTTAATTTCCTTTTAATGAATACATGGAAAAATCTTTCTTTCCCCTTCAGCAGAGAGTGTTTAAACTAGATACAGAAGGCACTTGTCGCTTCTTGTTCTCCATGAAGCCCAGATGGTCAGGGAAAAAGGAGTGGTAGAAAAATGGTGGTTGTGTTTGTGGTGTTTTTTTTTTTTTCTTTTTTTTTTTTTTCCACCACCCACCCCCCCACATCAAAACCAAACAAGCCCTCTGGCTTCTCATCTATTAAGTCTTCTCAGCTAGTAAGATGATTCAGAAATAGAAGATTAGTCATTTACTGCTAGAACGCATCAGAAGAGGTAGTCAGAGAAACATCAATAGGACCATGTTTTCCATCAGAAAACATGACAATATCGAAGTCTGGCTGAATTAAGCTTATTAAGTGTCTACAATAGAATTTAATTTAGGAAAAGACCAGAAAAAATAATATATTAATTTCCTATTCTGAAGCAGCCATATGGAAACTTCTGTATACTACAAAAAAGATTTTAAGAAATTCCTTTAAAGAAATTTCCTTACAAAAACACATTATGAAAGGCTATTACCACTGTTCACTCAGCTCTACTCTATAGCAAATGGCTATCCTTTAAAGGGAGGGGAAGGCAAACAGAATTTTGGCTTAATAAACCACAGTTTTTTGCCACTGCTATGCCTTGGGCAACTCCCAGGCAGCCTCTCTTGCAGTGTGTTGTAACCTTACACAGGTTATGTTGCAATGACAGCAAAGTTACCATTATTCTAAAGTTAATCTGTGTTCAGTTGAAAATGCACATCAGTACCTGAACCTTCTTTTTAATTACTCCTCTACCTGAGTTTTCATGTTTCGTGTCTGATCCAGGCCTGAAGCCTGCCAATGTGTAATCTTATTAGGTATGCTACTGAAAAGCAAACACAAATTCAGCATTTTTGGAGCTTACACAGGGTAAGGAAAATTACTTCTCTAAAATAACACCTGCAACTGTTTTAGGATAGCACTGCTTAACTGATAAGGCCAAACAGTTAAAATTTCACATGGAATAACTTTTCTCAAAGAAATGCAGTTTTCACTGGATTGAGTTATAACTCTTGAGAACTACATTTGACAGATGTGCATTGGAGCTTCTTAGAAATTACCAAGTGTTGCCTTAAGTCAGATCAATGGTTTTACACACAATAAAAACCTGATTTCTACGTCAAGGATTTGAATCATGTAGATGTAGTTTTAGTTTAAAACGTATGACCAACCACCATTATGGCAGCTTTATGAAGGAGGGGAAGTAGAAAGGTTGCAATGGTGATTTACTTGGGAGTGTCTCCAGTTTCTCACTCAAGGTAACAGCTTTTTTAACCTCTGGCATACCTTTGTGTGCTGCCCCCACCCCCGTGTGCTGTGCAGCTGGGATTTAAATAACTTCTGGTGTCTTCCTGCAGTTCTTTTTCTGGCTATTTGAATCTTACAAAATGTTAATAACTAACACCCTGACAGAAAACAGTTACCGGGGCTACAGGCAACTCTGCTGCGTGGAGGGCAAGAAATTAAAATAAATATAACTCATTGTTTTACTCTCACATTAAACATGGCAAGAATTACTTCTGCAACAGACTATATACACCGTCATATAAAGTATAAATAAATGAACCATTTCTTAAGCTTTTTTTCAGAGTTATAAACATATAGTCCATTAGATACAGAACTGTAGAATATTAACTGTTGTATGAGTGAAGCATGAAGTAGGCAAATCAGTAAAACTTTAGTTGACTCTAGCATGGTCTGATTTGTTAGATTATAAATGCATTTTTAAAAAACGGCTAATTATATTTTGTCATAGCAGACCAACACAACCCTAATCAACTTCTCTATAAGTGCTTTTCCCCACTAGATCTTCAGGATTATCTACTTCACTGTTGGTGAATACACTACTGCTAGTGTGGTGGTTTCCTCCCAGCAGGCACAGTAATAGAAAAATGTGTTAATACCAAATCATTCATGTCAAATTACATCCTTTTCTTAGCTTCAAGTCAGACATATCTTCTTCAGTATAACAACTGAAGTCAGTACCCTTGTCCTAATAGAGACATCTTTATTGACAAGTCTCAGAAAAGGATTTGGCCAGCCAACAACTGTTTGAATGAGAATAATTTTGATTTATTTTGTTTGATATGATTGATCTTAAATCATGTGGTTTAAGAGTAGACATTCAGCTTTTTGAGATACAAGTACACAGAAGAAATGGAAGACCCTGTTACGATGCTACTCACTGTAACAGCTTACAGTGTTTTAGTTGTGATGGTTGAGCTCATAATGTAAAAGAGGAGGCTTAAAGTTTCTTCTCTTTCCCAGATGCTTGAAGGGATCTAACAGAAGACACTACCTTTCCATATGAACTTTGTCTCACTTATTTTTCCTAATGTGTAGGCTTCCTCACCCACAGCTTTCCTTCCTGGCAAATGCTAAAAATATTGGAAGACCTGTTAAACTCAAAGGTTAGTTCATTTATCATGGAATCAAACATTTCCAGAAAGTAGAAGAGGAAAAATTGGCGAATAAGTAAATAACTGATTGAGAGAAGCCAGAAAAAAAGATATATCACAGGAACAATTCAATTTCTGGGAAATGATCTAAGATGACCCTTTCACATAGCAAATACAGTTGTTACCAGTTACAGAGGAACACGTACATGGGGAAGCACCATGCACGGGTGCCTATATGTTATAAAGAGTTATATAAACGTTCACTAGTTTAGCATTAAAAAAGCCTACATAAGTTAACTCATGTTTTTGGGTGTCAAATACTTCAGACTTCTTTAAGATGCATGACTGACAGTTGGTACCCTTGGAACAAACTAATAGTGAATGAAAAACACACCCATTACTTTGTGGTCTTTCCCTCTTTTGAAAAGCATGATGAAGGCATTTTTCCAGGCTGTAAAATACCATGGTTCAGATCTCGGGTCGACACCCATGGACATGCTGTAGGATATTCTGCAAAGAGTTATTCCATCTGTTACTGCTGTTGGTAGAATTTTGCACTAAATGTTCAAAAAATATTTAAGCAGAACTATATCAGAAGGAGACATTGACGAAAATGCACTTAAAAATACCTGGCAACACTAAGACATGCTCCCAAAGCAGTGGTTCAACTCCTGCTCTGAAATGGGTGAAATCTGGTTTTGAATCAACTTCCCTCATCCCAGGCGGACATCCTAATTAGAGGGTTCTTGATGGAATGGAGAGCACAACTTCTTACTCTAGTATACCTGTTAAGGGAATGCAGCAAAAAATAAAAATCACAGGATTGTTTCAGGAAAACAGCCACCACAAAAAAACAATTTTTGTCAAGATCCTATGTCACACAGGTGAACTGAGATGAGAGGTACTCAAAACCCTTGTTACTTCTGAAAATATAGAGTATGAGAAATGCTTTCGAACAGATGAAACAGAGCTGTGCAAACAGGAACCTGGCAATGCAACAGAAACAGTACCATGATTAGCAGAAAATATGTGGACAGCTTTTTCCTATAGATTTTCCTTTTTGTGAGCATGATGCAGAGAGGTAAAACTTAAGAGGTTTTTTGGGTTTTCTTGCTTGTTTGTATGTGTTAAGAGCCTCACTGAATCAAGAGCAAGAATCCAATCCCACATTTTGATACTTTTAAAAATAAAGTTGGAAGTAGTTATGTACCAAGTTAATTGTAGCCTGTTGTCTAGAAACAATATAAGGATTTATAGCATTTTTTCAGTCCCAGTTTTGAAGCTCACTTAAAAGTTACACAGTATACAAAATGAGTATTAATGATGCATTAGATGAGAAGAAAACCAAATCTAGTATGCTGGTCAAAAATTTCCAGACCGCTCAGTTGCGGATATGCCTAAAATTGATTCAGTTTTAACTGAATCCAGTTCAGGCTCGTTTCAGAGGTAGAAAGAATGTCTACATTCACTTCTGCTGCATCTACACCTTTAAGTATCTATTTTTTAATTTTGATATTCAACAGAACTGTTTTCAAGGAAGAAGACTAAAAGCATGGGAAGCTGAGTTTCCAACTTCAGAATGGGCAAAATAACAACCCTGTCTGTATGCTGCCCTGCTCATGATCTCTAGAAAAGCAGAGGCATAAATTAATTTAATCTATATCCAGAATTTTTAAAAAATTTTTGGAACTCTTTTTTTCCCTTCCTTTTTAACCAAGGCTACTGAAAGAGTACAAATTTCTGTAAACACAAAGTGAAATTAATCCTTTTAATACAGTGTCAGGTAGAAGATAGTACTCACCTGTAAAGCTACCCAAGAAACTTCCAAAGCAGGTAATTTTCCAGGAAAATATTAATCATCCCTTAATCCAGTCACCAATCTTGTTCAGCATACTTTGAAAACCGTGTTCTAACTTCAGGGAGATAGTAATTTTCAACAACAGATGTACATCAAAATATTAATTCCATTTATTGTGGAAACACTGCAGACAATATAGCTTTAACATACTCCCACTGAACAAGTATTAATTTAATCTTAACTTCACATTGTTTATTGTGGAAATGCTGCAGACACAAACATGGATTGAAACACAGTTCCACCATCAGAGAACATGACACTTCAAGGAAAGTCAAACCAAAATGGCTCTTAAAGCTAAAAAGAAGAGGCAGATGCCATTTCCTAGAAATGATGGAAGGTAGGCTCCACTGGAGCAGCTTTAGTACTGGGCTTTTCTTTTGGATTGGTGGAAATGAAAAACCCAGAGCCCAGGGATTTTTTTTTTACCTCCAAACCAGGAATCTTTGGCACAGGAATTTTCCTTTGCTTTGTGACTACAAGATTATTCAGCCATTTGTTCTTAACAAGGCCACTGTTTTCATAGACTTCATTTAATCCTACTGTGTGGCATTTAATTGCATGTTGTGCAAAGGATGCTCTTGAGTGTCAAATTCTATGTTGATAGGAGACTAACAGCATCAGGTTATTGCACTAGTTCTTTTTTACTCTACTTTTACCTGACTAACAAACAAGACTGTTAGAGAACTGATTTTCTTCATTATTCCCTACACTGGCCTTATTTTATTGCATTTACACTGACAAGCTGACAAATATATCTACATGCAAGAGGAAAGAAACCTACTGCATTGATTTAAAGACAAAAAATGAACTGCCAAACTGGAAGTTATTTTAAGGTAAGCATGCAGATACTTTATTTCTAGTTCACTCTTGCGTGCTGCCTAGACTGAAACCACAGAGTTGCACTGCTGCTTCTTTGCACAGAGGAATAAAAATAAGGCCTATTTAAAAAGCCTGCACCACAGAGAACAGTAACACATGGCTTATTCTGTCAGTCACAATGGTACATTTTACTTCCTCATTGCTCTGTATCAGTTGTGAATTCATGAAACAGGGAATGTTTATATATTGAAAACTTGTGCGTAGAATAGAATAAAATCATGTGTGCATTTCTTAAACACCAATTAAAACACTGACAAAGTAAAAGCGTTATAAAAGACTGTAGAAAACTAGAGCTCTTCTAGACTTTTAAACAGAATAAAACCTATCAATCTCATCATGGAAATCAAAACACTTTTTTGGGTACAATTCTTGCATGCCATTCCTCCATACAGCGCTACCTAATCACTTTGCTTTTTCCTCTCATTTCAGTATCAAACATCTGCCTACACATTAATTCAGAAAATATTAATTAAAAACTGGAAAGAATTGGAGCCTAGCACACCGATTTAAAATGGTGTGTCTGATCGTATATTTGATATCAAGTCCTAGCATGAAACTATTAAATATACTCCAAGTAGTTTCTTGTTAGGGAATAGCACACATATGCTGTCAAATGATTTTCAGTACAAAAGATATAGAGATAAAATAGTTTAACTGAAAAGCTCTGAAGACTCCTAGGCCTCAGTAGGGAAGGCACTTTGGTCACATAATTCTAGCACATTGGGATTCAGCACAGTTTTGGTATTTCAACATCTCCTTCAGTTTCTATGCAAGTGATATCCACTGACTGCCCAGTCCTGAACTTCTCCACTTGCAAATAATGCAAAGAAAATTGCTCCAAATAGATTAATAGAAGCAGCAATATAGAAAACAGTCTGCCATTCTTCCACAGTATTCTGTCAAAAGGGGAAAAAAAAAAAATGCAGTCAATTTGCAGCTCCACACAAGAAAAAGTAACTTTAAAACCGATGCTACATGCCTTGCCTATTTAAACATAAATGCTATTCAGCATGATTTCATACTAATATAAACATAAAAGATCAAATCATCAGTATAGTCAACTTCAGTTTAATAATACAGCATACGCAGATAGTCCTATCAGAATTGCATTAGACTATCTGGATCAGTTTATCATCTGAGATGCAGAACCTTCATATCAAAATTCACATTTGCATGAAGGCTACACAAACTCACAGGGAATGCTACTGTAAGGGAAAACACTACCTTGCTTTTAAGACAGGTGATTCAAGCACTGAAGTGCTCTACACTATGCAGTAAGCTATTCTTAATGACTACTATGTGGATATTCAAGAATCATAAGCTTTTTAGCCCAAAGAAGGTAGACATCTTTACTCAGATTTCAAGAGGAATCCTCTAAACTCTGGTATTTAAGAAAAGCCTTAAGACATGGGTAGCAAAGAACAGTGGTTTGTTTGGGTTTTGAGGTTTTTTCCTTATCTTCTTTTCTTTTTAAATAAAGTAGTATCTGTAGATGTCTTAAGGGTTGTTTGTTTGTTTTGTTCTGTTTTTTCCAGATGACTACTGTAACAAACCTGTAAATGATCTTACTAAAAAACAGAATAATACCAGAACAGTGCATTAGCATGGGAAAAAAAAACCCAAACCAAACTAAAAAAAATCCCACTTGTTAAGATGTCTGGAAGAACTAATTTGTTTGGATTCATGTGTTAATGAATATTTTCATATTATTTTTAAGGAAATCACCCACTCCAAAAATTCAACTGCATCAATAAACTTATTCCTCCCATCTTCCTTTCTTAAAAGATTTTAGAGTAATTGATGTAGTTGATTTAAAAAAAAAAAATATCAAACAACTCCTCACTCCCTTTTTCTACTCCAAATCACCCTTTGACTAAACCGTCTTGGAAGTCAAATCTAACACTGTCCAAGTTAGGTGTCTTGTGAAACTAACACAGATTAGAATACCCTAATCCTGTAATGTACATACAAAGGGTTGCATTACAAAAACCACCCATTTGAGTCTAGTTTCTCACTCATCTGACAAATGCTGACCTTACAACTCAACACCTCATGTGAGAGACCGATTTAAAAAAAACCCACAAAACCAAGAAAGAACTTGTTTTAATTTGCTACAATAATACCACAACTGTCTCATCTAGTTGGTATTTGTAGAGAGTTTTACTGTGATAAAAACATATTCATTTTATACCTAGAGAATATAAGGGTGAATCATTAAAATTTTAAAGTCCTACACAGGTCTTTGATTTTATCTTTGTCTTCCTGATCAAAATCAGAAGAATAAAGGCTAGGAATTAAGTCACTCACAGCAACAGAACAGTACAACTTACATGGATAACCCAGATTTCATTTAATGACTGCAGACTTAAGACAGAATTTCTATTCAATGGAAATAAAATTATAACAACTGAAGAAATAGTAAGCAGACTTACATTATGAGTGAGGTTCTTGGCAATAACTGGCCCCACCATTCCTGGGATAGTACCAAAAGAATTTGTGATCCCAAGGAGAATTCCAGCATACCTGCAAGAGAAATTGTTAATGCTGCTTATTAACTTGTACTGCTTACCAGTCACGGAAATGATTTTGCCTTACCTGATCACATAGGCCTCATCTTGATCATACAGACAAATTAAAATACAAATATTCCAGTGGGAATGGGTTGCTTTTATTCTAGTAACAACTCACTGACAACTTGGTACATACGTTTTTAGGGACATGGTTTAATGGTAGACTTGGCAGTGTTAGGTTAACAGTTGGACTCAATCGTAAAGGTCCTTTCCAACCTAAATGATTGTACACGTCTCTACTTTCCAGAAGCTAGTTATGGAATTTAACTTAAATTACTCATGGCTTTGCTCAGGATCCATAATCCAAACTCACATCCCCTTTGCTAAGCCACAACCAAACTGTCTGGAATGGATCCATTGGAGAAGTTAGAAAAGAAACATTGCATGCCTTGAAGTGGAAAGACAAGGTCTATGACAGGGTGCTGTTTGGCAGCAGTAAGAGTTGGTTCAGGTATCATTGCTAAAAAGCCTTTGCCAAGAAGGCAGTGTCACCAGCGCAGATGGATATCCCCACACTACTGAGCGTTCCAAAGACATGAGTTCAGAGTGCTGCGGCAGTCCTTCCCTTCAGCTTTTTGTGGGTCAAGGCCAATGGGAAATGGGTCTGACTTAACCAGTTCTGCTGGTTGCTGTTCCTGCAGCTCCATTCTGGGCTTCCTGTTTCACGAACGTGCTGCTCTATCACACACGTGCATGCATATGCACCAGCAGCGGTAAAAACTTGCTGGGAAAAGCTGGTAACTTGCTTAACATATGAGTCTCAGCACCTCATCTCTAGGCAATTAAATATCTTTCTCACAGGAGTGTTGCAATACCGAAAGATCATGTTTGAAACTGTACCACAAGCGCAGACTTGTGAGAGAGACCAAAGAGAAAGAAGAGCTAGACATTCTACAGCAGAGCTCAACCTTCCAACCACCAGAGCACAGATCCCTGCGGTTCAGATTTCCAAGGTGGATTTGCTGGCTGAAGAATCATACAAAATACTAATAGTTGCAGTTTACAGCAGGAGAAAGGAGTTAACTTCCAGTGATCATTTTAGGCTGTTTAGCAGTGTGAAATTATGCCGTCACTGATTTTAACATAATAGAAATATAATTTCATCTCTAAAGTGAGATACATAGCTTTGACATTTTATTTACGAAAACAGGAGAATTCAGCCATACAGCATTGTTACAAAAGGTTGTGATATGCCTATCCAGTCCAATGATACTAGAGAAAATTGTTTTTTCCTGAGAAAGAGAATCAATTATCTAGCCTACTAGTTGATTTTTTTCTTGGAAGTCAACAGTTTAAAGTGTGGCAATGTATTTTCGACTGCCTTAATCAAAATAATCCTTATTTCTTATAAATGTAGCATGTAGTCTTCTTATCTCGGGAAGTGTTTAAGAATTAATAGGCCTTTATGAAGCTGAATGTGAAAGTGTAAAAGTTTCCCTTAGGCAGATCAGCACATATAGCAAAACTCTGTTTAAAACCTTTAAGTAGCACCAAATGCATTTTGTCTTCAACATGTTTAAGCACTACAATACTGCTAACACACACTTTCAAAACTAAACATAGTTTAATAGTTTCCCTGGTCATCAAAGATCTTTGGTAATCAATTTATGGCTAAATGCCTCTGGTTATGCCCAGTGTTTCTGACACAGGTTGCATTCTTGATAACGCTTGCTGTTTGATGCAGATAACTGCTATGCCACTCCCTCAGCACAGCAGAGACTCCCATATGAAATGGGAAAGCAAAAAGTGACACGTCTGCAGAGAAAGACTAATAGTAAGCTGTTGGTCAGGTTCTTATGACATAGTGGGGATAACAAAATAAAAATTGACCTGCAGAGCAGTTAACTAGTAAAATCAAGAGCAAAAAAGCGTATGTCAAGTATTTAGTGGGTAACACAGCTACAGCAATATTGCGAGGGCTCAGGGTAACACCAATACTAAAAATTGTAATCATGGCAACATATTGATGCAGATTTAAAGAGCTAGAATGGAATACATTTTCCCCACAAGAAAAATCTTGTCTCCCTCTTGTCCCCACCCCCAATTCAATACACTGATGGCATAATAAATACATGTTAGAAACCAAAACCAAATAACAAGTATTGGTTTTCCTTCAGTATCAGTATTTTCATTCACTTTTTCCTGTGAATATAATAATTATTTCTTTGGTATAATGCAAGTTTTAGTAGCAACAAGGGGTTCTTTGCTATTCTGATCAGCATACTTTTAACCAATTAAAATGGGCATTTAAGTGCATTTTGAAACTTCTTTGAATCTCTTCTGGTTATTCTAATATCTTTCAGTAAATTAAAAAAAAAAAAAAAAGAGAGCTCTGGGTAAAATCTTAACAGAAGTTTCCTTCACAGATTTATGCAGACCCCGTTTTCAGATTTCTACAATTATGTCAAGCATTTCCTTGAAACTGTGAATGTCTGCCTCTGCCATTTCATCCAACAAAGTTCAGACAGTCGCAGAAAGTTAAGCAGGCAGGAAAAAACAGGCTTCTTTTTCCTCTTGTCTTAGATGGTTTTGTGATTCTGTAGTTGAAGAAATATTTTTTCTACAACCTTTGTTACAAGGACATGCCCTTTTCCTTCTCTCTCTCCATTTGGACAGATTTACCCTGAATTAAAGCATGCATGTGCTGAATAGAGAATCACTGATTTCAGTAAAACACCATCCACCCTGACCATGTTCCCATCCAGGAAAGTTTTCCCGCATATGCAGCCATTCGTCTGCATAGAGGCAATGCCAGGCCAAAGTACTTGAACTATCAGTAAGACACCTGCCTCTCCTGCACTCACTATCAGTATGCTCCCTTCAGCCTATCTGAGAGGAAAGAAGGGCTAGAGGAACTTGTATGGTTTAAATGCAAAAGGAGTAGAAGCTGGACTTTGTTGAGGGTAGGAAGAATAGAGTGGGATTTGGTCAGAGGGATCAGCAGCATTCATGTGGTGAATCTAATTATACCTGCTGACATGTATCAGCATCATGCCATGTGATTTTTTTCTTTTTTTTTTTTTGGCTTTTTTCAACACCTAAAATACTCTGTATACTGTAATATACAAATTCACTCTTGAAATAAACACATTAGAAATGCAGAGTGAAGTACCCCTCAAATTAGAAAACACACACAACATCCTAGTTCTGGAAACCTCTGCCATCACCTGCATACAGAAGTTCCTTGTGCACACGCCTCAGAGGCACACACTGCAGTTGTGCAATTTCCCTTTTCCTGTGACAGCTCTGTTGCACTCAGTGGTCAGGATGAATTGTACTCACTTAATGAGCACCATTTAATATTTTGTTTCACTTCACTTTCTCAATGCATGGACCCAAGCCTTTCTCCATTCAGCTGCTGCAAGTAGAACTTTAATCACCCCAAACACTTTCCAGTAGAACTCTTCATGATACTCATTTATTTTCACAACACTCTTGAGAGATGGAGATGACAATGTGAAACCCATCCTATAGATAGGAAGTGAAAACATAGGCCAAAAATGTACGTGCCTACTGGATGCTTGATTTGAGACACTCAGGATCTCATTTTAAGATGATTTAACAGCATTGTTCATATATTCAAAGCACAGCTCCACTGACTTCTGTTCACACTCTGAGTAATACCATTTTTGCAAAGAAGACCTTAATAGTTTGAAGAGGCATACAAAAACAAGCAATAAATCAGCTAGACCTCAATTAATCTCACTGGATCTGACATAAGCTTCTCAGCTGAGATGTTTAAGTTTGGACTCCAGCTGCTGCAGACTCCCTTTACGTATTATGGGAGTCTGAACCAGCCTCAAGAAGTTCCCATCACTCTTCATAACTAAACAACTCTTAAGAGTCCAGATTCCTAAAGCCAGAGGGTATGAACATGGTCCTCACAGATGACCACCCTAGAGTCTGATCCACCTGACTTATCACGTGCAAACTCTGTGACAGAACACTGAAGGGACTGAATTCCCAAGAGCAATGTTTGGCTACCTTAAACATGACCCTTCTTTTCTCCTGCAATGCCCTGTCTCAGTCATTATGTGCTCTCCCACTACTACAGCTACGAGGTAGAGGGTTTCGGAATGAATGCCAGTCTTTCTCCCTAGACAACACTCAGTCATTTCTAGAGCAGGATCCATCCTGTACACTGAGTGAAGAAAAGGTCCTGTGCAGAGGAATATTACAACAATGACACAAAGACTAATTTGTGACGCACAGAGAAAAGGAGGCAAATCAAAACTGCACAGATATCCAAGTTCTGCCATTAAGTTACTTACAGTAGCAATGTCTTTTGACTTCAATGCTTGTGTTTTGTATTTTTAAACACAAAGACATAAAATAACTAACTCAACTCCTAGCTAACATTTTATATTTTTAGGAAACTAACTTGTAGTTTTGCAAAGCTAAGCTTGAAACAGACGTTGCATAATGGCCCCATAATACCCCAGATGCATGGCTTTATCTACATCTTCTAAATTCATAATTCTACTTGATTTAAAACAAAGTGCACCACAGAAGCTATTCTTCTTACTTTCATATTCAATTCATAGTATAAGCTGTTTATAGGTGGCTACTGACACCTTCCCTCTTGCTTGCTACCTAATCTCTCCTGCCAAGATTAATTGGGCTCCCACTGTTTCATATCCATCATTGTGTACATGACCACCATCCTTCTAATTGCCAAAGCCTAGATACCATCTTCAATTTGGACCCAAAGTCTCCCCTTTAAGTTGTTCAGATCTTAAGAATTTTTTTCTAGGTAACATTTCTATAAAATGTTTTTTTTCCCCCTCCTCACTTACATTTAAACCCTTTTCATTTTGCACATTAGTACAGAAACACTCTTTTCTTTGGTCATAAAGTCATTTGACTCTGCTCATATCTAAGTCCTACTGCAAACAGGTAAATGAATGACAAAGCAAAGTACTTGACTTTTACCAGTGCAAAGAATGCTTATGTGGACTTTCAAAAGAATACACATACATCCATGCTCTTTGGGAAACTGATGGATCTGTCAGATTCTGAATTTGTAACACATTGGAGAAATTACAGCCTGAACTCTAACTTTCCATTCTTAAAAGTTAGTCATTTAAGAGCAATTGTACCTATCTGATTTGTCACTTACAGATAGGCGACAAATCACGCACACCAACAATAGCTTCAGCAATACTTACGAAGGTGCTATGTCCAGATGGTTGATGCTGTAGCCAGATGTACAAAATCCTCCTAGTGTTGTCGATATGGTCACGAATGCAACAGCCAGTGCATAGTTGCAGCCTATGAATCCAGCTGCTACTAAGAACACCGCAGGTCCAATCATTCCTTTAAGACAGAAATCTTAGAATCAATGGACTTTTAACAAGAGAGACATTAAGAGGCTCTAAGCTGTGTATATTTTCTATACAACTTCCATCACCACCTAGTGTGCAGAATCCAGCACTGCACTACATGCACTACAGCGGGCCTGTAAGGAAGAGCAGATGGGTTGCAAACCTGTTGCTGCCTCAGGAAATGGTAGACAGATCAAGAAAAATCCCACTCTAGCTGCAAAGAACCAATTTCAACTAGATAAAAAATTAACAAAAATCAGATACTGAAAGTGACTTCACGAATTAATTTTATTTATTGTTATAAAAATAATAGAAGCCACACTGACACTGGTAGGTGAACAGTGCACTGCAAAGAAATTATCCCCATTTAATGCTCCAGGCTTCAGGTACAAACACTGACTTCTGCAGATCATAACAAAGTAGAGCTGGAAGGGTTCATACAAATATGTACATATATATATATGCGCTTATTTCTTCCACAGGAACCTTCTAGAATGAGTTTTATTTCACATTTACAAGATGTGAATGCCTGGTATATCTATGCTGAAGTTTGCTGTACAATTTAGAGAACCCAGGCTAGTTTTAGAGATGCTCCATTAGGTACTGGAAACAGCAGCCATCATGAGCTACTGCATGCTGCTTCCTATCTGCGGTCAACTTTGGTACCCATTTCCCCGTACCAGAGCCCATTCACATGACCCCATTACGATCTCTGTAAACAGCCTCAAGTATGTGCTTTTGTTGATGAAGCCAACCTAACAGTCCTGTTTTTCCTAACACAACAGCATATTTCCCCCTCAGTTGTACATACTTTGGTGTGAGGCCCTGCAATAAACTGGATCACCAAAATGGTGTAGGTTTAACATAAAAAAAATGCTTGAGGGTTTATTGTAAGAACTCCTTTAAAGGAAGCAATTGAATCAGCAGAATGGAGAAGGCAGCAAGGATGTGCACAGATCAAGCAGGCTGCCACTTGGGTGGATCCTGTGCTAATCTCTTTTTTTTCTTTCTTTCTTTCCCCTGCCCTCTCTTTTAATCAACTTCTCCTTCCTAAATATAGCCTTTTAGTTAAAAACCTGATCTTGATGATCTCTTGCTGATTTCAGATCATCTCTCCTCCCAATTAGTCAACATCATTTTAGATTCTATTTGGTCTTGCTACCCTGGTAGCAACTGTAAATTTTTCAAGTGTATTCCTATTTGATTACTTAAGTCTTAAATAAACAAAATGCTGAACAACACAGGGCTGGGAATAGGCTCATGCAGAACAACATCCCGTCTCAGTTCAAGAAAGCCATTCACAAGGTCAAGCAATTATCACCACTTTAATGGTGACTCTACCTGACCATTTATTTAATGTTTGCTTGTAAGACTGATGTATCTTGACCTAAACACAGTTTCTGGCAATCTCTTATTGCTCCCTTATCCGATAGGCCTACTTTTTTATGGAAAAAGATAGGATTTACTCTTGACAAATAAAGCTGCTCCTCTCAAGCCATGCACAATCCTGCCTAATCTCACAGCAGAATGTCACACTACTCTCCCAAATCCTTCATTTTTCCCAGACTGATATTATGATATGTTCCAGAGATGATACTTGCACTTACCTATTAAGGTAAAACATCTGCGAACACAAACAGTGGACAAGTTCTGTTTTTCCCGTAAATAATCAGCAATTTGCCCAGACAGAATTATACATAACCAGCAGCCAAAATAAGGTAGGGCAGATAAAAACCCATTCTGTTAAGGACATAAAAAAAAAAAAAGACAGTTAAAACACTGAAATGACAATTCAATATGCTGAAAAGTCACTTGCGCTGGAGCATTAACAGAGACTGAACCAGAGGTGTCACAACCATCCATCCACATAACTATTGTTGGTATTACCATACGAGAGAAACCTAGGGACAGAAAAAGCAAAACATTTTAAAGTTATCAATGCGTAAACTTTCCATTGCATGACTTAATCCGTAAATACCAATGCAGCCAGACCAAAAACTCAGAGGTTTTAAATCAGCAACTAGGTTCAGGAAAAACAAAACTATACATGAAGGTATCTTGTGGACATTAACCTGACCATGCAAGTTTCCAGAAACACCAATGTCAAGTAGGACAGGCTATCAAGTGAGTTACTAAAGTAAGTGGAAGCTATAAATATTATTCAGAATTATGAAAGCTATATGGAATCTCAGGGGTTTGTACTACCATAATTCTTCAACATTACACTATACCATATCTACCTGCTGAAACATCTGACGCTGGCTATAATCAGAGATGAGATACAGAGCTAGAATTTTTATCAGATCCAGGCTGGACATCCTATGATCCCAAAGCAAAGCTATTATTCAGGATCTAACATTACTTATACTGAAGTCACCTGTTAATCCCCATTACTTTAAACAAGAGCTGTTTAGAGACTTCTGCCTGATTCTGCATGATTTTCCAATGAGGGGAAATAAAAGGTACTACCAAGCTGCAGAAGTTTACAGTCTTTCCATACAATTATGGATACTTACTGATAACAGAGCTATAATTTGACCTAATCTGTGATTAAAAAGAGGTATTTGGATAGCTATTGGATAGAAATACTCTAATATTTATACACTATTGTAAAATGTATATTTGTCAAAGAAGAAACAAAAGCTTCCCTAGGAAATTTAATCTGAAATGAGACTAGAAACACATCTCCACCTGAAATCCACTTTATCAGCACTCAGACATGATGCCTTTGGGCTTCAATGCTCTGCGTTCAAAAGCAGTAAATAAAATTTTGAAAAATGGAAGATAGTCTCAGTAATAACAAAACCAACTTCTTCTGAAGCACTGTTCAAAGACAGGGCATTATTTTTAACCATTTCCTTTATCATAGGATGGAAACTGGTGGACTATACAGTAGCAACTGTATAATATTTTAAACAGTAATGCAATTTCCATCTAAATGTGTGGCAACAAAGTTAGTACAACACTATTATGCAAGCTTTTTCCATTTTATTTTTTTTTAAACATTCACAACAGTCAGTACTCTAAGTCACTCCAAAAAGAAGAAAATTAATCCAGAGACACAGGAAACCACTTCACAGCAGAACTTGTTAGCATTTAATGCAACGGTGTTTTACAAAACACATGCAATCGAGGGCTGTGATAGCAATTGACTTTCACAGAAGTTTACACAGGTATTCCCTCAAGAGGCATAATAAGGAAACCACCCGGCAGCTTCAGCTATTTTTTTCCAGCCATTTTGCAGCTTGCCCTACCACAACGTTCTCTTCTAATGAGATTCCCCATCTTTTCCTCCCAAGATTGCTCACATCACCTCTTTCTTGAATGGCAAGCGTGTTCAGTTTGCTCTAAACCAGTCTCAGGTGTTAAACCAGGAAAAGACTATGTTAGAATTTCTGAGTGCCTTTTCACTTGAGTTGTACCAGCTTCTCCAGGTAAACTATGCTATCATCGAAAATTTCTCATTAAAGAAAGACTAGTACAGTCAAGTAATTGCTATAAATAAGAATTTTCCACACCCCCTGCCCCTGTAATTTTTCACTGATAAATAATTTAATTTTTAAAAATTTCCTTGAAAAGCACTATATCTGGACCTTAAGCCTATGGGTTTATTTCATCCTATTTAGAAAAAAAAAAGGTATTTTACCTCTGCTGCTCACTATGGAAAGGAAAGTGACAATTTGGAAGTGGATCCAATCAGACTGAAGGTTCCCCTCCCCCCCTTAAAATACTTATCTTCAAACAGAAAACTGAGCTCAAAAGCTAGCATTAAGCTAAATGTCAAATAAGTCCTGAAAAAAAGTGGATATTACAAAGCAGGCAATGTTTTCGAAGCATCCACTTAACTGTGGGGATTTGTTTTACCATTTCCCAGCTATACATTTACATTCCAAGGTCCTTAAACAGGTCCTTCTATTCTAAACAACAGGGAAGATCTGTTATTTCATTTCTTTAATTCAGAAGAAAGTGACTATATTTTTATTTATCTCACCTCCTGTGCATCAAACCGCAGGATCTCCTTCATGTATGTGGGCAAGAGTGTAAGAAGTGTATAGAAAGTCCAATTATAAGAGAATTGTGCCACAACGATAGCCCAGAGTGGAAGGGACTCCAGTATAGGTCTCCAGGGAACAGATTTCTGTGTAGAAAGCTAGCAAGCAGGAGACAAAGGGAAGAGAAAGAGTGATCAGGACATCAATAGGAACATTTACTAATTCCAGTGTTTGATCCTACCCAAATCTATGATGATCATTCATTCCTAAGAGCACAAAAGGAGTCTCAGTTGATAGATCCAAGTCATCAGCAATGAATGAATTATTGTGTTCAGTTCTCACTGAAAGTATACTAATGTATATTACCGCTCTGCTGTTTACTGTTGCAAAGTAAACCAATTACTATCACATTTTGTAATCAGAATTTCAAAACTATGCCTGCCTTTGCTGAGATTTGTTGCCTCCTGCTTTTACTATAAATGATTAAATATTTAAAGTCACCCCTCATGTTTATTTAGCTGAATCTTAGCTCAATCCTAGATATTAACTTTGGTCTCTCTGCCAGCTTCACAGGTTGTAATACATATCCCCAGTCACATGAACAAACTCTTATGCACACTTTACGAACTGTCTCATTAGCATTATCAAAATGGGTTTTTTTGCAAACAATAATCTCTTTCTTACTCTAGGAGACACATTGAAAAAAGTTGTAAAATGTTGTATTGCAAAGTTTAAAGACGTTATACAAGTCTGGATCTAGTTTAATGAGAAGTCCTAGACATGAGCTTTTTATTTAAAAAGCACTGCAACATCTGTGACAAAAGGCATTATTATAAATGCTTTATTTGATTACTGATTGATTCTCAGTTATACAACTGCACTGTATTTTTAATTTTTTGTTTGTCAAATTCTGTCCCTATCTCAGACTAAGGGTGTGTTTCTAGACATCAGCAGAGCATGACACTAATGACAATATTTGTGGTTTATGTTCTTACTTAAGTAAGTATGACTATACCAAAGTGCTGTACCTGATCTTTCAGAGAAGAGAGTATATATTCTCTTTCAGGATGTGAAATGCTTCTGTGAGTTTCTGGTGTATCACTAACTAACCACATCCAGAAGAAGAACCATAATACGCCCAGTGCACCTATTGTTGGGAAAAGATGGGTGAAGAGATAAAAATAAAACCATAAGCAATTATATTGAGTGAATAACACTCTCAGATGACTTAGTTAGATTTCTTCCAAATACTCTAATATAATATTAATAAACATTATTTTTCTATCTACTTACAAACAGTAGTTCCCCAAAGTGGCTTAACAATACACATTTAGAGTTATTAAACAATAAAGAAGACTAAGCAGGAAAGTGGGGTTGGTTTTGTGGGGTTTTTTTCTTTTGTCCTTCCACATGGAAGTGCCTCACACAGCAAGAAAGTTGCATACGCATACATATTGTATTTTTATCAGTCACATGGAACAGCCACAAGGGATATGGCTCACCCAGAGGAAGTAAAAGTTCACATTAAGTTTAATCACAAAGAATACTTTGTGCACATACACAGAATATCACTATATACAGCTTAATGGATGTACCAATACTCCTTTTCTTTTCTAAGCCAAACCCCAGAACTATCATTTGACAAAGGTAACTTTTCAATAGTCAGACCAAATGAACTCTACTTTTATATAACTATAACATTGCAACTTATTTCATTATGTCCAATTCTTTGTTTTGAACCCTTTTCCTTTATCCAAAAATTGAAGGTGGTTTTGTTGAGGAAAGTGTAACCCATGTCTTTTATTCTGACTCTCCCTTCCCCATGCAGAATATGAAACGGCTCAGACATGTAAATAGACCCATAAAAAGCATCAGTTAGATCTACGATATGCTGTTAGAAAGTATGTTCTCTGTCTGAGCTTCTGCTAGAACATAACTCACAGTAAACAGGCTATGCCTGGCATTTTGGGCATTCCTTCGGAGTTCCTGTAACTGCTAGAGAGATTTTCCACACAGTTTCCATTTAAAGCAGCAGTAACTGTTCACATGTTCTTTCATTCAGAGTAGAAGCTTGTTCCTGGGATTAAAGTTATTAACTCAATTTCACACTTCAAATAAGAAATTTCAGCCTGTTGTCTCCAAGCACTGGGAGAGTTAAGAGCATTTGACTTGTACTAGCTTTTGTCCAACACAGAGACAGCTTTGCTCATTGGAAGCAAGACTTACATAGCCACACACAAAACTCTATTTAGCTTTAAATATCTCTAATATCCCAGGAGGAATAAAATAGAAACCCTACATGTCAAACACGTTTTTAAAACTTAAAATAAGTTTTATAATACACCATGCTTTTCAAAAATAATATGGGTTGTACTTCTAATAATTAAAAAAACTACTTACCAAATATGTAAAACACATAAACCCAGTTCATATAGTAGCAAATTAAACCAGATAGTGGCAGAGAGACAACAGTTCCCAGCTGTGCACCTACCGTAAGAAAGCAAAGCAAAGTGAAAAAACAATAATTACATCTCCTATAGACTTCTTAAACTAAGTGATATTTCACAGTTATTTTATTTTTCTGTAATAAATCATGCAGAAAAGATTTGTCACCACCACTAGAGGGCTGCCACTTCACCTTAAAGAAACACAGGCACAATAAGATGCAGCCCCAAGTAGAGAGACCCACAAAGTCCTAAACATCCAAAATTACAAGCAAAAAGCAATAAAAGACAGGCATTCTTGGCACATTTATCTCCAATAAAGTGATGGCTCTAGTACATCCAAAACAATACAGATTAGTCAGCTGGCATTGCTGCAAAACAAGAGAGAACTGATCACAGTATAATTAAGGACTTGGGGGTGGGGGGATAATATTCTGACTTAATATAATTAGTTTGCATTTCTTATAACTCCTACTAGCTCCACAGTAACAGGAATGAATGCTAGAAACAAGAGCCAGAAGGCATCCGTATAACCAGCAGGTTCAAATCTTGTGGTCCCTGAATTTGACAGGTTGTAGGATTGGGCAAGGAAGAAGGGAAAGATAGGCAGATACCAGTTCAGATACAAGCCAAAAGCAGGAAAGAACTATTCCTGAATATATATTTTGTAAAGGATGACGGATTCCCCCCACACTCCAAATCTAAACCAGAAACCCAACCAATATTATTTATATACTTAGGAACTTCACTGGTGATAAAGAGCATACCTTGTCTCTTAATGTTATTTATATGTTCACTTCTCCAAACCTAATGCTAACCCAGAAAACATTAGATTATGTTGATACACTGGCTGCCTAGATTCCATCTTCATGGAAACAATAATTTTTATTCGAGGCAGAAAGCTTCGAGCACAAACAACAAAAACACATACATCTTGCAAAATATAAACCAAAATAACAGCCACATATAACCTCAATCATGTGTTCTCTTAGAAAATCAATATGATCATGATTAAATAAGCCACAGATCACATGACTGCCAACCATGAAAACATGGGGGAAACGCTCTGCTAAGAGTACACAAGACACCCTGTGCATTCATGACTGCTAACAACTGACCGTTCAAGACCACAGCCTCTTCTCACTAGCACATTAGCATATAGTGTCACAAGATACAAAACGACAGTTTAAAAGCTACCAATTGTTAAATGCGGTAGATGTCAACCCCAACTCTGTGCTCTCTGCTTAGCTTCTGTGCTGGCTCTCACACGAAAACTTCTTTTAAAACAAGAATTTCTATTAAGAAATAGAAAACAGACCAAAAAAAAAAAAAAAAAAAAAAAGAGAAAAAGCTTTCTGCTGCATTAGATGGGTTGAAGTGGCTCATGGAAGGGTCTGGTGAGTGCCTGAAATAGCGCAAAGGAAGGAATGAGACACTTGTCTAGGAGGGAAGTGAGGAAATGAGGAAATGTGAGGAAGAAAGGATTAAGGCTTCATTCTTGTTGGCACAAGTGAGCCACCAGACTGTCTTAGCTACTTGAGAAACTGTAGCCACAGTTTACATGGTATAGCCCTGTCTTCTTGATGAAGCTCAGGTCAAATAAGAAAGCTGTAACAGACTAACAAGAGTAAATCAAATGATTACTTCATTAAGTGAATGCAAAATTTGTCATCCTCAAGGAGAAAATATCAATTTTGACTAGTAAATTTAGAAAGCTACATTTTTCACCTGCCCCACAAATACTGCATTGAGCAGTGACTGACCAATAAACCCCTAAAACAGACAAAGGCTCAGTGGAGATGTGCAAGAGCAATGTGTCCATGAAGCTCAGGGAATAAGGGAGGGTGTGACTGACCACAGCTGTTGCACAGAAAGCTGACTTTATCTCAGCATAAAGGGGACCAGAGGGTGGCTTTTGTTTTAAACAAACAGCTATGTCAGTTCAGTGGGTCATCTTATGGTGTAAACATTTCTCCCCGAGTTCATTAAAAATGTGACTGTCTCCCTGTGTTAGCCAGACCAGCGTGAAGGGAGTGAATATGTAACTCAGCCCAACATAAAGTATAAAAACTAAACAACTAAAAGCAGAATTCCTAAGAGAACAACAGACTTGAGCTGCCTTCAACCCATGTATTCCCTTTGGGCGACTGGGGATTCCCAGCATCATGACGGTGAGCATATTAGAGACTAGTAATGCAAATATGTATTGCAACTGCTATTATATTTGTACTGTGCTTTCAGTACATTTTGCATCACTCTGCTAAATCAGGAATCCTGTGTAACATTAAATATTTTCAAACAAGTAAATTTGATATCAAACATTACACCTTCCATGCATAGAATATCTAAGAGAATCTGGTCTGGGAGTACTGGACTCCGACTCTTGCTCCAATACCTGGGACCTTGGACATTTTCTTCCTTGAGCTCCTACAAAACCACTTTAAAAGAAAACAAACAACAGAAAACAAAAAAACAACCAAACACCTCTGTCCTTTGATTCTGACCCAGCTTTTTTGTTCCCAATACTAAATCTCCTTTGTTTACAGTATCTTCTATTCATCAGCTTCACAGTAACTCTTCGCACCACTTTACAGTAAAGTTAGATTGAAGTTTATACTTAGTTGCAGATCAATACCTTTCCTCAGGGTTATAAAAGCCATGAATAAATGAAGATAATGAATGCAAAGCAAGATTTAATTCAATGTTATGCTTTCCAGATTAAATGCTGATTAAAATTTATAATATAAATCCCTTTGATTTAAGTCAATCTTCCCTGTTACTGCAGTAAAAATGTATAATCCCATTACCATTGTGGGAATTTCTCACCTGCATATGAAATACTAAGGAGCTTGCTGCGTTCCAGTGGAGGAGCCCAAGAAGACCACATTGAATGCATAGCTGGGAAGGTAACACCCTAGAAAACAACATTTCATTCTGTTGAAATGCGACAATTTTAGAACTTGCTTCAACTTTGCATGTTTCAAAGCATTTTTCATTAAAAAGCAGTAGTACAATCTGTTAGTTTCTTGTTTACTAAGGAATCACTTTTAAAAAGTGCGCAAGGCATGAGTAAGGAGGCAGAATTAATTTCTCCTGCTTTTGATTCTGTATATACTGGAAAAGTTGCAAGAATACAAACAATACTGTTCTGAATTCCTGGTTTCTGACAAATGACAAGGGATAAATCTAGTCTTGTCTCAAGTGTCCTTACAAATAAAACCCGTTTCTTATTTGGAAAGCTTAGGCTAAAATATAGGGCAAACTTTTTAATTATTCAAAGAAATTAAAACGAAGCTACTCAAAATGAAACAATCCATATACTACTCCAGCATACTGACACCCACAGGGTCTAATTACTACAATTTATTAATACATTATTCCGATACATTTTCAAGTTACATAAAGAAAAAGGATTACCTCTCCCAATCCTTCCAAGGCTCTGACAGCTATGAGGTAGCCAACTCCCAAATTTGCAGCTAAGGGAGTAAGCAAGGTGAATACAGAGGTACCAAAGATGCCAAACCCTAGCAACAGCTTCCCTCCAGTTTTGCTTGCAAGATATCCTCCTGGAATCTGAGTAATGATATAGCCATAGAAAAAAGAACCAAGGATCCATCCCTGAGTATCAGCATCCCAAGAATACTTTTCCCCCTAAAAAGAGGAGAAGAAAAACCCAAAATGCAGTAAGTTCAAAACAGCAGCTTCTCTGACCATATTTTATATAACTTTGATCCATCATTTAGTCCTTTACACCTAAACTACAAATGTTTCATGGCCTCCTCCCTAGGGTCTCCCTCCTCTGCTCACGTCTATACTGCAATCAAAGTTGTGTTGAAAGCTAATTCAGGTAGTTTACAGTCTGTCCAGACATATCTAGCTCAAGTATGCAAATCACCACAATGTGAAATGTACCATGTTTGGGCAGTTATCCTTGAGTTCTAAGCAACTTGGGTTAGGTAACACAGGTACAGACTACAGAATCTCCATGAGTGTGAATCCCACTTCCGTATCAAAGTATGGACATTCTGTTATGCACTAGAAAATGGCTTTTCCTGCAGAAAACGTATGGACAGAAAAGCAAACAAGGAGATGCAGATGCTTAAATT
Source organism: Strix uralensis (assembly GCF_047716275.1). NCBI lineage: Eukaryota > Metazoa > Chordata > Aves > Strigiformes > Strigidae > Strix > Strix uralensis. Next base: position 35,058,439 of record NC_133974.1, read on the forward strand.
TAACACAAAGAAAGAGAGCAGGCAAGGACAGGACTCACAAGGGTAGGTGGAAGGATGGGATAAACACAACAGAGGGAAGATTATTTTCGCAGACAAAGTAATAAAAGCAAAGATGGTCAAGATACAAAACCTGAAGCTATAAAGGAAGTCAGCAAGACAACATGAACTGTTGTCCAGTAAAGTGATTTTGAAGTTTGGGATCACTTCCAAAAGCCCAATTTATGAGCATCTAAATGAGCAGCATACATTTCACAGAAGTGATGAGGCAGAATCTTATTCTCATAAAGTTCTCAGATATAATTTGCTCATGATAAATAATAAATGACCTCTAAACAAGCAAACAAAATGAAGGCAGGAAGACAGCAAGAGTGCTCAGTAATAAACTTCAATTATAAGATGAGATCTGTGCAAGTCCAAATTCGCAAAATTGGTGGGTTTGGGTTTTTTTAAAGCATTTTTTCATATCCAACAGTTCAGTTAAGAAATGTGATTTTAAGGATTACTGGAAAGGAAGTCAGAGATAAAGGATATGAAGACAAGAATCACGATCTGGGAAAGAGATCAAAGAAGTGAAGAGAAAAATACTACATGTTAATTTGTCATGAAATTTCATGCCATTTAGACTGTATGAAAAACAGGCAAATATGGACAGTGATGTGAGCTCTGACGCAGATATAACAGTAACAGTTGATCACTGGCATATAAAACAGTGAGTCATAGTAGATCTACAAGGTCAGATTAGCCAATTTGTAAGGAATAGCACAGAAAGGATGTACATAAAGAAACTGACCCTGAGCACAGCACTTCGAAATTAGCTAGCCATTTAAGGCTATTATGTTTCAGAATAGCTTTAAAGGAAACACTCAAAGGCCATCCGGTAAAAAGTAGCCTGTTCTCTTGCCACCTAAGCATGAGTCATCAATCACAGACTTTTATTAAAAACACTTTTACATGCCACATTACAGGACAATACGTTTGAGACCTCACCGTTGTGTTGCGAGGAACATTTATGGTGGAGGAATGCTCTGGACACACATTAGAAGTTGTATTCTTTGCTATGCTTGTGTTAGGTTCTACCATATCCACAAGAGCAACGCTTAGGTTCACTCGTAATGCGTACAGGAGAAAGAACCCAAAAAAGGCCAGTAGTGCTAGATTGTAGCGAGCTGAGCAGCATGCAGGGACTGAAACGAGAGTAAATGAAAAATTTTTGTTTTAACAGAACCTAACACAATAAGAACAACTGTTAAGCAGTTTTTAATAATCTCAGAAATTTATGGGTAAGAAAAAATATGCAAGAAAATGAGCTAATTGTTCTAGTCTTAAGGGGTGTATTCAATAAAGGCAGAAAAAAAAGCACCCGCTTTTCTACCGTTGTGCAAAACAAATGTAATTCTGGTTTAGACACTTGGTAGCTACCTGCACAAGTGTAGGGACTGCAGAGGAAGTGTGGTGCATGGTCTGCAGAAATGGAGTTAGAAACATGTTTTCAGAAGTCCTCATCAAAATACAGTAATATTTATTCAAAGTAGAACTTCACACTAAAAAAAGCCAAGATTAGCAGGAAGCCTGTCATATGTGTAAAAACAGTTCAAGAAAAACAGAGACTCTTAAAGTAGTGTTAAAGAACAGTCATTGAGATTGCAGGCTGTTTTCTAGGACAAGTTTTCCTTCTATAAGTTTGCTTATAAAGGAATAGGCATTTGCTGACAGCTGCCAAACAGAGAAAACTAGCAGAAAGGGGAATGGCAAACAATGCAGTGGCACTGTAAAACAGCAACAGTTTCCCAGTATGCCCCTCTTCTACAGTCACCATACAACAATGAAGTTGACAAAGGAGTCTTAAGATTCAGCATAAAATCTGTGTTGTGGCACTAAGTCGACTCTGTCAGCTTGTTTAAACCCTGATATCAGACTTTGCACTGTAACACAGCAGCACTTGGCAGAGATTGTTCATCGATACCAGGGGATTCAGATCAGAGTTGAGCTGTAACTTGGCCAGCACATCACAAGGGGCAATAAATTTTGTATCTATACAAAATACAGTTTACAGCTCTGAAGATACCCTTTATGAACTGGGAATGCCTGAACCTACTGAGTAGAAATGTCAAATTGTTGAGAAACTACTTGAAGAATCTGATGAATTTACAAATAGTTAGAGGGTGGAGTTTCCTCCCTTGTGAGGAAACTATGGTGCTAACAGAAAACTTTATAACCTGGATGTCTGAAACTCCAAGAGGGTTGGGGATCAGCACCTGCAGATAATACATCAGTCTACAGTGATTTCGTTTTTCTCTGACCATTCAGAATTCAAATGATGAATAGAACAAATATATCTATGAACAACAGAACTGAGTGGAGCTTCATCTGCTGCTGCAGTATGTCTCTTTACTGGATTCTCTGATCTGCAGTAAGAAGCAAAAAGGATGCTCTGTGGACAAGCTATCTAAAGATCCCTCCCAGTAACTTCCTTGAAACAGGGAATAAGCCTATGCGATTTTGTCTTTTTCAGTGGGGGCACCAAAAGAGCCATTCTGCAAGACTGTATTTTTCATGAAAGTAGTAGAACTTCCCCATTTTTGAAGTCTCTAATACTGACCAACTTTATGTGAAGTTCATTATGGCTGCACAAGTTGTTAAAATGACACAGAGAGACTGCATTTGCTATGTTCATTTAGTAAATGAGTAATAAGTGAAGCTACTGTACAAATAGGCAAAATGCCTTCCAGAGTTGTGGTAATTGCAAGTCTTGCCTCAGGAGCATTTGAAAAAGGCACATCTGATTTTCAAATGACATGAAGGAGAGCAGCCAAGATTTTATTGCTTACTTTAAAAACAACAGGTACCAAGAGCAGGAAGTGATTACTGCACAAAAACTAGTCAAGCAGCTTCCTTGTCCTTTATTGTTGTTTAAAAAAGCAATTTGACTTAGGTAGAAAATGCATAGTCATATAATTTATAACAACGAATATAATTACATGTAAAGCTATTTAAACTTTCTACTGCCTGTATTTGCTAAGGACAAACAATAACAGAAGGCTGAATATCACACTGATGAAGTAACCCTTCCTTGGAAATGCAGATTAACTGGAACATCCACTGTGCTTCCTCTGGAAGCCTCTTACTGGTATAAACCTTGTCTGCAGAGCAAGCTCCACAAAACAGATGTGCAAGAACTTAAGAACACCAATGTCAGATTTTTTAAAACTGCAGATAGTTTATCATAAAAATCTAACATGTAGATCTGCAACTGTAAAACAAATGGCTGCTAAGTTATTGCTTCCCTATCTTTCCACTAAGTGCATCTGCAGTACCTGAGAATATTAGATCAGGTTAACAGAGCAGAAAATTCGAGAAGATTCCAGATGCGTTTCAGTCACCCACCTCTTCAGGAGATTGCTATAATCAAAGGGACACAGACATTCACCCCCCTAAAGTTTAAGGCAGCTAACCATGATGTTCAAGGTCTTACCTTGATTGGTGGTCTTGGGTCCTACATCTATACTCAGTTCTGATTTCAGGGGCATGTTTTATAATACTGTAGCTGTAATTGAACAAGATTCTCAAACTGCAGTTAAAAAAATAGGTCTGTGCTGCAAGTTGAGTGGCAGTTAAAGGAAGTTGCTCTTCTGCTGTATTCTTCCTTGTGGGTGAGGTGAACCACCTCAACCGGAGCATGATGCATTGTGCAAACTTAAGAATGTATTGCTTTAATAACCGAGTTGAACTCAAATTTCTCTCTTTCTAGCACTTTTAAGTCACGTTGCTAGCAGCCCCTCTTGCCGCAGTTATATGTTTCTCAAGTAGCTTAGAGTATTTTTGCATGGCATACTGAAGAAACTGAAAATCTTACTTTACTCCTTAAAGTTTATACATTCTTGGGAAATGAAATGGCACAGACAAACCCCTAAAACATTAGCTCTGTTGTTAAGCCCTGACCCCATAATGATCCTATCATTATCTTCGTGCCTTCTTCCACCTTCCTTCCTCTCCATACTTCCATAACAAGCAAGCAGTCTTACTCAAATTCTGTCTTAAAATTAAATTCTGCAATAACCTCGGTGGACCCCAGCACTCGGTAATAGTTAGACCGGCATTTAAACTGGAATTACCCACTTATCCCACAGACAAGACAGCAGGCCGAGGGCAGGTGCTTACAGGCGAATTAACGAAGTCCCGGGGCTGCCCGCCCGCTCCCCGCCATCCGTGCTGAGGGCAAAGCCGCGACCCCGGCCAGGACGCCGGGCCGTGTTTACCCTGACGCTCGCTGAGGCCGTCGCGCCCCCCCTCACAAAGGCACTAACGGCGCGGGGCGGGCGCCGAAGCCCCGAGGCCGCGGACCCGAGGCGCTCTCGGCGCGGGCCCGAGGTTCCATGGCAACGCGACGCCGCGACACACGGGGCGCGGCCGCGGCCCGACCCTGCCCTCCACGGCGCCACCGGGCTCGGCGGCCCCGGGCCGGCAGGTCCGCAGCGAGGCGGGAGCCCGGCGGGGCACGACCGCCGGGGCAGCTGACTCCGGTGCCGCCTCCCGGTCCTCTCACCCGTGCCGGGCTGGGACTCCTTCAGCAGCGGGGTGCGGTCCTCTCCCGCCTCGGTCGCCATCTCGCTGCCACCCGGACCGCGCAGCGCGCCCAGGGCCAGACCGCCAGCCGCCACCGCCGAGCGGACGGGAGCGCGGCCCGCCGCGCCGCAGCCCCCCCGCCGGCGCCGGGAAGTGACAGCTGCCGCCCCCGGCGGTCATGTGACGGGCGCTGGCGGGCGGAAACGGCCTCAACCGCAGAGCGACGCCTCTCCTGCCCTGCCCCCGGCGGCCATCTTTGGTGAGGGCAGGGGCCGCGACAGCTCGCCCGCCTGCAGCGCGCAGGCGGCCGCTCCCTCTCTCCCGCCCGCGGGGCGGGGCGGGCTGGCGGCCGGCGGGACTGCGGATGTGGCTGTCTCGAGTGTTTTGGGACAAGTTCCTCCTATTTAGGACGCATCTCATCAGGCGAATCACGCCTGATTGTCCGGGCCGCTTCTGTGGCAGCCGCGGGGCGGTGGCGGCGGTGAATGTGGTTCGAGCGTTGCTCTGGTATAAGCGCTTCGGTTTTCGTGCCGCCAAGGAGCGCCGGGGCAGAGCAGTGTCACACGTTGAGGGCTCCTTGGCACGGCGGCAGGTGGCCGTGCTACGGCGAGCACACATGGCGGTGTGTGAGCGAAGGCGAGCGGCTTCTGGGTGCAGGTGAAGTGCCACAGCCGTGTCCGAACTGGAGAAGGGTTGCAGTGCAGGTGCTGGGTTTCTCTGTAACGACTAAAATGCCCAGCCGCTCGAGCAGCATCCTAAGAATAAGTTGCAGTATCTGCAGCATGGGGCCTTTTTATTCTGTGTGCGTGCACAGTGCGTTATTCCTGGAGTGAGGCCTTAAATGTGCACCAATATATATGAATAAGTGTCATAGCATATGTAATAGAGCTTTTCCTCTTGGAATCTGTGGTTTTCAACCTCAGTCAAAGCTAACAACAGGGTAGAGGTCTTGAAGTTTTACAGGCTTTTACATAGGAGCATACCTCTGGTCGTCTGTGCCCTTGCCAGGGCTGAATGCTGAATCATTCTGACGACCCTGCCAGTCATTTGCTGAAACCCTCGGCTTTGCTAGATGCCCATGCCATCATACTGCTGTGTAAATAACTGCCTGGAAAATTCTGCGTACTGGAAAATGAAAGAATGTAAAAGATTCCTGGCAGCATATTCAACTATATCATTCCACACAAGGTAGATATACCGAGTTTGCAAATATTAATAGAATGACTGTGGCTGTGTGCTGGCCATATAGTAAGACATCTATGTGAACATATGAAGCAAACCAGGACTTCTGTTCTGGTTCTGTAACTTAGCCTAAGTGTTTTCTGTGAGTCAAACTTACCTGGAAGTCATTCATGCAGCCAAAATTACAGAGGAAAACCAATTGGTTTGTAGTATTTGAAGACTTTAGCTTTGTGTTTCACACATGCTGTACTCTTCCTGGCCTTTCTGTACATACCACCAGAGAGAGACACCAGTGCACAAGCAACTGGCTCATGCGGAAGGAAGCCTGGGGACATGTGGGCCAGGACTGATGTGTGCTGCACAGGGTCATGAGTATGATCACTTCCATCCAGAGGCTGAACCCCAAGCTCTTCCTAGACTTCTGTCATCGTAACACAGGGAGGACAAGGGACTTCAGGGACTGGAGCAGTAGACAAAGCTTTTCCTAGGCTTCCCAGTTTTTTACCTCTCATTTCTTCCCACCAAGGCAAGTTGTATCTTCGATCTACCTACACTCAGTATGGGATAAGGTCAGAAACCCTGCAACAAGTAATGTGGATTTCTCTGCCCTGCTTCCTCCTCGGATCTTGCATACCCTCACTGGTGAGTGAATCTCGCTCATCTAGCAACACACTGCACCAGAAGCAGCTTGATTGCAAGGCTGCAGCCCCAAAGTCAAAAGGTGACACCCATAAATACAGATTTAGGAGTGTGTGAGGAGCACTGACCTTTGTCACAGCAGATGAGAACATCATTCCTTATTCCCTGGAGGCTGACTTTGTGTATGCAAACAAGCGTGGTTTGCCTCTGGCCAGCCTACTAGGCAATGCTGGTTGTTGCCTGCGCTCTGCTCTGCCAGGGTCTGTGTCATACTTGTGATGCAGTCCTGATGTGAAGTATTTTAAGTCTTTTCTGACTTTATTTATCTTTATTTCTAAAAAGGACTGTTGTTTGTATTCAATCACTTTTGTCCTGGTTACTTTCAGTTCTGGATGCAGCTGTACTCTCTAGGCTGGGGAAGTGGTGGACCGCACTGCTCGGCACCCCAGTTCCCTTGTCATCTGGCTCTGCAGCATGAGAGAGGAGAACAGCAAAGGTTTGCACTTCCTTCCCTAAATCCCACCCTGACATTTCACATAAACAAGCTAAAGACACACTGTGGCATGTCTTGTGCAGAGCAGCAGATGGCTCTCTTTCCTCTGAAGTCCAGTTAGGAAAAGAAGCCTTGGATGGTGCCTGGGTCTTAAGAGAAACTCCAGATTTGTTCCCTCCAGTGCCATGGCTCCTTAGGGCAAGCTCTCATACTCATTCAGTGGTGCAGACAGGATATGGCTGTGATGATGTAGGAACACATTTTAAACTGTTTAACACTACCTATACTAAAAGCAACCCTCAACCCTAAATGCTGAGGGTTGTGTAGGAGATGAGGAAGGTGGCCTGGGAAAATATATCAGTGACGCTATCCTAAGTTGCAGCATTTCCTTATGGAGCAAGATAATGTCTCTTCTGTCAGGTTCTGAAGTTTTATAGGATATAATAAAAAAAATGTGTGTTTCTGTGTTCCCACATCTTTTTTCAGTCTTTTAAAAATTCGTATTACAAGATACCCTTATTTATTTATGCCTCCTTTTAAAGAATCTGACTTCTGAAGTCTTATTTTTCAAGATAAACAGAAGAGCAGAGAAATACAACTCATACTCACAATATAAGAATCATCCAGTTATTCTCAAATAACTGGAAATAACATAAGCAGAGTTCAATTCTCTCTGGATTGAAATATCTACTTTTAAATTTGTCTAAGTCTCCTTATATGCATTACAGTATACAGCATTTTTATGGTGTAAATGTCTACCAAGGATATTTATGTTTTAGACTGGTAATTTAAACAATGGAAGAATATAAAATTATGCACATGCATCCAAGCAAAAAATTTCCCAGGTTTCCCACAAGAGAGAAAGTTACAGTCAATCAAAAAGGAAAAGAATCAGGATGCCCTGAGCTGTGCAGTCCTACTGTAAAGCTGAATACAAAATCATTACTAAATCATGCATAAGATGATGCTGACCAAATCAGAAATGATTTATGTGACTCTGGCAGTACAACGTGTTTTCATCTGTCTGGAAATATTCTGTCTGCTGCAAATGCCTCAGGGCTCCCCGTCGCCACAAATAATCTTTCCCGGGGGGTTTTGTTGGGATGGGAGATATTCATCATGCCAGCTTTTCTTATAATTTGTTAGCAGAGGCACTCTATGCAGTTCAATTTTTGGCATTGGCCATGACAACAGAGAGCTTGGGACTTTCCTCATTTAGCAACATTGCTTTCATATGGAAGAAAGGAAGCATGTACTGCGTTCTCTACAAAGTATTCCTCTGGGTTGTATGGCAACACTCAACTAGATTCAGAAAAGTGACTTAGGCTTTGTACTGCTTAAATTTTAGTGTTATGGTAGCCAGTGGAAGTATAGATTGGAAGTACAGGCAATCTTGATGTCTAGACTCCCTTACTTAAAGGTATTCTTCCTAAAGGAAATGGGAGTAGCAATGATGTTAACATTTCCTATTAATCAGCTGGCCTCTGTTCAGGACAGTCATCTGTATATGGAAAGATGGACTCATATTTCTCCTCTGTCAGTGGCATTTAGTTTTACCTCTGCAGTGAATGCTGAACCTCAGGCAAGACAATGTACTGGGGCTTTGTGGAATCTTACTTCTTTTTAACTATAGTTGTTTCCTCATGTGTAGAAGCCGTGAATGTCCTTAGGGAAGAGTAGATTCCCCATCAGCACTGCCCCTCAGCCCTGTGGCTTTAATGTTAATGGCTTTAAATGCTTTGCTGTGGATATATGGACTACTAAGGGATGTTGGAGAGCTTGCTAAAAAAAGCAATTCTTTTGTCAATGGGCTTATAAAAACATATGAATAGCTATAGTGTGTCAGACCACTGGTCCATTTTCCTCAGTATCTTGTCTCTCACAGCAGTCAATAGCAAATGCTGAGGGAAAGGACTTGTACAGATCACATAGGGTGATACATCCTCTGAATAGTCTCTGCATGTTTGAATACACTGACTGGTGACTCAGGACCTTCCTGAGCTGGATGTGGTACCTTAGTAGTCAGCAGTCCCTGAGAGATTTGTCTGTCAAGAATTTATGCCATCTGTTTTTGAACCCACGTAAAATTTAGTATCCATGTTCCCTGTGGCAAGGAATTCCACAGCTGAATTATATACTACAGACAGGGGTATGCCTTTATGGTCTTAGACTAAGCATGCTCTGAGAAGAAATGCTTATTTTCCGAATCCCTGGTGAGGAGTTACTTCTCCCTGTGCACATGCCTAGCCATCAAAACATTGACTTTTAAGGCATTTCACCAGTGGAGTGTCAGGTGCTGAAATATTAGGGATTTACAGGTTTCTGGGGTGTACTTTATGAATTCCAGTGGTGTACATAAATGTTGGACTTATGCTTTCAGCTGTGTGGCTCAGTCTTGCAAAACCACATCTTTGTACCTGCCTGGTGCCAGGCTAGAATGATTTTTTTGTTTCCACCCCATGATGTGGTGCATTATAATTCTGCAATGTTGAGGCTGTTCAGATCTGCGGCAAACCAAAATTAATCTGAGTTATCCTATCATGAAAGATGGAACGATGAGGATAAAAGATGCTGGTATCTCACAGGTTATCTCGTTACAGATTTGTCCTGTTCCTGTTAGGAAAGCTTGCTGGGAACTTGATTGATAGTTGGATTTGCCAAAGCCTGAAACTTCCCGGGAATGTGCTGCAGCTGCCACTTAAGTGTTTTCTAACTTTGAACACGAACTCTGTATTGAAAGTTAATGATAAAACTTAAAAAAAAAAAATTCCAGCGGCAAAGAAGCTTTACTTAATCTTAGAAGTGCTGGTATGTGCAAACTTGCATTATGGATAATAGGTGAGAGATCCTGAAAAAAATGTTTCTCTTGTAGATAACTGAGTAAATAAGTTTTGCAGAGATCTCAGAAAGCTGGATGGAACCATCACACAGAACAGGATGCTGTGCTTTTATGTGCTCAAGGAATGCATTATGCCAGTTTAGGTAAGAATTAGGTACTCAATAACTGGTAGTCTCTTGCTTAACGGTGTATCTAGGAGACTTGAAAATGTGTATGATAGTGTGACATCCCTTAGACTGGTCGGGGAAATAGAGACTGACTTTACTAGTTTTTACCAGCAGGTGTCTAAGGAAGACATACATCTGAAGATTCTCAGATGTTTGGTATCTAGGTGTGTCTAGCATAAAGAAACAAAGCTTCTTGCAACAATAAAGACACTTCTCCTTTGATGTTGATTCGAAAAATGTTGAATTTTGAAGGAGTAAATGTGGTGTCTTTTTACTAAAGCAATTTATTACAATGTTGCCCAAAATTATGCCTCTAATTTGTCACTCTGTGCTCCAAAATTAAGCCTAAATTTATGGTAATTATAATACTTTCATAACAGAACCAACCTGCTTTTTCTTTTGCAAATACTGACAGCTATCCCCAGCTATTACATCTATAGGATGTACATAAAAAACTTTACATAAAAATACAGTAGGACTATTACAAAACAAAAAAGAAATAAAGAGGGAAGAGAAAGAAAGAGAGAGAGGGAGACGGAGAAAAGGAGGTGGGTCCCATTCAGTTAACATGTAAAAAGCTGAACCTTGTTGTACAGCAGTGCTCATACTGTCTCAGATGAGTCATTTTTCAACTGAGAAGCTTTTATGTAGCTTTTCAATGTGCTGCATGGTGACTGGTGGCAGGGTGCAGAAGCTGCTACATAGTCTCGAAGACTCTGGCTGAGGTAGCCAACTGTCCCTTGGAGGTGCCAATCATAGGGGTCTCTGGCACCCTCCTGCAAGCCCAGCCTTATCCTTCTGTGGAGTGGTGGAGCCTCTGCAAAGCCCTTGTCTTTTCCCCCCTGCAAACTGGCTCCATGTCCTTGTCTGCTGCAGGACATCTCTCTGGGACCTCTCTCCAGGTTATTGTGCAGTTGTTAATCCCATGAAGATTTTGGTGTATGACTTACAGCAGTCACTCTCTCCACCTCAGGATTTGGAAAGTAATACAAATGTTTAAATTCAGACTTAAAAATTCTCAGCTAAGTAGGCCAATACACCCCTTATGAACTCTCAGTTTCTTTGTAAGATTTGGTTTTTGTCTTATCCTACATTTCAGAAAGTTGCAGACAAACTGATCTTTCTGGCTAGCATGGAAAAGTCTTCTCCAGTCTTTCATGACTTTTGTATGGTCTTTAAATACAAGTATTTTTCCTTCTATTTGCTGGGGAGCATCAGGCCTCAAGGGCTGGAATTTTTAAAGATAGGTGTAAATTATATCTATACATTCTTTGTGATCCATGTCAGGGAGTAAACCCTGGCTTATCTCAGTTGCTGTCAACACATCCACATTGCTCAGGATCACTCTTGGGACAGCCTGTCCATGTACACGTTGAATATCAGTTGGATTGAATCCTGGCCTGATGCCTATCACATAATCTTTTGTGCCTACTCAGTGCAACACATCCCATAATGCCATACCTCTCTGAGAGAGCTGAAACAGTAGCATCACAGACTCTCTGCTTCTTTACCACCAGTTCTCATTCTGATTGTATTATGCAGTGCATAAGAGCCGTTTGTCCTGTTGTCCAAATTTCTCTTTACTGGAGAAGGGGAAACAAGGCAATAGTAACTACTGCAGTCATTCAAATAGCAACCTGGTTGTGGTTTACATTATTTCGATCAAGATTGAAATGTATGAGCATTGCAGTTAAGCATAAGTAAAGTGCAGTTGGAAAATTTTAACAACTCTGTTTCAGACAGTAAGGAATGTAACTGCAAGCTCCTGAGCTCTGTATCCTTTAACCATCAGGTTTTTCAGTCTCAATCCTTGGAGGTTTTCAAGATCTTTCTGGATAAAGTTTCAAGTAACCTTGTCCGACCTCATTGCTTACCTTGCTTTGAAGAGCAGGCTGAATTAGATGATCTTTTGAGTCATCTGCCCTGAATTTGCCTGTGGTCCTGTGATCCTGCGACCCCTCTCAGGAGTAAAAAACAGCATGTGCACTAGGTGTTTTAAAGATAGTTTGATTTTTTTTAATATCCAAAGTAAATTACTGCTAAGGAACAAAATGAGAAGAAAAGAAGAAACTCCCAGAACTGCTGTTAGTGGTCAGAAAAATCACAGGATGAATCTTTAGCCTAAAAACATGGCTAGGAGGCCTTAGAAAGTTGTCCAATATAGGACACTTTTCAGACTTATGACAGCAATTTCCAAACATTCGGTTGCTACAGTAAAGTTTGGAAAGATGCAGCTCTGTGTCCACACCCTCTTCATTTAAATAAACACGACTGCTGCTGTGGGTGGTTGGCAATGGAACAAACAGCTTCTTTTTGAACAGTGTGAATGAATACCCTATAGTGGCATTACTCAAGGGCTAAGTTTATTTAGACTTTGGCTTATTTGGTGCCTTGAAACATGAAACCTTCACTCAGGTCCTTTAATCACTGAGGTTGGACTCCTCACCCTCCCTCCTCTCCTGTAGGCAGTATGTGTTAAGAGTTAGTTCTCAGGGAGAGACAACTGGCATTTACCTGGGTCTAAACTAAACACAAAATTTTGTGCAAGTTTGATAAATAGTTTGAATGTATTTTTTTAAAAATAATTCTTAATCGCTTATGTCTATGGAAACCATTTCAGCTGCTACAGAAACTGACTCTGCAAGAGACATTTGGCATAACGTGAGGTTGACTCTCATGTGATTATCAAATGGATGTCATCTAAAATAGAATGGAGGTTCTGAGAGGTTTTACCTACATAATTAATGTCTACCTTCCTCTACTCTAAATAACTTGCTTCTTGATACCACAGTGGAGCTGGTTGGAAAGTGAGGGATTTTTTTCTCTTTTTTTTTTTTTTTTAAGATTTTAAAAAAAGACAAACTAAACTTAAACATGGTCACAATTTTAACTTTTGACCAATTTCCAAGCAGGAAGTTTGGTTTTCATTTTTAGAAGGAAGAAAAGCTGTTCATCACATCCTACAAAAACTTTTCATTTTAACAACTACTTCTAATTCTGTCTTCTTTTTTATGGTGTTGACCTTTTCTGGGCATGCCAAGATGGAGGAAGCCAGGACTGAAATAGTATAGTCTTCACTATTGTTAGGTGCTTTTCTTTCCCTCTTGTCAATTCTATTTAATTTCATTGGGAGCAGATCCCTGCTCTGTCCTTTCAGGATACACATCTCTCTGTGTATGATTTTGGTCCCTCAGCTCAAAAGGAACCTCATGGATTTTCATCATACTGCCTGGAGATCCTCTAGCCTGATCTTCTGTATGTCATGGAGTACAGAATTTCAGCAAGTTGACGCTCTATTTAGCCTAATTACTTGGTTTAGACTTTCAAAGAGGCATTCGAGGCATTCAGGTTTGATGGGAAGACATAAAAAGAAGCAGCAGCCATCGCTTTCCTTGGTAGTGTGTTCAGGAAGGTAACCTCTGTTGATAGCATGTGCCTCATTTCTAATTTGCTTTTGATTGACTTTAATGCCTGACCATTAGTTCTTTTTAAATTTTTCTCCCATAGATCAGCACCTGTTATTTTCTTCCTATGAAAGTGGCATAGAGGCCCTTAACAGTCTTCTTTCTCTGATGAGTTAAAATATGCATCTCTTTAGAATGTGGGTTTAAGGCATTGTCTTCCACACCTTGACTTCCTTTTGTGTGAAATGTGGGAAATGAGGTTTGTATACACTATGAATTCTCTGGGGCCAGTCTGCTTTTGAAAGGAGTCTGCCTCTACCTATAGGGATACACTGGTCTATAAAGCAGACTGCTGTACTAACATCCCCTTTTTTATGGGTAGATGAATGTCATAAATAGCTGTTACAGAAACACACGTTCATTAAAAAATCTGGCAGTTTTTATGTACTTAATTAAAAGTGAAGTTACAATGTATGAATGCATGTACTCCAGAATGCTGTGATTTGCTACTCTATGACATTTTGGAAACACTGGTTTTAGAAATTCCTTCTTTAAAAGCTGTAATTTAAATTTAGAGTTTAATTACACGCTATAGTTTAAGATAATTGAATCCTCAGGGAATTCTCACCTTCTTTAAAATGAAATAGTGTTAATGCACACTAAATTGTGTAATAAAAATAAGGTTTTTCTTGGCTGTTTCAGCAGTATGTGCAATGAGGAGGGGCTGTATTGCCCTTTGGAAAACCCTCAGAGAGCAAAGGGAATAAAAGGTGGCTGAGATAAAATGGTTAATGAAGCTTGGTAAATAGAATTTCATCACATACAATTCTAAAAAATACTGCCCTTGGAAAACAGATTTTTGATGACAATCTGTCATAATTTGTAAAAGTTTTTAACTTCTCTCACTTTCATAAAAACAGTATGTTTGTACATACTTTAACATGCCCCTACTGTACAGTTGAACATTTTACAATCAGAGAAAAATGCTAAAATAAAATAAAATTAAGGCATAACTTCTACTGCGCAATAAAAAAATGCATTACATGAACCTGCTTCCCAAAGGTTCTGCTCATACGTATCAGATAACATACAGTATATCAATCAAAGTTAAGGGTCTAAGTGCAGCAAATAATGCAAGAAAACTCAGTTCTTCATATCAAAATTACAGAGATTTGAGCGAGGTGGAGGATACAATTTTGAGTCCTGACCTCACTGAAGGCAATAATTTCAGTGCCATTGATTTCTGTAAAGCCAAGAGTCTACTTTGAGGATGCCTGCAGAGGAAATCTGAAAATTCAGCTACTCATAAAAACCTGTTACAGATACCACATTTACTTGCACCTTGGAGGACCTTCAACACATCAGCAACAAGAACATAGGGTCATTTTGCAGTAATTCATTATGGTTCTGTGAGATCCATCAACTACCAAGATCTATTGTTCTGGGAAAAACAGGAGGCAAGGTCCTCATTTTCATTCCATTATGGTCCTTCTGCACTGCTCAGTCAGTTCAAAAGGGCTGTAAGGCCAGGGAACTTGAGGATTATCTTTGCTATAGGGGAACTCCTAGGTGTATCGTTTGTAGATTTGCTGCTCAGACTTTCACATTTCCCATAGTATAATTTTGTCATTCTTTCTTAATTCCCTTTCTTTCTGAATATAATTTCTAAAAGTGAATCCTTATCCATGATGTTCTTCTACATTTGATGTGTTTCCTAAAAGACAGTGCTTTACTTTGTTGGGGTATTTCAAAGTACATATATAATATTGCGTAATATTCAGTAATACAATATTTACAGATTTGATCACCTTAATTTTTTATGGGTATGGCTAAAATGTGTACAGGTATTTTAATAATAAAAATTAAAATATTGTGAAAATGTAAACATATAATTCCAAGATAATAACCTCTTTCTATGCTATATTAACAAAGAAGCTTTTCTCCTGTTTGGACATTGCTTGCTTGTTCTTATGCTGACCTTTGAACAAATACAATCAAAATCTGATACCTTCAAATAGGCCCTGATACAAAGCTTGTCAAAATCAATGTGTATCTTTAGGTTTGATTCACTGAGTACTCAAGGAGAACACTTAAGCTATAGTCATCTTACATGCTCTGAAGATAGCAAGATATATTTCAACTACTTGTCTTGACTCCCTGTTTAGACATTTCATAGAAATTGGTACTTGTAGGATGGGATTCACTGATTCATTTAGAAGGCCACTTTTGAATGTCTGCTCATTCAAACGTTGATATCTTAATGAGTCATATAAATCTGGTCTGAAAAGTGCCTACTTAGCTCCTTTGTCTATCCCACAAATGTAAATAACTAGTTGTAGACAACTGCAGAGTCTGCATTTGACCAGGTGAATCCTACCCACTATGCCTGGAGTAACAGTTCAAGTTGGAAATGAATTGCAAATAACATTATTTATCAAGAGACATGTCTTCAGGTGCTAGGAGAAAAGATATTAATTGCAGTGCAGACCAGTGTAAGGAACAAGGAATTAATGCCTCAAACATTCATCGACACAAAAAACCTCAAGGACAAGCTTTGGCCTTTGTGATTAGTCTAAGGAACTCTGCCCAAGGACGCGCAGAGTGTATCGAAGGATTCACGTCCCCACTCCCCTTGCGGTTGTATTGCCAAACTCCTTAGATAAACCTCAAAGGGGGGGAACATGGACTGAGTGAAACCAGATGTTCTGGTTAAAAGACTGACAAGAGAGATAAATAATCAGCACCAGATGGACCTAAGCAAAAATCTAAGGAAAAATTAAAGGTGTGGGGGGGTGAGCATGACCACTGACTCAATTGGATGAGGGGGTTGGTGCACCCCATTCCCTCTCAATGCATGCACAGAACCCATGCTCCACTTTTCCTTGTCTTTCATGGAAATGAGTTGTGAAATACCTGCCTCTCTTGGTCTAGTGTGCTGATCAGCTGATAAGATGAACTTAAAAGGTGACAGAAAACTTTGCTGTGTGTCCACCCACCACCCAAGATTACTGACCTGAGACAATGCTGGAACCTGGAGTGGTGATCTGGACTTTCTCTCCTTCCTTTTTCTTTTCTTTCCTTTCTTTTCTTTCTTATCGATTTATAAGAGGCCACATTGCTTACTATCCTTTTCCAAGTGTAAGCTATTTCTACCACAAGTAAAACATTTTAACTGGTTGTCTGGTGTCGTTTCACCTTAATTTAACCCAAGGGGATCACAGAACCTTTATGACTCTCTGGGCTCCCAGTCTGGGTCATAACAACCAGATTTTCATGAAACTCCACCCTGATAGCTCAGGGCAAGTTTCAGTGCATGGCACACCCTTTGTCAGTGTAGTGTAAAACGTTTTGACACATTCCATCACCAGAACCAGCATCAGAAGTGTTATTACTGAGCACTTCTGGGAGAGCTTTATGTCCTATGCTCCTGTCAGTACTTTCCAGCAAATGCAAATTCTTCAGGCTTACATCCAAGCAAGGAATGTGCCCTCCTACTACCACGGAATGATCTTCCACCCACCTATTTTTAGTATTCCCTATAATTCTTGTCCACTCACTGTGAGTGATAAAACAGACTTTTGCTTCCTTCCTAGTTCCATGAGGTGCTGAATCTCAGTTTCTGCTAGGACTTCATCCAAAACCTATTGAGATTAATTAAAAGATTTATCCATCCCCTAAATGAGCTTTGTTGCAGGCCTTGAGTTCAGTGATGCATAAGGCAACGGGCTAAGCTTTTGAAAAGACAGAATATTGTGCTGGGAGAGATATATAGAGGTCTTCGAGTTCAAATTTCCACATAACAGCTCTTCAGATTTCCCTGAATTTGCTTCATTTCATGGAAACCTGCTTTGTTTGGACCACAGTCTGGTTGAATGCCTGCTGAATTCAACTGAATGTCTGACCAGCCAAGTTCACCATCTAATGCTAAAAGCAGGACAGGGTATGGACCATTCAAGTCCTTGCTGTCATAATTTTTGTTGAGATTTTCCGCGGTATTTTAAGTACTGTAGTGCTTAGGTTTTTACATTTACCAAACAGTACTGTTTTCTACATGTGATATTAGAGAAAAGCAGACCTTGCTGTGCATGTGTTTATATCCAGCCAATCTTCAATTAGTAGAGCTTGCTGGGTGCTGCGATCCTTCTTATTTACCGAGGCAGAAGTTGTTTTCCGGACTCATTAAGGAAGCATTCCGGTTTTCTGTATTTACTTAAACACATTTTTATTTAGACTATACCTAGGCTGCAACTCAAAGGTGTGATTTCAGCTGATACTGGTACATATATTCAGGCTAGATTTAACTAAGTTGTATAGGAACAGACAACGGTATAGTTGTTAGCTGCCAGAGACCGTAGCCAGTGCTGTAGATGTCTTTTGCAGCCTTTACAGGCTCTGCTTGTAAGAGACCATGAAAGATAGCAAAACTAGGTTCCTGGGGAGCAGTGAAGGTGGTAAAAGTGGAATTTTCATTATGGTGACATACCACATATAGGTGTAAAACTTGAGTCTGGTAATGCTTGCTTAACTCCAAAACATGAAAATTGAACAGAGAGGGATTTTTCAGCTAGCTTCCCTGGTTGCATGTCAAACACAATGACAACCTGTTTTACCTCCCAAATTGTGTCTCCAGAGTATCCACTTCCCTGGCTTGGAGCAGTTGAATATTATTAAATCCTTTCATGCTAGGTTATACTCTTTCAAAATTATTCCTAATATGCAGAAGTCAGGTCCAAAACAAATTTCCCCCACATGGTGATCTCAATAAGTTGCTGTGCAGTTCCCTGCTTCCAGTTTGGTGGACAAATTAGTCTCTCAGGTGTGTGTCAGAGCCAGGCTTTTAAAACCTACTTAGGCCTGAGACATGGTTGTTTCTATGGTCTTGAAAATAATGTGTAGCCCGGGTAAGGTCTTTTGTTTAAACACAGCTCTCCTAGCAGTTTAATAGAACTAATGTAATCCATTTCATCTGCCTGTTCTGGATGGACAGGTGTTTTTTAGCTGAGGATCTTCTGTGCTTTGTAACAGAAACTGGTGGGTATGCAAAAGCTTTTCAAATCTAGGCGCCACTAAGTTTAAATTTGACCAATTTAGCACAAACTGAAGTGCTCCTTGTTTTTGTTTGAGTCTGACCTAGATCAAACTAAAGTGACATGTAACTGCATAACAAAACCCTAGTGTAGACAACCGTAAATGGAAATGAGCAGATTAACAGAGCGCAGGGGAATGTAACAGTCCTGTAATTGGTAGGGTTGCATGATAAATTATGCTTACTTGAAACACAAGTCAGGTCCAACAGAACAAATAGTTTAACACAGTGAGCATGAACAAGATACCGGCTCAGGCCATTTCTCTGTAACTATGCTTATTTTCCAGTTACTCCTGACTCATTTTTATTCTCTGTGTGCAGAGAAATGTGCAGAGGATGCTTGAGATACATGGTGTAGTTCTAGCATACACTGGCTATAGGGCTGAAGTGGACTTAAAATTTCCTTGTTTTGCCTCATATCTGCCCGTGCTCCACAGTTTCCTATCTACATACTGTGCTGATAGCTGCTTGTGGGGCTGTGTTGCAAACGGAGCCACTGAAATGAGCCTCCTTCCAGAAAGAGCTATATGGCACAGGCTGCAGAGTAGGGTTGGGAGGGCTGTGGACTGCAGATCTGGGAGGTGCCGAGTGGAGAATGGGAGAGGGAGCTCCTGGGGCTGGCTTTCTCACAGGAACCATCACACAGTATAACTAGTCCCTGTTCAGGTACAGTATTTAGTGTTGTTTGGGCCAAAGAAAGACAACATTTGATAAAAGAGTGTAGGAGTTGAAGTGGTGTTTTGGGGAAATCACAACTTATGTTGCAGTGAAAATTAGCAGCTGCAGAGCACTTTTGAAAGTCAAGACCTTGTTTAGATGCTGGTAAGATGTGACTCTTAAAATTATGCCTGAAGTGGGCTCTTATGTGTTTAAGTTTTGTGCTAACTGGGAACTTATTGAATCCTTATGTACCACATTTGATTCCTAAACGGTACATTTAATCATGAAAACCCTTTACATGTACATACAGCATAGTATATCCTGTTTGGGAATGAAATGATGAAAAGGGGCTTTAAGCATCTTCTGACAAGGCAGAGGGAGTCAGAGGGTGGTATAACTCCAGCGGAGGAGACTTCATGTTGGATTAGGAAGGGAATGAAGGGGGTATGTTCAGGGGACCCAGAGCTTTGCAGATCTCCAACTGGTAAGGACAGTCCGCTATTAATTTTACCTGTTTCTGAGTACATGGATATACCTTTAAGAAATGGAGCTTGCATGTTATGGAATGGCATCTAACACAATTTCTGTTTATCCATTTCTTATCAGTGATAAATCTATTCAGGACAGATGAAATCCTACTATTAATAATTACTATTAATCCATTTCTTCTCTTTCTTCCTGCTGTAGGATTCCTTTATTGGTAATTTTGTAGAAGAGATCAAATACATATACAAAAGTATCTTTAAATAACAAGCCCTTAGGGAAAAAAAGGGAAGATGGGAGTCCACAATATTGTTGCACAGCTGGGTAAAATCTGTGGCATTTGCAAGCAGCTTCACTAATGGATATTGGGTTACATTCATGCTAATGAATTTATCAGTGCCAGCAAATGTTCTTGGGACTGGAAGTTGATTGTCTCTACCCTCAAGCTGACCTTGGCATGTTTTTGCCCTGGCCAGCAAGTGCTCTCTTGAACAATTTGTGATAAGGTTTTGGGGTTAGCATGGACCATACCCAACAGGGAGTTTGGATGTGGCCACCTTGTACTGGAGACTAAGAGAGCTGATGAATATTGACAGGTATGGTGGAGTGCCAGTTAGGCTCAGTGCCAGAGGCTGGAGAAATGTGTACTATGAGTTGCTTTACCATCCGAGGCTGGTGTGCTGGGGATGCAGCACCACTTGTAAGCACTTTTTCTCCTCACCTCCAAGAAAAGGAGCGGCAGTGACTGTTCATCTTCCTTGCCTGTTTCTCACAAGCAATGAGTTAAGGACTTGCAAATAACAACAGCAAACATCTCCCAAACTTTACCTCATCATGCACCTTTTGCAGGTGAGGAGCTGCCAAGATGGACTTTCCAGGCATCAGCTGTGGTTGCTGTAATATCACCCCTTTCCTGGTCTACAGAGGTGGCACCCTCTTTTCTGTCAGTACAAAGACTGGCACTCCAAAAAGAATCAGCAGAGGTATGAAAACTTACAAAAGCGGATTTAAAAGATGTGAAAAGATGGCATGACTGCCTGGGATGCTGTTAGAGCACAGTGTTTATGTACATTTACTGTTCATATCTGATTTTCTTAAGAGCAAAACAGGGCTATAACTGATTGTATTTTGTGTAACACAGTGCAGAGGATGCCAGCCCAGCACTTCTGTAGAGGCAGACTTCAAGAACTGGGTGGAATTTCTAAATGTATTAGACTTGCGCAGGTATAAAAGAACTCAAATGAATCAAAACATTGTTAGATGTGTCTGATCTGCACAGTTACAGTGAACATGCTAAAGGAGTAGAATCTCACCCAAGCTGCTTCGGTGCACTTTTTGGACTCTGAAAGTGTGTTAAGATGCATATGTAGATATGACCTTATTTTGCAGATATTGGGCACAGAGGACAGTCCGGTAAGGCAGAGATGCATTACCAATCGGTTCACGTTTAAGTAGCTACAAGGCTCCTTGCGTTTCTGCCAGCATCGTTCTCCCCGTCCAGACCCAGAACCGTTCCTGACTCGCCTTCGAGCCCGAGCCCCACGCCAGCGCGCCTCGGCGGGCTCCCGAGCCCCTCCGAGCCTCTGCAGTGCGAAGCCCCTTCGATAAAGCGGCGGTTCCCGACAACCGACAGGCAGAAAACCCGACTCTCCCTGTTTATTTTGTAGGATGTTGCCTCCGTCTGAGGATCCCACCCGCTCCCCAGCTGCATCTGCCCGCAGATGTGGGGTGCGAGGGCTGCGGGGGGGGCGGAAAGGCCCCCGTGGGCACAGATGTGTGCCCGCACAGACCTCGCTGCCTGGCCGCCCCCCCGCTCCCCCCCGGCCCGGCCTCGGGAACGCCCCCGCCGGTGCTCATGCGGCTGCCGCCGGCGGAGCGCGCCTGGCGCTGGGGCAGCGGCGGATTCTCGCCTCCCGCCCGCCCTCTCTCCCCCGCCCGCCCAGCCGCCTCCCGCCCGGCCCCGGCTCTGCGCACAGCGGCGGACACACCGGGCTACGGGCAGCGCGCACGGAGCGCCATGGCGCGGACCCGCCGCGCTGGCCGCCTCCTCCTCCTCCTCCTCCTCCTCTGCAGCTCCGCGGCGGCCGGGTACGTGGGGCCGGGGGCGGGCGGGCGGGTACACGGGGCGCCGCGCCTCCCCTCCCCGCCTAGCGAGGAGGCTGCGCGGGGCAGTGGGGCGCTTCCCGGGGCTCCCCGGCGCCCGCCTGGCAGCCTGTCCGTCCGTCCGGCGGGCAGGGCAGGGCAGGGCAGCGCTGCCTCCTCCCCGTCCTGCACAGCCTGGGCGCGCTCGGTGGCGCCGGGCGAGCGAGCATCCCCTCCAGCCCCCGCCACGGAGTGCGCCAGGAGAGCTTTGCAACATGCATTATGTGGACGCTGTTACTTTCTGGGGGATTGTATTTCACTCCCTGCCCTTTCTCCCTCTGCCCGTTTGGGTTTTCCAGACCTACGTTCCTGGTGGCAGTTCCCTGGAACATCAGGCCTGGAGCAAACGTGACTGTTGGGGTAACTCTGCTGCCGGACAGCCCAGCCCAGGTCACTGTAAGGGGAGAAGTGATCAGAGATAACGAGACAATCTTGAGCGGGGAAACGGTCTTTGAGAAAGGTAAGAGAATGGAGTTGGCCTGGAAGGATTTAGATTTTGCATTCTACCACAAATACTTGGTCGTTCCCAAAATACCACAGCTTCTAAACAGTACTAAAGTAGGAACTTTAGTTTACCAAGTAGGGATCACTTATGGGAAAACAATCTTGTACTCTGCTGGCTCTGCGTGCAGGTGGGCAGCTGAGCTGGGTAAGTGAGTGGTTGCATGGGTGTGCTAACTCATTGTAAACTCTGACAGTAATCAGATAGTAGCGGAGTGTGATGGATGTGAGGTTTCTGAGGAGCAGGGAAGTACTCTGGTCAACGTAGTGGGGCCATGGAAGAAGCAGTAGTAGAGGAAGAGGTACTCATTGCTAGGCTTAAGGTGCAAGGTGGAAGCAAGCGGGATAATGGTAGGGACGGGACAAACAAGGTAAGACAGCATCTGGAGCTGGCTGCTTCTTATGCCCTAAGAAAAAGGGTACCTGAGGACAATAGGAAAGTGGAGGTGACCATGTCAGACACAATTATGTGGAAGCTCTGTGCATTTCTGGAAACGGAAATTTTTAAGGATTAAGACATGAATCGTAAGACAGGTTGGGGACTGAATATAAGTGCACCTTAGAGCAGGCTGATTTAATAATGTATGCCCCCTGGGCAGCAGTAGAGGATGTGGTGGCAGTTCTGAGTAGCTGGAGAACTGAGATATCCTGGTCACCACTCCTTTTCGTAAAGGCCCTCACGAGAAAGAAAATATTTCGTCTGGATAATCTAGCTTTTAAACTGCTCTTAGTATGAAGCAATATAAATGACACCCAAACTCTAGCTTTTTATTTGTCAAAAGTAGAGCCTGGGGGCAGTATGAGGTCCTAGAAAAATCTACCCTGTTCTAATGCACTTTCTTCTTGTTGAGGTCAATTAGTTTTTCTATTAATTACTTATAGTTAATGTAGATGCCTTAATTGGAAGCATCATATTTTCAGTTCAAAGCCTTCATGAAAGCCCACCTCTCTTCACAACCTGTAGGAGAGACTGAGGCTTTGAGTGTGATGGAGTGTATTTGACCAGATCAAAAAATTAATGGCCCCATGATGCAGAAAAGCATATCTGATCACAGCTCTTGCTATTTCAAATATTCTGAAAAAATTGTCCAGAACTATGTATTGGCAGGTTTTACTTCAGATTGGGTATTGTTTATCCACTCTAATTTTATATTGTTATCAGGTACATGTCATCCAGCAGCCAGTGTAAAAGCATAAACCTGAGGCAAATTTCTGTAGTGCTATGGCTAATTAAAAAAAAAAAAAAAGTGTTCATTCCTGATTTAAATAAAGTTTAGGCACCTGCTCTATTAGTGACCAAATCTAACACTAATAGTTGTGGTGAAGTATGCTTAAGGCAGTTACTTTAGGAGGGCAGATTTGTTAGCACCTAAAATCTGCATGCAAGTAAAACAGACTGGCTGTCATGTCTACAGTCCTTAATTGTAAGTCTGCATAACACACTACATGCCATATTTAGATTTGGCTTGTTCAAAAGTGCAGACCAAGCCTATTGGACTAGACATAGCAGAGGATTCAGCAGTGGATAAAGGAACATTCTTATGCTGTGGAGAAAACTTTGATGCATTTATTACGCTATTAGTAGTAAGCTTGCCTTTTTAAGTTCACAATTCCTCTTCAAACTTTTCCTGGCAGTATTTTGATGCAAAACCAAAAGCAAACCAAACCCAAACCAACTGATTTATTGTTTTTAAAAGAAAAACTGTCTTCTCCTCTTCTTCCTCTTAACTATACTGGCTTTTATTTCCTGCTTCTGTTCTGCTTAACATGAAGTTCAGTGACGCTTGCATGAGTTTCAGCCTGTCTGTTGTTGTCCTTTACAACATTAAAAGCAGACAAGCAACTAGTAATTCCAAGCATGTGAAAATACGTGGAAGTCTCTATCTGCACAACACACAGAACAGTGCTTGACACTGGGGGTTACTGAAGTCAGAGAGAGTGGTGGGTGATCAGGAATAGGTGTGACACTGTCTCAGACTGGATATAGTGAGGAAAAAGGAGAAATGCTATACTGCATTACTTGAAGTGCATGGATTTATTGTTAATTTTTAAACTTTTTCCTGACTTTTAAATATATATTTGAATCTTTTGTGCTTTTTTACTTGATAAATGGAATAGCAAAAAAAAGAAAAAAAAGGTGCTGAGCATGCAGTGTATTTTCTCTTGCAAAAATCTTAAAATATAGTATGTGGCTATCCATTCTTTAAAGTCGAGTTATATAATTTGTTAGTTGCTTGTTCTCTGTGAACAAATATGTAAGCAAAACTGTTATGGGCCAGGAGCAAGGGAAGTGACCTGTAACAGGATGTAGTATTGAAGGTGTGTATCCAAAGGTGCTACAGGAGTGAATCAGATGTGAATGGAGTTACTGGGAGAGAAAGAGGTTTGTCAGAATAAGATTCTAAAGCTTTAAATTCTTCACTGAAGACAAAACAACCTTAAGATAATATATGTAGTGATATTGTTGTAGCTGTGTTAGACTAAGAATGTGACTGAAGGAAGACTGGGGGGGGTTTTATTAGACCAGCTGGTGCAGTTCAAGGAAAAAACCCAAACGTATCTCCAGGCACACAAAATCTTTAAATTACATCACGGCTGCGTATATTACTGCCCAGAAAACATTGCTTTATTTGTCACTTGGGCCCATTAGGTTACAGAGTGGTTAATACAGTGGTATCACTGTTCCTGTGGTGCACATGAATTTGATGACTTTCACTGCCATGTGTCTATGCAAAATAAGTATTACGGGAGGTAAGGTGTAGCTGAAGTTATCGACTGTGCTGAATATCCAGAAAGCTGGAACTGATCTCCTACCTTGGTTAGGCAGCAAATTCAGTGGCACTGTTGCCTAAGCTGGCTCAATTATGCTCTATATTTTTCTTTGCACGGTGACAGCAAAAGCAGGAGATTAACTGTTTTGAGAAACTGATCTGACTGAAAACCAAAGTTTTTATTTTGTTGAATACTTTTTTAGGCGGATAGGTTCCCTGGTTTGGTGTGCAAACACTTGTGCTGATGGAACTGAGATGGGCACAGAGTTGGAAATGGGATGCTGGGGACAGAAGACAGGCTGAGGACACCATTTTTATTAGTGCTGTTTAGTCTTGTAGGCAGAGTTCAGCCAAGTACCTAAGCATAAGACCGACTACATACCTGTCTGGCAAAGTGCATCTGCAGTTGCTTAAAGTTAAGGATGTGCTCTGGTTCTCCAGCAGCAGCTCAGTATGGTACCTGTACTGGTCTAAATTTCTGAGTTAGCTCTGTAAAAAGATCTTGTTGAATTAAAGGCAAAGTTATTTTTTCTCTATGTAATATAACTCTTGCTTTATATAAGAAATAGAGTGCTTGCCCTCTGGTTGATAAAACATTCATTGTTTTAATGTTACTGGAAGTGGAATTTTCATATCTGAGTGATTCTTGGGAAACTGTCCATTAGAGAAAGGCTTTAGCAGTCGAGGTTGGTTCACATCTTTATCATGCTTTTCATATAACAAAGGGAAAGAAATATATTTATTAATAAGTAGTTAGTATTCTCTGGAGTGAGGGAGAAAGTGTGCATGCACACACATTTAAAGAAGTGCTGATATTTTGAGCTTGTCTCAATATTCCAGAATCCAAATGTACTATAGCAAGGGAGATTGTTTAAGACCAATGTTTTGATACAGAAATTAAGTTAATTAGATTAAATGTAGTGAAAACAGACCAACTGGATGTCTGCAAGCAGGATGTTGCTGCTACAGGTAAACTTCGTGTGAGCAAGTACAACAAAAAAAAAAAGTCAGTGTGTCGCCAGGAGAGAATAGGTTTCCATTGTCTGCAGTGGAGTCCAGAAAAACACAAAGCACTAACTAAAGCTGTTTCTGTGCACTGTATCAAGCCTTGACACATTTTCTGTGGAGATGCAGTATCAGAAAGATCCTCACCCTGATTGAAAATGACTGCAGAAGATAACAATGGCTTATGTGCAATTTGAGCTGTTATGTTTTCTAGGTCAACAAAAAAAAATAAACGGTGGGAATAACACACAGCGAGTGAAATTTTATGCATGAATGGCTAGATTTTCAGTGATTGCAGTGAAGAGTGACTCTTGTCATACATATTTATCCAGTCATTGATCAATAACGATGTAGTTTGAATTGGCAAGAAGTGTTGTCTTACAGGGTTTGCTACCCAGACATTGCAGTGTGTGTTAGTGTATGAGAAACCTTACACCTTAATTGCGAGAGCTTCTGAAAAGTCTGTTTTCCTTGGTGCTAGAATGATTTAGAAAGAGTAAGTAGCATGTAAGTTGAAAAAACAAATTAGTTTTAAGAAAAACTTCCGTGTGTGATGAGGCATCATCGTTTACCCAACTGTGTGAATGTTTTTAATTCTTAAGAATAAGATTTAGTTAGAGCTTCTGGTATTTAAGGTACAACAAAATGTATTTAAGGCACAGTGAGTGAGAACAACTTTGTGAACTGAAGAATCTGCTTTACAGTAGCATGCATAGTTTGGGTTCCCTATAAATTACTTGTATGTGTTAATTAATTTGCACTGCTTTTCTGTACTTCTAGAGAAAAGTAAATGTGCTTGTTAACAGAGGTCGCTGAGCTAGAGCATGGTAAATACTCAGCTAGGATTTATGAAACATGATAGAGTTTGTGAGAATGTCTGTCAAGCTCAGACATGTAGTGATCATCCATATAGACAATGGAAAATCTGCTTTTACCAGAAGGCATGATTTGCATACTTAATAATATGGTTCTGACCACTTAGTATGTGAAACAGTGAAAAACACTGGGAATAGTAAGTTGTAAAGTAACAGCTAAATGGGAATGAATGGCCCAGGTATGCCAGTCCCTTTTGTTAACCTTGAGTTGCCTCTGTACCTTATTTCAGAATAAAATGACTGACTCATTGGTGACCACAAAATCTGTGCTGAAAATCTATGGGATAAAGGATGTTGCTGGCAGTTTAGTGGGACAGCTCCTTTCTGCCTAATTCTGCATCAATACCTAAAAAGCCAAACAGCAAGAGAGCAGGAGTCCCATGATTTTGCATCTCCAAATGTATGTGTAACTGTGCCTCATGAAAAATGAGTTATCAAAGAGTCAACACATGCAGATAACCTATGCAAAATCAGAATGGAGGAAAAGTTTTGGGGAAGGAGGTGTTGGGGCTGGATCCAGAGACAAGGGAGCTAGTAGAGAAGAGGGTGCTCTCTTACGGGCTTTCGTATTGCTGGAGTACATAGAAGAAGAAAAAGAAAGGTTTCTGTGCCTCTTGTTGAATCCATCCTGCTAACAGGCCCATTAAGGAGTTTGCAGAAAAATGGAAGTAGAAATCCCATCCAGTACTTCAGCATTATCTTATTGATTGGGTGCTGTTTGAGATTTGAGGGAAAGAGTTGTTCTGTGGCTCAAGGCTTATGTGTTCGTATGTGAAGTCATTCTTGTCACCATGTTCTCCTTGAATATCCATCCAGGGAGAGCGTGGCAGATTGAGCGCTACAGTCTGTTTCACAGTACCTTGAGAAGCGTGGAATAATTCACTCATAGCAGAAATGGTAGCAGTGGGGCAACTCTTGCAGAGGAGGGAATATTACATATGCCAGTGTGGGGTTCCCTGTTGCTACTGTAAACTGGAGGGGCTTTACAGCTTTAGGAAAGGGAGAAGAGATAAAAACAAAGTAAAGGTTGTGAATTTGGGAAAAAAGGTGATGCAAATAAACAACAGGAATTGGGAGGTAAGATGCTATCAGAAGCAAGAAGAAAGGGAATCAAAGGGGGGAAGCTCTTGAGGGACTCAAAGGGATAAGTACACATTATGCTAATATAGTAGAAGGGTAAGAAATAAAGTAACTAAACACAGTCTTATCACTGGCGAAAAAACAGAAAAAAGAAAAATTTTGTATAAACTGAAAATGAGGTCAGATTACAAAGGTTGAACTTAAAGGAGTAGCATGGGTAAGAAAGGACAAAACTGGAAAGGTCAAACCATGGGTAGGAAAGAATGTGAAGGATAATAAGGCAGGATTTTTAAGTATCATATTGGTAACAAGAAAGCTGTCAAGGGATGTGGCTTGATACTCAGTCTGATGTGAAGGGCATTAGTCAGTGATGCTGAGAGGCAGTAAGTGTTCAGTCTTCACTAAGAGGATCAACTAACTGCCATGGAAAAGGGTTAAGAATTAAGGCAACAAAAGAGGAGGACGAGGTTAAAGAGTACTTTGGTAGGGTAGATGTTTAGGCCTGATAAAATTGCCTGTAGAATATTTAGGGAATCGATTGAAATAATTTTAAAACTGCTAGTGAAGTTTTGAGAGCATGAGTGAAGAGAGAGGTTCTGTAAGATTGAAAACCTGAAAATAAAATGTGTTCCACTATGGGCTGGCAGGGGTTGTAGGTGAAGAAGAAGCAGGGTATTGTTATGTTTTGACTTTAGTAAGGCTTTTGATAGTCTGCCGTGGCACTCTGTCAAGACAGCTGGAGAAGCGGGGACAGCATGGAATACATTTGTGGCTGAATGGAAAATAATATTCACAAAGTAGGTCTAAGTGGTTCACTCTCAAACTGGAAATGGGTTGCCCTGAAACTGTATTGTTCAGTATGACTGACATGAATGGAAAAGGGAGAATGTTTATTGGATTAGTGAAAGGGTGGCAAGGATGCTGGGAGGGTGGATTAGATTTTGAGCTAATTTTGGCAGTATGGAAAATGATTAGGGGAAAAACTGGAGTGTGATTCACTAGGGCAACTGCATAGTTCTACTCTTGTTGAGGAAAAAAAGAGCGTGCTTTTACTGGATGGGGAACAAGGCAAGGCAGCAGTCCTGCAGAAAAGGGTGTGTGTGTAGGGGGAAGGTGATGGTTTAAAGGTATCAAAAGGTGAAAGCTTGTAAATAATACTGCGGTGCTCAAAAAAAAAGAAAAGGCAAAGTCTGTACTCAAATGTATACACAGATATATTTCCTGTAAGCCATGAGAAAGTATTCTAGTAATCTTCACAGCTCTAATTAGGTATCCTGGGGAATGCTGTGCCTGATTTGGGGCACTCCTCATGGAGGCTGTGAACCAGCTGGAAAAGTTCCAGGGAGAACAGAGGGAAAGATTGGAGATCTCTCAGGAGACAAGTTCAAACCAGACAGAAGAAGGTGGGCCTTCACATGAAATGGAAATAAATTGTGGAACTCCATGTCCCAGGTGTTGTGGAAGGAAAATGTGATTGCACAAATTCATGAGACAAAGTCCATCAAGGGTTGGTCCAGTATAAAGACACTAATTTTTGCTTTTCAAACCCCAAGCCTCAGATTGCATAAGTTAGGAAGAGTACCCAGGGAAGGGTCACTGTGTACTTGTCCTGGTTTTATGCTGTTCAGATGTCTGTCCTTGACCATTGCTGGAGGCAGGACCTTGGGCTAAACAGACTTTTAGTTTGATCCTGGGATACTCTTCTACATTCTGGGAAGCGTTTGAGGAGAGATGGGAGGAACTGGGGAGAAGTGTTAGGAGAAGTGTGTTATGCACCTGGATATTACCCTTCAGGTACATGAAAGGTAGCTTTAAAGAGAAAGGGGTGGGAGCTAGCAGTAGATCTCCAGATGGGTCTAGGGTGATGTACTTAGTGGTCTCTAGAAGGAGATCCAAGCTGAAGTTTTGAGGATTATAGAAGTACCTGCAGAGGCAGGAAGCAGCTGGGAAATTCATGGGTCTCCAGTCATACACAGGTGACTTCTCTTTTCATAAGACTCAAGACTATCTGCACTGACAGCATTGCTCGTTCCCATGCTCTGCTATCCCTGACTACCTGTTTGTGAAAGCAGAGTTGAGATCCTATGTGCAGAGGCTGAATAGCATGTGGCAAGAGATGATGATGGTTCACCTAGATTCACTGCAGTCCAAATAAGTATGTGCGCAGAAAATATGGCCAGAGTGATAGACCCCTTCTCCTCCACTTCTCCAGCTTCCTGCAGGTGCAGCTGTGAGGTCCAGGTGCCTATTTTGTATGGTAGGGATTTATATTGCCTTTATTTACTGATGAAAGAAGTCTCTGGTAATAGTTTTATATATCTAAATAATTTTGTGATCTCAGAAAAGTTATGTGGCTTTGACTCGGAATGCATTCCAGAAAATGGAAGAAAACCAACATGAAAACAAACCTTCTTTCACTCCCTGTAAGAGGAAACTTAAATAGTTCCTGAATGTTTTATTTGCAGTGAATGAATTTGAGAGGTGACTTGACTTCGGAATTTTGCTCCAGTTGCAGCAATTGATGCGATGAGGGTTGTATTAATACCGCCAAATCGCTGGCATAGCCAGGTTTAGCCACATTGTGTCCTAGTATGATTTCCCTATGTTTTAAGTTGGAATAAAAACTGCAACTTCTTTAAATTGCAGTAATAGTGGCTTTGTGTTTATTTCATGGACATCAGAATGGGTAATAATGGTGGCCAATAGTGCCTTGAAAGCAGGATGTGCAGATGCCTGTGAGTTTGTGTATAGTCACCAAGGGAAAGCTAAGTGAATGAAATTAATTTCCCATTTAATTGTGTAAAACGCTTAAGTCCGAGATTATTCTGAATTGTCTGCTTAGTTTCATAGACTGGATCTGACATCAAGAATGTTTTCTCTATAGTATTCAAAACTTGTCTTGCTAACAGCTGTAAATGTATGATTCATGGAAATATAGTTGTTTGGGTATGGTAGGCAGTGATAATGTCATGCGCATGACAAAAAGTCCGTGGATGGCTCTTAGAGGCTGGTCTCATGAAAAGTTGAAAAGAGCCTCTGGGATGGTAGCTGCTGGATAGCTGTCAGAAGGTCTCTGATTAAAGATATGATTTAGTTTTAGAAATATGAAGCTGTTTTGTTTTCCTACCCAGCATGCAGTTTCTCAGATAAACCACAGATTGTTTTAAGTATTGCATTCTTGCAACTGGTGGCTCTCTGACCACTCAGCTGAAAGTGATAATAATAGTATAATCCATAGAGTTGGTTGTTTTACTTTAGAAGACTGAGTGGAGAATTAAATCTCTGAATTACGACCTAAGTCTAAAAAGAAATTAGAAGGGCCAGTCTTCAGGAAACTTGATGCTTGCTTGTGGAAGGAATTGAGGATGCGGCAGGGCAAGGAAAGGGTCGCTCGTCATCAGCAGTGTCTGGCTGTCTGAGGGAGTGGGAGAAGTCTGTTTTCCTCAGGGGTGGATCTGGCAGTGTTGTTGAGAGAAGAAGGGCTGAACTGGTAAAAGGGACAAGCAGGGAGGTGCCATGACTCCTTTGCCACGTGAATTAGAAAGACACAGGGAATGCCATGGTGAGGGTACAGAGGAGAGGAAGGACAGCACCCCTTCTCTTCATACCTTCTGGTAAATCTGTATCTATTCTGTCCTGGCCATGAGTGGTTTTGGTTGTGCTTTCTATGGTTGGGTTTCCACCACTCTTCTGATCATGGAGTAAAAGCAGATTGGGGAAAAATGTTTGGATTTATCTGGAGAAGTTTTTTTTTTGTCATTAATTGTCCTGGTTGTCAGGAAAATATCCCTATGCTCTGCATTGCATACTGAAGCTAGAACTTGCTAGCAGTGGCAGAGTTTGGTTAAATGTGGCTTTAATTGAAAAAACGTCTGTGCATGTTGCCTTTCCCCTGTCCTCTAGAGCTGCAGTGCCCTGTTGACAGGACCCCAGGTGATAAATTCTGGTCCAGCTCAGGTTATTCCTCCTGTCCCTTTACACCTTTCTCCATAGGCAGCGCTGCTACTCTGCCTCTCTCTCTCCCTTTATAATTTCTGAGTGCTTTTAGCCTCCAAAATTGCAAAAAGGACTAAAAAGGATAAGGGGTGATGGAAACAGGGAGTAGGATAATGAGTGGGTGTGGAGGGAAGTGTACATAGTGCTGGCAGGCAGGAAGGGTTTAGGAAGCTTTGTGGAGCAAGTGTATACCCCTTTACTACAGGTCTGTTGGCTTCATTTGGCTTTGGATGTCAGCCTGTATACAGGTGTCCACTAGCAATCCCTATTGCATGCGTTTGAGTGCTGTATTGCCCCTCCTTCTATTGCCTGGCCCAAATTTAGCCATAACTTAACAGCAGTGGCTCACACTATATATTTTGGGCTACTTGCATAACTAACCAGTGCTAATTTGGGTGTTAATTTTAGGATAATAGATGAGGAGTATAACATATTTAAAGAAAACTGTGAACTTGACAGATTTGCAGGCCTTCTTTTATGAAGAAATACTATTTTTTTACTCCCTGGACAGTTTAGGCCTTGGTATTTATGCTTCCTTCCTTTTTTTTTTTTTTTTTTTAAACACAAAATTAATATATATTTGGGATAGGAAGAAAAATCTGGAAGGACATTGAAGACCATTATCTTTTATTTCTCTGATGTGAGTTTTTGAAATAGCCTCCGCAGTCAAAAAAATTCCATTTACCACTGCAAAGAAAATGCTTTTCTGTAAACATTTCCTAAGCATGGATATGTGACCACAGCTGCCAGAAGAAAGACGTGGCATCATTTCAGTAAATCAGTCTGAAGTGATTCTAGTTATAGTTTTCTGTTCTCACACAGGACTTAAGAAGGAATGAGGACGTAGGTAGAAAAGGTTAAATGAGAAGATCTGTAGCAATACAGCTAGAATACAGAGTCAAGACCTGAGTTTGTGTAAAGTTAGAGACTGGAGTGCTGCTGTACTGATTTATATTCTCACAAGCTGTATTTCACTGTGCCAAGCCATATAGTCATTTTTCTGGGACCTCTGTCCTTTTTGGGGAGTGGAAGCTGAAACAATTACATCTAGTCCTAGTGCTGGTGGTGTCAGCTCAAGAAAAGGTAGCGTTTTTGGGTTTGGGTCAGGCCCATGCAGTGGGAAGAATGTAAGATGCCATCATTTGTACAGCTCTCCATAAGTCTGGAAAAACATGCATGTATTTGGCTCTGTAGAATTTTTTCCTATTTGCTTTGCTGATAATAAGACTATTAGACCTCCAAAAGATGGCATGCTGGCAAGATACATTAAAAAGGTGACTTAATTGCCCACTGCCATCTATACTGGTGACATATCACTACTACACTGCCTTCGGTTCCTCTTCTGCTGGACAGTCCTAAATGCCAAGGACTCCGAGGAAAAGGAGGCAGGACAATGTGGTGTTTGTTTCCACAGTATTTCCATGTATTTCCTCAATGCAGTATTTATTGAATGAATACAGTACAAGCTTCGGGAATTCTGTGAGAGAAATGATTTTGTGAGTGACAAGGAAGGATATTTTTTCTTGAAGGATCATGTGACTTCTGTGTGGATTTTTTATTTGGTTGTTTGCTTTTTAACTTTCCTCAAGATTAGTCTGAAATGGTCCACTGAATTTTTCCTGTCTCCCCCTGCAGCTAGGGCATGGCTCCCAGCTGGGAGTTTTCTTTAACTAATCCCTTGCAGTAGCAGGGACACGTGCTCTCGCCTGGTCTTTCCCCTTCGTGGCCCATTGCAGTCATGCCGGTTAGTCCGCTGCTGCAGAGAGCAGATGTGATGAGTCAGGAGGAAGCGTTTAGTGGTCTGTGACACATGGTGCAGGTGGCGTAGCTGTTCTGAGCATCTTTCTAAATCTACTTTACTGCCTGGAGTTAGTTACCTGTAATTGTTGGGAGCTGTATTTAATAACTGAAGGGATCCCTTGCAGGGATGTACCGAAAGAGGGTGACAACTGCTGCCATTTTCGGGGACAGTGGACTCGACTGATGACATGTGTAAATCACGTGGAAGCATTACGCACTGCATGTGGGTAAAAGTGTCCAGCTGCATGATAGCAGAGCTTCCCGCAGAGCAGTGCCACGTGCTAGCTCTTGGACCATGGTTAAGTCTTTCTAAACTTGAGATTGCTGTACAATTAAATATAACTTTAATTCATCAAGTGGACAGAAAAATGTGGTGAATCTCAGCAATTCAGCTTTGGCATAAAGGAAATATTTTGCCTACAGCTCTTGCTTGAGCATATCCAAAGCCATCCCAGGGTGTAGCTGAGCAGAGCTCCAGGGGATTTATTGCAGCTTGGTAGTCTCTGAGAACATGGGAAAATCTTGCATGGCAGGGAAATTCACTGCAGCGCCAAAGAGTTTCGGATCTGCCCAGGCTGCTCAGCTCCTAACAAAATAATTACGTAGTGACATGAATTGGAAGATTACCTCATGCCCCAGAGCCTCTTTTATGATTTTCACTGGCTGGGAATGAGACAGTGCTCTGGGCTTTATCAAGGCAGCCAGGGAGGCTGTAGCTCCCTAACACCACTTCAGAAGGTAAATGCTTTCTGAGTTGCACAAAGGAGAAGTGACTGTGATTTAAATCTCCCTCCTCCCCAACTGCTTCCCCCTCTGCATCATGGCTGTATCTGGCTCAGACCTGATGTTAGGTCTTCCAGTCCTGGGAACATGAAAGAAACCTAGTATTTCTGCCTTAAGATTTCTGTCTTTTGCATGCTAGTTTTTCTAGCATGGCCATCTTGTCTAGACCATGCTTTTGCTTTTGCCAAGAAAGGTTGCACCAGATGATCCCTGAGGCCCCTTCCAACCTGGTATTCTGTGGTTCTGTGATTCTCAAAATAGGTGGAGGCAAGCAGGCACCGCCTTGATGAGAAAGCTGCAAAGTACCTGCCTTGTTATGTGAAAGGTTGCCTTGAGAGCTGTTAGAGGCTGCGCAGGGCAATGTGTAGCAGTCCCCTTCAGCACTCTGCCCTTGTGGTGCTGTGTACTAGTGTGTTTGCACTGACGTGGGTAAAGATGGAAATAGAAGCCCTGTGGTGTGGGCTATGGTATGAATATCAGATTTGTGCTTGGTGTCTCCCAGCATGCTGAAGTCACTGCTATAGCCGTTGCTATAATTAACTGTGTTGGATAGATCAAAGCTAGTGTAGCAATACTTACCATGTGCATATCCACTCAGACATGTGTGGTAAATAAAACTAAGTTTCTGTTCCTTGTTAATAACTGATTATCAGCAGTGACAAAAGTTTATTTTTTCTGGTGACATAGTGTGTCACGTCCCGCTCTCACATAGTGTCATGGGTTGTGGTTGTATAAAACCCAGCTTTAGCACAGCCTTATTTCACAGAGGGATGGGAACTAGAGAAGGGTTAGGCTTTTAGTATAAAGTTTCAGTAGATAGCTTTATACCATCTTGGTTGTGCTAGTTATCCTACATCCAGCCTCCTTTACCAGTGAAGTATCATAATCCCTTAAAAAAAGATTCTTCCTAGTTAACAGTAACTCTGTCTCTCCTGAGTTAGGAAGACATGTTTCCTTTAGCTAAAATGATGTCTATTTTAGTGCGATTGTTTGGGCATGGAGTTGTTTGGGTAGATGTTGGAAATAAATACATCAGTGAGTGGAGAGGGGTTTATATTGCCTATGAATTGGGTACTCTGAAGGACTGTGTAATTCCTCTCCTGTAGCTGGCGGTTGTCCTGTGTAGCCCTGTGTGCCAAGCAAGCTTGGCTGAGCGTGGGGCTCCCTGCCACCGTGCAGTGGGGCAGGGTGCCCTCTCTGCTGGCTACTGAGAGAAGAAGTGTGTATTTTGCCTGAGACTCTTGTCTGATAAACCTCAAAGGCCAGTGGGGTTGCTGAGAATCAACAACTGCATGCATGGGCTGCTTTTTGAGTGGAGAGAGGGATGATTGGAAAAAAATTGTGGCTTTAATGGTAGCGTAAACATGTTGTGGAAAGAAGTGCATTGCTTAGGGCCCGATGCCACCCATCCCCATTAAGCTTTTGAATACCAGAATGAAGTACTGGAGTGTACTACCCACAAACTTCATTTGTGGGATGTGAGTCATTTGGTTTAACCGAGGCTATAATTTGAATAGATGGTACATGCTGGACAGGATTTTTCCTTTAGAGCTCTGGCAGCAGCCAGGACAACCTGTGTTCAGTCCATCAAGACTTCCTTTTGTTTGCCACTGTCAAAAGAAAGAATTCCTTGACTTTAAAAATTAACATTTATTGGAGTTCAAAGGCCAAGTGATTGCTTCATCTTGGAATGCTTTTATGTCCAGGATCAAGAAGGACATAAATAAATTCTTTTTTTTTTTTTGCTTACTCCATGAAACAAATGAGTAAAAGATAGGTATAAACCCATTGCTTTTTAGAACATATAAAAAGGTCTAACTGAATGGAATCAGCAAAAGAAAGTATGAGTCAATATGAGTCAGCAGTGTGCCCAGGCAGCCAAGAGGGCAAACCACATCCTGGGGTGCATCAAACACAGCATAACCAGCCAGTCAAGAGAAGTAATTATCCCAGTGCATTCAGTGTTGGTGCAGCCTCACCTTGAGTGCTGTGTGCAGTTCTGGGCCCCACAATGCATCTAGAGGAGGGCAACAAAGCTGGTGACAGGGCTGGAAGGAATGTCCTATGAGGAGCAGCTAAGGTCTTTGGACTTGCCTAGTTTGGAGAAAAAGACTGCAAAAAGTAGCCACCTACTAAACTGCAGAGGAGATTAGTACAAACTGTCTTGGATTTCTCTTATGTGAAGGAGTTGCAGAATCAACCTCTTTGCAGAAGCAGAGGGATGCTTTGGTCTTAGTGCAGTGGTACCCGAGAGGGGAGTCATTCTCAAGGACAGCAGTGTCAAACCATACCCTTCTTGTTCAAGTAGCTCCCAACTGGGACACTGTTGGCACCCCTCAGACCATTATTTAAGTGGAGCACTGCATTTCAGTTTTTCTGGACTGTTCTGTTCTGGCTGGTTCTTTTTGCAGATTTGGGATGGTAGTGATTGTTAGGGAGTTGCTGAATCTGGTAGCCTGATGGTGGGGAGATTGTGTCTCTGAGGTACTGGGTTTCCCCGCTGCTGGTGTGCTTCTGGGCTTGTGGTCATGGATGTGTGATGGTCTGAGTGCTCCCCTGGAATAGGGCTGTGTCTTATTGGGGTTCCCTTACCTGTCGTCCTTCTTTCGTGCTCCTTCGTGTGTCTGTGGAGATGAGCTGCTTATCCCATAGCCTAATGGTGACTGACAGTGGCCTTGACAGGACTTGGGAGGAATAAATGCAGGGAGTGAGATGTTGAATGAAGTATAAACATGGTATATCCATACTGACTAATGCAGCAGTTGTTTCAGGCTGTACATTTTTTAGTTTCATGTCCAGACAACGTTTGACGGCAGTCAGCTGACCCATAAGTTTGTGCATGCTGGCCAGCTGGTGGGAGCCATTGCATGTGTGTTGGCTGGATGGTCCATGTGCCCTGAGCTCCAGAGTTGCCGCATCAAGGGAATTTGGTTGTCCGATGGGTATTACAGGCAGTGGGGGAGGAGCACTGGTCTTCTAATTAACCTTGATAATGTTGATGTTTTGGTAAGTTTTTATAAGGTTTCTGACAGTGTGGTATTTCTTCTTTTTTATTCAGATTCCTTTGGGACTCTTGTTCTTCCAGTAGTAAGTATTTCTTTTCTGCTTCCTTAGAAAATGTTGACTCTAACTTTTCATCAGTTAGTGTTGATGAGATGATGTATTTTGTATGTGATCCTAGCTATTTTCACATTCTCAGATGAGTGTATTTACTGACCAATAAGCCAAGGAGTTTTCAGATCAAGTGTTCTGCAGCTTGTTACAAGTAATTACATGATTTGGGAGCTAATTTTCATCACCAGCACAAGCTATCATAAAACTTGAACACAGAACTTTCCTTTGTGGTTTCTTTGACTGGCTGATACCCACATCTCTATTTCAAACACAGCGTGAGGGCTAATTGCAGCTGAAAGAATTGTGCAAAGCAATACTTGAGAAATCTTAACATAAAAATGTATTTATACGTAGTCTTCTTAAGGATTTGGAGATGCATGTTAGGTGAAAGTACATAATAGCTAACTAGTCAACAAAAATGTATAATATCGAATTGTGTGTCAAGTATGAATCCTGAATTTATAATCCTGGATGCTCATCTTGAAAACCCAATCTAAAGAACTATGTATTTTTTTCAGGAAAACAGTTTTACCAAAGTCTTTATTTTTTTAAACATTTGTAAGTGTGAGTATCTCTAAATCCAGTGGGTTTAAACTGTGATCTCAAATAAACTGTATATCTGATGAAATAATCTGGAAATGTTTGGTTGATAGATAGATAATCAACAACAATGAGCAGCACAGCATTATGAAGACTATTAGGTTGAAACGCATCTGTACAAACTGCAAATTAGCAAACAGAAAATTCAGTTTAAAAACCCCAGAAGATTAAATTAACAAGATCCTTAGTATAATCTGGACAGGTTTTAAAGTGTTCAAGCACCTAAAACTAGGCGAGCTGAATTCTTCCCTTTGTCGCCACTATCTGAAGTGATGAAAATTGACTCATTTTTTAATAGTAAGATGTTTTTTTCATTCGTGTAGCCACGGTAGGCTTATGTTTTGCCTAAAGTGTAGTTGGCTGGTAGCAGAAGGTGGGTAATGAGTTTCTGGTTTCAGCCGTCATCTTTTCCAGAGGAAACAGTAGCTTCCTTGTCTGAGGTGCTCGTGACGGTGGCTGGTGTGGTCAGGAGAAATACGTGAGGTGGCCTTTTTCTCTCTTACATTAGGAGTGCCAAAATGGGGATAGTAATACCATTCACTTGGAGGATGTGTTGACTAAGATAAAATATTTTCACAGCAAGTTCCTACTACCTACTGTTAAAAGCTGCCTTGCTCATATTTGAGTCGACAAAGTACCTTTTAGAGAAGGAATTGGTGGGGCTGAGGTAAATAGTTACCGTTATTGTAGCAGTGACCTTCTGGAAGTGTTGTAGTAGCATGGTCTCTGTTAGCATAGGTGTGTGAACCAGAAGGTGGGTTACTTTGCACCTCAGCTGTCCTAATGGACACTGCCGTGGCAATGCAAACTTCATTGCCTCTGGCTTTTACATCAAGAAAGGTACAACACACAGTTTTGTCACTATGTTGCAGGAAGGAGAGTTCTTTTGAAATATAAAAAGTATAAAAGTCAAGGGAGCAACCCATGCTATCTGTCATTATTCATGATAGGAAAAAGCTACAGGAAAATATATGACGTCTCTAAATGGCATTTACAGTCTTTTAAAGAAGAAATCAAAGACAATCCTTGCAAGTATATTAAAATAGTGCTGTAAGAGCACAGTTAACTGCTATGATGAGATAAAACAAGCTCATTTTCGCCCCATTTTGATTTTGAATGTTTGTAATATTTCCTGGGCTTCTTGTAGGATATCTAGTCTGCTTTTCAGGGAATACACCTTCTTTAATAGATGGTAATATTCATAACTGAATTAAATTTGAGGTAATATTTGACAGATACAGTAGCTAAGGCTGTTCCTCCTATTTAATATATTCCAGAATACTGGGCGTGGAGGTTGGAGAGTGTTGAAATATATGAATCATATGTTCTTGGCAATGTGTATACAAAAACCTGCAGTTGAAGAAAATGCAGAATGTATTTCAGTGTGGAGCTTTGCACCTAAAATTTAGTTATATAAGTCCAGATTTTACGTGGGGATTCTCTTCCTCCTGTGTCATCATATGCCTGCTCATGAGTGTGAAAGAGAGCCTGTTTATTTTTCCCCTTCCTGATTTTTTTTTTTCCCCTGGCTTGTTTTTAAAAACAGAAACTCAACAGAGAGGGATGAAATTGTAGTTGATTCCTCTTTATAGGTAAACACACAGAGAAGGAAATGTATTCGACACAGACATGTGCACCTACCTCATTTGTTACCCTGTGACATTTTTCCTTTTTTTGGAATTTCCGTTACCTCGCTGTGTGCTCTTAAAATGAGTTTTGACAGTATGACAGCCTTTCATTATGGAGCTTGGTAGGATACTTTTGAAGTGCTGTGCCTGGTGAGTTAACAGCTGTAATTTTCATTACCAGTGCAAGAAGAGTGCTTCATTTCCATGTGTTATGCTGAAAAGTGCAAGCCTGTCTGTTTTAGTTGTCTTGAATTCAGAGGTTTTACTCCAGATTTACTGTTGTTAACTGCAAACAGAAGCATGTGACTTTTAAGCTTTTTAGCAGGGCTGCTTGTTGGAACGAGCTGTGTGTTGCATTAAAACCCTATTCGTTCTTCAAAAAGACCCTCCTAAGCAGATGGAGGTACAGAAGCCAGCATCTGGGCTGGGATGTCCCTGGGGTCATTAGTTGTCTATGTAGGCTCTGCTTGAGGTGAAATTCCCATGTGTTGCAGCAGCTCTGCTTTGAGCCTTTCGACCCCTGTGGCTGGGATTTTTCCTACCTAAGTTTAGGGAATAAACTGATGCATCTGTATTATGACTCTAGATTTCCTCTGTCCACTGGAGAGACAGAGAGACCAACCTGTGCATGGTTATTCTGATCTTATGCGGTCTAGATTTCTTTGCCAGTGATACCTGCTTGTGTTTACTGCCAGCACTGAAGGAGCCTTCAATGTTTATTCTAAATAAGTTAACCATATAAAATGTCTCTTCCTTTATTCCTTAATATTTCGGGAAGAATCATTATTTTACTTTCTAGATGAGTCGCATTATGTGCTGTAATTATGAATCATTAAACTGAAATGAGACAAAATCAGTGAGGTTTCTATTGAAAAACATTAACTCACCCTCATGAAATCTTCATTCTGAATTTGATTTGTCTACCCCATAGGACATGAAGCTAAAGCTTTTAAAATAAGTGCAAGGTTTTTTTTACTGTTCTGCTCATCTTGCCTGCATATAGCTTCTTTAGCGCTTTTGTTTTTGGGAAATTCATTACTGAAAAGCGATGAGGTCAGAAAAAAATTAGCCCCCAAAATCAAACACAAGAAATTTCTAAATAACTATGAAAAGAGAGGGCACAATGTGTTTGTGTCTGTAAGTCTATGAATGGTATATGAATACATAGATACTTACATTGTTGAAAACCTGATTACTACTGAAAATTAGATGCAGGTATGTTGAAAAGATGCTTCTGCCAACACACTTTCAGGTAATTGTTGAAATGACCCTTAAAGCTCTGAAATCATCTTTCTCTTTTTGAGAATTTACATAAGCTGACAAGTTCAGGAATATGTCAGATCTTTGTGTCAAATGTTTTTGGAATAATAAAATCTTTAAGAATATTTTGGATATTATTTGGATATCACTATTTTCTTTTTAGCTGCCTTTGAACAGTGCTTCTGGGAATTATGAATTACTGGTGGAAGGCCATGCTGATGGCCGGCGCGTCTTCTCTAACCGTACCAGCTTGATGTACATGTCAAAGAGCATCTCTGTATTCATCCAGACTGATAAATCTATGTATAAACCGGGACAAGACGTGATGTTTCGGATTGTCACCGTCTATCCTGATCTCAAACCTTACAAAGCGTCTCTGAATATATATATCCGAGTAAGTATCCACAGGAACCTAGTTATACATTGAAATTTGTCATACATTCCAAATTTATGTGACAAGTAAAGGTCATATGTATTGCTACTTAAATATTGATATATTGCTAACAAGATCACTTTCATTTAACATGCAGCCTGACTTTTCTCCTAGGACCCTCGGAAGAAATTGATTCAGCAGTGGTTGATGGAGGAGGGTGATTTGGGCGTAGTTTCCAAAAAATTTCAGTTATCAATGAACCCTCCACTAGGAGACTGGTCCATAGAGGTGGAAGTGAACGTGAGTATTAACATTGCCAAATCACAGGGAGATTTTATTTCTTCTGATAGATGTGAATAAAGTTGTGTTTACTTTGGTGAAGCAAAACTAGAAATAAGCATGGATGATGAGATGAAGAAATCCTTCCCTCCTGGCAAACCCAAGATATTATACAAACCTCACAAGATTTTCAGTAGTTTATGGTTTTGTAAGGAAAGATATAAAAAAAAATTTTTTTTCTAAGGTCTGTGTTTTGATTCTAAAATAACGATGTTATTTAAAAAGTGAGGGTTTTAGTATAAAAGAAAGATCTTATAGAGTACTGATTTTTTTTTTTTTTGAAGTGAAATGCCCTTATGTTTATTTTATGAGTATACAGAAATTTGTTGTGCCCTGCTGTGCAGCCAGTCATTGTCTCAAGGGGTGTGGAATCAAAGACTATTTACAAATCTCGTCCTAGTTTTCGGGGTGTTTCAGCTATTCACAGTGACAGAGGAGTTACTGAGGAAAAAATAACTATGCAAAACAGGTTGAATAGCCAAGCAGAACTGTTGCATAACAAAACTGGTATGATCTAGTTTGCGTGTTGCTATTGATAATAGTTCTATCTGTCCAGTCCTTTAAGCTGTACGCTACTCATACACCGTAAAATATGTTGCAAAAATAGCTGGAGGTTTAGCTGTTCAAAACTCTGTGTGTCAGATTTATTCAGCCTGCTTTAAATGCCTGTAATTTGGGAATTGCATTTCCGACTTGGCTTGCAGTGACTGTTCAGAGACATTTAGCAAGTACAAACAGGACTGCTTAATGTTCCCTAATGAGGGAGATGATGGGGTAGAAAGCAGAAAAACTCATGTGATCCTGTATTACTTGGGAGTGATATTTACCAGGACCAGTTATATGCTTGATAGATTTCTATAGGCTGAGGTAGGTGAGGGTGATGCTCTAGTGAGTGTCAGGACTGGATTTTTTGAACACATTCTCATGTGGGTGTGGACTTGTAACTATTGTCTTTGATGGGAAAAATGTTTTAAGTTGTTCCTTGTCTCTGTGCTCGGCCACACCTTCCCATCCCTGCACTGCTGTTCAATAGCTTCTCAGTCACGCTGAGGCAGCTGTAGTAAAGGCTGAGATCTAAAGCACGCCGGGTAAGTGACCCAGATTGAAAAACATCTCTGTGTTTTTCTTTGCCTAACCCAGACCAGTTCACTGATTGGTTGACAGCACAGCCCCACTCACAGCTGCATAGGTGCTTTTCAGGAAGTGGGGGAAGTGAGGCTCAGACATGGGAACAAAGGCTGATGACAGTGGTGGGCTCCTTCAACAGCTCACTTGCCAGGTGAAAAAGTGTTTGCGAAATTTTGCTTGGGCTTTCTGCAAAGACTTGAGTAATTCTGAAGTCAGGAGGACACTGCTGAATGAACTGCAGCAGCTGTTTTTAGGATCTGAATATGAGTGCCACTCCCTTCTGAAACAAAACTAACAAGAAAAGGAAAAAAATAATTGTAAAATTGAAAGAAAAACGCCTTATAGATTCATCTGGGCTAATGAAACAGCTGTGAGAAAACAGACAAGTGATGTGAAATCGTAGTAGACTGTAGTTGATGGTATTCTAAATTTTAGCCATTCAGTACTACTACAGAAGATTAATGAGCCTGGAAAACATATGACAGGGTGGGAATGTCTCTCAACTAATGAGTAACAAGGAGAAAGTAAACAGGGAACATTTTGTTCACTGCCTCTTCTAATACATAGCTAGAAGTCAGAGGTAAAGAGCAATTTCAAAATAATTAGAATAACTGAATTGTAGAGAAAAGCGCTGGTGGGTATTGTGAATACTGAAAACTTAGGTGGGATCGAAAAATGTCTGGACAAATTCACAGAAGTATACTCCATTAAAAATTGTTACCTAGAAAGCCCTGAGGCTTGAACTTGAGACAGTGTCACTGCTGACTACCCTGGCTGATACCGTTTTCTAGGTGTTGAACCTTTTTTGCTGCCAAAGACTGGACACTGGTCTTCATGTTAGATCTACCAGGGTACAACCTTTCCTACGTTGTCTTTATCATATTTACATCGCATTTTTCCTACTATTAATTTTGTAAAACTTAGGGTTTTAGCATAGAGTGTTTTGGGTTCTTAATAGAGCTCTAAATGCTTCAGTGGCATGAAGAATATCCAGGGGCAGGGATAATGCTCATCACTCTAGGATATCTTTCTCTGTTCACTGTTACAGGAGACAAATCAAGGTAGAAAGTACTGCAATATGCTTTTGGTACATTTAACAAAGTGCCCTTTTGGGAAGAGATAAATCTGGGCAGAACAGAAGTGGGATTATTTTTTTCATTGAAAGAGGAAACAGTATTTAAGAAACACTGCATTTAATAAGTGGAAAAAAGAGGAACTAGGAGATAGATATCAATATAAATGAAGTCTGAACTCTTGCATATTTGTAGGAAATGTAAAGATCCCAAGTAAAACTTGTTGGTTAATAAAAGTATGAAAGAATTTTTAAGGTTTTGTAGAAACTTAAGACCAGTGGTGGCAGAGCCCAGTAACATGAAGAAACAGTAATTATGTGGCAGAGATGGAAACATTTAATAGGGATGATGGCTCTGGGTGGTTAAGTGAATCTCAGCGTGGGGAGATTTCAAAAGGCCATCAGAAGATGAATGTCCTTAACAGAAAATAGTAAGTGAGGTAACAAGGGAGACTATAGACATGTCATCTGGCATGAGAAAAACAATGACAAAGGTGATCTGGGATTCCACTGATAATTAAATTCTTTAAGACTGTTATGGATTTGGTTAATAAGATAGATTTACTGATGCAACAGATTTTTATAAAGGCTTTTCATTGTAGAAAATCCTAATGAGAAACAGAAATGTACGTAAAGTCTGTCAAAGAAGGGTGGATTGATTTTTGTGCAATCAACACTCACCCAGGGTGTTTCTAATATGAACTGATGACAGAGTTTGTGGATGAAGCTGGGGAAGAAAGCTCCACAGTGGAAGACTGCAGAAGTCCCATCTGTTACTGTATATCAAAGGATCAGATGAACCAATGAATTTATTGATTACAGTCTGTGAGCACTGTTACAGGTTTTAAAAGGTTTTTCAATCTAGTGGAGAAAGGCATAGTATGAACCAGCTAATAGAAATTGAAGCCAGACAAATTCTCTTTGGCATATATGTGTCTTTCATCAGTGAGGCTCTTAATCACTGGAACAAACAAAAAAATGGGAGTGAGGATTTCTCTATTACT
This sequence comes from Strix uralensis, assembly GCF_047716275.1. NCBI lineage: Eukaryota > Metazoa > Chordata > Aves > Strigiformes > Strigidae > Strix > Strix uralensis. Next base: position 35,103,426 of record NC_133974.1, read on the forward strand.
TCATGTTTTAGCATCAGGAATGTTGCCTTTTTGGAAGATGCCTTATAATAACACAGATTGCTGCAGCAGCTGAATACTAGGGTAATCAAACCTGGGATAAAAGGAGGTCAGACTAAATGGTTCCTTCTGACATTAAACTAATTGAATTGAAAACTAAAATAGAGGAGAAAAAGAACAGTATATTACATATAAAAAATTTGCAGGCTTTGGGGTCCAGAAAAAACTGGCTATTCTTACAGTGCTTATCCTCTGGGAATAAAATAGCAACCCCAAGCCCCACACATAGAAACTTATGTTGTTTACTTTCAGACTCCTTTTCCTCTATTGCTCACACCTGCTCTACTTTAATTTTCAAATTCTTTGTTGAATATAATGACAAAGCAGTATGCATTTTGTCACAGCATCTGACTTGGATAAGTCGTATCATATGCAGAGTATATTAAATAAGTATTGCAATATTCACACTATTACACTATGTCTGTCTGGTGGTTTGTCTCACAGACTGTTATTTTTCTGATAGCATGTCGTACCATTGGATTAATGAAACCTGCAAGAAACTTTGCAGAATAAAGGAAAAGAACTTTTCTGATCGGAAACTTTTTTGATTCTCTTTGTTGCAAGTGAGCTTATGCCCTGAAATACAAGGTCATATGGGATGGGATTCAGTTTGAAGATTAAGATGTGTGGATGTCTCTATGTAGGTGATATGGTGAAGATTTAGTTGGTGTTCAATGAAAGCTAGTGAGTGACCCAGATCAATCTGAGTGGATATTCCTAGCTGTTGCATGGATATTCCTCACTGTTCTGCAGCTGTTCTGCTGTCCAAGAAAGGTACAGTTTTTTTCTGTGTCATGTATAAAGTTGCATGGATTCACTAATCCCTTCCTGAAATCCCTTCCTGATAACAGAGGTCACTGAGAACTTGGATTTACTGCTAAGGAATACTTATATGTCTGGCATTTTTAATAGATGTGCCTACCTATCCTTGACTATTACTGGTAGCCCTGGGTCCGCATGGCATCCAGTGCAGCTTATGGATCTGCTTAGGGCTTTAGGAACATCTTCAGATGTCAAACCCAGGCTGATCTCTGCATGACTTAGCTATCCTGATGCCATGACCTGAGCTTTCTAGCTAAATAGCTGTCCAGCCTTTCTATCTCAGGTTTCCCCTCTTGTCTTTAAATCGTGTTGTTAAGTCAATAAATAACATTTCCCTTCTCGTGGTTACAGATCAGTTCCCAAGTGTACTGAGTTGGGATTCCTGGAAGTACTGCCTCTGAATCCTGTTTTAAATCAGGTTCTGGCTGCTTGCTGCTGTTAAACATCCTGTAGTACTTTTTAATAAGAGTTCAGGTGTTAGTACAGCTGTTCCAAGAAAACTCAAGACAGAGTAATTACAGTCTGGTTCCCAAGTCTCCACCTTGTGTTTTAGTTGGATATCTTATATTTCCTGTTGTGGAGCCTGTTGGTGAAAGGCTTTTAGTTGCTGAGTTTTTGTAGTAGGCACCTCCGGCTAGAAGTCGTTCCGAGTTATAAGGCATTTTGTCATCTCATTTATGGAAGTTGTTATTTGGAAATTTATGATCACATATTGAAGAGTAGTAATGTTTCAGGTGCAACAAGGGCTTCCTAAATTATTTTTAAAGAGTATTATATTTTTTTAAAACCTTCAGCTATAAAGAACTTTCAAAATCAACTGGGGTTGATTATATACTTTACACTTTGAATTTTTTAACTTTTGAGGTTTTATGTATGTTACAATGTATCTGCAGTGAATTCTGTGATGTTATACTGCTAGGTCAGCTACAGATTTCACATTTGATCTATTTAGTTTGAGATTATATATATCATTACTTAAAAATCAGACTGTATGTAAAACCTTTGGAATTGGCTGTGTATTCAGTAGTTTGCAGATGAGCACTGATACTTCATCAGGATCTGATCGTGTGAATACTGGTGACATTGGTGGGACTCTGCTTAGTTTCTGGAGATCATGCTGCTGGATTTGAACGGAAGTTTGGGAATTCATACAGAATTTTATTTTGGGGTTTATTTCCTGCCTGTGAAAATAAAGCACGAAAGTGATCGTGAAATGCTTCTGTTAATTCTGTCTAGATAAAAATCTGTTTTATTTAGCTGCAAAGCAGAAGTGGTGAAGCGTTTCTGACACGGGCTGTGAGATGGCGGTGCAGCCACGGGAATACAGCCGGTGCCAGCACTGAGCTTTTTCAGGGCCAAGCCCTGAGGCCACACCCTGAGTCTTTCCTGATGCTATAACTTGTGACGCACGAATATGTCAGAAACAAGTAAGAAAATGGACGTAGACCAGATTTGTTTCAGGGACTTTTGATTGCCAAAGAAGAAGGAAAAAAACTGTGGGGAACAATTCCTGTGATCTCACTTGTTGGATTAGACCCAAATGACTTCAGCAGGTCTGGTTCATCACAGCAGAGCAAAATCTAAACTGTAGTTGTTAATGATTCTTAGATGTCAGGATCCGCAGCATCTAAGGCTCAACTGCAGAAAGGCTCCATCATCCGTACAATCTCAGAATACTTGTATGCGTCTCTCTTTGGCACTGTTTCCTTAAAACTCTGGGCAATGTGCACAGAATGTAATAGATGTTTTGCAGTCTAAGAAATGCTGATGCAGACCAAAATGCTAATAGTCTGGAAGGGTGAGTGTGTTTAAAAAGCAGGAGAAGGCATGGAGGACAAAAACTGCTAAAATAAAGCAGCTCTGGAAACAAGTGGAGTAGGCATGGTATCGTTTTCCTATTTAAAAAAAATAAATAATCTCTCTTGGGTTGTATATATAACTAACTGCTTGTCTCAGAAGCCACCACTCCTGAAAACTGGTTTAACAACTTCCACTCCAAAATATTTGAACAATATTTGCCAGAGAGACAGCCCTGCCCTGAGGAACTAAAAAGATATACAGAGTGGTTGAAGTGCTGTCACTTGTCCTATTCCAAACCATTTTGACTGAAAAGTGTGTGTTAGTGGGAAATGTGGCTTGGTGTTCAAATCATCAAGATGACCTAGTAGGGTCTTTTCCTTTCCCTGCACTGTGAAGCACGGCTTGCCTTCTGTCATAAAGGTTGTAATTTTAGAGAAGGTGCAGCCAAGAGTGCTAGTCTCACTTTAATCTCTGTTTTCTACTGCTTATAGTTCCCTCAGTTTTAATTTTTTTTTCTTTTTGACTTCTAAGGTAATGTGAAACAAAATCTCATTTTCAAGGGAGATGCTTTTGTGTCCTGCTGTCTGGGGTAATGTTCTGTTCGTGGTTTGCTTATCAGCAAGGGTGACATGTGGAAGTAAAAGATGTACAGAGAACCAGACATGAGATAAATTCACTGCAGGTCATTTTCCTAAGATACCCATTCCTAAGATTACCTGATAGTAATCTGATTGTGGCCTGCATGTCAGTGCTGTACATTTTTGTGTTGTAAGGATTATGATCTACACAAATGTTGTGAAAATAGCAGATTCTGCATATAACTTTTCAAACCTAGGAATAAAAATACAGCAATTATTTTGGCAATCAGTGACTTAATCATGAAATTGGTAGCAGTCTGATTTTTACTTTGATAGAAGTCATTTGCTAGGAAACATGTAAATATAGAAGTATAAGAGGCTTGGTCTGAGATGCCTAATTTGCAAAGTTGTTGCTCAGCTAAGAGAGATCAGTTATAATTGTTTCCAGTTTAGATCCTGGTCCTAGGGTTTTTCCCACAGGAGTTCTCAGTTTATCCTCTCTTACCACAGACATGCATTTCCATCTGACACATCTTGATGCTACCTGATAATTGATTATCCATGTTCAGACTCCTTTATTTAAAACTGTGTTCACTGAGATATTCCAGCACATATGATAACTTCTAGTGGTGTCACTGTTCTCAGGAATAATCAAAGTAATCAGACTTCTGAGCTCCACATCAACATAACCTCATCATGTAATAGAGCAACAGCTGGTGATATTAACCTTTCAAAATAGCCACCTCCTAGTGACAGATCTTGTCTGTCTTGAACTTCCCCCTATTTCCCGGAAGACTCTTAACTGAAGAGGTAAAATAAGCTTTCAAAAGGAGCCTCTCCCTTCCTGTCATTTGGGAAGTGGAGACTCGTTCAGTTTCTCAGCCCATTCTTCCAGCCCAGCTGAGCTCAGATTTTCCTCTTGGAAAATCATTGCTCCAGTGTAATCCCTGTGTCAAACAGATCAGCTGAGATTCAGAGCTCTAGTTCTAGGCACTGCTGGTAAATCACCTCATGCCATTTCCCTGCTAATGGCAGCTTTTGGTATGGTGCTGTAAGAAAATAATTGAATGAGGGTTATATGTCTTCAGACAAATGATGTATATGCTTGGTCAGAATTATAGAATCATGGAATCATTTAGGTTGGAAAAGACCTTTAAGATCAAATCCAACCGTAAACCTAACACTGCCAAGTCCACCACTAAACCATGTCCCTAAGCACCACACCTACACATCTTTTATATACGTACAGGGATGGTGACTTGACCACTTCCCTGGGCAGCCTGTTCCAATGCTTGATAACTCTTTTGGTGAAGAAATTTTTCCTAATATCCATCTTAAACCTCCCCTGGTGCAACTTGAATTACTCACACTTTAGCAAGGAAGAACAATCAAGTAAGACAACAAAAAGCAAAATTTATGTGACTGACTAACCATGACTTTTTGGTCAACTGTCATTGTACTGAAGAACAAAAATAGCTGCTGAATTTTCAATGTTCAGAGCATGAAAAAAGCCTTTAAAATTAATTTTTTAATGATGTGCCATATTTGGCCTGATGTACCACATCTCAAAGATATGCCAGAATATGCTTTCAGATACCCTCCTGAGGAAAATGAGGAAATAAGTGAAAAAATTAGAACAATAGGAAAATAGAAGATAACACAAGTAACGATATTTTATAGTTGTTTATTTCTTCCATTGATTTTTAACGAACAAATGAACAAGACAGGAAGATATAACCCAAGAGTATCTCTGCTGAAGTAAGTATGCACTGTAGACTGTAACAAAATTTTAGCTGCCTTTTGAGTAAATGAAGAACCTTAAGGTTATACATGCTTTTGAAATGGTTTTGTCCTCTAGATAGACACTGTAGGAACTTCTTTCTTGTATGGAAATACTCGACTTAATTTTAAATGAGCTAGTAAAGATACTGCTGGTCACTCAGTCATGGTTCATCACAATGACTGTGAGTACTTATGCTAGGAAGTTTTTTGCTATCTAGCTTGGATATTTGGGTTTTTTTATACAGAAACCAGGCATATGTAGATGTCTGTGGATTGGAAGCTCCATAAGCTCTTCATTATATGTACTTACAATCTGGACATGTGAGCTTGTGTGTCCTTCTGTGGTGCAAATGCATACTACTGGTTCCTATAGGAGCTCCATAACAGGAACTGATAATGGTTGAGCCATGATTTAAAATCACATCATGTCAGAAATTGTAATTTAACTTGAATATGTATGGGATTTGGCCTAGAAGGTATGTTAATTTGCTAATCTAACCACAACTGCATGTAATTTCTCATACGATTCTTTTTTTCAATAGGGTCAAGTTCATTATCAAAGATTTAAAGTGATGGAATATGGTAAGTGTTACTTAAGGGCATTTAGTAGTGACCAAAATTGGTAGTTGATTCTCCATTAATTTAGACTAGTTTCCCTTGGCTAGTATGAACCTCTTGAATACTCCCAGAAATTCTAATTTCCAAATCTCTTGCTTCTCTGAAACTGACTCTGAGACTGTATCCTGGGAAAAAAGTAATCTTATCAGCTGCCTTGTTCATTGTAGTTTCAGTGACCCACAACTGTAGTGTCTGGATGTCATGCAATCTTTAAAATACTTAAGTCTATAAGATGCATTTATTGTCCCTGTTTTTCCAGGATCATGCAGACAATGCATTCATTCCAAAAATCTGTGTTAATGTCTGATCATGAAGCTTGCTGATTCTGTAAAGGCTGAATAAGCTAAATGTTTTATATTTCGGTCTTATAAGCGTGTGTGCAGGCTGCCTGTATGATGCTTATTGTTCTCCTTTCAGTGAAAAGTCTTAGTCTGGGACATGCATATGGTTGGGTTAAAAATATATCTTACCTTATATTCCTTAGGAAACTGTAGTAGTCTTTATCATATTACATGTTCTATGCTTATTACTTAAAAAAAGAGGAAGATATTATTTCTTGTATGAATTTAGTGCTTTCTGTAATATTTTTTTCAGTCTTACCAAAATTTGATGTTATTATAACAACACCATTATACTACTCTTTGAGAGAGGAAGATGTAACTGGTGTTGTCACTGCAAAGTAAGTAAATCATTGATACCATTGTCATCCTCACTCTTAAGAAAATTATTGTGGATCTTTAAGTGTCAAAGTGAAAACTTATATTTAGAATGCTGAAAAAGTGCCTTCTAGTCAAAATTAGTTGGCTAGCATACATTTCTAGTTACTGGATTTTGTTGTAACAATGGTAGATACATCTTCAGACTTCTAGTTATTTTTTTTTGGTCTGGTAAGGGTATTTCTAGACTGCAGCAAGGACATTTTTAGCTACCTTATTCAGAAAATTTCTTGAGTCTTTTGCTTATAATGTATATTTTGAGGCATTTTTTTGTTCTTATGGCTCTTTTATGGTGCTTTCTAACTTACCACATCAAGGTCTGTAGGTAGAGTAACTATATTTTATTAGACCACTTGGAAAATTATGCAAACTTCTGTGCACATCCTTCTTGATTCAATTTATCCACATTGTGGATTTGAAGTATAGACTTCTCCAGCCTACAAAAATACCTATACCTGTAAATTGATGAAGAATTAAAAACTCTTGAGACATTCAGAAGATACTTCACTGTAGACTATTGTATAAATAATAATTTATTTTTCAGCTGAACAAATATCTAGAGAAAAAATATAGTATGCATTAATCTCAAATAGAAATTAATTTTATTTTGGGAAGATGAGAGCCAGATAGATCTACCTGAGAGATCCATTCAAGAAGACCTGAAATAAAAGATCTTCTGTGGGTTATTATTGCCATAAAATGCATACATTCTAGGCAAGAACTCAGTTTCTAAGTGAAATGCAGAAATGATTGTTTAACAAGCTATTTAAATTAAATGTTTGAACTTCTGAGAAAAAGCTTCCTTTCCTAGAGGCAATGCAACCTGATATTATAAACCGTCTAGGTTTCTGATAAGTGGCAATTAAAAAAAAGTTTTCCTCAATTTTTTTCCCAATTCTGCTTTACTTTTGGACTCCATTATATGCCAATGTGAATTTGGTTTCTGAAGTTGTTTTGGTCTTCCACAGGGTACTTGGCTCCTTCATTAATTATACTCATAAGGTATTTGAGTGTACCTATCTGCTGCAATAAATCCAGACTTGGACACAGTGAATTGTCTGAGGTTGAGTCCCAGCAGTGCCGAAGTTTTACTGTTATGTCATAATTATTTATAGGGAATGACTTCATTCTTGGTGACTGTTTTTATAGGTATAATGCCTCTGTATACAAAGAATTTATATGTCCGTTACACTTGTAGATGTCATAAAACCCTTTTCCTTTCTCATCTCTGGACTATTATTAGATTAAGTTAAGTACAGGGATGCTACCCAATAGCGGTATCATTTCAAGGTTAATGGCAGCTTATTACTGTAATTAGGTCTGCTTGGAAAGACTGAGTTCAGGTGCAAGATAGTGTTGTCAGAGTTCTTCCTGTAACTACGCTATCTGATTATTCTTTCCCTCTGCTTTTCAGCTTTGATATTTCTTAAGTGGTTGCCAATCAAATCCATAATGATTTAAAGTACTTAAAGTTATCACATCTGAATGTATTACTGCTGATGGACTAGAATGATTTTGGGTTTCCCCCCACCTTTCTCTGAATCTGATAGTGTAATGGTTTCTCTTATGTATAACTTGGAAACATTTATACAAAAATTTTATTTTATTACTGCTCACTGACTGCAGGTTGCTAATGGCATTCTAAGAAGTGAGTATGTTACAGTTTTCAGATTTGCCACAGCTACAAATTATGTTTGCTGTGTAATAATTCCATGATTTCTTTGAACGTGATTACTAAATAATTTGAGTAAAAATATTTTGAGATCTCTCATTCTGGGTTAGCAGCATTTGGGAAACAAAATGCTTACACTTCCCATGTCCCATTTTAACTCTACTGCATATTAGTTATGATGCTAGATTGGTGTTCTAGTCAGTAACTTGCTTCCAGTTTAGCTTAATATAATTAATTTTCCTATGCTGTACAGCCCATAATAACAGTAATAGGTTTATTGAGCTTGTGTGCAGGAAAGAGCAGCAGTATGTTCTCTGGGTTTTGGGCTTCTGACTTTAGTGTCGATAAACATGTCTCAGTATTGAAAACTCCATGTTTCAAAGTACAACTGTGTTCTAGCCATCTTTGAGTGAGGGAAAAATGTTTTAGTAGAATCTTTTGCCTTGAGAACTCTTCAGGAGTCCAAGCCCTGGAGGTGATGCATTGTTTGACTTTGACTGGTGTGTTTCAGGTACACATATGGAAAGCCAGTAAAGGGAACTGTAACGGTTACTTGCCTTTCTGTCTCTTACTGGACAAACAAGAGAAATATAACAACAACAATGGAGGTGAGTCTTCTGTTAGTAGTTTGTAGCATTGTAGACTTTAAGCCTGTGTCTCCTTTTGTAGGTTAAATATGCCTGCGACGATTCTTGAGTGCTGAATTCAACTGGCATGGTCTATGGAGTGACTTGCATGGATAGTGTTATAACTCTCTTCAATTTCCAGAATAAAGTGTCTACATTTAGAGTGCTTGTTGGGAACAATACTTGGCCACTGTGGTGCCTTGAACTGTGCCTGGAAGTTATTTTGGAGAGTGCTAGTTGGCCCAGGTAGAAAATCTTTCCAGGAGCCTCTGTAGCAGCATAGGTGATGGAGGACCCGTGCCCAGGAATGCTCCCTGGCCCTGTGTGCGCCCCTGCCCACTCAGCCCTGTGTTACAAGGCCAGAGGAGACCACTGCAATTGTCTATGTGGAGCTCTAGCATGGTAAAGACCAAAGCGTTTTGCCTACTAATTGCCTAGTAATTACATTGGAGTTACTGTACTAGTTGTAACCTGGAGCATGAAATTTAAAAAGGCATGCACTTTTGATCTGGAGACTTAAAAGTGGTGGTAGATTCATGGCATCCTTTGGTAAAATCAGGCATTTTACGTTTGAGCTGTGAAATATGTTTAAAACAGGTTCAATTTGTGCTACATGGTGTGTCATTTTCTGTTGGCTGACTTCAGCAGTTGGCTGACTTCAGTGCCTTCAGCAGCACTTAGCTTACAGAAACTCTGAGCTCAGGGATGTTGGATAGGGTATACCCCCTCCTCAGGCAGGGACCTTTTAATTGTATTTTTCTGTAAAGCATAGGTACCACTGCTCTGGCAATGTAAAAGTGGATAATTCTAGATATCAAGAAAAAGTAAATTTCTCCATAAGGCATTGTTGACTCTAAAAAGTGATGAACTGCAACTGGATTTAATAAAAATGGTTACTGAAAGCAAAAAATAAAAGTCAGTGTTCATAATTTTCTGGTGTTGACACTCCAGAACTTGTATGTGGGGAAATCTACAGGACTTAACCAGAAATAAGCTGTTGTAGATAGAAAGATGTCCTTGGCTTTGCTGGCTCAACAGGGTTTTTTTTTTCTACATTGCAGATAAATGGATCTGTGAATGTAACCTGTAACAAGCTTATGTTGCAAAACTTGAATGCTGATCAGTCGTGGCACCAAGGTGACAGTGATTACACAGAGCCAATAGAAATTATTGCGGTGGTCACCGAGTCGCTCACAGGTATGTGGCTGTGTGATGTCTTCTGGGAGAAATCCAAAAAGTAGGTGGTACTGGAAGAGCTTACTGTTATGTGGAAGGGCTTGGAGCGCTAGAAAAGCATCATGTTCTGATGGTAGTGTGAACCATCTACATGGAAATATATTATCTGAAAAAAAAAAACCACCCCAAACCTGAACTGTTGCTTGCCTAGATATTAAATAGTTTAGCCACCTGTTAACTTGGTTGAATACAGTTCTGTGCTAAATGGTTTATTAAATAACCAAGAAATATATTCAGATGGGGGCTTAAAGTCAGTGACTGATCACTTTTGATGACAAGAGCAGGCATAAAGAATTGCTATCATTAGTCTGAGTCTTACAAACTTAAGTTTAATCATAAACTTACCTTAGTTGTTTGTTTGTAAACCACATCAGTAGAAAGAGTTCTCTGGCCCCATGCTGTCCACTGTCTTACTCTCTTCCAGACTGGCTGATTTGCAAATTGAGCCTTTTTGTGTGTTCATGTTCCACTGCACCTTGCATATTAGAAAAAAATCATTTGTACAAATTTCTGCCTGTCCCAGAAACTAGGTTTCATGACAGACTCTCTGTAGAAACCCTGGCAAGTTGAAGCTGGCTGATTTGGGATTCATAAGTTCCTTCCTTGTGTCATTCTGACACAGTCTGCGTGGAGCAGAGCACTACGTGCTATGGCTTATTTAGCATTGTGGAAGACAGTACCAGTATGTGTACCATCTTTGTATTGATCCTTAGCTGGAAGGATGAAAAGCAACAGGAGTGGAAATGGTGAAAAATAATGGCAACTATTTAATAATCATGGACAGTAAATTGTATTGCTGCTAAAGTAGTATGTATGTTAAAAGCATGTTGTCTAAACACGTACAATTATTCAACAGGAATCTCCCAAAATTCAAGTACCATCATATTTCCAAAGCAAAGTGACTATTTTATTGAATTTATGGACTACTCTAGAGTTATAAAACCTTCTCTGAACTTCATAGCTACTGTAAGTTCTTTTGTTTTACTATTGTCCATGTTTAAACAAATGTGACTCCTGTATTTTTGCTTAGATGCCAAAGTTTGCCTCAGATTTTTAAGTATAATTTACAGATTTGTTTTCAAATTGCCTCTTTTTCATGATACATACTGGCAAATACTGAACTTAGAGGCATTTGCTCTAGAAAAAGATAAAGTGGCAGGGAATGCTGTAGTATTGGCAGGATATATTTGAGCATAGTTTGTCAGGATTCTTATGGAAGAGAAATCTTTCCAGTTTCTAGCTGACTGTTTTCCATTAGTTGACTGTGCTTTAAAACAATAGGGTAGTTCTTGAGTCCCAACCCTCCTAATAATATTTGTATATGGAATTGTGTCTATATACACACAAATATATACTTTACATAATGCATATATATATAATTAAGCAGCTGTTACAAAATTCAGTAAAACTCACCAAACCACATTGCTCTCAAGTGAAAGTGTCTTTTCTGCCTTCTGTCCTGTCTTTCTCATATCAGCTGCAGTCCTCTCATAGAAGTATTTCATGTTCTTCATGCTGTCTATAGTCTGCATTCAGTATTTCTACATTTAGCAGAGATTGCATATTGCATCTCTGCATTTTGTTTGAAAAGGGGAATCGATTTTACTATTCTTGAGCCTTTACTCTATAGAAATCAGACCTAAATGCCAATAAAATAGGCTAATACACTTTCAGAGTAGATCGGCTTAAGCCATAGCTTTGTGCTAGCCTGATCATTTGGGTCTTTGGTTTTTGTCCTTTTCATTTTCCTTGCCAACAGCCCAGTTTGACTGCAGCTCTGACCTGCTTCTTTTTCCTCTTCCAAAGATGAGCTGAGAGGTAGCTGAGGCATTTAGCAATGCTTGCAGCTGTCAGAGAAGAAGGTATCAGTTATGCTCCCAAAGGAGTGTGAAGGAACAACTGCTGTTATTACTAGTAAGTGGAGATCTGCGTATGGTGTACAGAGAGAGGATAGGAAAATAATGGCAGAGGAGGAGAGATAATGGAGTGACAGATCTCTGGATTGAAAAAGAAAAGCGAAGCATTAGTTTGGTGCTTTTAAATGTAGAAGTTGAATTTTTGGAGTGTGTAATGCAGAAGGAGAATGGTTGTACTATGGATGAGAATATGCTTGAATGAGGGAATAAAGGTTGATGTAAGTTGTAGCGCTAATTGATGGATGCTGGAGTGAAGAAGTTGCAGAATTTTGGGCCTGTTTTAAGTCTTCAGCTCATTTGATGAATCCATAAAGACATCTGACTTGGCACCATCTTTGCTTATCTGACACATTTTCCTGCACATGATGTGATGTTAGGTTGTGCTTTGTTGTGGTGGTGAGATACAAGTGATAAAACTAAATATTCAGGCTCTAAGTACGGTATGTGTAATTTGCCTGAGAGACAAACATTTTCAACATGAAGAGTAGTTGGGAGAGCTGAAAACCAGGTCACCTTTCAGTTCCATCTGCTTCACTTTTGCTCTTTTTTCACTCCCTAGAGTTATGAATAATTCTGTTCTTGGCTGACTTGCCTACCTGCAGTGCTCACAAGTGATTAAAAACACTGATGTGTGAGAAATCTCAGGATGCCCTTGTTTTTTTTGATATGATGTGAGTGCATATAGTTACATGTTATGCAATGTGCATTTTAGCTTTACCCTTTTTGATGGGTGTTTTCTTTCTTTCTGTTTTTAGCTAAAGGTGACACGTTCTGATAGCAACCAGCTGACAGCTGCAGAGAGGCAGAATCTTGTCACAATCACTGCACAACAGTCAGACCTGCTTTTTCACCACTCTTCACTTTCTCACCTTGAGAATGAGGCAACAGAGGAGAGAAATCTGACAGTCCATGTCCTGAATTACACGGTCCCAGAAAATGGAATAATTGATATTGAGTTTCCAATCCAGTCTGATACAAAAACTCTGAGAGTTCAGGTATTGCTTTGTAATATGTTGCATTGGAGCAGCGACGCACCAAATCGAGTGGGCTGTGATCAGTGATATGCTGTTCTTGTCATCTGCAACAGCTGTTATATCACCTACTGCTATTTTCCTTACCTCATATTCATGTTAGAGCTGGAAAGAAAGTGACAGATATTGTCTAAATGTGATTAATAATTGTACCAGATAGCAAGGGAAAAAACAAAACGGATACCCAAAGCAAGCAGTGAAGTGGTCCTGTACTGCCATTAAGGCTACCATGCTCTTGTAAACAGTACCATATATGTGAACATCACACAGATTTTGCTGTTTTGTTAAGAGCTTTGTTTTGCATTGTCTTGCAGGCAGAGTTCCTCAGCAGTAGGACTGACATAGGTGTTTATGATGTGTTCAGCTCTCCTAGCCAGACTTATCTCCAGGTTAAAACAAAGAGCCAGGATATAAAGGTACAGTCTGAGACAAAACTTGCTAAGGTAAGAACTGTTCGTGTTACTCATCATGTTTCCATACTCATCCATATGAATCATATGCTTTTCCTAGGCTGGGAAGCCTTTCGAGCTGAACATTGCAAGCAACAAGCCAGTGAGAGAGTTCCACTATCTGGTAAGTTACTAGTTTTACATGTGGCGACAATACAAGATGACTTTTACCAACTTGAGAAATACTCCAGTGAGTGGAATGTGATTGAATGTTAGAGAGATTCAGCATTTTTTGTCATGCTTTGTGAAAGAGGTGGCCCAAAAGCTTCTTTTTTTCTAGGATGGTCCTTTTTGAAAGAGAACTCCATTTCACTACCTAGCAGAAATGCCCCTGGCACCGTAAGGAGGTGCTGTCTGGGAGAAGTGCATCCTTGATTTGGGTGTTGGGTTATCTCTGCTTGCAGGTGTGTGAGGCAAGGTGCAACTGTGAGAGCAATACTGTCTCTGACTGTGCAGAGCACCTGTGAGGGGAGACGGGGCAGGGATGTCCCAGGAGCAGCCTAAGCTGGGACTTGTCGGCAGGTCCTGTGGATGCAGGTGGAAGCAGGGGGCTCACGTAGCCTGTATGCAGGTTCAGGACTGTCAAGGGTGAGCCTGCAGGCACAGGGTGAGGACAAGACCTGCCTGCTGAAGAAACAGATGGTCCAGTGAGCAGGGTGGCGTTGTTAACAAGGGAACTTTGTAGAAAGCATTTTAAAAAAAATGTCTTGCCAAATGGCTTGTTTAATGGCTCAGCTGCTGTACTGTATCTTACAGCATCTGGATTGAAGAGTTTATTACATATGCCATCATCAGTCTCCCATCCTGGCCTTAACACGTGCCTGTCTTGCACACAGTCTACACGATAATGATCATGACAACTACAATTATTTTTCTTTCAGAGACTTTAATAGTAAACTGAATAAGGAAAACCTTAGGACAATATAAAATGTGGGCATTCATGTGTATTTTCTGAAATAGAAACACTGTCTAGCAGATTTTAAAAAAATCAGATCCATGCAATCAAAGGCAGGGAACTGCCCTTCATGGCTCTGCTTCATTAGTAAGTGATATGGTCCAATAGAAACAAATTTAGAGTGAAAAAGTTGATGCTGTGGGCCTGAACTCTGGGTATTTTGAGATACCTTTAGACTAGCTCTAATCTGATCTGGTAAAATGAATGCCTGTTTTTACCTGGAACATGTTAGTGGGCCCCAGTTCACACTCTGCATGGTGCAAGCCAAAGTGTGGTAAGTAGGGGTGTTTGGGAGATTTGCCTTTAAAATTGTATTCCTGATGCAAACTCAAATGCAATTATAGATGACCCATATGGCCCAGTCATATTACTGTTGTATTTTTATGTTCTCATAGCATATGTTGTGCTGTGCACTCATCATTGTAGTTTGTTACTTGTCCATAGTGATACAGGAATTAAAGCATGGAAAAAAATCTGTTTCTAATATTTAAATATTACATTACCCACCTGTTCCATATGCAGTCTTACAGAACTAGTTGACCACTTAATAAAAACAATCACATCTACATGTCTCTTCTTTTAACAGCTATTTGTAGAAGAAATTGCAGAGCTTATGACATATTGAGATACCAACAGATGGAGTGTTTAATTTTTCCCTTTCAGGTGTTATCCAAGGAACAAATTATGGCTTTTGGCACAAAGGCTGCAAAAACATTCACTTTAACAGCAGAAAATTCCTGGGCTCCTTTGGCATGTATACTTGTATTCTATGTTGATGATCTTGGAGTGGTTGTAAATGATGCTCTCACTATCCCAATTCAGCCCGTTTTGGATGACAAGGTAACTACATTGAACTTGAGTCTGAGACCATGTTTTTGTCTGTTTGTTGCATGGTAAACAGTATTTTAGATCATAGGATTGTAACTGTCAAAACTTTCTCGCTGAGGATCTAATCTCGAGTTTGTGTAAGTCCTTGGAAAGACTTTTGATAATACAGTACAGTTAGGATCCTGCTATTGCATATCTGAAAGAAATTTCTATTAGCCCTATGTGTTCCGCCTAAACAGATGTACAGCATCTCCCTGTGTTTTTAATAGTTAGGTCAATTACTGAGCCAAAGCTTGCTCTGGCCAGTATAGTGGAAAGGTACTCATAAGTGCTCTAAGCATGGAACTGTAAATGTTTATGAAGACCTTGATCTAGTCAGGCAGTGGTCACATTGTACATGGGCTGTCATCAGTGAATGTGACCAGTGTTTGTGTTTCATGTGACTGTGCAAACTTTAACTCAAAAAAGCTTGAAGAGGAGTGGGAAAACTACTATTGCAGCAGTGAGTTGATCTTTCTAGCTTAATTACCAGGATTAGATTTGCTCCTCTGTGCAAATAAAAGCCTCACTGTGACTTTTTACAAGTGAGACCACCCAGAGGCTCTCAAGGGGTTCAAATTCTTCCTCCCCTATGGAAACTTTAATACTTATAACTAGACATCAGTAGAGACGCTGTTTGTCTTACTCCTGCGTGAAAAATTATTTCTTTTGACTCTGTGTGACTGGAGCTTAAAGACTGAACTGAAATGTGGACAGCTAAATGTAGGTGACTTAAGTGTGGAGCTGAATTCCACCTCAAGACTTTGTAGTAGTGGTGTTTTGATGAGGAAAAGCAATAAAATTGTTCATTTTAAACAGAAATTCTGAATTATCGTCTGATGCAGTGGAGATGGGATGCATTAGAAGTACCTTGCAGGAGGTGACCTTTCCTCTCTTCAGTACCCTAGGGAAGGCATACTGATGCTGTATTAGCCTATTTATTTCCTTATTCCTTACCAATGCACCTATTACATATATCCCTTTTCTGTATTGATCTCGCAGCGGACCACTTAGTTGTAATCTTTGAGGGCTGAATTTTTTTCCCCAAATTATCTTTCCCTAAATACGTTACATGCTGTTGTGCATTAATAAACAGCAAATGCATTTCTTTTACTGCCTTCAGCTGTAGAAACTGGTATATCCTTGTGGCTCAAGAGATTGCTGCTTGTATACTAAGAGCTGGTTGAAATAACAACGGATCCTGATGCTGACTTCCCACCAGTCCAAGGACCTGATGAGCTAGGAGAGCAAGAGAGCAAAATGAATGCCGTAGTATTTTCTCAAGGGTCCTAGGAAAAGCAAATCCAGAGTCCTAATTATAGCCAATTAAGCTAAGAAAATGCTCCCTTGAAGTTATTAGTGGCTGTAAATATCACTGTATAATTTAAACCAGTGCTGTTTTTTACTTTTTTCTAGATTAAAATCTCTTGGAGCAAAGATAAGGTCAAGCCATCTGAGAAAGTGTCCCTTAAAATCAGTACAACAGAACCAGGATCAGTAATTGGACTTGCAGTTGTTGATAAAAGTACGAAGCTTCTAGGAGAAAGTAGTGACATAACAGAAGATTCTGTAAGTAAATGTTTTCATTATTGTGTGTATGAAAGATGTATGTTTAAGGAAGTGTTACAGTTTATATGCTGAATGAGTAATGTTCTTTGGGCAGGATTTTTAGTCCTTAATTATGCACATATTTTTTACTTCTGAAAATAGTTTGTTGACATGAGTGGAAAAGACTGTAGGGCTTACAAGGTAATAGGTCTACCATTTCTAATTCGGGTTAATACTTCATTGTTCTTCCATTTGATAAACTGCTCAGTTAACACTTGGCAGTTTCTTCTTTCAGGAAAGACAAAAAAGCCATAAAAACTCCTTAATGATTTGTGCTTTGTGGTCTTTAAAATGAGTACTATAAAATAAAGAAAGAATTTTATTTTTTGAAGAGCAGAATAAATTATTCATCTCTTTGAATTTCCTTTAATTGCAGAAGCTCTAGTGCATCAACAATTTGAAAGAACTGACAATATACATCATTCTTAAAGTGCTCAAATGACATAGCCTAAGTGCCATAGAAGCTCAGTGGGCTGTAGGTCCTATTTATGCTTATATAGTCTTGGTCACTCTTCCATTAATCATGAAACCATTGCAGCCTAACCCCCTTCATCCTGTCACGGATTCTTTTTTCTTTGACAAGAGAGCTAATCAAGCTGCTGTGTGAGGTACAGCTCAGCATCTACAACAGTGAAAGTTCTGAAAAATGTGAGTTTGCATTCACACTTTGGATGATTTTGTTCTTATCTTAGATCTTCCATGAGCTCAATTTATACAGCACAGTGCAGTATTTCCCCCTGGTCAGAGGTTCTTTTGGTGTCTTTCAGGTACTTTTTTTTTTAATTCTAAGCTGGGTTTTTTTATACTTAGTGATTTGCATATCACTTGCTAGAAGAACATGCCCTTTTAAAAGTTTGGGACTATAGACAGTGTACTATTTCCATGGTTTATATGGGTTTTGAATTATGAAAATGATCAATATATAAACACTGAATTCAAAGAAATATGTTTATGCTTTCATAAATATGGATTGCTTTATGCTTGATATTGTCTTCCCTTTGGAAAGTTTTCAGTCATTAGGGCAATATTCAGATGATCTCAGTTTTTTTGGTTCCTGTATATTACTTGCTTTAGTTCTATGATTAATTTATTATGATGACTTTATTTTCTTAAAAAGAAAGAAAAGAAAATAGATAAGCACTGTTGATGTCCTGAATGTCCTATATTGAGATATACTGTATAAATTTTATCCAGAAATGCAGCCTTTGGGTATCAACTGATGCAATTCTTGAGGAGGATAAGGAACATTTTCTTTGTAAGTAATAAAAATAAATGTAGCCAAATCTAATTTACTGAGTGGGGAAGGAGGTCCATGGGTTAAGACTTCTTACTGTACTTCATACAGGCTGCATCCAGCCTTGCAAACCATTACTGTTTCCAAGGTTCAAGACATACAAAATGCATATGACTAGTATTTTAAAAACTTCCTTTTTGGTGCTGTCTGGAGCAACACTACCCCTTAAAGGCCTGAGGGTGAATGGAGTTTTTATTTGCAGTTCCAGCTGATATATGTTGCAGTGGTTTGTCATGTGTAGCCATATTACACCAGTTCCATAAGCACTCCAGAGAGGGCATATAAAAATTGAGTGAAACGTTTTTTATTCTTAAAAAAAAAGGTTCCTAATGTCACAGAGTAGTGTTATCTTATGTAACAAGGCTATAAATTATACTCCAAACACTGTATTGATTTGACTTTTCTTAACTGTATTAATTTGATTTTTCTTAAACCTAGGTATTTGTAGATAGGAAAATACTTTTTATTTTGTAGATGGTGGAATGATACCCATAGAGGATGGTTTCGGTGATGATATGCCAGTATCTAAAAATGGACCTCCTGATTTCAGCAATCTGTATGTGAGGACACATTTTCCAGAGACTTGGCTTTGGATCGACACTAAAACTAGGTATAAGATTAGAAGCAAATGGAAACTGATTTACACTTGCCGTTGTTATTTTGTAGGATTTAGTAACATTCTGCACTGGTGCTGAAGTGCACTGCTTAAAAATGTAGTATTATTTATATCCTACTACCACCTAGAGGCCACAAGTGAGATTGGAGACCCACCAAATAATGAGGCATATTGTACAGCTGTACAAAGTAGGACAATGTCTGACTGAAGGCCTTGTAGTTTCAACAGAAACTAGATAAAAATCCTGGAGACAAAAGAAACTCTCTTCCTTTTACAGATGAGGAGATAACAGATAGGGAGACCCAGTCTTTTTCTCTACAGTACATAGGAAGATGGTGATTAGCCCAGACAGGGAAATGTGTTCCTGTCTGCACCTAATTCAATGAACAGTTCAAACTGTCAAACGATGGTGAAATCTGACCTGTATTGTGAAGCACAAGTCTTGTATTCTTTCATAGCTGAGAAGTTGGGGAACAACTGTCATCTGGGATTGTTTTAAAGGTTCTGTAAAAGTTGACTATGTGTAATGTGATTTAATGTAATTACCTCCAATTCATGTAATTTAAAATATTTTTTTAAATAATTTTGATCCCATCACAAATATTTCTATATGATTAGGAAAAAAAACCCAGGTAATCAACAGCTTTTCCTGCCAAAAGTTTGGACTTGATTATTGATGCATTTTAAACATTCATGTCTACTTACTGATGTCTGTAAATGGGTGCTTTTGAAAGTCTCCTCTCCTCTTCTGCCATCAGATCTGACACAGACACCACAATGGAAGTCATTGTACCTGATACCATCACATCTTGGGTAGCCAGTGCTTTTGTGATGTCTGAAAACAGCGGGCTTGGAGTGACGACTGCTCCAGTGGAGGTACCATGGCACTAGACAGTTCTTTAAACACTGGTAACACTGTAGTTTATTACTGGAAGCTGTATTTTAGTTCTAACAGCAGCCATCTCCTTATAATAATAAAGTGATTGAGAGGCCATGTGTATTCAAACTGTAAAGAAAACACCATCACTGAAGAAATATGTGATACTGTATCTGCCTCCCCTTCCTGCTCATATAAATATATATCTCAGACATTACACAGATACTTGGGTGCCTGTTTCTGTTGGAGCAGTTGTTTTGTTAGAGCACTTTCAGGATGGGCCCACTTCAGAATCTTCGTATGTAGGAAGGGGGAATGAATGCCTGAGAACAGTGTGTTTCCATGTTTTCTTGGCTTTGCCAAGAGGGCTTTCCATGAGTTGATAGTGCATGCAGGAAGGTTTGCACAGACTAGCTAGGAAGAGGTGGCCGGGGTGGGAGAGGCACATTGTCTGCTGGAAAGGTCATATCACTGCACTGCTCTGCTAACACTTATCCCAGGAGGGAGGATGGGAGAATCTGGTCCTGCTTTCATTTATCTGTCAAAACCTGTCTTGGACAAAACATAGGTGCTATTTTTTGAGTGACTTAGATTGAGGAGCAGAGTGCACACTGAGAGCCAGCAGTGGGATGAGATGCTTCTTGCTGCCAAGTTCCTGCCTCCTGAGGCTCTTTTTGTGCTTTTAAGTGTTGGAGAAGTTCAGCAATTTAAGCTAAATTCAGCACACTCTAACCTGAGATTCCCAACGTACAAGTGCAGTTGTCCTCAGCTCACTCTGTATTCTCGGAAGCAGCTACTCTAGAGTTATTTAGCCTGTTCAAAATAGGAATTACTTTTTGGAGTCTTATTTAGCTAGTATTTTATATATGTTGAACAATCCTCTGAAGGTAGTTATCTCCTTCCATTCATTATGTAAAGATCCTAGAGAAACTATGTTCCTGAGACAACTCCGCTTAAGTGCCTAAGGTTAGAAAGGTTGAAACTGTGCAGTACTGGGTCATAGATTTCCAACTTGATGCCAGGACTAGTGCAAACATAGCTTGGAGACAGGCAATTTACCCATTTAAGTTTTCATGCCTTCAAATTCTTGGGGAGGGGCAACTTTTGGGATCCAAACTGAGATCTAGGTCCAGATTTCATAGTTGGCTGCTACTCCAGACACAGAACATGTGCTTTGAACATCCTGATCATAACTCTACCACAAAATTTGGAGCTCGATCTGGATTTTGCAGCTAAGGCTCCTTTGAGACTGGAATCGCGATTCTTGTTTCTTTCACTTGGCAGTGATGGGACAGAAAGAAGAATAGTTTTCTGATTCAAACGGTATGAAAATATATACTTGGCCTCTTATCCTCAAATTTGAGAAGGCTGCAAGTAGAACAGATGTTGAGATTATTATTTAACTATAATCACCCACATGCACTGTTCAGTACTTCACCCTCGTTGGGATGTTTAGATTGCACTTAGAGTTCCATATGGCTGAAACATGTTAATCAGTACCATACAGAGAGGCAAATAAAAGAAATGCATGAAAACTGTAATGGGAAAATAAATAAGTCACATCTGCTTGCTTAATGTCATTTACTACTTTGCATCTTGTTTTTATCTGATTTCTACTACAGAGTGCCAATAATTTTACCCTATCGTACTTTATTGTAATATACCAGAATATTCCTGACTGTAAAACTTTAGCATTGAAAGAGTTTTAGAGGAAAGCAAAACAAAAAAGACAAAGAAAATAGGTACATAGGGAAAACCTCGACTAAGGACTAACCAAAAATTCTCCATCAGAACTTCTCCAATGTCTAATATCTAAAGAAGTTTTTGCCACCGAAAGCTTTAGCAAACAACTTTTCAAAGTTTTAAAAGGAAAATGTTGGAATATTTGCTAGCAGAAAGCAAGCTGAGGGGTTTTTGGATCTGAAACTCAAAACGTGCAAGATTTTTTTTAATGAAAGCCAAATTAAAACCATTTTTAGTTGACATTTCAGTAGTAAAGGATATCATGCTTCATCCATTCTTATTGTACAGATGTTCATAAACAGTGAAATTTTGATCTCATTGAACTTGATGAGAGCTTACCACTGACTTCTTAGACCCAAGTCTTCATGCAAAAACCTCTGTTCACAGATAAAAGTAACTGCTTGCTGGTATATTTCTGCAGTTTTTCTTTTAATTATGAAAATATATATTTTTAGAAATGTAACAAACTTATGCCAAGATTAATCTTACAAAATAACACATCATTCTAAGGTGTTGGTGAATTACAGAGCTTGAGAGAGTTAGTTATTTTGTATTCCAACATGTGTTTCTGAATTGACATGCAGATAGGGCAATGGACAGATTCTTAATCATCCATTACTTGTGCACTCAAAACAGTTCACAGTTACCTTAATGAGACTTCAGGACGATCACAGCTTCAAAATTTGCCAGATGATAGACCTAGTCCCAATTCAGGTGCCTCTGTTGGAACTTGCCCTGTCAAAGCTGTCAGTAGTGCTCATCTGAATGGTGCCACTGAGTTTTCATAAAGGTGCTAATGACCAGAAGCATCTTTGGCTTCTGCTTCAGCTGTGCAGTAATACATTTTGTTAACTGTAGAGTACAAGTAAACGTACTCTGTCATTTGAATTTAAAAGGGATCAGAAGACAAGTTGTATAGTCATTTTCTTGCTAGTATCTGATTGTAGGGGTTCACTGCTGATTTTGTTTTGTAGCTAGAAGCTTTTCAACCTTTCTTCATTTTCCTGAACCTTCCATACTCCATCATCAGAGGAGAGCAGTTCATTCTGGAAGTGAACATCTTTAATTATTTGAAAGAAGAAGCTGAGGTAAAATAAGTCTTTTTGTACTTGAATGTTACCAGACATTGCAGGGTTTTCATTACCAGTGGAGACCACATCTTTCTTGTGAGAACTTCAATATTTTCTTCAGCGAGTGGACCATAAAGCTATTTCTCTATACACAAAAAAAGGTGACAGCTTATGAAAGCAGTTTTTCAAAATTAACACTTTGTATTGCAAATGTTACTGTATTTACAGGTTACTGTGATCCTGGATATGAATGATGCTTTTGAAATTATTCTAACGTCCAATGAAATAAATGCTACAGAAGATCAACAGTCTATATCTGTACCAAGTGAGGATGGGAGAACTGTTCAATTCCCAATCAAGCCGAAACAGCTGGGAGAGATTCCCATCAAAGTGACAGCAGTGTCATCTGCTGCTTCTGATGCTATCATTCAGAAAGTTTTAGTAAAGGTAAACAGTCTGCAGCTTGGCTTGTTTCTGAAGTAAATGGTTCCCTAAAATAGGCAAGAGAGTGCAGCAATAAAGCAAACCAATTTACTTGTCTGCCTTTTGCTCTGTAAGGTTGGTTTCAGGTCAGGTTTTTGGTTTTAAGTAGAAAATACTTCTTTTAAAATAATTTCTCCTTTAAAATTCTTTAGATCCCCTTCCAGGAATGAACACGTAGATCTGTTCTACAACAGATAGTGAGTCAAATTCTTCCGAAAGCGAGGTGAAACCTGTGTGCATCAGTGAAGCCTGGTGCTACAGCTAGCTTAATAATCTGTGGAGAGTGGAACAAATAACTGTGTTACACATAAGTGCAATCAATTTTGCCATACACCTGGCTTTAATTCAAAGCCTATTTTATATGAACATCTCTGTATTCTGCTAGTGGTGGAAATTTAGCCCCCAGACTTTCTGATAAACCAGAAACTGATAAGACTTGCCTAACTTTGGACATCTAAGTCTGATTCATGTCAGGCTTCATTTCAGTGGAAGGTGGTAGGCATTTGTACATCTTGTCCTGAAATAAATGCTTAAGATCATAGAACCAAAGAATGGTTGGGATTGGAAGGGAGTAGTCCAGCCTTCCTGCTCAGGGCAGGATCAACTACAGCAGGATGCTCAGAACCATGTATGGTCAGGTTTTTAATATCCCCAAGGATATTAAAAGACTTCACAGCCTTTCTGGGCAGCTTATTCCAATGTTTGAACATCCCTACAGTTAATTTTTTTTTTTATGTTTAAAAGGAAATCCCTTTATTTAAATCTGTGTGCATTCCCTTCTGTTGTGCTCTTGGGCACCACTGAGAAGAGCCTATTTCCATCTTTAAAGCTCCCCCTGAGCCTTCTCTTCTCCAGGCTGAACAGGGCCAGCGCTCTCAGCCTCTCCTTAGACCACTTAAAACCACTATCCTGCAGGGTTGTAAGCTGTTTTCAGGTGGAGCCACATATTGCCCTTTCTGTTGAAGTTCAGCTGTTGTGTAGAAGACACTAAAATCCTGTTAGACTAAGGTGTAGGCTGAGGAAAGAAACCCATTTATTTTCTTTGCTTCAAGGACAATTTTTCTCAAGGGATTTTGCATGCACGAGGAAATGAAACCTTTATGGTCATGTACCTAACTTCAGTTTAGGTCCTTCTTGTATGACAGGCTGTAGGATTGCAGACAGCATGAAAGGTACCACCTCCAGCCTTGACATGTTCTTGGCCGATTCACTGGCATCAGAGATGCTCTCATTGACTTTGTGGGTGTATTTTTGTAATTGACATGTGGTCTCGAGAAGCAAATATTGGAGGTAGGTCCTTATAAGAAAAAGATTTCTGTGTCATTTTGGACAGGCCAGTAGCTGAGGTTCTTGATGTGTTAGCAAGCAGCACAAAATACCTGACAGTGTTTTAGATCCCTCTGTGCAGTAAGCACACAACTCCTGTCCTAAAAGCAACAAAGTGTTGGAGATTACAGTAATCCTGTCTTTATTTTTATAGGCTGAAGGACTGGAACAGACATATTCTCAGACAGTCCTTTTGGATTTGACTGGGAATAAACCACAAGCAGTATCAAAAACTTTGGATTTCACTTTTCCTTCTGATGTTGTAAGTGGCAGTGAGAGAGTGCAGGTCACTGCTGTTGGTAAGGATTATCTTGTTTTGTTTCCATCTTTATTATTTACTGGTGAGCTATATTTTTTAAAATATTTTTTTGCCTGCTGGGCTTTTGTTGAACCCAGTATTGAAGATACATGTGTTCATAATCCAGCTGCTGGCATTTTCTGCACTGCAGGCATAGGTGGTTTTTAAAGAACAGAGCAGTTGCCAGTAGAAGTAATAAACTCTGCCCAGTAGAGCAGGGAAGCTGGTGTGTAATAACCTGAACTACCCTAGCAGGATTTGCCAGAGCTTCTCTCAGAGCCCTTGCTGAAGGACGCTTACAAGATTTTGCCCAGTATGGCTGTTGCTTTATAGGTTTTTAGGGAACTGCATTAATTTTTATTTAATTGCTGCATTAGTAGGTTGACTCATTAATTCTAAAAATTTTACCATCATGCATTAGACTAAGTATAGGAAGACCTTATGGATAGAGTGTGTTATTCCTTTAAGTTATTTAATTTACAATATTATAGTACTGACTATCCATTTTCAGAGTTAGAGAGGGAATCAGATTTTAATAAGGAAGGTCTTGCAAAGTATGCTAGTATCCTGTTTTATTTGTGCTTGTCTGCAGAATAAAACCTAAAACCTGACTGTTGTTTCTTGTGATACCTAGGCTTTGATAACTGTGGGTGAGAGAAGAAATACAGGAAGTTTCAAATATGTACCATTACTGAAACATTTTCCTGCATTAAATATCTCTTGTATCTTTTTTTGTTTGTTTGTTTCTTTGTTTTTCAATGGTGTCTGTTTGAAATTACTCTGTAGTTGAAAAGGTCTGTGGGGAGATGGGTCAGTGGGCACAAAGTTGATCAGAAGATGAAGTACCTTTTCTGCCTGGTTAGTGGTGTTTAGTACAAATGTTCCTATGGTATCATATTTTCTCCCAGTTTAGATAATACCAACCTATCTGTGAGGTATGCATTTATTTGCAATAAGCCTTTATTTATTTTCATTAAATTTAATCTTTCAGGTGATTTACTTGGGCCTTCTATCAACGGTTTGTCGTCATTGATTAAGATGCCTTATGGATGCGGTGAACAGAATATGATCAATTTTGCTCCCAATGTTTATGTTTTGCAATACCTGACTAAAACCAGGCAGCTGAGAGAGGATATTAAATCAAAAGCTGTATCATTTATGAGAAAAGGTCTGTATGCTTAAAAAAAAGATTTTTAAGAACTCTTACTAGTAAAAAGAGGTCTGTGACTCTGCATTTGGTATTTGAAATACTGCTCTGTTGGTGGCATGGGACCTGGAAGTAAAGCCTGTCTTCTCTTTCTTTTCCTCTTCTGGGCTGACAGAATTAGAGAGCAAATGATTTTATTTACAAGGACAAGTTTGCTTAGAAAAAAAAATGTTGTTTTTATATAGTTACTTTTTTTTTTCAGATGAAAAATGCATTTCAGAAGGTAAGTCATGTGGATTTCCTAAGTGGCTGTTATTTCTCCCTTGATAAAACCATGTGTGAGCAAACATTTCTGATGTCTGCATGAGGCACAGAGGATGAAAATTAGTCAGTGGGCAGAGTGAACCGTATGCATCCCACATGGGTATGTGTCTTCAATGACACCATCCACATCCTGCCATGTCCTTGTAGAGCTCCAGGTGTGCCATTTGCTCTGGTGGCTGGCTTTCACCCACACAAGTTTTAGGCTTGATCACAAGTGAACTCTCTGCTGGAAATCAAAAGCTGGAAAATTTTAGTTGGAAATTGTTGTATATTTTAATCGGGAAATACTCCAGGGCATCACAAAGTGTGGAGAACATAGTTGCACTATGCTTCTCTGTGCCTTTTGGATCAGACAGTGTCTAACTGCGACGTACCACGCTCACCACATGTCAGTCTGCGTGCTGAGAGCCTGGTTCACAGAGAGGAATGAGACCATCCTCATGTGAGCTACAACTGTACTAAGGCACCATGATGACATTTTCAAATTTTGTTTACTCTCTGTAAGTCTTTGATTCTTTTTTTTGGTGTTTGATTTTTTTTTTTTTAAATTGTTGACATTTCTTTTGGAAAAGACACAGCTCAAAATGAATTTTCCTTTCATCAAGATCCCAATTTTCTGTCAAAAGCAGTTAAATGTTTTTTTTAAACCCTTCCTACTACATGGCTTAGTTGAAAAGTAAGGTGGGAGGAAGATATGTGTTATGTAAAAAGCTACTCTGAAGTTTGAAGCAATCTATCACTCTTTGAAGACTGAATTTTGGTACCATAATTTTCTGAAGTTTTCCAGTAACAGATTTATTAAAATTATTTAAAAGCAAGTGAAAATTATAGGATTAAATGTTGCTTTTATACAAAGCATTGTGTTACTTGTTCCTGGGGCTTTGAGTTTAGATACATGTTTTCTAGTAGCCAAAACAGTAAGTATGCTGAAATACTTGTAACCTTAAGATAGAAAAGAACCACAATCTAAAAAATAGTCTTGTTTTTTGCTTTATTTTAACAATTAATCGGTTAACAAAAAAATCAGTTGTTGTGCTGATTTTTTTTTAAATGTAACCTTAAAGTTGAAATTTAGTTTGAGATGTAACTTTTATAAGCTTAGTTTTTGAAGGGATTATCATGAAGATTAAAATAGACTTATTTCACATGTCAGAATTCACTAAATATTTGAAAGATTGACCTCATAATCTAATTCCCTCATAATGTAATTAATTTAAGGCTAAATGCTTGTGAGAAGAAGGGATCATATAGCTAGCAGAGACTGCTATATGATCTTTCCTTTAGCAGTTTTTATTTACCTAGAACAAAGGCAAAGCAAAAGAAAAGTCGCCTTCAAAAAAAATTCCTTCAGTTTTTGGAATGACAGATCCCATCTTGAAATCACTTCTTCAGAAATAAAAAAAATCCTGGTTGGTCGGAAAACTTTGGTGCTAGACCCAAAGCAAGCAACAAGTTTGAGCAGTATTTCCAAGCTGTTTGAAATGTGAGACCCTTTAGTCTTTCACGTACTTCTGAAGTCCTTTCCATCCTGATACACTCCTCTTTCAGCCTTGCTCAGTGAGCCTCCTACATCTCTTGGGTTCCAGCCAGTCCTCTAGGAGTACTAGTGTACATCTTCATAATAGGATCCTTCTCTCCTTGCCTTTCCACTTGTATGTGTTGGCATTTGAAGTATCATTTTTCGTGTCTGATTGAGTGTCCATTGGAATGGACGTGGTGGATCACAGCCCCCAGGTCTCCTGTTCCAGCATTTCTGCAGGCTTCCCCATGTTAGATATGCTCGTGTTTGGAGAATTTTGCGTGACTGCAATGGGGTTGACATTGAGAAGAAAGCAAGCAGACTGTAGGAAATAGCTGAGTGATCGCTCTGTCCTCCCTCTGGTTCTGCTAATCCTTCTGATCCCTCCCAATCTTAACAAATTCTGGGTTAAATTTATCCCTGTGTAAGGGCTGCTCAGCAGTCTTTGTTAAGCAGGCTGCTGGTCTTAGTTTAGCACTTTTAAACTACTGGCAGGGTGGTGATTATAATACTTATTGCTGTATATTGCCTATTCTGCAAAGAAGCAGAAGACCTCAGTTTTCAGGCCTTGCAGTAGATACTTTTGAAGAGGAAGCAATCTATTTGTGTATATATATATATATTTGTGTTTCTCATAGCACATCATTTTGAGGCTTAAACTTTGTCAGTGACTTTTGCTTTCCTTGGTGAGAAATGCCACTCATTCCTTCTTTTTTCCTCCTGCTCAAGAGTGCTTGACTCCTCAAGATCGTTAACTGAGATGACAGATTTTTTCTGTATGGGAAAGATTTACCAGTTTTAATAATGTAATTAACCACTGTCATGCTAAATACATTATGAAAACTGTATATTTAAGTGGAAATTGTAATTTCAAACTCAAAAGAGAGAAAAACTAAACCTGATGCTACTGGGATAAGTGTTTATATGGGAAGGTGCACTGGTATACTGTGGCCGTTCAGATTCACATCTTTATATCTGTATCTCTTGTATTCTAGAGAGACCCTGACTAGTATTTCATCTTATACTGTAACTTAGATTGAGGGACCAGGCTGTTTGTTCCTCAGTAGTTAAGGCTGTGGTTCACTCACTGTGTGTCTATGTTCAGGATAGTATGTAAGCAGATGATTAATCCTTTATCAGGGAAAGCAAGGAACATTTTGCAGGGGAATGGTTGTAGTAGGATGAACCTCATGGGATATATTTGTAAATTCAATCATGTAAGACTTAATGATCGTTGCCCGAGGGTTTTCCTTCTGCCTAGATGATTCAGTATTGTGTCTGTATCTGTCTGGTGTTAGAACTAATGAATCTACTTTCTTAATTTTAATAGCCAAAATAGTAAAGCCAAGGAAAAAGACAAGGTGGGGGGAAAGAAGTAAAGATGTCTTGTGAAATGCTATAAATGTTATTATTGTTCTGGATACACAAATGGCAAGCAAAATGTAAGGGAAGGAAGGCTTTAGATATCAGAACCTACAGTGAGTAGCATATCAAGCATATCATAGGAAGCTCTTCATTTCTAACATTAACGAGCATCGGTTCTGCACTAAAGTCAGCTGTTGAGTAAGGATGCTGCTGTTGGTTGTGAGCAGCTAGTGAGCCCTTGGGGCCCTTTTATTATAGATGTTCAGCAGTCAGGAGAAAGCTGCACTTGTTCTGGATACTGAAAAAAATCTTCAGATGCATTTTAAATGGATCCTTCTCAGGATTTCAGGATCTTTGGGTCTTTTGAAATTTTTCACTTGTTCCAGAACAGCCTCTTTCAGCACGCTTTTTCTGATAGCTAGTCCTTTGATTTGGCAAAAGCAAGCTGCTGAAAGGGTCAGTTTTTCAGCAGCATTTGTAGCTTTGCTGTACCCTTGCCCTTCCAGTTGGAAAATACTTCATTTTTGCTTGTCCTTCCTTCTGCTGGAAGGAGTGTTTCTGTAGGTGCACAGCTGCAGCTCCCCAAAGCAACAAAGCACTGAACTATAGCTGCTACTCTGCTCTGGGCTTATTGCTGTGCTCCTGGAGCCACCGAGTTATGTGAGAGCATGTCTCTCTGCACTGCACTGTCATGTTTGCGTAGCAGATGAGCTGGAGCAGTTTCTGGTTCTGCTTTTGTAGATGGATTCTTTGTGTTACTGCTGCCCACTTTCTCATCATCTTCTGCACGGTTTTGTGTGTTCCTACATATTTAGGAGATGTTTTATGAAATATAAGCTCAAGTTCTGTTCTTCTCAGCCTTAGAAAGTGCCTTGCTTCACATCAGCAGAGTTTGTGCTGGAACCTGCATGAGAGGAAAGTGTTCATTACCTGTCTCTGCTTTTCCACTTTAGGCTACCAGAGAGAGCTGCTTTTCCAGAGGGATGATGGCTCTTTTAGTGCCTTTGGAAATGAAGATCCCTCTGGGAGCACATGGTAAGTAGTTCTACCAGATTCACTGTGGAATTTGAGTATTTTAGATATTTTCCCTGCAACTAAAAATTTTTGTGAAGCTGGTAAAAATTTCCAGCTATATTAGCCTTCTGCCTGGTTTTCATTAGGTGTTTAGGCCAACTCTAAGGTCATTCTGCTGGATAACATGCTGTCAAAGCCATTATTAGGGCAAGGCTTTTTAATTTTGCAAAAGCTGAATGCTGAAGTATTTTAGCCAGGGGAATAGCTTGGTCTGAAAGTTTTTCTGTTGCTTTCCTCAAAGGAATGAAGAATAATAATTAAATGACTTATTCTTGCAGTTGACTGAAACGATCTAGGGCTATGTGATCATCATTGCTTCAAACAGATTTTCAGTTCTCTCCATACTGGAGGCTGAAGACAGACTGAGGCATTTCCTAGGAGGTGAACAGAGTTACTCGTGGTAAAAATTTGTCCTATTTACCTCTCTCACACCTCCTTTTTTTTTTGAGACTGTAAATACAGCTGAAAAAGCCTTTTCAGTGCTGAATTTCACTCCGAGAAGCATAGTGAGCCCAGTAGTGGAAGCTAGATAGATAAGAGAGACATGTTCCAACACTTCGTTCAGCTAACACATGTTAAGTTAGTTTAAATATACTTACATATATTTATTTCAGTACATGTTGCTGAATAATTTTTAAATCTTTAAATAGAACCATCCCAGTTACTGTGCCACTGATTGAGTCACTCCTGGAGTCAGTGAGTATCTTTCATTGACACAAACAGGATGTAAACTGCAACAGGGGAGGTTTAGACTGGACATTAGGAAAAAATTTTTCACAGAAAGAGTGGTCAGACAGTGGAATAGGCTGCCCAGGGAGGTGGTGGAGTCACCATCCCTGGATGAGTTTAAGGGTCGTTTGGATGAGATGTTGGGGGATATGGTGTAGGGAAGAACTTTGTAGAGTAGGGCTGATGGTTGGACTCGATGATCCCAAGGGTCTTTTCCAACCTGAATGATTCTGTGATTTGTCTTAGACTCAGTATTGATGGATTGGAAAATGAAGATAATTTATCTGTACTGGCAACTCTGGTACTTAAATGGTGCAGTGACTGGTTACATGAATACACTTTTAACAAAGAAGGGAGTCAAAGCAGAACTTGGGATTATTAATAATAAAACAACAAAGGTTGTTTCAATGACATCATTACAGGGATAATTGTGGTAATTAACATCACACTCATAACTGCATTACTTTGTAAACTATGGTTTTTGCCACTTTAGCAGCAGAAGGCGGGAGAGCAATGTTTGAATAAAGATATACATGTACTGGCAGACTTGAAGTCTATACTCTGTATTTATTTTTGAAACATAACAGCTGCAAAAGAGGTGATCTTCAGGAACAAGGACATAGCTTCATTTTTTGGTGGATTAAGTTTAGTCTGCTTGCTTGTCTGGGTGAAGCATGTATTTTCCTCTGTGCTTGGGAGGTGTGTGTAGAACACCTTATGCATCACAGTCTTCTTACATCATCTTAAACAGAAGAAGTGGTAATACATTGCTAATTTTGTCATATTTGATTAACCTTTTCCCCAAGGTTATCAGCTTTTGTATTAAGATGTTTCCTTCAAGCTCGTCCATTCATAGATATTGACCAAGATGTACTCATGGATACAGCTAAATGGATTGTCCGACATCAGAAATTAAATGGAGAATTTCATGAGCCTGGGAAAGTGTTACACAGTGATCTTCAAGGAGGCACCAATAATCCAGTCACTCTCACAGCTTACATCATGTCATCCCTTCTAGGGTTCCCAGATAAACAGGTATTGGAATTCCTAAATAGAATTAATATTCTGGAACACTTCATAAATTGTCATAGTACCGGCAAACACTTGGTAGTTTAAGGAAACAGAGGGACATCTGAACAGAGACAAAATTTAACCTGATTTTTTTAAACTTCCCTTATCTACCCGAGACAATACAAAGTTGTGCTATTAGGCTCTTCAATTTTATGTGCCTTTGCAAAATCTAAAGGCAGTTGCTTTTATCAAGAAAAGAATATGGTTATGGCTTTAGTCCAAGAACTTGTAAAGGAATTTATGGGGAGAACTATCCTTAGAGATGTTAAGTCATTCCAATTGATTTCACTGAGATTACTCACGTTCATAAAAGACAGTGCCAGATCAAAAAACTTGCCTTTGAGGTTTGTGCCTGTGACTCTGAAAGAGATTTTCAGTATTTCTTGGTGGTTGTTTGGTGATAGTAATGTTTCTGTGCAAATTTTTCTTTTAAATTATAATATTTCAATATATATTTAATTCACTCTACATTCTTCAATATGATCTTCTTTTCTAGCATGCTTATGTCATCAAGAGTGCTACAAACTTTTTAGAAGATAAATTAGAAGAAGGCGTTTCGGATAATTACACTTTGGCACTTGTGACATATGCGTTGTCCTGGGCAAAAAGTACAAAAGCAAAAGAAGCACTGAATATACTGAACCAGAGAGCAGAACACCAAGGTATTGCACAACTATCTGATACAGTTGTATAGATGGATTTTTGTCAAATTTAAAAATACCTATCATATATCTACAGCTGCATATAGAATTGGAGAAGAGAATCCTTCTTCTGAATTCAAATCTGGTTTGAGTATGATATAGAGAATAAGCTAAGAACTTCCAAGACAGCCTTAATGAGAAGTGTGCATAAATGAATGACAATTCACAACAAAACTAGGCCTTTCAGTCTCAGTTACTGTGTTCTTGATGCAAGTACCACAGTGCCGTTGAAGAACATTACTTGTCAGTTTTCCCATGTTGTTATGTGCACTTTTAAGATCAGCCTGGTTAATGAGAGATGGATGAGGTTAGCTATTCCAGAATGGTTTGCATACATCAAGAGGTTGTGTGTGGGGGGCAATTAGTTAAAATCAGTATCGGAATGAAGAGTTGAAGGACTGGACTTTCTGTAAGACAATACAGAGGTCTGTTGCATTTTCTGTAGGGACTCATCATCTCATTATGTTTAACCTCTTTCGAGTTCAGCATGACTCGAGTTGTTCCCTGTTTTGGGGGAAGAACAGACCATATGGAGTATAAGAAATTTAAGTTTTTGTTTCAAAATAGTAAATGTCCTCTTGAAAAATCTGAAGGAATTCATGTTGTAGCCTAGAAACGGAGCCTCTTGGGTGTCCCTCTGTGTTTACTGAGTTAGGCCTTTTGGACAGTCACTTTTGGGAAGGGAGGAAGTCACTTTTTTGGAAGTCTTTTACTCAGGAATCAGCCTAGTGAGCAGCCATGCTGCCTGAGGTGCTTTCTCTAGTCCTGAAGAGAAAGGAGGACCCCAGCAACGATGTGGCCTTATCACAAGGGCTCCTTTATGTGAGCGCTTCGGGGTGACAACAAAAGGATCAATGTCAAGTTCACTGAAATTAGTGGGAGTGACTATTTGGACTCCAGCATTTTTTGTATCTAGATTCAGCCACTGATGAGGAAGTGCTTAAGTCAGTTCTTTACAGAACATGTGCCTAAACTTTAACACAATTTTAAAGAACGTTGCTAGATCCCATATGTAAGCATTAATTAAGAGGTTTCCCTTAAGTCTTTCCCAGAAGTCCGAAGACTTCAGTCTGTGGATCTGAGGTTGTTATTGGTTCGTTTTTCAGGAGAATTTCGTTTCTGGATAACCCCTGCTTCTGAAATTTCTGATTCATGGCAGCCACGGTCCATCGATATTGAACTTGCAGCATATGCTCTGCTCTCACACTTTCATCAAGACAGATTCACAGAGGGGATCCCTATTATGAAATGGTTAAGTCAGCAAAGAAATCACCTTGGGGGATTTTCATCTACTCAGGTAACATCTTGTCTCAAGGGGTTTTGTTATACTTTCTAAATGAGCACCGTTTATTTAAAAAAAAAAAAAAAGAAAAAGAAAAAAAAGACCATTTGTTTTTTTACATAATATTTACTGAATTTTGTTTTGCTGTAACAGCCTTGGTTACATGCAAGCTTGCTTTCTTTGCAGTATTGTCATCTTAAACCTGGACTACCAGTTTTAGTATTTTGGCAAGTATAATAAAAAACAGAATTAGAGGGTCACCTTGATTATATAAAATATTAATAACAAAAGATCTTAAATTAAGAAGAAGTGATGCCCATGGAAAAACAATTAATCAGATTTTCCAAGCATGTATGATAAATATCAAACCTCTTTCTATTCTTTCCATATGTGGGTCCTCAAACTCCTGAAAGGCTATTAACTAAGATAAGAAAGGGGAGTAGGTTTAGGGAAACAGCCTAACCTAGTGTCTCTGTTGGCAGTTGGTCTTAACTTAATAATGTACTTTGTCCTCATTATTGCGTAAATTTTTGATGGGCCATGAAATTTGGAAGAACTTCATTATCTCCAGGAGGTTTCCATGTTATTGAAACCACATCTTGTAAGCTGTTCTGGCATCCAGAAAATTTATATAGTACTTTGGATTGCATTAGTTTAAACTAGCTTTTAAATTAACTACAAATGCTGGTCACAGTAAAATGTCACATTTCATCATACTGCTTGGTACCAGGCTGTACAGGCTATCCATGATTTTCAAATGTTTGTTGGTATTAATCTGAGAGAAATTAGTTATACTAAATAAAATGCAATTTAAGAACCAGTCTGGTTCCCCCGAGGTTCTAGTATTTTCCTAATGTGTTAATTCTTGCTTATTATTTGAAGAGGCTGATTGAAGCACTAAGTGAGTTGAAAAAGCTTTGCTCTATTTTCCAGAAACCATTTTTACTTGGAAGTTTGTAAATCCAGCAGTGTACAATTTACTCCTGAGGGTGAAGTTAAGAAATTAATTTAATCCTTTTGTTCTTCTATAGTCTAAACTGTTTGGATTTCAAAATTACCCCAATGTCTCTCTAGTTGCCTTTTTTAATTTGTGGAAATGACCCCATACTTTTTGTTAACTTCTAAGGTTGCTTTAAAAAAAAATGTTTGGACTGTTTCCTTCCATGAGTTTATTACATTAGAAACTTAATATATTGTTAAACAATTGGGAGGAAAGTAATCAGTTGCATGTGTGATGTTTGTAAGTTAGGGTATGATAACTCACTGCAGTTTAGATATATGGTATAGCTTACTATGAATTTGTAATCAGTATATTTTGCTTTATAATGCTTTTAATGTTTGGGCATAAAATGTGTATATTTCATAGATAACAGGAATGCAGTTCATACAAAAAATAGCATATATATGAATGTATATTTAAATGGTAGGAAAGAGTAGCAAATTCTGCAAAGACTGTGTTGCTGGGCAAGAGAGGCCTATGAGTCTGGCTTGAGACCATATTCCCTAACTGTTCAGGTTGTGTACTGGATGCAGCATTGTCATACTGAGCCCTGTACCTCATGTTTCAGCTGTGAACATTTTCTGGTGAAAAGCCTTGGGTATGCCTTCTGCTTTAGAGCATGCCAAGGGGAACATTTATCTTCCTTGTAGGTGATTCTTTGCCCTCTTGTTTTTTACCTGTGTTTCTGAGGGTCATTTGAGCCTAGGATGTGGAAGAGCTCTGAAGTCACCTTCAGCAATGGCAGATAGCATTTCTAGATGTCCTGAACTCTCTCTGAATTTAGGGTGAGAAATGCAAATATAAGAAATCTAATTGTAAGGACTTGGAAAAGACACTTGAAGGTATTCCTTGGTTTCCACACCTTGGGTAAGGGTGGACGTATTTCTGCTTTCAGATGATTAAAGTCTGATGAGGCCACATCTCGATTACTGTGTTCAGTTTTGGGCCCCTCACTCCAAAAAGGACATTGAATTACTCGAGCGTGTCCAGAGAAGGGCAACGAACCTGGTGAAGGGTCTGGAGCACATGTCGTACGAGGAGCGACTGAGGGAACTGGGGTTGTTTAGTCTGGAGAAGAGAAGGCTGAGGGGAGACCTCATCGCCCTCTACAACTACCTGAAAGGAGGTTGCAGAGAACTGGGGATGAGTCTCTTTAACCAAGTAGTGAACAATAGGACAAGAGGGAATGGCCTCAAGTTGCGCCAGGGAAGGTTTAGACTAGATATTAGGAAGCATTTCTTTACACTAATCGTTGCTAGACGTTGGAATAGGCTGCCCAGGGAGGTTGTGGAGTCCCCATCTCTGGAGCTGTTTAAGAGTAGGGTTGACATAGCGCTTAGGGATATGGTGTAGTTGGGATCTGTCAGTGTTAGGTCAATGGTTGGACTAGATGATCTTCAAGGTCTTTTCCAACCTAGATGATTCTGTGATTCTGTGAAAGTCATATTCTCCAACAAAATCTTATAGCTGCTTAGGTCTATAAGATAGATCAGGTATATAGATGTGATATAGATGTGAGACGGGTTGACATAGCACTTAGGGATATGGTGTAGTTGGGATCTGTCAGTGCTAGGTTAACGGTTGGACTAGATGATCTTCAAGGTCCCTTCCAACCTAGATCATTCTGTGATAGCTCACTATAGTTTCATTCAGTTCATTGTGAAAGAAGTTTTGGGCTTCCAAGCCATAGATCTTCATCAGAAACTGACATATGAGTAGTCTGAGTAAGCGCAGTGTCATTCAGATGCTTTGTCACTGTCTTCTGCAAAGGAGTAATGGAGGATGTTCTTTCAGGGTAAATACTGGCCTCCTACTGAAAAAGTCTGCCCCTTACTCCACACTGTTAAATCTTCCTGTAGTCCATTAGTTGCATCTATTCTGTCACACCATGTTAAGCAATGATGTTGGGATCCCAGCCGTAGTGGTTCAGCATACCAGCAACTTTGGCACTGTTGCTAATCAGCTGATCTTTCTGGATCAGTGAAGCAGATCATCTCAGACAAGGATGTAGCATGGGAAGGAGAGTGGTTTCTAACCATTTAGAGTGAATAGGCAGCACGTACTTGTACCTTAAGGTATGGCACAGTCACCATGTTGTAGTTAATGAGCTTCTGTTATGTTAGAATTTTGTTACTGGAAATGACCTATGAATGAATAAAACACCTCTGTATACCGAGCCTGCAAGGCAAACTCCTTCACTGTCACTGTTTATAAATAGGTGCAAAATGAACTACGTGAACAGCAGAAATCCCTGAAAAGCATTAGAGACATATGATTGTTTACTGTTTTTTTTCCTCAGAAAATAGTGGATGTTAAAATTCTCATTCACTAAACTCTGCTGGAACAAATGTTCAAAAACTGCCTCTTGTGTTCAAAACCAGGAGAGCTAAGCCTACAGTCATACACGAAGATAAACAAAAGAGAATTTTATATATATATATGATAATGTGTGTATAAGCATATTCTGCAGTGGTTAAACAATTGTACAATTGCACAGAAAATAAAAACTGAGCTGAACCCCTTTGAAATTCTTGCCGGGGGTCTGATAAAAACTAATTTCAGTGGTTTTGGTTTTTTTTTTTTTTTTTAATAAATGTTAATAGTTTTTCAGATCTATATCTTTTGCCTTGGTGATCAAGGTACCCTGAAAAACTCCTGTGCAGTACTGGATATTTAATACATAGTCACTAAATCTGGAAAGTAGCAGTATCATTACTTTCCTCATTGGCTTTCTCTTCACTGTCGACGTGCTGTGTGGTTCTGGCTGTTGTGTCTACCAGTGTGTCAGGTCTTCCACAAGAGAAAACTTCCTTAGCTGGCTCCCACCTCATTCTCTGTTGCATGTCACAGTACCTAACTTCTTGTCCTGTGCTGCCATTCCTCTTCTGTGCTGGGATCCTTCATGCCAGTGGAATCCCAATGGAGATGTGGAAGTGGCTGCATGAAGGCTCCAGCATAATCAACAAATGGGACAATGCAGGGACTGTGAGCTCCCCAAGGCACGGCCTATACACAGGTAGTTCAGTGCGCAGGCTTCTTCTGTTTAATACAGAAGGATTTGTTTCTCTCAACAGGACACGGTGGTGGCTCTGCAAGCCTTGAGTCTATTTGCAGCTCTCACTACTACAAGCAAAACAGAAATGGATGTAACAGTGACAGCACCTTCTCTGAAAACGCCAGAAACATTTTCAATTGATACTCAAAACCGTTTTCTGCTTCAGACCAAGGAGGTACTGTAGAAAGCAAGGAATACTTCATAAAGTCTGCTGACTGAAAGTACTTTGAAAATACTCTTTTACTCATCTTTCTTCCAGATTGCCCCTGCACAACCAATGACCATTACAGTGGCAGCGGAGGGAACAGGATTTGCTGTCTTTCAGGTACACAACGCAGTTATTCTTGCTAAAGATCTGCTTTCTATAAGGAAGGTATATTTTGGAAGCTTTCTAAGACGTGTTAATAAGAACAATCTTCTGAAATGTCTTAAATGAGTACCAACGCACTTTACTAATTGAAGAATGCTGTGAACCAAATACTGTGTGAATGGACATATTCATGTGGTCATTTATTGTCCGATGGCCCGGCCTTTTAAGTACTGCTGGGTGATTAACATTTTGGGGCACTTCCATGGGCCAGAGCCATATCAACACAGCCCTGTCCTCCTGCAGAAATGCAGTGTCCACTTGCAAGTCAAAAAACTGCAGTGATACATTGGCAGGCACAAAGGTCAGATTAAAAAAGGCATGTGGACTAGGCAGAATTGCCTCATTGGGAAGGCACAGATCAGTACAGAACAAGATTTAGAATGGCCAGGTTCTCCAGCAATTTTTGTGCTGTTCTGAAAGAGCATGAAAGACAGAGTCAAAGGATCCTACAAACTGCCAGCAGTAATAGATGCTTAGCTTCAGCCAAAAGTAGGGGCATGGCAAAGAGTGGAAGGAGGTATAGTGATCCCCTCTCTGCCTGTCCTGTGGAAGACTGTGTTTTGGTAGTATAAATTCGAACATCTTTACTATATTTAAACAAATTAAGCTGGGATCAGCGCGTACTCTATTTAGAACTAGCAAACTGTAAATAGCCTTTTCAGCTGCTTGCTCTTCCTCCATAACAGAGATTATACTACAAAGAAATTTCACTTCCAAGATTTTCCCTAGTCCTATGAGAAATACCATATGAGAAAAAGACAGTATTGGATCTGATTTGATACGGCCACTAATGGTTCTTTCTTCCCTGCTGTTCTGTCCGTGAGAGTGGCTTAGAACCACACAGGTGAAAGAGAATACCTTTGAAAAGATACAGATAATACAGAAATATTAGTCTCTGAGTATGGCAGACTCATTTTACTGGAAGTATATAGATAAACTCGTAATTGCTGAGTGTATCACAAAACCAGACAGAGTTTCTACTAGAGTCCTTCTAGTTGTACTTGGAAAAACCGAACACAGACTGCCTTTAATCGTCTTGAAATTTTGTGCCAGATCAGATTCGATCTCAAGATCTTTCCAACCTGACCTTCACTTCAGTGTTCTTATGCATCTGGGAAACAAAAAAGCATGGTGATCATTGGTAAATACACTTTTGGATAAAAGACCTTTACAAAGAAACCTTCACAGCTGCCTATCAGCAGTGAACAGCAGCTAGAGATACACCTCATCCATTCAGCACCATTCTGCAAGACCCACAGTGTCATAAATCATGTCCCATGCTTATTAATTCCCAGAAGTGCAAATGAAGTTTACAGCAAAGTTCAAAAGTTTCAGAGCATAACTTAGATTCAGACCTGCAGGCCAAGATAGAAATGAACATCTCAGCAGGACTGTGTTCACACATCTGTGGTTTCAGCGTGTGTGTGTATGTGGAATGTAACAAAGTGGGGCTCCAGAACAGTTAAGACTACTTAACCTTAATCATTGTTGAGAAATACTCCCTGATATTAGTCAACTAATTTCTCAAGTGAGCTGATCAAAAACTTTTCAGCAAATTGTCTCTTGTTGAAATGAATGCCTTTTGTGGAAGCACATTGGTTCCAATTAAGTTCTTGCCAGCAGAAAAGTTTCACATCCAAATCAGCATGTCTGTGAAGACAGAGCAGAAGTCTTCTACCCAGAATAGCCAGTAGTTGACTCTGTGGTTAGAGGGCTCCTTGGGGCTGTATAGCACCATGGTTTAAGTTCCTGGTTTGTTGTATGAACATGCAAATGTGCTCCCAAATAACTGGTGTTCAGGAACCAACACCAGATTATCTTCTTCATTTAGGTCACTGTGCTGTTGCTTTTTTTTCCTGCAGCTTTGAGTCAGAGATGCTGTGACTTGATTCAAAATATTGTACTTAACACACTGGAGTAACTTCTCCAAAACCTTTTCTTTGCTGGGACCAGTTCTTTCCTACTGCTTCCTTTGGCAGGTCTGGTATTCTAAAAGAAAGAGCACTAATGCCATTTGAATGAGATTTCTTTTTCCCAGACACAAGCTAGATCTGGGTCGCATTTAATAAATCAGATAGCATATGACATCGTGATCACATTTTTTCAGCTGGGTTTCATTGTCTTAGGCCTGCCAAAGTACAGTGGTGAGATTCACTGTTCTGGGATTTGACTTTCTGGCCGAATGTAGCATGTCAAAACAGTAATTCATTTAAATATCACAAAACACAAGATTTGGTCCATTAATGGAAAAGACTGCTTTCCCAACAGAATGGATTCTTAAAAAAAAACCCCTTATTTTTTTGTGAAATCTCACTGTCTGTGTGTGCGAGTTGGCAGTGCATTCACTCTTGACCCTGCAGGATCTCATAAAATGTATTTATTTTGGATAGTATAGTTCAAAAGCAAGCATTTACTTGTAGCTTTGTGGTTCTGCTGTCAACAAGTCTCCTAGTTTGTTCCTTCATTATGTGGGCACATACCTAAGACACTGACCTCTGCAAGAGGAAAGAGAAGGTGATTGTAGGGTTAGGGTATATGAAAGGCACTGTCTAGAGAAAGGAGTTGAAGAAGCGATCTTCCCTAGGTGGCCTGCTGAAAGTGCTGGAAGAAACACCTCGCTGCTGTCTGGAACCACTATGAACTGGGCTTGGCAAATGCCTCAAAAATTTGGCGTTGCCCATGCTTTCTGGAAGGAAGGAGAATGCCACTGAAATCCAGGACTAGCAACAAGGGGAGGGTGGGGCAGGCTCAAGGAGAATGGGTATGGGCAAAGTAGATAGATGAACAAGATCTCCTTGATGTTCCGGTCATGTATAGAGAGGGAGTGAGAAAAAAGCTGATAATCACCTATTACTTGTTACTGAAAAGCACTGACTATTTTTTCTACTCAGTGTATTTTCACTAGACTTAGGCAAGAGACTGAGTGTTATTCCATGTGATGGTACTGAAAAAGGTACACCATGAAATGCACAGACATTTTTCTGTTACAGTTTGAATGGATACTAAGTAGTCAAAAAAGGATAGAAAAATATTGGAGATGATTTCATTGAATTCATGCCCTCAATCAAGCACATTTGTGCTGCTAATTGCAAAGCAAAAAGGATAGGGAAGGAGGCATTGGTTAGGGCAATATAAAGAAGTCATGTTTTTGAA
The DNA here is from genome assembly GCF_047716275.1 of Strix uralensis. Lineage (NCBI taxonomy): Eukaryota > Metazoa > Chordata > Aves > Strigiformes > Strigidae > Strix > Strix uralensis. The sequence continues at coordinate 35,144,656 of NC_133974.1, forward strand.
ATCTAGTGCAGTTGATTGGGTCAGATACTGTTACAAGCATCTCTCTCATGCAGAAGATTAGTTTTCTCTTCTTGGGCTTCTCAGCAGAACTGGTTGCAGTATGACGAGACTGGACCAGTTCTGCCTGTAGCTTTGCCTGCTGCTTCTTAAAAGGGTTAAGAAGAAATGCAGTTGCTTGTTTTGTTGATTTAATACTAGTTTCTGTATAATAGCCTTCTGTCCCCAAAGTAAGAGTGTATGAAGAAGGAGGCTTTAATTAAACTGTGTTGTGAAAAAGATTTTTCCTTCATTTTCATGAGAAATCAGGAAAGGAAAGTCAGACCGTAACAGCGATAACTTATTCCATGAAAATACTAGCTGATTGACCTGTTTGGTATGTGGTTTCAGACATCCTGCTTTGGCAGTAAATTCCCATTCATTAGCTTTTTCTGGCAAAAGTTAAAACAGCTTTGTTTCTGTGATGACAGATCATTGAGTCACCTCCAGCTTGTCTTTACCAAACTTTCTGCATGCCTTTAAGTGGCACGCTTTCTAGATTGGCTTTATCCTTGGTACTGCCTTCTCCTGCAGAGCAGTTGTACAGAATAAATCTTCACAGCTGCACCATGGTTGTCCTGAGTGCCTGTACAGTATTGGCTGTGGACTCATACAGCATACTAAATTCAGCAGTGTAGTGCAGGGCAATAGGAATCATGTGTGTAGATTGAAAGAAAGAGGATAACTTTCATATCAAGCAGTGAGAGACGTAGCAGCAAAAGCAAAAATCAGAGATTAAAGAGTCCTGTGTTTGCACAGACTTGCTAGACTATAACTGACTTCCTAACCTATAACCTGGACAACCCCCTGTCATAACTTTCAATTTGAACTGGCAGTTTTCCATTTGCTGCCAGAAACTGTTGTAAAGGGACTGTGATTTTCCAGAAGCACTCTTCATTCCCTTTTCCAAAGTGCATGTTTGGGTCATGCAAAGGGGGTTATTTGAGCCACTTTCTGATTATTTTTTTACCAAAATCGAAGAAGATGATTCCCCCCTGCCCTGCCATGTGTTTTATCTTGATGACTAAGGGAACATATAATGATTATTAGTTTGTATGTGAAAACTATGTAAACTTCCTGTCCTGTTGTTGGTGAAAATGGCTATTTTGCCAAATAATGTCAACTATTCTTTGATAATAAATATTTTCTTAGTTTCTTGTATTTGATTCTGTCATTCTGGGGCTTTGAAAGTTGAGCTTCTGATTCATTGCACTGAAGTGCTGAGTCAGCAACCCATTCTCTTGTCCTCTGTCAGAGGTGATACCCCCTTTGTGCCACAACAAAGGGATGCTGCATTGGGACCATCAACATTGCATTGGGTTTTAATCAGTCTGAAGCACCTTAGAATGTTTCCTCAAGTTAAATTTAATTTTTGGTGTCTTTTATTTGGTATAAGTACACGAGTATGCTAGAGCTGATGTGCTGGGGCAACTGATATCATTCATTATCCTGTATCCCATAATGGCCAGTAGAGAGAGGATGACCAATGAAGGCTACTAGAATAGGGCAAGCACAAAGTGGTATGTTGCTGGTATACCCTCTTGCCCTTCACCAATTTGCAACACAGGGCATTCCTAATCCACAGGTCATCTCTTTGTGCTCTCTCTGACTTGGTAGATATTGTCTTGATAAATTTTTTTTCTTCCATAAAAATGTAACTTCTAAAATATTTCTAATCTTTTAACAACCACAGTTTCTTGCAGCAAGTTGTTCTGCAGCTAATGGTGTATTGCATGAAGAAGCACTACCCCTTTCTCCTCTTGAATCTGCCCCCCTAGTTGTTCTGTGTGGAGAGAAGGCATAAGAGGGACTGTGCTGGGTCAGAGCAAACCTCAGTCTAGCCCAGTGTTCTGTTTCCCACAACAGCCAGAGGTTACTAGGTTATTAGAAGATAAATACATGTAATTACCTGACTATCTTCCACATCTTACCATGTATTATTCAAGATCTTCAGCTGGAGATAGTTTCTGTGGACTTAGAAAATTTTGATTCCATTAACTTGTCTATTTTGCTCTTGAACGTTTAGTATCTGCAGCATCTTGTGGGAAGAAATTCCACAATTTAATCTTTAATTGCATGAAAAATTGTTTCCTATTCATCTTTCCCATGCAAGTCATTATTCTGTAGACCTTTACAGTGTCCTTCTTCCTATTTACTTGTTTATGGCTGAATTTTCATCTATTTTACCACTTGTTAAATGATAAACTGGTAGCAATCAGTTCAAACCCCATTATTACCTACATAAAAATTCTTTCCTTCTGAAACTCTTTGCTACCTAGTCTTTGCTACCTCAAAGAAATTAGTATAATCAGCAAACTTTATCACATCAGGATTCACTCTGTTTTCTACACTGTGTATGGGTATGTTTAATGGTGGTCACCCAGCACAGATTACTTTAGGACTCCACTCCTTCCATGTATGAACATTCATTCCCACCTTATCTTCCTGTCTTAACAGCCCTTTATCCCTTGGCACATTCTTTTGTTCTGGTACCTTTGGCTAGTAATCTCCCTAACCAGCTACATGCCAATTTAACAACCAGGTAGCTTATATTAGACGGAGCTCCGTTGTCCATGTTTTTTTACCAGGTAGCTGGTGGGTTTATAGCAACAGGCTATTCTCCAACATGTTATATTGACTCATTTGTCCATTAATTTGACTCCTTATTATAGTTTTGACCATGTTTTCTGGTACAGATACAGAGTTTACTTGATAATCACAGTTTTCTAGACCCCAGTACTCTTTAAAAAATTGCTGTCACACTTGTCATCCTCCAGTCTGATACTAAGGCAGTTTTAAAGAAACACTGCAGGTAATGATTCAGGTGTTTCTTTACCTCCTCAAGTTCAATTCTGTAGGCAGGACAGCCTGTTTTTTTACTGCATAATTTTCTCTCATGGCTGATAACATGAGAGTACTCACTGGTTGCTCAATTCCAGCTTCAGCATTTCTCCTTTGGCTGTTGGTATTGGTAATTTTATAGGACATTGAGATAATCAGTCTACCTCCTAATTATTCAGACCTTTTTTAAGGGCTTCTGGTTTTACCACTCTTCTATCACTGTTTCAAGCATCTTATACATGTCTACACTAGAAGAATTGGAAACTCTTCAAACTGTGCCTAACAGATGAGCTTATTTTCTGTTAATGTTACTGTCCTGCACTGGACATCCTGTCATACTTCCTTACTTGGCTCACTTAGCAGAGCTTGGCTGTTGTTGTGAAGAAAGAATGAGAGCTCTGTCCTTGAGGCAGACTGAAGACTGTAGCTTTGTCTTTGCACAGATGAACCAGATGATGAAACTACTTAGCTGCAAGAAAACTCTGTTGTTCTGAGCTTGGAGTAACATGCTATTCCTCATCTGTTTGGAGTGTATGAATGCTGTGGCATGAAGACTGAAGACAAAATTCTGTATATACATTATGTATTTGCTCTTGCTCTGCTTTCATATACAGCCTGTCTCTTTTAACCCAGTGGGTGTCAGTCTCTGAAGTTTTCTTTATTCATTCCATTTCATGCTGTCAGGAAGTAACTGCATACATTATAAACCACCAGACAACAACTAGGGAGAAAGCTGCAGGTTGTCCTAGAGCTCCCCTGTGTTTATCTCAGTTGTGTCTTGCTAATTGCATTGGTTCTGCTGCATTACAAAGTGTTCAGAAAGGATATTTCTTTCAGAGAATTCCTGTGAATCTCATGCATGCAGCTGTCCCATACAAGGCCATGTATCCTGTCTCATGTGAGCACTCCTCTGGTGTTACACTGTTAGAAACTTGGTGTTTTAACCACAGAGATTTGCTTTACATATGTCACCTAATGTCTCTACTTGCAATCCACAGCTTAATGTTATTTACAACACAAAACACACTGATCAGAGGCTCAGATCTGTCCGGAAACAAGAAGCCTTTGACTTGAATGTTGATGTAAAAGATGACAAAGACGATAAAAACCATTTGACCCTGAATGTGTGCACAAGGTAGGTAATTCAATTGGAGCGTCTCATACACCTCTTTGGCTATACAGCTTTTAAATTATTTAAAATGAGCTAAATTATCCATGTGTTTGTGTGGATTTACTAATGTAGGGGTTATAAATGTATAACTAACGAGAATAAAAGAATTACTTTGTAAAAACAGCAGTAGTTAAACTAAGAAGCAATTCATAAATCAATAGCGATAGGTCTTTTGTGCAAAATTGTTGCTGGCCAGGTGATATTTTTTTACTGGTATGCATAAAGGTGGTGGCACCCTAAATGTTAGAGGTACATGGAAGTATCTGTGTGAAATACAAGAAAAAACTCAAAGGCTTCTTTGGTGAAAGTGCTTCTTAGCTATATGGAGGACTGTGGACAGACTTGAAAATTGAACCGCCATCTTCCACATTCTAACTTCTGGTAGCAGACTGTGACAACTGCCCATTACTCTTACCTTTCATGAACAGAATGCTTTGCTTTTGATCTAGAAGTGGATACTTCTTTTTTTTGTAAAGAGGGAAGGAGGTTCTGAAGTGCTGAAAACACCATGAAATAGAAGTAATCATTCTTTTGTCATCTCTATTAATAAACTTTGCTCAGAACAATTTTGGCAGGAGTCAAAATCCATGTTTACGTAATGATAAATTCAACTGGGGTTTTGTCTTATTGTGCAAGTATCTTTGTGGTCTTTCATTTACCAATATGTCTTATAGTTATGAATTTGGTAATGTAATATAATATAATGTAAGCATCATTCTAGAGTTGAAAGAGGTGATGAGTTTTTCCAGCCAGGCTAATTCTATTCTTTCTGTTGAATAAGGGAGGAGGGGATGCATCTGGGATGGTGTTTCTTGTTCGGTAAACACATACTAAGAACTGAGCTGAGACTGCTGAACTATCATGTCAGAGGCCACAGAACAGCCACCAGGTGTTACCTGGATAGAATTTGGATCTGATGAGAACAGGGGACATGAAACAGTCATATTGCATATTCCTAGGTCAGCCAGTCATTAAACCAAGTTGTTTCTTTGACTGCTTTGCTGCCTCATTTTTACTTGCTGTGGAAGTGTTTGTACATGTATTTAAAAGAAATATGTGAAGGTGTTTGTTCTCTGGCAGTTTCTTTAGTATGCACTTCTTATTGTAGATAAAGAACACTGTATATTTTACAGAAAACCCTATAGGACATTGTTTCTATATATATTTATGGTTTTTATCTTATATCTTTTATTATCTACAAAGATGTTGAGATGACAACATTGTTTGTATTTTAGGATTTCATCTGTTTGTGAATACTTCCTCTAGAAACACTGTTTTCTTCTTGTGACATTATAATGGGTTCCTTGTAAATGCAAGATTTGCAAAGTACCACCTGATCCACCGTGATTACTCTTGCATTCCTTTCCTCCACATCTTCATTTTGTTATTTATTTAAACTTTAAACACTGTATGCCTGCCTACCACAAGGGAGCTGTGACAGGAGATGGAGCCTCTAGGTGACACCATCATACAAGTAATCAGCTACAGTGAATGTGATTTCAGTACAGAGAGGATTCATTTAATTTGGGAAATAGCCAGCAGGCACAAAGCCAGAACCTTGTTTTTATGTGTTTCTGGTAAGCAATTCAGTGATACAGATGGTGGGCAGGGACATGAGAGCTCTTGAAATAGAATGGACTTGTTCTTTTTTAAAGTTTTCTGTGAAGTGTCAACAGCTTTCTAAACTCTAGCACAAACTCCTGACATGTAAAGGGCTTACATGATGGGTCTGGGATAAGTCTTGTCTAAGCATTCTGATTTTCTAGCTAAGACCTTTGGCTCAGGAATACAGACAGGAAGGGCTCCATCTCTCTGGGAAGACTCTAGGGTGATGATGTTTTAATTGTGAAGTGTTCAAAGGATAGGGGAAAGTCTAGTGGCATTATAAAACTGCCCCAGCAGAATATTTTGAACATTAAGATCCATCAACACTTATGACGGAAAGTGGATTGGTATAAGTTCTAGTAAGTCTGTGTTTCTATTCTTTAGGCTGAGACCTATCTCTGGTTGCTTGGCTTGATAGACTAGTCATCCTGTTCTTTTTTTCCCTGTATATTGTATATGACATATGCATTATCTATATTAAATTCCTGAATTAGTTTAAAGATGGTCTATTTATAATCTTTACAACACGATGTGGCTTCATGGTAGAGAAACCAGTGTAGACAAATACAGAAAGACTGTTGAAATCTTAACGAGTTTAGCTAGCTGTGACTATGTATAGTTGGGTAATGGAAGCTGAAGCTTTGGAATTTTTTTCTTTCTCTAATCTGCAGAATATTCTACCTTCTTTCAACCAAGCTTGATAGTGATTGGCCATGGTCATCTCAACTGGGTATAATTTATGACACTGGAGCAGATAATGTCTCGGTCAAATTAAATGGATTCTTGGTTAGAGGAGCTAACTCACAGGGCTGCCAGTTTCTTCTCTGGTCAGTCTTGTTGCCTGCATGCCATTTTCAGGCATGGGAAACTGATCGCTGACATTTCTACTCACTCTTGTTTATGCTTTCTGCCTACACTAGCTTGGTGTTTTCTCCTCTTTGCATCATCTATGAGAGGGTCTCATGTAGATCTCATATTGCTGGACTGCTGAAACAGAAAAATCAACTCAAAACATTCTCAGGTTTTTTCAAGTTCAAGTTTCAAGTCTTCTTTCTTTCTCTTACTGGTGATTCATTTTTTATTTTTTAAGAGACCATGATGTTGAAGAGACGATACCAGGAGCCACCCACAGTGCTGTCCTTTTCTTTGTTAAGAGAGCCAGATCCTCATAACTTCTAGGGATATATCTTATTCACTTGACAATACCAAGCTGGTTTGGTTACCCGTTGGTATTTTGGTCGCACCCCAGGCTGGCTAGACAGCTTGGGTATTTTCCTCCCCTCTTATTGGTAATTATGCAGAAATAATTACATCCAGTTCCAATTCAGTTATTTGTTTTCAATAGCAGCTACTTTGGCACAGCACATCATCCAACAGATGGTTTCATTTGTTTCTAATCTCACGAGCCAACTGAAGTCAGCCGTTGTGCTGTATTTCTTTCAAAGTCATATCTGCATTCAATCAGCCATGCTGCCAGGCTTAACAGCATTGCTTTGAAAGCAAGTCTTCCCTTTTTTTTAAACCATCCAGCTCTACAAAGAAATAGTTTTATTCAATTACTTTCAACTACTGTCAGGCCTTCAAAATGAGGATTGGAGACACTTCTATTCTAGTATAACAATAATCATTTACCCTCCATGCCAAGTGGGGGGAAACTCTTCTGCCACCTGCTTTATATAGAGCAATACAATCTTTTGCAGGTCATTTAGGAATCACTTGTAGCACAGAACACTATAAATGTATTTTGATAGTTCTGTTGTGCACCATAGTATGTAAGGCTTGCTCAATAGAACAAAGCTTTTTAGTCCAGCATCTGATTCTCACGTTGGAAGAAGATGTAATAATAAGCATTATTTGGGAAAAGAGAAGGAACTCAACTTACTTCTTCTTTTTCCAAAACTGGATGAATAATGTGGCGATGCATTTTAGAACCGGAACTTTGAGAAATAATCTGATGATAACTTTGTTAATGGAACCATCAGTCTCTATGAAGGAAATATGAAAAGGTTTGGGAGACTTTTTTTGGTGTATACCTTTATCTCACCCTCCAAAAATGAACAGAAGCAAACCAATGCATCCATAAGAGGAACTATTGTATATTTCAGTTCAAGAGTTCCTACAGCAGTTTCTTAATTACTTCTTTTGAAACATGTGTTTAATTGCAATATTTCCTGCATGTTTGTGATGTAAACCTGCACTTATAGACGCCAATGGAAAGCTCCTAGTGGTGTCAGTGTAGTCTCTCATATGATTTATGTACTGTAGTTTTCTCAGTGCTAAACCTGCTTTTGCATATGCAGTTGAAATTATCAGGCAGAGTAATAGAAAAATCAATCAAATATTATCTCTTTATCATTAGGAATTTTCTTGTCAGCATTTAGTTCTATTTGTTTCTTAAGTATTCTTAAGCATTATTGCTTCCGTAGTTGGGATTTAATAGCCAAACAGTTTCTTGGAGAGTGGACTACTGTATTTATACTAAAAGTTTCTTTGTTTCTGTGTTTTGAAAAGGTACTTGGGTTCTGGCACAGCTCCCAGTAGTGGTATGGTCCTCATGGAGGTTGGCTTACTCAGTGGTTTCTCTGTGTCACCGGATTTCATTCCTTTAGACAATACAGTTAAGAAGATGGAAAGGGACAATGGAAAAGTCAACCTATACTTAGACTCTGTAAGTGGAAAATAACAAAGAAATGTGTTTGTAGTGATGTTAATCTTGAGTCTGCCATTGTTTGGTTTAAATTTGGAAAGACGTTATGATTGTATTCTTTGGGGAAATCAACATCTGCTATTCACATTGAATTAATAGTTCCACTGCTTTTCAGTGAGACTGATTAGATAGGTACAACTCAGTTATATTTGTAAGGGGTTTCTACACTAGGCCTCTTAAAAATCATATATAAGAAGGCAAACATTTCAAGGACTCTGTAGTTTGGCCAAAATGACTACAAATGAGATAAGCATCTTTATACGCAACCTGACTCCAAGTCTTCAGAAATGGACTACCGCTGAGCTAGAAGTCCTTACCTCTTCCATGAAAGCACCATCACCAGGGTTCTCAGGATGTTTCTCTTCTGTTTTTCTAGCTAAATGAAACACAGGTTTGTGTGGATATTCCAGCTGTGAGAGACTTCAAAGTGGCAAATATCCAAGATGCTTCAGTGACTATAGTGGATTACTATGAACCTAGTAAGTGTCAGTCATTCCAAATGGATCTTAGTGATTCCGAAGTTTTAAAGAAAGTATATTTTCATGGAAATAGGGTAAATTTTAGTGAAAACAACATCAAACTGAAATTTACTTTTTTTCATTGAATTGCAGCCTTTTTAGACATTGACATGCCAAATTTTCTAACAAATAGTAGTGTTTTCCCATATATACATTTTACTGTCCTAATGGGTTGGTTCCTCAGCTGGTGTGAATCATTATAACTTAATTCTCAGCTGGTATAAATTGGCTTCAGTCTGGCCCAATGTGTTCTCAAAAACTACCAAAATGAAGCAGGAACTTCACTGTGGTTCACTTACCAAGTTAATGATTATCTTTCAAGTAGCTTTTCCATCTGTTTCTTGTTTAAACTCCTTCACTGGAGAAAATGCCAGTGGTTTGATTTCTATAGTTATGTAAAAAAGGGAAAATCAGTTTCAAAGTTTTTTGGTTTAGGGTGGTTTTTTTTTTTGGTGTATGTGTAGAGTGTGTTTTAGAGAAAGGCAGCAATGTACAAAGCTCTTGGGCAAAATGAAAAATGAAGAAAGATTACAAGCTGCTGGAGAAGATATTAGAGAGGTTTTCATTACAGCAGCCAACTGAAACATTATTAAGGATTTGGGTTTAGTTTGAGATAAGGCATAAAAAAGTTGGATAGGCAATTTTCTTCATGTTGGTTGGTTTTAGCACAAGACAAGATATGCTATATCCAAATACGCTATGATGCGTACTACTTTAGCTAGTTGAAGATCACATTTACTCTATGTAGGCTGAAGTATTTGTTCAATCACAGAATTTTAAACTAAAATAGGAAATTAGCAGATATAACTACACTGTCCATTAACCTAAAGCATGTTTTAAGGCTTAACAGATTAGAGCAATTTTTATGAGACAAACACATAACACTTAGAATCTATGGCCAAAATGAATTTCCACATGCTTCAATTCCTAGCAGAGCTCAGGATCTAGTCTTTTATAAGAATGCTGTTGGATAGGCAAATGAATATGTGTATTAAAAAGTCACATACAAATGCACATGTATAAATATTTTAATTCTATTTAAATACATTTAGTATCAATACATTCTCAATAAATCAATATTAATTTCAAGATATGAATTAATATTCTTAAGGACTAAGGACAAGGTCTGCATCAGAGTTTAGTGCATCCCTTAAAAATGCTTTCTTTGTAAAGCTAATTTGTTGGTCGGTTCTTAGAAGTTCATTAACTAATGTTAACTAACCTTTGAACAGGGAGAAGAGCAGTGAGAAGCTACAATTCAGAAGTAATGCAAAGTATAACCCCTTGTGACTTCTGTGAAAGTGATTGCAGTCTTTGCCACCGAGATGGTTCTCCGGCCTTGCTTCAGCACTCTTCATTGGCCTCCTTGTTCTGTGTGCTGTTTGTCCTTCATGTAAACTTGCTGTGCAGTTGGGTGCTGTAAAAGGAAACAGATTATGTTTCACATCTAAGGTTTCTATAAATTGTCCAAAGAAAATTTCAGATACCAGCCCATCTTTAGTGATTACAGTGACCGAACTCCTACTGCGTTCAGGGAGAGCTGGGCTGGCCCATATGGTAAATTTCTGGCTGTGCCAGAAAACTTCTTTAAGCATCTGCTGGAAAAACTTTCCAAGTGTTAGTTTCATACTGAAATTATTTTCAGAAGAAGCACAGAGTTACCAAGAAAGCAGTCAGAAAATACAAACCTAGCTTCCGTGTTCCCACTCCCTTTTTTTACCCCAGCTTTGTGCTTGTTTTTTAGGAATGTATGTTAGTTTACCATGCTTTTCTGAAACACTATCTGCTCCTCTGTTGGGGTGCTGGTAAGCAGAGCACTGGGAGCTTGGTATCAGAGCTTGCTTTGTTCTGTTCTGCAGGCATGACACTTAACATTAATATTGAATTTCACTGTATGCTCTCATGGGGAATAATATGAAAAATAAAAGGAGCTGGCTTTAGAGCAGATCCAAGAGCCAAAAAGTGCTGCATTCACAAACTGCTGAATGCTCCAGAAAATTGTCAGTCTTTTTTTATCATTACAGAGAAGCTAGGTGGACTTTTTTGCCAATTCATAAGCTAATCATGTTTAAAAAAAATAAGGCCTCAGGATGTTCTTATGCATTTTACTCTGAAAGACTTTTACTGTAAGTGTATCAAAGATGGAGTCTTATGTTTGAGACTTCATTTTTCCAGGGTTATTCAGAAACAAACCTAGTTCTCTTTCTGTGTGAGAATGCTGGTGTCACTGGCATATTTATGGCCAGCAGGATGAAAGCTGCTTTGATTCTTTTCTGGTTTTTGGAAGTCTTCTAGAAAAACTCTGGGGCATCATTTACATCTTGTGTTTGCAGTGTTGTCCTGTCAATGGTTTAAGTGGCATAACCCTAAAGAGCTGTTTACTGCTCTCTGTGCCATGTTAGCTGGTTGGCCCTGAATGCCATCTGTGCATGCAACTCCTGTTGTTGGTTGGCTGGAGAGACTTTTAGGAGGTGTGGGCTGCACATGCATTCAGTCCAGCATAACAATTGACACATTTGCTTATCTTTAAGCACATCCTTGTGTGCTTAAGTGCTTTGCTGAAGTGGAGTTGAGGAGAGAGAGACAGTGAAGAGCAACAAGCACTTTTACACCCAAACCTGCTTTTTGCACATGGGGAGAATTACACGTCTCTATGAATGCAGAAATGCGTGAGCTTGGGAGCTCTTCCCTCCTGAGTGAGTGTATTGAATGTCTTCCCTGTCTGGCAGCCCATTTATCCTTCTTGAACACTGCCTGTGATATCTAATACTTCTTTTTGATAAGGAAGCCAAGCTGATAACATTCCTAGTTACTAAAATGAAGTTAATAGCTGTCATGCTGACTAACAGAGGTAGACATTTTAAGACTATTGATTCCCTTTCTTTTACCTTTTTCAGACGGAGTGTGTATGTGTGCACATGTAATAATATGTCAGTCACTTTCCTTGAGCAATTTCTAATTTTATTCAAATTTTGCTACTGCTTAAAATGTATATTTTTGTATTCTGTGCTCATCTGTACTTTTGTTCACAAAGGAAATTAGTGGATGGTGGCTTGGGAAGAGGCCTGAGCTTCCCAAACTGGGTGCCTTCTAATACCAAGGTATAGGTTTTTAACTGCAAATCTAGTTTAGGTGGTAACTAGTAAAACTAGTTATTTGTTTTACTTTTGCTATATTTAGAAGGTACAATGTTTTTCACAAACTTAGGATTCTGTTCTGTCTTTGGCAGATCTTAGGCCTGGTTCTTTGTAGTCAGTTCACACTTTTCACTTGTCTTTGGTGCACTTTGGATCTAGCCCCTTGAATAGTTGTTTAGTGCCTATGCTGCTTTGACCCACATGAAGTAACACCATATTTATTGAAATCCAAAGCACTACTTAGTCAATAGGATGCAGGATCTGAACCTCTGTAAGTCATGCCCCCGATTACATGGGTCCAAAGCTAATAGAAACCAAGATACAAATTGAAACACATCATTGCATCTCAAATCCTTTACCCATGTATGGGAACATAGATTAAATTGTGCCAAGTGTAAGATCTGGAAAACATTCATACTCTAAACTGGAATGTGTTTTGCTGTGGGTTTGCTTTTTTGATGACCTATGAAAACAGGTCGTCTTTTGCTTTTGGGGACAGCAACCTTGACATGTCATTTGCCTCGATTTAGTATCATTTCAAGAATCCAAAGCTCACATACTTTCAGTTTTTACTATACGTAGAGCTTCTAAGAGAGACATTGATCCCTGATTAATGTTAGGATAAAGAGGCTTATTTTCTAGAATGTACTGGAGAGAAACTACCCTTTTGCAGTAGATAGTAGGAATAAATTAGTTTTATTTTGCAGGCAGTCCCAGCTTCCCAAATATTCTCCAGAAAAGTGGATTTAAACTGTTCAGCCTAATTTCAGACAGTGCAGCTTTTATTAGTATTCCCTTACATTTGTTTTTGAGACAAACAGCACATGTTTTTAAATGACTCTTGGCTGCCTTGCACACCATACTAAGAAGCATCAGTCATAATGCACCACGATATGGAAATTGTCAGAGTCAGTGAACAAACATCCTCTTTTATTTTACTTTTCTCTATACAGCAGGCATATCATTACAGACATCCAAATCTGCCTCTGTACTAAGCTATTTTAAAGGAACAGTGTGCATTGTATGACTTTAAACAAATGTTTACACCACGTGGCCTTTAACATTCCTACACCAATGCCTTCAGCCACTTTGGAGTTGTGGCTAGTGCTTTGAATGAGTTGCAGAGGATAAGTTTTGTATTGTGTGTTGGCAGTGAATCGAACAGAGGAAAGGGAATATTATGTGGCATAGTACGTTTTTTGGTTTCCTCATGGTTATATAGGAACCTTTACACAAATGCTCAACATATCTATATTTTTTCATTGCTCTATAAAGTCAGGTTTTGATGTTAGAGGGGAGATGCTCCCACTGAAGTTATTACGAAATCTGTCATGGTTTGAACTTGGCTAGTAGCCAATCACCATGCAGCCAGTCGCTTACTTTTCCCCTCCTCCGCGGTGAAACAGGGAAGGGACAAAAAAAAGGGAGAATTCATAGACTGAATGAAAAAAAACAGTTTAGTGATAGTAACAAAACAGCAGTAACAATGGGAATTCCAAACGGGTAATACACAATGTGGTTGCTCACCACCCGCCGACTGGGACACAGCCCGCCCCCAGCAGCGATCCCAACAGCATGAAAAATCCCACCGCACCGACCAGAAGACACAAAGTGAAAGCACCCGCATCCTTTATATACTGAGCATAACGTCACATGATATGGAATGCTGGTGCCAGGAGGAGCTGTGATTCAGAAGCAGCTCAGACCCCTTCATATTCTGCCAATATCTCTTCTTTGGTTGGAATATAGTGGTCCTCGGATCATCCTCTGTATCCCTGACTCCAAAACCCCAGGGGTTGACCTCGAGTCTCCCTCTGGTGTTTTCTGCCAGAGACTCCAGGTAGGGCTGTTCTCCCCAGCAGCTGTGTAGAGCACATTTTTAACATCTTGCCCTGTCTGAACTGCCCGAGGGCTACTGCATGAACTATTTCCTGTTTAATTTGTTCAAAAGCTTGTTGTTGCTCCAGGCCCCATATAAAATCATTCTTTTTCCGGGTTACTTGATAGAGAGGGCTGGCAATCTGAATGTAGTTTGGAATGTGCAGTCTCCAGAAACCCACAACGCCTAAGAAAGCTTGTGTTTCCTTTTTGTTAGTCGGTGGGGACATAGCTGTTATTTTATTAATCACCTCCAATGGAATCTGACAACGTCCATCTTGCTGTTTTATTTCTAACACTGAATCACTTGTGCAGGTCCCTTGACCTTACCGTGCTTTATGGCAAAACTGGCTCTCAGAATGATTTAGATTATTTTCTCCCCTTTCTCAAAAACAACTTCTGCTATATTACCCCATATAATGATGTCATCGATGTACTGTAAGTGTTCCAGGGCTTCACCCTGTTCCAGTGCAGTCTGGATCAGTCCATGGCAAATGGTGGGGCTGTGTTTCCACACCTGGGGCAGTCGATTCCAGGTGTATTGGACACCCCTCCAGGTAAAAGCAAACTGTGGCCTGCAGTTTCTGTTGTGGACTTTGGAGTGGTTGCAATGTCAGTTGTTTTGTTACCAGATCCAGAGCCCTTCTCTTCCTTTTGAGGGTGTTGAACAGTAATAGCACTCGGGAGGCGTGGGCTAGGCCCCAGCATGTTACAGTGAGCTGTGCCTCTCTGGAATTACCCAGGTGACAACATACTTTTTCCAAATATTGTACTAGTTCTTCAGGATTCTGCACCTGTTCGGGAGTGAAGTTCTAATACACTGGAGGTACCCACTGTTCTAGGTACTTGCCCATGCTCCTCCACACCCCCAGCCAGTCATAATTCTCCAACCTTGGGGTAGATCTCTAGGTGATACTCTTAAATAGTTACTTAACCCTGAACAAAGCCTGAACCACATGCAGGAACACACTGGCTCCTAGCAGTAAGATGACATTGTTGATGTCAACATTTCAAGGATATTTGAAATTCTTGAAATTCTCAAACACAACTGAAAATAGCCCCAGGACCAATGACTGCATCAGGTCATAGATCAGCATTACACAGTACAGCAAAAACAAAATCTTAACCCAACTCTCGCGGGTGGTGAGCAGCAGCATGGGGACTAAATACAGCAAATGAGGTGATAAAATCTTAAGGACCAAAGGTAGATGTTATGACCTGATCTGTCGTTATCTCAACCCTCGGGCCCCACGTTTGGTGCCAGAATGACTGTTGTGGTTTGAACTTGGCTGGTAGCCAATCACCACGCAGCTGATCGCTTGGTTTTTTTTTCCCCCCTCCCTGATGAAATAGGAGAGGGACAAAAAAAAAGGAGAATTTGTAGGTTGAATAAAAAAAAACCCCAAAAATAACAAACAGTTTAGTGATAGTAACAAAGCAACAGTAACAGTAGGAAGTCCAAACGGGTAATACACAATGTGGTTTCCCACCACCTGACAACCAGTACACAGCCCACCCCCAGCAGCGATCCCAACAGTACAAAAAATCCCACCATGCCAACCAGAAGCTGCAAAGCGAAAGCACCTGCCTCCTTTATATACTGAGCATAACATCACATGATACGGAATACTCCAATGACCAATCCAGGCCTGGCCCCCCAGCTGTGCTCTCTCTCAGCCCGAGGAAAGTTAACTATATCCTGGCCGAAACCAGGACAAAATCTTTTAGCAAAAACTCTTTAGGAACAGGGTCTTTAAGGAGCTTTAAGGAGTGATGCTAAAAGCAGTCAGCAAAAGGTATTTTGTGATGGAGTCTTCATGTTGCATTGCCTGAACATTTCTGTGTGGTTGCAGTTTCTTTGAAATCTGAGTATTCTCTGGTACTTCCTGTGCCCTTTTTAGCCACATGCTGCCAATGGACATGGTCTGTGCAGGGCCATTAATACGCTATTAAATCAGCAAGAAATAGTAATTTGTTTATGATTGAGTTTAGAACAAAACCATAATGTGTTTTAAGGGATCTCCCCCCCCCCCCCAAGATTCTACCTTTGCTGTCATCCATGATCTTAGCAGAGGTTTTCTGTACAGATTTCTCTCTGGGTGTCATCTAGAAACCTTCTATACCAAATGCTGTTGTACAGAACAGGGAACATGTGCTGCCTAATGGGTTTACAGCACCTCGGAATCTGTGTGCTGGGCCAGCTTGATGTTCCCAGCATGGCACAGCCATGCTCCCATTTAGTTCACAAGCAGGAGCCTGTGGCTTCTGCACATCACTGGCACATGATAAAAGGGGGAAGTGGCCAAACTGGTGCAGGAGAAACATAAGAGCCAAGGTCCAAGGTTACACACCTGTCTTTTGTCTTGAAAGTCACTGTTGAAAATAGAACCTAAGATTCAAAAATAGCTTTTATTCAGTTTTCAAGATATTATCCTAACAATATTTCTCCAAATGTGCTGTTGAAGTTAGTATGAAAATTGACAAGATTTGGTTTAAGCAGATTCCTGCAGAAAGCATATGTAGAAAACATAGTCATTATGTAGGCTCTAGTGTACTACAGTGTGCAGTGTGTGTGCAATTAAAAATATTCAAGATATTCACAAAGTGCCCGAACAAACAACACTGTGTGGTGATGTTTTTCAAAATACACAGTTAGGTTTTTAGGAAAGATTATATCTGGAAAGCAACTGGTACCTAATGGCAGAACTTTTCTATCTATCTCAAACACTTAAGAAAGAGTATTTAATTTTAATTCTAATGGCCAATAATATTTCTGTTGTAGCCTTTCTTCTTCTACCATAAATCTTTATGCAGTGAACCACATTTATGTGTTTAGTTCTCTAAATAAGAAGATTTTGGAATTAGTTACTCTGACTAGTAATTTATCCATAAAATACAACAGCAGTCATGTAATCAGGTCTTTTGAGTTATTATTAGATTCTCCTTTTTCCCATGTCAAAATATGTCAAAACTTCAGTGTTCTTATTCAGTTTATTGTATTTTTGTGTGCCACTTGGAAATACCATTGCACTAATGCTATTCTATGCAGTAAAGTCTGAGTGTGCTGTATTAGATCAATCCAGTGATTATTCTTCCTAATGGATAGGTCGTTATTTTCAGATGTGTATGAGCATTAATTGCTTATGTGCCACATTTGAGTCACCAGAACTCCAGTGTTAAGATTTCTCTTTACTTTCAAATCATACATTTTATTTCTGTATTTCTTAGTGGTTACCCAAAAGCTTCATTAGCCTTGCTCAGATCTTATGATGTTACATTAACTGATTCTTTTGTTGTGGTTTTTAGTGTTGTTAGGTATGGTGGGATACTAATATGAGGAAGAAAATATAAAAAACGCTGGCTCAAAGGAAGTATCATATAAGCAGATGTAATGTACTATACATTAGCTGTCCTACTGGCTATTGCATCTCTTCTTTTTCCATACCAGGCCTTAAGCAATTTGAGTTAAAATTCTTGGCTGCCTTGAGATGTAGTCAGATACCTAGTTTGATCGAGTTTAGGACCATCATACATATTTCCACTTTTGATCAAATCAGAAATGGTAGAAAAAAAATGCTTTTATGAGCTCTTTTGAGCAAACAGAGGTGAACTAACATGCCAGCTATGCAAATTGCTTCTGTCTTCTCCAATAATAAAACAAATGTTAAGGAACTAGACTGTTTCACAGGATTTTGGAAAATTGTCATTGATTTATTTTTCTTCAAATAAAGTTTGCAATAGCTATTTTAAAATTCTATTAAAGATGACTTTTAATAATATATGTCTAGTGTTTGCTTGTTCAACAATACAGCCACCTTGTAGCAGATTGCAGTTTCTGTACTGTGCTGACCACTGCCCATCCTCAGCATGTCTTAGGGGCTGCCTCACCTGTGTTTTAAAGCTCATAATTTGCAGTGGTGCAATGGTGACTTTCATGGTCAGGCTGCTAACCATGACCTTATAGATCGTCGTTTCGGACTTTTCCAGCTAGGGCTCACCACATCTTAAAGCATATTATTTTAGTCATCATGAAGTTATTGGAAGCTTTGCTGTTAACATCAACAGAAGTAGTATACCTAAGATTATGCCATGAACTCAGTTAAGGCAGGCCCTCTGTGGTCATGGAGAACCTCAGGAACTGTAGGAACGGTACTTTCTGTGAACAGGAGCAACCCTTTCAGACATAGAGCTTATTGCTCCATGGGCCTGAAGTGGCAATAAGAGAGCTCCAGGTAATCTTTATACCAAAGTATTTTATAAAAACCCTAACTGAACTGATGTGCACAAATTTTTTTTTTTCAGGTGAACAGCTATTTTAACTGTCATTTTTCATGCTTTAGAAGTTTGGCCTCCATGACCCTACCTTTCCCTATTTCTCCTCACAATTCTCTCACTGCCTGCCCTTGGAAGAGCTTCGAGCCTGTTTCAGCTTCAAAATGAGGTTCTGTTCAGCCTTGCTCACCTCTTTGACCTCTCAGTGATTTCGTCCATGAGGTCAGCAACCATCCCTGTGCTGATGTCTCACAGATCTACCCTTTCCTTCAGAGCTTTTGTTGCTTTTCAAGACTAAACTGCTTTTCAGTCTCTCTCACAGATAAATAGATATCAACTCAAACTCAGGGTGGATAAAGGACACTTGGGACTTGTCAGCACAGATTTATGAAGCTGAAACCATGTTTAACCAACCTGATAGCTTTCTATGATGAGGAGTTTGTCTGCATGGATTAGGAGAAACAGTGGATGTTTATCTGGACTTTAATAAGGGTTTCTCTCATCCTCATAGATGAACTGATGGAGTATGGGCTAAATGAATTGGCAGTGAGGTGGACTGAAAACTGGCTGAACAGCTGGACTCAAAGGACTGTGATCAGCAGCACAAAGCCCAACTGGAGAGCAGTTACTGCTGGCGTACCCCAGGGGTTGATATATGCATAATGCTTTGCATGCTCTTATACGCACTTATAAAGCTGCATCACTGCTTTCCTGCTGTGGTGGGTTGGTATCAGCCAGCAACTAAGCTCCCATCAGCTGCTCACTCACTTCCACCCCCATTGAAATGGGGGAAAGAATCAGGAGGGCAAAGAGAAAAACTCATGGGTTGAGACAAAGTTTAATAGGGGAATGGGAAAACAGGAAAAAAAAAAAAAGAAGAAAAAGCAAGTGATGCAAAGGCAATCACTGACCACCTCCTACCAGCAGACTGATGTCCAGCCACTCTGAGCAATAATTATTTTGAAAAGGATCTCCAGGTTTATTGCTGAGCATGATATTATATGGTATGGAACATCCATTTGTCAGTTTGGGTCAACTGTCCCAGCTGTGTCCTCTCTCAACCTCTTGCTCATCCCCAGCCTACTTGCTAGGAGGACAGCATGAGGAATGGAAAAGGCCCTGACACAGCTTAAACATCAGTGTGTTATCAACACTGTTTTGGTCACAAATCTGAAGCACAGCATGGTATGGGCTACTATGAAGAAAATTAACTCCATGCCAGTCAGATCAGTGTACCTGCAAATCCCTCCTGCACGTCTCCTTTGCTGTGATTTTTCATGCGATGATGTGTGTGAGCACTAACAAGCCTTATGCTCCCATGGACCTGAGAGCTATTGCGATGACCAGCACCTCCTCACTGTTTCTTGGGTCCTCTGCCTGTGTGTATCTGCTGCTGTCTCTTCCCTTCTAGTGAGATTGCAAGCCTCTTGCCATCTAGGTAAAGCCTTGCCTTTTCCTGCGTCGGTACAAGTTTGTTACAATGGGGTCTCTCACTGTATGTTCCAATATTATTTTTTTCTGGGGAAATACAGTAAAGCCTAGGAGTATGAATTTGGAAATATTTTATTTTGATAGAATTTAAAATACCTCAGTTGTACAGATCAAGAATCCACTGAAGTAAAATTATTAGTTAGCTTTGAAAAAAATCCCTTTCTATCATTTGTTTTTCTCACCTAGAGCTCTCCCCACAATCCCCAGACCTTGTAGAAAATACACCTATTTCCAGATGGCAGCAGATGATAAAAGATACAGAATGTTTCAGTCTTGTTTCTTGCTTTTTTCCTGCCATATGTGTAACTACTTTAAGAGCTGCAGGTTTGTGGGTTTATATTTTTTTTGCCCAGTATGGGAAGATAATAATAAATACTCTGCTTAATCTTATTGCCATATGTTTCAGTTGTGTGTTCTTACCCTTAACACATAACTTATGCTGATGTTCCTTTAATAGAAAAGCACTTACCAAAACTGAAGATGGTTTCATGGTTTTTCTGTTTTCTAAAAATATTTTCCCTTATGCTCAAGACATTTGCCTGATGTCTGCCATTTGTTCTTGCTCCTTTTCTGCCTCCTTTCTCCCCATTATTAGCACATTAGGGACTGAGGAGTGGTAAGGTTTAATGGCTACCAGAACTGCAGCAGGCTGTGACTGCTGAATGTGGAGAATATGAATGTCTAATAATATAAAATGGTGGATGTTGTTTGCAGGCTTTGCATGCTCTGCAAATTATCCTTTTCTTGTTTTCTTTTTGATTCCTTTTGAGTTTACTCCTTGTTGCTAACATGTTGCTGCAGTCCTGGTAAGCACAGCACAGTCCTGAGGGGTGACAGGACTGTGACAGGGGAGTAACTGAGTAGGCAAGTCTTCCTATACTGTCTAAATAATTGATGGAAGGAGAAGGGTTTCTGAAAAGGGTAAGTCAGAGCACCTAAATTATCTCCTGATTTATTTATTAGTTTATTTATTTATTTATTTGTTGTGCTTCTGCTATAGAGGGAGCCTAAGAAGACTGATATCCTAGTGAAAGTATTTTAAGAGTCATCAAGCTCAGTAAGTTTGGGGGAGAGATGAGCTATACCTGTAAGGGGAAGAAAGGGTTAGTTATGAACCACCAGTGCACCCTTTGGGAAAGACCCAAGTCTCCAGCATGACATAGAAAGTCCTGGGACTCCGTCAGAGGTAGAGTAGCCCCTGAGCGAGATGTGCCCTGTGAGACATGGAGCTGCTTCATACAGAGACCACCTTTGTGGTAAGATATTTTCCATGTGAAAAAAAATGCAATCTAGCAAAGCCATGACTTCCTCCAAGCATACTGTGACTCAGTACAACTGTACTTACCTGGGCAAAGGAGAAGATAAAACCTCATGCATCAGAGTTTAAGCTAGCCTTGAACTGTGAGAGATTAGGAATAAATTTGATGTAATAAAGAGTATTGTGCAGCTAAATTTTCATGCCTTTCTTTGGAAGCATCCTCTGCTGGTTTCATGACCGGCCTGGGGGTGTTTCTGCTGTTATCTGCTATAACACAATCCCTAAGTCCTTCTGGTGCAAGGATCCCTGGATGGAACTGCCACTTGCTTATCATCCTCTTCTGGGTTTTAAAAGCCTTAAAATCATAGACTGTCTGTTGCAGCAGAGGAAGGATTATCTTTTGAAGCCCCAGAAGGGAAAGTTTCACAGGGGTGTGTTGGGGTCCTATTTGGAAAGCTAGAAAAGAGCCTTATTAAATTTGCAGGCAGCAATAAACTGGGGGGACTTCCAGCACTGCACAGACCAGAATTCAAGCTGACCTTGACAAAATGCAGAAATGCTCTAAAAACATCAGTTCAACTTCAACAGAGGTAAGAGCAAAGCTCTGTGCTCAGGAAAGACAGTGCTGACCTGCACAGATGCAGAGTGGGGAATGACTAACAAGGTAGAAGTTCTGCTGAAGAAAAGCCGGGATGCAAATGGATCATTCACTGAACACAGGCCAAGCTATTGCAAAAGAAGCAGACATTCTGGGCTGTGTAAACAGCAGTGTTGTCTGAAAAGCAGTGCTTCCTCCATCCAACATTGCTGCAGTCTCAGCTGGAGTAGCTGCTCCTGTGTGGGCACAGTACTCCAGTGACAAGGAGCAGCAAGTGGAAGTGGCAGCTGAAATGATCAGGGACCTCACAGATGAGATGTATGAGGAAGGAGTTAAAGAAAGCAGTGGTTTAATCTACAGAAGAGACAGCAGAAGTTAATATGATAACAGTTTATCGTAGAGGTTATTATGATAACAATAAAAGTAGTAAGGAGATTTAAATAGCAACAAGGAGCAATTAATGTAGATACGAATAAAAAGAGTCAAAGGATCTTGAATACTTAAGTTTCTGAAAATAGCTTGTAGGCTAAATAATATCATGGAAGCCTAAGCTATGAAATCCAACTGTTGTAGCTGGACAACTGAAAGAGTGCAAAGCCTGGTAGTGGGGCCTTTAAGCAGCCAGATAGAAATGAGCTAGAAATGCCTCTACTGCACTGGGAGACTAACAAAGGCCAGTGTAAGACAGAGTGGGAGTTCATGAAGGAGCTGTTGTAAATTCTGGCTGGGACATGGACATGACTTCTCAGTGTCCCTGACGGTCTTACTTATCTGGGTCCAAAAATCTATCATTGGCTCTGCTTTCATAAGGCCATAGCATGCACTTGAATAAACAGTTTCATAGCAGAATAGGTTTACTTAGATGCAAAACTTGCTTTGTGTTTATATTCCTACTGGCAATTGACATTTAGTTTTTGTCTTGTATTTTAGGTTCTGTTTGTTGCATTTGGTATCCTGTTTTATTTTCTTCATTTGCCTTCAATTTAAGTATTTTATGAAATCCATACCACTGTTTCCTTCCAAGCTGACTATAAGGATTGCTTTGTAGTTTTACCTTATATTTTATGTAGCTTTATGTACTATTGTCTGCCATAATCTCCCAGCTGATATATAAACAGATTAATAAATCAAGATGTGTATCTTCTAGGCCAACACTTTTATTACGGTCAATGAGAATGCAATACAATTGATTCACTGTTCATGAAAGCATGTAAGAAAAGGGAAACCCACTGAGTTTATTACAATGCCATTCAACATTATTATTAGAAGAAATTCATATACAGTTAAATTTTTAGACACTTTAAAATTTGTAGGGTGGTAGATAAAAGAAGTTAATTTTTCAGTCTGATTGAAGATGTTTGGTACTGTGGTCTCCATACTGAGTCACTTATACAGAAATCTGAATTTCAATTTTGTCAATAATTGTTTAATTTTGAAATATTTTTGTATTAAATATGAAAAAAGAGGGATTGTATAAATGTAACATGGAACAATATCTTAACTCAATTTTGGCCATTGATCAAAGCATTATATTTATTTTTTTCTTGTTTAATATTGATATTATCCCTAGATAAAGCAAATTGGGAAGATGAGAGAGTAGACTATGAACCAGTTTCTAGAGAAGTGACTTTGGTGAAGTCTAAAAGATATAACAGAGAAAAAAAACAGAGCTTGAGTTAAATACTCGTGTAAACATACGATCTTTTCCTACACAAGCAGTCCTGGAAGTGTCAGGCAGATGCATGTGTAAGTAGTGCAGAAGTATTGACTCCTTTATTTTTTTCTGACCCATGGACACCTGTTAACACTTGCAGAGGAAGTGCAAGTTGGTGGTGCTCATGTTCAGACATCAATATCCAGTTCCCTGTGCTGTGGTAGCACACGTCTGTCTGGCACTAGCAGTGTGTTCATGTCATGAAACCAGCTGAGACCTTAGGCACTCCTACCTAGGCAAGAGAGGATTTTAATATGTCTGGAACAAAGAATGAGAAATTGTATGCCTAATAAAAAGGAATAAATGATAAAAAAGGAGTCTCTTGGACTGCCTACTAGGAAGACTGTATGGATTTCCCTGGGGATTCTTCTGGCTCACATTGATGGAAAGGGAGGACTGGGCTGAGGGATACTTTAGGTAAGTGAATAGACACTTCTTTATATTTTTTTTTAGAGATGAATGCTTGTTAAAATGCTGGATCAAGGGGCAGGGATAGTAATATGAGCACACGTGGAAATAATGTACTGAGAAAGCTCTGTGGTTTCATATGAATAAAAAAGATAGCAGCCAACTCTAGCTCAGTGGGCAACTAATTAAGCCAGAGATCTCTCTGTACATTGTATTCTAAGTTCAGTTCAAGAGCATGTATCAGCAAGGTGCCATATGATTTTTCCTTTATAGTCTGCAGTTTGATTTCAGGAATGAACTATGCATCATCACTGCAGTGATCATTTAAAGATGAATGTGTTAGCTGGCTGTTGGATGAGACTCAATATGATTAATGCATCTTGGTTTTGTGCATGGTTATTTTCCTTGGTCAGTTGTTCACATGCAGCTTAGATCTGTTTTTTCTCCCTCCCCGGTTTTATTTGGATCTTAGTTAGAATAATAAAAATATGAACATTTCTAATGTTTAACAACATGAAATTTTATTGAGACAGTTGTAAGGAGTGGTATATATTCCACTTGCTCCATTTAAAATGGGATGCTACAGCTTTCATGGTTCCTTCCCTGACTCCATCCACCATTTTTCCAATACACGGAGACCAACCACAGTCTAGAAGAATTTTATTACATTATACAGGAGAAGCAAAGCCAAAAAAAAAAAAAAAAAGGTGTGAATTCTTTGAGAGGAAGCAGTGTGTGGTCTCAAAATGGTGCCTCTCACCAAAGCAGTATGAGACATTTAGCAGTGTATTATACAGAAAACAAAGCCTAGCGTGACCTATCCATCTCTGCCTCAGCTGCTTCTCTAGTTTCATTCTTTTTCCACTTATTCATAATAACTTTATTCTTCTACATTTGCAGTAAGTAGGACTGGGATAATGCTGCACAAGGTCAAATGCAGGAACAATCTCAAACATAAACTGAAACCCCGAGTCCCTCTAGATTAGCATATTCCACCTGCTAACTGGTGGGGCACATCTGGCTTGCAGAAGGTTCGTACCTAGCCCTTTTCCCCAGAGGTGGCTGAAAACAAGTCATGTGAAATGCAAGCAAAACTGAGCGCCACCTTGTGCTCCCCAAGCCCAGGCAGCTGCAGGCGTGGGGTGACAAGGAGAGGGGCAGTGAGCAAAGGTAGCTGCGTGGAGCAAGAGCAGCCTGGCAGGCAGTGCTTGCTCTTTGCACACTTTTGCCCCAACACCCAGGTGAGTGGCTGTCTCCCATCCAGGGCAGTGGCCAGCCTCTGTGCCTGCTCACCAGCCACAAAAAATACCTTTGGCAATGGGATGTGAGTCTGTCTGAGGGACACAGGGAAAGCTGGTTGTGTGGAAGAGGGAAAGCAAAAGAGGGAGAAGGAGCAAGAATTTAATCATGCTGATGTTGGACTGTTGGTGCTAGATCAATGTACAGATCAGTATTTATTCTGTGCTACTGGCAGCAAAACTGACTCTTCAGGGTGACATTACATAACCTTCTTTACAGGTTGCAAAGCGCATTCCTACATGTATTCAAGATGTGTTTTATTGGCCTGAACATTAATCTCTTGCTCTATGTCATATGCAGTGTATGTGTAATGGAGATCACTCCGTGAAGGATGTCAATGAACAGGACATGCTAGCATAAACAAGCCCAACAAGAGTCAACAACGTCAAGCTGCAGTGGGAAAAGGCAAACAACAGTCTGATGTATAAACAAGAGTACACTTGGGAGACATGTGACGCCCTTCCACTTCTCAGCTACTGGGAATGCCATGGCTGTGTTTTGTTGAGGTCTGTGACAGGAAACCAGTGGTCTGGCTGTGGAGCTCCCAGGGACAGACAACAAGAGTTGTCTAGAAAGCACAGTCAGCATGGGAAGGTTAAATGAATTCATGTTGTTTGAAGCCCCTGGAGGTAGGGGTGTGGGATAAAATGTTTCTCTGTCAGCTATATCAAAAACTCTTGAAAAGTTGAGGAGAATAATTTGTTTGCTGTGACTATGAGAGGTGAGATTAGAAGCAGGTGATTAAATTGCAGAAAGAAAGTTTCAGTTTAAACATCAGAGAAAACCTTCCTTATAGGACACACAAACTGTGGGATAGGCTGTTGTGGGAGACAGCCTGCCTCTTCAGCAAGACACGCTTTAAGAGCAAGTTACAGAAACATCTGCTGGTAATGATCTGGGTCTGTACAAGTCTGTCTAGGTGGTGGAGATGGAATAAGTAATCTCTTGATGTCCTATCCAGGGCTGTTTTGTTGTGAGACGATGTCTGCAAGCTCTGCTGCAATGACACACATGGGACAGCTGTTATAAGAGACCTACTGAGATGTGCAAGGCATAACTTTCTGGTGATGCTAAGTGCCAAGAAACCGCTTTGAGTTCACTGGAGTTACAGTGAGGTTACATGGTGTAAATGAAAATATAGCCCATAATTCCCTCCATAAATCAATGCTGATTCTTAAAAGGACAGTGGGACCACCAGGACACTGGACTTCTGATTTATAACAGGGTTCACAGTACTTGCAGAATGAAACAGTCACTCTTGAAAATGCTTCATTGGAAAGTATAGGATCAGGCATCCTATAAGAAGGAGTATCAGATACAGTGATCTGAATTTCTGAGTGTGTCAAGGGTTGCTATGCATAACAAATGTGGGCAGGCAACCTAACTATAGATCTGAGTTGCATAAACATATACCAGGTACCCTTCTCCCAGACTGTTCCTAAGGTGAGACTGAATCATAGGGTTTACAGGTTTCAAAGCCCAGTTCCTCATTATTATAAATAGATTTAAATGATGAATTTGTGACTATGCTGGTTACAGCTGTGTTGTTAGATCACAGTGTGCAGATTCAGCTTTACAGAGTATGAGCAAGCTACCCAGAGAGTATTTTCATTAGTTGCTCTGATTCTGTGCCAAGCTTTGTCCTCCATATCGTATTTCTGCTGAACTTTCCTACTTCATCATTTTCTTCCCCAAGGATAAAATCAAAATGCTAGAGGTTACAAAACTAGAAAAATGATACTGAATATACCTTGGGCACATAATAACACTCACAGAAAGCAAGATTGTGATAACCAAGATAACAAGAACACTTTTGATTTTTAGTTACACTTTTCCATGAAACTTGTCCAAACAGATGTTGAACAAATGAACTATTTATCACTGAATTAAATGTGTGCTGGAGGCAGGCTGTTAGGCAGAAGCACAGCTCTACACCTAGTACCTTTAAAATACATATATAGATGAGGCTGTCATGGTCCCAATGCTTCCTATTATCATATTTCTTGCTGTGCTTACAGTTTTGCCACATTTTAAGTGCTGTGACTGGCTGTACAAGGGCCTTAGGAGTTCAGGACTACACAAGACCCCAAGAGTCAGGGCCCTTCTAGGGTGTCTTAGGCTTAGGGGTCCTCATGAACTTTCTTGGCAAGTAGCCCTGCTCTTGCTGTTCCCTGGCACCGAGGTGGTGGGGGAAAAAGGCCCCTTATTTTAGTGACTAAATGTCTATCACATGTAATACATTCACTGGTGTGCTGGAAAGCGCAGTATAATGAGTGGTTCTTTCATATTTATCAACACACTGCTTCTTCCGGAAAGATTGTGTTGAGGATTGAACCTTGAAGGGGTCAACTCTTCAGCAGCATACTGTTAGGCATCAATCTAGGCAGAAGACACTGGCTGCTGGACATGGCTGTTGGCAATGACAACTGACAACCATTGGCCTGATTATTCAAAACAGAAACAACCCCTGTTCCTTGGGAGGCCGACACATTGCAAGATGGAGGTTGATGACATGGGTAATAAAACGAATAGGGAATTTCTCTTTTCCTGGTGAGAATACTCACTACCTCCACAAAGGCAACTTGGAGCGAGAACAAGTAAGGATATAGAGATGTCCTGACATCTTTAAAGTTTTAGCTCTTGAAAAATTCTTTGGCACTGCTCTGCATCTTTTCAAAAATCCCATTAACATTTACAGAAAGAAGTCTATCCTGTCTGTTCAGCAACACTGCTCGCTAGAGCTACTAGTCACAATTTCAAGTGACTGAGAGAATGACAGAGAATGTAGCTGGTAGCACAAATTTATCAAGCAGAAATCAACCAAATCCAACATTCAGGATTACGTGGGAGCAGTGATAACTGTAGGGAGAAATTTTTGACCTCTGCAAGTTACTTATTTTGCATATCCACATGTGTATGGCTTGGATAGAAGCACAGCAGTTTGTTATTTTCTGTTCTACAGCTTGCAGCTGCATATATAAACACTACAAATTTGAAATCCTCCCAAATCTATGAAATCCCCAGTGATGTAGGTCTTACATCCTGGCAGGAGTTCAACTCAACTTCTCCAAATGAGTGTTGATGAAGTATGAACACTGTTTAGATACTTTCTGTATTTCCATTCTTCTGGGGTGCAGATGCCCATGAAAGAAGCCACAATGCTGGGCCAAAGCAAATACCAGAATTGCTGCCCTTGGGCCATTTACCATCTGGGAAAAAATTGCATCCATTTTAAAAATCAACTGCTGTGTTAACTGTGTTATTGAAAAAGAAGCCAACAGAGGGTGGAAGCAAGGACAGATAGTCTGGGAGGAATACAGAGAAACTGTCCGAGTAGCCAGGGATCAGGTTAGGAAGGCCAAAGCCCTCATAGAATGAAATCTCACCAGGGACGTCAAGGGCAAGAAGAAAAGCTTCTATAGGTACGTTGGTGATAAAAGGAAGACTAGGGAAAATGTAGGTTGTCTCTGGAAGGAAATGGGAGACCTGGTTACTCAGGAGAAGGCTGAGGTACTCAACTACTTTTTTGCCTCAGACTTTACCAGCAAGTGCTCCAGCCACACCACCCAAGATGCAGAAGGCAAAGGCAGGAACTGGGAGAATGAAGAACCACCCACCATAAAAGAAGATCAGGTTCAAGAACCTGAAGATGCACAAGTCCATGCGACCTGATGAGATACATCCACGGGTCCTGAGGGAACTGGTGGATGAAGTGGCTAAACCACTATCCATAGTATTTGAAAAGTCATGGCAGTCTGGTGAAGTTCCTGTGGACTGGAAAAGGGGAAACATAACCCCCATTTTTAAAAACAGACAAAACAAGACCCAGGGAACTACAGGCCAGTCAGTCTCACCTTTGTGCCCAGAAAGATCATGGAGCACATCCTCCTGGAAACTATGCAAGGGCACATGGAAAATAAGGAGGTGATTGGTGACAGCCAACATGGCTTCACTAAGAGCAAATCGTGCCTGACAAATTTGGTGGCCTTCTACAATGGGATTACAGTGTTGGTAGATAAGGGAAGAGCAACTGATGTCATTTACCTGGACTTGTGCAAAGCATCTGACACTGTCCCACACAACACTCTTGTCTCTAAATTGGAGAGACATGGATTTGACAGATGGACCACTTGCTGGATAGGAAATTGGCTGAATGATCGCACTCAAAGAGTTGTCAATGGCTCGATATCCAAGTGGAGACCAGTGATGAGTGCTGTTCCTCAGGGGTTGGTGACTGGACCGGTGCTGTTTAACATCTTTGTTGGTGACATGGACAGTGGGATTGAGTGCACCCTCAGCAAGTTTGCCGACGACACCAATCCGTGTGGTGCAGTTGACATGCTGGAGGGAAGGGATGTCATCCAGAGTGACCTGGACAGGCTTGAGAGGTGGGTCTGTGCAAACCTCATGCAGTTCAACGAGGCCAAGTGCAAGGTCCTACACATGGGTCAAGGCAATCCCATGCACAAATACAGGCCGGGTGATGAGTGGATTGAGAGCAGCCCTGTGGAGAAGGAAGGACTTGAAGGTATCAGTGGATGGAAAACTGAATATGAGCCAGCCATGTGTGCTCACAGCCCAGAAAGCCAACTGTGTCCTGGGCTACATCAAGAGAAGTGTGGCCAGCAGATCGAGGGAAGTGATTGTCCCCTCTACTCCGCTCTCATGAGACCCCACCTGGAGTACTGTGTCCAGCTCTGGGGCCCCCAACATAAGAAGGACATGGACCTACTCCAGTGGGTCCAGAGGAGGCCATGAAGATGATCAGAGGGCTGGAGCACCTCCCTATGAGGACAGGCTGAGAGACTTGGGCATGTTTAGCCTAGAGAAGAGAAGGCTCTGAGGAGACCTTATAGCAGCCTTTCAGTACTTAAAGGGGGCTACAGGAAAGATGGGGAGGGACTCCTTATCATGGAGTGTAGTGATAGGATGAGGGGTATCAGTTTTTAAAACAAAAGAGGGTAGGTTTAGATTAGATATAAGGAAGCAATACTTTCCTGTGAGGGTGGCGAGACACTGGAACAGGTTGTCCAGAAAAGTGGTGGATGCCCCCTCCCTGGAAGTGTTCAAGGCCAGGTTGGATGAGGCTTTGAGCAACCTGGTCTAGTGGAAGGTGTCCCTGCCCATGGCAGGGGGGTTGGAACTAGATGATCTTTAAGGTCCCTTCCAACTCAAACCATTCCAATATTCTATGAACTTTAAAAAAAAAAAAAAAAAAAAATTTCTTGGTGAGAGCAATATTCTAAACATTAGCATAAATTGGTGCATGCCTTGGAGCACTTAGAGCACAGACAGAGCCAGGCATCAAATTTTCTTTGGAGGCCACCAGTGAGTCTCAGCTGAGGCACCTTCTCAATGTGCAGAAGTAATGCTCAGTCACCAGCTGCACTTATTTTGAGTTTTTAGGCCATCTTCAAGTACTTATGTTGAGTATTTCAGAATCAGAAATGAAGATGAATTTCAGTTCTTGGTTTCTGAAAACCCTGGAGTCCCAGGGAGCTGTAAGTGATCTGCTCCTTCGAAAATGAGCTGTCCAGTGACCTAACTACAATTATAAGAGCGTACTGGTAGGTTCACATTGGAAAAAACCATTGCCAATAGTCAGAATGAAAAAATCTGCACATACGGGATTGGCATAACTTGGGTAATGCCTAGTGAGTGAATCTGGCAGGGTCTGAGAACCAAGTGACAAAGGGTTTTTTTAATCCTCTTTCTCCTGATGCCAACAAACAGCCCAGTGTAACTCTAATTCTACTCTTCAGCATGCTGTATTGGATTTTATCTGGTTTTATTAGAATAGTCAGTTTTTGTGCAAGTTGTTCCATAAATGAAGTTAAGCAAAGAAAATAAAGGAGGTAGAAGGGTCAAATGACCTCGCTGTTAGATTTTTTTCCTTTTTAATACTTACAGCAGAGCATATAAAGCTTATATGCCATCATGTTTTATGATAGAGGCTGATGCTGAAGCAGAAGAGGTTTGCTTATAATTTGTGATTGAAAATCCCAGTTTTTTAGCTTACTTGGGAAATGCCACTACTTTACAGAAAATGAACATTCAGCCGCTGCCTGTTTTCACTGGATCCTATGCCCAAACCATCCTATTACAGAGTCTGAAAGCCACAGGAATTTACGAAGTTTCCTCTCAAGCTTCCAGATGATTTACAAGTATTTCAGGAAGTCTTGTGTAGACTCCTGATACAAAATTAGATCCCTTAATTAAAGAAAGAATGTGGAATTCAGTACCCAAAGATTTTTTAAAGAGGATTTTCTTTTAAATGTAATTATAGAAAGAATTTATAGCTGATTTTATAAAAGCATATCAGATTAAGTATTTTGGATACATTCGTTAAAAGATTTTGTAAACAAAGAGAAGATTTTCAAAAGCTCAAGAAACAGTTTAGTCCCCAGCAGCCATGAGCAGCAAATTCTCATTTTGAAAAATCTCCTGTAGCTGATTATAAATAATGCACTAATTTCCTAAACAGATTTTCTGAAATGAGATTCTACTTCAGATCAACCTTCTGGACAGTCTTTAAGGTGCTAAACTAATGGAATATGGTGTCCAGCCTCAGCTGAGTGTAACTTAATTAAAAACTTGTCAACTAAAAATGTTCTAGTCAGATCATTAAACATGTTCTTTTTCCTGGGGTATGTGAAACTTCAGGCATGCACACACAATATCCAATTTTAAAAGATGTGGTGGAGGAGCAGTTGTCACTTCAGCATGCTCAGGTAGGTCAGGACTTGGTGCACGTGCAATTGTCACTGACTGTATTGTGGCTGAGACAGCTAAGGAGTCCCTCCCTGTGGCCCTGACCCACCTATGCTGGACATCATACAGTCATGGACGAAAAATATGGTCCCTACTCCAGAAGACTCATTATCCACACATGAAACACAGAGGACACAGAAGGATGTGGACAGATGAAGGAACGTGAGGAAATAGTGAGACAACTACAAAGCAGCAGGTAGATCAATTTTCAGTCATAATATGTGTGTGATAGAGCCCAGGTGTAGACAAAATTCTGGACCAGATCCTCACATATTCTCTTTGAAACTCATTAAAGCTACAAAGCATCAAAAGCTATAAACTTACTTTAACTGTGTAATTAACAGGACCTTATGCTGCTTTGCATGATTGGTAGTTTAAAGGCGTCTAAAGATCATTAACATTGCTTTGATTAGGATCCTTAGTGGTGTCATGATGGGTTTTAAGGGTCAGTGGAAGAACTGTGATGGGATTTTAGTTCAGCTATAAACTTTTGATGTGATTGCACGTTTGGGGGTGACAGATTACTGCTTCGTTTAAATGTTTAAAAAAATTGCTTTGCTTTGTTTTTATTACTCCCCCATGTAACTAAATAGTTATTCTGGAAATATCATTAAAATGGATTAAAAAGAAATGCTACCCATAAGAGAAGTTTCATCATTGCATTCAATTTTCTCCATGGAAAACAGTAGGTTTTTAATGTAGTTGAATGTCAACTCTGCAGATGTAATTGTACTTTTTTTAAAAGAAAAAGTTAATTAACTAGAAGTGACACTCCCCTGATTAGCTTTTCTCCCTTTTGGATGACTGCTGCTCCAGCTCTGTATGCAGAACTGGTGAGTGGAAAAATCACACAAGAAACCGAGAAATGAAAGAAATTAAAAGCACCCTAAAATTGCTGGCTTCGTCTCCTGTTCAGCAAATACTGTCTTCATAAATAGAAAGGATGACCATGGTATTCTGGAACTGGGTTGCCATGAAGAAGGTGATTCAGAAATGGAGGAGATCCAGAAGAATGAAGGGGGTGGTAAGGAGAGAGGGAGCATTCCAGGTTTAATAATATTGGAAAATTTGAATCAAACCTGAACTCCATTAAAGTTTCCGAGTTTCAGTCCTGAAATTTGGAAATATCAGAACTGTACAATTTCTCCAGTTGTTTAATACTTGACTTTTTGCAGCTTGGGGAGAGATGATAAAGCAGCTCAGTTCAGAGTTATCTCCAGAGAGCTCCTCCATCTCAGGCACACATGCTGCCGAGTACTGTAATAAAGCCAACAGTTTTATGCCTCCAAGAGATTGACTTCATTGCAAGGGCTTAGGAAGCAAGGTATTTTAGGACTGGGTAAATCTTCATCAGCCAGCTGTACTGGGAAATGTTTGGGTCTAAGTGAAGGTTAACATACGTTCTTGCATAGGTAAAAAAGGTATGTGCTCATCTGGCTGTACTTCAGAATGCTGTATCTACTGCTCTGTATGTGGTATGTGATGTGTATGAACATCTGGAACTAGCAGACAGTATTTTTGAAAAACATTTGGTGCTATAATAATTTTGTAATTTTTCACAAGCCCAGAGGTCTATCAGAAGGTGTTACAAAAGCTGAACATTTGTTTGCAAGAGTTGAATTTTGAAACAACAGAAAGCAAGGAGTGGATGCAGATTCCCAGACATACATATTCTGAAGACATGTTTTACCTGCCTAACTGAGGTGTAAGCACAAGGGCCTCCTGAGTGCCTAGTTTCAGGAGTTCAAGATGGCTCAGATGACTGTTTTGGCCTGAGATTTATTATTGCCAGTGCATTGGGATAAAAGAAGGAGTATTGATCATGTTGATATAATTCCAGGAGATATCTGCAGAAATTTCTCAGAATTTCCTGGTTTTCTCTTTCTCTTGTTTTCAGTTTTGATGCTGAATGTGAATTTTCAAACCAAGATATTCCCAAGAGATTTCTATTTTGAGAGTGTTTCATGATGAGTACATTACATATCCTTGCAATGTCATCATTCAGCACTTTATGGCAATGATTTAATTCTCTAAAAGTTGCAATTCACCATAAATTTAGGGAAAAGACCATAAAACTTTGCTGGAATTGTAGAAAAATTTCAAAGTCTAACTCACCTAGCAGAAGCTTGGAAATTTCAGAGAGCTGAGTCTCAGATTTGATTCAAATATTCCAGATTCACTGAGTTGTGATAGTTTTCATTAAATGATCTTCCTGACCTCATTTAATAAAAATGCCTTAAACTCAAGACTGATTTAGTCTTTGATATTTCAGAAACGTGGCAGAGGATGAGGGGGTATTTGTACTTCCCTGAGCTCTTTTGATAACATTGAAAAAGATACTGTTTTTCTCGTAGAAAACTCTAGAAGATTCACAGAAAAGAAGACTCTAGAAGAGTCTATTTATGGTAGTGTCTATTTCTCTTGTTATGGATTAGACAACGTCTGATATGATGGAGCCTTAAACACACTTGTTATGTAAAAGACTGAGTTTTAAGACCTACATCACATGAAATCTGCATCTCTAAATAAATACATAAATATTCAGCTGCTGTTATCCTCTTATGGATTGATTTTTTTTAAAACCAGAAATTCCAACAGGATTACAGAAACTCTTTCCCCCAGAAGTTACTTAAATTTCTGAGCTCTGGATAAAAAAACTATTAAGCTAAAAGTCATACCTTATGGTAACACAAATTTTTTTTTGAAAAACCTCAAAGAAATCAAGATTTGCATCAAAGAAGACTGGAAGAAGTGGCATTCAAATTAAAACAAAGCTTTGGATTCTGGGGAGAGGCAATATTGAGATAGCTGCTTCAGAAGAAACAGCTAGTGAAAAACAAAACCCCAAGCCCAAAACCTGCCAAGGAGAAACAGCTACTTTTGGCCTAGTATGTGTTTATCAGTTCTTAAAATTCCAGTTTCCTAGCTCCAAACTCATAAAACAGTGAAGAACATTTTTAATATTAGCCAATTAATACATTGCTATCAATAGGCAGCACCAGTCAGACTACTGATGAACTGTACATTAGAAAATGGTTTCAATTCTCTTCTTTTATCAATATCGCATAACATCATGATCTGACTTCTCAAGAGTGTGAATGACATAGTGTTAAAGCTTCTAACCCCTGCACAACAAAATGTTTCCATCTATGCTAGGAATCATGTGGATCACATTTCAGGACTGACCCTATGGATTAAACTAAAGCAGTGGAGATCCAAACTGTATTTCCTTGCACAAAGAAGATTTTCTCACCGATTCCCACAATATGAATATACTCAAACTATGATGAAAATGGACTTGGCACTATGCACACTGTCTGCTAAAATAGTCCCTCCCTTCAGCTGTCTATAGACTGAAAAACAGACTGAGGGAAGGTTATTTATTGAAAAGGCAGACAGCAAAAGAAACTTGAACACAATAGAAAAACTTTGCTGCAAGTCTTGCGATAAATGACAACTACTTTGTTTCAGGAGTCTCTATGTCTATTGATTATAGCAATGACCCATTATTTAGAACTGATAAAGTGAATTTATAGACTAACATTATATGATTTCTTCCTTCCTGAACTCATATGAAGTGTCATCACTAACCTTGAAAAACAGCGTCTTTACCTCATAGCATATTGAATGACTGAGTCTGTTACTTTTTTCTAATTTAAAAGAATGCCTAGCAATAAAATTTGTTTGACACATTAAGTGATCCCAGTGAGCATCAGCCTTTGCTGTTCAGAGAGAACAGTGATGTGTTCTCCAGATGACAATGGATCAAATTGTCATGGTACTTGGAGATTTGTCCAGAGATGCTGGGCAGCCTTAACTCCCAGGCATATCAGAGGGACTTAGGAGTGCCCAGAAACCTGTAACTTCTAGATGGCTTCTAGATGAGGAGCTGGCATAGTGCTTATTCAGACTGATGAGTTCTATTCACAGTCTTATTTCCTTTTAGGGATGGATAAGACCTGCCATCTAGCTCATGAACCATGATTTCCTTTGTCTTCTGGGTAACATGCTGTCACTTACAATTCCGGAGCCATGAAACACATAGTCTTTTAGTAAATTAAAATAGGAAAAAAAATGGTGTTTTCAACTTGCAAAGTCAGTGATGTTTTCTTTACTGAACTGGTCAGGTTCCAGTGCAACTTGAGGCTGCCTGGAGAAAACGCTGGCCTGGGAGTCTGGTATGGAACCAGAAGGAGTGACTCATTTGTCTCTATAACAGCCCTTAGTTCGTTAAGTGTTGCTAGAGATACCCTGAAAATTTTTCAAAACTGGAAATTCATAAATTCTGTATTGGTGACCACAGTGTAGGTGACAGAATTTTGGCCTGCCTTCTTCACCCCCATGAAAATCTCATATAGTTCAAATTAAGCAAACCTAAAATAAACAAGAGTGAATCAGCCTCCTCTACTGCCGTCTAACTTGAGGTGATCTTTAGGAAGCACATACCTGTTTTCTACTCCCTTTCCTTGTAGATGTTTTCCCACCCAGATCTTTACCTACTCAACAGCTGCTCTCTACCAGGCTTTTCCGTATCTCTTCCATCCAGTAGCAGGTCACTCTTGAGGCCCTGAGGATTCTTCCTCTGCTTAGTTTTTGTTGACTTCATTGCTGGGGCTTCTGATTCCCTTGAGAGAGTTTATGAACATCCAGAAATTACCTCTGCTAGGAAATTATTCTTTTCCTTAAAGGAATATGTTCTTAAAAATAACACTAACCTTTCAGGGTAGACTCAAGGGATGACTAATATGTTGGCATACTCTCAGCAGTTCATATTCTCTCCTTCTCTTCTCTCTCTTTCCTTTCAGTTCCATTGTGTGGATTTTCTAACTGTCTTTAGAACATAATTGGAAAGCATATAATTGTTTATATCTTTCACTGCAGTTTTTTTTGTTCTCTGTAACTCATTTTGCTACTCTGGAAATATGACGGACTTTGAACAAATAACAATGGGTAACCAGTGCTTTGATGACCATTGTTCTTATTTTCTCTAGGTTCTTTCAGATAGAGCTTTTGTCTTCCTCATTTTTTGCCATCTGTGTTGAAGGCAATGCAAGCCTTAGCGTTTTGCAGTAGACATCTGTAATAATTCTCCATTTCCTTCTTTTATCTACAGCAATTGAGCTCAGTCTATCCTCTTCAAATTCAAAGACTTTGGAAAGTATAGACAGTATAAATCTCTTTTTTTCCCCTTGTCCAGCTGAAATGGTGGTTTTGTTTTGTTTTGTTTTGTTTTATTTTTTAATGAAGAAGGCCAGATGATTACTGTGCTGTCACCAGCATCCCCTGCTAAATTGCGTAATTGACAACTTGAAAAGGGTCCTGGATGCCTCTTTTTTCCCAGCACATGCTGTTCTACTGTTCAACCATTTATTCTAATACTTGACAGCTATGCAATGTTTCTTTTTTTAACACTAATCAGCCTGGAGACCCCATGAGGATAAGTGTTAGTCCATTTTAAGGAAGACCTAATCAAAACAATTAATTTCTGAGGGAGAAAGGGGTGAAAACCATTGCACCTGCTGGCTTCCAGAGCAGTTTAAGTCACAGAGGTGACTTAAAGGCCAAGTTTCCAGCAGTGTCAAACTACTGTAGCTTCTGCTGCCTTTGGTTGGGGTGGGAGAACATGACAGCCTGGTTCATGTCTGCTTGGGGATGGGCACGTGGAGGCTTGCAGCAGCGGGAGGTGTCTCTGTGATCGTTCTGAGACCAAGAGCATGCTGGGGACACAGCCCTGGAGGAGGGTCTCCAGATCATTGACCTGAGGCCAGCTGCATTAGATAATTGCTTCTGGCAGCTGACTGGACTCCCCCAAGAACAGTCTGGGAGCCCACTTCATTTGCTGTCCCCTACTCCATTTAGTTCCTGTGTTGGGAATCTCATTTGCATCCACATTGTTCTGCTTGTTAGAAACCTCCTAACATCCAGCCTAAATTTATCATTTATGTTTATGGGCTGGGCTGCAGAAAACAGCCAGAAGAGAAAACTCCAAGAAGAGGTGATCACCAATGGTGTGTTTTACTGGCTTTTTTATGGGTCTTCAATGCTTAGTTTTTTTCTAAACAATTAAACAATGCTGTTTGTTACGATCACCTTTTTTTTTGGTTTTCCAACCAGAAGTGAGTCTTGTCTTAGGATGTCACTTTATCCCATCTCATCAGCTAAATGCCATCATAGGATAAGTGCAGTGCAACACACTTTCTGTGGGACAGTTGCCCTTGGGAACATGGGAGCATGCCTGCTAATGAAAGTGGCTCAGAGACAGATACACTCTTGTAACATGGAAACTCCATCAACTACACTTTAGCGATAACAGTGAGGTAATAAATGAGCTCCAGGATAGTTCAGGTAGCTTGGAGTCATTCAGTGATCCCACCCAAAATTCCATTGCCCAAGACTGTGCTGTTGGAGATGTAAGCAATGAAGGTAGGTGGATAGGAGCCCCATGGAAATAAAAAGGAAAGGCATTTTCCATCAGGACCCTTTGACAGTACCATTCACCTCTGAGGTCCAAGATCAACGAGGACAGATGTTTAGGGCACATCCCAGTTGCAAAGTTGCAGTGTGTTCTGTAACTGATAGAGCGAATCAGTAGTGTGCTGCCCTGTTTGTTCTTCACCTGTTGTGCAAGCCTTTCTGTTTGGCTCATTTTCTTTTTCCTTAGTCTGATATAATTTTTATGGATGAGGCATAAATGGAAAGATTCCAACAGACCTCTAGTAGCTTTTTCCATTGACATAATGCTTTATGCATTTAAAACTGTTTCAAATAAATCTAATTGATAGAGATAGTCAACAATTAGGGCATTTCTGGAGGATGAGCAAAGACCACCCAGCATATCACATATTTCCCTTACACACACATCTTCCCAGCCCTACTCTAGCCAATTGCTACACAAACAGCTCTAATATTACAGCCCTAACTGTCTTATTGGTTATGTCTAGATTTGCAAAAGTCATAATTAAAAGCTATATGCTTGACCAAAGAATCACAGAGCATCCCAGAAATAATAGAAAACAGAGCTGCTAGGAACTTTAGCTGATCATTATTTCCATTGCTTCTATGACAACTTGTCATGCTTGACAGATGTTTGTCTAACCTGTTCTTAAAAGTTTCATGTCAGTCATCGTGCTGCTTTTCTCTCACAGCTAAACCAATGTTTCACTTCAATAACCACACCCCTACCACTCCTGGTCCCTAACAACAGTTCTTACTCCCAAAAATTCCCATCCTGTGCCACTAATGAAATTGGTGTTGGGATGACAGTTCAAACTGGGGATATGTTTTACTGTTCCTGGGTAAAAAATGTCTCCCTAGAGTTTCATTCCATAAAGCCCACAGGCACAAATCAGAGCTGCACTTTCTCACCTGGGGATGCAGAAGCAGGTTGTTTTTGCCGACCACAGTAGCAGCAAGGGTCAACACCTATTTTTCAAAAGTCTTGAGAACCTGTTTCTCCTTTCTTTTCATGTATGACTTTTTACTTATATAGATGCTCATAACAGAAAGTGCTCCCAATGCTCTGGCACCTTTGGCAGACTTTGAAGTGTATTAAAATGTTCACTTTGCATTTCCTTGAGCGTAGCCCCAAAACACAGCTAGATCAGAAGGAAGGAAATGAGTTCACTCTTCTGCCATCTGTAGAGTTTTATGTCCCTTAGTTCCCCACCCACCTCCTCGCAGGCAAGGAATACGATTCTCTCTCAGAGACTAATGACTGCATGTGGCTTGGGGGGGAAATAATTTCCAAGACATTGAGCCCTCATAGAGAATTTCCTGCTGTGCTCCTGCTCCTACAACAGTGGGGCTCAGCAATAGCACATTGCTAAAGCAGCTCTGACCAGTCACCATGGGGAAAGAAGGACATGTCTTAGGAGAGGGCTTTCTTCCTAAGACTGGTTTTAAAAACCCAGTCTGGCAGACAGCCTGTTGCCAGTGCAAGTCTGTGGAGACCCCACATTTGGTATCTTCATGAAGGGAAATGCCTCATCAGAAGTGGGAGGCTGAGTTAATTAGCTGCAGCCTCCAAACAGAGCCGAACCATTGCCCTGTCCAGAGCACTGCACCGTCATCTCATTTCCACCTGACACAGGCTCAAAAGACAGTTGCAGAGTTCATATCCCCCCCCCCCCTCCGCCCCCCCCCCCCCCCCAAAAAAAAAAAAAGCCATCATTTAGCCATCTGGTAAGTGGAGAAAAGCAAACTTTGTTATAGCAGTTACTAACCTTCGCCTTAGCGGCTGGGATGCTGACCAGACACCCCAGCTTCAAAACCAAACAACAGAAGACAGGCACACACCTGCCAGGAAATGAGCAGAAAGTGCAGCTCTTCTGACTGCTCAACACAATCAGCCAGTATCACCTACCCGGAGCCAACCCTGCAGTGTCCCAGAGTGCTGCATAATGCAACTGACGGGTCTGGTCAGTGGAAGCAGTGATTTTAAAGCAGACTGTCACTGGCGTATTGTCCTCACCACATCCCATAGCTGTTCATTAATGCAGTTGGAGGTCTTCAGAGTTGCAGGTGCTCCACATGTCTGAGAATAATGCTGGCAAGACAACACCTCAGTCCTTCTTTCATGAGCATCCTATCCTTAGCGGGAGGACAGCGTGGTGGGAGGGGAGCAGAGGAGATAACTGGGTTTAATTTCTTCCATCTCTGGAAAGGGGTAGGAATGAGGAAGCAGAGGTAAAGGGAGTGAGCAACTGACCTGTTGCTCCTTTTTTAAAGAAATATTGAGGTTCCTGTCTTCAGGGTTATAACTCCTGAGTGGATGGGGGAAAATCTGAAAAATCAAGGTGCAGTACCAGAATCAATGGGGCAAGAGCAGAAGGCCCTGTCCTGAAAGCACTGGTGAGATTTGTTGGTTTCCTGCTCAGTGCTGGATTTTTCTTGAAGCTCCTGTCCTGAGGTGCATAGCTCACCTTATGCATTGTGTGGTGAACTGAAGCCAGATGCCTCAAACTTGGATCCTTTGAGGCTCAGAGCACAGAAGACCCCTTCTGGACTTGATCCTAATGTGTATCCAGTTCATATCTGATGAGTGTTGGATAGACTGGCCTGCCTGAGAGCCAATGCCATTTGCAGTCTGTGCCATCGGTAAGAAACCAATGCTAGGCTGATTCCAGTCAACGGTAACAACAACCTGGCCCCTTTCAAAGTCCTCTGAGTGACAGGTCTGCCTTTTGAGCAGGGCCAGCAGATGGGAGCTCCTTGGCTTTCTCTGCAACTTGGCATACAACTATAGCAGAGTTCTGCCCAGCCTCTTGAGTTGGCTCTGGGTAGAGCCTGCAGCAACCGCTGCCTGCAGACAGGCAGGGCTGGAGGTGGCTCTCCCAGAGCTGCACACCAGGGGCTGGTGCTGTCCTCAGCCGGGGGGCTCTGCCCTCCGGAGCTGCATCCTGCTGGACTGGGTTACCGGAAATAAGCGGCTGATTTAAACACAGCTTGGATGGGATTTTTTAAAAAAATTAGTAGTTAAATGCATTGGAAGCAAAAATAGTGAGACAAATCCTGTTTATAGTCTTTCACTTTAACAAAGGAAATGAAATTTGCTTTTTCTGCTTTTTACTTCCCACATATCTCTCTAAAAGAGCATCCTATCTGTAGCATTTTATAGTTATGGAGAATGGAATAACAGTGTACAAACATTCCCTTGATTTCCCATCCTATTCCCATGGGGATTTGGAGAGGAACCGCACCAGACACAGCATTTGGCAGGGCTTTGGTCTTTATTTTTCTCTGAGC
The DNA here is from genome assembly GCF_047716275.1 of Strix uralensis. Classification (NCBI taxonomy): domain Eukaryota; kingdom Metazoa; phylum Chordata; class Aves; order Strigiformes; family Strigidae; genus Strix; species Strix uralensis. The sequence goes on from NC_133974.1 coordinate 35,186,104, forward strand.
CCAGAAAGTTCTGTTTCTGTTTGATCCTGATGAGACTGCTGTTGAGGAATTTGCCACCAGTGAAAGGGCCACTAAGCTTTCGGGGAGGATGAGACCGCAAACGTTCACTGTTACTCCTGGATGAGAAAGGAAAATGGCATGCACAGTAGCCTTATTTAACCTATGCACTGCCCCTCAGACAGTCTGACATCAGGCCTGCCGTGATGGCAAAATAGCGCTGCTCTGTGTCTGCAAAAATAATTAGGATATTCTGCTGCTGCAGGGACTGGGGCCAAGCAGCAAAGACAATCTGCCTTTGAATGCAATCAGATGCAAGTTTCTGCTCTGAAGGCTGGCAGGGGAAGTGCCAGGAGGACAGTTTGAGCGCTAGCGGGATGTCTGGCCCTGGGGCCGGCAGCGTGCCCAGCCTGCGCCGATCTGCTCTGCCACTGCTGCCTGCCTCCACCAGAGAAAATGAAAAGACGTTTTAAGAAGGTTTGTCAACTGAGACTTGATCTTCCAGTATTTAAAAGATACCCAAACTGTTGTCATGACTATGACTACTGATGGTAATAATCACAGAAAAGAAAATTCTAATGAATATAATGGTTTACCTTGAACTATCAGAACCAATTGAGTAATGGGAAAATGACAATGTTCTGGTATTATTACATTTGTTTATGGTTTAAATTACATTCAGGAAAAATTCAATGTCTTTTTTGGGCTGAAGGAAAGGAGGTTTACAAACACTGTGGCTGAGCACCTGTTAGACCTCTTGCTGGTCTCTGTCCAAACTTGGGATCCAACTGCTTTTCACCATCAAGGTGAAATTCCCAGTTGCAGCAGTGCTGGAAATTTGCTCCTCATTCATTTTTCCTCTGGTTCCAGGAATGAAATAACACTATAAAAAATGCATCAAAACAAGCCTGGAAAAATATTTGGTGTAGTAAAGAAAGCAGGAGACAAGAAGCCTCAGAACCACAGCAATTTCTGTATGTATGTACTCAAATCAAATCAAATTTGATTATCAATGTATACATTATTTCTTCCAGACTCATTTTTCTGCAACAGTTGAACTACCACGTCATCTGGTATAGTGTCTGTGTGCTGTTTTCTAAGACAGGCCTTGTTTGTATTCTCCTCTAAAGCAGGGAACAGTAACTCTTATACATAATGTGATTTATTGTCCCAGCTGCTCTTAAACAACACAGGCTTATAGTCAAATCAGTCTGCTGAATAAAATTATTAGTTGAGTAAATCTGAGGAGTGAAAGAAACTCAGTGAACTTGTTACCAATATTTCACAGATTCCTATCTGAATAAAGGTCTTTTGCTCAGACTTCGTGAACAGCTGAGTCCACAGAGTATATATTTTACAACCCCAGTATTAATTATATTATTTCTTTCAAGCAGAGATTCCAATGAAGTCAAGGCAATTGAATACTGGATTGCTGGTGTTTGCAATGGGAAAAGCATAAAGCAGCCGGTATGAGCCATCCCATGACTTTGTTTGTTAACGAGCAGTGCAGCCGTAGCTGCAGCTGTGCCCAGGGATTGCTGCTTGTGCCTCTGACACAGGGGGTGGCAGGCAGCTCTCAGTTCTACCAGCCTTCCACCAGTTTTATACCCAGGCACTAAGGTCTTCTGATTCATGGCCTGTACTGTCAGAGACTGTGTTGCTGAACCACCACCACAGCTGGATGTCATTGCTGGTGTGATTTCCTTGGTACAGAGAGGGACTTGCTGCCTCTTCAGTCATTCAGAGTTGACCATTACTAGTCTGTTCTTCTGTCAGGCACAAAGATATCTCACCAGCCCATCAGATCAAGTTAATAGACAGCTGGCAGCCAGTTAAAGTCCCCATTTTATAGCTGAGGATGGAGACAAGGAGGGCTTTCCTGCTGTCCCACACTGAATATGGTTGCAGAACTCCCAGCCCCTCACCTTGCAGCCCTGCTGACTCCTCTCACTTTCTCTTGCCTAGTCTCTTGTGGTTTAACACAGCAAACTGCTTGCTCAAAAACAAGGAACGCCAAACCATTCCTGTTCATAGATGTCAGGGAAGCTGGGCTTGCCCCCGATGACAGATGTTTGGCTCCTGTCCAGGGGTGGGTGATGGGGTGGTGGTCCAGCGTTGCCACAGCAGGGTGGCTGGGGAGGTCAGCCAAACCCTCCACCATGTCATGGGAGAGGATTTTGAGAGGGAAAACCCTTTAGAAAGCAAAGGGATTAATGACACCTGAGGGTTCACACCTGGGGGTGGCAATGGCAGATCAGAAGCACAGAACAAAGGGAAAAGATGGCTTTGATTACAGGAGGATTCATACAGTCATTACTCGGTGAGAAACCCGGCACCTGGGGAAGGGACATGTCCCTGGGAGGCAGAGAGCAACAGAAGTTTTAATTTTCTTGTGTTTTTCTTGGGCCACAAAGCAGAGATCACACAGGGGATTCTGTGCCCTGGCAACACTCCACCAACCAGCCACTAAGAAATGAGCTTTGTAGTCCTGCTCTGCCCATGAACATCTCCCTGGGGGATAAATCCTCAGCCTTTTCACAGGTGCCCAGACTGGGAGTTGTGTCCTTGGTCCAAACCTAGATTGCCTGTGGGTGTAAGCAAAGGCAAACGATCGGTTGTACAACTATGACTCCTCTGTGAGGAGCAGACCTTTTTGCTCTCTTTCCCTGAACTGTCAGAGCAATGAGGATGATTTACACAGTAGAGCAGCAACGGATGTCTCACAGGAACAGAGACTGGGGATGTAGCTGCTTGGAAAATCTCAATGTGAAACTGAAAAAATTAAAATTTAATCCAAAAAAAAAAAAAAAGAAAATTGCAGGTTAGGTTTCAGCCAAAAATGTCAAATGTTGGGGGGAAATGCTTCAAAATGGCACATGATAAAAGAATTGTTGTTTCCTATGAAAAAGCAAGAGAAAAATTTCCAGGAAAGTTTTTGCCTGGTCAAAATGTACTTTTCCATTAAAAAGTAATAAAAAAAAATTAGATCAGAACAATATCTCCCCAGTCCTCGTTAGGCCCAGCATTCACTCCTGAGAGGACCGTATCCACTAGATGTCAGTCTATTGCCATGCAATAAAAACAAATGAGCCAGAAATGTCATCAGGAGTTTTTCAGGATGAGGATATTTCCAGTGAGCTGTCTTCTGTCAAAAATGTGGCCAATAACTCCTTAATTTCTATAAAATTCTTCAGCTTTGGATTTCCAGAGATTTTCAAAGCGATTGCAACACATTCCATGGACGATGCCAGCCAGATATTTTTTCCACTACCAAATCTAACCCCCACCTGACCTTTGATTCACCACATCTTTAAAAACTTTTAAGCAATGTCTGAATAGCATATAAAAAGAGTTTAATCCCCCCTAACTCATCCACCCCTCATGCCTCTCTCTTCAGTTCATGGTGTTACCGATTTTCTAGAGACAGAGAAACAGGCACCTTATTTAGCTGAAGTATGTATACACAGCAATAAATTTCTTTCTGCAATATTTTACATATCTGAATTAAATGTTCTTCTCTCTGATACCAACATATGAAAACAAATGGGGTGTATTCCATGTTACATGGCCTTTAAAAACATTTCTGTGATTGTCCTGCTCTCAACAATCATTCATTTTGGACTGTAGGTTTCCAACCAAAGGCAAAAAAAGCCATTGGAGATAATGTCTACAGAAAAGGATATTCTTCCCACCACACATGACAAATACTGTGATACTGTAAAATGCTAGTGTTGGCTTTCATTCCCGGATTGACTTCTGTGGACTTTGTGGCAGTTGTATGACAAGAAAATATGGCCTTCTGTTTCTAAAACTTGTGGTCTGGGTGGTGGGCTGTTTCAGTGTATTCTGCTGCTTGTATCTTCATCAGTATCGTTTGTACCTTCTTCAGTGTTGATTCGATTCCAAGAAAAATATGAAGGATTTACCTCTGGCATGGAATCCAATAGGAGAAATTATTTAGACCCCAGATCAGAATGGTACTTTCTTTCCTAACTGCAAAACTGTAACTTTAGGAGTCTTGTTCACATACTTTCCCTCATGAATTAGAACCTGAATTTTCAGAAGATTGAGACTCCCTTTCATGTAGACATACAACTACAGTAACAAGGGCAGGTCAGATTTGGAGGTTTTTGTGTATGAGAAGCCAGCTTTTCTGAATAGCATACAGACACACCTGGGTGATATTTTAAGTACAGTATCTGCTAGGGCATCGGGGCAGAAGCTTTTTCTTGGTGATCAGTTGAGATTCCTTTATGCTCAGAAGAAACTCTGTCTTAAGATAAGTTACAATTTTTTTTCTGAAGAAGGTTTTTCTTGGTACCATTAATTTGCACCCAGTACTTGCTGCTGAATTTCATGGGCTTGCATAGCTTCTACACTTCTTAATACTGGATTATTGGGAGACAGATAATCAGTTGGCAAAAGAAAAAAATGTGTGTATCAGATTTGTGTTTGCAAGATGACAAAATAGGAAAGAAAAAAAGAGCCTTCTCATTCATAAAACTTCAAAACCTCACCTTCCTTACAGAATACAGGAGTGAAAATTGAGAAATGTACCTCCTCCTATCAAATACTCTTCTGTTCTGCTAGGTGGTGGGCATCAAGCCATAACGACCTTGGGAGAGACCAAGGGACAATTCTGGGTGGCCACTGGTCTTATGCTGGCAATGAGAGAAACACATTTGATTACAAGTACTGAAGCCTCATCCTCCCCCAAGAAGCTGCTGTGACTGAGCTGTAAAAATTAAACTTGTTTTTTATTTCTAAGAGAAGTGGCTGGCATAACAGATAGGTGTAAATAGGTAGTTAATAAATTGAGTCTCTTAGAGTTGACTGGAGGTTAGTGCCAAGAAAATTGTCAGTAACAAGACCCGAGAAGCCATACACCTATAGTTTGCTCAAAAAGAGCCGAAAGAATTCAGCAGCAAAAGTTTGAGAGAAAGGACTAGCTAAATACATGTTCTGACTCACAAACACTATTTCCAAACACATTTGGCTTTCATTTACAAGTCTTGCTTTGCACATGGGGTCTGTCTCACAGGTGTAGTGTGTTCCAGACAGCAGAGATCAAATAAAATTGGATAAATCTGCCTATTGAGACTTAACACATGATGTATGCTGGAAGATATGATACAACACCTTTGGTCCTCTGTAGTTATTCATAAGTTGGAACATACTTGTATTTAAAGAGGTTCACTAGGAGACTGTTGTTTAATTTGTTCTAGCCTAACACTTACCTTCGAACCATCAGTGGGATTTTCCCTGTAACTGCAACAGTTTATGAGAGCTGTGACCTCTCAGGTGGGTCTTTGTTTTTCAGCTGGTCATTAGACTGTCTGATGGTGACAATTGTTTCTCCCAGGTCTTTGGGAATGCACAGTAATCAAATAGTTAAAACAACAAGGGAGACAACTCAGCCCTGCTCTATCCCTGTTCGGTTTCACTGTTGCATGAGCCCTAGCTTAGAGGGTTGCCAGAAAGCTTCAACTCTTCACACATAATAGCTCTGGTCCCTCTAACAGATGGGAAATAGTGCTTTTGGCTTCAAAGTTTGTTCAACATGCTGCAAAGCCACATTTCCTTTTTAGCTAGACGGCAAGGTTAGGATTTGCGTGTAAAATTATCTGGGAGAAGACGTTCACAACACAGATACTCTGGGCTCTTCCTTTGACCAAAAATGTATTGCTTCCTTTTACATAATTTTCTTCTAGATTTGGCTCCGGGGCTAGGAAGTACAGAAAAGTTTACTTTATTCTGAAAATACTCCTTAATAACAACAACAGGAAAAAGTCCAAGGCTTTTCTTTTATTTTTTTGACCACTCACAATGAAAGAATCTGCTAGAAAATGTGTTGCTAATAATCTCTCTGTGAAAGCTATCTTTAGGATGTACTCTGATGCACCTTTCCCTGAAGAGTCCTTGAAATAATGAGAAGGCTTATATGTTCCCACCATCCTAGAAATTATGTGGTGTGGGTTTTTCCTCATGCTAAGGCTACTTCAACTTAAATAGTTGAAAGAATAAGAGTCAGATCCTTCTTTGAATTGAAAGATAGACCATCATCACGATGCTGTACAGAAACCCAAAAAGTGTTTCAGCCCAGGTATGTAGTCTGCTCAGGTAGCAATTTATTTAAAAATTACTCTGTTGTGGAAGGATTCTTTGGGACAGGCATTCGGAAGCAGAGGAAAGACTGAGAAAGCAAACTGTTGCAAATGATAGGAATAGCTCTCCAAAATGTTAGTACAAAGTGTGCAATGACAGAAGTGGCCCAGAAATGAAAACCAAGGTATAGTACTGCCCTTGCACTGAGGAAAGGTGGCTGGCTGGAAGGTGATAAAAAGTGACTAAAAAAAAGGGAAGAAGTTTCAATCAGTTTAGGGAGGCATCTGTGAAGAGGAATATTAATTATGTTTTCTGAAAGAGAAATGCCACTTCTACAGTGGAAGCCAATTAGCAGCTAATTGTTTCTCTCCATTCTTGAAACCATTCTTGAAAATGATAATTAGGAAATGTTACATACTGGCAGTCAATGTGAATGAAGAGATTAGATCAGCAATTAAAATGCTGATTTACAAAACCCTAAGAACAGTATCTGTTCCATAAGAGAAGATGGGGCATAACTCCACTGCCTTGAGATGCTGCATCTTGACTTGGTGTGATAAACTGGGAGATCAAAGGAGTCAAGAGGGCTCCTAAGGAAGAAAGTGCTGGCCATCAGACCCTCTTTTTGATGCCAGGAAAGCCTGAATCAGAGCTGTCCCTGAAGCACACACAGGTGACTGGGTCCCATCCTGAACCAGGACACATAATCTTCACTTTGCTGCATTATGTATTTTTGGGGAACTGTGAGACTTGGTTGGGCACTCTAGAAGATCCTGTCACGGTGGCAGAACCTCACCTCAGGGCTGTCTGAAACATTGTGATGGGCCATCTGGGGACAGTAAATAAAATGGCCAGACCACTAAGGACTGGATGGATGTTGTTATACTGCTGTTATAAATGCTGCCAGTCCTCAGATGATCAAATCTAGAGTCTGAATAAGCAAAGTAATGCATAGGTGTGCGAGACAGGAAAGCAGCCATAACAAGCAGCAGTTCCTCAGATCAACTCCAGAAAGAAAACCAGTAAGAAGGTTGCATAAAACAAAGGACATAGCAAAAAGATGAGAGATGGGTGGAAACACAGGGACGGCATTGCTGGAGAGCTGGAGCATCTGAAATAGAGGATAGTAAAACTTGATCAGCTCAGGTAGGTCCTCAGTGCCATCCTTCCACTGCTTGTTCACGGTGGCAGAGGGAGAGTGCAGAAAACAGGGAAGATGGGTGAATGTGATGGCACGGCACTCTCCAGAGGTACTGGACAGACTGAGACTAGAAATGACTGCTGCCTGAGGTTAGGGAAATGCCATGTGCCTGCAGGCAGACACTGTAGTATTGCAGACTGCCGAAACAGAAAGGAGAGGCGGGAAAGTAGAACATTTTATGCAAAAGCAGAAATACACTGCTAAGATATTAACTATAAACTCCTCTGAATCAATTTACTGAGAAAAGGAGGTAGAAATATCTGGATAGATGTTTAAGAATGAAACAAGTTGCTCTGCCAGGACAATCTGCTTTTAGACAGCTGGAAAGAAACATGAAAGAGGCTGATAGTGGTATCCGTCTGTTGAAGTCAGGTTGAGAGGGAAAGCTTTCGTGTCTGAACATCAAAGATACCTAAGAGATGTAAGACAAAGTTGAGAGATTTTTCAAACATTGTTCTTGTCCTAAGCAATGCTTGGCAGAATAAATACGATTCTTCTTCAACTTGTGAATTTAAATTAACATTCAGGTCTGAGATATGGCCTGAAATGCGATGTGTAGTATCCATATTACTGATTATTCATATTAATTATATTTAATAAAAATTATCATTTGATAATACTAGTCCGGGGCAATAAAGAGTCTAAGGATGAGTTTTCCACTGCTGGGGTAATGTTTAGCAAGGTTATATTTTACGAATAATATTCTAGGAATCAACTGTTCCTTCTGAGATTTTTCAGAATGGAGATTGTGACACAAGCTCTAAGAAGATTGCAAAAATAAATGAATGGGAATGTTTTGCCCAACAGAAGAATGCTAAAATTCATCATTATTGGCAGCCTCAGGGCACATTGCTGCAAATCAGTGTTGCTGGGACAGTGTGGGGTGGTTTGGACAATGTCTGCTTGCACTTTGCTGAGTTCTCATCAGTGCTTATTTATTTCTCACTTTCCAACATTCTAATGCCAACATTTTTCATATTTGGATGGCAAAGTCCAGCTGAGTTAATTAAAGCAGAAATGAGCAGGATACCAAGTGATTTCATAGAGTATGTCATTTATCTTTTTTAAGCAGGGTATTTTCTCAGTATGCCCTGTTTGGAACGTGGAAGAAAAAGCAAAACGTTGTTGTATTTTCCCCCCATTTTTAGTGTGTGTGTTGAGTAATGCCCTTCTGACTGTGCCATCTTTGTCAGGAGAGGTGTGGCAGCTCCTCACAAGCTCTGTGCCTGACTGGATAAGTCACAGCAGAGCAGCCTTACTGTTAGGGTTCAGACAAGCAACCAAATTGGTGGAGTTTGACAAGTTATTACAAGTCAGCTGAGCCACAGTAATTCTGTGGATGTGCTTTAAGCATGTGGCAAATATAAGTTACTGTAGTAAAGCTTCAACCTCTTTCATTGCAGACTAAAAGATCTACAGCATCCAAATTAGGAGTTATCTTCCATACTTTGCTGGGAGAGTTAGAATACAAAGACAATGGGGATTTTTCATCAGGGCTATACAAAGGATATGGCTGTGCAATGGTTATGAAATATGCCTTCTGCTGTTCAAGTAGGTCAAGCTTTGTCATCAGCATGTTTTGACCTGTAATTGCCCAGAGAGCTGAATAGCCCAGTTTTTACCCCTAAGCAGTCTTCCTTTCCATTTCCACTTGTTGTGGCTGTTTTCCTCTCTCACACCTGTGTGTAACCTTGTTTGATCAGACTTCAGATTTGATTATAGGAGGACTGACAGCAGCTGGTAAAAAAATGAGATAAAGGTTTTTATAGCAAGGGCATTACCGCTCCAGGAACTCCTGCAAAGATGATGTGTTTCACAAAGGCTATTAGCAGAACCAAGGAAGAATGAGTTTGTTTTGTATGATGATAGCAGGATTTGAACCCTACAAACTTAAATTTGCTCTACCCTTGTTTGTCTGTTTTTGCTAACAGCTTTTTCTTCTCAGGTGCCTACATTTTCAAAGTGACATTATTTAATGAATATTACTGTATAAGAAATGAATAATTCTTTAGACTTTTATCTGAGATAGTGAGATGCACAACTTGGCAAAACTGAATGTTGTTTTTCTTGCCTTAGAGAAGTTATTTTATAGCTCTGTGATCTCATTACTTTTTGCATGTAGTTATTCAGCAACAAACACATAGTACAAGCCATTCCCATTAAGAATAGCAATGTTAAAGTTTGAGGCTCTTACAACACGGTTGCATGAGAATCGAATGAGGTCAAAACGTAGTAAGCAGCTAACTGATTCCCTGAGGTAGCATTAATGGAGAGGAAACTGAACTGCCCACATGCATAAGACAGCTTTCCACGAATTTTCCATTAAATGTTCTGTCAATTTGCTCAGATTTTCTTTACTTGTTGAAAGCAGCCAAACTAAAGAAGAATTAGTTAGAAGTGAGAGAATAATACTCTGGGAGTTTCCTTTAGATTTGGGAGTTTCTCCTTGATTTTTTTCCAATTTCCCAGCCAGCCACAAGATAAACTGATACCTGCCTCAGTGCTGCATGCAGCATTATAATGTCTTACATTACCAGATAAATGTTTTTGTGAAAAACTTGTGGTGTTCTTTTCGTCTTAAATCTGTATTGTAAATCTTGCTAGAGGAATGAAGTCAATGTGGGATCAGTTTAGAGAATAGTTGCTACTGGTGTGAATACCAAGCATCAAAAAGAGAGTGAGAATGAGTAGGGATGTCTGAAAATACCCAAAGGGAAATCTTTGAATATACACTGCAGTTATATTTAAAATACACTGTTAATCTGCAGTCACTTGGTGATGCTCTTGAGTTGTATTTCAGCTTTGGAACAGATAATTGGCAGAAGGAAATACATTACTTAATTGTTCTTCCATTTTCAGTCCTCTCTCTCAGCTGAATCCTGAATTTAGGATAGGGTCCCACTGAACACTCCTGAGGTCTTTCTTAGGTCTCTCCTGCATAGACTCAATGAGCAAGGCTAGACTCATTGTGAGTTCTTACGTGTCAGAAATGATCAGCCCAGGAGGTGGGATTAATCTCACTATTTCCACCCATCTAAAAACATCCACTGAAAATTAGTTGTTCAGACTCTCTTCATTGTTGCTAGAGAGACAGAGGCCCTTCCAGAGAGTACTTCATCTCAACTCACCATAAACCGGGTAGCCAGCTCTCCTTTGACCACAGAAGAAGCCTACATGAGTATTATGTACTAGATTCCCATTTTTTGGGGGGTGCCCTTTAAGTTCCTTTTCTCTTTTTTGGCCCTGTGGGCTAATCCAGTCCCATGTTGCATTCACAGTACAGTATAGCCAGGATCTATCTGAGATACAGCAAAGAGCATACCATGCTGTAGAAATCAGAATGAGGCATATGACCAAATGTTCAGATATTTCTGAAGTATCTCAACTGTAACAGGAATCTAAGGAGCTAAACCTTGTCTTGAAATGATGCTAAAAATAGCTGTATAGGCTCTGTCCTGGTATTTCCAAGACATTTCTTCATATCAGTCTCCTGTGGATGCACTGGGGAGCTAAGTCTTCTGAAACTGCAGTTGCTGAAGATCTGGTCCTGGGACTATTCTGACACAGTGCTGCTCACCTGAAACACTTAAAAAGACTTAGAGTGATAAAATGATCTAGTCAGTTATGACTTATATACAAGTCCAGAGAACCCAGTCACATTTCAATTTTCAGCATCTATACCTTTTTGTAGCATCTTTTCCCTCAGATAGGTATGATCTTTAACATGTTGACTCCTTGGATGAAAACATTATTGTAAAACATAAATACTTACATGTGCGCTTTATGTTTTGTGTTTTAACAGTGTGTAACAAAGGAAGTGTGTGATGCCAGAAAATATGTCTTAAGTAACTGCTGTTTATAAGGAAATAGCTGCAAGTTACACAACTGATCATTTTGTATTTATAGGAACTCAGTGGGATGTGGATGGCTTTTAAACCAGACTCAAATATGGAGGTCTTTTTACTGGCAATGTCCTGTCTTTGCAAAGCGTATGCTTGAAAGCTGTGAGTTAGATGTTATTTGTTTCTTTGGCCTCATGATCTGACTAATCAGACAGCTTGGAATTTGCGGATGTTGAATCAGCACCAGTTTTTCTTGAGTTTTGGGTATGTTGATATGCCATTTGTCGAGGCATGATTTTTCAGAGTTTGTTCTTGATCAACAGCAATTTGAACATGATGTAGCAGACCGCATCTGGACTGAATACTGCATTTGTGTTGCTGTGAGATCTCAAGTAAATGTTATTGGGAAGTTTTATTATCTGTTGTGAACAGTGGAAATACCAACATGGAAAGTAAATTAATGTCAAACATTATTTTCACACTGCTACATCCCAAGGGTTGCTTAAACCTGATCAACTGTGTGGGGATGTAATGGAAATAAGGTGCAGTAACAACGTCAAAAAAGCTACTGAAGAACTGCTGACACTCCATCACCTGTATCCAAGGACTTTTGGCAAAAAGGTGCTCTAAGGGCAGCTTGCAAGACAAATGCAGCCTCCTGTGGCTCAGGACTTCGATGGCTAAGCCACTCCTACTATCGAGCTGACATGAACTTGGACGACTTTTTTTTTTTTTTTTTTCAGTCTGCAGTGTGTGTTGATCGATGCTGCTGGCAGATTTGCCACTGCAGTATTTTCCGATCCCAGTGCCCGGAGGCCCACTCTGTTCACGTAGAACAGATTGTCCTGTCGCTGCACCACAAAAGCCATGGCAGTTTTATCCCTCACTCTAGGAACAAAAAGCAAAATGAGGAATCCAAATAGAAATGTTCTGAAGCTTTCAAAAACAAAACGCACACGGGTCAGAGTCCTTGGACTGAGTGCTCCATCTATGGAAAGAAATAATTAACTGCTGAATCAGTGAATTCCTCTCCAGCAGATTTCTCAAACACTATAAAAGGATCTGATACATTGAATGAGACATCTGTGTTGAAGAGTTGAAGAAATGCTTATTCTTATTTTGTCTCAAACTTTTTTCTTTTTTTTAAATTTATTTCTCAAGAAAATAAAATATTCTCAGTAGTTATTGTTCTGATATCTGTAAAACATCCTGCTACTTTTTCTGAATGACCACAGGAAAAAGTCTAAAGCTGTATGTTTACTGGAAATTATATGAATTATTAGTCATACAAAAAATATTATTTTTATAAAACAAGGAAGAACATATGTTTCCTATTTGACGTAAAATGCAGTCATCTTACAAAGAGACAGAAAACATTGAATTCCATACAACAGAAGAAATAGAAATCCAGAATAGGTTTAAAGTATATTGCCACAGCCTATGTCAGCACTGAAGATGTTTTCCACTCCTTTCTCCACCTGTTATTTTTTTCCATACAAAACCCCACTTTGCAAGAAGTGGGATTATATATCAAGACTTGATTGGTAACTGAATGTAAGTGGTGTTTTTCAACTAACATGTTTGAATATTCAGTATTAGCCATTTCTGGCAGAATGGGTGCCTTTAAAATTTAGATGGTTGTTCTTGCAACAATTACTCATTTTATGCACAGGATTTTCCATTTTAAATATAGCTTATGATGCAAATGACATAGTGAAACAATTGATTTTAATAATCTCAGAATATAAGATTATTTGTAAATTATATCTAGGCTAAATGCTATAGGCATCTTTTTACTGTGTTCTAAACCATATCTAAGTGATGTCTCAATATAATTTAACCGATGCATCGAGCTAGGATAGAGCTTGTTCAAAGATGGTTGGGTGATACTTCTTAGGTTGGACTTTCCTAAACTTGAGTGGTTACCAGTGAATACCATGGAAGGTTCTGCAAATTTCTATTGCAGAAAATTTAATTGTTTGAGTCAAATTTGGCATGGGTAGAATGGGAATGAATTAGTAAAATAAATTTTACAACTTCTGTCTTCTCCTGAATATTTGTACACCACATAAAAGCATTCATTGGTGCTTAATGATCCGAGGAGTATGTGAATGAGCCTAGGTACAGTTACATCTGATTTACAGAGTTCTTCAGTAATCTGTGTGGATTTCATTCCTGACTTGCTTAGTGAGTCTAAACATATTCCCCATGTGCAAAAATGGAGGGTCACTGGGGCTACAGCTAAACTGTGGAGCTCAGAGTACTTCATAGCTTCCAGCAGCAGGTAGACATCACTTGTGGTCCAACACTATTTAGGATAAGATCTGCATGAATGGTATTGTTCCTTTACCTTGCTTTTCATTGGATTGGTGGCTTGGTAGGGAGACTGGGGGCCAGGATAGTAAGACATTGAGGTGTGGGAAATATATTAGGACTGGAGCCCAGACAACCCAATTCTCTACTCAAATGAATCAATAAAACTGCATTCTTTGAGCTCTGAGCTGCTATTTAATTGTTAATGACAGATCTGCTAAATAGCTTGGAATATACTGTGTAGTCACTAAAATGTGTAATTTTGTGGCAGGACAGGAGCTAATGGTGCCTCTGCCAGATGCTATTCATGCAGAAGACCAGATATAGTCTGTAGTTACCTATGCTTCAGTTTCCATCACTTTTGTTCATATGGTATGGTGTGTTAGAGCCACCTGGGTCTAGTGGAACCACAAATCTGGCTGCACATTGAGGATGGCCTGGGAAAGGGGCATAAGGTACTGGCTCAAAAGCACAGATGCCAGAAAGGCATTAAAGAGATTAAAGAACAGTGAGTAGGCAGTAAGGAAATAAATGCCACGAAGTGGTAACTACATTGAGAACAAATGTGGCACAGGGTGTTTCTACCCAGCAGAGGGAGATCTGGTCTGAGTGCCCAAGCCAAGCTGGGTCATGCCACACTGGGTCATTTTGCCCAAAGGTCCCTTACGCTGGGGGGAGCATCAGGACACAGTGGCCCAGCTGCAGTGATGTGGACTCAGAGATATTTCCATGAGACTGACCCTGTCTCTTGCAGTTACTGGTTGGATGATGCTTAACATAAATTTGCAATAATTAGTGGGTCATTTTAACCTGTGGTTTCTTTTATGTAGAACCACTACCTAGCTGAGCTTTTGTGCAGCTGATTATGCCTAGGCAAGTGTGTAACAGTATTCTTACTGAAATGCATCTTAATTTTTTAAGGTCAGTTCTTCATTTTGTGAAGGTCAATCTGAATTGCTGGAACCATGGGCTAAGGCCAACTGGATGAGTTTCAATAAGGCCAAATGCAGGGTGCTGCACTTCAGCCACAACAACCCCCAGTAGCGCTACAGGCTTGGGGAGGAGTAGCTGGAGAGCTGCCAGTCAGAGAGGGACCTGGGGGTGTTGATTGACAGCCAGCTGAACATGAGCCAGCAGTGTGCCCAGGTGGCCAAGAAGGCCAATGGCATCCTGGCTTGCATCAGAAATAGTGTGGCCAGCAGGGACAGGGAAGTGATCTTAGCCCTGTACTCGGCACTGGTGAAGCCGCACCTCGATTACTGTGTTCAGTTTTGGGCCCCTCACTACAAAAAGGACATTGAATTACTCGAGCGTGTCCAGAGAAGGGCAACGAAGCTGGTGAAGGGTCTGCAGCACATGTCGTACGAGGAGCGACTGAGGGAACTGGGGTTGTTTAGTCTGGAGAAGAGGAGGCTGAGGGGAGACCTCATCGCCCTCTACAACTACCTGAAAGGAGGTTGCAGAGAGCTGGGGATGAGTCTATTTAACCAAGTAACAAGTGATAGGACAAGAGGGAATGGCCTCAAATTGCACTAGGGAAGGTTTAGACTAGATATTAGGAAGCATTTCTTTACAGAACGGGTTGTTAGGCATTGGAATGGGCTGCCCAGGGAGGTGGTGGAGTCCCCATCCCTGGAGGTGTTTAAGAGTAGGGTTGACATAGCGCTTAGGGATATGGTGTAGTTGGGAACTGTCAGTGTTAGGTTAATGGTTGGACTAGATGATCTTCAAGGTCTTTTCCAACCTAGATGATTCTGTGATTCTGTGAATTCCCATTCTACCCACCCCAAACTTGACTCCAGCATTTTTATGCCTTCCCAGGTCCTTCCCACTCCAGCATCACCTGCAACTTCTATGGCAGTACTCTTTGTCATTGAGATCATAAGAGCAACAGCTGTAGATCCAGCAAAGATTCCTCTGGAATGTCCCTTGAGATTTCCAGTTTGGCAATTAATCTCTGATAATTAGTCTCCAGGCACATTTACATGAAAAAATTAAGCCTGCCAGGGACTGATCCTGGGATTGGGACTCCGTTATTTGTGCTATTTATGAACTGTGAAAACAGTTATTGTTGTGATTTTGGTCCAAGCCAGCTCACACTTTCTCAAACAATGTTTGAGCATGGGTGAGGTTGACATGGACCAGAGGACATCGATCACTTAGGCTGAGCAACAGGCACATTAGATGTGGTCACCATGTTATGAAGGGGAAGGAAGTTAAACAATGTGGACATAGGGTGTTCTGTGCCAGGAAACGTGTCCAAGCATAGTTTACTTCACTTGTAGATTTGTATTGTCTGGATATAGTTTTTCATAGTAGTGGCAGTATTTATTTCCAGTTTGTACATTATTTATTTATTTCTAAGTTATTTATGAAAATGTGATATTGGACAGAGCCATAAAGTGTGTGAATGTTAAGATATACAACATTGACTGCATTTCCCTTACCTATAAGGCCCAAACTCCTTTTGTATGAGGAAATTAGATGGATTTGTCAGAACTATATTGACTGTGACTCATCTCCTTGCTATTTTCTAAATGTTTTCAAATAACATGGATTTCCATTCTAGTACTGACCTGAGGTTAGGCTGACTGTCCTCTAACCCTCTGACTCCAATTTCCCTCATTTTTCAAAGGAAGACCCTTGTTTTGCCCTTTACCTGCCTTCTGAAGCCTCAGCTATCTTCCGTGAACTCTTCGAGGTGATGGCTTTGAAATGACGTCAGAGTAAATTTAATCAAACGGGCTTTTTTATCACTGGTCTTTCATCTGCTATTTCCCTGCTCTGGACTGTATTCTTGTTTTCTTTTCACTCGCAGTAATACCATTATCTACTTGGAAATTTCTAATGTTGTAAGCTTTCTTTTTGCACCAGGCAGGGAACCATTCTTTGAAAGGAGACACAATTTTTAATAAATTTGACTGTTCCATTGAGTTGTAGGAAAGTAAGGCATTCACAGGTCTATGATTCCAGAATAAAACCTGTATTTTGTTAGTTGTTAAATGAATTTGTGTGAGACATTTGAGAAAATGTTGGAATGAGTTGTGTCAAAAGCTTAAAGACTATTTTGTTTGCCACAGTGATTCTTTTACCGTTAGCAGTTGTTACACTGTTTAACTTAGATAGGAAAGAACGTCTTATGCATGCACACATAGCAAAGCATAGAGAAAATCACTTTATCATTTGTCAAAACCTGGGCTGAACAATTTGGGACAGTGTTATGCAGACTTTCTTTTTTTTGGGAGTGATATGAGTGACTAACTTGGTAATGGAATTGGCAGAGTCAATGTTGGCTAAATGTTTGGACCAACAACTTTGATGTAATAAAGCTGCACTTTCAAGGCCTTTTCTGCAGTGTTTTGTACAGTCAGGAGATTCAGCAATTACTGTTCCATTCTATCAGTCCCAGTGGGTATTGCATGCTGATCCCCACTAAGTTGCTTAAGTGCCTTAACTTCTGAGAACTTATAATTTAACTAATACTTTTTTTTTTTTTTTTTCATTCTGGATTAGATTTATTAATTAGTCTTGCATGGATTTAGAAATTCCATGTATTTCATGTTTATTTCTGGTAGGAATGTAAGTGTGCTTCTGAGTCTTAATGGAAGTGGAAAAGCCACTTTAATCTCTTCTGTATCAATTTCTTTTCAATTGAAACCTTTTGTTTTCACATGGACTCTAGTTAGGAGCATTCTTAATAACATGGTTACTGGTAGAATCATTACAGAATTTTATCTCTGTCACAGTCACAGTCTGCCCACTGAGACATGATGTATTCATCATCTGTTCTTGTGTGTAGAACATATTTAATTATAGTCTGATATTTCCTAAGTTTTCTGACCTGATATTCTGGAATGCCATATTCTGGGTATAATTCAAATACTATCATTACAAAATAACTATCACATTTTTCTAGCAAAACTCAGCAGTTCCTCTTAGACATTGAATACCTAAAATACATTGTTATGATACTGATGCTTCCACCCTACCAGTAGAGTGTTTAGACATTTACTGACTTCTGTTATTAACATATGGTAAAAAAGGTAAAAGGTTTTATCAAAATGTTGATCAGTGACTGGTCAGTTTCTTAGTGTAGGATTTATTTGAGACTGAGAAACCTAAATTTAGATCCATAAATATAGGTGTTGGGAGTTCCTGTTACAGAATCAGTGGTGCTTGGAGACTAACCACTAACATCTTAATCTGATTGTCTTAACTTAAGGTGTCTACCAGTACTTGAGGTGCCTCAGGATGTATGAGACATTCACAGGACAACATCCCTATGGAAGACCTCAGTTCTTAAGGAGTGAAGATTAAGGTAAAGCAGGATGTCCTACTTGACATTATACAAAAGTCAGTGAGTATTTAATTTCAGGCAAATGAATCAAGCCCTTAACATATATTTTGGGGCATGATGAACAGCTCTGCAGGCTCCACTGACTGAGTTGACCAGAATTCTGCTACCTATGGAAAGCTTACACAGCTGGCTCACACATGGATGCCTACACGTAGACATCTGAATTTAAGTATTTGAATCTAGAGCCAAGTTCCACTGTGGTGCAGGAACTGAGAGCTTGCAAACAACTTGGAATACTATGCATATGAAATCCCTGTGGATGGAACAAAGAGAAAAAATTTCATGTTTAGAAAAAATAATTTCTGTGAAGTTCATGGAATACTGTTAGGGAAATGTATTTTTTTAATCCTTTACCTTACATCTTCTATACCATTCTTATTCAACAGCTAGAAACATACTGTCTTACCTATCAGAGCCACTCTTAAACTTTTGTAAATTCATGGTTTGCTGCAGATAGCATTTGGGCTTCCACATATCAGTCAAACCTATGGTTAGCATGAATGGGTGAAATCAAGTAAAAAATGCTGTCTTCAGTCACTTAAAGTGTACTCTTGAGAAGGATTTAATCCTCCTCTTTGCATGGAAAGACACATATTCATTAGCCTTCACATGACCAGAATAGTCCTTTCAAAGATGTCCACAAAAATTCATTGACAGTTCTATGTTCTTAGATTTCTCTGTCCATGAAACTCCAGAGAAGATCCTGACAGCTGAAGGACGGAATTATGGAATAACTGTACAATAGGGAAGGCTCAGAGTTTCCCAATCCAGTTGCATAAAAGCTTTGAAGGGCACATAAATGCTTTCGGGAAATTAGGAATATTGATTTCAGGAAATTAGGAAACCAATCTAGATTTTTTCAAGACTGATAACAAAATTATCTGGAAGTAATGCTGCTCCCTTGCTCGTCATGCAAAAGGTATGAAAATGAGCCCTCATGTAAGGGAAAGACAGTAACCATATGTTTATGCCAGTCCCATATACTTTAAAAGATTGGGGCCTAATTCTCAAATCCACCCAAGGCAATTTGTATGAGTAAGTAGCAAAAAAAAATAATCTTTAAACTGTGTTATGTATTATGGGTAAATATTTCTCCTTACATGGGGGAACTTAGCTGCTAGAAAGTCTGCAGGATCACCCTCCAATCCCCAGTGCCAGCTCCCTTGTTACTCGCAGTAATGGAAAGTAGTTGTCCTTACTTGTGCTGGAGCATTATCACAGAACGGCAACAGATGCTTCCCTGCTTGCTTTTCTGTTTGAGCAGAATTTGGCTGGAATGAGCTAAAGATTTAACAACATGAAACCTGAGGCAATCATTTTGTTAGTGGTGAGACAATGCTGAATGAGGCCTCTGAGGAAAGTTTAGTGTAGGGGCTCTTTCCACTGTGATATGCACTCACATTAGACATTTCTGTATTGTTGATTAAACATTGCTATAAATCTGTATGCTAAACTGATTACAAATCCCATCCAGTTTGGCATTATTTACAGACTAGTAATCCTGTCTGAAGCTTTCAGCTGATGTCATGACACATAGCTGGACTGAGGAAAGTAAAAAATTTTCAGTAATTCTGGGCTTGTTTTCTGATGCAGGCTTGGTTTAAACAGCTTTCAAGATCTGTCACATTTTAGTAAAATGGGAGTTGGGAACTTTTTCAAAAAGAAAAGAGATGCTTGATAGCATTAGCCACAACAAGATCTGGGGTTGCTAAGAGAAGAAATGGCTAACAGGCATTCTGCCCTTCATTGCAAAGCAGATACTACAGGTAAGGCAGCACAGTACATAAGGTTTTGCTCTGAGGAAACCTCTGCCTGACACACATTACAGCACTTGGCACTCAGTTTCAGCACCAGCTTTTACTCCCTTATCTGTGGAGAAGGACTCTTTGTCCTTGCAATTAAATTTATGAGGCTGTGAGTCACAGCTGTTTTAGGAATAAGCTGGGGTATAGCTGAAACAAAGTTCTCTGCAAGGCAAAGCGGGGAGTATGTTTCTAATAGTGCTGGGCACCTTCAGGTGGCATTGGTGGCAGTAGCTTTGGGTTTTTCCTAGAGAGAGGAGGAACGACGTGCAGGAGGCGTCTGTCTCTCTAGGCTGCCCCAGAAGTGATGGAGTTCCACTGTAATGAATTCCTGCTAGGATATTTGCCTGGCTTAATTCTAAATAAATGAAATGTCTCATCTTGTGGAAGAACTCATCAGGGTTTGGAGAATGAGTGCACAATTCTCTTGAGAAAGTAACTCTCTGACCAGATCAGTGAAATTTGATATTCTTACTGTGCTGTTAATACCACATGCATTTTAGGAAAAAAAGTATGAAAATGAAAGTTTATAGTATAGATAAGGAACAAAACATTTCAGAGTTCTATTAATTCACACTTCCCAGTTTTACATGACAGATTTTTATTTTTTTTCCCTTGAGCTGTTCTGAACTTGATTTCCAGATCTCTACTTAATTCTTGCAAATTTGCTTTTCCATGTTTTTCCATGTCATGGTATTCAAAGCCTTTATTTCCCCAGATATTCCCCTGTCTCTGTTACATCCTGCTGTCACTTTCAAGATATCTTTGGTTACAGGTATATCCTTTGTATTTTCATGTACTTCAACTACAGTACCATAGATAACCTTGGAAAAGCTACACTGTTGAGAGACTAGACTATCCATAGTACAGGGTCATCTGCCTGTAAGATATTCAAGATATATATGTTGCACAACATAGTTTTTAAGGTTCTGTACTGGTGATGTTGTGAGACTTTTTTTTTTTCTTTTTGGACAAAGCCCTCCTTATCTTGAAGTCAATGCCAAAACTATAATGTCATCAAAAATATTCCTCTGATATCCATGGTGTTCTGTGAAGAATTTACAAAATCTTTTTAATGGTAACCATCCTGACCCATCGTGTCATGTCATGTCAGTGAAATTTGACTCACCTTGATTTCTTCCTGAAAAGATCCTTTTCTTCACTGACAGATAAAATCAGATTGAACTGGCTTCATGCACATGGCCAAGGTTATGCCTTTATGGGTCAAAGTGAGTTTTCATGTTGACTACTAGTATCAGTTTGCTTAGTTGATATTCTTAGTCAAACTGACATCCTGGCAGTACCTTAACAAGTTATTAACAGCTGAAGGGAAAACTTGATCAGTACTGGAGTTTACATATACTAAATGAAGATAGAATCTTCAAGAATATTCAATGTTGACCTGATCACGTTACCACTGTGAAGAATGGCAATACTGCCAGAACTCAGGATAGGAAGTAATATAACATATTTTGCAAAACAGAAAAGAGACATAGTAATTATTAACCTTTCCCTCCTTCAATTTCTTTGATAAACTAGTGGATTTACCATGCAGATACATGGCCAGATATAAAAAAAAGATTTAATGCAAATTCTTTCATTATCAGAAGCTAGAAAATATTGGAATCTAGATGGCATTTATGGGAGAATCAGCAGTTAATTATTATCCAGATAGACTGAAACTGCAGTTTCAGAAGAAAGATAGTGTCCTGTCTCTGATGAACACAAAATCCAAATTTAAATTTCATGTTGCATTTCTACAGAAGATCTGCAAGGTTCCTCATACAAAATTATTTAAAAATCATTTTATAGGACTGTTATTATTTGCATCTTAAAAGGTTTTTAAATTTGTGCTTGAAAACCAGAGGGATGTCAACAGTTCTCTGTGGATTTAATGGTAATTCCAGTAAGATTAAAATGCACTAAGCTTCATCCTTGTACTTTAAAACTCTTTGCATGACATTGCTGTGTGTGTATGTGTGTGAGTTCAGAACATGCACATGTGATAGCCAGGGGACAATAAGCATGCCTGGGTTAGCTTGGACACTCTTTCCATTCCACAGTTATAATCAAATGAAAATATGTAGAAGTTGAATTTAAAAAGCACCATTAAATTGTAAGACATAGTAGTGCTAGTACACAAGCTGTGTAACAAACCACATGGGAAACTGCTGATTACAAATCTTGTGGGCTCTGTTGGATTCATATGATGTGTGCTACCAAAGTATGTCTGTTCTTTCCTCAGCAGAACAAAAGTCTTATAATTACTGCTTTCTGCTGCATTAGCTATGGTGTTTTATTTTGTTCTGTGGACATGCCATAAATCCTGTAATTTAGTTCTTTTTCAGTGCAATGTTTAGGTTCATGGAGTGTCTCCATCAAGACAAGCAGGACTGTCATCCAGCCCCTGCTGTGTAGCACACTGGCTGGTGAAGGTGACAGCAGATCTCAATGGGTTTATTATGTGTGATAGCTAAAAGCACTTCCCTACATGATTTATTTATAGATGATAACTGGTAGAGGCTGGACTGGTTGATGGAGTAGATTACTTGGTCTCTTGTAAACAGTATCTTATTTCTTAAGGGAAGGCATTGAAGAATTACTGTTTGTAACCCTGCAAACTGGCACCATTTCAGCAGTATAAAGTTGACAGCTTCCAGGGGCAGTGCAAGCAGCACCTCCTATTTTTCAGCATTTCCCCCAGACTGCTACAGCTATAAAGAGAGGCTATGAATGGTTTTATTATGAATCACTGAACTGATGCCAAATAAAGATAGACCCGAGCTCTCTTCCACCAAAGATCCTAAGGGCTTGCTCAGGACCCTGTAATTCTGGCCTCTTGCAGGCTTGGAAACTGTCAAACTGATCTGTCTCACTAGTAAAGGGTGGGAAAGTGGTGGGTCATACAAAATGAGATACTTCCCACCCAGTTTGCTCATCTGACAAGCCTAATTCAGGGGTTATTTGAAGTCTTTATTAGAGATGTTCACAGCAGTTTTCCTGGGTGAGCTCCAGGGGGAGTTGAGGTCTAAATCCTGAACGGCAGAGAAGGGAGCTGAGGACAGGGAAGCCTTGCGCTATCAGTGAGAGCTTGAGCATGAGGAACACACCTCCAGCTAGGCTGTGTTAAATGGGTCACTAATGTCTGCATTGGAAAGAAAAGAGGACACCACTTGGGTGGTGACAGGGCTCTGACAACTTGTTAAAAGGCTAGTGGGACACCTGGACATCTGCCTTAGGGGGAGGAGGCCTGCCAGTGTTTCTCTCACTACCAAATAAGTGTCCTGGCTCTTTTGGGATGCAGCTTGCGATGTCCAACTTTCCTTTACACACAGGTGTTGGAGGGGACTCACTCGCTTCTGAGCAACACTAGAGCTCCCCTAAAGCCTGGCCCATAAGTCCCTTTTTGGGGAGCTTATAGACCTGCGGTGCATCAAAAGATATTTTGTCAGCCCTGTCTCTGTTGGTAAAGAAATTATTGCTCTTGGGAAAACCAAAAATATCTGTGTCTGCTGACATAAACCCACGCACTGTAATTTAGATTTCTAAACTATGTGATGTAACCATTGCATTGATTACACTGTAGTTATACTGTGTAGCTATTAGTTGTCTTGCAGTAGGATCAGTTTTGGTATGGTAAAGTCTACACAGGTAAACAGATCTGCATTTTCTAATTTTCAGGATTATTAGTCTGTTTCATCAGGAACCTAAAAATCATGAGTGTGTTAAAGAGAAAAGACATAATAAATGCAACTTTCCTATAGGCTTTTCATTTTACAAACTGACCAGAAACTAAGATGGGCAACAACCGTAGACTTAAAAAATTGTCTGTAATTGAAAACTGCATTTCTCTCTGTTAGATACATGTAAATTCAGAGTAGGTCCAAATCTAGGAACTTAATTTGCAGCATGTATAAACGTAGAGACTAGAGACACAGTTTTTTGTCTTGTGAAAGGAAATATTATTATATTAATTAAAAAAATATTCAACTTTCACATAAATAGGATTTCTAGCCACAGGAAACAATAATAATGAGAACAAGACTCACATGCTTTTTCTTTCATGGTTAATAATAGGGAAGAAGGGAAAATCACACGTGCATTTTTTCCACAGAGAAAATGAATCTTCTATAGTTTTTAGAAAGAACTCTCTATTATTGTAGCTGTGCACATACTCATTCCACCTCCAGTTAACTGGTGAGATGAAAAGTAATTAATTTTCATACCCTATCACAATTAAAAACAACCCACAACCATCTACTGTTTGCTTTATTTAAGCATGACAAATGCCATAGTTTAGTGGCATAAATAAAGTTCCCAATAAGATCTTGAAGCCAGAGATATTTTACTCATCACAAGCAAAAGTTAAAACCTTGGAGAAATCGCTATTATAATTTATTGAAAAACTGTGGTTTTTTCTATTGCTGAACAACCAGGAAAGTTGCTTCAGCTGTGCTCTGCTTATGCCATGTCTCCTAGACTTGCTTTGTAGAGAACAGGTGGTTTGAAAGAAAGGAATTTATCAGTTGGCATGTGAAAAGATGCTGGACCACAGGCAAGATATCGGCTCAGCAGGTCTTTGATTTTTCAGTGTATCAGATTATTCTGGAAGAGACTTCAAGCTGTTATTTAATCTATCTGCTTTGCTAACTGCAGGCTCATGGGGTTCACCATCATTCTTGACTCAGGTGTTTCATCTGTTCTCATCTCTTCAGAGACAGAGATTCCCTGACTGTGGATGTGTTCCAGTTCATCACCTTTTTACTCCTACATTGATTTCAAAATTTCTCTCTCCTTTTCTGCAGTTTCAAGCCAATGACTTCCTGTCCTGCTCACAGTAGAGAGCAGTTTGTTTCTTTCTTCTCTGCCGTCGATTTTTGTATAAGACGACTGTTACCATGTCTCCCCTCTAGACTAAATATCTACAAGTTCTTTAGTTGTGTTTTTTGAAAATAATGTGATTTTGTTTTTTGTAGGCTTTTGCAGATCTTTGGAATCTCTCCATTTGCTTGAATGAAATGCCCTAAATTGCACTGTATTGTGCCTAGAACAAAATGCATTTAGGTATACTTGATTTTAGCCGGCAACAAAAGTGGGAAAAAAACACTTGTGTTTTCAGTAAGGGTTTCCCTGAAATATGGTTTAATAGGATTCTCTCTGTCACTCTGTTTCATATTACATTCTCCCTTCCAGATAATAAAAATCAGTTTACATCTTGGAGACTATAGTTAAGTAATCATAAAATAAAATGTATGATGTCAAGATTAAGATAAACAAGTTGAAGGCAATCTGGCAATATGATAAAGGACTGGTTTAATTGTGAAAAATGGCCAAACAGATAAAAGGGGAAACCCAAGTAAGGGTAAACACAGATGAAAGCCCTAATAATGGAGTTTTTGTTAACTTTTTTACTAGAGTAATCCTTAACTATGACATAGATATTTTTAATGATATTTTCCAGAAAACATTATAGAAAAGTCTTTGTAAATCATTAGCTGATCACTGTAGAATTATAATTTCCCAGTTACTCCACATAAATTTTCACTGAGAATCCAAGTTATGTCAAGTAATTAACTTTTTATTGTTACTTATTCCTGAGGAAATCATTAAACTTCACAGAGTCCAGAGAAAAATACATAAAATAATAACTTTTATGTATTCTAGCTACTCTGTTGAGGAGTACCGACCCATTTCTAGATAGTTCTTGGGCAAATAAGCTTCCCCCCAACTTTTATGGATGATAGAGCTCTTGCAGAAATCCAGGTGAGTGAGGTTGCTCCATCGTCTGGGGGAGCAGTCTGATACCATCTCACTCTTCTTCTCCCATATCTGGTATCTGCTCCTGTGTATTCATTGGCTGAAGATCACCTTCACTTGATCAGAAACCCCATTTCTTACCATGTAAAGAGCTTCCACGTGTCCCTCTACTTTCTCTTACATTATGGTGGACGCTCCTCTGCTAAGGACTGACTTGCTGAACTCTTGTGGCACAGGACATTTTTGCAGTCGTACGGAAACATGAGAATCAAGAGAGGAAGGGAATTCTCCCTTTTCCTCTGAGACTGATCATCTGCCACAGGTAGCATATCATAGATGGACAGTCTTGGTGGGGTT
The DNA here is from genome assembly GCF_047716275.1 of Strix uralensis. Lineage (NCBI taxonomy): Eukaryota > Metazoa > Chordata > Aves > Strigiformes > Strigidae > Strix > Strix uralensis. The sequence goes on from NC_133974.1 coordinate 35,211,835, forward strand.
CACAGAAAATCTATCACCCACACTGCAAATCACAAGACCACTTCACAATGTCCTCCACCATTGTCTGCATTGGGTGATTGAAGCCAAAAGTGAGACAAGTTACAAAAGACTCTCTAAATTGTTTTTCCTGGGAGTGCCGAGTCTAGCCACAGGCACATCCAGGCTCACATCAATGCATCCTCCCTAAACTCTTGGTTTCCACAGAGAGGGAGCTTGGCTGTGTAGGCTGAAAAGGAGCTGTGGAAGACTGTGACCTCTTGCCCTGCCTGGAGGCTTGGAAGATTTGGAACACAGAGTATAATCACATTCGTTATAAATGTAGCCTGTGCTATAGGATTATACTGAATGTTGGGATTTATTTTGTGAACCCTTCAGTCAGTATGTTTGCTGTAATTCTTAAAAACATCATCAGCCAGAAATCACAAGAAGAATTACTTCATTAAGGGGTTCTGCTGAGATCAGGGATTATCGTAATAGAAGATCTGTAGTTTATTTTGATTTTGCCGTTACATCAGATAAATATCTGCATTACTGCGCTGGTGATTGTTTACTCAGCAAATGAAATTCATTCCAATTCGCTTTATTGTACTTCATCATTTATTTGCTTAGTGTTGTTTACAGTGTGACTAAGCTGACCAAGGCTTTGCCATGTTTACATTGAGAATGCTGTAAAGAAAGCTAAACTGGTTGGTGTGTGTGTGCCATGTATGGGGAATGTTCCACTGTGTCAAGCCACTAGCAACTTGATACTTACTTTTATACATAGGAAAAAACCTCAAAGCTGATGACCTTGTAAAACTGCAATTTTTAACCTACATTTTTTATTTTCACAAAATAAACCTGGTAATCACAGCTTCCATCTGTTTTTTAGAACTTTTTGTTATTGCCAGATGAGTTAGTGTATTATGATTGAACATGCTCCCAGGTCCAGGATACTCTTTCTAATACAACTCTACACCTCTCTGTGCTATTACCTTTTTGTCCGGACTAAGCTCAGGTCTTGATCATACAAGCCTTCTGGTAAGTTGTGTGCCACAAATGATGCTGTGTTCAATTCTTCAGGCTTTGCTCTTTTGCAAGTTTGTGTCCACATGCAGTGACTTGTCCAGCGTGCTATGATTTGGGAAAAGAGTCATTCTGTAGCAGTCAGGAAGGCAGGTTTTCATTCTTAAATCCAGTTACAGCGAGTATCACCAAGTTTCACTCTAGTCATCTGGATAAACATCTGTCTCCCTTGCACCAAGTCATCATTGTCTGCAATGACCATGGGTTCCAGAACAAATGCTTAGAGATGGCCTTCTCAAGCTTCAAACAGAATTTTATAACAGTGTTAGTATCACAGAATCACAGAATCATCTAGGTTGGAAAAGACCTTGAAGAGCACCTAGTCCAACCATTAAGCTAACATTGACAGTTCTCAACTGCGCCATATCCTTAAGCGCTATGTCAACCTGACTCTTAAACACCTCCAGGGATGGGGACTTCACCACCTCCCTGGGCAGCCCATTCCAATGCCTAACAACCTGTTCTGTAAAGAAATGCTTCCTGATATACAGTCTAAACCTTCCCTGGCGCAACTTGAGGCCATTCCCTCTTGTCCTGTTGCTTACTACTTGGTTAAAGAGACTCATCCCCAGTTCTCTGCAACCTCCTTTCAGGTAGTTGTAGAGGGCGATGAGGTCTCCCCTCAGTCTTCTCTTCTCCAGACTAAACAACCCCAGTTCCCTCAGTCGCTTCTCGTACGACATGTGCTGCAGACCCTTCACCAGCTTCGTTGCCCTTCTCTGGACACGCTCGAGTAATTCAATGTCCTTTTTGGAGTGAGGGGCCCAAAACTGAACACAGTAATTGAGGTGCAGCCTCACCAGTGCCGAGTACAGGGGTAAGATCCCTTCCCTGTCCCTGCTGGCCACGCTATTTCTGATGCAAGCCAGGATACCATTGGCCTTCTTGGCCACCTGTATAGTTATATATATATGTATATATACAACAGTATATATTGTGGTTTCAGCCCAGAAGACAACTGGGCACCACACACCCATTCGCTCACTCCTTCCCCCTCAGGGATGGGGAGGAGAAAATAAAACAAAAGGCTCAGGAATTGAGATGAGGACAGGGAGGGATGAGTCACCAGTTATGGTCATGGGCAAAAGACAGACTCAGTTGGGGAAGAAAAAGAACATCAATTTAATTTGAACACCACCACCACCACCACTAATTTACCAATCAAACAGATTAGGACAGTGAGAAATACATCTTAAAAATACCTTCTCCCCACCCCTCCCTTCTTCCCGGGCTCGGCTTTGCTCCCAATTGCTCTACCTCCTCCCTCCCAGTGGTGCAGGTGCAGGGGATGGGGGTTGCAGTCAGTTCGTCAGCCATTGTTTCTGGTGCTCCTTCCTCCTCAGGGGGAGGACTCCTCACAGTCTTCCCTGTTCCAGCATAGGGTCCCTCTCATGGGAGACAGTCCTCTATGAACTTCTCTGATGTGAGTCCTTCCCACAGGGCTGCAGCTCTTCACAAACTGCTCCAGCGTGGGTCTCTGCCGTGGGTTGCAGTCCTCCCAGCAACAGACTGCTCCAGTGTGGGCTTCCCTCAGAGTCCCGGCCTTCTTTAGGCACAGCCACCTGCTCTGGCGTGGGGTTCTCCATGGGCTGCAGGTGGGCATCTGCTCCACCGGTGACCTCCATGGGCTGCAGGGGCACAGCCTGCCCTCTCACCATGGGCTGCAGGGAGGTCTCTGCTCCAGCGCACCTCCCGCCTTCCTCCTCCTCCTTTCTTCCACTGACCTCAGTGTTTGCATATGTATCTCCCTCATAACTATTCCTCCTCTCAAGTTCCCCTCCTTAAATATGTTATCACAGATGCGCAATCACCGTTGTTAATTGTCTTGGCCTTGACCACAGGCAGGTCTGATTTGGAGCTGGGGGACCTTCTAGAAGCTTCTCACAGGACTCACCTCTGTAGCCCCCTTCCCTGTTACCAAAACACCCCCCCACACAAACCCAACACTGTATAGCTGGTTGTTGTCTTAATTGGGGCCATAGATGCCTCTGTTAAGCTGGAGAATGTTTGTCAAATAATGTAGTTTCAGTCTGGGAGTGTCTGTGCTCATTTGACTTTTCACTCATTGAACTTCCATTCTGCCATAATGATAAACACAGAGCAAATTGGAGCTGATTAGGGAACATGACCCAAGAGAAAACACAATAAAATACAGCAATTACTGGAAAATATCAAAGCATTTTTATGTGGAACCTTTTGGATTAATTTGGTAGCCATTTGGAGAGCTGAGCCAGTGTTGGAGTCAGAGGATGGGGCACGTATGTATCCAGGATTAATCATGAATCAAAACATGTAAAGAATAAAAAATGGTTGGGATGTACATACTGTGGAGTTGCATTGTTATGGGCCTTGTTAGTCTGGGCAATCTGGTTAGCTGAATGCTATCCCCTTGTCACCTCTCTGGCTCCTGCTGACCTCATTTTCACAAGAACCGTGTTTTTAAAATTCTCTATGCTTTATTGGTGTTTGATATTATTTTGAATCTGGTATTACTTATTTAGAAAAATATGCACTTGTCAGTGTTATATTTTAAAGAATGGCTGCTGTAGGAGTGCATAGCAGACAAATCTGGCTTGTTTTTAACATAGAACAAGTACACTAAAATTGCTGTTCCTTCACATTATTGACACAATATGTTTTGCATGCAAACTCAGATGGCAGAAACTGCAGTTTATCTAAATAGTTTTCCCTCTGTCTCATGACACTATTTGGGGTTGTGACACATTAACATTATAACCCTGAAAAGGGTGCTATGGGGAAGAAGCATGTTTGTCTTCACAGTACAAGTTATTCACTGTGCTTGTTTTATGGACTACTGGAACAAGGTAACACTATTAGCTATATCAATTAAAAGAATTATATTCAGTGACAAAAATATCCCAGCAGAATTATTTTATTGATAAACTAAACCAGAGCAGACTCTAGAAAATAATTTTGCTACATTAGGATTGTTAGTAATTAAGGTTTTCTGATTTACCCATTTTTCTGTCCATTATTTTTTATGTTTCTGATGTTGTTTTTAGAATTTTAATGACCCCATTTCTAGCTGCACTGGGTAAGTTATAGAGTAAGACTGATACATCTTTGTGAAGTTTCTGTACTGTGTATATGATAGATATGAAAGAACCTTAATTTTGGAGAGGGAAAAATGAGAAGAACAAATATGTAGAGTTTTTTTGTTGAATCTATTTGTTTAACTTAAGAAACATGCTAATCAATTACTTAACAAATGAAGTGCATACACCAGTACCTGAGACTCATGGGAACAGATTTGCTAACTTGCATCTGTTGCTGTTGTTAGCATGTTTTTAGTTTGTCTTGTGTACAGCTCAATCCCACAGCAAATTTGGCCTGTAACTTATTTATCCGTGTTAATGTTAATGAACATATGTGTGTAGTTACATATTACTTGTCTGTGGCTTTTTCTGGAAGAAAGTAATTTTCCCCTGTGCTAAACCCACAAGAACAATGTGTGTATGGCTTTTTGAAGCAAAAGGCTGTTGGTGCTATATTTCACTTTCCTTGCTCTTTTCACTAAGGTATGATATTATAATACTTCAAAAATAATCCTGTGTATTTTACATTATAGTTCATAAATAATCCTTGAATTTTTACCCAAACATTTCCTGATAAAGATACATAATTCTTGGATTAACATCTGTCCAATAATATTTTGAGTTTGTATCAGCAATACATAAGAGTTACAGCAGAAATTAAATTTCAGATATCCTTCCTAGTAAGAAAAGGTGATCTCTGGTACATGTATGTAAGACCTTCTGCTAAAACAATCCATGTACTGATTATAAGCAGCTTCATGTGCTCAATATTATGTTTGTTTCTTCAAGAAGTCTCTATTATTCTGATAATGCATGTTGTTTTCCACAGCCCAAATAACTGAACAAGATATCATGACATTTGCAAGCAGAAGCACCTGCTCTCCAAGGGTCATCAGAGACTCTGGTGTTACTGATTTGTATGGCCATTAAGTACCATCCTTAAACCCATACATGGCAGCAATGAAAAACTTGGTGTCTGGCAACTTGGTGGAGATGGAAACTGGCCTGATATTGTTGGCTATGCTGGTGTTTGTGATGGCAGAGAGGCTTTCTCTGCCGACAGCAACCCAACCCCTTTCAGGCTACTCCTGTGTGAGGTTTTACAGGCAAGCACACTCCAGCTTTGCTACAGTCCCCGCAAAAGTGAGCTGGCTCTTGCGTCTGGTTGGCTTAGAGAACAGACGGGTCAGCCTGTGCTTACAAAAGGTGGTGTTGATAAACCACTCATTTCAGTCCTTAAAAAATTCATACACATGATAATGCTAAGTGGAAGGGAAACCTTCGGGCAGAAGGAACTGGGAAATTAAAGCGAACTGTTTGCACCCAGTGTGGGCTTAGTGTGTAATGGAAAACTGGAATGCCAAATACTAACACATCCCAAGATCAATTTTATCTGCTGTACCCAGTGTAAACATTTGAACACACACTAAACCAGCCTAGCTCAAGCACTTGACACCTTGAGAAGAAGAATTCAGGCATGCATGATAACATATTGCCAGCCCAAGTTCTCACTCAGGTGGTTTGGATGCACCAGGTGCATGGCAGAATTACTGCAGTCCAGTCTATCAGCAGGTGTCCTGTACGTGACTCTTCCTATGCACTTGGTAGATGTTTCTGATGCTGGAGCCAGGATACAGCTGAGTTTCAGATATCATGATGTTTGGCAGGTATAAACCTTATCTTCACAAGACAGACATGACCTAAATAGGGATTATAAAAAAATCTGGGAAACACGGGAAAAAAAGAAACACAGCACAAATCCAAGAAACCTTTGAGAAGCTACTAGGATCCATTTCTATATTGTCTTCTTATTCTACATCTGTAAATGTGTATTTTGGAGATAAAAGATGAATAGAAATGTACTGAATTTCCCAAAATACCTCAATGTCTGTTTGTGCGTATTTTGAAGTCAGCACACAAATTAATAGCTATGTTAACTTCTATTACAAAGTATATGGATTCTGTGTCATAGTAATGTTCCCTTTAGCACAGTACCCAGTCTTTGCCAGTGGCCAACAGTAGGTGCTAGAAAGGAGAATAAAAATATCAAGCAGATGGTAACATTCCACAGAATAATCTGGTCTCCAGAAGCCTATGACTTCACTTGAGGCAGTTTGATAGTCCCTGACTAATAGATCTTATATAAATGTGTGTAATTGCTTTTAGAGTTTTGACATTGTGTTGAAATGAATTCAAGAGGTTAAGTGGATGTATTGTGAAGAATACCTCCTGCCGTTCACGCAGAACTTGTGATGTGCTTAACTTCCTCTGATAGCCCTCCACCCCTGTATTGTGGGAGAGTTCAGAGAGGACAAATACTGGAAGAGAAAAAAAAAACGCAACCAAAAATCTTTTATACTGATATATTTCTCAAGAGCCGTTATGGAGTCTAAGTTAAACCCTCATTATCTCCTTTGGCCAAATGTGAGAACACTCAAATCTGAAGGTGTTTGAATCCAGGGCCCAGCTTTTGCATTTTGTACCCATTTATAAGGAAAACACAGTCTCTAAGGCACATTTGTGACACAGGGGCTGAAGCCACTCTCTGGGTGGTTCCTGTGAACTGCTCTGAGGAGCTGTGTTGCATGGTCACCCTCAATTTGGAGGGCAGAAGGCATACAGAGCAGCCAGTGCAAACCTGTGCTGCGGGTCAGAGATAGTTTCCCTCAAAACATTTGAAATAGACACAGCTGGGGATCATTTCCTTTTCCAAACAAATATCACAACCTGCTCTGGCTCTTCAGACACTTTAAAATTCCATTTTCTTCAAAAATTAATCCAAAGTAATATATTAGAGAAAAGATCTTAAAAACACTATGACTAAAAGGGCTCCAGGGAAACAAGATGAACTGATTAGACATATTTGTGTAGTTTGATAATTCGGCAACTCTTATTCTCATATTTTTGGTACATCTAAAAGTAAAGTATTCATTACTCTATAAATAGCCTGTCAGCTAGAGAAGCAGAGTGACAGACCATATATTATTTGGTTGCTTTGGTTTAAAAGACGTGCTCTATTCTAACTCCTACAGGATATCCATGTATATGTGTAGACTTTGAGGGAAAGTCTAGTGACTGCCTCTGTCTATTTATTCACCTCAGGATCCCTCAAACAACAATTTTTATCCACATGAACAAATAGCTCACAGAAGGATGTGATGAGGACTGGCGGGCCAAACCTAAATCATTATTCCTTGTTTTATACTGATCCTGGAATGAATCTGCAGAAACACAGCAAAGATGATCTATGGAGAATGATAGTTGGAAGGTCAATAAGCCTTTGAAAGACAACTGTTGCTAAAAAAATTGCTAAAAACTATTTGCATCCTTAATGCTCCATTGTCTTTACAAAAGCTGTGAAACAAAGTCCTGCTGTAGTACTTCTGAACTTGAGGCTTTCATAGCTAAGCTCTGAAAGCTGTAAGTGTGGATGGTATGTAATCCACACAGGTTGGAGATCTTCCAAACTTTCCTCAGTCTAAGATCATTTATTTAGATGGATATATTTACTTATGAAAGTGTGCTTTCCTCAGGATGTAATAGGCAAACACTGTGAGAAGACATTGATTTTCAGTGGATTTGAACTCCAAACATTTCTGAGAAAGTTTTCCTTAGTTTTATTGTCCTAAGACTGTTAAACAGTTGGGAATATCTCTGAGCCACCATTCTGTAATCAGCTGCTGTGATTTTTGGAGTTTACCACTAAATGTTTTTATGCTACTCAACTTGGGTAAGCTCATGGCATCCTTTTCTCTCAGCCTGTCTGCCCCCAGCCTGTCTGCCCCCAGCCTGTCTGTCTGATTTCTGCCCTTCTAGAACAAAGAGTTTCAGTCTTCGGTCTCCTCCAGATGCTTGCTGCCTTCTTTTCTCACATTGCCCTTCAAATTTACTACATAAATTCACATTCTGTACAGGTTTATTATTTCCTAGAAACAATACAACTTCTATAGCTTGAAAAAAGCAATCATTCTGTCATAGCATGCTTCCCAGGAAGAAAAGCTCTTCTAGCAAGTGGTGTATACTGCTTCTGCTATGATCTCTAGAAATGTGAAATAAAGAAACTGCTTTTTAAAGTGATAGCTTTGTTCAAGTATTGTCTTCTTGATAGAAAGTTTGCTCAGGCACAAGCATTGCTTTGGGTTCCGGTAACATATCTGTATATCATCTACTCTGTAAACCAACCTCTACATATTATGCATACAACTTTAAAACAAGGGCTTTGTGTGGACATAAGGCCACTGATAGTGCATGTATTTTGTATTTGGGTTCTTCAGTACCTTTTGTAGAAATGATGTATAGAATTGTATGTGCAGCAGCCAAAGTGGGACATATGACTCCGTGTAGCCTGTGAAAGAGTACTTTTAAATGGGGATGAACCTAATTGTCTTGCTGGAAAGAAATAGGTGCTTATGCAGCACAGAAGATAGTTGCTGATCCTGGTAGCCTGAGAGAGGTGAGGCTGGTGCAGCTCCATGCCCTGGGTCCAACCAGTAGTGAGGCAGAGCATGGATTCCCAGTAGGCACACAGATACATGTGTACATGTAGGCAGTACATGTATCACACAGATAGACACAGACAGACACACTCAGCACTTGCACAAACACATATTCATCGTCATCATCCCATTCTCTGTCTGATCAGGATTAAGGTCTGTTAATGGGAAATACGTATATATGTATGTACTGTGTGGGTACCCCCAGCAACTGGTCTGAGCTGCTGAGCTGCGCGCTCTCCTGTGTTGGGCCTGGGAGAAGCTGGGGCAGGGTGTTATTTGAGTCCCCTCATCTGCCATTGCTCCTCTATGCTCCTTTCCATGTCTGTGGAGATGAGCTTTTCATCACAGAAGCTGACATGTGTAGTATAGAACTAAAAATTATCTGCTTTGAAATACTGGATAGCAATGGAGCGAACAGGCATTTGAAGAAGTCAATAGAAATCCAGGGACAACAGCTGCCGTAGGGTTTTTACAGACAATCTGCAGCAAATGTTAAATGTTAACAGCTAGCATGAAGGCTACAAGGGTAATTCCTCCCCCCATTCCTGCACAATGAAATAAAAATGCCCAACAAGCTGTACTTGTTTTTGCCTTTGCAAGCCTTATGTTTGCTTTAGTCTTCAGCAGAGAAATGATGTGAGTTCTGAATGTCTGTTTGTCATCTTGCATCACAACACTTCTGTTTAGAAGGAGCTTTGGGATTCAAAATACTGAGCAGAATACTCTCATAAAATGGAATAAATTGCAAAATTTTACGCAGATATTCTAGAAAAAATATTTGAAGTTTGGCAAAATTTGACTTTTATGTCTTCCTGTTTTCTTCTGAATTTTGAAGATTTGATTTCAAATAATAATAATAATAATAACAACATAGAGTGTGGTCTCTGATGAAATAGCCATGCTCACACATAATGGTGGCCTCCCGAATGCTTTTCCAGCCGGGTGAATCCTTGGATAATGCTTGGCAGTGCTTTTCCACTGGTTCCCCACATAAGGCTGTATGTTTCTTATGGAGGTGAGGGACTTGCAGTTGTTTGGAGACATGAAAATAACAAGAATTCCATCAGGTTTCACAGAATTTTTCACTTGCCTCCAACAGATGAGCAAGACATGAAAGTTTAATGCATGCAGCTGATGTTTGCTAAGCCTGAAAAAGATGACTTTCCAGGACCTCTACGCTTTTGGGCTCGGGAACATGTTCATGAGCAGTGCAAGGTCACAGCTGACACTGAGCAGCTGGGCCTGTTTTGAAAGTTCGTGGTCTGGGAGCAGTAAGATAAACAGCAGTTCATCAGAGTCCCACTAAAAAATAAATAGAGCATGTTATCCCCAACTTTTGAACAATTAGGAAAAAAGTATCATCATGTTGAGCATGGACTTTATTAGTTATAGTTTTCAAAAATGTCCAGAAGGCCCTGATTTGTGGGAACTTGGTTTTCATCTCATGGAGGAGAGCAATACTGTTTGTAGCAGTTAGGTACGTTATGTACCCCATGATTTTTCTGAAAATAGCAGATTGGTTTTCACTTGAATGAGTTTCCTTCATGTACAGTTGATACCTCAAATTCAGTTCATGGAGCTGACAATAGCATGAAGTATTCCAGGTAATTGTGCTTAAAGATTCATTATGACTAAGTTTAAAGGCTTATTCTGCATTTTTCCCCCCTTCTGTTCATAACTTCATACAAAAGTGGCATCCACACAGTGCTGGTCTCTGGGCTGAATGTGAAACTGATGTTCCTGAACTGGACTCATGTAATTTACCATCTATTTGGCCCCTCTTCTCTTTTTTAGAAACAAATGATGATAACATCTATTGGTTTTCATTTTAATGCACTAGAATTATAACATCTATTGGTTTTCATTTTAATGCACTAGAATGCAAATGTAAGTTTTCCAAAGCACTGTAAGCAGAAGTATATAAATTTGTGCCAAAACAACTATGAATAATAGATCTGAAGAAAATCCTGGAAATGCATGGGTTCCACTATCAGACTGCATTAAGCAGAACTCATTTGGCAAATGTACTAGGTTTTAGGGAGTATTTTTTTTTCTTTGTTCCATTTTTGCTCTGTGGAACCAGAAATCCACACACTATTTATCAGCCATTGGATGGGAAATTTTAATATTTTACAGAAGAAAATAAATTAAAAATACCAGATTTTTATTTTTTAATAAGAACTTATTAGTTGCTTTGTTGAATGTAGTAAGAAATACCTGGAGAAAAGTAGAGAGCCTTGGTGCTTTCTTCTACACACACCCTATAAAAAAGTGTCTCTTCAAACGTTCTCCACAAATACCTCCAAACCCTCAAGGGACTTCAGAACTGTGTTATTGCCTTCGGGTGAGGTATTAAAACTTCTTTTTTTTTTTTTTTTCCTATAATTTATACTCCCAGTGCTTTGACAAAATGAGGATTGAAGTGATGAAACTAATAAAAAAAATGAAGTAAGTTCACTGCCCCTTCCCAAGCCAGGTGCCTGTTTGTTTTTCAGATTTAAAGTTTGGCTTGGTAGTGAAGAGTCACTAATATTTTACTAAGGGAGTAAAATAAAGTGTGTTTACTAGACTGGGCTTCAGTGAAGTACCTCTAAAATTGTGGTAGTGTTTTAAATATTACAATAGTGATATAATGACCTAAACAAAAATTTACAAGCTGAAACTAAATACAGCCTTATCTTATAAGGGGCTCCAGGGTAGAGGTTTTTAATTAGCCAACTTTTATACCAGGTTGTTTGAAGTATTTAAATGTTTTGTTTGTTTCCCCTCTTAAACTGCTGTAATTTAGGCTTAAACAAGTATAAGGAATGGTCATATTAAGAAAGGAAGTATATTTTTCTGAGACAGAAGAGGTATAAAGATCTAATACAGAAGCAGTAGGAACATACAAATGAACAGATTGAGGTCTCCGACTCATGGTGGGATAGAAGAAATGTGTTTACAGGCAAGGAAAGTTAAAAAATACTCCAAGGTCTGACACTGTTGGTTCCATTACTGGTTCACTGCTGTGACCAGATCTGTGGTTTAAGAAGAGATAACATGCCTTTTACTGTGAATTTTTTTAATTTTTAAATTATCTGCAGTGTTTTGGAGAAGCTCCAGCCAATTTCCCATTTGCTATTCCTGATGCTGCACAGCCCTTCTGTATCTCCTTCAGTTGACAGCATGGGCCCTCCCCAGAACCCATGTTCGACAGACAAGGAGTTCATCAGCTCTGGACCGGCCCTGACAAGAGGCTCCAGGAGACCCTGCAGCTCCCAGGAGCTTGTTCTGGGCTGAGGTCACTGATGTGCTGCGGTAGATGTTCCTGGGGGGGCTAGAGACTGTGTCTTGCCACATGTCACCACCACTGCCTAGCACACAAACATAACCCCAGCAGAGTTTCTGGCCCAATTCTGCTCTAGGACCAGCAGTTATATGGGCACCTCCAGCACTTGCTGACAAGGTGTTTCACCCTCCTTAATGAGGAGACAGCTGGAAACAAAAAGTTCAAAACTCCCTTTGATCTGAATTTGCTGATTGAGCTGGTGAGGCTGCTAGAGCTTGCTAGCATGCAACACATGCTGCAGAAACCCTCGCCCAGCAGCAGCAATGGTAGCGGTGGCTGCACTGAGGTCCCCAAATAGCTTCCAAGAGTCTTCCAGTCATTTCAGAAGAAGTTCCTACAAGATCTTGAAGTGAAGCCCAGAAACTGCTTTGCAAACTGCTGTGTGTTGACTAGCTAGGTTCTCCTGTGGGTCTCTGCAGTGCTCATGGTTTTAGACTGCTTCAGTGCAGACAAATGGTCCAGGGATTTCTTGCAGATGCAAAGCCAGTATGGAAGATGAAACTGGATGCAAGTTAGGAAAAAGTGAAGGGGAACAGACTGTTTGGAGGGTGTTTAGTAGAATCATTTATGATGACAACAATTTTACAGAAGAAACTTGAATTACCAATATGAACCTGATAGAAGCAAAACACTGAAGTGTGCAAAGATTCCTTAGAGCTGGGCAACCCTGATAACTTAATTATCTATGGGCTAGAGTTTTAGTTGCCTCTAGGAATAGGAAGTGGCCACTGATTGAGAAAGGATTTTAGAGCATTTATATTTTGGGTTGTTAAGATGATGTTAAATACTTTATTAAGCAGTGAAGTTCTTGGATTTTGCTGCATGTTCATAAATCTTGTTCAATTAAGGTAACAGTGAATCTTATGAAAACACTTCTGTTGAAGTCAACACACTTTGGAGCAAGCCCTGTGCATTCAAGACATTAATATCAAATACATTTCTGTTCACTGTACCTTCCTGCATCCTGGAAAATGTTATGTGAAAAGATTTATATAAACACAAGAAGAATCTGTTGGACTTTTAAATTTCTAGAAGTTCTAAAAACTAGGGAATAAACTATACTTGCTCACATAGAATTTGTAGCAACGTAAAGTGATTTTGTTGCTGCGTTTTAGGTATAACACAAAGTTTTTAAAACTAAAATGTATATATTCTACATTTCAACACAGAAAGCACTTCCCAGTTTGTCTGCTAGGTTAAATGACTCTCTGTTACAAAACTGTTTATCATCAGACAGGAAAGGATCATAACCAAACCATGGCCAGTATTACTTTTTGTCTTAAGGGAAATACTCTTTGTGGAGCTTGAATCATGTTTGTAGTTCTTTCTTGAACCCTTTGCAGTTAGTTAGCATCCTTCTCAGATGACAACAGAGTTAACTGCAATACTTAAGTAATGGACCACTTATAATTTCCTTGCTGCCTCTAAATATCACTTTAGTTTCTTTCAGAATTTCACTTTGACATTTCTTCAGCTTGATATATTTTTAAAATCAGTTTAATGCCCTAGACCATGTAAAGGCTTTGTCCTTTAGCTGCAGTGAAGGATTTGGAAATAGGCTGTTTGACTGGAAAATGCATGAAAAGAATGGGGAGGAAAACAGCTTGGTCTGTTAGCGATCTTATTTTAAAAGTGTTTGTGAACTATCCAAAGACCATACAAGGTCCATATACTCGTATATACACTACAGATTTTGAAAATAGGGTTATAGTTTGCCAATTACAATAGTTTTGGATATAATTTTAAGCTTAGAATTCTGTCTGGTTTTGTGCACTCTTCAGTAACACCCAGCTCATATTAAGTCTTATACTAGTAAGGTTTTTTTTTTCTAAGGTTCTTGAGACATGTGCCTTCTTATACTGAATCTGATTGCAACAAGAATAAACAGACACTTTCGAGAAATTTGTACAACCTGACGGACAAGTCACCAACATAACATTACTTGAAAACATTTTCTTAACTCAGCTATGATTTATCACAACAGACATCCAAAAGATGTCTGTAAACACTAAGACACTTTGCATTGTCTGAACTTTAATGACAGAGTAGATGCTTTACAAGAATTCATCTTTGCAAGCTGCTTCAACCAGAGGATTCAGGTATAAAATACAGATATATTCAGAGTTGTTCAAGTTGCCTCTGCATGGTCACATTAACTTTCAAGTTGAGCAACAGTAAATGCATGGGGAACTGAGATAAACAGCAGGGGATCTCACATACTCTTTGCAGTTTCTCTATTCACTTTGAGACTGTGGTTTAGCGATCATCTTAAACCAGCCTAAACTGGCATGGCGGCCAAAAGGTGACATTCAGGAATGTGCTTCTGGGGTGGGTGAAGGGGGAGGGCACACTGCCTCTTTCAGTGGAAACATGATTGTGGATGTTAAACCAGCTGTGAAACCATACCCTGGGGGGACTACAGTGTGTAGGAGATGATGTGTGTGTGACTTTAAAATTAATAGGGAATCCAGCCTTTAAAAACCCATCACAGAACTGGTTGCTGGTAATGCAGACACAACGTCATATTCAGACCAGGAAAATTTTGTGTAAGCATTGTAATTTCCACCTCCTCTCTTGAATTTCAAAAGTACTGGAGGTTATTAGATTGATTCCAGGCGATCAGGAGATAGAACTGATTTAAAGCTCTGTTCCGTGATACACCAAGTGGAAAAGAGTTATGTCAAGTTCAGTCAAAGTTATAGTCATTTTTTTTATTCATCCTTGTAAGGTCCGCTTGTTATACTTTCAATATGTTGAGCAATATATTTGCTCAATATATTACAAATATGATCGACTAGATATTTCTGATACGAAATAGCTTCTGGAAAAAAGTACACTGTTTAGTTTCCATGATACATTTTGTATTGCTGGTCTCTTGAAGTAGCTCTCAGAAGGAAAACCATCACTGAAGTTATTTGTCCAATATGGCTATAAATCAGTGGAGACTACACTGCAGAAAATATTCCTTCATTGGCAGGCGCTTGGATGGGATGACCTAATAATTTTTTCCATCTCCAGTATGGAGGTGTCTAAGATTTATTACAATCTTAATATAAATTCAAGACTATGGATATGTTTTTATGACTTATTGTCACGACAATGACAAAAAAAGGCCAGTGTAAGTACAAGATAGCTCTATAGTATCAGGATATTAAAATATGCCAATCCAAGTTTATGGCAAAATTCAAATAGGATATTTTCTCATGTCCATTTTTTTCTAATATATTAAACTAATTAATTCTATTACAGAGAAACAATGTTTTTCCTATCAATTCAATACATGACTTAAAAAGAAAATTGCAATTTCAGGATGATATTAAAACAATGTCATTGCTAATCTTTCTGGATCAGATTGCAGATAACCATGGTCCATATTATGACAAAGGATTAGAGTAGGAGCCAGATCTAAAAAAAAGGGTACAGACTTGAATAAGAAGATATAGGCAGGCTTCTCTTGCCTTGTTCAAAGATGTAGTCTGACTGCTTCTTACCTAATAGTTCCCTCATCCTGAGGTTTTCAAATGTCAGTAAGAACGCCCATTTCACCCTGAAAACTCCCAACATTTAACCTAATGGCTAGATGCCTACCCTCCATCTAACCATTGCTGGGATCCAGAAACAAGACAGGGACAAATTTAATATTCTGAAGGACTTTTCTGATATTACTGGGCAAAGTAAACCTGAAAGGACTTTCAGAAATGCTGGTGTTAGGGTAATGGGAGATCTTACTGAAAGGTTACTAAGATGCTTGGAGAAAAGCTCAGAACAATAGAGGAGCTAAGAATGTGTGAGGAGAACCCCTCAGATAGGGCAAAGAGGTCAAAAAGACACTCCTTAGGAGTGAAAAGAAAGGCTGGGCAGGACCACAGAATAAAGGGTTATGCCAGACAATGGAGCAGAAAAAGGGAGTCTGGAAGCTGTCTGCTCAAAATGGGATTTGTAATACCATCTGTATTCTACAGATCCTGCTAAAGGTGAGAAAACTGCACCGGGGGAACACAGTTCCCATGTAAAGCCCAGCTGACATTTTTCAGCACTAATCTGTGGAAGAAGACACAAGATGTGGGCACAAACAAGTGTCTGCTGTGTTCTCAGCTCGACCTTGTTCCTACTGTATGCAAAAGCCATGCACCAAATGTGAGTTAGGACTGATCTGACCTTCCTGGAATTCAGATCTTTTCAGTGGGTGATAGATCAGACCACTGAAACTATCCAGGCTGCTGTCTACAAGATGTTGGACCAGTTCCTGAGGTCATAACTTCTTCCCATTCTGACTTAATCACATTTCCTATTGGTTCTGCCTTCTGGTTTAACTGTCATTTTGCCATACCCTTTCTTAAGTGTGAGATCTCAGGCATATTCTCATTTGCATTTGTCAGCAGATGCCACAGTCACACAATGAATGCAATGGCCATGGCACTTATTTGTGTTAATATTCTGCAGCTGTGATCTCTAGAAAGAGCTTTCTTGTGCCTGGCCTCCGGATGACAGTTTGGACAGCCCTTCTGAGCTCCCTTTAACCATGACCATCAGATGGCCCTTTTGAGCCTCCTTTAATGATATGCACTAGATGATCAAGATACAAATACTCTCCAGCTAAGTCACAGAAGCTACCCCAGACTACTGACATCTCTTCAGATACTAACTCTCATTGGACTGCTTTGTGACTGTGTCTCTTTTTTTCTATACAAATTTGATAATTCATCTTTGTCTTGTCTGATTTTTCATCTGCAATGGTCCAGCTAGTCTTTGCAATCAAGTGACGTTGCAAGCACAGCCACAAAGTCAGGGCCACTGTCAAGAGCCACCCGAAGCAGACAGTTAAAGCATCCCTTCTCCCAAAACACCCTCTAAAGTCAGAGTATGTGTGGATAGCAAAAGCAGACAGACTCCCTGAAGTGTATGCAATATCCTTTTTTTTTTTACTTTGCTGGGATACGAGACTGATACAGAAACAAGAAATAGAAACCAAAGTCAACATCACTGACCTTCCAAACCAGTGACAAATCTCATCGAGCATCCCACACACCTAAAAGACTTTATTTTTAGCCTGTGATTGCTCTGTGATAATGCTCTCCATGCAAAATATATATAGTACCTACACACAGGAAGGCTCAAGATGAATATGCAGTGTGCAATGTGGTCATGGTGTCTAGGGAAATTCACCAGGGAATGGCTGATTGCATCAAGCTGGGTGGTGATTCCCCACTCTCCAGAGAAGTAGTTTGAGAGCTGTGTTTAGAGGCACTTACCTGTACCGAAACCATGAATTTTTGTCTGGTACATGGCAGACAGCGGAGAATAATTCCATGGAATATCACATCCTTGGGATCAGGTGGCACAGTTGCAATGTTGGCATGGTTGGCAAAAGGAATTTGGGGCTGGGAGGAGATTGTTTGTAGGAATGATGTAAGAAGAAGGGTGGAATTGAATGGATGAAATCATTGTCCCCTGTCAAAGGGGATAAACAGTGAACTCGGGATGTCTGGTGATCCAAAATGTGTCACAGAGAAATGGGAACATGAAAGGCAAAAAAACCTGCCAGGGACAACAAAGTAGCTGAAGGAGGTGTGTATGAGCAGACATGGAAAGGAAAGATGAGGGACAGGAAGGTAGAAGAGCAGTAAGTCTTCCAGGACTTCTGTGGGGAAAAGAGGTATACAAGGGTGAAAGGAACGTGTGGTGAAGTGTGTTCCCTATAAAGGCAGTGATGAAGAAAAATTACCTCTTGCCCATATTATTCCATTTTCAGGTTAAAATACAATTATTTATAAGTATATATGACTAACTTTCAGATAAAGTTATATAATTAAATGCAAAATTCATATGTCAGTGAAGTCAATGGCAAAACTCTAGGTCAAATCAGTCCAAAGGTGCTACCAACACAGTATAAAAAACTGCTAAAGGAAAAAAATTCTCATTTTGGCTTTATATAAAATAAGTAGATTAACTATAGGAAAAGTATTTTTTCCACCTTCAACCTTGTACTTTCCACCGTCAATCAAATGCCCACATCCCCTGAAGACATCGGAACTGGCTGCCCATTCATGAATGCTTCATGTTATTTATCATAGTCATAAGTGTTGGTCAAATGTTTTTCTTGGACTACCAGTCTGCAACAGTCTTCTTTAAGCAGTTGTTTCTTCCATGATGTTATTTCCTCACTGTTGGCTGCTGTTTTATAATTCAGAATTTTTGCTGGTGATAATTTGTTTCAGGTCACAGTGTTCATTAGCTTCGCTTCTCCAGAAGACCAGGTATTAGGAAGGTAAATAGATATGATCACTGGCACTGAAGATGGAAAAGACACTTTCATATTTGCAGGAATGAAGTTGCAGAGGAAGAAGTCTCATAGATTCATAGCACAGGAGCTCAGGAGAGACCAGTATGTCTAGTTTGTTTCACCTGACACAGCCTATAGATTTTTGGAATATCCTGTTAAAAAACATGAGAACTTAGTGTTATCCCTGAAAAATGAAGACAGTATTTGATCTTTCAACGGTTATCTTAATAAGAAGTGTCTTGGAAACTTCTGTGTAAGGACACACCTGTGATATAATGTTTGTGGTTCCTCAAGGTTAACAAATTTAATTAGTGGACAAATGAAATTGAGGTTGTTGGACATAAGATCCCTCACTGCTTAGGTGAGTTCTGACAGGTTTTTGTCTTGTTTACAAGAGGAAAGGAATAGCTTGATTTGGTTATTTTCCAAAATTACCTTCTTGGTGTTTCACAGTGAAAGAGGAAGAGAATCCGCTCCAGAAACTTAAAGTTCAGTCATAGTTCACAGCTGATTGGTCCAACAGAAGCAAAATTGGTTTTGCACGTATGTATATGTGTTACAGTTCTGGTATGATGTCCACTTTTAGAGTAATGGTTGAAACACAAGCCTGTGCTCATACACTGAAGATTGAATAAGTCTTTTGATGCCTTGCTGCTGCTTCCAGGTTTCTTTTTCTTGTGTGTAATTTCCTGCTAAGACTGGGAGAAGCTTGTGTCTCTGTGAAGCTATGGCAGAACCTGGGGAGTATGGAATGTGGTAGGCTGCAGAGCTGGAGGCATTCACTCTGAGGGATTGACTCCAGCTGCCCTCTCATATCCTGCCTCTTCTATGGGGCCAGGGGACACTGGTTTGCTCTGATTGATGTATTTAGCATCTCTCTGTCTGCGCTTGTATAATGATAGTGATGGAGAGTCTATGGAGTCTCTCTTGGCCTTAAAGCTTCCACATCTTCCCTTCACACCCCAGATCTCCAGGCAGAAAGTGACACAGGTTATTTCATTAGAGGAAAAATCTGAGTTTCCTCTCTATGCTGCCCTTGGAATACAGCTGGCAGCAGTGCCAACTGCAACACTGTAATTAAATTGCTAGTGTTTTCCACTGTACTTATTATGCCTTGCAGGATAGGTGTGTTTTCTTACAGCTTGTTCCCAAACGAAGAATTGTTCAGTAATGTTATTGCTTATTTAAGGGCTGGGCACTTTTTTTTTTTTTTTTTTTTTTTTTTTTTTAAATAATGGAAATTCCCTCTTCCTTGTAAGAGTTTCTACTTCAAAACAAGATTTTCCTCCCTGCTATGATATCATGGCTCTGAATTCCACCTTCACCATGCCCATTAGTAAGACAAAGACTTTTTTGGAAGACGTTCTTTAAGGAAATTTAGACTTTTGTCATAGGCTTTCATCCAGTCTATCCTCCTATGAGTGGAATCTTTCATGAGATCTGTCAAGTATACTAAGAAGATGGTTTATGAAATGATAATAGCAACTGTCATCACTCCCAAATCACTAGTCATCCAAATGCATGGCACTGTACCTTGTAAAAGTGTCTGTTTATAGTGTTTTGAACATGGGTGCTAAGGTATATCATTTCAAGACTATTGTCCTAGAGTATAATAGGAGGGAGAAAGTACTTTTCTGATCTGATAATTTTGCTCGACCTCCAGGAAGAGAGACCTACACAAGATATATGGAAGGTAATTTGCCAATAACCAGTTAGGTCTTGTGTTCTGATGTGTTGGACGTTCCTCATGCACTCCAGCAATTTTTATCTGAGATTAGATGATACTTGTGAATCCAGGAGATGGCACAGACTAACATGAAGTGAGCATGTTAAAAAAAGAGGCCAAGTGAAGTATGTGAATTAGATTTATATCTAATACCACAGGCTGGTTAAATGATAAAAGGCCTTAAAGTCTGGATTTGTGTATGAAATAACTTATATATTCATGTAATATATGCATAACGAAGAATTAATGGAAGAGTTCTGTAACTCTGGAGTTCCAAGCATGGCCTGTTTTTTTCACACCTTATGGGTTCATCAGCTTCCACACTTTCCATGTAGAATACATGGAGCCCCTGTGACATTTAATGAATTTGAAGCCCTGTCATATGTGTGCAACTATCCACTTCGATGGTGTATTCTGTGTATCCTATGGTCAGAGAACTGATATAAAGTAGAGGAAGACCTGGAGCTCCTTAGGACAGTACTTCTTATATCCAACCTGGCTAAATGTTGTAATGAGTACATTGAAATAAAACACTTGGAGAGTACCCCGGGGAATTGGAGTTTTAGTTCTGGTAGATAAATGAAAACATTTTAGGGTTCTATGTGAGTTTTATAAGTGGATTCTCAATGACTGTAGTGTTAACAGGCTTGTTAATGCAACTAGCACTGCTACTATATACATCTGCATTTCATCAGTCGTAACGCTGTGGATCTGAAGGCATGAAAGGACAATTACAGGTGGTGAGAATCAACCTAGGGGATTGCTTCCTAACTTCCAAATATAAAATCTTCTAGGTCAGAAAGAGGAGGGATAGAGGAAAGGTTAAGCTTCTTATCCGGAGAGAACAGACAATACTTCCCTGATACAGAGAAGTAGACAGTGTTCTGGGTTTTTTTTTTTTGATGGAAAATAAAACTGATTCTGAGCTGTTACATCCCATTAGCTGTAGCCATTGACCTGCTTGCAGTGGGGTACAAACAGCCCACATGGATAGCTTAGTTAAATTTTTCATGCAGTTGACATTTCATTCAGAGGAAGTTAAACTCTCAACAGTGAACTAATAAGGTGAATGTATGTACCCCGGGCTTTGGTTGGTTATTGTACAAATGCCATTGCTGTTAGACAAATGGACAAATTTATTTGGACAAACTGTTTAAAACTTCCGGAGTCAGCTGATGGCTAACTCACTAAAGTGGAGCTACATTAAGATAGGCAGAGATAGGGGTCTTGGCAAGAAATATATATGTGGTGGCTTCTGGTGAAGTTTTCTGGAAAAGGCTGATGAAATTCATCTGAGCTATATTGAGGAGGGATCCCTATGAGGAGAACTCTTAGTACAGAGGTTGCTTTCAGATATGCACCTTTGTGAGATCTCAGGTAGCATATGAATGAAGCTGGACTCACACATTGATTTTATGTATATGGTATCAGGGCTTTTAAATATGCTTCCAGTAGTAAGTCATGTGCATTTAACAAAATGTCAAAGACAGGAACTCATCCATTTCATTTTATGCATTCTGTTGTGCCTTAAAATGTCATAAGTACCACCACTTAAAGTAAAGGGGTAATTACATCAATTACAACTGAGGAAAAGAAGTGCATTAGATGAAACTTGATCTGTGGGACCTGAAAGTATCCTTGCTTTTTTAAATGTAATTTATGCATGGGAAAGTTAGGATCCTAATTTAAATTAGACTTCCTTTATTCCCAACAGACAGACAGCTCTTAAAGGGTGTTTCATACAATTCTAATATCCTAAGACACCTGTTTCTTTGCAACAGTATTTTGCAGATTTCACGACTGTTAGGAAGCTTTCCTTTAACCTTATTTTCTTTAAGCTAAATATCTCCATTTCTTTCAGGCTTTCCTTATAGTATATATTTTCTTAAGTCTGCCCAATTGGTCTATGGTCAGAGAAAAAAAAATGAGCACAGTAATTCAGTTGAGGACCACAACAATTCTGAGTAGAACAGAAGGTTTACTTCACATGTGTTACCATTGACTTCTACTCAAGTATCCCATAATATCGTTTGCTGTTTTGCAGCAGCATGACATTAAGTTATGTTTAGATTGTGCCTGTTTAGACTGCTGTTAAGCTAGTTGTCCCCCACCCTGTTGCTCATTGCCTCAAAAATGTTAAAACTTGCAGTTGTTTTTATTAAATTGCATCTTACTTTTTTTCAGACCACTTCCCCAAAGTGTCAAGAGACATCCACTCATTCAATACTCTCTTAGCTGTTGATGTACTTATTTACATTTTTTCCCATTGCTAAGATGAAGATACTGTCCAAGGCTGGAATCATAACATAATCCAACTGAATACGTGCTTCCATTTTGATACTGAATGTTTTAAATTTTCTGTCTGAATACTGTTTTCAAATAAGTACTACCCTATAATGGTTTCATCTAGGCCACATTTCCCTATTTCTTTTCCAAGACTATTCTCCAATTTCATATAGAATCATAGAATCATTTAGGTTGGAAAAGACCCTTAAGATCATTGAGTCCAACCATTAACCTCACACTACCAAGCTCACCACTAAACCATGTCCCTAAGCTCTACATCTACACGTCTTTTACATACTTCCAGGGATGGTAACTCCATCACTTCCCTGGGCAGCCTATTCCAATGCTTGATAACCCTTTCAGTGAAGAGATTTTTCCTAATATCCAATCTAAACCTCCCCTGGTGCAACTTGAGGCCATTGCCTCTTGTCCTATCACTTGTTACTAGGGAGAAGAGACTGACACCCACCTTGCTACAACCTCCTTTCAGGTAGTTATAGAGAGCAATAAGGTCTCACCCTCAGCCACCTTTTCTCCCAGCTAAACAACCCCAGTTCCCTCAGCTGCTCCTCATAAGACTTATCATTGAGACCTTTCACCAGCTTTGTTGGCCTTCTTTGGACACACTCCAGCACCTCAATGTCTTTCTTGTAGTCAGAGGCCCAGATCTGAACACAGTATTCAAGTGCAGCCTCACCAGTGCCAAGTACAATCCCCCAAATACAAGGGGACAATTACTTCCCTGGTCCTGCTAGCCACACTATGTCTGGTACAAGCCAGGATGCTATTGGCTTTCTTGGCCACCTGGGCACACTGCTGGCTCATGTTCAGTTGGCAGTCAATCAACACCCCAGGTCCTTTTCCACCGGGCAGTTTTCCAGCCACTCTTCCCCAAGCCTGTAGTGTTGCATGGGGTTGTTATGACTCAAGTGCAGGACCCGGCACTGAGCCTTGTTGAACCTCATACAACTGACTTCAGCCCGTCAATCCAGCCTGTCCAGATCCCTCTGTAGAGCCTTGCTACTTTCAAGCAGATCAACACTCCTGCCCAACTTGGTGTTGTCTGCAAACTTACTGAGGGTGCACTTGGTCTCCTCGTCCAGATCATTGATAAAGATATTAAGCAGAACTAGCCCCCATACTGAGCCCTGGAGAACACCACTTGTAACTGGCCACCAGCTGGATTTAACTCCATTCACCATCACTCTTTGGGCCCGGCCATCCAGCCAGTTTTTTACCCAGCGAAGAGCACATCCATCCAAGCCATGAGCAGCCAGTTTCTCTAGGAGAATGCTGTGGGAAATGGTGTCAAAGGCTTTATTAAAGTCCAGGTAAACAACACCCACAGCCTTTCCCTCATCCACTAAGCGGATCACCTTGTCATAGAAGGAGATCAAGTTAGTCAAGCAGGACCTGCCTTTCTTAAACCCATGCTGACTGGGCCCTATCGCCCAGTGGTCCTGTATGTGCCATCTGATGGCACTCAAGATCATCTGCTCCATAACCTTCTCTGGCACCAAGGTCAGACTGACAGGCCAATAGTTCCCTTGTCTTCCTTCTGGCCCTTCTTGTAGATGGTCATCAGATTTGCTAAACTCCAGTCAACTCGAACCTCCCTGGTCAGCTGGGACTGCTGATAAATGATTGGAAGTGTCTTGGTAAGCACTCTCGCCAGCTTCCTCAGTACCCTCCGGCACCGTAGACTTATGTGTGTCTAAGTGGTGTAGCAGGTCGCTAACCATTTCCCCTTGGATTATGGAAGCCTCATTCTGTTCCCCGTCCCTGTCTTCCAGCTCAGGGGTCTGGGTACCTGGAGAACAACTGGTTTACTATTAAAGACTGAGACAAAGAAGGTATTAATTACCTCAACCTTTGTCACTATGCTTCCCCCTGCATCCAAGGAAGGATGGAGTTTTTCCTTAGTCCTCCTTTTGTTGCTAATGTATTTATAGAAACATTTTTTATTGTCTTTTACAACAGTAGCCAGGGTTTTGGCCCTTCTAATTTTCTCCCTGCATAACCTTACAACATCCTTGCAGTCCTCCTGAGTCGGTACTCCTTCTTCCAAAGGTCATAATCTCCTTTTCTTTCCTGAGTTCCAGCCAAAGCTCTCTGTTCAGCCAGACTAGTCTTCTATCCCATCAGCTTGTCTTTTGTCACAGGCTGCTCCTGGACATTTAGCATTTCCTTCTTGAAGAATGTCCAGCCTTCCTGGACTCCTTTGCCTTTCAGGACTGCCTCCCAAGGGACTCTGTCAACCAGTCTCCTACAGAGGCCAAAGTCTGCCCTTTGGAAGTCCAAGGTAGCAGTTCTGCTGACCCCCCTCCTTACTTCTCTGAGAATTCAAAATTTATCATTTCATGATCACTGTGCCCAAGACGGCCTCCAACCACCACATCACCCACAAGTCCTTTTTTGTTCACAAACAACAGGTCCAGCAGGTTGCCTTCCCTAGTTGCCTCACTCATCAGCTTTGTCAGGAAGTTTTCTTCCACATGCTCCAGGAACCTCCTGGACTGTTTCCTTTCTGCTGTATTGTATTTCCAGCAGACATCTGGTAAGTTGACAGGAAGGCAATGAGAGAATTCTTACTGAAGCTGAGATATATGTTATGTATGCATTCTCCTATCCCCAGCATCACTTAGAGAAATGCCTTAGTTTATCTGAAACACAAAATAGTCATGTTATTCATACAAGTAATGTATGAAGATATTCTGCTAAAATGACAGTGAATAATTCCACTTAAAGTGGTCTCTGCATGATTTTTAAAAATCATATTAATATAGTGGTCTTCTTGAGATTATACTTAAATAAGGCTGTGAATTTTGTCTCTGGAAAGCACTTTCCTGTGACTACTATTTTTGGCTATGCATTTTCACAAGTTTATTTTACTAAAGAGAAGTGCTCTCCCTTTATAGAGGAGAAGGTTACATCACACTCGCTCTTCTATTTCCTTTTTTGTGACATTCACAAATCCATCTGAATTAGGGAGCTATTTAGAAAATTAATCTGTCTCTTTTCCTCCTGTCAAAAGAACAATGAAAATCACTAAAAAATTGGACCACCAGGTTAGCCCCTGCAAGCTCTTATTTTTAAAGGACTTGTTTTTAAATCAGTGGAAGGCAAACATGTATTGTTCGTGGCATATGCAGAGACAATGGAAAAACATTTCCTTAAGAGTAGGTTTCCTGTACTTTGGTTCAAGCTTCCTTTCCCTCAATTTGAAGGGCACACAGTGACAATTTAGGAAATAAAGGAATAGATGCTCCACAGTAATGGTTGCCAAAATATCTCTGCAAGTAAATGAGTTCATACGAATGAACATGAAGGGTTGAACATTGATGTTCACACTGTATTTGATATTCATGAATTTGCTGCCACATGATCTTATTTTTGTTTGCAAAGTGTTTTGAGATACATTATATGAACATATCTGAATAAAATTAAGCTGCCCTGAAGTGAAATAGAATTGGATATTTATTTTGAGCTTTTAAAGCAGATGATAACAATCAAATGAACCCTGGTAATAAAACAGACAGCAGTCTGAAAACGATTCTTTTAACATCTGCAATATCTGATTAAATCATTATGGATGTTTGTGGTATATCTTCTAGAAGCAATATAGAATATCCCTCCATATATGAAAAATGTAATCTTGGCTGATTTTATCATGCAAAACTTTCTTGTTTCTTTCCCAAGAATATTGTAGCAGATGGCAAGTGGTAGCTATGTTCAGGTCCTGTAGAAAAGGTAGTTCTCCCTTAGTCCTGGAGAAGTGAAGGCATGTCACCACAGTAAGGGGAAAGGGTAGATAGTAAGTTTGCTATGAGGCATTAAACATGCTCTGGTTCATTATAACTGCATTAGGGTTTCTGAAATTCCATCTAGAAGAAAGAGTATTTTAAACTTAATCCCTCCAATATTAATTTTTCATTACATATGCACATATTTATCCATATGTAGAGAAATGTATGTGCAAAATAATATGCCTCAAGTGAGACAAAGAAACACGTGTTTTGATAATATCTTAAAGTAAGAATTGTTGCCCTCTTTTTCAAACCAAAGTTCTTTCCTCCGTGATAATATGTCTGTCTAAATTCCTTCTTCATCACATCATATATGGACACTTCTTTGTTAGGAAAGTTGCCTGCAAAATGTGATGTAGACTACTTATAATTTCTTTGTTTCCTGACAAAAAGCCAGCACTTCTATTAAAGTGATCTTGCTGTGTAGGTTAACTATTCATGACATTCAAGAAGTGTTGACTAAATTTATACTAGCAAGCTGGCACTAACCAAGGCCAGTCCTTCTCCACAAGGCTATTTGGCACAATCTGGTCATCTCCCTTCTCTTCATCTGTCTTACCCTACAAAGCAGGTGGCTGCACCCAGGTATTTTCTGAGAATGAGCCCTGGCCCAAACCAGCTCTCTGGCTGTGCCCAGTTCTCATCTGGGAGAGCTGTTGTCTGTCTGGCCAAAACCATGCTGGGAACCTTGTAGAAGATCAAATTCTTGTGTCTGGAAACATTCCCTGGCACCCTTGTTTTACTTGTATAAATGTAGCCATGATGTTTAACTTGAGCACACTGGTAAATAGAGCCATTAAGACAGCAAAAGTTATGTTTCCTAAACTAGATTAAAAAAATTATTAATATTTAGATGATGGTGATTTATAAATATATAAAAATTATGATAAAGATAGTTATTTATTTGCAAAGGTAATAGGTATGAATTGTTATAACTGCTGTCCTTATGCAACTATAGCAATGAAGTATATGCAGCTGGCACATTCAGGATGCAAAGTGTTGACATACAAAATGAATTGTGACACCATGCTGTCTGCCCATGTGCACACCCTTACCCAGACCCTGATGAGGCTGATGGCTGCAGTGAGGAACAAGACACAGGGGTGGATTGGCCAGTATAGCTGCACTTTATCTTCTTATTTTATCTTCCAAGCCCATGGCCCAGGACCCCACATCAATCCCCCCAGGGCTGTCAGCCACTGCCCCTGCAAAGCTGAAGCAGGACTGGTCCCCAGATCTCCTACCCCATCGTCAGCCCCTCCCTGTCCCTAGGGAGCTGCCTGATGTCCAGGGCTGGGGCTGCCCCAGTGCCCACCAGCTGCCCTGCTCCTGGCCATCCGTAGGACAGTGTTGTAGCTATTCCTCTCTTTTCTCCTCAAAACCCACATGTTCCAGCTAGAGTCAGAAAGACATCTCTCTTCATAGGAAAACACCAAAATAAAGCATTATGAAACCTTTTCTTGAGTATTTTAAATAACACCATCTGGCATTTTAGGCAGTGCTGCTCTGCCAGCATTGCTCTAGGAATTAGGAAAAACTAGCTACTGTGAAGAAAATTAACTCTATCCCAGCCAAAACCAGCACACCCCTAGACAGAACTTGCTGAGTACCTTTCCTTGACTTAACATACTGGTATGACTACATTAAGAACTTTCCAAAGGTTTCAAGCTCTCATCAAAAACATGTACTCCATCTAAATATTGTTCCACTTACGTCAAGTGGCAGAACACGTATAAGTTTTTACACCGAAGATGAGGAATGCCATCATGATGACTTAAATCATATTTAATGGATACATATAACAAATCTGGGAAAATTCTGAACACTTTAATTTTCAGGAGGAGTGGCAATTCTAATTTTATCTGAAGTTCCTGATGTATTTAAAATTTGCATTTCTATTATTGAGATCAAGCAAACAGGAAAAATGAACAAATCGTCACTGGAATTCTAAAAACACAAAAGGTTTGCTGACTTAATACAGGATATGCATCAAAATAAAGCATAATAACTTCCCAAATAATATATGATATTGTATTTTGAAATGATTATCAGTTAGTGTTTTATTGTAAAGTGGCTCAAATACAGTCAAGAGGCAGGAAAAAACAGCATGTGGTTATAAATTGAAGATGTTTTATGTACTTTGGTAAGCTCATTAATATGTTAAGTAGTGCAATACATTACATGCAAAAAATCAAATATTGTTTCTGAATTCCTAATTCACATAACATTCAATATTATTTAGGTTACTCAGACCAATAGTAAAATAAACTAATTTCCTATGTACTGTGCATCCTTTAATTAATTAACACTGGGCTTGATGCTTTTTTTAACTTATTGTCAAGATTTTTACTGTGCCTTCAACAAACACTAACTGTTACAGAGAAATCCTACTGTTTTTAAGAATATATATTATTATTCCAGTTCCTGAAGGAGTCTTAATTTCACCATCTGCAAATAAAAAATTGTACATGGATTTCATACATTCTGTACAAATAAGTTTTTTATATATAAATGTTTCCCCATTTATATAGATGAATCCAAGTGCAACAAACTGCAGACAAAGGGAATGGATAATATATTTGAATTCAGAAATATTTTAGCCCTGCTTTTGCTGAATGAAAACAGGACGTATTGAGAAAAATAGCTTTTGTAGGTAATTGATATCTACCCTTTCATATGTTACATTTTTCAGTACCAGAGTTGGTCGTCTTTCACAAATAAAACTAATATTCAGCTGACTTTCATAACCTGGTCTAGATATTGACAATTGTCGGAAAGTTTGAGGTTGACAGAAGTATTTCAGGGGCCATCAGAAGATGGTTTAGTCCAGAGGTCTACACTGAGGGATTCTGAACAGATGTAAAACAAACTTACTAAAAATATCTGAAGATTTTCTAAAGCAGTCTAGCAGCCTTTTAAATTTTTTTTTACCGCCCTGCTGGCTGGAGTTTTTGCTTCATGTTCAACAGCAGATCTTCCTCTTTGGAAATTATATCAATTTATTCTGCATAGCTGTTGAGTCTGAATAAGAACAGCTGATATGCCATGGAAAACAGCTAGTTACAATCCTATAGCATTTTTTTTATGCACTGAAAAAAAGTTATCCTGTTTTCTTTCTGTCTTTTTAGAGTAATCAAAGCTAATTTCTTCATCAGTCATGTCTCTCAAATCTCTCAGTGTTCTTGCTACTCTTATCTGGATTGTCCCAAATTGTCCCCCTTTTTCTTGAAGATTTATCCCTGGACTGGACCCAGCAGAAGCTTTCCTTCTGCTATGTGCACACAAATGTTCACCTGCTGTGTCCTGCATTGGATGCTTTGTTAATAGAACCTAAAAATTACTTATATTCTTGTTGATTTTTTTTTTTTTAACAGAAAAACTTCATTGTTATTGCTGCCTTATATTTCCTTTGTGAACCACTAAGGCCTCCAGATCTTGCTCTACCAGTCTTTACCACTTTTTCCTTTTTAGAAAATTTTTCATTCCCACTTCTGTTGTATCAGCCTTTACAGATCATTTCTCCATTTCAGCATTATTTTCAATTGTATTGTGCTTGCGAGTCTTCCCAGTCTTGGTCATGCACACATATTACTGCAATTCTACTCCAAATCCAAGTTACTAATTAAAATACTGACTGGATTGGGTGTGAACAAATCTTTGATAAGCCTTGAAGAAAATGTTCTTCAATTTGATGTCTGTTTTTAAGATAAATGTACTGGGTCTGGCTGAGCCGGAATTGGTTTTCCCCTATAGCACCCCTCATGGTGCTGTTTCATGTTGGGAGCTGGCAGGGTGTTGATAGCACACTGGTGTTGTGGCTACTGCTGAGTAGTGCTTACACAGCACCAAGGCTCTTTCCAACATTTTCCCACCCCAGTGGGACGGGGTGGGCAAGATCTTGGGAGAGGGCACAACGAGGACAGCTGACCTGAACTGACCAAAGGGATATTCCAGACCATATGACGTCTGCTCAAGTATAAAGCTGGGAAAAAGGAGGAAGGGGGTGGGGTCACCCTTGGTCCTCCGAGGCAACCACTACGTGTATTGGAGCCCTGCTTCCTGAGAAGGCCCGACATCGCCTGTTAATGGGAAGTAGAGAATAAATCTGTTTTCTTTTTTTGCTTCCACGTGTGGACCTTTGCTTCACTTTCCTTATATTAAAACTGCTTTTGTTTTACCCACAAGGGTTGGGTTTTTTCCTATCTTATTTTCTTTCTCCTCTTTGCCCTGTTGAGAAAAAAGGGGGAAGGGGTGGGGGAGTGATAGAGCGACTTGGTGGGTACCTGGCATTTAGCCAAGGTCAAACCATCACAATAAATTTTTCATATTTTTATAACCATTCCTAGGTTTTCTAGCTAGACCATATTTCCTTAGCCACCTTATGAGAATATCATGCAGGACAGTGTCAGATGTCTTATGAATATTGAAATCTACTACCTTCCCCTATTCACCTATTTACCTACCCTGCCAAAGAAGAAGATTACAGTAATTCAGCAAGATAAGACAAGATTTATCAAGTAATTGATTTTAACTATTTTTTTTATTTTTGAGGGATTTACTAAT
Source organism: Strix uralensis (assembly GCF_047716275.1). Taxonomy (NCBI): domain Eukaryota; kingdom Metazoa; phylum Chordata; class Aves; order Strigiformes; family Strigidae; genus Strix; species Strix uralensis. The sequence continues at coordinate 35,242,444 of NC_133974.1, forward strand.
TATTTGCTATTTTTTAAAATTCTGGATTTTTTCTGAAGTTGTACTATAGTTCCTTTTCCAATTCTCAGCCATCTTCACTGTGAATTTATAGCCCAACAAAAATATTGATAGCAATATAGGGCAAATTGAAAAGAGAGAATACTAAGAAGAAAATAGCTTTATGAATCCCTAATGAAACATAGTGAAACATTAGTATCTCTACAAAGCAGAAACACAAGACGTATAATCACAGAAAAATAATATTTGAATGTGGGTGATAAGTTCATCCAGAAGAAGCCCTGTGAACCTATTTTAAAGAAATACCAGGCAATGATAAGAAGAATAACACTGGAAGTGCAAAGAACAGGACCTTTCTAGTCTAGGAAACCTGTCTAACATGCCTTGCTTAGATTGTCTCCCACAAACTGGGAAAAAGGGAATAGGAGACAGCAGAGTCATACAGACCTCTTTCTATGTTGATGTGTAAATTTTCATTGCTTACTTAGGGAATCCTATGTTAATGTAGGTCAAAATCTCTCAAATAGGGAAATCTTATGATGAATACCCTGCATGGTGATGCCTTGGTGTGCTTTTTATGAACATTTTTCAATAATCTGCCCTTTCAGGCCTGCCAAAGCACTCAGTGATAAATTGAAGACTGTATTTTAAAGTAAAAGCATGCAGCTGTTTTGCTTGCATTTGCAGTCTGCAGCTTCATGGCCTTTTCATATAGTATTTAAGTCTCTAACTGGAAAACATTACCACATTTGATTTCCCTGTACTGTTGTACAGCTGAAAACAAGATGATGGTGCAACATTTGCTTAATTTCTCTCATTTTTTGATAGTTTAATATTTTTGAACATTTTCTCTAAAAGCAATAATTTCTTGGGTTTTTTGAGGACTCCATTCAGCTGCACCCTGACTGATTCTGTACCATAATCCTGACTGATACTCCCTGTTGAATAGAATAGGAGAAGTTCTGAAAAGATGTACAAGAAATCTAAAGCAAGTGGTACATGCTCTTGATACTTAGTCTATGATGTTCGACTTTGTCTGAGAATCTGGCCCTGAGCCGCTGTACAGCTTTAGAGTTTTATTATAATTCTATTTTAGACCCCTAGGAATTATCTAATGTTTTAAAAGTGTATTACCCATTTCAAAGCATGCTACTGTCCTTGAGCCGGCAGTTTTGTGTCTCTTATGTGAAGATTTTTAATCTTACAACATCAGTGAAGATGTATGTTCCCACTTTCCTGTTGGGTACTTCAGAAGTTACCATCTGGAAGAGCAAGAAGCTGCAGTTAAGGACAAGTCCTTTAGCAGACATGATGAGAGCAGGGGGTGAGAAATGTGGCTTGAAGTTAGTGTTCTGCTTCCAGAGCTGAAAGCCAAACCTACTCCTGGCATGTCTTCGAACAGCCTGGGGGATGCACTAAATAATTCTGGCTTTATGCCTGCTAATGACTCATGTAAGCGGTCTTATCACAAAGGGTCTTCAGCAGAAGCCAAGGATCAGACCTTATTTGTGTATCTGTGTGAGTGATAGGAGAAGGGAACGAAGCAATTCTTCATCTTCTTTTTCTATAGGTAAATGCTTATCTTGTTCTTTAATGAAATGTCTTGCATGGGAAGCAACTAAACATCAGTTATTAATTTGTAAAATATTTTTTGAGTTGTAAACAACCTACATATGAATGTCTTTGGTAAATGAATCTGTGAGAATTGATCAGAGCATGTCATTTTTGGAAAGAATGTGGACTTTTTCTAAATGGGAATTATTAAACTTCAAGACATATACTATTAAAACTCCTTCACTTTAGAAAATGTTGGATATTGCCAGCCCTAAGAAATGGGAGTTGAAAAAATCGTGCAACTCTACTCTACATATGTAATATTTTGTGTCATCATGGTGAGTATGAAAGACCTGGCACATCATTTGGAGCTGAGGAAAATTAGCAGTATATAGAGCACAGTGTAGCCTGTTCTCATAACTTCCATGCAGAAGCAAGGTAGGATAGTGTTTCCTAAAACAGTTTTCAAAACTGAAAGGTAGGCTCAAGGTAATTGTGTATAAAGAACAAAATTTTGGTTTATGTATGCCCATTAGCTAATGCAGAAGGTTTTTATATAACTGAAATGCAGTGGCTTTTTGTGATACTGTTACTCAAGTGAAGTTCAAAACTAGAATCCAACAGTTCCATTCTAGATCTTTTTTTTAATAGATGACAATTCTAAACTGTAAGAGAAATAGAGGTTTTTTTGAAAGACAGGTCCCATATTTACTTTAAAATTTATTTTTCAGTTTGGTTCAATCAGGTTGAGCCATGAAGTTAGCTGCTTCTTATTGCAATGAAGATTTTAGTGTCCAAGAGAACAACTTTCTTTAAATACACATTTTCACTGAAGGAAGAGGGAATGCTGAGAGTGAATATAGGTTAATATTTCTTAATTTTAGTGGTGAATGAGAATGGAAAGATTACTTGTTGTATAGATTTTTTTAAATCATATTTTTATGCTAATTGTGGGGTTTATTTTCCACTCACAGTCTTTCAGAAGTTTTGTTGTTTTTTGGAAGATGAACATCAATTTCTTGTTCATATAAAATATAACCTATTTTTTAGTTGCTAACTAAAGCGAAACATTTCTTCTTATTGCTGTCCAGCAATGACCTTTGACTGGGATAAGCCACATGACTCCAAGGCAAGCCTTAAGCTTACTTCTTTCAGGACCTTGAAGGTGTTGTGAGGCATAATTATACAAGTCTCAAGCTATAAGAACAGAGGGAAAGCAATTCTGTCTCATCCTTCAAGTCAGGAAGTTGCATGAGAGGAGGAGGACATCATGGAAGCCAAAGATCAGGGGAGTGAAAGTCATTCCACTCTTTGACAAGCCTCTCTGAACCTCTGGGAAGCTAATGAAGGTGAATTTGGGTGCCAGCAGACCATTATGCTCTGGTTCCAAGTTATAGTTCTACCACTGTAGTCCTACCTCTAGTCTGCTAGTGTGAGTTTTCAGACAGGTGGTTTTTTTTTTAAAACCTTCAGGTGGTTTGTTTTCTCTTTTCCTGCTTGACTTTTAAATTGTCCATAGAAAGGGAGCATATGCAAACCTTTTCAGTTTTTTCGCATGTGCAAGTAAATGCATAGCTTTGAGCATACACCAGATTGTATCCACAGAGAGATGCCCTCAGCTTTGCACAGTCCTGTATATTGTGCCATTAAAAAGACCTAGAGAGATGAAGCTAGCAAAATGTAATTTTCAATAAAGAATTGTCAAATCTCTATTTACTAAGCAATTTGAGTAATAATCCTGTGTGTCTTCTGGAGGTAACAGATGACCACAATGCAGTATCACATAAAAAAAATTTCAAGAAGAAAATTTAAAACTTGGACCTAAGGTCACAATATAGACATTTGTTTTCATGTTTTTAGCACTTTACAACTTCAAATGATACTAAAAAAGAAGAAAATCACTCTTCACCGTGAATTTGCAAAACTTCTTAAAAACTTCTTCAGATACTATGGATTATTTGAATAATATCTAAAACTTCTGTTCCACTTTGAACCTAATGCTCTTCATGTTGTGATCTAGTTTTAGTCAGATGTCTTATTATGTTCTCAGTTTAATTTCATGTTAGTGATAATAGGTTATAAAGAGTGTGTAATGAGAATGAGAGAAGGAATTGGCAAAGAAAGGTTTGGGAAGGTAAAAGAAGGAAAATTGTCACCTCCAGGAGAGAAATTAATATTTTTGTTTGTAAAGCATATTTATCAAGAGATAATGTAAAAGTTGAAAACTGAGATGTGGGAAAATTACAAATGTTTGCAATGTCTGTAGATACTTTACCTAACAAAGTAAAGTATCAAAGGGATTGTTTTTCTAATTCCTCCTCCAGTGAAGGCCTCATTATCATTCATAGACATTTCAAAAAGTGGGTGAAGTGGGCAAAGTTAGGTCCTGTTCTGAATGAATGTAGAGATTCAAAGGTTGTGATTCAATAGCAAATTTCAATAGGAGGTTTAAGATTTCATTTTCTTTGAAAACTTTGTTTCATTCTATTCTAAACTCAAAAGAATCTTGAGAAACTTAAGAGAAAGGGTGTACATTCACAAGAAATGAAATAAAATATACAGATAAACCTTTGTTCATGTGAAAGTTCCTACCAGGTTGGTATGATAGTGCAAAGAATATTATAAAATACTGCACAATGATACAGTGCTAATAAGAAGTATAATATACTTGCAAGCAGCAGGGCAGTTGTTTAGAGCTCCTTTTCCAGGCTCAGAATAAAAGTATATGACCAACTAGAAAAGACTTTTAAAGGACCAAACCAAAAAGATTCAGTGAGGCAATAGAACAGACATCCCTTGTCCAAATGAAAGAAATACAAGAAAAAAAAATATTGAGATCTAGTGCAGTAAAATGCTATAGCATAAAAGCAAATTATAAGATGTCAGTGTATTTTTAAATACATTGGATGTGAGAAACTTGGTAGAAGTCTGAGGTATAAAACAGATGTCAGGGTCGTTCATGGTGGAAAAGTTGAACAAATTCTTTGAGTTGGTGATAACTACAGATCATCTGAGGAAGGGTATCTTTCACCTTGAAATCTTTACAAAGTTGAGAATTAGGTCAAACTCAAGTGTTAATGGAAGCATTTTTGAAAAATTAGAAATAAATAATGAAAAAAGTATTCAGTATGGGATGATAGTCAGGTATGTAGTTAAAACGGCATAAAACCCAGACTATTTCTAAATTATCTGACATTGCGGGGCATGCTGCTAGATGAAGGCTTATTTCATACTGGCTTTATTTCTCACACTCTTCCTCAGGATGTACTAAAAACCTCTATCAGATATGGGATATTGAGACAGATGAAACTTTAGTCTTAACTGATAATGACTGTGACATTCTCCTACATTTGCCTCAGAAAACACAGAAAATCATATGGATACTTTGTTGTTTAACTTTTTCCACATTATTCATATTACTTTGTTATTAGGATGACAAAACCAAAAAACTTCACCTATCATCTGTGCTAAAGCACATCTCACAAGGCAGTAAGCTTGTCAATTGTGGCAACAGCCCTTGTGGTAGCAGTTACAGTATTTTATCCGTAACTAGAAAGAAAAGTAAAGGGAAAGAAATAAAGGGAAAGGAAAGTAAAGCTGACTGTGTAAGCAAGTCTTTCATAGTGGTTATTTGGAAGCTAGCTTCTTCAGTTTTCTAATTGTGCAAAGATCAAGGACAACTTTTATGGTACTAATTAATAAAAAGATAAATATTTGGGACTTAACCTGTAATAGTCCTAACTTTATTTTTTGTTTATTATGTGAAATCCAAAGTTCCTTTGTTATAAAAAGAGAACAAAAAGCTTTGACTCATAAATCAGGAGAACACAAGTTTGTTAAAGGTAGAAGAAATTCACTATATACTTTAAATGTCGATTTACTAAAGGCTTCAAGTTGTTTTTTTGGTAGTTCAGTGGTTCCTGTCATTAACACTCACAAAAATTATAAATACCCTGAACCTCTGGTTTCTGGTAGACAAAAAATTTTATATGAGAAAGCACTGTCCTTGTCTTACACACATGATGAACCCTTTTCCTGTTTCTGCATTGCTGCCTTTATTGTGGTGAATGGATAAGATTGCTGTCTGACAATAGCACTCTGTGATTAATAATGACCTTTTGCTATCAAAGACCCACACGCACAGTTAAGAGAAAGAATATACAAGCTGAGAAGTGCTCTAGATGAGTAATGCATATCTGATGACTCTTGTGTTCCTCACAATTTTGAAAAGTCTTTAGTTGAATGCTAGCAAACTCTACCTCATTGTATGAAGGGAGCCCATCGGATTAAATGAAAACTTTTTTGGGAAAGGAAGCAACCCAGCCATTACAAATAATTGTTGGATACAATACAAAAAGTGCTAACACTAACTTGAAATCTGAATAAATTAAATTTGTAATATTAATTGAAAAATCTGTCTGAACCTTCCTTCAGAAACATTGAAGCATTTTGCTCATCTCCATTTTTCTGCTGTGCACAGATACACACTGATTGTTGCAATGTAGGAGGGAATCTTTGAAATTGCCTGCTAAATGGCACAGTGACCATTAATGTACAAAACCACAGATGTAGGGGATCTGTGCTCCATAAAAATTCTTTTTTAATAAGAGTTAGTAAGAGGCAAGAGCTCAAAAGAAGGATGGCATTCTCACTGTCTGATGCAGAGTAACTTCAGTCAGTGGCAGGAAGAGAAAACCTTCTCTGTCATGTCTCCTGTCAACCTGCTGGTGAGATGTCCTTAACATGAAGTCTCTCAACATTTTGTATGTCTGTCTTAAAGAACAAGTTTACATCTTGATAAGTGTGAAAAATGGAAAGTACATTGACCTGTTAGGATAAGATCACTGTGCTATATCCCAAGATCACTCAACTTTTACTGGAGGGAATAAGGGAGGGTGTCTGCCATTTTTGTATGACTGGGATATGATATTTGAAAGCACAGTAGGAATATACTCTCAGCCAAGGAGTAACTGTTGGTGGTGATGTCTGTGCTGTGGAGAGGGAGAAGGGGAGCACTGACACCTCCAGAGAATGCTTCCCTCTTCTCTGGCTGTGCTGCTGAACAGCTGGGATCACCTCTGCAGAATGCAGTTCTGAAAGAAAGAGCTGGTCCCACAGCTGGCTGGCCAGCAGGACTGTGTAACTGGGATGGGGTGTCTCAGAGAGAGAGCATCAGTGTGTTACGGACCAGAGGCACTGGTCCTACTCTCACATGTTGCTGCATGGAGCATGAGAGGGAAAATAACAGGGACAGCAGAGCCTCCCCTGTGAGACTGGAATGGTAAATGAATCTGGGCATGGCTCAGCTCAGTGACGGCAGTTCTGGAGATTTCTCTTACAGTAGCTAGTGACTTCCAGACAGCTCTGCATGCAGTTTTCCTACAGCTTTTTGACATCACCGTAAGATTGGGCAAAATGTGTTCATAGTATGAATCTCTACCAGACTTCCATTTGAGTAGTCCAGAGAAAACTGAGATGTCACCTGGACAGGAGAAGGAAACAGATGAGAAAGAAATGGATATAATCATCAACATGTTATAAAAATATTTTCCAAATTAGAAAAAAATCAGAAGAAGTAATATCTTCTGAAAGTTAATTTACTGGGAGAAATGACAGGGTTTTTAATGAATGTTTTTGGTGTCACAGAAGGCCAAAGTTCTCGGAGGACTTTGAAAGTGTCTTAAAAGTATTCATATGTGCTATATTAAACACAGATAAAGATTCCTTCCAGTACTTAAAGGAGTCTATGGGAAAGATGGGGAGGGACTCTCTATCAGGGAGTGTAATGATAGTATGAGGGTTAATGGTTTTAAACTGAAAGAGGGTAGATTTAGATAAGAGATAAGGAAGAAATTCTTCACTATGAGGGTGGTGAGGCACTGGAACAGGTTGCCCAGGGAAGTTGTGGATGCCCCCTCCCCCTCCCTGGAAGTATTCAAGGCGAGGCTGGATGGGGCTTGAAGCAACCTGATCTAGTGGAAGGTGTCCCTGCCCATGGCAGGGGGGGGGTTGGACCTAGATGATCATTAAGGTCCCTTCCAACCCAAACCATTCTATGATTCTATGATTATTTCAATAGATTCTTCACAATTTACATAGAAGCCACAGATAAAAACTTTGGGTGGAAACTTGATGCCACCTTGCAAGTTTATATACAAATTTATATACAACTTCATATACAACTTCAAATACAGTCAAGAAGTATATTGCCATCAGCTCTAGCCATATAGCTTTGTTTTAGATCTAAAACATCTGATGCAACTCGGAAACAATTTTTTAAAAAGTATGCTAGAGCTGTTGAAGAAAAAAGTTATAACTACTCACTCCAATTTTCTTCAACTTTTATAGTTACATCTAAAATGCTAGACGAAAGTCCTTGTTTGGAGCAAGATCATCTTGTAAATATTGTGTAAGAAAGCTGTACAACAATAACTATAAGAAAACTAACAAGATCCATTCTATTATCTAAACTGTGAGTAGAAATAAGTTTCTTACAGCTGCTTGAAGGATATACCTGTAATTCATTAATTACATTCCAGCACATTAATAAATTTTGATGAAATATGTTGGTAGTAACTAGTAGTGGATATTGACTTTTATTAAAGAACAATCAAAATATTATAGCACATTAACAAATCTGCTTTGCTTTCATTTACTTCTTTGATTTGTTTCCAGAAGTAAAGTTTTCCAAATGTATATGGAGTTTTCTTACTTGCTGGTAACCTGCTTCTCAATTTTAGCTGTGGATTACATCAATATTCACTTTGGTCTCCTTTGGAAAACAATATTAGAGTACTGTAAAAGCTAAAAACCATATCTTTCTAACTTTCCTATATGAGGCAGTTAAAGCTGGAAAAATAGTCATCATTCTGAACTTAATATGTGGCCTTGAATTATTAAAAACTGTGGCTTTAATTGTTTCTGTGTAGATGATGTGTGTTTTGCTGTTCATATCACAAACATATAGCAAATTTGAAGACTGATCCTCCAAACTTCTGTAGGTACTTGGGGAACTCCAAGATCTGTAAGTACTCTTTTTCTATTGCAACAGTTTCCTAGGAAAATCTGCTAGTGAGCATGCCTGTGGTAATTGCTTTGAGTGGCCATGTGATTAATTAATGCCAAGATGATGCCCTAAGGATCCAATGAGTTGTCTGTGCCTTATCTGAGTGGGTGTGAATGTGCCACTTGACAGCTTATAGATGCTGCCACCTTTTGAAGAACAGTATGGATCCATCCTTGGGTTTAGAAAGAGGGGGTTTAGATGACCATGGTTAAAGGTTCATTCTCTTCAAGGGAGTGGTTACAAGTGGAGCTCCTTTGGGGCTCCTTCTTTAGAGGTTTTCAAGACCTTGAGTCAAATCCTTTAGTAACCTTGTCTGAACTCAGTGTTGGCTGTGTTTTGAGCAGGAGTTTGGTCTTGATGACCTCCTGAGACCTTCTGAGTTATGCAGGAGAGGACATCCTACTTTGGGTCCTGAGAGGTTGTGACATCTTAGTCCTGGGGAGACACAGGATGCAAGGTACACCCCTGTTTATACAGTCATACTGGCTAGATAAGGCTGGTCCTATCTTAGTATGGTGGCTTTTATGGGTCTCATTCTTTGATGCTTTAGTCTTCTTTTTAACATAATGAATTTATGTTATTTATGACAAAATCCTAACTAAAATAGGCAACATAAAATTTTTCCCTTGACTAGAAGAACCCCAGAATGTAGGGCTCATTAATTCAGTATGCATCAACCCCATGCTAATCATTACTAACATTTTTATGACTGATTCATGGCAAGGATATCACTGAAACTTACTTTGGGTGAATCGTTCAGATGAGGTGGGCCAACATTTACCTTCCTTTTTTGTTCATAAGTTTTATTTAATGGGTATTTTATCTGCCTTATTTACCTCAAGATATATGTGTGGATGAACATTTATCTTCAGCAATTGTCTTAATATCTCACCATCATTTACAGATTTTATCCTTCCACTAAGTGAGTTGGAAACAGCCATCATACTAAAGAGGACGAATAGAAGAACATGGGTAGATTACATGGTCATAGTCCCATATGATGACCAAATAGGAAATGTTACCATAATCTCTGCAAATCCACCCAAATAAAAGATGACATAGTATGAGTGAGAACAAACTCATAGTCTGTCTGTATAATATCCTGTTTCTGATCATGACTCATATCAGTTGCTTCAAAAGAATACATGGAAAACTGAAAATATATTTATAGGTGTGGAAGATTATACCAGGAAAGTTTCACCCTAATTTCTAGTAGTTACAGATTTGTTTAACCTTCTAAAATATTTTTTTGACATTGATAACTATGGTAACTCTTAATTTATATAAGTATCTGCTCACTCTTTCCTGTCTGAGAATAGGAATGTAAAATATCACGAGGGAATTCTGAAGCCAAATGGAAGATCTTGACTTCCCCAGTCTTATGGAAAATAACAGTGGCATTCCTTATAATTTACAGACATTTCCCAGTACACACTAATTGTAAGATGTCTTTAATACAACCCTATGCAATTTAAAGAAGTATAGCTATTCACAACTTTACCTTTTTCAGTTTATGCATTTCTGTCTCATATATGTAATCAGACTCAGGTGAGACCACAGCACATGTACATACATGTATACATGCACATCCACACCTTTCCCTGAAGACTAGATTTGCTGATCTTCCTGTAGGAACTGAAAAACATCTGCTAAATATTTTCTGCTCAAAGAGAAATTAATGTTGGGTGTTTTAACCTTTGCTTTTTCAACCATTAAGTGATGTTTATTCTGCATATTGTTAGAACATGAAATCATGCTCTTCTACATGATTTTTATATTGATTTAATATGTGATATAAGAAATACTATACAAATCAGTCACTGTCCTCAAAGTGCTTCCTTCATTGCATTCAGTTGTTGAGTCAAAGATAGAATAATCTAACTGTAGGGGAAAGTATTAAAAAAAATAATCAAAGAGATAGACTCCTGGGAAATTTAAGATATTGTTCAGACTTGAGAAACCTGCCTCAAAATACCTCCAACCTAATAATTTTACCATTTGCATCTCCGTTTTCTAAGGAGCTTGTGACATCTCTAGCTCCAGGCAACAGCTTCTGGGAAAGGTGAGGCTGATGTAATTACACTTGTGATGGGTGCCTGTTAATTCCTGACCTCAAGTTACCAGCATACATCTGCAGACAGAGCCTGGCATGCATGATGCCTTATTTTGCTCCCTTAAGGGCTTACTAGTCTTCCATCATGATGAGCCGTTCTGACAAGTATGGACTGAGATAGCAGGTATCTTGCAAGTGGTGCTGAACTGGAAACTCCCTGAGATCGAAGAACCAGTTTCAGAACTAGGTATAATATGGCAGAATTTCACCTTTTCATGTTAGCAAAAAAAATTAAGAAACAGCCTGCAAGCAACAGGCACAGCGTGCCTCATTCTCCTGTCCTTTGCTCTAGATCTCTTGAGCTGCACTGGAGTCTGGAAACACTGGCAATCCAGCACACTGTCCTGTCTCACATGAAATCAGGGTAGATGCAAGACTGCGCAGCCTTCCTGATCCCTGTCCTGCTTCACATACAGGCTGTATTCACTCCTGTCTTTTGAACAATACAGGGTTGCTTGTTTAAACACACAACCAAAGCCTGCCCCTCAGGGATCTTTGACTTCTTAAGAAGTCCTGATTTTTTTTCTCTTTTCTGGAGGCAGAAAGAAACAAAACTGTTTTGCAAAGCTCTCTGTAGTGAGGGGAAGCAGCTAAACATTCTAATTTATGACAGTATATTGCACCAACTCTGACATTTTGCTGTAGAAAAGACAGAAATCTGTGTCAGGGGCTGAGCAGTGTTCAGGTCAGTGATGCCAAGAGGAAGATGCAATTAGGAAGGTCTCACCTTGAAATGAAAAAGGAGTCTAACAGGGAGAAGAGACCAATAAGCTCTCTCCAGCCTAGGCAAAGTGTCATTCCCTGACAGAGAAGCAAGTAAGTGGGAAGGAAAGAGGCTAGAAAAAGGATTGCGATAAGCATTTGGGGCAACTGAGACCGGATGCATGATATGTGTGAAAACAATGAAATATATTTTAAAAGAAGCAAAAGGGGGATTAGCATACTGTGCAAAACCCTAAATTAGGAGACATAGTGTATATAAGGCTGCTCAGGAATGGTTCAGAAATGGTAGAAGTATTAAATCTTTAATAAAGGCCTATTACCTTCCAGCTGTCAAGCTTCTAACTCTTAAATACATATTTCAAAAAATGAGCCAAAATGGTCTTTAGACAATTTAATGAAAATTTTCTGCTCTATTAAGTGGCTCCTCTTGATAGACCCTCTGTTATTTGTTTCTGTTAAGCTCAACTTTTTCTGGCTGTCCAGCAATTACATCTTCTCTCCCAGTTTAATGACCTCTGGTATCATATATAAATTAAGTTTTAAGTGGAATATGAATCTTTCTGTCAAAGAAAGCCCAGGTAAGGATAATGTATGTTCTTAAAAAGTAATTATTTAGTACATTCATGAGCTGAATACTCTAGGAAAATGGGAACAGCTGACTGTTTTTTTACAAAACTGCAAGGTGAAGGTGAATACAGTGCTGCTTACAAAGAAGTGTCCTATTAAATTAATATTTGAGACACTAGAAAGAAAAAGGCTCAATCCTTGAAGTCACTGGGATAATTTATGGCACATGGTATGGCATTTTGCTGAACTGGGCTGCAAAGTTCAGCAGTTGGCACCTTGAAGTACTTGCCTAGGAAACCAAACAATAGGCATAATTTATTTTACCTTATGCAAAACAGCTATATTTTGGAGGTCTATTAACTTTTGGGCTGATACCTTCAATTTTTTTAATCCTTTATTTCAGTTCTTTACCTACAGTTAGCTGTAAGAAGAGAAGGAGAAGGGGAAAGTGCCATTCTGAGCAGTTTCTTTCAAAATACTGTAGTTTACAGCACAGGACAGTGGTGGCAAAACTTTCTACTTCATGGACTAAGTGTATTTTTCTTGCTTTCTCTGGAAGATACATGGTAGGCAATTCCCCTCTGTGTGATGCCAGCAAGGCAGAGTCTGGTGCTGTGCAGCACCCTGAGGAGTTCCCCTGGACCGGTCCCAAATGCCTTGTACACCAATGCTTGTTGTTTCCTGAACTCAGCATGCATATCCCAGAGACTCCCATCCACCTTCATTGCTCGTTCAGTATTCACTCAGATGATGCCTTCAGACCCCACCTATCTCAAAGACATTGACTTTTTCCATAGTCCACCTTTTTACAATGGCTGTCTCAAGGTTTCTTACCAATGCTGGTAGAATCTCATTCTGTTAAAGATAAAGTGAATGCTTCAAGCACCATCCTCTGTGAGCCATTCACGGTGTTCAGACCTGGGAAACTGCTTGGACCATCAAGTATTAGCAGGCCTGATTTTGTGTCTGCCTCTACTCCCACTCCTCTGCCACTGCTAAAAGCTAAAAATTTTGGTGGAACTAGTCCCCACCAAAACTGTACATGCCTCCTGTCAAATTCATCTTCACGGTGATTGAGTTCCCTGCCATATACCTGAGGGATGAAAAAAAAAAAATATATTTGGGAAAAGCTTTGACTGCTGAGCTAGCACTAACCATGGAGATAACACTTTAAATGTGAAACCCAAAGAGCCTCTTGCAATCAAGACCATAATTTTTCTGTTTCCCTCAGTCTGCTTTCATTCAGTGATAAGTAAGTAAAGTCTGCAAAATATGTCACCAAAACTTCAACCACTTCTGATACGGATCAAGGGGAAGTCTTTCTTTAGGCCTTAATTGATTTTAGATCAGACGTTTAAGGGAAAGAAGTGGTTTGTCAACTTGAAGAATGTTCCAATTTCTAAGCATGATTGATTTTGACAGGGCTCATGTAGAGTAGCCACTGTAATGATAAACTCTGTCAACTGTTATGGGGCTGTGAACCAAATGTTCTGCTGAGTATTTGAAGGTCTGCCCTTTCGAAAGGTTATCATCTTGCATAATCCAGTTGTTTTTTTTTTTTCAGGAAAATTACTTCACTTGTCTAACTGTCAACAGTTTAATATATAGGCCATAAAAATGAGGCATTTTCCACATTAATTAACCTAAAGCAGAAATAAAATATTTTTGCCATTATAGCAGTTCCCCACTGTTAGCCATATTTCAGCATAACTCAAATTCTGAACAGTGTTCAAATATTTTTTTTTGGTGCTAAGCAAAAGTACAATTATTTTAAAAAATCTCACACAAAACACATAGCATTATTTCTCTAGCTCAGTGATCCAATTTTTATTGTTTTATATTTAGGTGAACAGTATATACACTTAAAACTCTTTTGGCAAGAAAAGAACTAATGTGTGTGTGGTACACTGTAAAATTTCACTGGACGGATGAATCTTTTATCTTATGTTACAGCTATGATTTCAATTATTGTTCAAAATTATTATCATGTTTTAAAAACACAGAAATGGACAGGGTTATTGACACACAAATTCAGTTTATTTATTCTTCTTTTATGTGGATCTTTAAAGAATTGTTATATATAAACACCAAAAAGACCTGAATCAATATAAATTAATCTGAAATGCTTTTATTTCTAAAATTAAATAATGCATGTAATCTCTCTGTCATTCCTTTTCAGTTGTATGAACAGCTAAACTGCACTGCAAAGTTCCACGTTTCTCTTTAAAAAAAAAACCCAGTAATAACATCACGTTTTTAAAAAGATGAAATTTTAATGTAGATTTTCAAAATATTAAAGCTAGATGTAAAATTTAAATCCTTTGCTTTCCCTTTGCATTTGCTTTTTTATTTCTGCCGCACAGATATGTGTACTGTGAGAGTCTTTCCAAAGTAGTGTTTTTGGATAAATCAAAGCTACACAACAACAGAAGTTATATCTATATTGGTGACTGGAACAAACTACTTAGTTTATTCTCTATGCAATTCCACCAGTGAAAAGATAGCCTTGTGAAGCTGCAGTATTCAGACATCGCAGCTCAGCATGGTATCCACAAGGTTACCTTACAGTTTGGAACGTAGTCTTTGGCAGGTCTTGTGGTGCATTGAACTCTTGTGGTCCATTGTAAAATAATGTATGGCTGAAATACTCACAAGGCAATTACAATGGTTCAGGTTTTGGAAAACTGGGCTCACCGGAGGTAGAATCAGATATTCAGCTATTATAAATCACTCTGACTGCACTAATGTCAATACTGACTTATACTGTACAAGGGTCTGATAATCTCAGCCTGTAAGAAGAGAGTTCCCTAAAGATGTGATCCAAAGACCAATGAAGTCATTGGGAGGTTTTCCATTAATTTCAGTGACTTTTATATCAGTCTGCAAGTGTTTAATGCTAATCTATTTTTAAAAATAAAATACAGGTAACCTTGGAAGCAAGTACAAACACACATATATTTAGAAAAAGACATATCCAAAACATTAAACTTCAAATAAAACTTCAAATGAGAAACAGATTCAGAGTCTCTAACAACTTTAGGCAATGAATTCCACAGATCATCACCACTCTTATAGGCTGTGCTTTGCTCTCCCACTATACCTTTCTTTAGTTTTTATCTC
Source organism: Strix uralensis (assembly GCF_047716275.1). Taxonomy (NCBI): domain Eukaryota; kingdom Metazoa; phylum Chordata; class Aves; order Strigiformes; family Strigidae; genus Strix; species Strix uralensis. The sequence goes on from NC_133974.1 coordinate 35,257,584, forward strand.
CGCTGTGAAGTGCATGTAAACACATGCATCAGTATAGCATAATGCAATTATAATGCAGAGAGAAGTGTTTATAGCAAAGACTTGGAGCTGGACAATTAGTGAGATTAGTTTTGACTGGTGTGTACAGCTGAATCTATCGTGATCTATCCCATTTCGATGTTTTTTCAGTGTTTTATGACTGACCACTGGAGGCCTGAAGTGACGTGTCTCAAATTAATAATGTGTTTTTGTGAGCTGTTTGATTGAGTTCATATGCAGCCGTATGCATTAGTGCCCACACAACAGAGTAACAGGGGAGAATGGTTATTGAAGGACAGGAAGAGAGACACCATTCATCTGAGCAAAGGTACTGTTACCTTGTGCCAGAACAGACTGCTTGGCATAAAATAAAACACAGATATAGACACTGACCTCATGAATAAAAATCCAGGTCATTTGGTCTTTGAGCGTATAGCCCTGATAAACACATGAGCACTTTGTCATTAGAATTTGTACATCTACTTCTGCCATATTTGGGGCTTCTTAATTCTCCCTTTTTTTTTCCTCTGATGAGAGTTATTTACGGTAACATTTCTAAGGAATCAAATTGTCTTGGCTATTAGCAAAAAATAACTCATTGTATTTGTAATAAAAATGGTCTTATGACAATTTTAAAAAGTAATTTTTATTAATATTGCAAAACATTTATAAAGAATGTACAAATTCATTAAAATCTTGACCCAGACATGGACATTTTATGGGCAGGAAAAAGTGTCTCCTTCCATTTATGACAAATAGAGTCACAATACAGGAAAAAGCATTATTTTACTCACACAACCAATCACATATGAAGAGTGAAATAGTACTGCTAGTACCCAGTTTATAAAGTCAGATAAATTATGACTTCATTATAAAAAAATAGTTAACTGAAAATGCTTGGCAAATTTTCTAGTTCTCGCCCAGCATAGGAGGGGAACCAGTATGTGTAAAACTATTATAATAAATGACTTAAAGAAAAAAATGAGACCTGGGTTTTAAAGAGACACTTTGGTTTTGAATTATTAGAGATTCAGAGCCAATTTCAGACATCACGAAAGAAAATTCAAATTTGTTGAGGTTAGTGATTGTAAAGGAGGCAGGAACAGTCCATCTTGCCTCACATTATTAATTCTACTATCACTAAATAAATGTCTTCTGGTTTAGAGAAAGAGCAATATATGGTAGGTATTTTTATTCGATTGATTTACACTTTCAATTATTTCAATCTGCCCTTATTTTAAAGATCTATGGGGTTAGCATAGGAAAATGGTACAGTATAAGCTTCTATAAAAAATACTCTTACTGTACCAAGTAATGTGTTCAGTTACACTGAAGTCAGTATGGTCTTTTGGCAACAATTACTTGTTTCTCTGTAAACAAATTCACATTTTCAAAGGACCTTTACCCTCTTGCTGGAGAGCAGTACTGCTGCTGGCACTTTCCCCCTTTTACATTCTTGTTTGATGATATTCAGCGGAAGGGTTATGCTGCTGATTCAGAAGATGATGTGGGAAACAGGTCCTGAGATAAGGCACATGGCAAAGGGGAGGAGAAGACACTACCTACATGGCTGTGGCAGGCCAGAGTAGTTTGTCACTTCCCTGAAGATACTGTTAGCTCTTCTCTTTCCATTGGTGTCTTGAAGGTTGCTCATATGTTTTTTCCTACTATTTCCCATGCTATTCCTGGATTTCTTTCTTCACCCCCAACCCCCAACTCTCTTTTACTGAAAACACAAAAAGTTGCCACCCCAGTAAACTCATTGAGATGTGAATGCGAAATCTAGCATGTTCCAAGTGAATCTTTCCCTGGACATTTCTGGCTTTGGATGAGGTTCTAGACACAATCAGAAAAACTAGTCACAATCAGAAAATCTAGTCTTCTAACCTCTGGGTCTTTCTGCTGTAACATGAGAATATGCCTTTCTCTTGAGCTCCCATGTCTTTGGTTTCTGATGATGAATCCTTCTGTCATTAACTTAAATGGAAGAATTCCATAAATTTCAGGTATAGCATGTAACTAGCATTTTGCAGTGCTTAATTGTGTGCATCTCTGCATCTATTCTGAGGAAGTAGGTGGAATGGCACCAAACAGCAACAGACATTTGCTGTCTTATTTGGAAAATGAAAATCATCAGCTCAGCCATAGTTTTGTTATGCTATTTTTGCTAGGTTCCAGCTGGCTCTGAGTTATTGCTAAAACTATATATAGCTTCTGACAAAATAAGCTATATTCCCAATTGTCTTCTGCTATTGAGCTGTTTTCCTTGATTTAATACTCAGCAGTGTCACAGTAAATTGCTGAAACAAAGTTAATTTTTTTTTCGTCTTTACCAGCATAAGAGTGGCATTGATTTCAGCTGTTAACAACCCTTTTGATGTGGTTCTTACTGTATACCAAAGGCATTGTCATAAAAATGTAACTTAGGGTCATGTTTAAATAGGATACTTAACCACAGGTAAGTCTGTCATGATCAGGTGAACACATAGATTATATTATCAGGGAAACATATTTTGAAATATTTGATTTTTCAAATTGAAATTATTGAACATATTTTCAAAAATTTCAGTGCTCTGTGAAAAGAAAATCTGTGCATGGAAGTTCTGGTTTCAAAAACACTCTTCCAAAAGTTGTAAAAATGATGCTGAATTAGAAATAAATTACCCAAACCCATCTGGGGGCCTGAGTTATACTGTCTGTTTCTTGGCATTAAGCATCTATTCTTGCTGGAGTGTGTCATAGTTTCTGTTAGAAAGTGTAAAAAACCTGACCAGATGATGTCAGCACAGACAAGGTGGCTCCTGGCAGCAGATATTAAATAATGGCTGGGCTTAAACACTGTGAAATGCATCTGGCTAGCTGGCAGCAAGCTGTACAGTGTGACCTCTCCTTCTAGGTGCATTAGCCCCAGCCAGCAGAGTCCCTGGCACAGATACGTGAGCACGAGCTTGGAAACATGTACTTATTTCAGGCAGAGGTGCAGAGGCAGCTCCTTGCTGCTGGCTGCTCTTTGCTCTCCTCTGACTGGAAACACCCCCCTGAAGGTTGCTTCCTGAATTGGTGAATATTTTCCTCTGGAAGGAGCAAAATGTATTAAAATAGGGGTTCCCAAAGTTTTCTTTCTGGAGGGCTATGTGATAGCTGGGAAGACCATAATAAAAGCCAGCTGCTGTCCAACACCTAACGGCTTCCCCGTTTCCTCTCTCTGCTCCAGACCCCATGAGGCTGTTTATGGAGCGAGATGCCTGATTGTTTCATTCTCTCAAATGCTGTGACTATGCTGGGCTATTGTCCAGTCCTGGCTATGCCTGTGGAGCAGACCTTGTTGAAGCTTCTTGAGGGTTAATGTAAAGGTGTAAACTGAGTTGGGGCCTGGAGCACGCGCTGAAGGCTCCAGGATCTATCAGGTGGGTCAGTGTCAGCCTCTGACCACTCAGAGACTCACATGGATCCTGCCATGAGGATTGCAGCTCTCTTTTAGGAATCTCTGCGCTAAAGGGGACCTGCCTTACACCCTCAGCTGGGACTGCCGTGCTTTCCCTCTCTTATTTGTTTAAAAATACGTCTCTGTACTTATGCAACAAATAAAACAATGTGTTGTAATACAAGGAAGCAAAAACCCACCTGCAAACCAACAGACAAACCCGAGTACTTTACCAACAAGGCAACTTGATTTGTCTTCTGAATTTATTGTTTGTAAGTAAGTCCTTCCAAGTATCATTGAACTCCCCATTTGACACACTTGCTGCTCCTGTAAGAACTGGCTCAACTTCCCTGCTGCTGAGGTGGGGGTGTTAGCCTCACTTTCTTCTTTTAAAGAGGAAAACCAAATACTGATCCATGTTCCAGGTTTTTGCGTTATCCAGATTCCACTTGTCTCACCTGGAACCAGGCAGCATTGATACTTTTATTTGACCTCTCTCTTTGGAATTAGTCAAATCCAGTGTCCTTCATATGTCTGAAAAAGTGCTGTTTAAAATATGTTGTTTTTCTTGCCCTTGTTTGGTATCACACAGTGTCTCTGACAGCCTGCATGCAGTTCTGAAGAGCTCCTGTTTGTACTGGTGGTGTTATCTGACTACCCTGCAACACCAGTTTCTTCCTCAGACCAAACTGGTTGTGCTACAGAGGTGAAAGAATCTTTATGGCACAGGCATGTTTTTCACCTTTTCCTCTTAAATTAATTTTTATTGCAGAAATCTACGACTCAGATGAGCTCAGAGGCTGCTTATGACTTCTGCTTCCTAACAGTCATCCAAACACCTCCTGCTGTCCTTCCAGCTTCATTCATTCACTTCAATGCCTTCTCTCTCCTCTTTCTCTGGTTAGCTCAGGCTGTGAGACACTGTGTGATGTGCTGCCCAGGAGGGATAAGAGGGGAGAAGAAGCAGAAGGAAGTGGCCAACCAGGAGATACAAGTCCTCTGGCAGGGCCAGTATGTGGCAGAACTTTCTTCTAGGCCAGCCAGCAGTCAGGAGACATAAATAGTCTGACTGGCACCAACTGGGAAGTGCCTAGTCAAAAGGTGCACTTTGCCTCATCCCTGGTGCGCAACAGAGCCTGCCTTGTGGGCCAGGCCTGGCCTACAAACTGGCTGCAGTGCAGCCCTGCTTTACAACCTAATCTGGAGAATATAATTTTCCTTCTAGAATAACAAAAAAATTGCCCTTAATTTACTGAGCTATTTTGGAATATGAGATGCAATTGCTAAGTTAGTTACTTGGCTCTGTGTTGCTCCCTTATTTGAATTTTCCAGAGAATGATGTGCATGCCATCAACAAGACATGCCTTTCCATGTCCCACCCCCTCCCCCCCGCCCTCCCCTTGCTTCATTCACCTCCACAGTCCTTTTTAGACATGTATAATTTGCTGTTACTGTTACCTGGCCTGGAATAACAGCCTATGCCCCATGGATTTCTTCGTCCAGTACAATGATCTTACTTAAAATGGTAGCATTTTCCAGTTAAAACACAAGTTTTCTTTCTGTATGAAGAATGCCTCCCCCACCCCAGTCCTCTAGCTTATTTAGTGTTGTCAGCTACTGGAGTTAGCCATTTGCCATTAACATTCTTCAGTGGCCTTGGCAGAGCACCATATTCTACAGCCCCCCTCCGGAAGGGAGGATTTTTTCCAGTTGTTCAGGTAATATAAAAATGTGTTCTTGAAAACTAATCCAGCCCTTAAGCTACAGTCCTCAGTCTTAACCGACAGACAGGTGCTATCTGATAGAGGAAGAGTGTTTCAGGACTCTGGTGAATTAGAATTTGCTGGTAAGTGGTTTGTAGCCCTATTCCTCCACTGGTCTTTCCCACAGTAATGAGCAATCCCATTTAAAATGCTCAATCCTTCTTTCCATATGAAATAAAATCCTCTGTATTACATACAAGCAAACTCTGATTGTCTGCTCTTTATTTCCATTGGCTTCCATAAGTTAGTACTTTATCTTGCTATTTCCCTTATGATCATAAGCAATGCTCTCTGTGATCAGCTGCTTCTGAGCTGATCTCACACACTTTTCTAGCCAGCAGACCAGCATACCTTTGTTGCCTGGCCTGATTGTTTTGTTGAATGTTACAGATTTGTGATTCATTATTGTATTCCAGTAACCCTTTGACCTGCATTGGCAATGACGTAGTTTTGTTCTAGGCTAGCCTGTACTGTCACGTCCCACACAGATTTTTTTGTGGCTGGATGCCTGAGATGATTTTCTAAATCTCTGCAAGTTTTTCCAAAGTTCTTATTTCTATACATGCATTTTGGTACAAGAAAAAAGGGCAGAGGGAAATTCTAGCTTCTCTCTATTCCCCAATTCTCTTGTCTAGTAGGAAGCACTTAATGATCATTCTTTTTGAGGTTACTTCCTAATTTGACCTTTTTCCCTGGATATTCTGATCAAGAGAAGAAAAAGAAATGCCTCCTGGTAAAAGCCATTTGGGACTACCTATGGATGTACGGCACACATAGAACCAGGAAGCACAGCCATTGCTCTACAGGATTTAAGACACACCAAACTCAGTATTTTGGTAGAATAGGGGAGGAAGAGTCAGAGAAATCAGCATTCAACTTCTCCACAAGAGTTGACCTTGGAGTACAAAAAGAACTTCATGAATTGCTTGGGGAGTTGATAAAATAATAGTAATGGATGCATTTGGACAGAAAGATAGTTGTTAACATGCTCCTATTTTCTGGCAACAGGAGTGCGGGGGTTGGAGTTAATGTCATTTCACTCTATCTGTGTCCAGGAAAAGAACTCAAAAGAATCTGATTTTTTATTGTTAAGCTGTCAGTACACAGACTGACAGTTTCTGAGTTCTGGAAAGCCAGACCTTCTTCTTAACTGAAGAATATTAAAGCAAGACAGCTTGAACTCTGCTTTAGGCCCAGGAGTGTAAATCTGGAATAAGTTCACTGGTTTTGATGAGGATACTTTGGATTTACACCAGTGACTGAGAACAGAATTTAGCTCTGTATCATATTCTTCTGGTGGTAGTGAAAAATATGATCCTAATACACGTGCAAGTGATCACAGGAGTATTCTCATACTGGTTCTACACTTTACTTTTAGATGTAGGATTTAAAACTGTGGAACAACATCTGGTTTACACAAGAGTACATTTCAGCAACCTGGTAAAAAAGATCTATAAGAGGAGTGGCAATCTAATGCTTGCACAGCTCATGTAGCTTTCATGTATGGGCCTCTCTTGCCTCATAAGATGAGATACAGAAAATATGGTTGTTTTGTTTGTTTGGTTGTTTTTTTTTTTCTATTTATTGAAGTTTATGGATATAACACACAAAAATAGTTTATCCAGTAATTGTTCAGAAAAAGGCTGTGTGGAATTGGAGGAACTGAAGAAATCCAAATAGTTTTTGTTGTAATGCCTTTCCAGAAATGTCAGCTATGGAGTAGATCATTATAGACACTGGCATTGTCAGCTTTTGAACTGCAACATTATTCCTTCTAGCCCGAAATTGTTTTATTGCAAGTAACCGGTTTGCAGATGAAAACGTTACAAACACAGTAAAGCTGCTGCATAAGCCTCACATGTTGTTTTGACAAGATCTTCTCTTGTGAGAACGTGTATGGAAAGTCTTACAATCATAAAGCTAGAACCAGTTCTAGCCTGCAAAGGGTTAATTATTATTTTTTTTTCTTTCAGATAATATTCCATATCCTGCTATGACTTTCCAGTTGTTTACTTGCTGTAGCGCAAAGACTTCCTGAGCCACCCTTCTTGGCATGATAAATCCACAGATATTGTGCTTTAAAATGATACACAGATGGGAAAGTTTCTAACAGGCATCAAAGCCATTAGATTTGCATTGCTTTTCCTATTGTTTGGTAATCACTGAGAGGGATTGGATCTCTCTGTGACCTGGTTAATTGAAAGGAAAGACACAGAGTATTAAAAACAAATGGGAAGATGGAATAGAAAGTTGTAGTAGGATTTTTAAGGAGTTTTCAATCTTATGGACATCCATTGTCACTTGAGTGCCTAACTGCCTCAGGCTGCATTGGAACTCCCATCATGAGAGCTGGAAAAAACAAAACCCCAGCTAACCCGTACCTCTAAACTTTAAAAAAAAGGAAGCTACAGTCACAGACTAAATAGAACATTATTTGGGGCCATGCTGTGCTTCTGCCACTGGTTTTAATTGGGCAAGCATGTTCATGTGCTTTGATTTTTCCTAGAGACAGAAAAGAATCAATAGAAGTGTCATCAAGCAACATATTTTGCTCTTTATTTACTTTGGTAATCCTTATCCTTAGCTGGAAACTGCTGCCAGTGTACTTAAAATATAATGTCTTAATCACACAATCTCTTAAACTCAATGAAGTGATTTTCTTTAAAGTTTAAAGGGATGATACAAGAAAACCCAAACACTTTTGGTGCTGAACATTCATGAAACACAATGTCTCTGGCTTTTTTCCCATTTCTGAATACTTAACAGTTGAAACCAAATGATGTTCCAGTCCAGTAAAGCACTTATTTTTTGCATAATAGTTGAAGGACATGAATGGTTTTATGAAATCAGTTAAACCACTTATGAAGCTTAAATAGATAAATAATGCTTTCAGATACATTCTAAGTTATTTTACTCTAAGTCAACAAATAGATCTTAAATTTTTTTATTGTTTGGTACTTCTTTCAACCTTCATTTTCCATTTTTCTCTCATTGCATGAGAAATTGGAATAAACCAATAGACTGACTTCACTAGCGTGAGCTTCTTTTGAGGCAATGTAAAAGAAGTAGCTAAGCATGTCTCCTTGGGCATAATGAATAGGGCTTTTATCGATGTCATTAGAGCTGATATATTTAGCGATGTCTATTTTCTAATGAAGAGTATGTTTTGTCACACAGATGGCACATCTGTTCTATGTGACCTTTCTTGAGAGCTTTTTACATGAAAATAAATTACTATTCTGGATTTTGTTTATATTTATTGGAGCTTTCCCACATGGGGTTATTGGACATACTTAATGCCTACAGAACCACCAGCACTGCACAGTTACAGTAAAATACATACAACTTCCTGGGTAATCAAAGTGTAACATAGGTGAAACCATAAACAAAAATAAGCTCAACATGTCTGTCTGAGTTTGCTCTGTTCATCGAAAAGATCCACAGAGTAGATTCAAGTATTACTCAGACATTATTTTTTTTTTTTTTTATGTTCTCAATGTTTTTCAAGACATCAAGAATTTTTACCAGTGGTCACTATGTTCTGCTAGTGGTAATGTAAAAATATTGCTAGTGGGTTGACAAAACTCTTATTAACCTTCCTTGACCCTTCTGTGATAATGACACAAGACTGAAAGGTTTTATCACTGCTATGCTGACTGACAACTGTATGGCTGCATGCTAAGAAATCTGAGATACTCCAGTGGTGAGAGAGTCTTAGGTCAAAACCAAATAATGTTTGATGTGCTCAGACTATAGTTCAAGTAATTCTGCTGCCTTCTTGCTTATTGGATATGTGTTTAGTCAATGTTTCTTCTGTCAGTACAGATATTAAACATGGGGTAGCAGTCAGCGAGGCAATTAGTACTGCTTGCAGTACAAGTTGCAGTATGCCTATATTCGGTTAAAGACTAATGGAAGCAGAATATGAGTATCAGTAAATATCATCATGATTGTTAGCTGATCCCTCACCAGTTGGATAGAGGAAAACAGCATCAGAATAAATGGGCATATATTCAATTTGTACTTAAAATACTACTTAACATATAAGAACTAACGGGCCTTCTCCAAAATCGGTCTTCAGTTAAAGCTATCTGTCATTAGACTGGCAGAGTTTGCATTAAAACAGGATGCCAGATTTTGCTCCATATTCTGAAAGCATAAAGATAGGATACAGTAAGGATAGGATAAATACCTTATTTCCTTGTCAGAGGTTTCACTGGTACAAAATACTATTAGCAAGCTGATATGAAGAAGAAAAACACAAATCAAATCCTTTTGTTTAGAAAATGACATTCAGGAAGGGAAAAGTAAGTTTAGATATCATGAACCTGCTTCCTTGGAAGACTATCTAGCCATCTACTTTTAATTTTAAAAGATTTGTAACAGTCTTAGTATAAAGCATTTCAGAAATTCAGCAATGAAACAACAAACAAAAAGACTGAACAGCACAAGTAATTAAATGTACTTAATTAATTTTACTGTTGATTTCCCAAGGCTTTTAATGGTCTAGAGAGACAGACAAAACCCCTGAATCTACAGGATTATATAAATAGTCAGGCAATTAATAAACTTGATAGGTCTATTGCTATAGAAAAAGTTATGTCACTTCTGAGTTGGTAGAGTATTTATGGCATCTCAAGTACCAACACAGCAGGAGTGTTTTTAATATCTCATTACTGAAAAATATTTTTAATTGAAAGTCTATATTTGTTATCTTTTCACACTGCACAGCTGACATCAGTCAGGGTGTTGAGATCCATGGTTTGACATGTAATGCTTTGATTGTACTGGGAGCATGGAAAAAGCTGTGTGATTGAATCTTTGTCCTCTTTCAAATAAGTCTTTCAGGCATAGTTCTGGCATTATATCAGCAAAGCCTAGGCTGGCAGTCATGACCAGGCTGGTAGGAGGCTTTTCTTCTTTTTCTCTTCTTTACTGGTCCATGTGTGACCCCATTGATTCATCCTTCCCTCTGTCTCCCAAACAATCAAGACAAAACAAAGAAAAGAAACAAATCTTGTGCCACATATAACTAAAAAGGCTGGACTTTTAACCTCATTTGTATTTTTATTTGGTAAATCCTTCACAGCAGGAACTGTCTCCTTCCCAAGTTTGTAAAAGATGCAACCCTGAATGGGGCCTTTGGGAATAACTGTCATCAATCCTAAAATAACAAGTGCTGAGTTTGATCCAGAATGGTGTGTTTGCAGAGCATATGCACAGTATATTCTAAGTTTCCAAACTTACTGTGGTTAACAGAGTGAAAGGGAAAATTTTTCCACCTCTTCCTTATATGACTAAACAAACACTTTTAAATGGCTTTCATTAGAACTAGTAGGCAAATTTCATGGCTCTCAAGATATAATACAAAAAACCTGAACTATGCTATAGCTTCAAATCTTCAGATGCATTTCTATACAGATTTGAGAAGTCCCCAATTGCTTGATGGTCTGAACCAGTTTCTGACATGTAACTTATTGTTGAAGATGTACACAGGATAGATCAGTATAGAAATGTCATGAGTTTTGTATTTTAAATTGAATATACAGATATATATGTTATTATATAACATAGACTGATAGCTCTTGCATAACATATATCAATTTTCTGAATCTTTTCTGCAACTTGCATTTCTTGTACTAATTCTTCCATTTCAAGCTTTCTGAATGCCTCACTGAATTTGCAACTATCGTACCCACTTGTGACAAGTCATGCCACTTTCAGACAGTGGTAACTAGTAAGCAAAGCTACCCAGTGTGTCACCCAGGATTTACCACAGTAAATGATGTGGTGGTGTGAGCTACAGCCCCTTCCCTGGCAGGGAGCAGACAAAGTTGTTGCTCCCTTGTTGACAGTTGCAGGGAGGCTTGCAAGGGCTGCTGCATGGATGAAACCTACAGGTGTGTGAAACCCACTGCTGAATGTCAAAGATGGGTGTTCACAACTCAGTCGCTGCCTGTGGCACAGCATGGGACCTTCTGGTCTGTGTTCTCCAGCTCTGCCTCCTGCTATGTCTGGTTTTTCCAGCTTGATCTCTTGCCTGTTGTTTCACTTGCCATTCTGTTGATTTGGCTGTAGTTAGCAGGGTTTATGACTGTCTTATACAAGCCCTGAGAGACAGCTTTGTTGGTGTGAATAATACTCTCTCTAAGTCCCCTAATTACTGCTAATATTTGTTTTGTTTTCATAACAGCTCCAAGCCAGATTTTCCATGAGGAGGTTACTAATAATGCTGCATACCCTGAGGAGTTCGTGTGCATGCTCTCCTGCTGTGTCAACTTTTCACTCATTCTTGGTAAACAGATCTTGTCTGGGACAAGCGTGGCCTGAAAGATGACATGTGGTGCACTGATACTCATCTGGGTTTTAGTAAAATGCATGACCAGTTGAAGTTAGTCCCATATCTGTGACTGCCGGTGGTATCAGATTCCCCTCACACAGTCTCCTCTGCATGAGCAGCCAAAGCCAAGCTGCTTCAAGGTACATGCTAGATTACAGCAGTGCTGTATCCAGCATTTAGCTCCCCACATTTTCCTCGTGGATTGCTCGAAACTGCCAGTCCAACCATGTGATCTAACGTGCAGCCAGCTGGCTGGAGTACAGTCAGAGCCTGGTCAATATTTGGAAAGAAGTACACACACTGCCTGATTTCAGCTGAAATAATGGAATATCCATAAATACAACAGAATTTTTGAAGAGGCTGAGCAGCTAGCTGTTTGCCAGACTGGTTAACCATGCCCTTAGTCTACCATCAAACAAATTAAAGTGCTTCTACAAAAGCAAATCAAAAAACAAGGTAGTACAAAACTGTCTCAAGCACCTTTCTGGTGGTCCAAAACTTGAGCTTTGCTTCTCACAAACCAATTTCTCAAAAGAAGCAGCAAAAGTTGGGGCAAAAGGACAAGATTATGAACTGATTGCAAGATAACATGTAAGTATTTCCACAAAGATGTCTCTCCACCTATTTAGTGAGGCTTATGTCCTCAATTTCCTTCTGCATTTCTGTCTGACCTTTTGAGCCCCAGTGACATAGGCAGTTTGGGCAACAGCAGCCTTTTGTTACAAGATAAAACAGCAGTAGAAAAAAACACACCCATTCCATTCATTTAAGAATTTACAGAAATACACTCTCAATTTTATTTTACTTTGGAGTTTGAGTTTGGTTCATTTGCTTTTGTGGGAGAGTTTTCAAAAAATGTTCATCTTAGCTTTCACTTAGAAGAGCAGAGCTTTATGAGTGTGAAGCTTTCAGTGTTTGTTTCCCATTCAGTCATACAGGAAGTTATACAGGAAGCTGCATCCAAGACAGATGATATTACAAAAATATGACAGAATATTAATAAACTCTGAAGAATAGTGAAATGGCATCTCATAACCCTAGGTCGGTAACAGAAGAAAGATCTATTTAATTCAATACTTAATACCACAGGAAAAAAAAGTTCAATCTACCTCCATCAGAAAAACTAGCTAGGTACAAAATGTTCCTCCTTGTGTATGTTAGACTTGTTGTGATCCTAGGGTGGGAAAAATAATAACTCAGAGACCTGAAAGTAACCTCGACAGCATGCAATAACGTGCTGTGTAATCTGCCAATGAACAGCTGTATCTGGCATGAATATGCATCCCACCTGTTGTCCCACTTTGATATTTACGAACATGGTTCTGTGCCCCACCAGGGCCTGGACAGCAGAGGGTTAGCCCTGTCATATGTACCAAACCACATGACCTTAACAATGAATATAAGTGCATTTTTAGAATGAAACCACGGGCACTGAGGTCCTGATGCCCACACTATGCACGTTTCAGAGGCATTTACTTTGGAGTAATTCTAGTCTGTGTTCTTGGGCTGTTGGACCATAGTGGTTGGAACATAGAATCACAGAGTCATAGAATGGTTTGGGTTGGACCTTTGAAGATTATCTAGTCCAACCCCCCTGTGGGTTGAACATTACAGGCATTTTTTTCTTTTCAATCCTTTTTTTCAATTTAGCTTGTGCCTTGATACCACCTCTCAGTGTGAAATCAAGCATGGTAAGGGGAGATGACACAAAGGCCCGTGCAGCAATAGGTTGCAATAAGTTCATGAGATCACTGAAAAAGGTCAGACTCCACTAGAAGATATGCCAGGATAATTCCTAGCAAGGCTTCACTGCCTGGACATCAGAGAAACCATGAACACCAGATCCAGATCCAGAAGCCAGTAACAAAATACAAAACCAATGTGCATAGTTTGTATGACTTTACTTTGCAGGGTGGACAAGTCATGGCAGATCTTGTTAGTGCAGATATCCTGGGACAAAGAATATACCTAGGCTAGATTACAGCAGCATTAATTCTCTATACTATTTTATTTCTTATTTTTCTAGTTAATAAAATTGGTAATTAAAACTTTTTCTGCTATACCAAATGCAAGACCACTTAGCTCTCCTGCACCTTACTAAGTGCTTACCCTTATCTTTGTAGACAGGAGCTGGCAGAGAGATTAGAGCAATAAAAACCAAAAAGTGACTTCCAAACAACATTGTGCACTGCAAGGGCCGCTGTCCTACTTTGGATACCTGTTGACTTGGTCTTATGAACTGAAAGAAGCAGGAAAGACAGGTTGTAGACATGAGATCTGAGTACTGCTGAGCAGATGCTCTGCAGAGGAACTACGCAACAGTTACTAACTTATTTCTTGTCATAGATATCTCATGTTTTCCATGCCATGGTCACTTGTTTTGCCCCTTAACTAGTTTCTAAACAATCTATATTAATCAGCCTGCTTACGGGGTAGGAAATTCATTAATGAGATTTTAAGTAGCTGGTTGAGATGCTGGCCCAACTCTCATTGACCTCAATGCAAAGATTTTACCCCTCATGTCTTGAAAATGACAATGATTTAGGTATCGCTCGCTTCCCTAAATCCAAACAGATTATACTATCAGATTACCTCATCACTTTTATATTAATGTGGAATTTACTTATTTATAAAAAAGAATACAAACATGAATGGTGTGACACAGCTGAGAAACATAGTGAAAAATAAAAGTGTGTTGAGTATCTTTCAGTAAATAAATTTATTTTAATTCATGACTCAGGCCTAATTCTTGCCATGATTTTGTTATAATAAATTTTAAAGAAAATAAGATTACAGTGATAAAACAACATCTCTTACCAATGAGTACCTAGTGCACACATGCAAACAGTTAGGCTGTCTGCCTACTCTGCCAGCTAAAAAACACCTCAGCTTAATCTTTCACTATTATTTCCAAAACTGTCTTTGAAGTTTGATCTGAAACAGCTCATTCCCTGAACAATACCTCAGACTTCCCTGCCCAAGACAAATAATTCAATTAGAAGAAAAAACAAACCATTCTATCATTCCCATGATTAATACTCACTTTTGCCTGAAACCTACATTCAGGAAATCCCTTCTGTCATAAATCCTTTGTTGATATGCATCTGAGTTGCTTGAAGTAAGACACTTCTCAATTACAGCAACCCAGAAGTATTAAAAATGAAAAGTTTTTGGTCAGGAAATATAATTTCATTGAAAGCAAGTTGTTCTCAGGAAGGAACAGTTTAATCTTTTGATCTAGAAATAAAAATAATTCTAAAATTTTTATGATGTGAAATTTTGGTCTGTACAAGCATAATAAATCCACAGTTACTTGTAAGTGTATGACATTTAATGGTATGTAAAAGATTAGCACTAGTAAGAGATGCTTACTAGTTAATGTTTACATTTGAGAGGATGTCTCAAATGAAGAATGAGGAACAATTAAAATGGAACTTCACATGCAGTGGCTTTTTTATGACCAGTCAAGAGAAATTGACACTATTAAAGTGTGACAATTTTACATGTCTACTTGAGGATAAAATGATTTGCACTTAAAAGTGCCTATAACTATGCACTTTATAATTTAGGATCAGTATCTCAGCTACAGATGTCTACAATAGGTGAAATAAATCAAAGGAAGAAGAATTAAAGTATACATATTGCCATGTTCCACCTCTTCAACTTTTTCCATAATTCCTGTTTGTGCTTTATCTTAGTATACAATTTCAAGGTTTTCTGATTCTAGAAAACTAGGTTACTGAGAGTAAAACTTTCTCTCCCACTAGTGTTTTCCAAGGTTCATGTAGTGATCTAGTCACTTGTATATTGCAAAATCAGCAGCAGAGAAAAGAATGAACAATTCCTGTAGCAGTTTTTTTTCATTTTAGTTTTTATAAAGTTGTCACACAGTCTTTCAATGTAGTGAAGTTGAAATTATGAGAAAAGAATCTGATTGGTTATAACAGGAGCAATAGATGTGCAAAAAACTAATCTGTCAATTTTTTGAAAAGAAATGAAAGCAGTAATATTTTACAACTTTATCTCTTTATTTAGTTAATACTTATTTTGTAGTACCAAACAAGATCTCAGTGTTCTAGTATACCTTTAGTGATCATCAGCTGTGAAATATCTCTGTGCACAGATGACAGAATAGAATAGAATAGAATGGAACGGAATGGAATGGAATGGAACGGAATAGAATAGAATAGAATAGAATAGAATAGAATAGAATAGAATAGAATAGAATAGAATAGAATAGAATAGAATAGAATAGAATAGAATCACAGAATCATCTAGGTTGGAAAGGACCTTGAAGATCATCTAGTTCCACCATTAACCTAACACTGACAGTTCCCAACTACACCATATCCCTCAGCGCTATGTCAACCCAACTCTTAAACACCTCCAGGGATGGGGACTCCACCACCTCCCTGGGCAGCTCATTCCAACGTCTAGCAACGATTTGTGTAAAGAAATGCTTCCTAATATCTAGTCTAAACCTTCCCTGGCGCAACTTGAGGCCATTCCCTCTTGTCCTATCACTTGTTACTTGGTTAAAGAGACTCATCCCCAGCTCTCTGCAACCTCCTTTCAGGTAGCTGTAGAGGGCGATGAGGTCTCCCCTCAGCCTCGTCTTCTCCAGACTAAACAACCCCAGTTCCCTCAGCCGCTCCTCGTACGACATGTGCTCCAGACCCTTCACCAGGTTCGTTGCCCTTCTCTGGACACGCTCGAGTAATTCAATGTCCTTTTTGTAGTGAGGGGCCCAAAACTGAACACAGTAATCGAGGTGCGGCCTCACCAGTGCCGAGTACAGGGGTAAGATCACTTCCCTGTCCCTGCTGGCCATGCTATTTCTGATACAAGCCAGGATACCATTGGCCTTCTTGGCCACCTGGGCACACTGCTGGCTCATGTTCAGCCGGCTGTCAGTCAACACCCCCAGGTCCCTCTCTGACTGGCAGCTCTCCAGCCACTCCTCCCCAAGCCTGTAGCGCTACTGGGGGTTGTTGTGGCCAAAGTGAAGAACCCGGCGTTTGGCCTTATTGAAACTCATGCAGTTGGCCTTAGCCCATCGCTCCAGCCTGTCCAGGTCTCTCTGCAGGGCCTCCCTACCCTCGAGCAGATCAACACTCCCACCCAACTTGGTGTCATCTGCAAACTTACTGAGGGTGCACTCAATCCCCTTGTCTAGGTCATCAATAAAGATGTTAAACAGGAGTGGCCCCAAAACCGAGCCCTGGGGAACACCACTCGTGACCGGCCGCCAACCAGATTTAACTCCGTTCACCACAACTCTTTGGGCCCGGCCATCCAGCCAGTTTTTTACCCAGGAAAGCGTGTGCCCATCCAAGCCTCAAGCAGCCAGTTTGGCCAGGAGAATGCTGTGGGAAACTGTGTCAAAGGCCTTACTAAAGTCAAGGTAAACTACATCCACAGCCTTTCCCTCATCCAATAAGCAGTTCGCCCTATCGTAGAAGGAGATCAGGTTTGTCAAGCAGGACCTGCCTTTCATAAACCCATGCTGACTGGGCCTGACCATCTGGTTGTCCTGCATGTGTTGTATGATGGTACTCAGGATGAGCTGCTCCATCAGCTTCCCGGGCACTGACATCAAGCTGACAGGCCTGTAATTTCCCCGATCATCCTTCCGACCCTTTTTATAAATGGGTGTCACATTGGTGAATTTCCAGTCTTTCGGGACCTCCCCAGTCAGCCAGGGCTGCTGGTAAATGATCGAAAGTGGCTTGGCGAGAACCCCAGCCAGCTCCTTCAGCATCCGAAGAATAGAATAGAATAGAATAGAATAGAATAGAATAGAATAGAATAGAATAGAATAGAACAGAACAGAATATCTCAGTTGGAAGGGACTTTCCAACAGTTATCTAGTCCAACTGCCTGACCACTTCAGGGCTGACCAAAAGTTAAAGTATGTTATTAAGGGCATTGGCCAAATGCCTCTCGAACACTAACAGTCTTGGGACATCGGCCACCTCTCTAGGAAGCCTGTTCCAGTGTTTGACCACCAGTAAAGAAATGCTTCCTAATATCAAGTCTGAACCTGCCTTGGTGCAGCTTTGAACAGTTCCCAGGCGTCCTGTCACTGGATACCAGGGAGAAGAGATCAGCACCTCCCCCTTCACTTCCCCTCCTTAGGAAGCTGTAGAGAGCAATGAGGTCGCCCCTCAGCCTTCTTTTCTCCCATGGAAATGTAGAGGTTAGGAAAAGAAAAAAACAGAAAAATGAAAGGAAAAGACAATGAAACTATTTGCTTTGTCTTTCCTTTGAGGTAGCAGATAATCATCAGATGATTCCAAAAGTGCAAAAAAAGTTAAAATATGATGTGTACGTGTGTGTCTGTGGGTCCCTGTGCATGCCTGTTGTTACTCAATGTTTGCTAATTCTTTTCCATTCTTGTGAAACTACTCCTTCTCTCCAAACCTTCTGCTCTAATTTCAGTCTTTTTTTTTATTGCTACTAACCAGTTTCCATGAACACCAATGGAAACAAAGTTGCAGTCATATTTTTTTTTCAGGATCTGAAAACTAGATATTTCACAGGCCCATCTTGTGTAATTTTTTAGCCATCTTATTTATCTATTAAGCAATAAAGCCCAGAAGCATCAGTTCATAAAAAGGACAGCTTTTCCAACATTTTTCTTATGAAAAATACAGTTTAAATTTATGAATCAGATACACCCTGGCAAACTGTATTTTTTACTATACCATGAAATCCCTGATTGTATAAGTTGTGATTAAATTTGGATCTGTAACCAGCTGCCATTTTCTGCTTAGATTCCATGAGAATGAGGGTGCTTTAGGTCTAATTAGGAAATGAACAGAAAATTGAATGTGTAAGTGGCACTCAGAGTTACATGTTTAAGTTATTTAATTATATATTGAAAATGGGATGTCAGTTTCCATGTCATTCTGCGATCATTAAATATTGTATCATAAATCTTTTGAAGTTTACTGCTTAGGTGTGGCAGTAGTAGATGTCTCATAAATACATGACAGACTAGCAGAATAGATCAAATTCGAAGATACAATGAAGTATTAATTTTAAGATTATTTGTAAGTATTGTCAAAAAAATATAGCTTCCTGCAAAGTAAGTGTGCACAGATAGATATTCCCCAACAACTGATGACTTACAGAATCACAGAATGATTTAGGTTGGAAAAGACCCTTAAGATCATTGAGTCCAACCATTAACCTCACACTACCAAGTCTGCCACTAAACCATGTCCCTAAGCTTCCACATCTACATGTCTTTTAATACCTCCAGGGATGGTGACCACTTCCCTGGGCAGCCTGTTCCAATGCTTGATAACCCTTTCAGTGAAGAAAATTTTCCTAATATCCAATCTAAACCTCCCCTGGTGCAACTTGAGGCCATTGCCTCTTGTCCTATCACTTGTTACTAGGGAGAAGAGACTGACACCCACCTTGCTACAACCTCCTTTCAGGTAGTTATAGAGAGCAATAAGGTCTCCCCTCAGCCTTCTTTTCTCTCGGCTAAACAACCCCAGTTCCCTCAGTCACTTCTCATAAGACTTGTGGTCTAAACCCTTCACTAGCTTCATTGCTCTTCTTTGGACATGCTCCAGCACCTCAATGTCTTTCTTGTAGTCAGGTACCCAGATCTGAACACAGTATTCAAGGTGCAGCCTCACCAGTGCCAAGTACAATCCGCCAAATACAAGGGGACAATTACTTCCCTGGTCCTGCTAGCCACACTATGTCTGGTACAAGCCAGGATGCTATTGGCTTTCTTGGCCACCTGGGCACACTGCTGGCTCATGTTCAGTTGGCAGTCAACCAACACCCCCAGGTCCTTTTCCACCGGGCAGTTTTCCAGCCACTCTTCCCCAAGCCTGTAGTGTTGCATGGGGTTGTTATGACCCAAGTGCAGGACCCGGCACTGAGCGTTGTTGAACCTCATACAACTGGCTTCAGCCCGTCAATCCAGCCTGTCCAGATCCCTCTGTAGAACCTTGCTACTTTCAAGCAGATCAACACTCCTGCCCAACTTGGTGTTGTCTGCAAACTTACTGAGGGTGCACTTGGTCCCCTCGTCCAGATCATTGATAAAGATATTAAGCAGAACTAGCCCCCATACTGAGCCCTGGAGAACACCACTTGTAACTGGCCACCAGCTGGATTTAACTCCATTCACCATCACTCTTTGGGCCCGGCCATCCAGCCAGTTTTTTACCCAGCGAAGAGCACATCCATCCAAGCCATGAGCAGCCAGTTTCTCTAGGAGAATGCTGTGGGAAATGGTGTCAAAGGCTTTATTAAAGTCCAGGTAAACAACACCCACAGCCTTTCCCTCATCCACTAAGCGGATCACCTTGTCATAGAAGGAGATCAAGTTAGTCAAGCAGGACCTGCCTTTCATAAACCCATGCTGACTGGGCCCTATCGCCCAGTTGTCCTGTATGTGCCATCTGATGGCACTCAAGATCATTTGCTCCATAACCACCCCCACTTGTTGAACTGCTAAGTCTACTACAGCACCAGGAAAATATTGCGTTGGTCTATGGTTTTGATTATCAATTTAGGCTTATGTGGTCATTTGCATTTTAATCTTATTTAGCCAAATAATCATGTGTAAAAATAATACTATTGTTTGAGCAAATTGGTAAATGTAGTGTAATTTTCAGTTTCTAAAAATGTAGATTTTTGTGAGTGTGTATGTGTGTGTGTGTAAAATGTAAAACACATTTTGAAATTGTAGTACTCAATGTTGTTGCATTGTTCTTTTCTCTTGAGATTTATTGCCCCAGAGCTGGTATGTATCTATAGCATTGTCAATTAGCAGTGCATTCCAATATGCTAGTTTTTCAATTTCATGAACTTGCTAAGTGAAAACTGAGAGCAGTATCTTGGCCTGCCAGCATGTATTTCAGATGTGTATTATTAAATATAGTAGTAGGCAAAAGCAATTCTTCCTAGGTGAAATAACTGCATAAAAAAGCTATCTGAAAACCAACGTCACTGGGAAAAGCAAACTAGTTAAAAAGAGGTGGTGGATAACCTAACTGCCTTTCACACAACACTGTGTTGCAGGTCTAAATATGAAAGATGTGCAAATCCTGCAGTGGTATAGTCCATGAGTTTATGCCAGTGATTAGGAATAGCTTTTCTTCACATCTGCTCCTTCTTTTTCTGTTTGCCAAAAACTTTGGAAGAAATTGTTTGCAATCACTTAAAGTCTTGCATTCTTTTATTTTATTTTTTTTTTTTTAATAAACCTTTTTCACATTAATGTTCTATTTAAACAGGATACAGTCTGTCATAACTCAAACTGCAGTCTGGTTTTCCTATGATTTGTCTTATATCACAGTGATTTTTTTTTCCTGGAGGCATAGCTTGCAAATAAGTGATCTTCATGAATGAGGATAGTTGTTTGTCATGGTAAATAATAGGAAAATCATGGAGAGAAAACACAGTCACTAACTTTTTGAAAAAGGGGAAAATCAACACTCCCTCAAACCTGAACAGAAAATTTTAATTAAGGTATTTGTCCCAATAAAAAGAATAGTCCAAACAAAGAATGCTGATTACACAAGGAAAATATTTAGACTCATGTGATGATAGTAAACTAATAATTTTAAATAATTTTAATAATTTGCATTCTTTTCTGAAATACATCTGGTATCTTATTGTTCTAATAACTCCCAGTTTACAGTTTCTTTGTTACACTTCACTGAACTATAAAGATCCTCTGAATTCTTGTGCACCAGCTCTTTCATTCGCTTATATATGACTGAGTTGATTCCCTTAACCCCTTTATTTCAGGCTATGTACAGTTTTTTTTCCCATTGTCTCGTACACAGTGAGGACCTTGGTATACAAAAAAGACCTCGGATTAGGGCTGTTTTCTGGAATGTATTTGTATTTTCAATTGTCTTGAGACATTATCTATTCATAGTATCAGATCCTGGAATTGTTTGTTGTCATCCAAAATTCTGATCTAAGCATGTTGAGGGCAGGGTACTTGGAGTGCTCAGGTACTTTTTTTGTGTGGACTGTAACATTTTAAATTAAAATGTATGGGCCTTATGTGGATACCCACTTGTTTTTTAAAGATTGAAGGCAACCTGTCAGTGCACACACAGATGTTATATCTCTGGCAGTGGTTAAGATGAAAGGGTTATAAATTCTTTCTTTTCCCCGACTGTGCCGGAAGACGCGCTCTGACTGGATACAAGGTTATTTGCTTATTCTTCTGAACTGAGACACAGTAGCAGGGGCAATACCTAAGACAGGATGTGATGAAAGGGGTCCTGAATATGGGTCTCACACACTACAGTATTATTTATTCTATAAATGCCTTAACAAAAGAGATCGGCTGGGAATATCCATATCTCAGAAGAGTATGAAGGATTCTTTATGTGGGTGATTGCAATATTACTACTGTTTTTGTGTAAAAAGGTTATATAATTTAAAGTATGTATAACTTAACAACCCTTTCTGGAACTGTGATTTTTTCATAATAGTTGTATTCTAACAGAGTGTAATGTGGCTAGTTGAGTTTGCTAGCTTTTAAATTTTATTAGCAATAAGAGTTCAGTCATGTAGGAACCGAAATCAGCCTGCTCACTTCACTTGTAAAACCCCTGTGATGTTGACTTAGCTGCTGTTTTATTCAAAGTATGTTAAGAAATTTTGCTTGTTTGTTTTTCTGGTTTTGTGTGAACATATCCCGTGACTGAAGATCAGAAGGGATAGATGAGACACAGGGAAAGAAAGAAGAGATGTAACTACAGATCTTGAGAGTTCAAATCTGTGTTGCTATAGAGTGTGCAACTATGGAAATAACATACCATTTCTATTGGATTTTTAAAAATTGCATCTTGCTGCACAGTAAGGTCTATTGTGGAGATTTTTTTTTCCATTAACAGTGTTAAGATAAATAAAAATAAAGAAGATATTGCTTTCAATAAAATGAAACTGTCATAACAGAGACAGATGCTGAAGGGAGCCGATGGTAAAAAGAGACAGTTAAAATAAGAGGAGTTCACAGGTATACATAGGGCTGGACTACTACGTATGTTTGGTACCAAGGTTAGGAATACAGTTACTTAGAGTCTAAAGGCTCACCTGGAGTTATCAATACAGGAGCTCTATATACATGAAAACCCCAGCAACTTTGAAAGACAAGAATGTTGTGGTTTTAATTGTTTTGACTGTTTAGTGAAAAAAAGGAGTATGTGGTCCCATTATCTCTCATTGCCATGGGAACTCTAAGCTTTAAATGACATTTAGAAAATTATTAACATCTATGCAGGATAGAAAGATAAAACGACTAACAAAGTATAAGATAATGGTCAGTGCTCACAAATGAGGGAGGTTATAGTCTGTGGTCTTTGGTTTTCAGATGTTAGATGTTTGGACTCAACTGTATTGCAGTTTTAGCAGAAATATACCCATAGCTTATTGCCACTTTCCAAGTTGTCTAAATGAAGGTGCCAGAAAACAGAATTCATTTTGTTTAGCATCAGAGGTCCACTACTCTAGGTATCATGTGTAGTCAATGAATAGAAAAAGGCTCTTTGAAGGTGTAAGCCCTCTGAAGTACTTTAGACAGCTGCATCAGAATAAGAAGAATCAGCCTTTTCTATTAACTAAACAGAAAATTCAGAAACCAGCTTTTAGGTTGAGATGCACATTTGGTAACATGGATTCCACCCTGAGGGCTGAATCTGCTGCCAGGTGATATTTATGTCTTTGGAATTTGTAAGGAAAATAGACTTTGGGAGAACCTAGCTGGGACCAGGGACTCTGGAGGGATCTGTAAAGCCTTGGGGTTGCTACAAGGAGGATAAAGGAGATGATTGCAGGAGGAACATCCATCAGAGACAAAAGTGGCCATTTCCCTAACAGACACCTCACTTGAATAAAATGAGTTCAGAGATTAGCTTGCACAGAGCTTTCTCTCATTAAAATACTGGTAAGTATTCAGGAGATGCTTCCACCTAATCAGGGGGAGGCATTATGAAATAAGAATTTTATGACTATTTGATCATTGACATCACTATATAGTAAAACTTCCCTACCACTCTAGAAAAAAAATAATTCTGACGATGTAAAAAATCAAGTGACAATCTCCAGTAGGGGAAAAAAGAAAAGAGCAGACTTTGGAGCCAATTTAAGGACTTTAAAGAACTGATTCATGGTTGTTGAATTTGGGAGTTGTTAAGATTGCATCATATTTAATTTTTTTTCTGTGTTCTGTGACAGAATATGTAGGGATGTTTGCAGGTATGCTAGATACCAAAGAATTTTGTGAGCCATCTCTTCAGGTTTCATAGGAAGACTGACAGACAATATCTCATGGTCTCCTGAATCAGCTGAAATAATACTGCGGTGTTGGTATTCTCCTGTTGGTATGCTCCTTTTCCATCAAGTGTTTCTTTTTGATAGAGAGAAGCAGTCATTTAGCAACTCAGTGCTATGGAGGTTTGTAAAATTATCATTGTATATGTGAAAAAAAAGAACAACAATAGATATTATATGAATCACCAATATATTTCTCAACAAGGCTGATCAGGAGAGATCAGATTGTCTTGGGAATCACTTGTCATAAATTTGACATTTCCTTCTTTCTATGTTGTCAGCATATTTCTCATTGCTTGTTAGCTGGTTACCTGTATGACATATATTCATGGTTTCAATCTAGTTTCTATTGTGTGGGCATGTATCTGATACTGCTTTGATTAACTCAGCTGAAGCTGAAGGCTTGAGTGGTTAGTAAAATGAGCTTCTTTCTCCCACTAAAGCTAGTACCTGTCTATCAGAGATGAGTATAATTAGGAGACCACTTATTTATATCATCCTGAACAGAGATGCTGAAGCACATGGCCAATCTGCAGTTCTGGTGCTATAAATAGAAAATTACCATATGATCATTGTCTTGTACATATTTTTCCTGAGACCTAAAAGACCCAAACTTATTGATGCTTAACTAGACCTACAGAAATATTAAGTTAATTTACCAGTAGCACAAATGCCAATAGAAGTCTTACAGAATGACTGAGTACAGAACGTACAGCAGAGAACAAGGAGGCTTTGCCAGTGAAGACAAAATGTTCTTCCTTCTGAGCATGCTGCCAGAAAACTCTGTTGAGGTAAAGATATCACCAGTAAGGAAATGGCCAAAGTGGTAGACTGATTTCAATAGCAAAATAACTCATTTTCTCCAGCTCCCATAAAGCTTCCAGCGGCTTAATGATAAAGTGCAGGCTTTGTGTACAGAAGACTCAAGGCTAGTATGGAGAAATAATTGTAGGTTTTTTTCCTGTGAAAAATGAAAACTATTTTGTAAGGTGTTTCAAAACTTACTGTTGAATTGAATGAAGCTCTCATCTCTCATGTATTAAGTTCATTCCTTTTGTGGTATTTCCTGAACAAGAAGAGCAAGTGTTTCAACTTCCACCTGGACATAGTTCTGAAATATGTCAGAGACCGACCAGACCTTGATGTAGATGAGGTTAGCAGAAAAGAAATTTCATAATCGTACAAATTTTCTCTATCACAGCAAAAGATTTACAGTCTAATACACCTTATAGTAAAATTTCCATCTGATTTATCAAAATTCATTCTATGCAGATATTAAAACACTCACTAACAGATGAACAATTGCTGATGTCTACATTGGTGGATATACATAAATCCCCTTTACTGAAACTTTCATTAGAAGGCATTTATAGGATGGATATTAAGGCAAAAATGTATGCCAGACTTTTTTTCTTCCATTTCCAATGCCTGTACAGGAAAATGGTATGGATAAAATGGAAAATAAATAATTTTTTTATACATCCTTAAAATAATCCTGTAATGGGTCTTCCCTTTCTCTTTTGGAATTCCTAGTAGCCTTTTCAAGATGAAGTTAAAAACTAACCCTCAAAGACCTCCTCTTTTAGCTGTTATCAGGGTTGTTTCCTGTGAAGGTGAAATTACCACAAAACTTCCAAGAAGAATCCTAAAAAACCCCAGAATCTACCTTTAATAAATACTATGTTTTTATATCACAGCATTTATTCATTATAGCATTATAGCATAATCTCCATTGTATGCAAATTGACAATGTAGGACACCTCTGTCTCCAACTGATATGTTAGAGACATTCTCAGAGAGAAGGCATGGTTAGAAGCAGGTCCAATAATTCCAGGGTACAACAATGGAAGCATTAGATCATCTCAAATTGCCATTAAAAATATTTTCTTAACTTGCTTTTCCAGCTGGCTTAGATTCTTTGTTTTAGCTCTGTTGAAATCAGATTCATCTTGACCCTGAATGCATTGATGAGTTCCTGGTCCATTTGTTATCACAAATGGTTATTTTTTAGAGGAAAAACAGTGGCAAGGAGAAATGTCACAGAAATGTTATCTTAACTGTGGTAGACCATGGGAAATTCAAGTTTGGGTGAAACTTTAAACTTTTGCTTTCACTGCAAGGTGGGATCATTTCAATTCTACTGACTTTTTGTTATTTTCACATCTCTTTAAAAATCCCCTCTGTGATCTGTAATAAATTTTGGGTCTCCAAAAACAGCTATGTGGACTATGTGTGCTGTTTTACCTAGTATTTCATCAGGCTCATAATTAACATTGGACATATCAAAGGAATAGCTAAAATAAAGCAAATTGTAACAGCTGTGGAGACACACATTTCTGTATATTGTCAAAATAATTTGTGAATTACACTTTTTAACTAGCCTCATTAAAACTTGTCCTTTGGAAAAAAAACAATCACATAGCTGAGTTTTTTCAAAGCTTTTAAGATTTTTAATGCCCTTACATTCCTGAAGTGATGGAAACATGCTGCAAAATATTACAAGCGAAGAGATTACAATAGAATCTTGAAGGACAGAAGAAATGTGCTTGAGATATTTAAAAAATTGAAAACTGCAGCCATAGTGGTTCCCCCAGCACAATAGAGTTACTGGGAAGCTGAAGCAAACTCAGAGGGCCGCCTGGATAGTTGGAGTGCTGGAAAACATGGCATGAGAGGAGTAGCAGTTTGTTCAGCCCATAGGAGAGAAGGTGGCCACTGACCCAAAATCCTTCACTGGCTAAAGGAGATCATAGGAAAGGCAGGATCAGACTCTCCCCAGAGGTGTGCAGTGAAGAGACAAGAAGCAGAGGTCACAAACTGAAGCAAGGGAAATTCCTTTGAGATACAGGAAAAAAAAAAAAAGACAATGGTCTCGAAGTCATCTGATCTCTCTCTTTACTCATAGCAGGGTTATCTCAGAGTTAAAATTGGTTGCCACGTCCAGTCACTTTTTGAAAATCTCCAAACATGGCATCATGACAGTTTATTAAATATTTGTGTGAATAATCTAAAAAATTCTAAAGCTTTAGAATTATTTTAGAAAATATACATAAATAGCACATTGGATAAAACTGGTGCAAATTAGTGATGTTTTAAAATTTTACTGTTCATATAACAATGTATTTTTTTACAGTCAAAACTTTTCTGAATCACAAAGATGTTTAAGTTATCTTTGAATTTGCTATGGTTTCTAATTACTTGTTCTTGAAGTAATAACTTTGAAAATTGGATAGGAGTCTTTTCCCAAAGGCATAATATCTTACACCTTGTTTGACAAAGGCTGAACATGTTTTCTTATTAGTTAGTAAACTTTAAATACTTAGGCCTCACCATGCAAAAACCTAAACAAAAATATTTCACGTAGAAATTAAAAAAATTCTTTAAGTCGTGCAAAAAAGGACACTTTAAATTACTCTTGTAATAAACAGACACATTAGTTTTCTTTAAAAATCAATGCATCAAAACCAGGATGTGAATCAAAACCAAAAACAAGTTATCTAAGTACAATTAGAAATGTACTTTTGGAAACCACTGAATTAGAATTTTCATGCCAATGAGCTCTGACATTAAGTGGTTTATTTTAAACTCTTCTGTGAATGTTCCCCATACTGCTCACTGGGTCTGGGCCTCTGGATCTACGGAGAACTCAGAGGAGGACAGTGAAACTCTTCCTGTTAGTTGGACTAACTAGTGACCCAAGCTAGCTGATCTGACCAATGGCTTCATTTGCTTGGATCCTTTGCTAAGCTCTCACATTGCAGCATTTCTGAGTAATGTTTCACAACATCTCCAGTTGGACCAAAGACCATGTCCTGTTCTGATGGGTGATGACCTGGCCTCTATTATTCATGCCTTCATCACCTCTTGGCTACAGTATAGCTGTGTGATAAACCTGGGCATGACACCTACAGCATTTAGGAAACTCCAACTAATAGAGAAGGCTGGAACACATCTCCACAGGCACACTGGCTACCATGGATCCACCAAGCCTCCCTGCAGAGATTTCCCACGGAATTTCAGGTCAAGTTCAAATTCCTTTTCTGCTATCAAAAAGCCAGATTATAATTCTGTGATGAAGTTTTTCATTACAAGATCTGCTCTTTTGCTATAGACAGTGCATTGTAAATGGGATAAAGCTTATCTCTCAGAGCTTTCTTGTGAATCAAACTGAGACCTGGAGTTCCTGCAGGGATGGAATGTCACTAGATTCTCTTCCTCAACTCGAAGCTCCTCTCCCACTTTGCCTTTTTTAATGTAAACACATAATTGTAAAGCTTACTAGGACACTGCTCCTTCTGGAGAGGATGAGACAATAGAAATCACAGAATCACAGAATCACAGAATCATCTAGGTTGGAAAGGACCTTGAAGATCATCTAGTCCAACTGTTAAATCGTGCAACATATGCACAAGTCTGTTGTTTACTGCAAAGCAGGAGGTCAGGGAGTGAGTGAGGACTTCAGCCAGGAGGACCTGTGTGGTGGACCAGATTGATCATGCACAGCTAATAGAAAGTTCAGAGTCAAAGTTGTGGCTTTCTTTTGAACAGAGGTGGTTAAAAGGCATAGAGGTTCAATTTAGCGATGGAAAACATTTTCTGAGTTCACTGAAAAATTCTTCTTGTTTGTTACCCCTAGAAACAGTTGATAAAATCAGAGAAATATTTTAAGGCTTTAATTCATCAGAGTATTTACCCAGACATCTAAGTCCATTCCTATTTAGTGAAGCATGTGAGTATTTTAGTGTTTTGTATCTACTACTTTTCTATTCATACTGGCCATGTGAAAAGTAGGTCTGGATGTTAACACAAGATGGAAGTGAGTTTCAGAATTTCTGTTGTGGGAGCAGAACACCTGACACGTTAATGCAAATACAAAGTTGGACAAACTAAGAATGCTTTGCTAGTCCCTCTGAAGTAAGCAACTAGTCCTGAGAGCAGAACTGAAGAAGTTGACAATTTATATAGCTTAGACTCCTGAAAAAAAAGAGATTATGGCTGCATGTATGGCTGATATGGAGGTGCAATTCCTAGATCCACTTCAGGTATAACAATAATAATTTAAAAAAAAAAAGTTGTTAGGTAGAACATTCAAAACTGCCTCCTGAATATAGTCTCTGGAAAGAAAGCCACAAATAACTTCCCAAATATTTAGGTGGAATCTCTCTGAGTAACTTATTGTGGCTTGTCCTAAGGAACTCTGTAAATCTCCTCTTTCAAGTTTTCCTTACTTCATTCTTCTGTACATAATCCAGTGAAAGCAATTCCTTCTGTGTACCACAGCTGACCTACTGTACCACTTCAATTTGAGAGAAATGCAATAAAAATAGCTAAAGAATGTGCTGATGAGAACATTACTATTATTAAGGGAAGCTGTCATGAGGTTTATGTCATTAGGCATCTTAGTTTGCTGGTTCCTAAGATCTGCTGAGCTAAGAAAGCAGAGAACTACAGCTGGAAATCAAAGCCAGCTTTCAAGTGCAAGTGTTATTGATATTATAGAAGAATACATCTGAAGAAGAAAGCAGAATATGCCTTGACAGCACCAAAAATCTGTCCATCATATTATTTTTGCTAGACCTAAGCATTCTGTGCTCCAGCTGTGAAGGAATTTAAGGGATTACAGCAGCTAAAAAGGCAGGTATATAGGTCTATATGTGTAGGTATATTTCAGGTTCAGAAGAACTATTTTTTTAAAATGCTATACTGAATTCAGTGTGAAATGGCTGAACTATTCTCTTTCTAGACAATTCAAAGGAGTCTGGTAATGAATTTGTGGCTCTGTAGTGCACTGGAGTTGCATGCATTTCTATTGTCAACATCTGAATTAGGTCTTGCAGCTCACTAAAATAATTCTGATTCCACCACCCAAACATTTTTTTCTATATAACTTTCTAGTCAGTGTGTCAACAGGGAACTTCAGCCATGGTTAACAAGGATGATGAATCAATTATTTGACAAAGCAATTCTATTTTACTGTTTCTCATGGGTCAAAAGAACACAGTTCAGCTGTAAATTTCACCTTCTCACATGTCAGTGTGAAAAGCACATTGTCAGTGAAAATAAGCCTTAAAGCTTTGAAGATTGATATCTGAAAGCCTATGCATTGGTATAAATTAAGCACATTATGTAAACTCTATCAATTTAGGTGTTCAATAGTTTCTGCACTAATCAGCGCCACACACATTTAAATGATACAACAAATAAGTACAGCAAAAGGAAAGGAGGAAGAATAAGGAAATTAACACAGTAATCACAAAGAATTGCTGCAAACTTTCCTAGAACTGTGAGGAACTTTTCTAATTATCCCATGGTATGTCTGAGGCATGTTATTGAAACAGTTTCAGTTTTGCAAAGAAAAAGCAAATAGAAGAGAAAAAAATAATTTTATTATGTTCTCTTTAGTCACATGTATAGCAGATCATCTGTATAACTACACCTCCTTCATCACCCTGGACAGACCACCTGTGGGTCATCCAATGCTTGGTGGAGGTCAGTGATAATTTGTTCAGTGGGTCTGTTATGTTCTATTGTGTTATATAGCAAATGTAATATATTCCTCTTCTATGCAAAAAAAGTACTGTGGGTACCTCAAGGATCATTTGCATTGCTGAATGCAAAGCTATACATAGCTGCAGATGTAAAATTAGATTGTTAATACAAATGCACACTAAGGTAAATGCTAACATGTAGACATTGTTTTCATTGACATTATGCTCTTGAGAGCCTCTGCACAGAATGCTTTCACGGTTTCCTGTGAAAGCTATTTGTCATTCAGTAACAAATCATGATTCCAGTGCTCAGTCTATTTTTTCTTACCTCATTGTTCTTTGTTTATAACTTGATGTATAAACTACACAGGAATTTTCCAAACATAAAGAAAGACAAGAGATATTGCTTCATACCCTTGAGCATCTAAAATAACAAAGATATTTGGAGATGCTCTCACTATACTAAATCCCAGATGACAGTATTAGCTCATTTCTATTGTGAATTCCTTTGTGTGTGTTCCTAAGTATAAATGATGCAAAGTAGTATGACTACAAATAATATCATGATCATGCTGGCAAAAAGAATTGTAGGACTGCTTTAGTAAGGCTACATCCATACTTTTCCCCTTGGATACCCTCCATTTACTGAAGACCAAGTCCTATATTTATTTATTCTGACAGCTTCGGCAGAGCATCCAATGGCTCCAGGAGCTGACCTCCGGACTGGCAGGAAAACTCTGTTATGAGCAGATTTGTTAATGTAATTCCTCTCATGCTTTAACAAAACATTTTCCTTTGAGATATTCAAAACACTTTAAAAAGGAGATATAAACTTTCTCTATAATAGGAGAAACCTGCCCAGATAAAGGCGGAAGCTTTTTGTGAATTGAGTATTTTGCTATGCCTTTTTTGAGATACAGAAAGTATGGATGGGCATGATAAAGGTATCACTTAAGAAGGAAAAGGCAAATCTTTCTTCACATGAAGTTGTATCACTCCACTGGCCAGCATGAGCTTTCATCACCTTTAGATGCTGTTGCAGACATTGCTTGATTTAAAGACATTAGAGCACTTCTGAAGAGCTCATAGCTCCCAGTCTCATACACACTATACACCTATACAGTGTATAGCGGCCTTTGTATTAAATTATGTATTGCATGTGAGTATTTCTGTATAGAAAAACACACATAGACAATGTTACTGATCCACATCCACATGTGTCTGCAGGATACACTCACACAACACCCAGTGTCAATTCCCAAGAAACTCCTCGGCTTTCCAGACTGTTGTGCCATTTCAGTTCTCAGCTACAAAGGAGACAAGAAAGATAGAAGGAAAAAAGCAAGGAAAATAAGTGCGGTGGAGAAGAGATAAAATGGAGTAACAATAGTACCTGGAGTGTGTGAGAGTGTTCCTTAAGAGAAAACAATGAGGCAGAAACTTGCACAAACAGTCAAGTGAAAAAACAACATAAAATGGAAACAACAACGGAGAAAATTGGGGGAACAATGCTCAACTGAAACGAGGTACAAAACATCTGAAGGACAACAGTGGCTGGAAAAGGAAATATATATATATATTGTTTTTCTTACATAGCTCTGTGGGTCCATGGCAACACCCACCACCAGACTTCTTTATAAGGTGATAAATTTCATAATTCTGAACACAATTTTTGGAGTAAATTGTTTTGACATTGTAAATCCCAATGAATAAAAAATTTTTTCCAGGGCCAAAAATGATAAAACTAACAATAGAAATGACGCCGTTCTGAGGATCAGTCAGTCTCCCTCTGCCAGTAAAACAAAAAAAATAAAGATCCTAAAAGGTCATGATTTTTAAAAAACATTAATCTTCTAAGAAGTTTTATAATAAAAGCATGAAAAAGCTAAAGTGTGACAGGGAAAAAAGAGTAGAGAACAATCTTTTTTTCTCCAGATAGCTCCTGAGTTAGAAATAGACTGTTAATTTAAAATTTAAAGAAGGGTGCCAAGGATAATCATTGTGCCTAACTCCATCTGAAACTTCATTCCATACCATATACATATTTTTTGAGATGTCTGACATAATACGTTGATTAGGTGGATTTAAACACTCTGAGAAACAATATCCTAATTTATAAATATCAGTCATCCAAGGAGTTCTCTGAGATCCTAACTGGGGAGTTAATTTCTTAGGGATAAGCGATTATAGGGAAGCAGAAGCTACTATAGGGAGGCAGCCCTGTTTATCTTTTTTTTTTTCCCATTAGTTATAATTGTAATTGCATGCTGGGCAGATAGTGCAGTGTGTGTATATGTGTAGTTAGGGTCAGGATGGAGGGAACGAGGACAGAAGAATTAAAGTCAGCTTGATGCTCTTCCCACTGAAAAAAACTCAAGTACTTACCTAAACCTTAGACATTCTCTCTAATTTTGCTCAACAGTTCTATTGACGTCAATGGAAATTCCAAAGGTAGAATGAAGACAGAATACAGCTTATTGTCATTTTGGAGCATAACAAAATATAAACCAGACATTTATAAAATATTTCTAATTGCAGTCATTGCAGAACACATCATTCTTGACAAGTTTTCATAAACATAAAAGTAGGAGTCACCCAAACCGGTAAACAGAATTCAGTGCAAAATAATATAAATTTATATTTTTAAGATTTTAAAAGCATTGGCTGTATATCTCTCCCTTGCAAATGGCAGCCAAGAATTGCCAGATGAAAGATGTATGTTATCCCTGCTAATGATGTCACCAGTGTACTTTTTTATGTACATATATTAATCATTTTGTTTATAAGGTGATTTTCCAAAAAAAAAAAAAAAAAAAAGAGAGGTCAAGCTACCTCATTAAAAACAACCCAAGAAGATAAAATAAATGGACAGAGCAGATATTAAATAGTTATAAAATAAGATGTTATCATTCATTAATCAGTTTAAGTGGTTTTATCTGATTGCTGTGGCAGTTAATATGTCTATGCCTGGAACTCTTATAACATAAAAAAACAAGAATGGGAGAAGTAAATCATTTATATATGTCTATTTCCAGCCAAACAATCCAAAATCCAGAAAGGAGATAGATTTTGATCTTACTACGACTCTCACCATGAATGCACATAAGCTGATTTCTGGGAAGTTCTTTTCAATTGTCCTTTTGGTATGTAGCAGAGGAGTGCCAGATGAAAAATATAGAAAATACTGAACTGCAATTTTTTAGTAATTTCTTTTGTTGTAACTGTGGTTTACTGTTCAGTGGCACACCATCTATCAGAAATTTTGTAACCTCCCAATAATTTTTCTGTGAAGACCTGGTGAATGTAGCCATGTCCGGACTTCTGGGTGGGTGGGTCATTCACTCAGATGAAATGGCTTTAGGATGTGAGAGTTTGTCACTAATGATGATCTAGGTTGGAATATAGGACAGGAATGGACTTTGTAGATCAGGTTCATTGTTTTGTAACTGCAAGTAGCTATGATGTTTAGTCTAAATGTCACTGCCTCTTCGACGGTCTTTGTCTGCCCCTCTTTCCACACAGCAAAACCAAATATGCTGGCAAAATACCAGAAAATGCAAGACTGACAACATGCTCTGCTAAGCCAGTAATAGCTTTCAAATGGCACTACCACAGTCCTGCAAGAGGAGAGACTCTGGTGGACCTGCCCAGAACGTGGTAAAGAATGGATCCTGTTTAAAAGAAAAGGTAAAAATATAAATATAAAAATATCTGGGTTTCTACCACAGCAGATTGGGGAGAATTCCTTCCTGAGTGCCAATATGGTGTTGGAAACATCATAAGCAAGATCCATTGATCTGGCACCAGGAAGATCTATAATCATCAGTAGATGAGGTAAGTCCTGAATAAGCAAAAGTCAATGAAACTATTGTTACTTTTCTACTAAATTTATACTTGTTCAGATGACAGTAGACCTGAGTATGAACAGATGTGCTGCTGTTTACCAGCTCTGTTCTGCATGCACCTCATGCTGTAGTAGGATTAAAGTAGCTTACCACTGCATCTACTTAATATCTAGTCAATGACGACCTTGACTACTGAGTGAAGAAGGTACGTGCAACTCAGTGTTTTCAAAGCATTTACAATGAAACAGTTTTGTGAGCCCCAAATAAATCTGTTTGCTTTGTGAGAGTGGTATACCCCATGATCCCAGAAACCTGGGATTCATGGTGAATTTTTAAAAAAGCATTACCTGGTTATGATGATTATCCCTGACTGGACAACGTCCTGAGCAACCTGCTGTATTTGACACTGCTTTGAGCAGGGGTTGGACTAGATGAGCTTCAGAGGTCCATTCCAACCTCCTCTGATCCTGTGATTCTATTATTATGATTAATTGTGATAAATTATAATTACATATGTTGACTAATTATTATTAAGGAGGCATATGCAAACAGAATATTTAGTGCTTATGGGTGTATAGATCTGTGTGTGTGCAGGTACAGATTTGCTGTGCATGGAGCCCTGAAGAGATACCAGTCCCCATCATCTCCTGATAGGCTACCATGGCACTGGCATCCCTAGAAATGCAAACAGGAATATTGCTGTAAAAGGGTGTGTTACTAAAAGGGCTAGTGGAGCTGGTGAGACATACTCAGGGCAGGGAACTTCAAGGCTATGGGAACCTGTGGTTTCTGGTGTTGTGGGACGAACCCTCCCCTGCAGTTTGAATGCCAAAGGATACTGAGTGTCTTGCTGCTGAGACAGTCTCCCATGTGTGAGGCCAGCTTCCCCATCCGCACTGGGTGTGATTCCCTCTTTCCTCCTCAATGTGTGATGCTGATGAAAACCATGAGACAATTTGTAAATGCCAGAAGAATTTTTGTCCACATCCAAATAAAAATTAACTTAATCTAAGTGCCTCCTGGCTGTGTCTCATTAAAAGTAAGCTGTATTGAACATTCAGAAATGTTTAGCAATGTCAATTTAGTGGGAATGAAACTATGTGTGTAAACTGCACAACTTTCAGGAAAGTCAACCTTTGGATGGTGTGCTAATAAGGACTGGGTGATCTCTGGCATTTACTGTGGAAAAAGAAATGCATTACAGAGTGGAAAATAAAGCCTATGTTAAGCATGTGCAAAGGTACAGCATTAAGTAGGCAGATACACTGGAAGAGATAATTATACTGAAGTCATGTTTCTAGCCACAAGGGTGAACTTTCTCCAAAACACTGTAATGGCTGCAAGATCCCTAAGCTTCAACATTCTTTTGCTGTTTAGTAAATCACTGTGAAGTCTATTGCATAATGTGCCCTTCATCGTTTTCTAGGGGTTTGTCCTCCCAGGGAATAATTGTCTCATAGTTCCAGCTGAGTTTAGCTGCAACCTGAAATATAAGAAAGACTAAAAGATCAGCCCTTAAAAAAATTAGTAAACTTCTCATCAATGTATAAGGATGCCCTGTATGTCTAAACCAGAGCACCACAAATTAATAGTCATGTAAGGGTTTTGATCTGACATATTTTGATAATTTATGTCAGAGTTTTGCATTGAAGATCCCTAGTTAGCTTCAGAATGTTCACTCCTCACTTTTCATCAAGTGGGTCTTTTGCTTTCAAAGTATCCACTGTTGAAGAAAGAGTTCATGGCTCAGGAACACTTGGGGAGTCCTACAGCTGGATTCAGCTAAGTTACTTCACCAGTTGCCTTCTTAAACTGTTTGCCAGCTAATAAAGTACCTTTCTGTTTCACTTTTCTTTTAATGTGAGAAAGGAATTATGCCACTGGATTTGCTGGGGGGGGTGTCACAAAGAAAAGAGTCAGAATTAGTCACTGACCTGAGAACCTAAATTTAAATAAAAGGTAAAACAGATGCTCTCTGGAAGAGCTTGAGACAATAATGGGCATGTGCATTGCGTCTGCATTCCAAGAAGAGCATATGATTTTAAAAGCTAGAAGTCCTCTAATCTCAGAATCCTCTAATGAGGATTTAAAAATAATCTGACAAAATAATCTGATAATCTTTAAAATAATTTGAGAAATCCTTTACTATGGACCATTTTAGTATTTTTGTCACTAATTAGAGCAAAGTCAAGCTCTAGCATTAATACCTGTTAACCTGCTTTTCTAGAATTCTGTCTTTTAAAATTTCTTTCACTTTTCTGTAGTTCCTAATCACTGGGCAATTAAGCATTGAAATGTTCCTCTGCAAATAGAGTTCACTATATATCAGGCTCATTTAAGGTAACTGCTCACACAGGGACAATGATGCTGTTGTGATCATGCAATCTACATCAGATCTCAGCCTTGAGAAGCAGAATCCCAGGAGACATTTCACATCTACAGTCATTCCTTTGTTCTGTTCCACTTCTACTGGTACTTAGATGGTCACAACATTGTATTATCTCCTTGAGGACATTAAAACAATAGTAAAATACAGTGCAAGTCCATATAATTGGTCAGAAATGATTTTGAATTGTCTTTATATATTATTCTGTAATTGACTCAGGATGGTATTTTACTGCTGCAGTTTGCATGCAAAAAAGTGCAAATGCCTATTTACTGAAGTTAGTAGAAATATTGGGAAAAGATTGGTTTCAGCTCAAGGATTAAATGAGTTAATAGCTTCATGTTAATGAATTCCTTTTACTGTTGGGTTGTGTGCACTCATTATCTAGGCTAGTTAAAAATGTTTCAGGCCAACACGTCCTGTAGTTTTCATTATGTTTCATTATGAAAGTACTTTTCAGAAGTGTCATCCATAATCAGTGCACTGTATACACTATATTGTGTGTAGTGGCCTTTGCTTTAAATTATGATTGTATGTATTTCTGTGTAGAAAAACACACACAAACAATATTGCTGAACAACATCCACCTGTGTTTGCAGGATACACTCACAGAACTAGTGTCTATGCTCAAAGATGCTCCTAGGCTTTCCAGAATTGTTGTGTCATTTCAGTTCTCAGTTACAAAGAAGACGGACTCGGATTTCTGTCTTGGTTAAACAGTGCCGTGCAACACTAGGTCTATTTATTACAGAAGAATTAAGAACCAAATCTACTCTAAAGAGAAAGTGAATTAGTGGATTCAGAGTTCCTAGATATTTCCAATATAGGGTTTACATGGTTTTTCTCACTTTGATTTTATTTGATAAAAAATCGTTGTTACAGGCCTGAGAACAAACAAATTAAATTTGAAATATGTAGATAGGAATCACACAATATATACTTATGGTAAGCACCATAAAACCTTTGATAATAGCTAGCTGCAATAGGTATATTTTTAGTTATTTTTATTTTTTATGTATAAAACACACTTTTCAGATTTTACTTATCTCCCTGAACTTTCCTAGAATCTGAGCCAGCTCACAATAACATAAACATAATTTATCCTGTTCTGTCTAAGAAATGGCCACTGTACAATGCTCCTCTAAATGTATTTATCCAGCTAAAAATAGTTTGAAACCAAAAAGAATTCCTTTAGAGAGACACTGAAATGAAAGGAGAATAACTAATTAGGTCTTGATCCAAACTATGCTAACAATCATCCAGACTTCCATTGTGTCCCTGAGCTTTGCATCCAGTCTTTGGGACTATAAACAGCAACAAACAAACAAATATTTACCTCCCAATAGAGTTTCATTAATGCTTCTCCCCAGCTTCTTAAAATTAAAAATGTGCTTACTATTCTTCTGAATCTAAATCTCAGACCATGAGACTTATTTGTTATGAAATTATATTTTGTTGGTACTTTGAAATAACACAATGTTTTCTCACATTGAATAAATATTTACAAAAATTAATAATAATCACAGAATCACAGAATTGTCTAGGTTGGAAAAGACCTTGAAGATCATCCAGTCCAACCATTAACCTAACACTGACAGTTCCCAACTACACCATATCCCTCAGCGCTATGTCGACCCGACTCTTAAACACCTCCAGGGATGGGGACTCCACCACTGCCCTGGACAGCCCATTCCAACGCCTAACAACCCGTTCTGTAAAGAAATGCTTCCTAATATTGAGTCTAAACTTTCCCTGGCACAACTTGAGACCATTACCTCTTGTCCTATTGCTTGTTACTTGGTTAAAGAGACTCATCCCCAGCTCTCTGGCAGTTGTAGAGGGTGATGAGGTCTCCCCTCAGCCTCCTCTTCTCCAGACTAAACAACCCCAGTTCCCTCAGCCGCATTGTGGAACAAAAGATATCATTTGGTAACTCGATTTAAAATTGTGTGACAAATAAAACCCTTATATCTGTCACAGGCTTGATTTAACCAATATTGCTCTTCTGTTTTTTTTTTTTTGTTTTTTGTTTTTTTTTTTTTTTTTCAGCATTGTGATAAGCTGTTGGAGTACCATCTTTGATTTTGAGAATTATGTACAAGTGGATTACAAAAAAAGAGGGTGGTAGGGTCCTTTCAGTTTTGGTGAGACAAATTTGAAGATTCAGATGCCATGAGGTCTGTTAAAAAAAATTGTTGAGCATGGCATACCTGTTTTCCGTGATTAGCGACTTGTCCTGCCAGAGATGCTACAGGAGCACCCTCCCATCATATGACACTCTGGTCAGTTACTTCCTTTGGTTTTAATCAAGCTTATTGAAACAAAGCAAACTTTGGACAACTGAAAGGATACCGTTACTTTGGGTTATACACTGGGAAATATAAAAATGAAAGAATTCTGGTGTAGTATACGTAGAATATGCAAAAACACAACCACAATGGCATGTGAATAAGTACACAACAAAGTCTTTATGCACTGCCACTTATGGCAGGTAACATTTCTAGCTCATGTTTTGACTATCAATTTACTGAACTGTTATTTGAAATTCAGGTACAGGTTTTAAAGCAGTTATGCAAACACTTTTACTTTGATACTGTGGAAGGTTGAATCACAAGTAGCAATGATTTAACAAAAGTCATGTAATGATGCAGGCAGCATGAGGTCTCTTGTTAAAATGTTCCACAAGCCTAGCTGGACAGCTCTTGTGCTGGTGATCAGTATGGCCATCTTCACCTATATTTCTCAGAAGCAGCTGAAAATATTACAGAGTCTGCCCAAAGTTTCCCTTCTTAATCCAATTTCCCCCCTTTTTTTATGGTGTCTAAGCAAGGAGAGTACAAAACTTTTAAGTTCTCTTGCAAGATTCCATACATATTTTGAAGAATGGTGATTTTTTTTTAACTGATGTCGTCATGTATTAAAACATCACACAGAATATTCAAATAACAGCATAAAAGTAAATTCAAAAGCAAACTTCAAGGTCAACAAACTAGCATTTCAGGAATCCTTAGTCATATCACTGACATAAAAAAAAGTGAGGGCAGCCATGACAAA
The DNA here is from genome assembly GCF_047716275.1 of Strix uralensis. Lineage (NCBI taxonomy): Eukaryota > Metazoa > Chordata > Aves > Strigiformes > Strigidae > Strix > Strix uralensis. The sequence goes on from NC_133974.1 coordinate 35,297,229, forward strand.
GGGAGTATTAGTCAGTGGTTCCTAAATTAATCAAATATAAACAAAGAGAAGAGTTAAAGAAACTGAACTCATAATTTTATTTTCCATTTTAGGAAAGTATTACAGTTTTAGAGTTCATACAGAGATACCCAAACACTAATAATTGTATCACTAAAAAGCCAAACACTGAGAAGGGGAGGTTTTAGTGGTACCATATATTAAATTTTCCCTCTTGTTACCTTAGTCAATTTGACAGCTCTTGTTCTCATGAGTGGAATCCAAAACTCTAGATTACATTTTACTTTTCTTTGACAAACAGAAGCAAAATAATATATGAAGAAAATTTAAATCCAGATGATCTACAGCATACTAGACTGCAAGTGGCATACTGCTGGGATTTGTCCTCTGATGTGCTACAGATTTTGTACCCAGTTTCTGTTGCTTCTTAGTGCCTAAATTTCATTCTTCCAAAAGTCAGATATTGACCCACAACTCTCTCACTCATGGTCCAAACAGGTGACAGAGGCCTCTGAGTCAGCTCAAAACTTAAAAAAAGGCAAAATAATGAAACATGTGCCTAAAAATGCCTTAATTGTTGCTTTTCAATAGAAAAGGATGAAAGAAGGAGGGACGGGAAAAAAAGGATGGAACTATATTGTGTTTTAGACTGGGAACACAGAAGTTTTGCATTTTAGGCTTGACTTTGACTTGTCTTCCTAGTAGCATTGAACAAATCCTCTTACCTTCAGCTTTTTTTTTTGCCTGTGTTGTTGCTCATATTTCTCTTGTTTGTCTTCATGGGATCCTGTTTTTTTAAGTGCTTTAAATTGGACAAGACCTACAAAGTGGCTAAATATAAAAGAGTAATACTCAACCTAAAGTGTAGAGTAATTCAAAAAACCTAAAAGGGTAACATTAAACAGGTCATTAAAGACACTGCAATGAAGTAAGTTTTACATTTGACTTGTCTTCTACAATAAAAGGATTTGGAAGGTTTTTACTTGTAAGTAGAATAGGTGCTAGTTAAAAGAAAGTTATTTAGTTACTGTGTGGTGAATGTAAAGTAAAAATTTCTTAATTGGCCTGAAGCAGAAAACCCCTTGAATAATATGTTCAATAGAAAATCAGAAATTTGGTCATGATTTGGAGGCATGGTTTTAAATAAACCTTTGTGAGCTGATGAGAAGGAAACATTTCACTAATTTTATAAGTGAGATGGTGGCTTGTTTAAAAATGATAAGGAGCACTATAATGTCCTCTAAATATATCTACACAGCTCATGGATCCACTGTATTACGGAAAATTTTTTGGTTAGCACTCGTTGCACAAAATATACCTTATCCAATCAGGAAATGAAAACAAATTATGTAATTTTTTTTTTTTTTTTTTTTTTTTTTTTTTTTTGACACTGGTGCAAGCTCTGCACACAATCTGGTTCATCTTGAGTGTAGCAACTTGCAAACATACAGTCCTTTCACCTGAGTAGACACAAGGGTGTTTTTAGAAGTTTAATATTCTAAAAGCAAGGAGAATATTCTTTGGAATAGTGGAAAATCCAACATTGTTTCTTCAAAGAGTTCTGGTGAGCAAGATGACATTCTTGCCAAAGTAACACCAATGCTTTTATAAGCACCACCCCAGAATTATCACTGACTAATATAAATGCTTTTTTGTTTACTTGTGTCTTGGTAAACTATCCAGTTCAATTAGAAAATAAACAACATTCACCCTCACATGGACAGAAGGACCCTAACTCTACCAACTCCCATCTGTTGAAGTTTTACTCCATCTTTAGACTGTAGAATCAGAATGATTTCTTTGACCCTCTCTGTTAATCTAGCCAGCTCCCTAGCCCTTAAATTGTCATAAAACATTTATTTACATCCTATAAATGCTCTGTAAGAGAGAAACCCACAGCAAAGTCCCTGAAATCCACTGCCAAGATTCTGCAAGGAGTGAAGACCTGACTGAGGGCTTGTCTGCTTCCAGAGCCAGGAGCAAAATCTTTGCCACAGGAAATAAGAAAATGCATCAAAACCTCAATTTATCTTCCAATAGAAGCACCTTGCCTTGGGGAGATAGACTAAATACCAGATGCTGTGACACCAGAATCTGAAGCAATTTCATTACTGATCTTTCAAATAAGGAATAATCATTTTTTCAACTTATTGTTCAGAGAACTATTCAAGGAGTCCTTCTTAAGGACTTATGGAAAATATGGAACCTAGGGTGTTAGCTGATTGCAATCACATGTATCAAGGGCAAAAAGGTAGCATAAAGCCAGAGAAACAGTCTGTCAGGTCCCTGAGGGCACCAGAAGGCCCCCACTGGGGCTGCCCTCCAACCCTGTCCATGGCACAGCTCCCTGTTTCAGCCCAGTCTACAGATGTGAGCCTGTCTCAGTGACATTGCAGCAATGCCAGCCTCCATCTCCATCTCCATCCCTGTAGGTAGTTGGCCTCATGGATGGACCCCCTCCCCCCAAAATGTACATTGCAGCTTGTCTCCAGCCCTGCCTCTGGGCCTAGCTCCTTTTGCTATTGATGGGACCACTTGGATAGACCCCGGCTCTGGTTTGTTGCTTGGTATGTCTGGCATGGCTATAGATAGACATGGCCAAAGATTAAACCAAGTCTACAAACAGCAGTCATCTTTTCTCAAAGTCATTATTGCATTGGGTATGTTTCAGGACTGTCCTTGAGCTTATATGTTTGGACAGCATTTTCTGAAGTCGAAAGGTGATGAAAACTAAGTCAAGGTAAGTCATGGTAAAAAGCTCTGTAGTTAATAATAACTTAAACTGCTGGTTGGTGCAAGCATGGAAGAAGTCTTTCAGAGGGTGAAGGAGAAATTCACCAAAAGCTAGCTGATAGTAGAATTAATCTAACTGTTAAATAGTCTTTTGACTTAGATCAACCCAGTTGGTAGCCAAACTGACAAATCTGTATTTTAGATTATTTCTGCAGAGAACAGCATAGGTAGAAATTGGTAGTACAGAGGGAGGTAAATGTTAGTAGTAAATGAAAAAAACAATTTGGCCTGGAATTAAGTGATGAGTAGGTGAGTTGGGATGAGCTTTATTAAAAGCTTTTCTAAATTACTTCATAGCAGGAAAAAATTACATAACAATAAATGCATTGATGATACCAAGGTAAGAGAAACTGTAATTATTGTACCACAGAAGAATAGACCAAGGGACAGAAGTGGGGGCAACAGATGGATTTAGTGTTACAAATTAAAAACTAATTTGAAGAAAATTAACCAAGAAATTCATAAAATATTTGAATGAAATGCAGCTTGAGGGAGCCGAGAGGGATAAAAGTAACAAGCTAAATAATTAACAAAACTACCCAAGAAAAAGAGGCAAAGCAGTACTAAAGAAAGTAACGAAATAGTAGAAAGATTACTCATACATGTGGCACACCTCAGGCTTTGATTGTAACAGAGAATGTAGATGTTGATTCAAAATTCAGTGAAGTGAATGGAAATATTCCTTTTGAGTAATAAAGAGCTTTGGCACAGGACCTCAGCTATTGGGGTGTGTCCAGATGTGAGAGAAATGTCTTATTAGGAAAAAAGGTTCAAGAACTAAAGTAAATGGAAGAAAACTGCAAGCTCCTCTAGTTACAAATTATAGAGATTTGAACAGTACTTCATTATATGACGTTCCAGTGTCAAAACCCTTATGCGCAGCTGTGTAAGGAGATGTTCTGGTTAGAGATCATACTGCATATTTTCAACCACAAATGTTGTTTCCATTTAGTTGTGGAAAAGGACAATTAGTGCCAAAGTAGAAGCCATCAGTATTATGTGTTATGTAAACCAAGACTAGTGTGAATATTAATTCATATATTCATATATAATTATGTGTATAGAGAAGCAGATTTTCAAGGGATAGTTTTTGTTTTAATCCAAATAGTTGTTCTTTAAAATAAATATAGAAATGATTCTCCATATCTCCATTATATTTCATATGGACATTTGAAGTTTGTTAACTTCTGCACTTTTCTACTCTTATTGTCTGGCTAATGGTATTTTTTATTTAATATTGCTCTTTCCAAATATGAATGCTATTTCTGAGTTTTTTTATTTTTCCCTGTTAAAAGGATTGGAGCGCTATAGGTTTGGTAAGAAAAATAACTTCCCAGTGCACATAGAAATTAATTTATTAGCTATTTTATAGCTCTTATGGCCACTTTTAAGCCTCTGGGTTATAAGCAGATAGCCCCTAACAAATATTTGGATGCAAGTAGTTTATTCATATGTCATATTTCAAGTGGTCACAGTTTTATCACAAATCTTGAAATATATGTTTGTTGAGTAAGAGTCTCTACTACTGAGAGAAGTCACTACATGGAAAAACTCAGCTTCTGCTCACAAAATGTTCCTACCTATCATGAATATGGAAGATATCTTGAGGTCATGAACTGACATCTTGTTCTCTCAGAACTAAAAGGTTAAATAATCCCCCAATTTATTTTTTTGAAAAGTTGGAACACACATTTTAACACAGCTGATGACACAATTATGAATTTCCTGACTTAATGACCTCACTTCTGCAGATCAGAATATTAGAAAATTACCAGTGAATGTATTTTATTCACTCCGATTCTCTGAATTAATCTTCAAAAGAAGATAAAGTATAGTGAAGTAAAGATTATCCTGAGTTTACAGATAAGGAGTGCAGTAACAGGGTTATTTGTCAAAGATTAAATGTGGGTCAGACCGTCTAGATCTTCTGACTTCCAGTCTAGTGCCTTAAGCACAAGTTCTTATTTGAACTTCAAATATTTTGGTAAGAAAGTTGAGAGGACTTCAGAGAAAAAAGGATGTGTCAAAGTCCAAAGTCTACCTCCATGCTCTGGAGTACTCCTGTAGGTGATGTGGTTGTCTCTCTTGAATATATGAACACATTTCTCTTGTTGGACTAGAACCCTGCTAAGATAAAGATACCAAAGCAAATAACTGTGCTCCCACATTGATGTCCCCACATTAGCATTCTCACAGTTACATCAGAATGCAAACACAAAACAATCATAGTGCAGGTACACGAAGAAAAGTGAACCAAAAATAAAAATCTTAGACTGAAGCACAGACTATGTTTTCTGAACCATTTGTGATTGCTCTCTAGCTCTTCATGTCTATACTCTTCCACTGAAGAGGACACTGTAAGATACTCCTTGCTGGTTGTGACTTGGGATCATAAAGCTACTTTGCAATGTTGTCTTTCATTTTGAAGCACAGTTAAGGTGATTTCAAAGCTTATTATTGTATGCCATGATTAAAGAACTGTTTTAAATCTTTTTTTCTTTCAGATATTGACTTATTATATCAGACAGGTCAGTTTTTGATGAAATGCTTTTTACTGTTATTAAAGTGAAATTTGACTTAATATCAAGGCTTCCCTATTAAATTATTTCCATAAATTAAACTACAAATGACAGCATCAGAACTATAATCTGCTTAGGAATTCCTTACTTTTGGAATACTGGAAATCTATATTTTAAAAAGATGTGTACTCTAATATTTTCATTTCTTCTTGGAGTTCAGCAAGACATAAATGTTTAAGTACTCAGTTTAACACCTAAAATGGGGCTTGCCCACTTAATTTGTTACACCAGTGAGTTCAAAAGAATATGGCACATTTGTATCTCGCATTGTGTCCTTATACATGAATAAATGACTGAAATAAAGTTAGGTCTGAGTCTTTGAGATTAGAACGGGGTTTAATACTGGAGATAGTAGAATCATAGAATGGTTTGTGTTGGAAGGGACCTTAAAGATCATTTAGTTCCAAGCCCCCAGTGCCTCATTCTCAGTTCTTATTGATCTTCATAACTATTTAGGATGTTGACCAGATGGTTTTCTGGTCTGATGCAGTAAAGATAAATGAGGGCATACAGAAATTCCTCTGTTGAGTGAATAGAATAATTAAATACATGTTTAATTAAGTCTCTGCACACAGTGCCATAGTTGAAGCAGCTCTAGAAGCATTTTGACTGAACCATAATATGCTTATGAAAATGCTGGAGAAAAGAGGGATCAGGACCTCCATATCCCCTCTCTCAAGCAGGAATCACAACTCACTGATATTTTTCCCCTTTCTCACATAGTCCAATATCAGTGTTCAGTAACCACCTTCTGAACAAGTCAAGAAGCCTTCTGATACCCTCTGCAGAGACCCTATGGGCTGATGGTAGGTGCCACCGAAGCCATCTCTTTTCCAGACTGGACAAGTCCAGTTCCCCCAGCCTCTCCTCAAAGGTCAAATACACCAGCAATGACCATGTTGGTGGTCTCCACTGAACTCAGTCCTCTTTATCAATGTTTTTCCTACACTGGGGAGTACAAAACAGGCTGTACTATCCTAGATGTGATAAGTAAGAGTAAAGGCTGAAGATCTCTTCTCTTGATCAACAGACTGTGATCCTATATGATACGGGCTAGGGTGACTGACTTCTTGCTGCCAGGGTGTAAGGGACTGTGTCAGCCATTTTGTCTTGACATTGCTGTTACGCCATTACACCCCCCCCCCCACTGACCCCCTCCCCCAAGCTGCGGGGTGGTGTAAGATGGCAACTGTCTGTTTCAGCACCACTCCATTTCCTAGGCCGGGCCTTGACTTCCCGTTAATCTTCCTGGAGCTAGGAAAGCTGCACGTGCGCGCAGGGCCGGGGGACAAGGGGGATGTGCAGAGGCTGAAGGCGTCGATGGCTGATCCCCACTTGGTATGACCACTGTGGACATCTGGGCATGTGCACATGGGAGAACACAGGGTGGTGAATATGCAAATGAGCTCTGTGGCAACAAGCAAACTAGTGGCGGGGACTGGATAAAAGGGGCTGCGTTCTCCTCTCTGAAAAAGCTTCTCGCTTGCAGTAGTTTTTTGCTTGTCTTCACTGTATCACCTGCCGAAGCTCTCGTCTGCTAAAGCTCTCGCTTGTCGAAGCTCTCGCCTGCCGAAGCTCTCACGTGCTGAAGCTTTTTCTTACTTGTTTTCTCCCCATCGCCTGCACCGGGACCGGACCAATGGAACACTGCTAGACTTGTGGTGGTGGTAACTAGTATTGCTGCACTCTTTTGTTTGCTTGCTTAAGTATTCTGACTTTTCCTTTCTACTTCCTTCTGTCCTATCGTTATTATCAGTTATTTCATTAAATAAAGCTTACAAGGTTTCTGCGGCATCTGACCTCATTTGTGTCTTAATCTCACTCTTGGGATCGTTTAAGAACCCTCCCTGATATTGGATCAGGACACAGGGCCACTGCTGTCTCATGCCTGGCTCACTGCCTGTTGGAACCCCAGGGTTTTTCCTGCAGAGCTGGACCCTGGGAAGGCACTCCTCTTCAAGAATTTGACCTTCTTGAATTTCATCTTATTGGCTCATTTCTCTTTTCTATGTTTCTATGGGTGGCAGCCCTGACCTGCACCACTCAGTTTCTTGTTATCTGCAAGCTTGTTGTCACCTCCTCAAGTCATTAATAAAGATGTTAAACAAGACCCCACAGTACCCCACTAGCCTCCAGGTAGAGAACAATCCATTAGGCATTATCCTTTGAACCTGACCCTTAAACCAGCTTTTACCCATCTAGTTGCCTACCTAAAGTGCTATTTGTTCCCATGCTATTCATACGTTTAATGTATGCTCATCTTTCTCATCTGGGGAGGTGAGCAAAGACACACAAAATTCAGAGAGTCAACTTTTTCTATTTTTCACTTTTCAACTTGCAGACTCACAAAATGTATTTTAGGAAATCTTTTTCAATGCCACAGGCTCCTACTATGACAAATCTTGGGAATGAGGGAGACGAAATGTTAAAATAACCCTCTCTCACAGTCTTCTTCAAGTCCTATACCTCTGAGAGAGAAACTAACCTAAAATTGCTAGAATAGGCAGCATATTTCCTATGGGTTTTGTTGACACCACACTGGATAATAACTCAAGGTATTCATGTAGTTATTAAGGTTTGATTACTTACTGAGTAATTGAGGTTTTCTCACATTCACTGTGAACCCCGGTTCTCCTTTTTCTTCCTTTGCATACAACCTCTTCAGACCATATACATTTGTCAGTATTACCCAAGAATCTCCTGCCAGAGGAAATATACAATACAATAGTTTTCCAACACTGAGGTACTTTGGTGACATTTAGAATTGTTTGCTGCTGGCTTATCTTAATATTCACACACAGTTTCATAGTACGAGAGTACAGGCTGGCAGCTATGTTTCAGTCTACCATCACCCATTTTATAAAGCTGTATGTGATTAAACAAGATAAAGGTATATCACCTTTCTTGGAACGTAAGTGAGCCATAATGTTAAGATTTGCTTCTCACAGAAAACTATTTGTAGAACACAAACTGAAAATTTATTTCTATACAACCTGTTTTCTGAAGATCACCTGATAACATTGCTAAATAAGGTCTTGTGCACATATATATATTTGTATGAAAATAAGCTTCTTTTATTTGGGTGTGTGTTTTGGTTGGTTATTGGAACAAGTTCTGGCAAGCATCAGTGGAGCCTGCTGATTGCAGTAATCCCTTTAACCAGAATTCGTTCTTGAGGCAGAGTTGTTTCCTGACAACCATTGTCCATGTGCAGTTTGTGACCAAATATGTTCCACTACTGATTTATTTGTATAAACAGAATTGATTGCATTAATATCTGTCAGAAGTCACAATACTAGGAACTTGGAAACAGAAGAAAACACTGAACTAGGCTCTTCAGAAACCTAAAGACTTGTCACAGTAGGGGTGACTGTCCTAGTGATGAGGTACAAGGCCACATACCAACTTATGGCTGGATCTTAATTCAAATGCTTACAATTCCATGACTTTGTATCAACAATTTCATCTTCATTGAAAAAAATGACATCACATACCACTAGACAGACTGGTCTGCATTACTATGACATGTATTCTGGTAACTACCTACCTTTATGAAAATTGTACATATACAACCCTTTCAGAAAGTACAAGCCTGAGAATTCTTTTTCTAAAAATGGAAATTAGTACCTTTAATTAGTAATATAATATTGGAAATAGGCAAATGTGCTACTCTTTTGCTTTGTATGCTTTTGTCCTCTTGATGCTTTTGCCCTCAAGATCTTTCTTCTGCCAGGGTCTCTAAAAGCACTTTTGCCAGCTCCTTATCATCAGTAGTAGATGAACGCTGCCAGTTTTCCTTTACACTGATGCTATGTGGAATGCTTCATGTAAGATTGTTCTTAAAGTCTTATGAACTGGTTGCTTCTAAGGGAGAATAGCTGTAGTGAGAGATTTGTCCTTATACTGTTTACTGTTTGTGAACTTTTGTGCTCATCTGCTTTATCTTGTTCTCTGCCCTGATAGCACTTGCAGTGACTGTCCTTCTGGGAACCCAGGTAACTCATTGTCTCCCGTACCACAATCCTAACGGGACTTCTTCTTACTCCTTAATTTTCCTTTTCCACTAACTGTGTTTTCAAAATGAAAGTTTCAACTAGTAGTATCTTTGTGTGGTATCATGTGCCAAGATGTGTTGAGGGAAATTCTCTTTTCTCTTCAGTTTTCCTGCAGTCCAGTAACACTGTTCCCAGACTCTTGAGAAGGTCAAGGTTTCACAGATATTCCCAGTAACTTGCATCACAGCAGGCAGCAGCATCTTGCTCTTGAGTATTGATGTAACCATCCATTCCGTTTGACTCATCACAATGGAGAATCAAACTATTTTCATCTTTTATATCTGGCAACACTTCAAGAAATATGTGTAGAAAACTGCTCATGGGAAACAACTTGAAACGTAAAACCACCAGGAATTCCAAGCCAGAGAAAAACTTAAAAATTTAATAAATAATGTTACCTATTTTAGAGTGTTACTGGAATATATTTTATTTACTGTGTAGCTTTATTCAGAGCCCTGCCTTTTGAAATAAAAATTATTAAGACAATTTGTTAGCACATTCCTTACTTAGAACAAGTGCTTCCAAGCAACTGTTAAGCAATCCATCACTGGACAGACAGGCAGATAGGTTGAACTCAGATACCATAGTTCAGTCCCATTCTCTATTTTATGGGATGTCTGGTCATCTTCTATATTGGCTCAGGTATCATAAAGCATCTGTGGCTCCTGCAGTTATTCAGCAATTGTGTAGAGCTTCTGGATCAGTGGAATTGCTTGTTATCTTATACTTACCTTGTTCTACCAATGAGCCTTTACAAGGCAAGTGCTTATTTCCTGTACCAGTAGGTTTAATTTGCATCACAAATCATTATGTACTAACTTTCCCTAAAGCTATTAAGGAAAAATGTCACTGACACTTTAAAATTAAAAGTTTAAAATTAAAAATTTAAAATGAAAGGTGTGCAAGAACTGAAGAGCTGTCTGAACACTGAAGTAAGCAAGCTATTTGTCTTCCTGTAAGGGAAAAGCATCTGTGCAGTGGATCAAAAAAAAAAAAAAAAAGTATGTGGGTAGATTTTAGTGGTGTATGAGGATGGAGAGTAGCAATGGGTAACAGATGATGGGAAAGTCTGGAGGTATTTAGAGTGTAGGGTATCAGGCTGGATGATGGGCAGGAATGTAGGGAGCTGAGAGAGCTGCATGTGGCACAATCAATGAGGAATAGACTGCTGGGATATAAAGTGATCAAAATGGGTACCCTAATGTGCTCAGCCCAAAACATGCTTGGTCTCCTAAGCATGCTGTTGAACTGAGTTGTGCTGGACACTGAGAAAAAGTGGCAGCTGGCCTCAGATCGCAGGAGTAAAGGCAGGTTCAGTGCTGGCTGTGGGATCTGCCACTGAGCTGAATCTGCACCCCTGCTAGGGCACAGGTTGTGGTGTCTTAGGAGATGACCACCTTCAGCCCTGCACACTTTATGCTTCCACTGAGAATCCAAATGTTATGACACAGACTTTCGTCATACCCACTCAACTCACAGCTTCACTTTTCCAACTCCCATACTTAACCCACAGCTGTCCCAGCTCATTCTGCACATAACCTCATTTGCCAGGCTAACAACTCAGCCCACAGCTCTCCATCCCCTTGGTGCATCTCCCTCCTGACTCTCTCTTCCTCCCTTGCTCACCCCATCAGTCCTACTTTGGCCTGATCAGGATGGATAAGTTGGGAGCACCAGTCTTTTAGTATCATGTCCACTCAGAGTTTCTGAGTGCATAAATCTTAGGAATGAATAGTTGGGTTATGGCTGGTCTGTCAGTGTTCATCAAACACCATGAAATATCAGCTATGCAGAAGAAAATCTGTGACCACAACCCAGTAAATCAAATTGAATTTCATCCTCAGAGTTTGCATGAATTCTTAATATTTGGAAGCAATTTAAAATCTAAAGGAAGAAGCTCTTCCAGAACAAGCTCAGACCAACAAAAGATAAATTTTCTGTGCATTTCTTATATGCTGTGAGAAACTGGCTTGTGGGTCAACCCTCATTAAGAGTTGTTACAATTTGTTGTCTTCCCTAGAGAGAGGTGTATAATATAATTCATTCTATGATTAGTTAAACTTCAGATTTACATGTTGACTTGCTCATGCAGTTTCCAGTCTTCCAGATTATTTCCTGTGACCCTTCTTTCCAACATAATTCCATGGAGATTGAAACCTGAATTGCTACACATTGCCTGTGACATACTCATTGGCCTTTTCAGAGCATTTGGCCCAGTGTCTATGTATCCTGTATTTGTGAATCAAACAGAGGTCACTGGGCTCAGTGCTCAGCTGCTGTGAACTGTCTTCAGAAGAACTATGTTGAAATAAATCAGTTGGTGATCTGTTTTATCATGTGGAAAGGGAAGCTAGAGACAGACCAGATAACTTCATGGTTGCTTTTCATTGGTAGTTGCCAGTGTAGTGTAACTTGGTCAAGGCATGCTAAAAGGCAAAACGTATGAAGTTAACAACAAATCTTGGTTACTTGACTGTGGATATTTGACAGAACTCAGTGGGACATAAAGTCTGTCATAAATGATCCTGAAAAGTTATATGAAGATTGTATTAAAATATGAAAATATAAACAAGTGAAAAAATGAACACTAGCTATAATATTTTCACATATTATGAATGAGTTTATTAGAAAAATAGAGAATTAGCTGGCTCAAGCATTTAGAATAATTACTGTTAGCTTCTAGCCAAGGTAATGTATAGTATTTTCCTGGATAATTGCCACATCCTCTCACAGTTTTTTTTTTAAAAAGTGGTACTTCTTTAAATGTCAAGTTGGGCTGTGTTGAATTATGTCAGTGTCCTGATCCAATGTTGACGGAGGTTTCAATATGATCCCAAGAGTGAGATTAAGACACAAATGAGGTCAAATGCCGTACAGTCAAAAACCAGTTTTTAATATTAAATGTGAAGAGTGGTAGTGGTAGGACAGAAAGGAAGGAAAAGACAGAAATCAAGCAAGCATCTGGAATAGACTTGCGAGAATAGTCACCACCATGGATCCAGCAGTGTCCCACTGGTCCTCAGTCTTCAGTTTGTCCGTGGTGTCTCATTGGTCCTCTTCAATAGTGGGTGCACATGGATCTAGCTTTGGCGGTGGTTGCACACACAGCAAAGATTTCTGTTAAAGTTCATAGTATCAGCTGATTAGCATGTCTGCCCACCTTTATTTTTTCCTAAGGTCCCACAGGTTTTTGCTGACTTCATGCTTCTTGAGCAATCATCTGACTTCTGGGGCAAAAATGCTCACCTCTTATCAGTTCATTAGCAATGTGTGTGTGGTGTCTGGCATACACAATAGAGCCACAAATGGTTTCACTCAGTCCATGTCTTCCCCTTTGAGGCTTATCTAAGGAGTTTGACAATGCAACTGCAAGGGAGTGGGGGGTGCATCCTTTGATACACTTCTGCTTCCTTGGGTGACATTCCTTAGACTAATCCAAAGGCCGCAAATTGTCCTTGAGGTTTGCACAGACACAAGCAAGCTTTGAGTCAATCATTTGACATTTCAGTCTGTCACAGATTATAGAATTTTCTAGGGTTTAACTTCATATAACATGGTTAATAACCAAAGTTTATATTTTATAAGAAATACAATATTAAGGAACAAGTTTTTAGGAATAGAGCAAATTTCATCCTACCAGTGACAAAAGATAATACTTGGACAAAGCATAGTAAAAACTAGGCATAGACAATTAGGCAAAATAAAACATAGATCTCTCTCCTACAGGAAGTTAATTTACCAGACTATCTTCTCTAAGGGCTTCCAAAATTCCTGTGTAGGCAGCTGGAGAAGACAGGTTAAAATTAATCATGAAATCCTAGGTAGCTCACATTATTAGGACTTTGGTGTGATCAGGATTTCATCCACAGGTTGTACAGGCAGGTGATCATTTCAAGAGACCCCCAAATGAGGAATAACAAAACCCACAGCTGCATTGGATGCTGATATTTCAGGTACTTGTCTCAGGCAAAGCCTTTGCTGTGTTCGGTTCAGTCAGATCTAACAAGGCAGAGTATGTTTCAAGTATGTTAGAGTTGATGCAGCTTAAATATGTTTCAGCACATGGTCATTATTAGACAAGCACTATCAGTGCTCTTATAACTATGGAAAAGTTCTGCAGTTTTTTATATTTGAGGTAGAACAGTTTCTGAGAGCTAGAACTAGGTATAACAACTGCATCCTGCTTTTTTAAAATATGTCTGCTATTCCACAGAATCAAAACCACCGGCTCTTATATGAGGGATCACATAAAACTGAAGAATAAGATTTCTGAGTTTTCTGAATCTCAGTGTGTGAATTGAGACTATAATAACAATTTCTCCCTTTTTCAAAAGAAAGATAAGGATTTCTTTTTTTACGTTTTTTGTCTCTACATGTAGACCTCCTGGCTCATTCACTGACAATATAGTGTATTTTCACATGCAGCATGGAAGTACATTTATTATTGCAGTATTTAATGCTGGTAGAATATAATATATAATTTGAAAGAGCAACAGTATTGAACTGAACTCTTTTCTTTCTGGAAGATACTTGCTGTATTAAAGTGTTTTGTAGTGTGAATGTGAAGAACGCTAGGGTCTTGCATCTGTCAGAAAACTATATCCTTCTACTATGAGAGATGACATAATACCAGACCCTACAGGGAAACGTTTTGGGAGAAACTGTGGTTCACATTGTTTTAAAAAAGATGCTGACAGCATTAGGATGGTGACCTTAGAAATATGAACACAGAGGTAAACTCTATGAGTATAGATAAAGCTGACTGTTATCCATACAGAAAGTTGACTTACTCCAGTGTCAGATTCCTTGACACATTAAATCTGTTCCAGTAGGAAGGGTGGGAAAGCAAACCACACAGAAATTATATTTCTGTGTGAAATAAAGAACTTTATGTACTCTTGATTATATCTGTTATTTCACACCTTTTTTAAAAAGAAACTGAGTTAACTAATAAAATCTTATAAGAAGATTAACATCATATTAATTTTCTACATAAATAAATTCAGACAAAGCATAATTAGTACACAGACTGCACTAGAAGTGACTTGTGAACTGATTTAAAATAGCACTAATAGAAGGAATCTCCACTTTTTATCAAATAAAAATGTGAACAGGTAAAAAGTTGAATACTGCATAATTTAATGCAATGTGTTTAATGTGTCACATTTATAGTTATTTACAGTAATATTTCCACGCAAACTTAAGTTACTTGTTTAGGAGAGTCCCCAAAGTATACCGTGCTGGCTGTCCTGCAGCTTTTCTTCCAAAAGGTCCAAAGAAAGGTGATGTTGACAATACTTTCTCAATCATCTATGCAGCTGAATTTCTAAATATAATTTTCTACTCACCAAAATTTAAGCTATACTGAAAAATAAAACCAATCTTTTTTCAACCAACATCAGAGAGAAAATCATTGATGATAAAAATCATCTGTCTTCACTAAAATTACATCAGAAATTAATTTGCTTTAGAAATTACTTAGCTCTGTATTACTTCTGAGCATTTGCTACATACTAATAAAAGTTTTTTCATACCAGCAGACTTCAGTTGTTAATTCTGGGACTTGTGCTATGTAACTCTAAGGTCCAATTCATAAAGGCTTGAGACAGTCTTCTTGAAAGCTCCCCAGGTTGGAAAAATGATACCTGCAGCTCATATTAAGTCTTTGTGAACAATTTTAAAAGTAGTTTGTACCTAAATATTGGATGCTATTGCTTTTGCTCTCTGAATTGGGGAAAGCAAATGTGTTCTAACAGGTCAGGTTTCTCATTTGTTTTTCCTTGCATTTCTCCTGGTAACATAGCTAAGTTATCTCTTTATTGTTTCAGAAGTGGATAAACTGCCATTTAGCAACTTCCCTTACATTAGAAATCTTTTCCTAGTGTCTAGCCTGAAACATCTCTTTTGAATGTTAAATACATTAGATTCTTGTGCCCATGACTGACATGAGGAGAGGTAATGCCGCTTCTTTGGCAAAAACTTTTCATGGCACTCCTTTTGTTCTCTCAGTGTTTTAACACCGATCCTTTGTTTTTTTAAATCTTTCTGAATAAGTCATATTTGCTGTAACTCTGTGTATTGCTCTCCTCTGCGTTATCATTTCTTGATTGTGATGTGATGCTCACAAACTTGGTTTCATGTTCTCTGCAAAAAACTCCAGCCAAGGCACAGAAGATGTTGGGTATAACAGAGTGATCCTTCAAATGTTCTGCAGGATCCATTCATTCTTTTCAGATCCAGATAATGACAATTGTTTTTCTCCAAGACAGCTTGGCATTGTGAGTTATTATCCAGTTTGCGATCTGTAATAATCCATCTGCCCTCTGTTGGCCAGGTGGGATGTATCTAGATGTATCATCTACTTGTCTTGGTCCCGGTCTAAAGACATTCTCAAAATCCAGAAAGTCATTTTGCTGCATTCTTAGATTTATTGGTGAAGAAGTAGAGCTGTGATAATGTTGCACTTGAGGAGCAATACAGACAGTATTAGCAGTTAGGGTGGTACAAGATTGTAGGCCTTCTCCTGAGTTGTAGAAATTCACTAGTGATTGAAACCAGTATAAATAAATAGAGTGTGCTTTAGATTTTATTAGCTGATCAAACCCCTGTTAGATGCTAATTGAACTGTTAAAGAACAGCCCTTGAATATTTTGCAAATAGTGTGCTAATCTCACTGGGATTGTCTGCTTATCACTGCTAAAGGAAATAAACATTTTAAAGATAAAATACTGAAATTCAGAATGTATTAAAGTCTAGACTTAGAAAAAACTAATAGCCATTAGAAGAGAGGTTCTCTCCCTGTTTGGTTTTAAATATTATAAAGTGGTGTGACTGAATTCTGAGTTACAGAACCTTTCATATGCTTTTCAGGTGAAGGTTAGATGTTTTTCCCATTAATGAGATCCTCTAACGCTCCTTACATTAAATTGCTGCCCTATTCTTCTTGAAAGGCCAGCTTTCTGCTAGGATACAAGGTTGTCAAACATGATTACTTCAAAAGGGATGATTTTTCACTCTATGAAGATTAACTGGAGCTACTCAAAGCCTAAATTGCTTGGGGAAAAAAGGAAGCAATTCTTCATCAACAGTCATAATGTCTCCTGGGCACATGGAAAAATGTGGTACTGGGAAGATCTTACACAGAAATTGCTGAACTTAAGTAGTGTGTAGGCTGGAAAAACAAAGAATCTGAGTGCAGTGCCACTCACATATTTTTTCTATATGACTGTTCTGCAGTAACCAGTCCCACTACTGCAATATAGCAACGCATTGGGAAGCTGATTATAAACTAAAATTTCTCTAGTGTGTGGTAATAGTTCAGCTCAAACAGCTTTCTACCTGGAAAACTCTCTTTGAGCAGTTTGTTTCTTAACTCCCCAAACAATTCCCTGTTGCAGTAGGGCTGTCCCTCATCTCCCCTGTCCAGCGTGTTCTGCAAAAGAGCTCATGGGGCTTTTTAGACATTTTGCTTATATTGCTTACAGAAAAATGTGTTTACTTACAAGAAAGCAAATTTGTAGGAGAAAATCCCAGCTGTTCATACTGACATATGCTCTTGTTTCCAAGTAAAACATAGAGTGGTGGGATATTTATTAATCGTAGAACATAACGTATAATTGAACTTGTCTGAGGTAAGTGAAAGATCTTTTTTCCATAGGAAACAATGACTATAGGAAGTGTTTAGTTATATCATTAAAACTAAGATCATATTGCTCTTTCTCAGCTGCAGATCCTACAGCAAAATAAAACATTTTCCAGATAGTGAGATGAAGATCCAATGTCAGTCATCTTTAACTCTTTTTTTTTTTTTTTTTATGGGAATCTGATCCAATTTCCCATTATTTGCCAAATTTCTATCATTCATATTTCTCTGTTGCCAGGAACAAGATAATAGATAACTTTAAAAATCCATAAAAGAGTGATACATTCTTCTTTGATGAATATATTCTTTTAGAAAAAATATTCCTTAGTTATAAGGAGGATGGAATTTTCAGGAGAATGAAATGTTTTGGTTCATACATAACATTTTTTGTTTGAAACATGATTATTACAGATATGACTACGTGTTTGCCTACCACATAGCTGCAGACCTATTTCTCTGAAATTCAATGTAAGTGTTACTTTTGACGTCCATGTTAGCAGGTCTGTTTCTGCCACAGGCAAAGGTGTGAGCATTGCCAAGTACTTGTCCCTTACTTCCTTTATTAGACCCTGCAGTATTTTTTTACTGTTATCCTTAAAAACCTAAACTGAAAGGGATTGAAATTGCCCTAGCTTGAATATTAAAGAAAAAGAAAAGAAAAAAAAGAATGTGTACATTGAGGAGCTGTGGGATATTTGAAGTAACTTGTCAAAGAGGCTGAGGCTGTGATTCAGGAGAAGAGACAGGGACAGAGATTGGGGGATGAAAGTGGGAAACACATTGGGTTTGGTGGCTAGAAGAAACTTAGACAATTTGGGCAAAATGAAGAAGACCTGAAGAAAGATACTCGAAAAATTTAATTCAACAAGAATGCAGAGGGAGACGCAGGCCAGAAAGATGTGGACACTGAGAATCGTTCTGAAAGAAAATGGACATCAAGAACCATGATGCAAGATGGGAAAAAGATTTGAAGAGGTGCTGCGGGAATGGCAAGGAAATCAGGTGTGGTTTGTGATATAAAATAAAGTGGAGTCAAGGAGACACAGTTAGTCTGGGAAGAGTGAGAGAGAGCAAATTGAAATGGGAGGGAGTGGGTAGGAGTGGGATGTAAATGGGGCTAAGATTGAAATAAGGTAAGGTGCTGAGGAGGAGTTTATGGATTTACTGAGTGAAGAGATGTAAAATAATTGCTGGATCTCTGTCACAACTCTTTGTTTTCACAACTGCTTCTGCTCTTTTAAAAGAAACTTTCTCTTAGTGTTATCTCTTTGATCTGTGACCTTGGGTATCCATTACTCACCACAAACTCCAATTGTGATGTTTCTGTTTTCCTAGTTTCTTCCTTCTCGTGGGAAATTGTCCCATTCAGTTCCTGTTGGGCCATTCCATACTAGCCAGACATCTATGGAAACCCACTCTTGTGCTCTCTCTGGGCTGTTGTTGGGATGAATTTTAAAGTCTGATCCTGCAGTGTCTTAGCAGTTGCTGTCCACTCCTTGTCCTCCTGGCCACTTGTTCCCAGTTTTCCTGCCAGGTTATTTGTAACTTAAATCTTTTTATTATACAGCTCCACAAACTTGCACAAAATAGTGGTGGTGGGTATGGAGGACCGTGTGGCGGCAGATGACAGTGGTGGCAGGCAGAAATGCTTCAATTAGCACTGCTATTTATACAGTCGCACCCAAGCAGAAGTCCCATGGTACGCTAATGTACAGATACTGAAGCACGTAAAATGTTCCTAAAAATACTACAGAACATATTCTCATTGTTTTCAGAGGGGGTGAGCAGAATGTTTTTCCCCATGGGCAACATGGCCTTGCAGATAGAGTGATCTGGAGGTTTCACTGTGCTCTGGTACCAGTAAATATCTTTAAAAGGCATTGGAAAAATGCTTCATCCCCTCTAATACCCCTGATGCACAGAATGACAGCCTGTTAGTGTTGGTACTGATTCTGTTAATACACATGGTGAATGGGTCTAATGAGTCCACTCACCTTCGGTGACAACCATGCAGGTTGCTGATACAATGCCAAAGGATAGATATTCTTTTAATACACATCTATGCACACACACTAAGCTCCTACATAGAAAAGTTTGTTTATGAAGATGGTGCACAAATTGCATGTATTTTTCCACTGCTGAGGAATAGCTGATGACTCCAGTTCTTTTAATTTAATCTGAAATTATGAAGGTTGGAATTATTTTCCTTGATCTAATGGGTAACTAATCAATTCCTTCAGCTGAGAGCAATTATAGTTCACTTAGACACACTATTTAGTTACAAGAAAGCTGAACTGAGCTGAACTCTTGTTCTTTTAATATGACAACTTGTTATTGAAAGGGAAGATTTGTTTTTATCTTTATGGTGCATTATTTATTTGAGTAGATTTTTAAAGTAGCTCACAATAGAATACAAAAGTTAAATTTGGAATCCTATATCCCCTAAGCATATGGTATTAGTGAAAAAAAATCTAAACAAATTAAAAATGCCTAAAAAAGACCGTTGCCAGGGAGTGGAGAGAAGTGATTATTTTCCTCTATTTAGCACTCATAAGAATGCATCTGGAGTATTGTTTTTGTTTTGGGGCTTCCCAGTTTGAAAGAGACCTGTAAAAATGGTTAGGAGTCTGGAGTACATAATATATGAGGAATTGGACTCGCTTTGACTGGACCAGGCTGCCCAGAGAAGCTGTGATGTTTCCATTCATGAATGATTTCAGATCTTGACTGGACATTGCCCTGTTCAACCTGGTCTATCTGTGAAAGCAACCCTGCTTTGAAGAGGGCATTGACCTTTCAGGGATCCTTTCCAACCTTAATTATTCTATCATGATATAATGAAACAATGCTGTTAAGCATAGTTACATCAGCAGTAGTATTCTATAAATCAGCCTTTATATCTCACATTTACTGCCTACAAAAAAATCTTTTATTTGCCGTTATTTATTTAACAGATCCCTTTGCCACTTACATGAATTGAGGTGCACAGTGTATATGTTCTTGACCGCGCAGTTAACATACTGCTTCCTGAAACCTCCTCTTCACAGTCTCAGCTTTATAAACATAAGAGATTTTAAAGAGAGGACAGACTATTCGATTATAACATCTTCTACACTCTTCTACCTACTTATTTCATGTATTATCCTACATACTGAAGGTAGTAACATGAACTTGGATAAAGCATATATTTGAAGTATTCTGTTTTCATTTTAAATCTTCAAAAGATAGAAAATCCATTAGTCCTGTCTTTCAGGTGTTCTCATGATTAGTCATCCTTTCTGCTAAGAATGCGAAAAAATTTTTAATTGGAAGTTTTTGGCTTGTATTGGGTACAAATGGCAGGGTTTCTGTGACTGGGCTACAGGGTGGCTTGGGTGGAAAGTGGTGTGAGCTGCTCTCATTCAGTCACAGTCAGTTCTGAAACTGATGAGGGTGCCCCATCATGTCCCAAGACTGCAAACAGGTAAGGGAGTGTTCTGAACCATGGCTCAGACACATTTAAGAAAGAGTGGCAACCCTCAGGGGAGGAAGTACATGAAGAAAATATGTTTGGAGACATGTGGGGAGATGGTCTTGGGAGGACGCATGGAGGAGATGCTTTGGAGATGCATGGAGAGGCACGTTACCATGAAGACATGTAGCTGGAGGTGTGTTTGTTGGAGTAGGCCCTCCATGCCAAAGGGGAACATTCCTGAGGGACTGTGGCTAGCCCGTACTGGGACATGGACACCCCTGAGGGACTGTGACCTGTGGAGGAACCCATGCTGTGGCAAGGAAACTAGGATGCATGGAGAAGTGGAGGAAACCCAGTAAGAAATATGGAACAGCAGAAAGAAACCTTTGTGCACATAGTCCAAACCTATCGTGTTGTTTGTTGCTTCACCAAAGGGATTGGGACTGAGTGAGTGCAACCCACAGCCAAAAACAAGGGGAGCTAAAAATAAGGATGGGAAGGGCAGGTGTTTGGCATAAGATGAGCTTGGGAATGGGGTGGAAAGATGTTTACTTACGCGTTTGTTTAGCTGTTTGTATTTTCTTTTTTCTCAATACACAGATCAGTGATTAGAAGTTTATGTTAACTGGCAAAAGAATAAGTGAAAATTCCCCAAGCTGATACTCTTTTGGCTGTGATTACTTTCTAGCAGTTGGTCCTTGCTATTCCTTTCTGAAACAAAAAATTCTCTGGTATGATATATTTCCTTTCTAGCAAAAGATGCCTAAATTGTAATCAAGCTGAACTACAAATCTTTTTGGTGAATCTATAAATATACTAAACTATTGGTGTCTCTGTCGCTGCCAGCCCTTGAAATGATTAATTGGCAGTTCCCTACAGCCTCTTCAGTTTTCAGCCTCCTTTTAAAAGATGGACAGAGCATTACAATACTTGTCTATGCTGCTATGCAAGAAGATAAAATAAACTTTCCCCATACTGACTGTTTCAATACTTATCTAACCCACCTAAAATAACTTTTGCTGAGATATCTAATCAAGAGCTTATGTTGAGTTCCTCATTCACTACAGTTCTTTTTTCACTTTTCACAGGTATAACTCCTGTTTGCCTCTGTCCTCCATAAGTAGATGGGCCCTCCATTCAGTGTCCTGCAATTTTGCACTGTATTTTTTTAAATAGACCCAGCTTCTGAATGTTGCAAACCACTTAGTATGACTGCCCCATTCTCATTTAGAAATTGAGAAACTTCTCCCCTCCTCTTCACTCCCCTCCTTGCTGCCTTCTTCCCCAGCTACCAGTTTCCTTATGGCTATCAGTTTCCATAAAAGATCAGTGATGATGGGAAATGCAGATACAGTACAAGAGAAGGTCAAACATAGTCCTAACTTTGTGAAAAAGTACCCCTAAGGAACTACACATTGATTAATCTAATTTGGCCTCAGAAACAGTAACTCAAGAAATTATAAAACTATCTCCACAAAAGATAAAGCAAACAGAATTTAAATAGACAAAAGACAAGGCAAAAAATAGCTGGTATAGATTTGTCAAGGACAGGTCATATCAAATAAATCTAATTTTCTGTTATGATTAAATCTAATTTTATCCTTTGACAGGATAAATGGCTAAGTGGATAATGGGAAGGTGCATGCATGATGTGATATATTCTGAGCTTAAGGTTTTTCATGCTTTTCCACATGACATTCTCTTAAACTTAAGGAAATATGATGCAGTTATAGTGACCATAAGGTGAGAACGGATTTGGTTGAAAAATATGTCTCAGAAAGCAGTTATCATTGTCAATCCAAAAAAGTTGAGGTCATATTTACAGAATGATAATATGGAAGAAGAAAAATTTCAATGTTTATGATGAAATATGAACATATTACTTTTTGAACAATGCCATTGCAAATTTTTATCTTTACTGGGAGAGTAGAAATATAGCACAGGAAAAAAATATTGTTTAAGACCAGACGTCACTTCAGTTTTCTCTTACTCATTAGATTTTATCAAAGTATTTGTTGGACTTGCCCCTAGCATATGGGAGTATGCATAAATGAAAAAAGGGAAATCTCAGGGTAGGAAACTACCCATAAAATGTCAGTGAAGAAAAAATATATGTGGAAGATGCATGTTTGAGGCTTTTACTGTTTCAAGTGAATTCAGTCAAATCAAGAACCCCAAGAAAATTATTCTTCTGTTGGAACCATTAGTAGTCATTATCCACATAATAATTTGTAATAAACTAAAACCATCCTTTCTTGATTCTTATGGGGATTCTGGTACACTTGTCACAAGAAGGGAAGAAAAGATTAATGTTCTTCCCTACTTACTGTGATAAGCACAAGCATTCAGTCCTGATGGGAGGGGTAGACATCTGAACTTCATTAGAGGAGAAAGCCTCTATAAGAAGTGTTTAGATTGGGGAAAAGAACCTTCTTTCCAAAGAAATATTGCGAGAAGATCTGTTCATACCCTGACCCTTTGCTGCCAGGGTGACAAATGAAGGCCTACAAAGAGCCCATTATGCAGTCACAGTGCTGCTTTCATTTATTGCCTTGTGAGTTGAAGGACATGGGTCCCATGAGACAGTCTGAAATGAAATCTTCTTTGTTGCCTATAGCTATATAGTACTTCGCAATATTATGCCCTTAAAATTTGAAGCTGACAAGGCAAAAATGCCCCCTCCGCAACCAACCATAGATGATGGCAGAAAATTAGAGAGATTTTCATAAAAATGCAAGTAGGATGTCTGGTCATCTTTAACAGTATTTCTTACAGGTGATATCTTCACGTGTTTAATCTCACTGAAATTAAGGCATTTAACAGTTAAACATTCAGAAGCAGTTAGTGGTCTAGGATCACGCTGTGACCATATCAGTCATATTTCTGCTCTGAATGAGAGCCATATTGAATTGAGTTAGTACTTGAATTGGAGACATCTACTAAAAATCCCAGAGATTGAGAAAACTAAGGGATAAAATTATGGAGCAAAGGCTGTCTAAAATTAAGGGTTGTATATCTGAACTAACATGTACTTTCTTGTAATATAGATCTGATTTCCTTCAACTCTCCCTTTGACCCTTGCAATCTTGTATTTCATTGTTTTGCAGTGGCGTGTTGGCAAAATAA
Source organism: Strix uralensis (assembly GCF_047716275.1). Taxonomy (NCBI): domain Eukaryota; kingdom Metazoa; phylum Chordata; class Aves; order Strigiformes; family Strigidae; genus Strix; species Strix uralensis. The sequence goes on from NC_133974.1 coordinate 35,320,875, forward strand.
GGAATGTTCTACAATGGTTTGTCTGTTGCCACTTCATGGCCAGCCACAAGTGTTTGTGTGGCTAAGCTTTTCCAGTTTGATTGGGAGTTTCTTTCTTGTTTCTGCTCTACTGACCCAGCTTTTGTTTTGTTTTGGTTTGGTTTTTTTTTGTTTTGTTTTGTTTTGTTTTGTTCAGGTTAAGCATGGGAATTGTATTTATCCGTGTATTAGCTGACAGCTAATTGCTTCATACTTGAATGTTTTCCCCTTCCTTTCACCACATACCCAGTGTTAATTTCACCAAATTTAGGTTGTGAGGTACAGATATTACCAGAAACAATTACTTTTACAAAACATTATGTATTTCATTGAATATATTTATTTATATGGTATAATAATACACAGGAATACAATATTTATTCTCAATAAAGTAGATGCCCCAACATAAGAAGTGTTGCTGTAGATGTTTATAAATGTTAACACAGGGAAGAAGTTGGGAAAATGTCTCAAGGTCAGTAGAGATTAATTCTATTTCCTAGGCTCCTTTCCATCATCTGCTCACGTCTGTTGCTGGAAAGCAGTCATGAAACTAGCAAATCAGCATGGATGTTCTTACACTCTTTTCTTTACACATGTAATATCTTCCTGAGTTGAGCTCACAGAAGACAAACAGACAAACAGACAGAAACACACGATTCACCATTTCATGTTACTAGTGTGGAAGAAGCATTTCTCTGTCTATAAACTTTTTATTTCATCCATATTCTTAATAGAGATGTCAGACTGCTCTGAAATAATGGTCATTCCTTTCACATATGTCTCTTGTTCAAAACCTGTTACGACAACCTCTTAATTTTCTTCTGTCACTGACTACGTCTTTGAATCTCTGGTTTTAAAGTAGAATAGAATAGAATAGGATAGAATAGAATAGAATAGAATAGAATAGAATAGAATAGAATAGAATAGAATAGAATAGAATAGAATAGAATAGAATAGAATAGAATAGAATAGAATAGAATAGAATAGAATAGAATAGAATAATAGAATATTTTAGTTGGAAGGGACCCACAAAAATCATCTAGTCCAACTGCCCAATCACTTCAGAGCTCACCAAAAGTTAAAGCATGTTGTTAAGGGCATTGTCCAAATGCCTCTCAAACACTGACAGGCATGGAGCACCGACCACCTCTCTAGGAAGCCTGTTCCAGTGTTTGGCCACTCTCTCTGTAAAAAAATGCTTCCTAATACCAAATCTAAATCTCTCCTGGTGAAGCTTTGAAACATTCCCATGCATCCTATCACTGGATACCAGGGAGATCAGCACCTCCCTCTCCACTTCTCATCCTCAGGAAACTGTAGAGAGCAATGAGGTTGCCCCTCAGTCTCTCTTCTTCTCTCTGTGAATTCCCCTCCAGGTTTTAATATTTCCCTGTATTTACTTTGTCTCACCTCTGTGCGAATGGGTCTCAGACTTAGTTTTTGATCCCAACATATGATCATTTAATTTGAAGATTTCAGTGGTTAATCTGTGATAAATCAACCTCTTTGGTGGCAATTATCCTACTGCTCATTGTGTTTAGCTAGTACTTTTTCCATACAGTGTGATGCTTCTGGGATTACAAAATGAAGCTCTTGTGGTCTGCAGTGCCATCCCCACTGTTCTTATGAGCCAATTATACTTCTGCCATGAACAGCAACATATGAAATTTTTAACTTGCCTGCAGCCCCTTAAACGGCCTATTTCAAAATGATAATTGTAGGTTGCCAATATAGTTATATTCAATCCTTAAAGGGAAAAAGATGTAAGCCATTGCTTCATTTTATGACTGTAAACATTTAGATACATTAACTATGTCATGTTTAGATACATTAACTGGGTCCATGAGCATGCAGAGACTGCAGCAAGAATTTTCAGTTGCAATTCAGCTCACAGAAGTTCTGTCCCAGGAAAACAGAACCATGGAAAGAAAAAAGAAATCCAGAAACTGCAAATTTAGACTACAGCTAGTATCCATGATCAGACCAGCATGTCCGTATGTAGGAGTTGCAACATATCAAAGCATAACTGTCCCATCTGTTTTTGAAAAAACTCTATTACAATATAGGTTATCAGGCCAGTTAGGAACCAGACAGTGGCCATCCTGGGAGAGGATGGGAAATCCATAAGAATTAATTAGAGTAATATTTCTCTTTGAGGTGGACATCACATCTCTGTAAAGCAGCCACACTTGATCTCAGGAATCACTTGATCCCTGGAAGCAAAATAAATTCTTAATTGACTGAGACATGAACTGAAAAGCACTGAAATGTAGAATATCCTGTGGGAAAGGAAGTGTGTTTTCTCCAGTCCATGTATACAGGGCTAATATTAAAACTACCAAGTGTTTGTGTGCTACATCTGGAAGCCAGAGAGCCAGAGAATCTCAGATGCTGGGCTGTAAAGCAAGGGCAACAGGGGCTGACAAAGGCAATGACCTGGACCTGGTTTATTCCATGTACCAGGAGCTATGCCAGCCACCAACAAGGACCTTTCTAAATCTGTGCTTATTAACAAGAGCAATATACACAGTGCTGAACTCCTGGGAGTAGGACTCACAATGGTCTTATGATCTCTTTTATAGTTTTCCAGCCTGACCACATCACAGAGCTCCCATTAATGTCTGTGGAAATCCTGGTCCCATGAGCTCTGTCAGATGATGTCCTGGGCACTGACTATTATCAGCACATATTAATGAGCCTTCTCTTCCAGTGCATTTTAGAAAGTAATTTTCCCCTTTGTGTTTTGTTTTCAGGAACAGCAAAGTGGGGTATTTTGTGTAATATTTGGGGGAAAATGGCTGAAGAAAAAACAATTAGCTCCCTAAGGAAACAAAGCAAAACAAACATACATCTTAAAATTACAGAGAACCTACCCTTTTTTAGATTTTGGTAAAAGACAGCAGGGACTTTTACCTACAAACCAGCATGGGGCAGTGTTATCCAAGCAAAGTCAGACCGTGTCTCCTGACAGATACAGCAGCACCAGCGTCTGTAAGATTTAGACATAAACACCTGAACAGACTCGGAACCTCTTGTAGGTAACTGGCTTGGACAAATATAGCTACATAAAAAAGAAAAAAATAATTTTCAGCAACAGTATTAAACGTGTTATATATTTTAGGAAGCAAACAGGGTGTCATAACAGCTAGGCACAGGTGTCCCCAACTCTGATGGTGATTATGATGATGATGAAGACACCGATGATAATGATAATTAATACTGTGTTCAGTAGCTGAGGATCAGGAAAAGTAAAGTTAGTCCTGTTCATACTCACTAAAAAGGGAATGTAGAGAAGTGTGGGCAGAGGGAGGCACCAGAATAGACAAAAGACATGATACCTTTGAGCAAGATAAGCAGTGAACTCTGTAGGCCAGATTTTACTGGGTTAGTTTGTATGCATCTTTACAGATGAGAGCTTTGTGGAAAAATGACAGCATCTTTAAAGGTAGCAAAAGAAGTGTGTAAGTACACTTTCAAAAGAAAAATTCAGAAAAATCTATTTATTTCATTATTAAGAGATGGTAGTTAAGGTCTGGGTTTAACCCATTACTGCTTCTGTATTGGTAAGGTTACCTTCCACAAAGACACATTTGCTTGAAAAGCAGCCACATAAATCCTGCTTTAGAGTTCTATGGACATTCAGGCACTTCTTTCACACACTTGCCAGCATACTTGCATGACAATCAGGATCACAGTAACAATGCTGGAAAATGTTTTCGCTAAGCCTATTTGTGTCTTTTGATGTTGTAGCTAGACAACAACTCATCTGAAGTACACAGATGATCAATCAAACATGGACCATTTTAGGAAGGAATGTGGAACTCAAAGGGAAATCTTTCAGCAGCTCCTTGAAGATGCTAAAATCCACAGCCACAGAGTGGTACTTGGATGGAGTAAGAGTTACTGCTTCGTAGTTGCTGCTGATCACCAGGACAGAGGGGAAGAGGAAGCCTCCTTTGCTGGTGATGAGAAGCTGCTGAACCCTCCTGCAAGTTTGTTAGAGGACAATGCTAGAGCAGAGGTGATCCCCTGCAGGAATTGTGCAACCTTGTATGAGAATAATGGTAAAGCACTTGAAAAATAGGGCTTCTCTGTTGCTTTGTTTTAGTTCTGTCTGTAAAGAGGTATGTGGCCTACAGAAATAAATTATGTTGCTGTGGAATTTACTGGAGTTAATGAGTCGTTAATATTGCACCAATTGCACTGAAGTTCATTAAGTCATTTGCAGAATGACACACTGATTCAACAAGCCAGTTGTTCTGGGTGTCAAGGGCACTTGATTACGTGCATTTGCCAATGACCTGAAGTTCTGGCAGTTCACCACTGTCCAGGTCTCCTTTATAGCAACCTTTTGTCACCTCAGAATCTATTGAGGGTTCATTTACATTTGCACTGTGCCAGGCACAACACGGACTTTGTCTTGGCAGGATCTCTAGAGGTCTGTTATCAAGTGTCATCATGATGAACTGAATAACCAGCCCTGAACCTGTTGCTGCTCAGAAGCTGAAGACACAGACTTGTATTCTATTCTTACCTCCTCCACTCTCCACCTGTGACAGATTTTCTGCTCTTGAACATTACTTTTCTTCCTCCTGGAGTAAACTGTTCTGAAGTATGGATGACATATATGCTTCAACGGTACAGACTAATTTTTGGCCAGAAAACCTTAAGTGTAATATCCCCGAAGTACAGACTTATAATATGTTTTACTATTAACCATTGTAATTTTTTCCTTTTTTACTGAAATTTCCTTTGAATATGCTTTTCAGAGGCTTTTTGTTACTCAATGAAATGTGTCACTTGGGGGTGCATGCTTTTAAAAATAGAAGTAGATATTTTGAAGGGTGTTTAGCTTGGGCGAAAAAAGAGTTTTCTCATTAAAAATAAATAAATGTTGAAATACAGATGATACTAAATATTTTTCAAATCCCCCTCCCACCAAATGTATGTCTCTGAATTCTTGTGGTGGCTCTGTGTGGAACTGAATGTTGTAGGAGCAGAACTCTTTCATACAACAGTAGTAGCACCTATTAGTGCCTATAAGGTCTTCTCCAGTGTTTGTACAGCCTTATCAGACTGGAAATTGTCAAGATTATAGCATTTTTAAAAGCAAAATGAGATGGATTGAGTTAGATACAAGTATTGTGTTCTGAGTAAAATCACAAGTGTGAAAGAATCTTCATTCTTTAGTTGCATGTATTAAAATGATATTAAAAATGATGATACAATCCTATATTATTTACTTAGTTTAATATTAATATTAAAAATTGGTTTAAAATCAGGAGAAAATGTGAAGAGATTTCTTTCTCACAAAAGGAAGCAAGCTAGATGGTTTTGAGGACTCCTTCTTCTATCATTTTTTGTTCTTTTTGTTCCCTTTTATGACTGGATTCCTCCACTGCTAACGACTTCATTTAATGTGATATGTGTTCTCTTCTTTGCTCCCAACAACTCCAGAGAAAATGAGGTTTCTTTTGTAGAAACTGAATGCTAAAAGGAGACTGTCAGGTATGTCATCGCATTTAATTTATCACACTACGAAGAAGGTAGTTCTTGCCCAGATGATCTGATGGTAGATTTAGGACACTGCTAATTTGTGGACTGCTGACAAATTGACAAGTTGGCAAAACAATAACATTATTAAAAAAAAATAAGAGAGACACTAAGCCAGTTTTTCTTCAAATAAGCTGTGGATAATATTGCTGGGTCTGTTTTATATTCTTAAAAATTAAACAGGAATGAAAAATCAGGAAAAAGAGAATTATTAAAATTGATACCAAAACAGGTTTAGCATGCATGTCCTGTATAAAAATAAATAAGAAGATGGTTCTATGATTCAACCTATAATTTTAAAAGACATTTACAAATAGAAATGGAAACCAAATACTTTTTAATAATAGCCAGATTTCTGTGATATAATATCCCTGAGATGGAGTTATGTGACTCTGGGAGCAAGTACACTGTGGGGAAACACAATTCAATTTAAATATTTTGAGAAGAAACTAAGAAATGAGATTTGAGAATAGGAAAAAAAGACTTCAGCGTTAACAGTACATTTTCTGTAATGTGATACAGCACACAGAAAAACAGACACTTTCTGTCTTGTTCTATCCCAAATTAAATGGTAACATTTATTTCTAAGTAACAAAGCTGTTAAAAGGCATTTGTACCTCTTGAGATAATTAAATTCTGAACATATTCATCAACATATTGATTTTTTTAAAGAAAATTTATCCACTTTGTGAAACACTTTTATTTTTTTCCTCTGGAATGAATCTTGTGGTGCTGTGAAAACAAGAAATAATTAAATGTACATATTAAAGGTCTTTAAAAATGCTTCAGACAGATTTCTTCACAACAACTAAAGGGAGGTGAACTTTCAAAAAAGAAGTTTCTGTCTTAAAAACAAGGACATATCAGAGGAACACAGTCAGAGCAACAAAGGGATGCAGCAAAACCCATTCTGTCCTGACGCCCCTGAGGAACCAGCCCTGGCAAATTTACACTTGTGGTTTGAACACAACAGAGGTTATGGAACACAAAGAAGTACAGTACTGCCAGCTTCCAGCAAAAAGTCCAAACTATTTGGACCAGACAGTGAATAAAAGGAAAAAAAAAAAAAAAAAAAAAAAGAAAAAGAGAGACTTCTCATTGTCAGGGAGGAAAATTTGCAGCTCAGTCTCTCAGGTTGGATCACTTGTGCCATGTCTGTGGTACATATTTTCAGCTCAGCCTGAATTAGTTTTGCAGAATTGACCTGGACAAGCCATTTGTTTAAAAGTACGAAGTCTTAAGTGTTCTTTAGAAGAATGAACAGACAGTGCAGTTTGGAGGAATGTTATTCAGAAATGCTTTTGGCTGGGCCTGGTGCCTCATTCTTCAGTCACAGTTGTATCTGAGTGCAGCACTGAAATTATGCTAAAAACCCTCTGGTGAAGAGGCAGCTGCCTTACTTAGGGAGAAACCTGGGATAGAACTGGACTTGTGATCACAGTTTCTCCTTTGGTCTTGATCTTGGAAAAGAATGATATACTATAGCTCTTTACAAAACCCTGGAGATGTCCCCAGGCTTCACCGACCTCCTACTTCCACTTTCTCCTTGCCCTGTGGCCCTGGCAGGACCTAAGTGTTTTGCCATCCTTTTCATTAGGCTAAAGAGGTCCATGTCTCACAAGAATCATCTCAAATCAGCACAGGGTGCTGGGAGGGTCCAACACTTATCAAAAGTATTGCAAATAAACATTTAGCAAAATAATCAGGACAACTGTTACGCACAGAAAAATAAAACTAAGTATCCCAAATCAGTTCTTATAACCTTTATCAAACCAATGAGCACTAGCGAATCTATAAATGTTAAACTTTAACTTCTGAACAATTCTTCCTTCTGACACGCAATCTGTGTCTTCTTCTGAGCAAAAGTGTAACTTAAATTTTGAATAGCTTAGCTAGTAACTGGCATTGTAGGATGAAGGAAAGTGTGAGGGAGACTGCAGAAGAGCCTGGGAAGAGATTTGCATCATCAGGATTTTGATGATATGAAAAGTCTGCTTCAAAACATTCTGAAATAGTGCTTTTTATCTTTGAAACATATGAAATACAGTGTGAAAGCCTCTTAGGACACCTAGATGGCCAGAACTTCAAGACAGAACTTCCTTAATGGATGATATTTCCATGAGTATCATTAAAAAAAATCACCAAATTATGAACATACAACTTTTCTAAAATCAGGAAAAATCATAATGTGAAAGGACAGAAATTAGAGGGAAATTAAAAAAAACCCAACTCTCTCCCTGTTCTTATGCTGCCCACTGAGTTCTTGCAGGTTTGTTCTCAGTCCAGCAACTGTTACCAGCTTCTTGAATTGCAGTGAACTCTTCCCAGTCTCTGTGGGTCCCCCTTGCAGCACTTCTGAAGCCTGGCTGCATATCATCTCCCTTCTCAGGCTCTGCTTGTGTTGATGGTTTCCCCTTGCTCAGTCTTTTCCCCCTGCTAGCTCACCCTGCCTGCTGGGTGAGCATTTCAGCATTTCATTATGTGATGCTGATTGTTTTCTGTCCTGTCCATTGGGTGGGACAGACCATTACCTTTCTCTCCACTGTCTTACATGATTAGACATTGTTTTTCTTCATTACATTAAGTAACCCCAGTTAATTCAGACTCTTTTTGGACATTGTATTTTCTAGGTTGCTGATCACTGATCATTTCTAAAGTCTCTTCCCTGGACTTTCTACAGTCTGTCCAAATTCTTCTAAACCAAAGAGACTTAAGCACAACAAAAGATCAAGAGCTGAAGTATATAAGGCAAAACCAAGTTCAAATTTGAAATGCCATGTCTCAATTCTTTTTGGGAGATGTGATTTCTGGGCTTTCCTATAGGTGCAATTTCCCTGTCAAATACATCTCTCAAGATGCATCACAGTCTATTCTCTTGTAATGAAGTTTCAGAAAAGAAAAGGGATATAAGATAGCTGAACTATAATGCCCAAGACAGATGGAACAGAAATATTTTTATTTTGGTTGCACCATTTTTTTAGACCAGACTAATGGTTTTACAGCTTTGTCACAGGTTTTTTTCTTAACGTAAAGGTTTCATTGTGTAACCTTTTATTACCAGCATACATTGTCTTTCACAAGAAGTTCACACTTCCCATACTTGAAGACACTGGAAAATACATTTCTGTGGTCATCCTAGTACTGTGCCCTAAAATTCCCTATCCCAAGCAAAAATCCCTGCCTTTGAGAGACAGAAAATTTTAGTTTAAGTTTAAACCAGTTGTAATACAGGCCCATACCTTTCAAATTATGCTGGACACATTTATATGGAGTGTGAGCAGAAGGAGATTGCTTCTGCTTCTAAAATCTGTGGATAAACTGTGTGGAGTACACCAAAACATTTACAAGCAATAATTTTTTTCTAACCTGTCTCTATGGAAGAAATGGTTAGGACTGCTAGCTGCCCACATGGCTCTGGCTGTTTCAACACACAGAGGATTTGACTTTGAGGTCTTGGGTGTATGTGCCATAGTATGAAAGCTAACATACAGCCACAGCCTTGCCAAATTCATACTTCAAAAATGGTGAGTCATGACCTCAAGACATGAAAGAGCCTTATGTGATGGGATCCCCAGTCAAGCCACTGCCTTGAGTTGGAATCACTCCACCACTAAAATTGAGCAGTTCTCTAAGCATGCCAAAAGACACTGAAGGCTTCCAATCTCTAGAGGTATATTTCAACAAAATCCAAAAATAGTAAGCTGGAACATGTCAATTCTTTACAGAGAGAAAACTCAGGATTGCTGGGTGAGATTGGTTAAAAATGAGTCTTGAAAACAAATCTTCCTCTTCTCACTTGTATTCTGGCAGTACAGGACCTTTCCTTTTGGCTTTCCTTTCTGTCCAGAAACCTTTGGTGGTTTCCTGAGTTGCAGAAACCATACACAGATCCTCTGAGGTCTCCAGCAAAGCATTCTCTAGGAGTTCTATGGTGCCTCTTGACTCCTTGGTTGCTCCTTGCATGACTCTCCATTGGCCTCCTCTTGCAGTTGGAGACCTCTGGCTGCAGATGTTCATTTTTTCTGTTGAAAGAGGAGGAATGTCCCCTCCCTCCTGAGAAGTTATGCTGATCCAGAGGGCAGCAGCCAGAAAAAAGCACATGGTCGTCCTCACAGACTCTTTAGTAGAATGTACAATATGCAGTGACCTGAAAATAAAGCAATTAAACTGCCATACCCATCTGTCATCACTTGAAATGATGAGATTTAAGGCATTTTTTTTTTCTGAGAGGTGAAATCAATGATGTCTGATTTCCTAAAGATTTATTCCCCTCTTTGCAGTCCCACACATTTCAGAAATCCCATTTTTCCTGTAATGGCCCTTGGGGCATTACGCCTAGTTTGGAGCTGTGTCCCTGCTGATCTGTCAGGCCAGCAAGCACACACTGTTTGGCCAACAGGATTATGAAAAAATTCAATGTATAAATGTGGAATTTTACTTCCCTTTCCTGAATACATCAAGAACTTCCTTCTAAACAAAACTGATTTTCATGACTCTTATGGGTTTATCTATTGAGACTTCAACTTGTTTTTTTATCTAGGTATAACTGGCTAATGGGTTCCAAAATTAGTAGAAAAGGAGGAGCAGACAGATGGTTGGACAGAAATACATACAGAGAGACAACTAGATGTCATATGCATAGTGAAATAATTTCTGGGTAACACTAAATTAAAATACTAAACTACTTACAGTGGTTTTTATTATGTCTTTCTTAATAACCCTTTACTGTTCGCTTTGCTGCCACTTTCAATTTTTAGTGTATTTTCTTTTAGGAAAACTGAACTTAACCACTGAATTTAAATGTTGCACTGCTGCGTCTGGAACTTAAAACAAACAAATGTAAATGTGATGAGGTAATGAGATCTGGCAGTACCTTTACTCAGCTCTGCTCGCAAGGTCTATTGAAGAAGGCATGGTTTGGTTGATCCTTGTATTTTTCTCTTTTCCACTAAAACAGACATGTTACTATAGTATCCAGAGCTCAGGTAGTTGCAAGAATTTAGTTAATTTTCATAACATGTATTAAATTTATTGTTTTTAAAACTCCATTCAAAGACCTTCTTTGCAAACAAAGTTCAGAAGTTCCCGGGATTACATTTTCTGTAGTGCTAGCATACCCACACAGTAGTTATACAATCACTAGGGAAATAAAAAATGTACGTGGTTATGTATTATTGTACTTGCTGTTCTGTTAGAATTCTGGAACTCTTCCAAAGTAAAAGCACATATCGTTATTATACTCTAAATCTAAACAACCAGAAGAGGTGTTATTTTAAATTAATACATTTCAAAAAAAGACAGTGAATATAATGTCCATCTAGGAAAATTCTCCACAAATAAGGGGGATTGAATAAGAGAAGGAGAGAAGAAAAAGGGTGTAAAAAGGGTTTTTAAAAAACTCATGAAGAAGTCAATGTAACAGGTTTCATTAGATCCTTGTATTTTTGTCCTTGCAGTACTTCTGCAAATTTGCTTCTTGATTGTTATAGTAATTAGTAGCCTGTTTCTCTATTTAGATTTGCATAATAGGGTTTTAATGTAAAGTGAAATGCAAATATTGGTTCTAAGGCCAGTGTAAATCCAAACATCAAATATAATTTGAAGGCTAGGTGGAAGCTGGCTGCCTGAAAAAAATTTTAATCCATGATCCTTCTCTCACCTGTAGTGGCTACACACATGTATATATACATGCATACATTTGTATTATACTTCTTGTATTTGACAAGAAGTGGCAAACACAGTATAATGATATAAAAAGCAAAAACCTATGTTTTTTATTGTTACAAATAAGCTTGATAATATGATAATAATTTATAATAAAAAAAAAGAATAAGCTTGATAATATATTACAGTTCCCATCAGTAACAGTGAGGTCTTAACTGAAAACAAGTTTCATTAAAATCAATGCATTCTTCCTAAGAACCTTATGTATTTTCTTTAAAGCAGCCTGAAGATTTTAGTTTACTTCTTGTAGAGGAGATAAATTGGACAGGAAAATATTACATTAAGAAGTCATATAGTAAAACTTTCGTGCTGTGTATTTTGAGTGAAGTAATAAAGCTTGGGCCATCCAAGGTCACCCTCTGACAGACATATGATTTGTGAGTTTGTATGCTGACCCTGAACACATAATAACAGGCAGAAAAACTTTACAGTATCTTCATATTTTTATGAATAGGTAGCCTTCATTACATTTCCAGTGGTTTCTTCTTTTTCATTAGCTCCCAAACCTTTTCCTAGTGTAATAACAATATTCAGGGATACTCTTTGACTGCCTCAAAGTTTCCCATAGGTTGTTCGTAGAAATAGTGAATGATACCTACAGTGGCCAGATTTTTTTTCCTTCTAATGGTGAATATGATTGCACTGGGTGCATAGACTGAAAATTTTCAGTCATGAAGCTCATAAAGGTGCTAACCCAGATTAGACAGCAGCATCTTGCAATTTTAATGACCATTAATACAGGTCATCTATTGACAGTAAGGCTACCAACAGCTAACAAAACAAACTGCTCTGCTTTCAAATGCATTACAGGATTTTTCCCCCATACTTTCAATCTTCTCTATCCTTGAGTTGATTCTCAGTGTTGCCTAATAACACTTTGTTTTTTAATATTAGAAACATGCATGCTTTTGCTGTTTTTCTTTCCATCATGCTAGAGAGCAACCGCAAAATCAAGCAGAAAGTCCAAATGTTAGTGTAAGCATCCATAAAGAAAGGGAAAAACCTATGCTCATAAGAGCTGTTCATCAACTAGTTAAAACAAAGATACTAGTAAGTGCTCAAAGGATTAAAAATTTGAAATATAAATGTAGAAAATTTCCAGTATTTTTCTTGTGATTTGATGTAATCAAGCTAAGTCAAGAGTATAAGGTTTGTACATGACAAGAGAGCTTTTCTGAAGTGAGATAGAAAAGCTCCACAGATATATTTGTGGAAACTTGGGTTAAACCAGAATGTGAAAATCAGCCGAATACTTGTTGAATAAAGTAAGAATCAGTGATGGATGGGGTAAAACTTGCTCAGCTACTTAAAAAAATTATCAATTTATAATTGTCTCCTGTGATCAGGAATCTGAGGAGCTGGCAGCTGCCTAATGCTAGAGTTTTTGCTTATATAGCTAACAGTATAAGGTGACAAAGGTATACTTTCTTTTTCACTTTTACCCAGTTTGTACATTCTTATCTTGAAACTTTGGAAATCCATTTTAAACAATAATGAAAAGTGTGTTTTATGCTAAAACAATACAAAATGCAACAGAGACTTACTCTGAGTAGCTGTTATTGCCCCTGAAGTCTAGAAAACAAAAACCAGGGTTTGTTAAAAGGTAATACTTCAATGCCAAGCCAATGAGCTCCACAACTTTTTTGTGTAAATCCATATGATGAAACAATACTCAAAGAAACATCGATAGTGAAGGTAGATAGATCACATGCACATATTACTTTTTATAGGAAATCATGTCAGTATGTATTTTTGTTACCTTATATACCTAATTTACATTGCCTAGGTAAGAAATAATTCAAATATGCTGAACTTCAGGATATATGATTTGCTTATGAGCACATGAATATTGTTTCAAGCTGGAGATAAAATAGGGAAAGATGAAATGTTTATGTTGCACATTAGCCTTTATTACTACGTGTTCATCATTATATTATTTGTATATGCTACTTCTAAGTATATTTCGCCTAAGCTTCTAGAATGGTTAGAAAGATGCTTTCTGTAATTATTTTGTAAATCCAAAGAATGAAAGTGATAAACTTACTATTTATATTATTGATATTTACAAAATAATTTTGGAAATATAGTACCTTCTTTAGTTTTTGGGTAGGCAATAGTGGAAATAAGAAACCTGAGTAATTTTTTTTCTGTGAACGTTTTTACAAAACTGAGGGACATTATCAATTAAACACAAAGATTCATGGGCCAGAAAAATTCTTACCTGAAGATTTTAGAGGATAGAAAAGTAGAAAGTCTTACCAGGTTCTACAAAGTGAGAAAGGTGAGACATGCTTCAGGTGAGGCTGCAGTGATGTGTGAGAGAGGTCTGTGTTGCAGAAACACGATGAGCTCCATGAGGCCAGAGGGTGGGGTAAGAATAGAAGGGTAGTCAAGAGCTACTGTCCTGCAACCCTCACTCATGGTAGTAGAGGAGTGCAGAATTAGAGGATTGGAGGCAACCCTGACCTCTTGCAGCAAACACTGGGGGCTGTGGTAGAGGGGCAACCCCATGTACTGGGAAACCAGTGTGAATTTCACCCAACCCCAGCCACAATTCAGGAGGTCTCCAGTCTTCCTGGAAGTTGACAGGGATATCCTCTGGTGTTGTGAGATTATTTCTGTCACATGAATGCACTGATAATGGTGCAGCACAGGCTTGGTTTCTGCTGGCCATTGCAGGAGACTCGATACTTCACTAGCTAAACCTTCAGTGTGAGACAATATAGCTGTTCTTATATTTATGTTACTAAACAAATTTCTTTATGCATAACCAATATGAAATGTAATGAGTACATTTATAAATGTTTTCATCAAGAAATATATACATAAATGTTCAAGATATATAAATTGGTCCAGTTCCACCTGGTCTGTGAATTTACACCTGATTAAGATCTACTCAGAGTATTCAACTCTCTTTTGAAAACAGTGCAACACAGATACACAGTTCTATAAAATATGAATATGAAAGTTAATTTTCTGAGGTGTCTGTTTTTATGACTAATCAGCCTTGAACATGAAATATCTGATTGAAGTCACCAGATTTCATGAGAGCAGAGTATGAAATATTTGGACAGAATTCAAGAAGCATAAAATGATTAATTTAAGATAACAAATTAAATTTCCATTATGCATTGTGAGAAAACCCATGTGAAGTATTTCCAGTGAAATGTGGATATAGATGAAGCTCAGATGTAAGCATATTTTGTTATGAATGTGATACTTGACCCATATTTGCTAAGGTCTGTGATTAGGATTCCAGATGAGTACAAGCCAGTCTGTGGTTCAAATGAGAAAACAGGTGGAAATTCACCTTGAAAATTTTTGTCTTGCTACTTCACTGCCCAGAATTAAAGTCCTGAGAGATAAGGTTAAGGAAACCAGGTGTAAGGAAAACTTTGATTAGATATAAGCTCAAGCTGACAATTTGCATCCAAATCCTTTCCTATATGAGAGTGGCTGAGCTGTGCAGATGTTAAAACCTCCATTTAAAATAATACACTTTTATTTTGATTTGAGGCAGAGTTACAATTGGAAGGGAACCCTCTGGAAATTTAAACATAGTCAGTTTCCTGCATAGTTTCATGATACTAAGACCAAAACAAAAAAATTATTTTTCTTATGATAACAGCTAATTTTATGAGGATTCTACACATTTGGGTTCAAAACTCTCAAAGAGTATGTAAGACTGGCATTTTTAAATATTCAAACTAATTATCTTGCCTTCCTGAAATGACTGCTGTGCACCACTGTAGTAAACAAATCAGAGCAGTTCCAAGATATGATAGTAGTGCTCTTGGAAGTAAAAGAATTATGATCAAATGAAAATTTGTAAGAAGTTATTGGAGGAAAGCTAATGGAGTGAAATGCATCAGGCAGAGACATCTGTAGGCAGTGGTCCACTCAAGCTGGAGCAAACATCATGGAGGCCAAAAAGATTAGTCTTTTGTGGAGGTACTACTCAAAGTTGTAAGACTTGCATGTTTCTTCCTTTCAGTTCTTTTCTTAGACCTTTATTATTCTGATACCCACAGACAAATAGCTTTCCTAAACATTGTTAGCAGACCTCATATTCTTTTAAGAGGTAAATATGTTTTATCTGTGCAATATTTTATTTTCTGATGGATAAATTACCTGATATATTACCTTAATTTAATTCTTTGGATACAAATAACAAGTTTGGAATGGACAGGTAGTCTTCGAGTGTGTCCAGATGATGCACATCTTTCCAGGTGGAGGAAAGGATTAAGGGTTAACAAGCCTAGATGAACTCTGTTCCTTCAATTCTATTTATGTAAAGGAATAACATTTTATTTTTCAGATTTCACCTTTATTAAAAAGAAAAAAATCAAGTTACAGGCATTACAGTAGATTTATGCTTCATTCAAAACAGGCTAAAACAGTACTAACAGTGTACTTTAATAATTTTAGATTTGGTCTCCAGTACTCTAAAACCTTGTTCTATGTGATAGTTATCTAAAACAGACATTACCAGAAACAGATGTTGTTGGCTTTTTTTCCCTCTGCATGAAAGGCGTAGGGTTTCTCCAGAATAAAAGATATAGAAACCAAGAGGAAACATATTTTCTTGGTGCACATGTTTTCTACACTTGGCCTACTAAACTAGGATATTATGATTGCCAGACGTGCCTTCTTTGAAATAATAGATATGGAATAAAATGCCCATGGTGGGAAAACACTTGAAGGTGACATCAAATACAACCTGATTTATATACCTTTGAAATTCCACACAAAATTGAGTGATGCAGGCAACTCTTGGTTTTCTGTATAAATATGCTATGCTTTAATGGTACCCATTTAGAAATGTGGAAATAAATACTCAGTAGAAAAAATGTACAACTCTAGGTAAATAAAAATTAAAATGAAAAAATAAGACAATCAAGAAATAGGTTAACTGGGAAAATAATGCTTCACAAGTATTTTAATATTTATTCAAGATCAATCAGAAAAAGAAAAAAGGGCCTAGTGACATAAAGCTTGCAACGTTGGAGAAAAATGTAGTAACATGTCTGTATTTCTTTAAGACTAAGTACTTCATAGTTGTGAAGCATTCCATTTGGCTCTGTTTAAATTCAGTAGAGAGCTATAAGTGGAGAGAAGCCCAAAACAGTTGGACACAGATAATATATTACATTATGATGAAAAGGTTAAAATTATGAGCAGAAGATAGTTCATTCCACTTGGAAACACACAAATAAGATATTTGGTGAAACTAATGCAAAACATGGATAGTCAGTGACTTGTAACACAGAGATGCCAAGAAGAAATGGCAGCATGAATGGCTAGTTCTAAGGGTTAGCTGTCAATGGAATGTGGCAGCAAACAAGGCCAACAACATTTTGGCCTAAGACATTAAAAAAAATCATGTCATAGTGCAGGGAGGTGGAACTGCAACTTCATAGAGCACCTAGGCTGCATCTGGAATGCTCCGCAACTCTCAGCATCTCACTACTGGAAACACATTAGCAAACTGGATGCAGTCCAGGGAAGGATCACAAAAGTAATATTAGATTCATGAGAAAAGTTTAAAATAGCTAGATAAAACATAATTTTGTTAAACACAGACAATTGAGGCAGACATGCTAACTGAAAAGTGTTTAAGGATGTTTTCTTCAGTATGTGTGGCTATGAACAACAACAGGAAAGAAAAATTTAGGCTGTTTGGAGAAAAATTATTTCAAGGATAAAATGTAATTGGTGTATGGAAACCATATGGGGAGGGTCTAGTACGCTCAAAAGAACAAAACAATTACTAAATGTAGAAAACAAATCCATAATTACAGAAGGATTAAGTGGACATACCAAAAGGGGCTTTTTGTACTTCTGACTTTACGACACATGTACTTGTCTCTGGAAAGGACATTTTAGCATTATTCAGGAAAGTAAGATGTCTCAGTTGTTGTTCCTTTTTTTTTTTAACCTAGGCCTAGCTACTTAAAACTGTTATTAGCTGTTCAGAAATAGAGATCAGCTGTTCTTTTCTAAGTTTTTACATTAATGCTTATCTAGACAAAGCTTATGTTATGAGCATAGAATAAGGACTAGGAGAACAAAATCAGTCTTCATGGGAACTGAGCTTGGCTGATGTCCACAGTAAACATGTGCAGCAAATGTATAAGGACGACCTAAAAGAAACATATAAGGATGATCAAAAGAAGAAAATGTTTTTTCAAGGTTTACATGAGAAAAGATCTGTCTGTACCTTTAAGTCTACAATCTATAGCACATACTATAGGCCTTTTCCTTCTGGGAGCTCTACAGATCCTGGGGGATACAAGTCAGCCAGAATTATCCTTCAGGCAGGTCGGTGACTCCTCTGGCACTCTGGTTCATGATAACCGTTCTTTGTGCTGTTCTTGCAAAGAGGGTTCTCCAGTTGATGTCTGACTTGGAGATTGATAAAATGAGTTTTCAAGGGCGGGGGGGGGGGGGGGGGGGGGGGGGGGGAATATATGATATCCGTACTGTGATACCCAGTGTCATTCTTGGACTAATATGCATCTTTCTTATTTATTTCTTTCCTCCTGCTTTGTGGGTATCTTCCCGTTTACAGATTAATTGAGATGTGGCTTGAGATAAACAGGGATGTTGAGATAGTTGGATAGGGTAGGATGTTTGAGATAGTACTACAAAGGCACCTGATCCATTGCCTCAATAAAGTAGCACAAAAGATTAATTAGTATCTACCTGTACCTGCAACAGCTGCTGTGTAAACATGAGTTATCATTAACATGAACTGACCACATCTGAATTATGAGCATTACTTTTAAGGAAGTTTATCAGACTTGTTTACTAGATATTTACAGGTAGATAGGCTTAATGTAAAAGATCTAAATTTAGGCCATCTGAAGTGTTCTGATTTGCTGTTGAAATTCATTGTTAAGTGTGCATTTGTACAAATGTCTCTGAGGAGTTCCTTATGGAATACAGGATATTTAACCTTCAGGATATTTAACCTTTTTGTCCTTCCTCCCTATCTCTTTTTTCTCCATGTACTTGGTCTCTTACAGGATACCTGAACTGCGTAGCAGCTGTGTGATACAGTGCTCCTCAGTTTATTGATCCCCTGATCATCCAAGCCAGGGGCATTACATAGTTTTCTTCAGCTCCCTATGACCCACGGACTCAGTTTGTATGTCATGGCAAGGTGGATGTAACTAACACACAACAGGTAGTTTTACTGTGATTGTAGGCAGAACTGGACATGGGACCTGGGAAACCGTCCTGGATCCTTTAGTTTAAACAGGGCAATAAAGTGTGGCATTTACTTGGAAGGACAGAGTACAGGCTCTCCTTAGGGTCTCTTTTTAATCCTGCTAAATGGCTTGACTGAGAGTAGTGGTAAAGACATGGTTTGGCTGATCCTTACTCTGCTTATTTGCAAGTCCCAGTGTGTCATCTCCGCCATATTCAGAGTCATGTACAGCAGCAACTGGACTCAACCATCTGGATCAGAGTTTGAAAGGACAGTTAGAGGACCTTTTTTCCCTTGTGGTTTCTTTATTCAGTTGTTTCTAGAATAAAAATTAATTTTCTTTCAAAGGTATCCATGACACTCTAACTAATCTGAAATCTTGTATCAAATTGCAAGTAAATTATATACAACCTCTTTTTACATGTCAGCCATGGTCTACTTATATTTTGTCATGTACAAGTATCTGCTGGTAAGCTATTAATATTTTATAGAACAGAATGTTCATATTTTAAAACAATAAATCTGCTCACTTTAAGACATTAGATTATTTTAACTTGAATTTATCACTTGTTTCAATAGTATGAAGAGAAACTATGAATTCCTACTCCCACTGAAAGAGGTAGAATAGGGCTACATATTTATAAGTCTCAGATTTTTGTCAGAAAATACAGGAAGGATCTGTGACTGTAAATCAAGAAGATTAGGACTCACATATGAATGAACTGTGATTTAGAAATTGGTTTCAAGGTCAAGTAGGATAAGATTGTACTAATGCATTTTATCTTTTGTTGAGTACTGAGGAGTTATGAAGCAATATTTATAGAAAGTATTGTTGGTATGTCTCAGTAGAGCAGCCAGCATACTTCCTCCTAAATTCCCAGGTCAAAATATTTTTCTAATCTCATAGAGGGGAAAAAAAGTAACATTTAACATTTGTAGCGCTATAACATAATTAGTTGAAGTTTGCCTTCTTCAATTTTTCATTTATAATTTTCTGATTTTAAGCCATCTGTGGAAATTCTCTGGCACTAACTGTACCGACATGGCCAGATAAAACAGGTGAGAGTAGTCCAAAGAGGAGATGTCACTTCTCAAAGCATTATAATCATTCAACTGAAATGTTCTTCCAAGATTCCACATTTCAAAGTATTGCTAATAAACATATAATGACAGTATTCAAAATATATTAGTAAAACACACTAAAGGCATAACTTTAACTATGTTCTGAGATAAAATTAATAGATGACATGTTGCTGCTAGAGGACAATGCAAACAAGGCCTCTTCCTGCTTGGAGCCTTTTCTGTGTTATTAGGGCCTTTGGTGCAGGAGCCATGATTTGCTCTCTGCAATAGTCACTAACCTGTGACCTTTCTAGTCTGATGAATTCATCAGAGTTGTGCTAAGGAAGACTGCTCTTTTTGACCTGACACTTTTGGATTGTCCTTTGTTATTTGCTTCTTTTTAATATGGAAAAATCATATTTTTCATTGATCTAGAAGGCATTTAGTCTGACAGCTTTAAATGATTTTATTTTCTGTAGGCTGAAACTATCCAGGTTATAGCAATAGTTCCCTGAAATATCTGAGAGCATTATATTGGAAAAAAACTCCAGCTTAAACCAAAAAACCCTACTAAAATAGATTCTCATCCCTCAAGTCAGTTGGTGTCTTTGTATTTATCCCAAATAGAAATGACCCCTCATAGAAAGCTTTGAGTACCTGCAATTTGTTAGTCTAACTGAGAAAGCAACTGAATGTCACTTGAAAGGAAGTGAAAGCCATGACTGAAGCCTTGGGAGAGTCCAGTGTTTCTGAAGCCATACATTTCAAAATCAGATCCAAAATGAACCCCAGCACCTACCTATTAAGTTCTGTCCTGTGCAGTGCCTTAGTTAGGCCTTGAATGAATGAGAATCTGCATGCAGTTGGCTGCTATTGATTTTATAGCCAAGTTTGAATGTCACTGCTGCAGAATCAATCTGAAGCTTACTAAATCAGGAAAAAAGATTACATAACCTTAAAAAAAATGAAGGTGGAGAAGAAATGTGTTTTGATGTATATGAACTACACTATCTGAATTTATTTCTCGATTATATACATAGTCTCTGAATTAATCCGTATCATCTTTGCCCTGAAAACTAGTTTGAATGAAAGCCAAAAGAAAGTAATTTTAGGATGTTGCTTTCATTTTGGGAACGTTATTACATCAGTAAAAAGGAAGTTCTAGAGAACATAATGAACGTTCTAAGTATGGGGTAAAAAATCAATATAAAAGTTCCCTTGTATTGTAATTTAAAATAAGCACAATGTTTGCAGCTTATTTTTCACACCTGTCATATAATATCTCAGACAAATTATTTTAATATTAGACAAGTTCACTGTATGTATAAGATAAATCTCACAACTGAAAATGCAATTTACTGCTAGTAATTCTAAATTTTCCAAAGAAGCCAAGGCTAAAGCTGGCTACAACAGTACTGCAGTTATTCCACACTGTTGGTCAGGGCACTATTTATAATGCAAGCTATCTAATTGGTTGCGTGAGTTAGGTACCCAAATCAGAAAATATTACTTTGAGTCTGAGGTTTGTCTCCAGTGATTGTCAGGTTTCTTTTAAAAATGAGAAATACTGGTATTAATCATAAATATTTTCCTTCTCACAGTTCCATTATTCAGACAGTGGAGGTGCACTGAGCATTTCTACTGAAAATGATTGATTACAAAGGCATTTGATGCAGTTTTTTTTTGTCAAAGTTACATTACTCTGCCAGCTGTGGAGCAGATGTGAAGGCATGCATAATAAGGGAGTTGAACCTCCCCTCCAGTGACTGGACTTGCTTAGACTGCATTGTCTATATGACCACATTGAGAGGCAAAAGAAGAGGCAAACAAGGCTCAGGAGGTGCATTTTAGACACTCATTCTTGGATGTGGCAAGTCATATTTTGAATGTGCCCATCACTCGCAACTGACCTGGTATTAATGCCTTCCTCCTCTGGAATCAGAAACGATTAAAGACAGCCAGAAATTTTCAAAGAAAATGTACATCCATTAAAATCAGCTGAACAAAATATCTGAACGGCATCTAAACACAAATAATTCTTATCAATATTTTTTTAAAATTCATAATGTCAAATATATATTTTTAATGTTTAAAATCTACCTTTCAAAATAATCTGTACTAAAAGGATGCTTTCAATCAAAAGGAATTTTGCAAATCAAGGTGTTTATAGCATCACTAAATAAGAAACACAAAAAAATCAAAATTATCTAAACAAAATTTTATTTTTACGATTTTTACTACTTCACTTTATATTCATCTACAGTATTTGACTTCTGAATTGGTTTTGAATTGAGGACTGTGAACTATGCCAAACCATGATATGGCTTTGTTATAGAAATAAATATACAGTATGCATGTGTAGTTGCGAGAATGAAACTCACAACAAAAAATTTGGAGCTAGGGTTAAAACCAAAACGGTTTTAACCAAAAACATTG
Organism: Strix uralensis; assembly: GCF_047716275.1. NCBI lineage: Eukaryota > Metazoa > Chordata > Aves > Strigiformes > Strigidae > Strix > Strix uralensis. The sequence continues at coordinate 35,342,881 of NC_133974.1, forward strand.
AAACCAAAAATGACTGAAACAGAAATAACCAAAATGGTTAAAACCAAAAACATTGAAAGTCAAGGAATTGTCAGCTGTTTTTAAGATCTACTATTACTTTGATCCTTTTTCTTACAAATACTGATATTGTGCTATCAGTTATTGCTACAAAAATCTGTATTCTTGCTGGATGTGTCACAACGATATATCAGAAGTTGAATATGTTTTGATGAGACAATATGCATCTTTTCTTTTGGTGTGCATCAGGCCCTTGTGGAGCACAGTCCCTCATGCTCGATGGCCTGGAGTAAGAGAGTACACGTGGAAGATCTGTATTACCAACTTGTATGTGCATCACAGCAACTGTCTTTAGTGGCAAGAGGTTGCATGGTTTGCAGGGGGACTGATCTGGCTGTCAGTCCCATGAGACAGTATAAGGGATGTGTGCTTGATTCCTAATCTTTTCAGATATCCCATTATTTGTTCATTTCCCAGTTCTTGATGGTGTGGTATTGGCCATCTGTCTTCTTATCTGATAAGTGTGGAAGTGCAATCCCTGTCTGATTTCCTCATGGTGGGACAAGGCTCAGCTTTGCCCTTCTTGTGACCTCAAGCTCTAGTTCACAGAGGCAATAAAGGATAATGAATGGCAGTTAGATATGAGGTAAGCACCAAAGTCTCAGGTAGCCCATATATTATGTGCTGGAAGTTATAGTCTCAGTTGAAGGTTCTGTTTGTGTTGTTGAGGAACTTCCTAATGACTGCCAAAGTACTGATTCATCCTCTGACTCTGTAATACAATATATCTACTCATTCTTTCCATGTCCTTTGGAGATACTAAGTCATAAAGCATTCCAGTAATCAAATATCCAAGGTAGTAACGGCTGTTCTTTGTGCTGCTACAGTCTGTAAGAGTTTAGGGTGAAAAGGAGACAGAGCTTGTTGAAGACAGGGCTGTATGTGTCAGGATCAAGTGGAGATGCTCCCTCACTCCCTGGATACAGGGACCAGGTTGCCTGGCCTCCAGTGCAAGTTCCTCACAGACGGTATGGATGCAATGGTTCCAGTTGTTTTGAGAACCACAAACCAGCCTTGTGGCTTCCCAGGAGCCCTGTGATTCCCTGTGTTGGTACAACAAGTCCTCTGGCTATAACAACAACTATGCTAGGAAGCTTCACAAGAAAGACAACCTGTGGTCTACTGTGGCTGAAGGTTTTGCTGCTAGGCACAACTGACTCTGTAATGCACATGCCTGTCTGAACAAAATCTGGTTTGGATTGTAGCTGGCCTCTGTTTTTGAGGAAGTTTCTTCTTCAGCAGATGGTAATAATTTTTAACAAACATTGCAAAGAGCTAGACATTTACTGAAAGACGCATGCTCGCTGCATGGTAACCATGTGCATCTCTTGCATAGCACTGCCAAAACCTTCCACTGTCCTGGTTTGCATTTGCATAAGGAGCTTAACTTTGGGTCCAGAATGCAACACAGAAAGGGGCTGCACAGATTTGTCACAGCACCTCCTGGTAAACTTGACATTGCACAGATTTAAAAGCCTGAATGCTCAACTGTTAAAAGCAAATGCTGTAAAATCTTTCCTCAGATCTGCTCACTAACTAGTGTCAGCCAAAATCACTGGTTCTGCAACTGGGAGATGTCACTGAGTTCAAGAAAGTGCAGAAAGCACTATAAATCTCTTTCTGGAATTTCAAACCTTATACTGTCATTGTAGGACTGTAGGATTTTTGAATCTTGGAAATTTTTAAAACTTGGAAAGAGTTCTGATGTTGAGTGCAATGTTGATGTCAGACATGCACAAGGAAACAACGCTATATGCATTCTGCATACCATGTATATAATCAATATATAATGCATTTTGTACACCACAAACCCAGCCTTAGACTTCAAGCATAGGCAAGCAGAAATGACAAGAAAGAAATAGCACAGGCTGTAAGGAGCTAACAGTTTTAAGAAAATTAAACCCTGATGTAGAAAACTTCTTATATCAGAGAAAAAAAGTGTTAAATAAAAGTCTGTTTTGAATTCTGTAACAACACTGATAGCAAAAAATAATAAACAAACCTCACGACTTTCAATGTTCTTCTGCCTCTTACTTCTCTAAATTATTTTTCACATTACGAAAAATAAAGAAAATGTAAGAAATGGAGAAGAGAGCTGCCAGATTAAGAAAACAAGAAGAAACATCACTTCAGTAGATGGGTTCACATTTTCAGTTGAAACTTTCCTTCCCTTATACCTAGAAATGAATGGAATGTTTCTTTTGCAGAAAGACCTATACAGTATTTAGGTCAGGTTAAATGATAACAATTGTGCTCTGTATGCTTTGTACTTCTTTTGCAGAAAAAATGTTAATAACATTTGTCAGCAATATGATGATGAATGAGGCTGAATCTTAAAATATAAAAATCAGCAGCTGGAGATGAAAAGCATTATATAAAAATGGTGAACACGTAAATACTTATATACTAACAGCATAGCTGTTTGCACAGAACTCTGACAGATGTTTGTTAAAGAAATGGACAGGAGTGTCACTCTTGTCTGCTCGGTGTGTCCATGTGGTGTTTGAATCCAGAGTGTGTAGGGGAAGAAAAATGATCCAGGGAGGAGTCAGTTATGGGGATGAAAGAAATATGTGCTGGGAAGATCCACATGACATCAGTATCAGCAGAGCTAGAGGCAGGGATTAATTGACACTGGTGGGGTTACCAGAGTCTTTTCCACAGATTTCTGCTTTGGACATTCCCCTACTCTGCTGAATGCGTACGTGCTTCAGTCTGTTTCTGCCTTTTCCCTTACAGACCAAATGATGTCTGTGAGGTTACAAAAGAAAATGAAGCATGAAGATGGATCCACTAAGCAGTGCAGCTGTGGACTTCTGTAGACAAATGCTCTTGCAGAGTTTTAAGGCCAGATTAACGTCTCTATATCCTCATAAAGGTTTGCTACTTTGAGATAACTAAGTTGATTAAGCTCAGCCACAAGTGTGTGCAGCGGAATGATCAAACACTGCAAAAAGATATCCTATTAAAAATAAAAAAAATAATAATTGAAGCAAAGCATGAGCAAAACACCTTGCTTGTGAACTAAAATACCCACAAGTATGAGACTGTATTTGAAAAGGGGGAATTGGCTCCCTAGCCTTCGAAAGGAGGTATCCTGCTTCCATGAGTGAGTCTGGTGCCTCTGCCTCAGGGTGGGAATTCCTCACATGGAAACCCAGAACCATGAGCACCCAGATCCAGATGGACATTTGGGACAGGGAGCAAAACCTAGCCAATCCTAACTGCCTTGAAGGGACAATTGGTTGCTCAAACAGCGTGGGCTTAAGACTGAATGCTGAATGAATAGGAAAAAATAATAATCATTCAGACATGTTTTACCTTACTTTTTAATAAAAACAAAGTTCTACTTTATTTGAAAGGATTTTCTTTATTTGAAGAAATAAGTAAATAAAACTCAGGCAAAATATTAAAATCTATTGGGGGAAACAAACTTTAACAGTTCCACATGTTTTTTAAGATATTGTTAAAAGATGCTGAATCTGCTCAAATACAGTATAACATTTTTCTGTGTATTGTGCATTGCTCAACACTTCAGATAATTCAGAGTATTCTGGCATTCTAATGACAAACAGACTTGATTAAATGAGAAAAGGATGTAAATGCCACTGGCAGCTACTTATAATATTCCCTTAAAACAAACACACCAACACACCAAAAGTAAAACCCTCTTGTTTTTTTTGTTTTGGTTTGTTTTGTTTTGTTTTGTTTTGGTTTGGTTTGGTTTGGTTTGGTTAAAACTGATATCCCATATTGTGTTGAGTGAGCAGACATCTTGGGAACAATTCACAACATCAATATTTATATTGCTATTTATTTTGACTTACAATTATAAAAATTATAGATATTTAGCATATTTGAAAACCAAGAAATTTTTGGTGCTTACCTTTAGAAAATAATGTTTGGACATTTTAGCTATTATTGCATTAGGCAGTAAAAGGAATAAAAAGTCCACATTATAAATACAGGATTCAATATATAGCTCTTTTCAATATATAGCTCTTTCAGTCTTCATTTTTACAAGTATTTCTCTTACACTTAGGTGATCATTCTGGTGGATTTCAGGACTTAGTCATCTTAATACCTAACTATTTTGTGATAACCCAGGAATGACTGGAAAGAGTTGACTCTTTTATTGTTTATTATAAGTGAACAACAAAAAAAGTAAAAGGAATATATATACATATATAAATTTATACCATTAACTAGGACACATTTTTTTCTACCTAGATCTAACACTTCTCCCAATCAAATGTGTTTCTTCATTGAATTCTTCATATTCTTATTTACAAGTCTAGAGAGAAATGTGAAAATCATTCCAGCATAGGAACAACTGATTTGGAGCTACATGAGGAAAACAAAGAACAAAAAAGAAAGATATTTCACATATTTGCAAAGATCTTAGCACAGTGGTACATGAGTTTTGGCTGGAGCCTTTGGCTCTGCATAGCGCAAAAGCTAAAAAGTGATGACTGATGAGGGCTGTTGTATGGTGAAATGCCTAATTGAAGAGGCACATCTTGCAATGTCCTTGTGTCTCACACAGCAGCTAACAAAAAATTTGGATTCAGCCTGTTCTGTGGTTAATTGACATCCTGAACTCATGACCCTTCAGTGCATGTTCTGTCCTAATTAAAACAAGATTTTCAAACAGTCTCTACCATTGCATCCAAAGACTATACTGGCCACACAGTCAGCAGAAATACTTCTATCAGTCATCTCCAGTCTTATTCCTCACAGAAAAAAGAAGAGATTTCGTACATTTTTAAAAATCTTCAAAGCAAATTTCCAGAGAGTAGAGTAGTTACAAAGCACCTGAGTTTTAGCGATGGCAATGAATATGATATCAGGCTGTAACAGGTTAAACGTGCCTTCAGGAACAAAAACGAAACCTGTGGAAATTACAGGATTGGTCACCTTTTCAAGATGCACTGGAATCTCAGTCAACCATTTAATGGGACACATGCATCATACAAAGTTGTTTATTTTTTTTTTTTTTTCCTGAGTTAGCAATCTTAATATACCTAGATAAGCTCTAAAAATAATGGTAGCTCAGATGAGGAATTTCTAGTGATACAGGGCTAATTATGATTTCCAGTGGGGAACATCTGCACTTCCTCTGTGGGTGGATCAGTGTGTGGGAGGAGAACTGTCTACAGAAATTTATTCACCTTATCCTCTAGCCATGATTCTGAGAGGAGTTAATATGGCTGTATAAATGTAAAAGCTCAATCCAACAATTCTTATCCTGGCAGCTTCTGTAGTATAGCCAAAAGTAACTACATCTAGTCAATAAGTACAACAGAAATGCAAGCAATGAAAGTTGAGGTAGAATCTTTCAGTTATGTTGTTTCCTTCCATGATATTATAAAATTGGGTTTGTACCTACTCACAGTCCCTGTGCTAGTGCACCCCACTGAATACAGGGGTCATCCTTAGATTCACACTGTCAAAGAAAAACAACGTCTAGAGCAATGCTATTTTGAACATTCAGATGATGACTGATAGTTTCCTTAATATTCTTAAGTGATTCTGCACATTGACAGAGCAAATATTCATCTGAATTGTAAGTAGGTGAGACTGGGGAGTTCTGTGCTGAAAAGCACTAGAAGTAGCATTTGTCTGCATCTGAAAATCAGAGGTATGGGGCAAATGAAGGCAATGAGAAATGCATCTCCTAGCACTGCACAAAAGACAGCAGAATGTAGCAGGCAAACAACCTAAAGAAACACAGAGAGAATACATAGCTGAAAAGAGGAAGAAGGCTTTCAATCCTACTGCACACCTAGACCCTGTTCAAAAACTCCCCTGTAACCCTTTGGAAAGATTCCTGCTGACTTGTGGATGCTCTTTTTTTATGAATTTTTTTAAAAACAATTGGGATCTGTTGCTTTGGCAGTAAAAGGAATGTTAATCCAGGCCGCAGACTCTCCATATGCCTTCAAGCAAACGCCTGAATCATCTGGGTGGTGTCTGTGGTTTATTCCTCGGGATAGTGGGGAGCTGTAGGTTATTCTCTAGCTGCCAGACTAATGTTTACAGTGTACTTCTGCACTTACCACTCTCCCTTCTGACTCCACAGTATATCAGGGAGTCTATTGTCTGAGCTGTGGTTTTCCCCATTTGAATAATAGAAAAAAGGTAAATACTTCTAATTACTGTCTAGAAAACAGGGTAAAAGTGCACTGTTCAGTCACTGGTTGAAGTGTGACTTCAACTTGGGAGAGCTTTTATTTGACAGTGAGCACAGGCTGTCACACAGCACAGGTGGCTTCAGGAGGCACCCTCTTTTCATTAAGACAGGTAGCAGTGAACTTTGAAAGCCTGTGCCAATAGACTTAAAAATACACATGTTTAAGTGATTTGAAATGAGAACTGTAATACAATATTTGCATGGAAACAGCTCTAAAGACACTAAAAGACCTAATTGTCAATAATTCCCAGGATCTGGAAATTAAACCAGACTTTCTGTGATGCAAAAGCATACTGAGCAATTTGGCTTCTACTGGCTTCATAAAGCCCTTAAATCCTAAACTCCATGGGTATAGACAGCTTTGATTCCACTGAATCTATGCTACCTAACTGTGCTGTGCGTTAAGAATTCCTAAGACAATTCTTAGAGGAAAGTTATAGAGAGTTTATTAGAAAAAAAATTCTTTTTTTCTTGGAACTACCCATTACAATTTTATCCTTGCTAGAAATGTGTAATGGCATGTTTAAAGATCATTCTTTATTATATACTATTTGTCTTTTTTCTCCTAGAACCTTTAAACTTGTTCATTCTGTATTTAACTTCTAAGGGATTTTGCTTCAAAGAAAGTGTCTTGTCTGTAGTTAGTCCAATGATAAGGCAGGAGGCAGTAAATGTACAAGTGAAAAAAAATATATTGGAAGTAAAAAAAAAATATTGCTAAGTGAAGATCTGCTGGAGAGCTCCAATGTGACCAGGAAAAGCACTGCTGGAAAAAATCCAGGGAAGGAGAATAGGGACTGGTGCCAGGTAACTGTAAGTGCAAAGGCTTGGGATAGATGTGCAGCCAGAGAAGTGTCAGTGCCATTGGTGTGGAAAGCAGCCACTTAAAGCTGTGATGTGGCAGGGGATCAGAGACTACTACTGCTGCAGCTTCACTCAGGGAAGAAGCAACATCCCATAACAGTTGGGCTCTGTCACACAGACTTGAAGACTTGCCCGGGTTGTCGATCAACCTTTTAAAAAAGTATTCTGCTGCTAGATGACTATGCTACTCTATTTAAAATCTGCAGACATTTTTGAGAGATAACTCTGCCTTCCCCCCCCCAGTGGAAAGCAGGAATGAAATTTGCATTTTGTTTTTCACAAAAATATTAATTTTCTTTTGATTGGATAATCAAAGAAGAGACACTGTTTATGCCTGTTTTACAAAGTGCATAGTTTTGTATGGATTAGTGGAACCCAGATGATGAAAAAGTCCATTTGCATAGACTTCCAAATGGCAGGATGTTTGTCCAGATTTGTTTATGGTAATCATTTCCACTGACCTGTGGATTTGTATGTCTGAGCTTTTGTTTTAAAAGCCAAAGGCAGAAGTTGACCTCGTTGTCCTGGATAGCTGACTGAAACCATGAATTTTGTTTTTGTAGTCAAACATCTTCTCCAATGCCTCTCTTATTGTCATTTGGGACTGAATTTTTTTCTTCTTTCATTAAAAACCATGGAGAAGGCCAGCGGGGGGGGGTGTGGGGTGTGGTGTGTGTGTGTGTGTGATGACTATACCCAGCATTTTATTGCTTTGTTTATGAAATTGTTCAAGACTGATTCAGATTATTAAGGTTTTAAGGGCCTGAACATACAAGATCATCATTGCTTATTTTCCACTGAAGTCTATGGGAGCTTACAGAACCTGCCAGACTTCATCTTCCACCCTGAGCAAGGATGACTATAGAGTTTCAAACCTACTCAAAAGAAGTATGCCAAACATATACATTATTAATATTGTACAGAAATAAACATTTTGGTGTATGGATAAGAGTGACCACAAAACTTGGATGTAAATTTAGGGGGATATTAAGAAGCAGTATGAGTTTTGTGCATCTCTGGAAATAAGCAAGAAAACTGCTGAGATGCTTTAATCGCTTTTGTCAAAAAGTCTATTAAAATTTACAAGATTTAGCAAAGACCTGCAGGTTTTTGAAAGACTAACTGAAAAAGCGACTGACCAAAAACTTTAAATATTTGTAGTTTATCCAGGGCAAGATTGAAAAGTTCAGCAGGAATCATTTGCAAAAAATGATACATGAGTCTCAAATCTAAGAGAGAAACGAGAAAAGAGAAAAACCAAGCTGTATTGGATTTATTGTGTAGGCAAATGCTAATAAATACCTTAGTAGATTGTTAATTGTTAATACAGAATTAAACTCACATAGAGAAAAAAGCTTATTACCACTTTTAAAATTTAGCACTCACTATTTAACTAGTGTTGGGTAAAAGCTGAAACTAGATACTATTTAGACATGACAGAAGATAACAATACTTTTGAAGTCAGGAAAAGCAGACATGGACAATATATATATTTATAAATGTATATTTTATGTAAATAAGTATACATAAGTGTATCATTATATATTTGTATGCCTAAACTTTTATATTTAAATTTATTGATAATGCTGTAAATCTGCGGTGTTTAGGTGACATTGTCTCTGGAAAAATTATAGATCTACATTGTCTTCTTAGCACCCAACATAAGTAGTAGAAGTACACATATAGGTGAGATACTATTAAACTTAGGAAGATAACAGGCAAAAATTAACAAGAAAAAGCTTTTAGTATAACATATGACTGCAGATGCTGTTTACTTAGAAAGCTGAAAAGTTACTAAAAGTTATTAAAGTAATTTATTTTATATATACTTTGCATTATAAGATCAAAAATTGTTTACAGAACAGACAATGTTTGGCCACTGTACACTGTTTTTTCAGGTTAATTATTGACTGCCATCTTACTTTACCCCATATTTACCAAGTTCCACCCCAATGACAAAGGGGTCACCTAGTGCATATGGCAAAAACCTGTTATTTTTCAGATCAATATAACTCTAAGGAGACCTTAGAGAGGAAAATCTTGACTTCTAAAGGTTTTTCCTATATTTTCAGTGCCAGATTATTGTATGGGGGCTCCATACACTTTTCTCTGTATTTTGACATGCAAGTTCAGAGCTGGTTACATACTTGAACACCAAGAGCCAATGAAAACAGCTAAATCTGGGATGCATTAAGACTAAAGGCATAAGAACTGGAAAAGCTACAACGATTGTGCATGACCATGATTTACTGTAGCTTCAGGTTTGGTTGTAAAATATTATGCTTATCATGCAGGGTATTATGTTATTCACTATAATCCTGATAATTTATCAAATGAATTGAGAAGTTATTCATTACCTGTTCTAGAGAGAAGGGCCTTTGTAATGTTTTTTTTCATTAGGTCTGAACCAGTTGAGTTCTTATTTTAATATTGATGTAGCTTCTGTCAGATGGCCCATTGCTTTACACTTTAGAAGAGTTATTTTTTCTATTCTACTTTTGATATAATTTCAGAAAGATTTTCTTAATTCCCTTAATATATATCATTGACAGATGAGCACCTATCAAGAAGGATTTTTCATTAAGGTGTTATTTGCTTTTAATACAATACTACAATAAGTGACAGAAAGGTTAAGCACTTTTGTGTAATGTGACTGTATTAAACGAACATGGGTTACAGGTTTAATAGTTTTCTTGAAATATCTCTTTTACTTATTGGAATATAGAGGTAAGCATTTGTGCCATGTGCATCTGATTCTGATATGCAAATAACTCCAGTTTCTAAGTTAAATGATTTTTTTTTTTCTGAGTTACCAATTTGATTACAATATCTGTTAACACCTTAATCCTGAATGTGAAAAAATGCACTATGTTCTCAGCATCTGTTGTGGATTATATTTCTTATCTTCTTGAAAGATAAAAAGTGTCAACAAATGAAATAGTATTAGATATAAAAATAAATTCCAATACTAAAAGATACATATTTTTGCATAGAACAAAAATATACTTTATCCAGATACTATAAAATATCTAGACTTCCTCTGTTGTATGTAGTTATTTTAGGCTATATTCAACCTGTTTTATTTTATGAGATTTAGGAAATAATGAGAAATTTATCTGTGCCTTATTTCTCAAAAAACTGAGGAAAAATAAATCTGGGGATTTACATATGATGCACCTAAGAAAATATAGATCTAATTGTTAGTCTGGGTTTCTTTAACACTGAAAACCTGTATTTCCTTAGTGACTTCCACTATAAACTCAGTGACCAACATTCTTCCAACACATTTTTTTCTGATAACTTCCAACATGAGTGGTGAAAACAATTGAACCTCTCCAAGACATAAATTTAGACTCCTAATATTCATTATCATCCCTCCATTTAAAAACATGTTAATCTCTTTTTCTGTTCATCCAGCAGGGGTTAGTGACATAAAATCTTTTCTTCTCCATATCCAATTTTTCTCAAGTTGTTTAACTGCTTAATTAAATTTTATTTGATCTATGTCTCTATATTTAGTTTCAATTGTGTTACTTCCTGTTGAGCATCTAGTGGGAAACTATATTAGTTTGCTTAATGAAAGATATTATATATCCCTACAAACTTTGCCTTTGGTGGTCTGCCACTGGTCATCATAGTGACCACACTCCTTTAAGAACACATTCCTGATTGTGATAATAATGCTGCCAAGTAATTCACCCTGGGCAGCATTTTAAAAAAACCCCCAACCTCTAGTTCAGCCTTGCCTGTAATGGAAATTCTGCCAAAGCAGCACTGACGATGCAAACCAAAATCAATAGAAAACTGCAGTTACTTGGCAGCAAACTATGCCTGACCCCTGTGACTGACACCCATGTCATGAAGAAGACAGCAAATGCCAGAGCAGCTTCACAGACATTAAATCATTGTATCTGAATAAAAAAAGAAAATTATCAGGTTACAATCAAAGTTGTATGTGTAACACACAACTGTTATCGCTGTTCTTGCTGAATATCTGCAAATATCAGTCTGCAACCATCACACCAAGCTTTTTGGTCAATTCCATATGGAAGGTCTTCCTGTTTTGTCCTTGATGGTGTAAGAATGTGGATGAGCTCTGGGATGATGTCTTAGAGCCTTGTCAATATTTTTGCCGTCAAAACAATGCTCTTGCAGACTTGGCTATTCTGGCCTGGGTATATGGTACAGATTGAACAATTAGCTGGACAAAGCCATTTTAAACAGACAATTAAAATGTGGTGAGGAGCTGAGAATTAGGACAGTGAAATGAAGAAGGACACAATCAGGGAATGTCACATACCATCATGTTCTTTATAAAGGCGGGATTACAGTTAGAGTGTTTGCTGTAACAAGGAACATGTACTCTCAAAGTCTATCAGCCAAAACCAAATTAAGATTGTATGGGAAACTATGGCTGTGTGTAAAGAACTTATGCACTTCTAAGGTGTTAAGAAAACTGGACAACTTCTGCAACAGTTGGATTGAAAAAGCTGAACTACATGCACCATTGGGCATCATGTTAGTATCCAGAATGAAATGGAATGGAAGTTCTCTGCTAGACCTCATGCTATCAAGGGGCTGTGGTATCAGAAAACTGGAGATTTCCATCAATGTTAAAAGTGGGAAGCAATAGATTAATAATGACCAAAGTGTATTAGCTCAAAGAGGAAAGTATGGTTACATCACTCCTCATCTGTGTCTTTAGTGATTTTCCTTGACAGAATCCTTACAAAGATTTATGAAAAGAAAGGCATTGTCTGTACCTTTCTAACACTGAATCCTCCTAGCAAAAGAAAAAAACCCCTATTAAATCAACAGCCTCTTACACATTGAACTTCTTGTGTGCAGCAGAATTTCATTTTTTGGGAGCACTTGAAACAGCTTCCCTTATTTTGATATTTTGTGTGTAGTTAAGTTAGTCATGAATTAATTTAATGTCAGACAAATCTTCAAAAGCAAAAGAATTATTTTACTTTTAATTAGAACCCATCTTTTTTAGAAATGAAAATTTAGATCCTTCAGCTTTCTGAAATTTACCACTGTATTTTTGGAAATGTATTTCTAAACATTTGCCAATCTGTATGTGGTCATGTCATTGCTCATCCTAGATTCAACATCTGTTTATATCACAAAGTGCGTGTAGTCTTGCTATAATGAATGGAAATGTACATTTTAATGAGTTAATTTATTTCATCTGTTCTAATGCCAGTTTTTCTTCATTTAAGTACCCTGAAGAACTTTAAAGAATACATGGTTTTAGTCCTTTTAAGTAGTCTAGTTCCAGCTGATTAATCCATAAAACATGCTAGTTTTATATTGTCTCAAGGCTGTTTGAATTAAATAAATCATCTATTGTTATTTACATTTATTATCACCAATACACAAAAAGGATATATACATTTCTTCACTTGTGAATACCATGCCAGAATATTTTTCTACAGTGAGGCTAAGATCCAGAAAGATATTTAGGCATATAATTCCTATTTCACAACAACAGGGTTTCACCTATCAAGCATTTCAAAAATTCTGACTACTGTTCACTCTTAGTTACGTAGGACCCTGATACCTGTTTGGCACTTCGAGGTTTCCTAAAGAGATCACACAATGAACATTCACATGTAACATAAGCCCTGCTCACTGTTAGGTCTCTTTCTAGTCTCTCATTTTCCTATATAACTCCTCTCAAGTGAATACTTTGGTCTTGGTTTGTTTCCTCAGCTAGAGAAATGCTTCTTTTCTCCCTAACTTCTAGTTTGGGTCCCAGTCTTGACTCACAGAGAAAGAAAGGTAAGAAGACATATTGTAAGACATAATTGTATTTTCTGTGTTGAGACTAATTATTTTTCAGTTTTGCATATATATTTCACTACAAAATATTGTTATAAGTAATAATGATCAAAACACATTACTGGAAATGTGCAAGGAAAATGAAAACCTTTCACTTCTTTAAAAAGACTTATCATGATTTAACCCCAGCCCTCAACTAAGCACCACCCAGCCGCTTGCTCATTCCCCCCTCCGTGGGATGGGGGAAAGAATTGGAAGGGTAAAAGTGAGAAAACTCATGGGTTGAGAGAAAGGCAGTTTAATGAGTAAAGCAAAAGCCACACATGCAAGCAAAGCAAAATAAGGAATTCCTTAACCAGTTCCCATTGGCAGGAAGGTGTTCAGCCATCTCCAGGAAAGCAGGGTTCCTTCACACATAATGGTTACTTGGCAAGACAAACGCCATCACTCCGAATGTCCCTCCCCCAGCTTTATATGTTGAGCATGATGTCATATGGTATGGAATATCCTTTCGGTCAGTTAGGGTCAGCTGTCCCAGGTGTGTCCTCTCACAACTTCTTGCGCACCCCCAGCCCTCTCGCCGGTGGGGTGGGGTGAGGAACAGAAAAGGCCTTGAGTCTATGCTTAGCAATAATAAAACCATCCTTGTATTATCAACACTGATTTCAGCACAAATCCAAAACATAGCCCCATACAAGCTACTATGAAGAAAATTAACTCTATTCCAGACAAAACTAGCACAGGCTGTGTGAGCTGTCAGTACTGGTGTTAACTACTTTAACCTTAATTCTATTCTAAACTGAAGCTGTACCTAGGAAAAGATCATTCACAACCACAATTGTACACAGAGACCTATGGTTGGTCCTGAACTATGAAAACTCTTTATGGAGGAGCAGGCTGCTGGATCCAACTTGCATAACTCTTGTCTTGTAACTATTCTCAAATACCAGGCATGTGGGGGAGAAGATCTTGCAGGGCAAAACTCTTTTGTGAGTTGTGGCCTGTTATGCTTCTGATCACAGTAGCATTCTGTAATGCTGTGCGATGTTCCATACTTTCTGGAACTGTATCATTTCCATGGCCTTCACAACCCTCTGTAATTAATGAGCTCTGTGCTTCTCTGAGAACAGCTCAAAGAAACAAAACCCACAAACAAACCCAAAAAACTTGCTTTCTGACTTCTAAAGTGGAAAAAAGAAAAACATAGGTAGTTCAAGGAACATGGAAAAATAGGTGCATTCTAAATCTATAATACCTAGAGAATAATATGAATAATAGATACCTTTTTTATTAATTTAGCAAACTAAACTACAGTTTTTGGAGGTCTTGCTACTGATTTCTTTGCCAGTAGCAAAGCAAGGGCAATGACAAAGTAAAACACAGGCATGGGAAGAATCACAGAATCACAGAATGATTGAGGTTGGAGGGCATCTCTGGAGGTCATCTTGTTCACTCCTCCTGCTCAAGCAGGGTCACCTAAAGCCAGTTGCCCTGAAACATGTTTAGGATATGGACATGGAGCATGTTTGTATTCAATCAAAGTGCATTGTAATCATGCTCCTTAAATATGATTTTGTTGAATAAAGTAAAATATGAGTAGAACTATTACCTCACATTGTATACATTCTAGAGAAAAAATACTCACACAGACTAAATGTCCTGCAATATATATCCTTGGTATATCAAAAACTTGGAACATAACTGTTATTTGCCAAGAAAGAAGAGGGAATGGAAGAAATATTAAAAAAAACATTGCTTAATACTGAAACCATAATGAGATAAAAAAATAGTCATGGGTCATGGTACTATTACCGTAAAAGCTGGCAGAGGAACTCTCTAAGATTCGTTTTGGAGTTCTAGAAATCAGGCATTCTTTATTGAACTACTGTACTAAAGAACAAGTTTAACAAAGTAAAATGAACTAAATTTTTGGGTAGAGTTAAAAATTAGAGAAATTAAAGTTTTATCTTTTTTCAATACCTAATTAGCAGCCTGGCACATTGCATAAAGTGCTGTAAAAATATTATAAGGACAAGTACACAAGGAGATAAAGGAACTTCTGATAAGTTGAAGCAGCATTGAAGACATTTCCTATGCAAGTCAGCTCAAATTAAAGCATCTAAAATATCTGTGAAATTTTCCCTTTTGGGATGTGGTGGTTTGGTCTGCTTTTCCCTATCGATTGTGCTAACTTTTGAGAATAGGAACAACAAAGAGGAAGTCTGTAGTGTATGGTAGGTTATATGATAAAAGGTTCCCACCTCCACTCACAGTGGTGGACAGGGGAACAGCAACAACCCCCTCAGAGACATGAGCTCCTGACACAGCTCCTCCCAGGGGCACCCCAGGAGATCGGTGGTCCAAGGCCCAAGGTCCATGTGTATGTATTACCTACGTGGTTTCATCTGTGTGGGCCTGTTGGAAATGCATGCTCAGCCTGGCTGCTGGCTGGACCTGGGGACTGCCAGGGTGCAGGGTGGGTCTATGGCTCCCTGCAGTGCTGAGGCCTGGGAGCAGGGCTCTCCTGGGATGGGCAGGGCAGGGGGCACTGGGGTCAGCCCCAGCCATCGGACATCTCCCTGGAGACAGGCTGGGGCTGGGCTGGGACATCGTTCCACAGGTGGTCTGGGCCCAATGGGGTCCATGGCTGGGCAGGGCAGGGCTGGGGGGGCCTAGAGAACAGTCCTGCTGCGGTGTCACTGGAGTAGGGGCTTATGGCCCTGGGGGGGCTCACATGGGGTCCTGGGCCATGGGCAGGATGAGGGGGGCCCCAGGGGTCTGGGCTGGGACAGTCAGGCTTAGTGGTACCTCAGGGGCCATGACATGAATGTGGCAGGGTGGCAACCTCACCTGTAATGGGCTACAGGCCTCTTAGCACTGTTTCATTGCCAACAGAAGTAAATGTTGACATATTTCATCTCCTCCTGTTCAATTTAAATTTGAAATCTGAAATTCTGCAGTGTTCTCAAAGAGGAGCCATAGTCCTTTGGTCAAGGTATAAAGTCTTAAAAGATACAGAGCTTTAATATAGTTCTCTACCAAGGTTCAAAAAGGAATTAAGGTACATTATAGATGCACATCTTGTTGGTTTTGCAACTCCTATTGTGAACATGTAAATCATATGATGTCTGGCTGTGTATTGGAATTTGGGAATATGACTGATGACCAGGAGTCATGACTCGTTGGCTCTGTTTCAGGCATGGGACATGTGTTCCCAAATTCTGAGCTAAGATGACACCATCTCTGCAAGGACTACATCTGGTGTTTACTACTTGGGTTAGAATTTTGAAAGAAATGACCACTTGAAGCCAATTTCATTGATGTTGAACCTACTTTTGAATTATCTGCAAGCCCAAACCTTGCCTGAATGTCAAGATAGTTTCCTCAGGAAATGTAACAGGGCAGGAGATCAGAAAAATACCTGTGAATCCCTGGTTTACTGTTCTGAGACCTCTCTAGATGGCAGAGCACAAATAATCAAATGCCAGTAGTTTAGGCTCTAAAGGCCTGTAGGATTTTAAAGCACAGCTTTTATTTTGCATAGTGTCAATATTTTTGTCTGAACAGCCTACTCAATAAAATCAAAAATTCTTTTCTGAAAAGATACACATGTCATCTCAGTCTCAGAGAAGTGAATGCAGGCCCTTGGGTGTAATGATTATACTTCTACTCAAAATGTTTACTGGATGAAAGTGGGGAAATGCTAGGGAGGATCCAGGAAATTTCTTGATATCCTCCTGAGAATACAGGAGTTTTCCTCCTGGTATACATGTAAGGGAAAAAAGACTAACTCTGATACCATACAGCTTGAACAAATGAGCTTCACAAGAGAGCCAGATGAAAGTTAGTTTCCCTGTACACCCACAGTGGATGTGAATCTTCAAATATTTTGCAGTTTCACCATCTAGTAGGGCATTATTTGTTCATAATGCTTTCCTGAATTCTACTCTGGTTGTGGTAAAACGACAGTCATGGAAACACCAAAAATGCTTTTGCTTATTGTCTCTTCCATGAAGATCCTATAGAAAGATAAACAGACATACAAACATGCTTCAAACTGCTTTTGAAATGGTAATTTGGAAAGTATTGTATCTATTTCTTTCTGAACATTAATTAATCATCTTTCTAATGAGTCAAAGGTCTCTGAAGCAATGACTCTCACTACATAAAAATTTTAAAATGTATTCTTGTGATTTGCTATTCAGAATGCAGTAAAGACAGTTCCTGTTAATGAGCAGAAATGTTTTATGTCATTGTGGCACCACAGTTGTGTAATACTTAGTAAAAACGTGGGAACACCATAAACATTAACTTCTTGCTATCATTCATCCAAACCTAGGATTAGTGTGATCCAAACCAGATGAATGACAAAAACAGCTACTGTTTTAAATAGTTCACTTGTCCATTTTCCAAGCAGAAGATAAACTAGCTGTAAATCACAGTTGGTCAGTTTAACATGGCTTTCAAAGTCCCATCAGAGTAAAACCAAACCCTGGAATCGTTAGAATGTAATATTTTCCATGTGTATAGTGCTAACCCAGGCACAGGGACAGAGAAGCACACACTTTAAGCATCATTGCAGATGATTCTCATGTTTATTAGAATGTGAAATATAGGATTAGTTAAAAAGATGATGATTGTTTCATATTGAAAAGGACTTTGTAAAATTGGTTACCCCACATCATTAAGCACTGTATTATGATGCGTACTACATGTCTGTTCTGGAAAGAAGGTCATTGTATTTATGCAGTTGATACCAGAAAACTAGTGAAAATAATTCTGTTCTCACTGCTGTTACTTTAAAGTTATCACAGTTATTCCATTTTATCATGAGATGAAGATCTTTTCCATACAAAAGCTGTTTACCTTTATTCGGCATTCTTACACTAATTCATTGCCTACCGATTTCATAAGCCCATGATTATATTGTATTATCTGCTGTGTTGCAGGGGAGAGCTCTCCTAAAGTCACTTAAGCTTCAGTGATGGTAACTAACAGATTTCTCCTTGTCTGTCCAAACAAACAGACCGAAGAAGCCACACTCATTTCTATAATGTCTATGGCAGACTGAGAAGTCTCCCTACTGGCAAACACAAAAGCTTGTGTTTCCACACAGACTGACAACATCTGTATATGGTAAATGATTTTCAGTGACCATTGTGGTCCTTTCTTACCACTGAATCATTGTATCTGAAGTTTTGTGTGACATAGTATTTCATCCAATCATATTCTCTTCCCTACAGAAACCTTTTCATCATTCAGGTGATTTTAATTACTAATCAGATAATTTCTTAACTTTGTTTTGGAAACTGAAATAAACTCACAGAGCAGCTTTTCCAGAACTCAGATATGTCTCTTTCTGAATTGTTTCCCACTTCATATGCTTGAAGACATGCTATCAAGAAAATCCCTGAGCTTCCATTTACTGAAGCTGTAGATCGATCTATAATAACTCTTAGATTGTCCAGATCTCCAAACCTGGTACTCCTAGGAAATAAGAAATATGTTTTCATTGTGATTTTAAGATTATTTTTAAAATACAAACATGGGAAATTTCAAGTTTAAATATCTGGCCTTCTGCTGAAGAGTATTAATAGCGAATTCTGCCAGATTCCCTTTTCTGTTTCACCAGGACAGCACTCAGCTCCAGTCTCTCTGGAAGTCAGTGTACTTATGCAACCAGCTGCCAGTTTCCTGGAATGTGAGGTAATTCCTGTGCCACCTGCTAGGAGTTAACTTCATCCTCAGTGCAACAAACATTTAAACCAGCTGCAATAAAGTGTATGCTGTTACTCTGGATTGACATTGACTTAAACTTGCTAAGTACTGAGTAAAGTTGCTGTGTTTTTCTCACTCCTTGCAGACCATTTTTATTCTTGAGGGCTAAGCAAATATTTTGGAGAGAAGATTCTCTTAACTGCCAAGAGCAGCATATTTGCTTGCTTCACATCAGAATTCAGTTATACCATAAGTTTTTTCAACAAATAGGATGTTGAATCTCAATTTTCCCTTGATTTGTGGTTTTATTATGCTGGAATACATTCAAAATACCCAGTTTGATACAGTATTGAGAGGGTGTTCACAAACAGAACGATGTTTCCATGAATACTCTCTCAGGAGTGACCACTTTGTCTTTCTCAAGATCTTTCACTTTACTGGAAATTAAAATTTACATTAAAATGCCTTGGTCCAGCCTCTGGAAAAGATTAAACAGTGGTCTGTGGTGCCATCTGAACTTTTTGTGATGCCCCAGAACTCAAGACAAACTCTTCCCACAGATAACATTTAGAGATTATGTGCAGCTTTCTGTCATTTTCTAGTGGCAAAACTAGATGAAGAGTCTGAGGCTGCCAGTGCCTGTGAGTGAATACCCTTGTTCCAGCTGTAGATGCTCTGAAGAAGTTCTTGGTTAAAAAAATTCTGCTATGGCCTGAAAAGGGACACTGTTACACATGTGTATTTGAAGTGGGTTTTGGATCTCATTAAACTCTTGATTTTGAAGATGACTTTTTCTACTAAATTCTGTAATCAGTTATGGCTCTTAAAGTATTTCTTTTCATGGTTTGCAAATGTATTTTCTTTGTATATTGGTGATTGCTTCCTTGCTTTTGAAAATGAATATTTGATTTATGTTTTTATGGTTCTGCCCCCTTATATTTGCCTTTAGACCAAAAAGAGTAATATACTATTGTCAATATTTAACTTAATGGATTTTCTTTAATACTCACCAGTGAACCTCTTCTAATTTTTTCACATCTTTCTGTTATTAGGAATCAAAGCTAAGTCAGAATGTCCAAAGAAATGGTAATACCAATTTATGTAAAGGCATTGTATTTTCAGCATTATTCTCTACCACATCCTTATTGTGTACCAATATTTTGACTGGCTTTGGAGGGGTTTAGATCAGGTCTTCAGTGATTTTCTACAAGTATCATAATTCTGTTTTCCATAATTAGTTCACCTTTTTTTTCAATATTTCATAAAACTACTGATCTATGTATAGGAAATAGAACATAAATCCCCAAACCACTGAAAAAAGCAGAGAAAAATAATGGAAGAGCTGCCTGGTTTTGCTATTAACTCATTTTGTTGTTTAAAAAAATAAAGAAGAATTTTTGCAAATTAATTAATAAGAAGGTGGAATTTCAGTCTGAATGCCCTTGAAGCTGTTGCTTCTGCATCTGCTTTTTTCCAAAGGAAGTTTATGACATGACTTCATGTTACATGACTGTGGCACATGGCAAAGCTTCTTTCTTTCTTTCTTTCTTTCTTTTTTTTTTTTTTTTTTTTTTTTATTCCTCCTTTGCTTAGCTGTGCTGTCCATTTCCTCCAAAACACTTTCTATCTAGAAGGAGCTTAGCCACTGTCATTGACATTACCTGAGGAAAAGCCAAAAAACAAGAAGAAATAATCTCTTGCTCTCAACTGTGTTGTAGTGACTCTCATAATTGTTCTAAGATGTGTTTTTTCCTCAAAAACCTGCTGATCATAAAGAAAGCTGGGAGATCACATAGCCAAAAAAATAATCCAATGTAAATACACGTACTCTATCTACCAAATTTGTTTTTAAACTCACACTAGGAATAGTAATGTAAAAAACATTGCTGGAAAGCACAATTGTCTTGGAGTTTCCCTTTTAAATCCTATAGCTACCACTGAAGGCTTTGTTTCAGGATGCATTTGTCAGGAAACTGACATCATCAGCAGATTTTCCCAGACTTTCTAAGCGATAATATTCTTTGTTTTTTTTTCCTTCATAGCTAACCAGAAAAAGGTGACTAACTGCACTGCCATCATTCATAAATTCTATTTAGAAACACATATTTTGTTCATAGAATTTTGTTATACTACTCTGGGGAAAACTGTAAGTCCAGTAAACTCAATAGAAGTTTGTCACTGACTTTTATGGATCCAAGATTCCACACCCTGCATCAGACTTTTACCTGTCAGGAAGACCCCTGCAAATTTCTCTGGTATTGTAAATGAGCTAAAAGGTGAAGATCAAGATATTTTCACATGGCCAAAGTGTTGTCAAGGGATTTTAACTTATATGATCATTAATAAGCAGTGGAAAAAGTTAATAAAAATTCTAGTCCAGATCCTCAGCTGTGATAATTCCATGTAGGTGTGTATATTTAACTTCATGAAGACCCACTTGCACCGGTTGAGGATTGTTTTGCTGATTAGGGATATCAATTAAACTCAGACACCAGAGTGAAAAGAGCAGGCGTATTTTACTAGAAATAACTAAATAATATAACAGAATAATACAGAAAACATACAGTAAGAAAAGACAGAACAGTGCACTTAAACAAATAGGAAAATACAGGGTAATGCATCAAATCATTACTACAAGAGAGAGAGAATAGTGATTAAGAAAGATCCATCACCACTTGCATACGTTACCATCATCCAGATCCACAGTCGCTGGGGAGCCCCGGTTACAGCGAGGATTTGGAGAACCTTTCCCTGCAAGTGCGAAATCCTACGCAGTGCGTCCACCCGTAGGTGAGGCTTCCAAAGTTGCTGTGAGCGGGTCCAGCCTTATATACCTAAAAATCAGTAAGCCAGAATAGCTGGCACCTTTGTTTTAAGCGGAAATATCTGGTTTTCATCTCATGTTAGGTTCCCCCCAGAGCCTGGCCAGGGCTTAAGGGAGAAGCTAAGGGAGTTTCCCTGCTTATCTAGTTAATTTATGAGCAAGGTCACAAGGCCACACAACTGTTTCTGTGGCCTTGTTATCTTGCTCACACATAAAGAAATATAAGGATACATTCAAGATAGACATGTTTTATGATGTTTAAGCTACGTCTTCTATGCATATTTCACTAATGACTACATATGGAGTTAGCAGTTTCAGTTCAGGGCCTGTTGCTCAGGCTTCAGTATTCCCACCTTTTACATCAGAATAGTTGGTTTGCTATAACTTAGTATAATACATATTAGCACAATGGTTATCAGTTATAAAATGTACAGGATTCATCTATAGGTCAACTCTGGCTTGGGCTTATTATCCAAGCCTTAGCACTTCAAGGATCCAGCCAAAATATATTTTGATAATATTATTTTCTTTAGATTTACTTACTTTTCTAAAGTAGATGACTGAGGGATAAGATATAAATATTATTATTTATTTTAATTTGGAAAAATTCAGAACAAAATTCTTTGAAAGTATTAGTGTAAGTCAAGGAGTAGATTCACAGATAAGACTGGTCTTGTCATTGCCAGCTTTGCAAAAGGCATACCAAAACAAAGATGAGTTTAACTGGGTAAAAAATCCAAGAGTGTTTTCTTGGCAATATATAAATATGTGTTTTACAATAATTTTAATTCTATACATAGTTTTATTTATTTTTTATTCTCAGCAGTAGAACAGCATAATAACTGAATTCTCTGTGTTATGGCTGAACTTCACCCCATTCTCACATGCAGTTATTCATGAAGTGGAACAAGAGGTCATCTACTTCCTTTGGGTAAGCACACTGAAGAAGTTAAACATAGGAACCATATGTATAGAAGAATAAACTTGCATAATTTGCATTACCTAAATAATTAGTAAGTACAGCGTAAAAGGTATAAGTTGTTACTTTATGCATAATGTCTAAAAAAACCTTGCATGAGGCACAATCCTTGGGCAACTATGTATTTTGGTTTGTTATTTTTGATAAAGCTGACTTTATAAAGAGAAAGCAGAATGTGTTGTGTGTCTGCTACTTAATGAGAACTTTCTGCAGGATACAAAGTCTAACATTTAGAATAAAGTGCATAACTAAGCTATAAAGAATATATTGTATTAAACTGTTTTTTCAGGCTTTATTTTTTTAGATCACATGGTTTTATCATTACTTTTATATACAAACGTTGAGCAGCTTTTTGCCATACAAGAAAGTTGACTTCTATTACATGAGATGAGAATATGCGATTCCACATTTATAAATAAACCAAAACCACAAATTAAAAAAAAAATAATCTTATAACATTGAGAACAGTTGTTAAAATGATGTGAATGGGTGTTAAATAAAACCTAAGATACAGTCAGTTTCGGAGTAGTTTCTTATGCCCTCAGGAATGCAAAATCCATGCAAGCGCAAAAAGAAGATTAATTTTAATGCATGAATTTTAAAGGAAAATAAATCTAGCTCATTCAAAAAAAATTACAGTCAGGTTTCTGATGGATTTAGTATAATATTTCTTTTATAGAAGTGGAACTTTTAATGTGATACAGTTCATACTCTGTATTGGGATAAACAATGCTCTTACTTTGCAAGAAAGAAGAGTTAGAATTATTTATCATTAAGAATTTTATATGTAGGTTTTCAATATTCCGAAAGTGGGCCTTTACAAAAAATCTATTATATCTGTTGTGTCTCACCTACTATAGTTATTTCCTGTTGCAGTTTGCACACGTAGCTCATTATTTAAGTACCTACATCATGCTGAAGACATAGCATTTACTAGCAACATTCGCATTACCCATTAGTATAGGCATTAAGTGTGGGTTTGTAGATGGAAATAGCTGGCGCCCAGGACCGATGTCCACACTATACACGTTTCAGGAGGTTTTACTTCAGACTAGTTCCAGTTTAGTCTAGTAGACAACATGTCCATCAGTGGTGGGAGTTCATTTAATGCTCTCTTGGAGTGCATTTCTCAGTTTAGCTTGAGCCAAAGGGAATCCTGTTTGTGTGTTCTGAGACCACTCAGTGGACTAAGTGATGGTTATGGGAAATTTCCCTCAAAGGTGTAGCCCTGATCATTAATTTATCATCATTCAGTTTAGTTCTACAAATGCTAATGTAGACATAACATAGTAAACTAAATGATGAATTAATAATGCAAAACATAAATATGCTTCTAGATACAGGAGCTACACAGAAAAGTTTTTACAGAGAACATATTTTCCTCTCTATCATTGAAATGGCTGCAGATGTACTTTATTAACTAATTATTAAATAATTAATTTTGTTTAAAAATCCAAAGGGTAAACATCTCAGAAATATTTTACTAACATGTCTGAGTGTCTGAGTTACTATTTTTCTTGCACTTTGTATAATAAATATCCTTTGTAGGAATAGTATAAGATCAAGAAAGTAATTTCATAGTATTATAAAGGAAAGCAAAAAAATTATTACTAGACAGCATATATTCTATACATGTATATAATGTAAAACATGATTATGTGGTAAGATTTCATGGCACAACACCTATTCACCTGGAGTAATTCTTCAAGGTGATGTTACTGGGCACAGAAAGGTAAGGTTGCCACTCCAGCCTTACTTAATGAGTTCACAGTAAAGTGTTTTATTATAAAAGAACGGTTAAAATTCCAGTTAGAATTATACAATCAGCATTATAATGTCTTTTTTTCAAAAACGTTTATATTTTTTCACCATTTATTGTAAGTGACTAAAAATGGAAAGTAATTTCTTGAAGTAACAGCTGTCTGAAATTTCATTTGAAATATGAAGTTTCTATATGTACACAAGCTGTGGTTATTGTTGCAAAAATAGGATTCCTTTGTGATTAAAAGGCATCTTTTCCACTGAGGGGATTTATGTGTATGAGTTAGTAATTTGTGCAGTGTAAGTAAAAATGAGCCTTTGAGGTTCTTTTTTGTTGTAAGGTTTTACAGTGATAACCACAACAGACTAAAAATTTCGTGAGCCTGAAAATATCTGTAACAAGGACAGAAAGAAAATTTGTTTAATGGCTTTTCTATAATTGACAGGAGCATCTTGATCAGAGAAAATCTCTCAAATAAGTCTTAGTGAATTCAGCTGCTTTTTGCACAGAACTGTATCTAATTAATGAATTTTTACCAAAGTAGTTTTAGGCCTCAATAGGCAAGGCTTCAGTATAGAGGCAAAGTGTATTTATCACAGTGAGAACAACATAGTTAGTTCATCTCCTGGAATAGGTTTATAAAGCAAATGAGTTAGAATGAATCCCTGATGTTAACTATTTATGTAATAAAGCCAAATCCTAATCCTTGTGAGGATTCATGCAAATTAATAACATTCCTAGTTTAACATGGATTTGAATTTATCTGATTGGGATCTAGATTTGGAGAAAAAAAATCTTATAGAATAATTCTGTATGTGTGTTCATGGATAGTGTGAATCAATGATTATAGCTGAATTCTGTCTCTGCAAACTAATAACACAAACTATCAGCTAGATGAGAAATGTATTATGCAGAACAGGACTGTATTTCTATCACACCTGTGAAACTATTAGACCACTGGTATTTCCTGCATAATATTTGACATCACTTGGGCGATTCTTGAATTATTGGTGTGTATATAGCTGTAAATATCATTCTAGCATAATTTGTAAGGTGGTTTCTTAATTTATACACTGCATGAACTTTACTCTTTGGATTATTATTAAAAGAGTTCCATGATGGATTTCTTTCTAAAAGTGAGCTAGATGGCTAGTATTTTGTGGTTTAATATGTTAATAGAATACATTATAATTTATTCTAACATTTTTTGAGAGATTGAAATTCATACAGTAGAATACTGTATATTTGTCCTTAGAGTAGTTATTAAATAAATGCTTGAGTGATGTGTTCATTCTTCCATACTAACACAGGTCTAACATTGTACAAGCTGCAAAATGAGTGTGAAAGTGTTATTTTTTAGCATCCAAAGAACTGATGATTTCAGACCTGCCCACAAACCTGGGAAGTTTTGAAATCTACTGCTTCTTTGTAAAAGAGACATTGCAAACTGTTTGCTGGAAGATACATTTCTATAAAATTCAATATGTAGTCTTATCTTCATACTGTCTTTCAAGAAATGCTCTCTACAACGCACTTGAAGACTCCTCTGACTGTTTTTATGCTAGAAAGTACTACCTGCTCTTTTCGTTCAGGAGCTCAGTATACCTTGTACCTATATGACTAAAATTTCCCAATATCAAATGGCCTCGAACATATTGCCCATTTAGAAGAAACATTGGCTCATCCTGTCCTCCAAACTGTGCCAGAGAAATTGCTAGAAATGAAACAGTATGGTTGTTTCCATGTCAGCACTTGAATATGCATCATAGCTTTTTCTAAGTTACTAAGAAAGGCAAAGCCTCTGTGCCCTGACCCCTCAGATATACCTAAAGATATTACTTTGCTTAGAATCACTAAGGAGGAAATAATCACAGAATTGTCTAGGTTGGAAAACACCTTGAAGATCATCCAGTCCAACCATTAACCTAACACTGACAGTTCCCAACTACACCATATCCCTAAGCGTTATGTCGACCTTGCTCTTAAACACCTCCAGGGATGGGGACTCCACCACCTCACTGGGCAGCCCATTCCAATGCCTAACAACCCGTTCTGTAAAGAAATGCTTCCTAATATTGAGTCTAAACCTTCCCTGGTGCAACTCGAGGCCATTACCTCTTGTCCTATTGCTTGTTACTTGGTTAAAGAGACTCATCCCCAGCTCTCTGCAACCTCCTTTCAGGTAGCTGTAGAGGGTGATGAGGTCTCCCCTCAGCCTCCTCTTCTCCAGACTAAACAACCCCAGTTCCCTCACCCGCTCCTCGTACGACATGTGCTCCAGACCCTTCACCAGCTTCGTTGCCCTTCTTTGGACACACTCAAGTAATTCAATGTCTTTCTTGTAGTGAGGGGCCCAAAACTGAACACAGTAATCGAGGTGCGGCCTCACCAGTGCCGAGTACAGGGGTAAGATCACTTCCCTGTCCCTGCTGGCCACGCTATTTCTGATCCAAGCCAGGATGCCATTGGCCTTCTTAGCCTCCTGGGCACATTCTTGGCTCATGATTTGTTTCTTTATTTATCATAAAGGAAATGATATTTCAGATAATTTTTTGTTATCACTAATTTGTCTTTTCTCTCAAAAAGGTCAGTCTCCAGTACAGACATTTTAAAATGTGCAAGAGGAATGTTTTTGTTATCATAGCACTTTCTATGGACTGCATGTGTGCTAAGCTTGACCTTCTGGAAAGCCCCATTCTCCACTTTCTCATAATGAGTTTTCGCTTCTTGTCCTCCTAAAAGGTTAGCTAGTAAATTCACAGCCTGACACATATGCCAGGATGAGCCAGTATGTCTTCAGCTTCTAGCATCTGTGCTCAGAGAGAAAGTGGCATAGCATCTCTTAGGGGTCACAGCTCAGTATGAGTCACTTGTTTGGGATTTATTTTGTTGGATTCACAGGTTTCTTTAAAAAGTATTGAGCAGAGATTTTCCTTTCTGTTAGTCCAAAGAAGCATAGATGTCACAGAGACATACTTAATACATATTTACTCTGTGTTCTTTTCCACGCATTGCTTATAGTTTTGCTGTACAGCACATCTTCCTTTTTACTGAACTTATTTATACAGGACAACAACCTAGTTTTGGAAATACTGTGCTGACTCCTATATGGCTGCTTAAAGAAGAAAAATGAATGATGAACTTTTAATGATATTTTACACAAAACCACAACTCCCTAGAAATATACAGTCTTCTGTTCTTCATTGCATTATTTCCCACTGAGAACAATTCACACCTTAATTTCCAGCCACATTCCATCAGATTTCCCCCCAAATGAACAGTTATTTCCACTGGTGAGATGTTAGCATGTTCATTCTCTTATGTGGTATTTTCAAATTATCCCTTTGTACATAACTCACCAATTAACAGATAATTCTAGTTATTAAGAATTCATTCATTCTTTCATTCGAGCCCTTTTGTTAGTAATATGAAAACTCACTGATATATTTATAAAAAGGCAGGTTAGGGTAAAGACCACTCCTTAAGCTTTCTCAGTAAAAAAAATTAGCGGAGAATCAGAGCTCTTTGTAATCACAGGTAACATCTACAATCAGCCATGTCTGAGTTCTCATCTGAGGTCACCATATATGGCTCCCTGCATGAGGTCTTAGTTTGCCTATGACACATGTTCACAGAATCACAGAATCACAGAATAATCTAGGTTGGAAAACACCTTGAAGATCATCCAGTCCAACCATTAACCTAACACTGACAGTTCCCAACTACACTATGTCCCTCAGCGCTATGTCGACTCTACTCTTAAACACCTCCAGGGGTGGGGACTCCATCACCTCCCTGGGCAGCCCATTCCAACACCTAACAACCCGTTCTGTAAAGAAATGCTTCCTAATATTGAGTCTAAACCTTCCCTGGTGCAACTCGAGGCCATTACCTCTTGTCCTATTGCTTGTTACTTGGTTAAAGAGGCTCATCCCCAGCTCTCTGCAACCTCCTTTCAGTTAGCTGTAGAGGGCGATGAGGTCTCCCCTCAGCCTTCTCTTCTCCAGACTAAACAACCCCAGTTCCCTCACCCGCTCCTCGTACGACATGTGCTCCAGACCCTTCACCAGCTTCGTTGCCCTTCTCTGGACACGCTCGAGTAATTCAATGTCCTTTTTGTAGTGAGGGGCCCAAAACTGAACACAGTAATCGAGGTGCAGCCTCACCAGTGCCGAGTACAGGGGTAAGATCGCTTCCCTGTCCCTGCTGGCCACGCTATTTCTGATGCAAGCCAGGATGCCATTGGCCTTCTTGGCCACCTGGGCACACTGCTGGCTCATGTTCAGCCGGCTGTCAATCAACACCCCCAGGTCCCTCTCCGACTGGCAGCTCTCCAGCCATTCCTCCCCAAGCCTGTAGCGCTACTGGGGGTTGTTGTGGCCTAAGTGCAGCACCCGGCATTTGGCCTTATTGAAACTCAAACAGTTGACAATCCACTCTCATTCTTTCACACCATTCCTCTAACATCATTACCTCACGTTACTCATGTGCCATATGCACCCCATACTCTTGTGATCTTCCAGTATGTTCTCCATAAGGACCCCTACCCGCACTCATCTCTCAACATCCATGCTGAATTTATTGCAAAAGCATGTTGTTGCTGGAAAAGAAAATAAGAGCCATCACCAGGAAAAGAAGCCATAGGTGCATTTGCAGTGCCTGTGACAGGTCCTTACTTAATCACCAGAAACTGTAAGACCACACAGGTCTCCAGCCAGTGAGAATTATTATTCAAGGGTGGACTGCTGTTGTCCTTGGCTGTGGACATGGATTCCTGTACCATGGATCCTTATCTGTCACACCCCTCACCTGGACTTGGCAGGAGGCTTGGCATATACTGCATGTGGGTGACACTGTCATATCTCCTTTTCCAAAGTCATCCTAGTGCTAATCCTAACTCTACCCTTCCCCAACAAGGAATTACCACCACTGGCACCAGCTATCTCCCTAACACCACCAATACAGCATGAAACTGGTGCAGATGCATAGCAGTTAAGGACCATTCCCACTTTCCTTGCAGGTCAGTCAGTTGAGGAAATATTTTCAGTTACATTGCTGACGGAGTCATGCACTTAACTCATAAGAGAGAAGTAACAATAGACTTTATTGATATAAAACAGTGAGTTAACAAAGGTAAATGGTAAATATGACAGTGGTTTAACAAGATTTGATGCCAAGGTACGCTTGATTATTTACTGCATAGAGGACAGGGTCAGACAAAACTGTCAGGGAAACCCTCCCATTAAGTCATGAAGTTCAGAAAGGACCCCCTTGCTTTCTAAACTCCTTCTCAGAGAGGAGTCTATGCACAATCAATCCTTTAAATCACTTAGCTAAGATTTCAAAGTTTAGCATTCTATTAATCACTTACTGTGAATCTGTTGTGACAAGGAAGCTCTCAACCTTGAGGAGTAACTGTGAGAGGCATCCCTACTCAAGGGTTGTTCCTGGCGTGCAGCCTGCTGCTGTGCAGGAGATCTCAGGAGGCTCTGGGATGTCCACTATTTATAAATAATGATGATTGACTTATAGTCATATCTGCATACCAGCAAGACATCTGGGTCACCATTACAGACAGCCCTTGGCTACCATGTTTTCATCCATCCTCCAAAGTCCAGAGAATGCTGGATGCAGCCATCACAAACTCCACTGGTGGTTATGGTTTATGGGAGGGTCGGAGGGGAGTACACTGCCACTAGTCAATTTATTATTTTATTCCTAGAGAAGATGGAAATGAACTTTCTGTGGTGAGGATGACTAACTATTCAAACTTACCATGATGCTCCAAAGCACAGAATGGCACAGTGTGCCATATAGGAAATAGTTATAGAATACTTTGAAGTAATGTTTAATCTCCTGAAAATAAACAAAGCTATGGTTAAATGAGATTTGAGTAGATCTTATGTGTTACTGTAGCAGAGTCCAGGTTCCTCTGCTGTTGCATTGTTTATTTCAAGGTCAGGTCAACTTTTCTTCAGCTCCTTATTTGTAAACTTTGTACTCCAAGTGGTCTTCAGGGCCTTCTTACTATATGAGTAGCAGTGCCTCCCACTAATTCTGTAAAATGCATTTATAGTTTAAGGTGTGCTTCGAAATATTTTCAGAAATCTCTGTCTACAGCACCTTCAGACAAAACCATTTCAAATCCAAATCTAATCCAGAAGTTTAACTAAAATATATTCGGCTGATCTTTCTCTCCAACATAGGACAATATAAGTTATTTCCAGAGAATAAACCTTATCGTAAACTTGGGCTGATGTTGATTGTGATCAGGAATTTATGTTTTCTTACTGGAAGGATGGGTTCTGTGGCAATCATTAGAGCTAGGATTAAGTTTGGATTACATTTCAGTAATATAAAATCTTGAATAAGCCAGTTAATTATTTTCTGGCTGTAAGAGTTTGGAATAGAGCTAGAGTCTGTTGTCAACACCTTTTTCTTTTTTTCTTTTTTTTTTATTTTTTTTTTTTTTTTTACTTTGTGTGCAGTTCTTGTCATAATTACTCTTATGTTGGGGGCCTGCAAATCTAAAGCTGGAGTATAGCTTTGTTCTTGAGACTGAGCAGCCTTCAGAGGGAAGACTGAAGTCTGGAGTCAATTGTGGTCAACAGTTTATGTTCCCTTCACTGGATGGGTGGTTCCCTTGGCTAGAATTATTTTTAAGGATAAGGTTATTTGGGGGGAATGTAATGACTGAAGAACCCATTTCAACATCTGGTGCCTCTCCCTCAGAATAAGGAAAAAAGAATTGTTTTAGGTCAATACTTTCTGCTCTTTTTTTCTTATAATTTTTTCCATGGCCTTGATTAAGTTCCACTCTTATGTTTGTGCTAGTGTCTGGGAATCTACAGACTGAAGAAGGCCGTTACATTTTGGATGCTACATGTCTCAAGATTAAGAAGAAGGATTAAAGGACAGCTGATGCTTTGTGTCCTATTTGTCTGGGAGTTGCAATCCCTGACCATTACTGGGTTTAGAATTAGGGCTCACTCAGGGTTTAAGAGTTGGAAAGTGAAGACCCCCTTTTAATGGTTGAAGCTGCATGCTCTTCAGCATTATGAAAGGGAATTGTATTACCCGTGTATTGTGTCTTTTTTTAATCTGTTTGTTTTCAGTCTTGTTTCTATCTTTTCTTGTTGGGTTTCTATTGTGGACAACAATTGTAAATTATGTTCAGAAAAGGGTAGCTCAGGGTGAATCATTATTTTATGCCTTGGGTTTGGCTCACATGGAGGTTTGAGATGATTTGAGAATTTAAATGTTGCATATCTCATTTTGTTTCTGGAGGATTTGGGAAATTACGGTTCAGAAAGTGGCTTGTTTGATTGGGGTCTATATGTTTTGGTCTACAGTGAATGCTAACAGCCAGAGTAAGACTGGGTTTAGACTGGATAACCTAAAGATTGAAGGTACTGCTCAGACTGTGTGGTCCTAATAGTTGGAAGTACATGGGCTATAGCTGAATTATGATTAGGGTAGACAGTATAAAGTACGAAGAGCCATTTTGCTTATGAGATAACATATGACCTTCAGAGACTAGTGTCTCATTAGCAAAACATGATTTCTTTTGCTGTAGTTACATATGGTTTAGTTTAGAGTTAGGTATAAAAGCTGGATAATGCCCACGTGAATTCCCTGTCTCAGGACACATGGAGTTAAGGAGAAGACTGATATAACGGAAGTCCATGTATTATTTCCTCTCTCCCCTGTAGAGTTTACTTCCCTAAGTTATTAAAAGGTACTTGTTTGGCAATAGTTCATTTATATTTATATAATGTAAATAAATATGTGTTTTGTCAAACGTTTCCATTGTACCCTGCACATATGTTAATTCACTTCTGTCATCCTTTTGGGAGGTTAGCTAACCATGTCTCTCTGAACAGAGTTCAGTACAAGGGATACGTATCTCTGCAATTTGCTATTTATCTGTACAATTTGTTTGAGATAATATGGGTAAGTTTGTGCCAGATTTGTCTCTTTCTGTTCTACACAGTCCTCAGATTTCCTCATGAATGCTTCAGTTCTTGAAACACAAATTCTCATTGTTCTAGAAAAACCAGTGTTCTCATCACCTGCACTACAGGGCTCACATTATCTCCTTCTTTCCTTCCCATGGAGTTTATGATCTCCCCGATGCCTGAGCATACATGGATAGATACCCAGAGACATGTCTAGTACTGGAGAGTTCATTAAAAAAATTCCTTCCAAGAAATATGTCTGTCTGTTACATGACTTCCTATTCTGTGCTATCCTTGTCAACTTTCTGGAGTGTGCCTTGGTCTTCCAAGTAATGCTTCAGCATCCAGGGCTATGTTTATGAGTAAATGTCTTGCTTTCTGGCTCCCAGTGCAAGTGGCATAACACCAGTCACAGACATGAGTTAATTCTTCCCTTTCCTGTTGTCCCACAGTGTAAGACAGCATCATCCATACTCTAGTTGTGAACAGTCCCTGTCCCACATTAACCTCTGAGCTTTACTCACACATTACTGTGAGACTGACAAGAAAAGCTTCTATAGGTATGTTGGTGATAAAAGGAAGACTAGGGAAAACATAGGCCCTCTCTGGAAAGAGATGAGAGTCCTGGTTACCCAAGATGGAGAAAGCTGAGGTGCTCAATGACTTTTTTGCCTCAGTCTTTACCAGCAAGTGCTCCAGCCACATGACCCAAGTCACAGAAGGTAAAGGTGATGGGAGAATGACCTGCCCACTGTAGGAGAAGATCAGGTTCGAGAACATATAAGGAACCTGAAGGTGAACAAGTCCATGGGACCTGATGAGATGCATCCACAGGTCCTGAGGGAACTGGTGGATAAAGTGGCTAAGCCACTATCCATCAAATTTAAGAAACTGTGGCAGTCCAGTGAAGTTCCCACTGACTGGGAAAGGGGAAACATAACCCCCATTTTTAAAAAGGGAAAGAAGGAAGACCCAGGGAACTAGAAGGCCAGTCAGTCTCACCTCTGTGCCCAGAAAGATCATGAGCACATCCTCCTGAAGCTATGCTAGGACCCATGGAAAATAAGGAGGTGATTAGTGACACCCAACATGGCTTCACTAAGGGCGAATTGTGCATGACAAATTTGGTGGCCTTCTACAACATTTGGCCTTCTACAGAATTTGATGCTGTCCTGCATGACATCCTTGTCTCTAAATTGGAGAGACATGAATTTGACAGATGGACCACATGGTGGATAAGAAATTGGCTGGGTGATCTCACTGAAAGACTTGCAGTCAATGGCTTGATGCTTGAGTGGAGAGTGGTGATGAGTGCTGTTCCTCGGGGGTTGGTATTGCAACCAGTGATCTTTAACATCTTTGTTGGCGACAGGGACAGCGGGATTGAGTGCAACCTCAGCAAGTTTGCCCAACGACACCAAGCTGTGTGGTGCGGTCAACACACTGGAGGGAAGGGATGTCATCCAGAGGGACCGTGACTGGCTTGAGAGGTGGGTCTGTGAAGACCTTATGAAGTTCAACAAGGGCAAGTGCAAGGTCCTGTACATGGGTTGAGGTGATCCCAAGCACAAATACAGGCTGGGTGAAGAGTGGATTGAGAACAGCCCTGCAGAGGAGGACTTGGGGGTATTAATGGATGGAAAACTGAATATGAGCCAGTCATGTGTGCTCACAGCCCAACTGTATCCTGGGCTGCATCAAGAGAAGTGTGGCCAGCAGGACAAGGGTAGTGATTCTCCCCCTCCACTCCACTCTCGTGAGACCCCACCTGCAATACTGTGTCCAGCTCTGGGGTCCCCAACATAAGAAGGACATGAACCTGTTGGAGTGAGTCCAGAGGAAGCCACAAAGATGATCAGGGGGCTGGAGCACCTGCCCTAGGAGGACAGACTGACAGTTGGGCTTGTTCGTCCTGGGGAAGAGAAGGCTCTGGAGAGATCTTATAGCAGCCTTCCAGTACTTAAAGGGGGCCTACAGGAAAGATGGGGAAGAACTCTTTATCAGGGAGTGATAGGGCGAGGGGTAACAGTTTTAAACTGAAAGAGGGTAGATTTAAATTAGATATAAGGAAGAAATTCTTTCCTGTGATGGTGGTGAGACTCTGGAACAGGTTGTCTACAGTTGTGGATGTCCCCTCCCTGGCAGTGTTCAAGGCCAGGTTGGACGGGGCTTTGAGCAACCTGTTCTAGTGGAAGGTGTCCCTGCCCATGGCATGAGGGTTGGAACTGGATGATCTTTAAGGTCCCTTCCAACCCAAACCATTCTATGGTTCTATGATTATTTGCAAAAACAGTAGATGGTACAGGCAAACTGCATACATGCTAAGAATTACATGATTTGGATAATTTCATACTAGCATCCAACCCATGTCACGTCCCTGATTAGCCTATTTGTATAGACACAGCCCAGGTCTCCTTCTTCCACCATAAAAACCCGCTTTTTTTCTTGCCATTATTCAGTAGAAATCTGATAGCAGAAGCAGACACTATGTAGAAATCATGATAATTGCTTTAAGAAATAGTTAAAATAAAAACAAGAACTCAAAAATGGAATGTAGAAGAAAAAAAAAAAAACCTCTACAAAAGGAGATAAAAACAATGGTTTAAGTGGTAAACTTGTTAGCAATTTCAGTTTTAACTCCTGCCACAAACTAATCCATGATCCATGAATGACACTCAAGGTGAATGAAAGTGACCCATGCAGGTGAGATAGGGCTTTGCTTTATTTTATTTCAATTTAGACAAGGTCTCCAAATATATATTTAGTAATGAAGAATGTAAAGGCTATGGTGGAATAGTTTCAAGCATGAAAACCAGAGCAAAATTTGGATCTAAAAATCTATCTGTGATAACAAGGCTCAGAATAATAAAGGCAATCTCTTTTGTTGTACTCTGATAAAACACATGGTGAGGACTTGTTTTGGTTAGAAAATAGCAGCAGTTTATCTACAGCACTGCAAATGCACACTTTTAAAATGTCAGGAGCCAAATTTAGTCTTTTGAAAGAATACTGTAGTATACAGAGTGTAACAGGGAAGTTTATTTTGCCACTGCATTTCTTCAGTTTTGCACATGCTTTCACAACCCCATTTTTTCTTTTGTTTCTTTCAGTCATGAGGTCATAAATCCAGATTTATGATGACACTAGTCTTGCCACAGAATGATCGGTATGTCCCAGATTCAGCCTTGTGGGCTAAACATGACCAACTAAGAAAAAAATTGTCTGAGACATATTTCATCCTTTTTAAAAGAAAAATATTTTTAGTAATAAGTAAATATTAATTGTGGGATGTTTGAAAATACTATTTATCTAGAAACATCATGAAAATTCTGTTTTGATAAAGATTATTCTGCAGGATTGTTAATTTTTCATTATGTTATTTCTAAAAGACTGAAGTACATGTTTTTAAGAATATAGAATACCCCTGACTGTGCTGAGAATTTTATATGAAGGACAACAGTGAAGTCTCACTCACATTAACTGTACTGAAATTCATGTTCTTTTATGTTCAGGGGTCATGTTGTTTGCACAGCCCTAAGTGTTAGATATGCTAACAATGGTCCTAAGCAAAAAAACATTTTTGGAATTATTGTGGAATATTTGAAAATTGGAGTTACCATGAACATTACGTAACAACATTGTCAAATTCAGAGTCTGTGAAATGGAAAAGCTCTAGAAAACTTTCCAAATAAATTAGGATAGAAATCCAAATCTCTGGATTATGGTATAGGAATTATGCTGAATTATATATTGGAAGCCCTGTCTTCTTTGAGAGGAGATGACAAATATACAGAAGATCTAATAAAAAATCTAATAAAAAATAAGGCTGTCTGAATAAACCTCCATAAATAGAGGCATTCAAAAGCAAATCCTTAAATACCATGTCTTTCTAGGCTCAGCCTAGAAAGTCAATTTGGTACACTCCTTGAACGGTCTTATACACAGGGAAACAAATATATTTTCTGAAATACTGTGCTAATTGTTATGAAATAATCCCAGAGTCAGCCGCCATCTCAAAAAAAAACAAAAAAAGAGAAAAAGAATTTTTCTTTCAGATCAAAATCATTGTGTATGATTTCATTCTTCTCATGAGCAACAGTGACAGTGACAGAATCCTACTTTCTTATTAAAACCAATTAATTTATTGATGGAAAGAATCGTTGTCAGAGAAGTATAATTTTGTTAAATATGAAAAGTTTTAAAGAAATGCTAAGTATAAAACAAATCTACATACAAAAAAAAAAAAAAAAAGTGTGCTGTTCTGTCATCTTAACTGACAGGTTGCTGGGATCCTGAGCTCTTATTGTGTCTAGCTTCAGAGTGGTATTTTCGTGAAGGTTGTGCTCTGGTTAGCAGTGCAAAGACTGTCAGGTTCTAAGCTTCTCTGGTCCCTCTATTGCAGACTGACTCCAAGTTGGGAAGCCCACGGAGGTTTAACCAGCATGTCCAAGAGCCTCCCTGAACAAGAATTTTCAGGGTTGTTGAGGTTTCCTTTCCAAGGCTGAGAAATTACCAGACCAAAGCAAGCTGTGAATCTCTTCTGAGTGGTGATGCCTAGGGTACCTCTACATGATGTCCACTAGGCAGTATTGAAGTGGAGTAACATACTTTCATAACATCTGCTTGAGGTGGGATGGGAAATGGATTGAGGAGAGAAGATATGGTGATGTAACTTTTCTGAAGTGGCTGCTCATTGCCTGGCCTGCCATAATGCTATGAATGAAAAGGGATGGCTGTCACAGAGGAAAACTATGATAGTTGTGAGTTCAGGCTATGCTTTTTAATAGCAGACATGTATTTTGATGGTTTGCCTTACTGTTCATCTGTACTGCCCTTGTAGGCATCTTTCATACATAAGACATCTGGTCACCTGCATATCCCACCTGCCCTTGTAGACAATGTAGCAGCAGCTCTGTAAAGGGGGCTCTTACCACATCAGATGGACTCAAAGTGGAGTTTTCCCATTTTTTCTTAAAGTGAGAATTTCAGGATTCTTTTGACATTTTTGTTTGTGAAGTTCCATTTTGCTAGAAAACAATATTTATCTGGAACTAGATAAGTTAAATAAAACTCAGAAAACTCTTCTGATAAAGACTAACTGGACAAAAATCATTCTGATGCCCATAGTGTGTTTAGATCATGAACTATTTCTTCAATGTTACTTTTCTGACCAGCAGCTTTTGGTGACTTCCTGCTATTTGCCTCACTGATTGCTCTGTAGAATCTTCTCCCAGCTATAGATGCTGGGACATGAGTGTGGATTTATACACTCCAGTCGGCCATGAGACCCTTGCATACAAAAGCTCCTTACTCTGAGAGCTGGAAGGTTAGTTTGAGAAGAAGTCCTCCTGAACTCTGTGTCCAACTTTCCAGCACCCATCTTGAGTGTCTTTCAGAGATGAGGAAGACAGCTAATAATGACTCATGCAATGAACTTAACCTTATATTTATATTTACACCTAAATTTATAAAGATAGATACATTTATTTATGTTTAAAATGTTATTACTCTTATTTCATATTTTTTTTTCTGGGATGACTGCAAGATATGTAGCTTGCACTCTGACTCGAACCAGCATTTCTTTTTGAAGTTTATTTGAATTTGTTGCAGAACGGAAATTCCAAATTCAACCAATGCTATAATAATGTTTATTCCTCCTCTTAGCTTTACTTTAGACTTAGTTACATCCCTTCCAGTATTAATGAAAACACTTAGAACTAGGATTTACTGATGTTTCATATAAAAAAAACCTGTCCTTCCATTGTCTTGAATTCTTAAAAGCTACTTACACATGTACAAAAAGACTGAAGATGGCTGTGAAATCAGGGACAAGATTTATAATGCTTCAGAAGTAATTTCCTGAAGAGAACACTTAAAAATCCCTGCTCTACTGAAAGAGAACTGTACTAAAGCAAGTCTGTAGGAAATGCCTTTTAAGAGAAAATAAATGGATTTCACACCCACTTTGGACTTATTGTGCAAAGTGAAAACAGTGAATATAACACTTGTCTGAGTAATGATAAATCCACTACTAGCAGTCTGCCAGATCAATCTCTGCTCTTGGATACTTACTTTTCTACAGTTCAACAGGAGTACACATCTGCAGCCTCTCCAAGGGGTTCTCACCTGATGTCTGCTGTGAAGGCAGCTGCTCAGGATTCAGAATTTCCATTCAGTAGGAAACTCCAAGATTAACCAGAAACTCTGATTTTTTTTTTCAAATCTAAATATTTATTTTACATAGCAGTAAACTTAAATATAAGAAATATACCGTTCCAGGAGGGTGGTAGAACAGCATTTTTGCCAAGATGTTTTTTCTTTTTCCAAATTGAAATGCTCTTTTCCTTGCAATATAGGCAAATATTTTGCCTATGGCAAAATATCTAATCAGCTTCACTGATAAAAATCAGTTTCTGAGAAATGCAAGTCTCATACCATTTTTGGACTGATAGTGACATGTTAAATGGCAGCCAAAATAAAATTAATAAATTGTAATGCTAAAATAGTACAATATCCTACAGGTGAGGGTAAGTGCGGAATAAATAAATGTATAGCTTCCAAGGGATATCAAAGATAGATTTTTTAAGGCACACTTTGGTAAGTGAGGTGTGTATTCTACTGATCAATTGTAACAAGGTTTTATAACCAAGATAAAAAGCTTGGAAAATACAGAGAATAACAAATAAACCTAATATTACTGCTCTAAAGGAAACTAATACCAGGTGAGTATCAAACAATATCATCTGTTTTAGCAAAAAGCATCTCAACGGTGGTAAGAAAAGCAAAAATGTAAAGAGTAGACATTAGAAATACTGGATAATTCCACTCTCGATTACAAATTTATGATAAATTAACCTTAAATTAACCAGACTTAAAGTTTGATTTCCAAAATATGGAAAGGCACACACGAACATGCACACCAACAATCCAGTCACTCCTAAAATAATTAGTAGGTGCAATTACACAGAGAAACAAGAGTGTTACACAGACCATTTAATTAACTAATAATCCAGAAGATGCTTGTAGAATATAAAGCTTTTGTGTCTTTTCTGGCAGTTAGAATGGAAAAGCAGCAACCATCATTAGACAGATTACTCTTTGTTTTATTACTGGAGCAGGTTGTTTCAGTGGAAAGTCTATGAAACCCAGCTAATAAAATAAACTAGAATAGTCCTCACAGATCTTTCTTATGTTGCAGGTTTTAAGTCAGGCTAATATTTAAACTAAATAAGGCAAACTGAAATATGTGCCTAGGCATATGGTCCTGTGACAATGTGAGTTGCTAATGTTTATAAATAAAATAAGGAGCAATAGTTGTACACAACGGCAAAGCAACATGGTTTGGTTCTTTAGAAAAGAACCATTTTTACAGGAGACATTTAAATTCTATGTAAGTAGCTAAACTGAAACAAGAATGGATTTCAATGTCTGCAAGACAATCTGATTTCATCCAGATGGATTTATTTTTTAAAATATTAGACAATACAGAATATATACAGTCAATCTCACAGAAGGAAAATATCTTCAGGTGATAGATCAGAAAATAAATTTCAGTTAATGCGTCAAACTAGCAAATTTCATATACTACCTTTTTTACTAAAATTCACTTCTGAAACTAAACTTTAAAAAAAAGAGATTTTCTATTTTACGTTGTGTAGACCCAACAACTTTCATATACTTATGTCTACTTAGGACTTCAGGAAATTCTCAGCCAACAGTATGTATTTAACAAATGATTTAACTTAAGCATCAGATATGCCCAAAGTTCACAAAAATTTATCCCATTGAAATGTTCACTTTAAAGTCAGCAATGCCTGACTAGAGCCTAGGCATTTCCTCTTTCATTAACATTTTCCTTTCTGTAGCATTCAGTGTAGAATTTCTAACTACTGTTCCTTCTATTTTCTTGACCTAGTTCTTATATTTCATTTTCACTTTCTGTTAAATCATTCAGCTTTTACTACTGCTGTATAAATATGTGTTCAACCTTTTTGCCTGCAGTTGGTGGAAATGTATATTACTGTATTACTATCCTCCCAAACACATCATGTTTTCCCCATATGTGCCCTTGCATCCTGCTAGTTTTAGACCTCTGTAAGGCTGAAAGTTTGTTCAAAGTTTGGTTTTTGGATCTGGTTTTATTTTTAGCAATAAGAATAATTCAGGCAAACACTCTGGCTGTTTTGACACATCTGCTAGTGTCTTCTGTTGATCTTCTTTGTGTCTGCCTGAAGAACATCAGAAGCATATTCCCAAAAGATTAATATGTGGTAGTGATGTATGAATAATTTAAAGAGGCCTTATGTGACCAAATGGGATCATGCTAAATTGTCTCATGACTAATTCTTCCTTACCAGCTGGGCACTGCTGGGAAGAATTTCCCCCTGAATCCTGTCACCTAGCAGTGCTCAAACTGAGCCTAGAAACTTGGTGGGAAAGACACATGATTATCTGTGAAACATAAACTTGTTTCATGTTTCAGATGCTTAAAGGACTTGTGTATATATAATGCCTTCTGTGAACATGTTCTTTCTGGAGAAACAGAGTGCCGTTTACTTGTAAAACTTTGCAGTTTTGCTTTTAGCAGACAAAATTAATGAAGAGTTAACAAGCAAAGGTTTCTATTACAGAACTGGGGAAAAAGTTACAGAAAAAAACAGGAACAAGGTCATTAACACAGTGGGTCAGAATATACTTGCAACACTTTGCCTATCGCCCATTTAGGATTTTTCCTAGGCATGGCTTGGTGATTATAAAGTAAGGATCACTCTGTTCTTGAGACATATTTTTCAGCATCAAATGCCCTAACCCTGAACTTTTGTCTCTTTCTTATGTCTAATAATTATCTCTTTACTGTTGAACACACATGAAGTTTCAGTGTACCCTAGGAGATGTGTTTCCCCTTACATTATGATTTAGGGAAATGTATCATCAGGTAACTTTGATTATTGATTCATATGCATGAGAAGGCACATAAAATTTCTTTTTAGTTTGATTAGTTCAATTCCTATGATATGCAAAAATTT
Source organism: Strix uralensis (assembly GCF_047716275.1). Lineage (NCBI taxonomy): Eukaryota > Metazoa > Chordata > Aves > Strigiformes > Strigidae > Strix > Strix uralensis. The sequence continues at coordinate 35,384,049 of NC_133974.1, forward strand.
TTTTGGAACATAAATTGCTCATCTGTTTACATTCTTGCTTAGGAAGTCAATTGAATTAGAGTGTTAGCTGGCTCCTCCCTTCCCAAACAATATAATGCCCACTGTGAACACTTTTCCCCTTGGTTTCATAAGAACTTGAAAAATGTGCAAGAGGAAAGATATTAATTGTACAACTGCTTGATTATGCCATAGATTGTGACACATCATTGGCTTCCCATAACAATCCCTTAAAATATACCAATAATACAGATCAACTATTTAATACATAAATTACTTTGTGCAAACTACCTCCTTCCATCTGTCTTGTTATTGACTGTTAATGTTAAAATTGCATCCTGTTAGCTCTTGCCAGGGACAGGCAGAGCACGCAAAACTTCTGCCTTGGTGTAAGCATGAGAAGTAGATACCTGTAAAAGCAAGAAAGATTAAGTAATAGTCATAATCTTATATAACAAGAAGTAGAAAATTTCACATACTTAAAACCTCAAAGAGTAAAAAATCAAAAATCCAACAAAAAGAAGACAAGAAGGAGAAAGTTAAGTACCTTGAGCAGTATGAATGTCTTTTAAAATATCGGGCAGCAGAGTTTTCTCTTTCCATGTTCCTGCTTACAGAAAAACCTACAAAGAGTTAGCAATTCTTCATTAAAGTATGAAAAGTACTTCCATATATGAGTATCTCTCAACATGTCCCTTCAAAAGGGTCTTGTTCATTTGATAGATAGAAAAAATGAGCTTGGGAAAGGGCTGCCGGAGAAAATCTATTTGTTATTTGTACTTCATGAACACCTGAAAGACTTAATACTGGCTTTGAATAGTGCTTTGTGGAAAACAGAATTTAGGAAGGGGGCAGAGATTATTCCCTAGAAATGGGAATGGGGGAAGACAGAAAGAGTGGAAATTATAGTTCTTCATTCAAGGTAAGCTGTCTATGCGAGTTAGCCCATGACGAAATGATAACAGATAAACATGATAGGAAGAGAGTACACTGTAGCACAAGATCCTGAAAAAAATTGAGATTGTAGGTCATGAAGTGAGATGTGAGGAGCACACTGATGGAAATATTAAGTCAGTTGGTGAATTAGTAAAGACTGTTATAGAAAATAAGGCTATACAGGGGATATTCAGTGTCTGTATGATACTGGTTGAAAGCTATTGCCCTTGAAAAGACAGGAAGCTGAAGAAATTTGCCAAGTCCCAAAACAAGGCAAGTACCATGAGAAGATGACCTGGAATAGGATCATATGGAGTTGTTTATATAGGACCACTGTTATCCTTGCTGTATTCATGTAAGCAAATATTTGTTAGTGGATATTTACATAAAGATGAGACAGTATTTTATGTAGTTTTTCTCCACTTGTGTCAGAAATCTGTGATCTCCCATTTTCCAGAAGTTCCTAATGGCTGCCTCAGTCAGCAGCTCTTCCACCCACCTGTTTCCTGCTGCACTGTCTGTATTACATGTTTGTACTTGAAAGTAGTAAAATTCTTTACAAAGCTGGAGAACAGGACCTCTAGGTTTTTGTTGTTGGTGTTTTTGTCTGATGGGGTTCATTCAGTCTGACGGCTCATTAGCAAAAGCTAACCATTGAGCTAGAAGGAGCTCAATATAGTCAGCTCAATATAGCTAGGAGCTGTAACTGCTATATACAACTGACAGGCAGACTGGGAATGGCAGGTGAAGACTTTGGGGAAAAGAAGAAGCAAAAAAGGATGTTTTAATACACCAGAAAAATACGCCTTCTGAGTAATTTCTGGTCTGTAAGTGGAAAGAGGACAGCGTTTTATAACTTCTGAAGACTGAGATGTTGTTAACTATCTGTGACCAAAAAGTCCTATTAATGTTGGATAGTGGCAATCTTCAAGAGATTATTTGTGGGAAAAAAGGTTTATGGAAGTTTATAGACAGTAAATATAATGTGATAGATCTGATAACATAGTTCCTTGACTTACAAAGAAGCACCCACAAGTGTTTTTTAATTTTATGTAGCTAGTACTTCCAAAACTTGACAAGGTTTCTCAGAAAGATAAGGATGTTGAAAACATGATATGGAAACTAAGGATACTTAGGAATCATGGATTAGTATACAGGACATCAGACCTTTTGGCATCAGATGGGATGCACCTGTCCCAGAGGGGGAAAAGGATCTTGGGGCAGGAGTTAGCTGGACTCATTGAGAGAGCTTTAAAATAGATTTGAATGGGGAAGGGGACAAAACTGGAACTCCCAGACATAAGCCCCAGGGTAGATTACCAGAGTTTGTGGGCTGTTGTGCCAGCGACGACCCTCACCCTGCCATCTCCGTGGAAGCAAGGGATGGTGACATGCAGCACAACAAAGATGCAAGGGATATTGATGGATCAGTAACTGTGGTAACACCTGTGAAAGGTCAGGCTGGACTTAGGACCTCTAAATGTGAAAAGGTGCTGAGGAAATGAACGCATCTGAAGTGCATCTATACCAATGCACACAGCATGGGTAACAAACAGGAGGAGCATGAAGCCATGATGCAGCAGGAAAATTATGAAGTAGTGGCTATTACAGAAACATGGTGGGATGTCTCCCATGACTGGATTCTGCCAGTTGATGGCTACAAGCTCTTTAGGAGGGATAGACAAGGAAGGAGAGGTGATGGGGTGGCGCTGTATGTCAGGGATGATTATGATAGCTTTGAGTACAAGTGTAGTAAAGACAGAGTGGATTGTCTTTGCGTTAGAATCAAGGGGAAGGCCAACAGGGCAGATGTTGTGGTAGGAGTCTACTATATGCCACTCAACCAGGACAGAGAGATGGATGAAATATTCTATAGGCACTTAGGAGAAATCTCTTGCTTGCTCTTGTTCTTGTGGGAGACTTTAACTTCCCAGACATCTGCTGGAAATACAACACAGCAGAGTGGGACCAGTCCTGGAGATTCCTGAAATGTCTGGAAGATAACTTCCTGACGCAGCTGGTGAGTGAACTGACCAGAGAAGGTGCCCTGCTGGATCTCCTCTTTGTGAATAGAGAAGGACTGGTGGATGATGTGGCAGTTGGAGGCCGACTAGGGCACGGTGATCATGAAATAATAGAGTTCTCTATTCTTAGAGACGTCAGGAGAAGGGGTAGTAGAACTGACATCCTGGACTTCCATAGGGCTGATTTTATCTTGTTTAAGCACTTCCTTGACAGAATCCCTTGACGATGGTCCTGAAGGGTATAGGGGTCCAGGAGGGTTGGGCAGTCTTCAGGAAGTCTTAATGGCTCAGCAGCAGGTGGTCCCCAGGTGCTGTAAGAGAAGCTGGTGCCAGAGAAGACCACCCTGGCTAAACAGGGAGCTTTGGCTGCAACTCAGGGAGAAAAGGAGAGTTTACAGCCTTTGGAAGAAGGGGCTAGCCACTCACAGTGATTACAAAGATGCTGTGAGGCTATGCGGGGTGGAAATCAGGAGGTCTAAAGCCCAGCTAGAAATTAACCTGGTTTCAGCAATCAAGGTTTACAAGAAATGTTTCTATAAGTATGTCAACAACAAAAGAAAGACCAGGGAGACATAGGAGGAAATATGGTAACAAGTGATGAGGAAAAGGCTGAGGTGCTTAATGCCTTCTTTGCCTCAGTCTTTAATAACAAGACAAGTTGTATTGAGGCAATCCAGCCTCCTCAGCCAGAAGACAGACTGGGAGAATGACCCCCCTACAATCCAGGAGGAGATAGTCAGTGACCTGCTGCATCACATAGACACACACAAGTCTATGGAACCAGACGGGATACACCCAAGGGTGCTGAAGGAGTTGGCTGGGGTGCTCACCAAGCTGCTTTCCATCATTTACCAGCAGTCCTGGCTGACCGGGGAGGTCCCGACAGATTGGAAATCAGCCAGTGTGACACCCATATATAAGAATGGTTGGAAGGATGATCCAGGAAATTACAGGCTTGTCACCTTGACTTCAGTGCCCGGGAAGCTGATGGAGCAAATCATTCTGAGTACCATCATACAACACATGCGGGACAACCCGCCTATCAGGAGCAGTCAGCATATGTTTATGAAAGGCAGGTCATGCTTGACAAACCTGATCTCCTTCTACGACAGGGCAACCTGCTTATTGGATGAGGGAAAGGCTGTGGATGTAGTTTACCTTGACTTTAGTAAGGCCTTTGACAGTTTCCCACAGCATTCTCTTGGCAAAACTGACTGCTCATGGCTTGGATGGGCACACACTTTGCTGGGTAAAAAACTGGCTGGATGGCCGGACCCAAAGAGTTGTGGTGAACGGAGTTAAACCCAGTTGGCAGCTGGTCACGAGTGGGGTCCCCCAGGGCTTGGTTTTGGGCCACTCCTGTTTAACATCTTTATTGATGATCTAGACAAGGGGATCGAGTGCACCCTCAGTAAATTTGCAGATGACACCAAGTTGGGTGGGAGTGTTGATCTGCTCGAGGGTAGGGAGGCTCTGCAGAGAGACCTGGACAGGCTGGAGCGATGGGCTAAGGCCAACTGCATGAGTTTCAATAAGGCCAAATGCTGGGTGCTGCACTTCGGCCACAACAACACCCAGCAGCGCTACAGGCTTGGGGAACAATGGCTGGAGAGCTGCCAGTTGGAGAGGGACCTGGGGGTGTTGATTGACAGCCAGCTGAACATGAGCCAAGAATGTGCCCAGGAGGCCAAGAAGGCTCATGGCATCCTGGCTTGCATCAGAAATAGCGTGGCCAGCAGGGACAAGGAAGTGATCTTAGCCCTGTACTCGGCACTGGTGAGGCCGCACCTTGATTACTGTGTTCAGTTTTGGGCCCCTCACTACAAAAAAAGACATTGAATTACTCGAGCGTGTCCAGAGAAGGGCAACGAAGCTGGTGAAGGGTCTGGAGCACATGTCGTACGAGGAGCGGCTGAGGGAACTGGGGTTGTTTAGTCTGGAGAAGAGGAGGCTGAGGGGAGACCTCATCACCCTCTACAGCTACCTGAAAGGAGGTTGCAGAGAGCTGGGGATGAGTCTCTTTAACCAAATAATGAGTGATAGGACAAGAGGTAATGGCCTCAAGTTGCACCAGGTAAGGTTTAGACTCGATATTAGGAAGCATTTCTTTACAGAACAGGTTGTTAGGCGCTGGAATGGGCTGCCCAGGGAGGTGGTGGAGTCCCCATCCCTGGAGGTGTTTAAGAATAGGGTCAACATAGCGCTGAGGGATATGGTGTAGTTGAGAACGGTCAATGTTGGGTTAATGGTTGGACTAGATGATCTTCAAGGTGTTTTCCAACCGAGATGATTCTGTGATTCTGTGAAATGCTGAAAGCTATCCCAAATATCTATTGCAGTATCTCCAGACATGTAAGCCTACTTGTGTACAAAAGCCTTATAGTTTCTTTAAGACACGATTTCACTTAGGTTGTGTTCTGTGATGATTATCATGTAGAGAACATTTTTGAAATTTTTAATTCAGCTTTAATATCTTGGGTTGTATTGATTAAATTTCTTGTGTCTTGCAGAATTATTCAATTTGTCTTCTTAAAATCATTAGCACATGGTCCACAGAAGATCATACTATAGCACTAATTGTGGGCTATACAGCTCCGGTTGCCCTGAGTTAGGAGCACACCATGCTGCTCTTGCCCTTCAGGTGGACAGCAGTGGCAACTTTTACACTAGGACAGTCCCCACCATTCATATACTCTGCTGCTTCAGATTTTTCCCCACCATCCCAGGACTGTTTCTGAGCCTGGTTCCCCTCACTGGGCCTGATCCTGACCCCTACCTGTGGGCTGACGTCCTGGCCCAGCCTTGGCTTGTCCCCATCCTCAGGGAGCTGCCTGATGCCCAGGGATGGGGATGTTCCTGATGCCCCCTGGCTGCCCTGCTCCTGATTGGGATGGTGGGATGGGCCCTGGCTGCCAGGGCCTGCCCTGTTTCGCCTGTGGAGGCCCTACCACTCCCTGCATCCACCACACAGGGAGTACAAGGTCTCTTGATGAGCAAAACAGACACAACAAATGTTAACTTCCATTTGAATCTTTTCTGCACATTCTGTGGACACCCTTGGGGGAGATATTCCTTGTGTCCTGGTTCAGAAATCTGCCTTCTAGACTAATGAAAATCAAACTATATTTTAACCAAAGTGAATTTTATAGGAAATAGGGGGGGAAAAACACAAGACTAAAATACGAAGTTCTATATGAATGTTATTTAGCTTCTTCAAAATAATTGTTTTACTATAAACAGATGGCTCTAATATATCTTATGTCTAATCAAAGCCAAGAAAATTTTAACTTGATTACTTAAAAGAGGCTAATTGCCTTGAGGCAAATCAAAATCATAGAATCATAGAATATCTCAAGTTGGAAAAGATCCATAAGGATCATCAAGTCCAACTCCCTGTTCTGTGCAGGAGTGTCTAGAACTAAACCATACAACTAAGAGCATTATCCAGATGTTCCTTGAACTCTGACAGCCTTGGTCCATGACCATTTACCTGGTTAGCCTGTCCCAATGAATGACCACCCTCTCAGTGAAGAACCTTTTCTAATGTCCAATCTGAACTTCCCCTAAAGCAGCTTCATTCCATTTTCTTATGTCCTATTGTTGGTCACCAGAGAGAGATCAGTACCTCCCCCTCCACTGCTCCTCTTGGAGAATTTGTAGACTGCAATAGGGTCACCCCTTAACCTTCTTTTCTTGAAGCTGAACAGACCAGGTGACCTCAGCTTCTCCTCATAAGTCTTGCCCTCAAGAACTTTCACTGTCTTGGTAACCCTCCTCTGGACACACTCTAATAGTGTGATGTCCTTCTTATATTGAGTTGCCCAAAACTGCACACAGTACTTGAGGTGGGGCCACATCAGTGCAGTATAGAGGGGGACAATCATGTCCCTCAAACAGCTAACTATGCTGTGCTTGATGCACCCTAAGACATGGCTGGCCCTTTTGGCTGCCAGGGCACACTGTTGACACCCATTCAACTTGCCATCAACCTAAACACCCAGATCTCTTTCCACGGGGCTGATCTCCAGCCTCTCATCCTCCAGTTTGTATGTTTTACCAGGATTACCCAATCCCAAGTGGAGAATCTGACACTTGCTCTTATTAAATTTCATATGATTGGTGATTGCCCAGCTCTCTAGTCTATCCAGATCTCTCTGTAAGGCCTCTCTACGCTCAGGGGAGTTCACAGCTCCTCCTATTTAGTATCATCCGTAAACTTAATGTACATTCAATTCCTGTGTTCAGATCACTTATAAATACATCAAAGACCACTGGCCCTAAAATTGAGCCCTTGGGAACCCCACTGGTGACTGGCCCCCAGCCTGATGTAACCTCTTTTACTATAAACCTTTGAGCCCAACCTGTCAGCCATGTGCTCACCGAATGTATTATGTCCTTGTCTAGCTGTGTGCTAGACAGTTTATCCAAAAGGATTCTGTGAGAGACAGTATCAAAAGCTCTGCTAAAATTCAAAAGCACCACATCTACTGGCTTCCCTTGGTAGATGGGTGACCTTGTCATGAAAGGAAATTAAGTTGGTTAGGCAGGACCTTCCCCTTGTGAACCTGTGCTGTCTATGACTGTGTCGTCTCTCAAGTGTTTTTCAATAACTCCCAGAATAATGTTCTCAATAATTTTATCAGTCACTGAAGTGAGACTAACAGGCCTGTAAGTACCAGGGTCTTCCTTCTTACCCTTCTTGAAAATTGGGAAAACATTTGCCAGCTTCCAGTAGACTGTGATCTCTCCGCAATTATTATTAATTAATGAGTATAGGGAACAGTACACTCAGTTTAATCATTCTGCTCTTGTTCAAAAAGGAAATTTATCTTTTTGCCCTTTCCAGGACAATTGTGTTGTGTATTCGTGAGTTTGGGTTGGTCCAGGTGTCAGCTCTCATTGCTCTTCCTGGGCTCAGTCCCTTTGTGACTTGAATCTCTCCAGCTCCTGTAATATAATTTCCACGTACATTTCCAATACAGCACTGTGGTAGCAGCCATCTATTTTATAAATAGAAGAATTTTATAGAATATGCATGGCTATACTGTGCCAGGTAATGGGCCATGGCACTGTTTAGTTTACTGTGAAGGCTTATCTCAGCTCAAGCTAGGAAATTCTCTGACCCACTTACTTTAAATATCCCAGAAATCAAGAAGAATTTCAAACTAAAAAAATCCGAGTGAGACTTCCAGCATACATGTTCCAGATTGATAAATTCCATGATGGCATACTACTTCTGACCTCAAAACCTGGATAGTTTCATAGGGAGTGATACATCTGTTCTTCTGATGTTTATTAAAAGAATATTTGTTGAGAAATTTTTACTTCTTTATATATTTATCAAAAGTGATTTACTCAGTATAGTACTTAAGGCAGGATCTTATATTCAAGTGGTAAAGCAAGAAGACTGGTTTTAACTATTTTCATGCTTGAGGAAATAAGTGACTCAATTCAATATATATTTTCAGTTTCAGAAAAGTAAAGAAATAGGCTAAAATTATCATCTGCAGTACTTCTGTTAAATTTCTTAGAAGCTGTATTTTGTATAAATGATTGTTTGAAAACTGTTCTTGAAAAATTGACATGAAACACAACCTAGTGCTTATTTGTATCTACTGTCAAAGTCATTATTAGTACAGAATCAATGTGTACACTAGAAAGATGTAGCATAAGCTCTAGATACAATTTGGTGCCATCTCTCCAGTAAGCAAGCAGAGGACTCTAAGTGCTATAGTGGAATAGTGCTAGGTACAACATGTATTTCTCAAACTCATTTCTGTGTATTTTTTGCTTGCTTGTTTGTTTTAGTAAGGAACTGTGATAGAAGTCTTTGGATAATGCTGAAATCTCTGTGTTCAGTATTTGTCTTTAATTTTTAAAATACGATGTCCACTCTCCTCACTCTCTCATGCAACATCCTTTGTAGTTCCTGTCATGGGGAGAGGTAAACACAAAAGATATCAGTTTAGGTCCATTATTTTAAAAGGAGATACTGATCCTGTAAACCATTATTCACAAAAATACAAATAATTACTTCAGTTGTGACCTCTTACAACACTAAAGATGATATAAGACTACAGGTTGCAATATTATAAAAAAAATGTAGAAAAATATTTAAGATTTTAATACTCTTTGAGAATAATCTGCCCTTAACTATTATCTGTCAAAGGCTCCAACCTTGAGGTGAACAGAAACACACCCAGAAAGAATGGTTGTTGTGATAGCATCCCATCCCCAGCAGAAAGTTTACATTTCAAGAGTACCTTCACAAGATGAAGAGCTGGACTGAAATAAAAAATTCTGTTTAGAGACCATTGTTGAGGCTTGAAATTTTGTTTTTCTTCTGAATTAGAACTAAACCAAAAATCTTTCAAATATTTTCAGGAAAGGGAATTGTGATGAGACATTTGTTTTCTGATCAGAAAGGTCAACTTTTGAATTCATGTCTCTTGCTACTGGAAACAATCTAAGAACCCTGAATGCTTGAAATCTCCCACTGTAAATGTTGTCAAAATTGATATTTCTCTGCAAGACATCCTGGCTTTGATGCAGCTGCTTATTTTGACCAAAAGCAAACAAACAAGTTGTTAGATCAGCTGACTAGTTCTAGTTAGAAACAAACTAGGTGGAAAAGATGGGAAGGGGACAGGAACGTTGATATTAGCAGTGTGGCTTAACTATTCCCCACAAGAAAGTGTGTAAGTGGGGAGCCAAGGCCATAGACAACAGTGACTGACTCTGGGGTCAAATTCCATAGCCCCTGCAGATGACTTCCTACTGCATGCAACTCTTCCTGCTGCTTCTAATGGATCATAATTCCCTTTTAAGCTTTATAAAATACACATACTGACACATGGTAATTCATGTTTATTGTTGTAATTTGGTCATACAAACAAGGGCAACTTTATTCAATTGAAAGTTATTACCAGAACGTGTCAAGAACCAAAACAAATGGCTAGAGCTGAGTATGCTTTCTTTTTTGTCTAATATAAAATGGCATAGAATAACTCCACTGTGGAATTTTATTGAAAAATGTAAAATTAGATTTTATAGAGGGCTCACTGGGGTAGCACATTCTTGGATTTTATTGAAGCTTAACATTGTCCTTAGCTTCTCAGACATAGTGTGTTTCAGTGACCACTATATTATTCCAAATAACTGTTGTGAACAGATTCTGGCGAAGGTTTGTATAACATTTATAGTCCTCAGCAAGCCAGTATTCCCAACAGAATTTCTCAGTTTCTCCACATTTAAATTGCCTTTGTGCTTCAATAAATGTTGAGTCAGCTGTATTTAGGTTATGCAAGGTATTTTATGAGAAAGCATGTGCATTGAGCTAACAAAATCTCAGCACTTGCTTAGAGGCAGAGATCAAGTTTATTGTACAATTTATTCTGCTAAATGTTAATGCTATATACTGTAGCCTTTACTAGTACCTCACATGAGCTTATATTTCCCTTGTTCTAACGTACCATACATAAATTTAAAAATGGCTCTAATGACATTATCTCACTGGAATTAGGATTACCTGATTTTCTTGCAACACTGAGCATTGTGTTTTGTACTTGCATTCTAAATATTACTAATATTGTGTAAAACTCTTCAGAGGACTTGGTTTCTCAGTCAGTGTCCCTGCTGATGTGTACAATAAAGGCTGAACAGGTTGGGAGAACAGGATGGAGTTTCAGCTGGCCTTGGGAAATGAGATACAGCTGTTTCCAAGTTTTATGAATTTCTGAGTTATGCAAGCACTTTTTCATGACACACATAGCTTCATGGTTTGCTTTTTGTGGGACCCTGCTGGAACAGAAATCAAATTGTCAAGGACTTGGATAATTTTGGCTGCTGTTGGTAGGCAGAAGGGAATGACTCCTTTGAGATAAAGTGGTAATAATCATCAGGAGTATATCATAACTAAATACCAGGCAAAGCACAGGAACTAATCCATAGATTAAGTTCTGCTCAAGACCATGTGCAGAGACCAATCTTCCCTCTAGCATCTTCCTCCTGTTTTCTTTTCAAGAGCTCTTCCTATGATCAGTGAGGAAGCAAAGCAGAGAGGAGAGAAGGATGGTGTTAATTCCTAATGTGCTTGCTATCTGTTTCTAGTATCTCATATTATGTAAGGTTACATAAGAAACGGTTCTTACACAAGCTGAAGTTTTACAATAAATTCAGATATGTATAAATAGAGGTTTGTGATACTAGACTGCCCTTTGTGTCTGTGTCCTCCTTGTTGGTGCTAGGAGAACTGTGCTTGTGGCAGCCCTGTAGAGTACTATGACATTTTATTTATGCTGTGGAAAATCTCTGTGAGCTGACATTGTATTAATGCCCTTCAAACTTTCACGGAGTCTCTTCTGCAGTCTCTGACAAACACTCTGCTGGAACAACGTCTATGACATTATAAAGGGTAAAAATTAGACTCAGACTTGCTCTTTCTGATAGAAGGAACTGCAGTTTTACTTAATGGAGTTTATCAGAGGCAGTGCTGTGTAGTAAGAGAAACCTATCTAACTTTTTCCTTTTTATTCTACTTATATTTTCAAAATATGTATCTTGCACTGAAGCCATTCAAATTCTAGTTAAAGGATTCCCCTTAGCACAGCTTGACCTAGGAGATGCTTGTTACTCTTCCACATTATTTTTCTGTTTCCCAACTGCCCTTCTGTGCAGGAACACTAGGAGCAGCTTCTGGTTGTTAGGCTGCAGGTGGTGAAGAGAAGAAAAATGAGGCAGAGGCAAGGGAGGGGAGGCAGACAGCTGAGGTCTGTGTGGGACAGGGGTGGTTTTGATCTGGCAGCTTGTGGAAGCTCTTAGCTTGTGAGCCAGTCTCTTGTTGCTGAGAGCCTCACACGCTTTTAATTTGTCATACACACTGCTCGTTGAGGGCATTCAGCTTCATTTCAAAGAGGTATTTGCTTTCTCTCAGCTTACATTAAAGCTTACCAATGAAAAGGGAAGCAAATAGATGATTTGTATTAACTGTTTAAGGAGAAAATTATATTTGCAAAAAGTCCAGATAGATTTTACATTTTACTGTGTTTATACATGAAAACATTCAGTAGTTTATTTTTAACCTATTTCTAAAGCAACCAAACAGTAGTTTGTCTTTGGAAAGACCTGATAGTCAATTAAGGAAAACTTCCATTAATGAAATTGTACCACTAATACTGAGATTAAAGGGGAGGAAGATGCTGTGCTCCTGACACTCAACTTTCTTTGCACAAGAGGCTTCTGTGTTGTGGTGCAGTTTGAGTTTTGGGGAACTTTATCAACCAGATATGGGGATAATAAGAAGAAAATAACAACATTTGAAGAAAAGCACATTTCTACAATGTAATATCAGAGTCAGCCTCAATTCTTTCTCATAAGAAAATACCACAGAACAGTTAAGGTCAGAGATGAAGCCACAGGTATGTGTTTGTGGTATGTTTTAGGCAGATGTGAGCTGGTTCAGGAGAATGGTAGCCAGACATCATGTAGGAATCTTGGTTCAGCCTAAGCCATTAGTTACCAGTCTGCAATGGCTCCACATGCAGATGACTTGGCATACTGTCAGAGTGACCTTGCAAAACAGCAGATAGATGTACTCTTACTCCAGGAAATTGTAGGTGGCACTAACTGAGAGTTTGAACCTAAGGCCCATAATCTGTCATCTGCTGTACACTTAGAAGTTCCTTTCAAATCTAGGAGACTGCTGAGCTCTCTGTGTCTGCATGATGTGTGTTTGGAGAAAATACTGGGCTTCACTGGCCCTCCAAAAAAGAAGTTTCTCTCCAAAGTGCCCCTTACCTACCATTTTAAATATTCTTCTGGTCTCTGATGAGTTCCTGCTCAAGTTTCTGCCTCAAATTTTGGCTATTTAAAATTCATTAAAGTTCACTTTTGGAAAACAGCTTTTTGGAGCCTCAGTTGAGCTTAAATTCTCTTACCATTATTCTCTGTGTGTCTTAATACTCTCTGTGTCAGGCTGCTGAAGACAGGAAAATCTTTTACTCTGGAGGTATGTAGGACTTCATGCATAGGTCCCTAGGGTAGCTGGGATTCCTACATACTGCTATCTTAGAAATAAATACTAGTGACACTTCTACAGGATTTTCCTGACTGTATATTCCTTCAGCTGCTGCTCAACTGTTTTATTTAGCACATATAAAAACTGTTGCTTGAAAATAGTTTGTATTCCTGTCTTTGCCCTGATTCTAAATCCCTTTTATTCATTCTAGCCACTAGCAAAAATTTGTTCCTAATCCTGTGCTATCGTCTTCAGTACAGAACCCTTTTCAAAATTATTGCTCTGGGCTTTCATTATCTTTCCATAGTTCTAATTATTCTGTTTTCTCTTTTCTTACTCACTGATAAAAGCCATTAAACATGCCATTTCTACTTCTTGAAAATGGAAGTCAGTCTCTTTTCCTTGGGACACTGTCCTGTTTTTTGCTTAAACAATGAAGCTAAAGAGTAGTTTAAGCCCCAGGCAACATCATTATTATCTACATAGTGCTTCACTTTGAAATGTCTCATTCTCCACTGTTTGCTGTTCATTTCTATGCCTACTGTGTGCATTATTAACAGGAATCTGCACCCCCTGCAAACAACTTATTTTATTTAACCACCCCACAGTTTCCTCTATTTCTCATGCTCCTTTATGCAGTACCATTTGTTTTTAACTGGCATATCCTATTCAAATCCTATTGGCATAATCCTATTCAAATAACCTTTTCCTCTCTTATCAGCTTGGAAATTGAAATATGCCACAGCCTAATAAGCTGTTCCATGCAGCTGGGTTTGGATCTGCTTAAAAACCACCACGTGTTTGTTAGTATCTTCACGTGGGTAGTGAGTTGTACCCTCACAAAACAGTCTGTACAGCTGGTGCCAGTGTCTTAGGCAGGAAACAATTCAATTTCAAAAAGGAATAAAAGAGTCTTTTTAATATCAAGATATAAATACTTCTACTGATATAGTTACCATGGTAGGGCAGGACTTTAGCTCACACAAGACCCGAATCTTGACTTCCCACAGGAGACAGTGGGTCCAAGCCGAGCTGACTGGTGCTGCCACTGTCATGAGCCAGACAAAAGCAAAGGACAACCCTGGTCTCTCAGGCTTGACCACCTGTACCTTGGGAGCAGGTCTCTGGTGTGCCAGGTATCTCTCTCCCAACTAGTTCCTTGCTCTGGGAGTTAGCACAGGCTGGGGCTGTTCCCAACAGGTGGTTTGGGCACTACCACAGTGTTTTGGAGGCTAAGAGTTTGACTGTGTAGATGTGGCCAACTCATGCCTTATGGCAAAAGGATGGGTTCTGGAACTGTTTATGCTATGTAGTTGTTTTTCCCTCCATTTTGTTGTATTTTTTCTTTCTAATCTGCCTTTCAGCTCTCAAGTGAAGAGGGAAATGCAAATCACTTTTCTGTTAATTTTCAATCCTGTTTCTTTAGCACCAAGCTCTTTGTCTTTCTCTTATATAAAAGAAATTATACACATGGCTTCCAGATATGTTGCATAGTTATACAATTATATGTATAATTCCTAGATAATTTTCCTTTGGGTATGCATGCAAATATGCTGGGTTATTAGACAATAATGCATTTGTCAGCTGGAATATTTATTTACAACATAAATTAGTGTAACAGTGACATCAGTACTTGGAACAAATGAGCCATTAATCAAGCAAGCAGCCTGACCTTCCCTATTTGCTTGGTACTGTTGTCCCCAAGGCTTCTGTATTTCCATTTCCAAGTCCCATTTGCTGACTTCTTAGCTTAAAAGCTGTAGTCATAATTATGGAGAAAAGTAGATGGACTCTAAAAAAAGCACTTATTCCAACATAATAATTCTTCATAATAACTGTACTTAAGAAGTTGATGGTTGAATGGCATTCCTATTGCACATACAGTCATAGTAAATAACAGCTTAAAATGTAGACAATTATGGAGTGCATTAGTAGGAGATGCTGTATGACTGGGCAAAGGTATTTACCACGTTAGATAGTAATTCATAGACAAAACTGGCAAACAATATGTTATCCATATGTGATAGCTGCTTTCCAAAGAGAAAAATGAACATATTTCTGCCCCTGCATCCAGAACACAAGAAACCTGAACACAAAATGAGAGAGCAGGAAGAACGGTAATTTTACTTTGGGCTCCTGTTGGACAAGACCTGTTCATATGCATCTATTCCTTCTCTTAGTTGTATTCCTTTTCTACACCTCTGTCTGCTCATTTTTTGTAGGACTGGTGACCCTTTGGGTTGGGAATTTTTCATTAACAGTGAGACAAGGGGAGTTTCTGTATGGTCTTGGAAAATGTGGCCTTTTGCACATTATTTGACACTGAAGACCACAGCTTAGTTGGTTGCCATGAACTAAGAGAATATAAATGTTGATTCATATATTCATCGAGAATGAAGGGAAATCAATAAACAGGAAAAGACTAGAATTTACAAAAATGTAATGACATACAGTATGTATCATCCATCCTTTCATCAATATAAACTCCTTACAGCTAGTCTTCCTCTAAACTAAGAAAGGTCTTATAAGACTATCAATGAAACTTTATTTATGCATCAGAAAACACATGATTTCTGTTTGTAAACCCAACCAAGTCTTGATTAGTTCTTTTCCATACAGTGATTGTTTTTTTAATTCAGAAGGGCTTACTGTAAGACAGAGCTGCACAGGCAAATCTGTAGACTGTCTGTGGCAGAAATATATTTCTTGACTCTGTGGCTGATAACTTCCTTCCTTCCTTCCTTCCTTCCTTCCTTCCTTCCTTCCTTCCTTCCTTCCTTCCTTCCTTCCTTCCTTCCTTCCTTCCTTCCTTCCTTCCTTCCTTCCTTCCTTCCTTCCTTCCTTCCTTCCTTCCTTCCTTCCTTCCTTCCTTCCTTCCTTCCTTCCTTCCTTCCTCCATCCCTCCCTCCCTCCCTTCCTTCTATTATCTAATTATTTTCTAGATCAGAAAGCATACGTGATATTTCTAAATGTCTCTTTGCAGGGAAGGAACCATACTTTACTGAACAGAACAGAATCATATACTCTAGAAGCTAAAGGGTAACTTGGAACTTTTATCTTTCGTTACTCTGTCAGCCATCATAATTCTTCCACTACCCTAATTGCTTTGCTAGCTCTCATTTTGCCCATGAGAGTGTATGAAATATAACCTGCAACTCAAGGGGGAAAGTACTTCTCTGCAATTTATTATGAGAACGCCAGTGCTTGATCAAGGCTGCCTCACTGACTTGTCCCTGAAGAGAAGAAATGCATCTCCTCGCTCCAATTTTCTCTTTCTTCCCTTTCCCTCAATACATTTATTAAATTGTCATTTTTACTCTTATTTAGACAAGCAAGCTCAAATATAGCACATAATCTCTGATTTTCATTTCTGTGTCACATTCTCATGTGAGGTAATCAACAACAGTCTGCTGTTGTTAGCAAAGCTAAATGAGTCTTTACTTGATAATGATCCAGTTTGTTGGGTTTTTTAAAGTAAATAGGATAAGGATATACAAACATGAAATATAGATTTTTTTTCTTGTTTTTATGTTTTTATGTTTACAATGCTGCTGTATTTGTACATAATTTGTATGAAAGAAATTATGCTTTGAGACATATACCATATATTCTTCTGATAGATCTTTTACCTACATTTTTTCATGAGCACATCTGTCTCAGTAGTACTCATATAAAAGCATTGCTGTTTGTGTAATCTACCCTAGAGAACCAGGACTTCTGAGAAGAAGGGCAAAGGAGGGGGGTTTTCTAAAGTCTTCTTCCAACTTCAGTGACTTCATACGATACCATGAGTCATATAGAAAAAAAATCCCCTCAATTTATCAAAAGGATTCAATATAAGATACATAACAAAATGTGTGCCTTTACTTGGTACCAAAAAAACATGTCATGAAAAAGACATGCAGTTGCGTTCTATTGGGATAATGCATGAATTTTAAAATCACAGAAATTTGACCCTTAAATTGGGTGAAATATGTAAAAGAATGCAGGCTAGAGAATCAGACTTCACAGAAACTATTCATGTGTCTTTGCAAAAAGCCAGTCTGTCAAATAGCGCCAGTGGTTTGACTTATTTATAATAGCCATTAAAAAATAAACACATGTACAAGTACAGAAGAAAGCAGCATATTAGATGCAAAGGATTACTCTGATAAAATGTATGGTATGCTTTTGTTTCAAGTTAGCATGATAATTCATTTTTTTTCCTTTCATGAGTATTTCTTTTTTACATTATTTATGTTTTGCTGCTTCTCTTCCTTTGCTCCTTATGGACAAATTCAAACTTGCTGGCATACCAGGGCCCATAATTACTCCTTTTTACATAAACTGTTCTTAGTAACTTGTACTGTCATGGGGAATAGGAGAAGAGAGGTGACTCCTGACAATCACTTCACTATGATTCAGGGAAATCCTACATCTCCTTGTTGGCTGCTTTGAGTTGTCATCTGTATTTGCTAAATAGAGTGAACAGGCACTGCAGGAAAAACAATATTCCTCTCAGTGAAGATTTCAACAAAAAATGTCTCTTGGCTTTTTTCTGATGATTTTTGACTATAGTATTCCCAATCCAAAGCCATGTCTGTCCAGTGAGTTTAAAGACTTGCTCCTAAAATACATGAAGTAAAATCTGGCAAGTGTGGCCAATTTAGAGCTGAGCAGAAAGATACAGATGCGGTTTCCAGGACTGGTGGTGAGCACACCTGCTTTGTGCCAACAGCTGGGGAAGATATTAGCTGGAGAGCTACTATGCTTCTATCCAAATACAGAAAGCAATCTAAGACCTTCTGACATGGTGTTCCTCAGATAGGACCTAACCTTCAGGGGTGCTTTACAACTTGATTCACTATCAGCATCTTCCCTCTGGAGCATACCAGTCTGACTGTTGTACAGATGTGGCAACTGATGTTTTGTTTTCAGCACATGAAAGGTGTTGTAGAATAGAAAAAAGTATTTCAATTCCATTTCTTACTCATAAAGTAAATTTACCTAGTAAGCTTCATAGAAAATAGTTGCAACAAGCACTTGACCTCAACAAGGAAAAGAAAAAATGAAAGAGATGTACTTTCATTAAGTTCATTTCTTCTGGAAACATCACCTGGTAATAAATGGTATGATTTTTTAAAAGAAGGTTCTTTCCAATCCCTGTTATTCTGATGTGGGCTTATTATGAGGCCTTATTATTTTCCTGTCTGAGGAGGCTCAAAGTTAAAGCATGCTCTTCTGTGAAGCAGAAGTGTCATCTCTGTGCTAGAAAACATCCTCCTCCTATTTTCTTAGTCGTCCATTCCAAGTTGTATTTCCAAGTCAGGGTTACCCTCAAACCAAAGTCCCATATACGTCAAACACCTGTCCTGGATCCCTGCCATTTGTTGTGTCAATTTGAAGAAATTGCCTCTAGGAAAAAAATTAATCCAGTAGAACTTTGATATTAAGGAGTAGCACAGTTTTGGCCAGTGATTCAAAATCACAATCAGCAATCCATCTTCCAGTCAACACTGAATATCATTCATGAACCACAGGTGAGGAATATGTAGATGCTTACATGGAAAATCACCTGATTATGGTCATCAGCAAAGGATTCCAGAAACAGTGGCACTTCAAAAAGTGGAAAAAATATTGTACTAGTAGCAATGTTAGATTCCTGGTTCTCAGAAATACTTTTAACAAGATAAACTGTCAATAAGTAGATAACATTACATCATAAAATATCTCTTAAATTTATGGTTACATTATAAGCAGCCAGGATTCATTGCCAAATACAGTATATTGACTGTTTAACTGTAAATCAACTTTATAGTTTGCATGTGTTAAAACGGTTTCTTTTAAACTGCAAATAACACTTGAAATGTCCCCATTTGGCAGTAACAAGGGAAGATTTTCAACCAAGAGAACACTGGGCCAAGTGAACAAGTTCTGAAGTACCTTTTATATTCCACAAAAGTGCAAATGAAGTGATGAAAGTGTCCAAACATAGGACACTCATGGGTTGGTATACTGTTTAGTTAATGTGCTTGCTTTCCAATAGTTCAATAGTTTCAACATATATATTGTTTCAGTCTAGAAGCAGTAAGTTTTTTAGGTTTAAAAATTAAGATGAAAGGAAGGTGTACCTTTTCTCTGGACCCCACAGACTCAATATTTTTCATTTACTTGTGTGGAAAGGTGAAATTTTGGCACACCTCAGTGAATGGAAAAATACGTGTAAAAAAGATAGAGATATAAAATTATAAAATGGTTTGAGTTATAAGGGAACTTAAAGACCATCTAGTTCCAACTCCCCTGCCATGGGTAGGGACACCTTCCACTAGAACAGGTTGCTCAAAGCCCCGTCCAACCTGGCCTTGAACACTGTCAGGGAGGGGGCATCCACAGCTTCTCTGGGCAACCTGTTCCAGTGTCTCGTCACCCTCACAATAAAGAATTTCTTCCTTCTATCTAATCTAAACCTACCGTCTTTCAGTTTAAAACCATTACCCTTCTTCCTATCACTTCATTTCCTGATAAAGAGCCCCTCTTCATTCTTCCTGCAGGCCCCCTTTAAGTACTGGAAGGCCACTATATGGTCCTCCTGGAGCCTTCTCTTCTCCAGGCTGAACAATCCCAACTCCCTCAGCCTGTCCTCATAGGGAAGGTGCACCAGCCCCCTGCTCATCTTCATGGCCTCCTCTGGACCAGCTTGAGCAGGTCCATGTCCTTCTTATGTTGGGGGACCCAGAGCTGGACACAGTACTGCAGGTGGGGTCTCATGAGAGCAGAGTAGAGGGAGAGAATCACCTCCCTTGACCTTCTGGTCACACTTCTCTTGATACAGCCCAGGATACAGTTGTCTTTCTGGGCTGCAAATGCACGTTGATGGCTCATAGTCAGTTTTCCATCCATTAATACCCCCAAGTCCTTCTTGGCAGGGTTTCTCTCAATCCACCCATCAGCCAGCCTGTATTTGTGCATGGGATCGACTCGACCCATGTGCAGGACCTCAGCTTTCTCCACATCACATGTAAACAGGTCTCCCATTGCCTTCTGGAGAGGACCCACATTTTCCCTTCTCTTCCTTTTTTTCACCGCCATGCCTATAGAGGCTTTTCTTGTTGCCCTTGATGTCCCTGGCCAAATTTAATTCTATCAGTACTTTGGCCTTCCTAACCTGATCCCTGGCTGCTTGAACAATTTCTCTGTATTCCTCCCAGACTATCTGTCCTTGCTTCCACCTTCTGTAGGCTTCCTACAGAAAACTGTTTGAGCTTGTCCAGGAACTCCTTGTTCATCCATACAGCCCTCCTAGCATTTTTGCCTGACTTCCTCTTTGTTGGGATACATTGCTCCTGAGCTTGGAATATTGAATATTAACCAGCTTTCTTGGGCTCCTCTTCCTTCCAGGGCTTTATTCCATCCTACTCTGCCAAGCAGATCCCTGAAGAAGCCAAAGTCTGCTCTCCTGAAGTCCAACATAGTGAGCTTGCTGTGTGCACTCCTTGCTGCCGTAAGGATCTTGAACTCCACCATTTCATGACCACTGCAACATATCCAGAACCTGAATGCTAAAGAATGAATTTTTGTACATTATAAGCAAGTGTCTCTGCTTAATTCAATTAGATATTCTGCAGTTCATGAGAGCTGTTATACAGATTTCCATTTTTTAAGGGTGTATTTCAGTATCTTAGTTTGTTAAGAGAAAATTTGAACAAGTTGCTGTGATTTACATAACAATTGAAAATGGCTATGAATTAGCTATTTAATTTAACTTTTCCTATTATCTAAATACAACAGCTTTGGACAGAGAAACGAAAAAGAGAAACTGTATACAAAGTCTTCGAAAAAGAAAGTTTAATAAAACTTAATTTGGCTTTAAAGAGGTTGCTTTAGGAAATACAAAGTCACACTTTGGATAAGTGTGTCTCATTGTTCTTTTTTGTGGGTGTGGCAAAAAACCATGACCACCAAGAATGGACTGTGTCTTCCTTCATGAAAATGTAACTAGTGATGTAAAAGTTAGATGAAATAAGAAAAATATACAATATTCAAGATGAGTAATTTCTGAATGAAAATCTGTTCAGAGATTCCCATTATGTATGAATGAGTCTTGAAGGTAGCTTTTCTCTGTGGTCCTACTGCTGGCTGTAATACATCTATGCTTGGTAATGTGTGATTTAACATGCGCAGCTCCTGCTGACACATTGTAGATAGTATAAGAGTCCATATAATATCTCAAGAGAGCAGTGTTGAAATCCAGAAAAAATGTGTTAAATGAAGAATGACTTTGTACATCTGGACTATTTTCAGGAAGAAATGAAATAGGAGTCCTTAATACAGTATTATTGTATTTTCAGGCATCAGTGATAATAAGATAATTGCAGAAACATAAAGGACATTTCTAGTCTACCAGTGAACTGTTTGTGATTTTCAACTATGTATTTCTTCCCCTGCATTTACATATTTTTCAAAACACCTTGAAGTTCTTGAACAAAATACTTGCATATTGTTGCTGTAAAACTCAAGACAGTGTGTGGTTATAGTCAAACTAAGCTTGGGTTCAAGAGCTTTGACAGGTATTTGATGGGTGCCTGAGGTCCTGCAGTTCTTAAGAAATGAAGAAATGTGAATTCAGAAATACTTGTATGAACCAGGATACAAGAGAGAATTTAAATTTAAACTATGGACATAACTATTTCCAACATTAACATCTGAACAGTCAGCTGACCCCAAAGTCATGGGAGCCAAACTCAGAGAAGATTCAAATAAAGTTCTGGAGTAGGATCCATTTTCTGTTGTGTCACAGTCTTGGGATATTTATTGTAGTATTTTTATTTGAGATTCCATTCAGAAGGTTTTCAGAATTACAGAAAACCTCTGCTTACAAACATATAGCAGAATATGGAGTATTAACCTCTTGTGACTGAAAGATTCTTACTCCCTTGTCTCTGTGAAAGTTAAAATGCTATGAAAGTGTCTATTAAAACATGAGTCACCTCATCATTAAAAGCTATCAGGTTAGCCAGGCTTGATTTATCCTAGGTATATACATGCTCAGTCTTCCCAACTACTGTCTTTCATGTATTTAAAAATGGCTTTCCAGAGGACTTAGTCTTTAGTCTTCATAGGGTTAGGCTGAGTAAGTCTGTATCTTCTTGATTTTCATTCTTGCTCTTCTTGAAGATGGGTATGATATTTGTCTTTCTGGTTGACAGGAAACTTCTGTGATTGCTATCACCTTTCAAAGATTATTGAGAGTGTCTCTATGATGATATCTACAAGAAACCACAGGGATGCATCTTGTCTTATCCTGTGGACTTGTTCATGTCCAAATGGCTTAAGTGTTCCCTAACTGTTATCTTCCTTAACAGGGACTGATACTGCATTCCCACAGATTCTGTGGTGCCACCACATCTCAGTATTCCCAGTGTTGTCATAGATGTCTGACTGTGCATGGACTCTAATTCCTCCTACTTACTTCTCAAGTGCATGTATTTGTGTACAAACACTTGAGACTGGCTCCAGCTGTACCACCTTCTGAAGTGGAATGAGAGTGATGGCCCTGTCTTTTGAGTGTTTACTCTTTATTTTCCCTTCACCCACTTTGCTTTGGGCACCATCCTCGATGCACCTTTTTTAAAATCCTCCTCAATAAGTTAGAAAAAGATGGTTGGCAAACGTTTATATCCCCCTTCGTCAGATGGATTTCATGTCTCCCAGCAATTCTCGTTCCCTGGTCATAAAAAGCAATACTTTGGCTGCAATGTCAATCATGCAGATAGATGTTGGTCTGCAGGATGCATCCACTTATCCTTGCTGCTAGAGCTGCTCAGTCCATTCAGAGTTTCCCTTGGTGATGTAATTTCCCTTGGTTATGTCATTGTTTCCCAGTGTTGCAAAAAGTCAGAGGATGACAGGATCTTTCCACAGCTTATGCATCTTTCCATGATGCAACACTTCCCTCTCCCATAGTGCTCCACAATGACAGGCTACCCTCCAGCATGGCGCTCCACAGTGTTGTGCTCCTCTCCTTCATGGTGGTTCTCCAGGAACCACATTGGAGGCAGCAGCAGAGTCAGGTCAGCCGGCCAAGAGCCTCCCAGAACAACATCTATATCATGTTTTTACATGAGTGATGCGTAGTATGGTTGACAGATCACAGTGCTGTCTCTCCTCATAGACCATCTACTCCTACCATTGCTGCAAGAGGAAACAGTGTCACTCTAGTGTGATTTTAACTGTATGTCCTCTGCTGGCTTTCCTAACTGCAGGTAAACTTCAGCCTTTCCCCTTTTGTGCACAGTAAACAAGGATATCTTGTAAATCTCTTTGATCATGTTAGGGATTTTTTTCAAAATTTGTGTGGGGAAAAAAGTATAAATATTTTCTAATTAGACGTTGGTTAGAGTTCTTTATGGTACCTTAACAAACTGGAGATCCAAAATTCTGTCATATCCAGATTTACTGCCTGAAATACAAAAAAAGAAGAAAAAAATCCATTTCATGATTCATGTATTTTGCAAACAGAGTAAAAATACAAAAACGAGCCAAACAAAAAAACATTTAGCAGATGCTAGGCTTATGGTGTACAACATGCAAATATTTTCCTTCTGAGGGCACTTCTATTATTTACAAAAGAAAGTTTAGAAAATAAGTGGTGGTAAGCTTCTGGGTTGCTAAGAATTCCTAAAGACTGAGCTAAAGATTTTAGTTTAGTTCCCATAGCAGCTCTTTGGAGGGGGCCTCACTTTACTTGCAATCATCTTAACTAGGAATTTACTTTGTTGAAGGTAAGAAGTCCAATGTAAGAAATGCAAAATGTATTCCTACTAGGAGTGATCCGTGAAAATGATAATTGTTTTTGTGTTGTTCTGTTTAATATGTAGATTTTCATGTCAAGACCCAGATTTCTACAAACTTACTGTGTCAAAGTGTCTCTAAGATTGACAGAAGACTACCTGTGCTGACAATGAAGCTTCCCTGTGCTTATCTGCGCAATTGATAGCAATTATTTGTGACTCTTTGTGAGTCTGCAGTAATTGCTGGAAGAGTAAAAAGAGTGGCATACAAGCACCAAATATCCATCCAATTTGTATCTTTTCTCCTCCTTTTAAAATAATTCTCAAAAAAATAGTAATGAATATTCCATAGTCATCAAAGATCACCACAGTAAATAATAATTCAGAAGGTCAGAGCAATATAGAACTACAAAACCTATAATGGTCTGTTCCAGGACTTTCAGTCTGTTGCTCTGCATATACATAGAGCCTTTGTGATAATTAACAATTTGTATGAATTTAGGAACATGAGAGCATAGCTAAAAGAAATAAGGGGAACAGCTCCATGACATTTGTAATAAAGGTCTTTGGAAGCTATTTGAGAAATGTGTTTCAGTGCATGCAGCTAAATACTGATACCAAAACATACACATCCCAATAATTTACATCCTTGCAAATAGTGCATGAGGGAGAAGATTGGCAATAAAAACCTAGAACAAACAGTATTGTGTGTTGGCTGTAGAGGAACAGTTACAGGCATGGAAGAGTCTGCTCTGACACCACTGACGTGAGAATGAATCCAGGAACATGTTAGCAGGAAGATTTTCCACTACTCTGGAAGGTCTGCAACCTCCCACAGCTGCAGCATTTGTTTGAATAGACACTTGTTTTGTGAGTGAAATTACTTAGTAAAAATGCTGTGCAAACAACAAAGACAACTAAGTTTATATCAGAGATTTCTAGCCAGGGTTCTTTACATAGCTGAGCATCCACAGCTGTGACAGCAATCAAGTGCACAATGTTTTCTTTTCCTTGGTTAATTGTTGTGATGAAATTGTTTCTAAAGCTTGGAGAAGTCAGTAGACAGCAACTGGGAGTAAGGAAAGTGGCCACAGACTCCTGGCAATTAATAAAACAGAGCTGAAATGTAAACAGCACAGTGTAGGTAGAGACATTTGTTGCTAATCTTCATGTGATTCTTCAGTAAAATACATAGCCTTTTTCCCAGGGTAATGCTCTGAGGTAATAGTTTTAGAAGTGTTTTTCCAAGACCTAATGCATCAGAGCAGAGACACATGGGCTTGTAGCATAGTTGGTGAAAGAGGCAGTTGACACACAGATATCCATGCTGGATGGCTGAAACAGAGGTTCATGAGCTCACCACAAAACAGGTAGGAGAAAGTTCTAAGAGTCCGGAAATCTACTTTCTTCTAAAGATAACTGGCTTTTTTTTTTTTTTTTCTGCCTGAATGCTAGTACCATAAATGCAAAGGAGATAGAGAAGGGCTGGGGAAGGGTCAGTGAAACACTCAAAGGGTCATATTGAATTACATTGTTTTTGAAGTCATTGTCTTTCCATTTTGCTATCCCCAGTGCTTCTCCATGGTTTTCACCTTTATCTTCCTACTTCAGTATTTCCTTTCCTCAGTCTCCTGCTTTGATCTGCAGCCTGAGCCCGAAGTGACTGTCCTATTCACTGCCATGTTTATAGGAGCCTGGGCAATCTAACCTTAGCACAGATAGAGAGCACTTAATTTTGGGTTAGTTTTGCCAACTGATTTCTTTAGTTCTTTCCATTGTTCTTAGTCTTTAAAGACTTTGCTTTATATATCCACCTATATCTAACTTAACAGTTTTTTTATGATGGCAGTTTATTTTCTCATAACTTTCTGGTTCTGTATCTCTCATTATGTTCTCTTTTTTCTTTTCTGACACTCTTTGCCTCTTTGCTGGTATTTTCTGAGAATAACTTGTTATTTATGTGGCTCTCTTACCTTCTTCTTTCTTCTAACTGTACCCTAGAGCTACATTCTGTTAGAAATTTTTTTTTTTTTCCCAATAAAGAGTGTGGATATGACAAAATGGTGTTCAGTGATTGGATAGTGGGTGGATAGACATCTGACACCAAACAATGTAGACAGATGTCTGATAAATTATACAATTCTGGAAGCAAGTTCATCTGGGATTAGAAAAAAGCCATTCTACACAAATCCCTAACAGTGGCTTCTTTTCTTCCAGTATTCACAGGGTGGACCTTAAATTAGTCCAACGAAGTCAGAATAACTTTGGAAAACTTGGTTTTAATAACTTATAGAAGATAAATTTTATTTGGCTATTATTATTTAGTTATTAATATTATTGTCCTTGGCCTTGTGATGCTGGTATTCAGACAATTTCACAGTTTTCCTTGGAATTGAGGAAAGGCTCAGTAGACTGATTTCTTCTTTTACATTTGTGCAAATAAAGAACAATGGAAGGAGAATGGCCAGTCAAAAATGTTGTCAGGACTGAAGGGGAAACATTGAAAACAAATGATCTTTTTTTTGGAGTGACTCCTTTTACAACCCTGAAGAAAACTGAGGTCAAAGCAGCATTGGCATATTGTGCATTTAAAAAATCTGTTCTAGTTTCACTCTGCTCTTCCTTTCTAAGCTCAATGAAGTTGGTAGTGCACTCTGTAAGTGTCTGCCAGATGAAGACATCACAAATCTTAAATTTAGCCTAGGAATGCTGCCTCTCTTTCTTCTCTGGCTGACAATTCAGGGCAGAGCCAAATTTTAAGCTTTCTGAATTTTTTCCTCTACACTTACTGTAGAGGGAGATTAGGCTTTAACCTTCTGACTATCCCTTCCTTGATGTTATCATCCAGTTTAAGCATACACGAGGTTATTGAATTTCCCGCAACTACTCTTATACTTGAGCCAAATAACTTTTGTTTCATGAGAAAAAAATCTTTAGGAAAGTCATCCTGTCTTGATCTGGAGAAGACAAAAGATGGGAAATCCATCAGAACTCTCCTAGTGTACTAGAAATAACCAGGGAGCTTTTTTGTTAAAATGTTTGGTGTTTTTACCTGAAGCAGCTGAGCTCGGAGGCCTTCCATCATCCTTCTTTACCTCTTTCTGTTAAAGAGCACTCTAGTGTTTGGTTATTTCCCTTAAAGAAAATAATGATTCCACCTTCCACTTGAACTAAAGAGGGAAGCCCGCTAGCTCTTGCTGACACAGTATCAAACTGGGAGCTGTGGATTAATTTTGTTAAAGTCTGCTATCCTTTCTGGAGTCACTGCTTTTTCCATTCTATGTATTTTCCCTGTTTTTCTGTTTTCTTGATTTATAACTGTGTACTTGCATCTATTACAGTGATTATTTTTTTTTCTACTTTGCAAAATCTGTACTTACTCCTTGATAACATGTACCTGAGTTCATGGGCAAATCACTGTCTATGCCTGAAGTGTCATCTTCTCTATTTTCCTTTCCACCAGTCTTAATGTTATTGGTAAAGCTTATCAGCAATAATTTAATATGATAATCTTGTGTAATTGTGAAAGTGCTGTATAGCATTTGTTATATGAAATGCTCAAGGGTCTCAGGTTTAGTACCAGTTCCTATGATACTATAGTAGAAATTCACTGATTCACCTGAAATGTAATGATTACTTGTTCTATTTTTGTTAATAATACTAGCTATACTTGGTAGTGTTATCATCTGAGCAAAATAACTTTCCTTAACTGAGGTTTATGTCTTTAACTAAGATGACAGAGACATAAAAAAGGCATTTAGTAGTTTCTGACTGTAAATTTTCAGTGATGCAAAGACAGCTCAGTTTTTGCATTATTAAGCAAGAAAAATGAGGCATTGATTTCCCAGGTCAGCTACACTGCCCTTGTCCCTTTATTCCAATATTGTTAAGAAATCTTTAACCAGCTGTGAAGAAGGGAAGACATTGAGATGTTCCCAAGTGTGAAGGAATCCCAAGCTAGAGGAAGGCAATCTTTATGCCAATGGTCCTTCACTGTTGTCACAGAAAGTATTTTGGGCAAGGCAAAATTTGGACCACACTGCACTCCTCCAACCTTTAGAAAAGCAGCAATACCTGTGTGATATTCCTGACAGAACAATTTTTAGCAACCTTTACACTTAAAAGTGAACCAAGCTGAGGCTGGTTCTTCTCTCTCAAATTGCTTTTTCCCATTGAGCCCTTTGGAGTTACTTTCAATTTATACTGACATGTACATGAGGACTGAAGGTACAAATATTATTCTTATAAATTCAGGTGTGACTTACATGAGTCAAAACTACAAAACACAGCCCGATAAAAGGTACAAGGCCATCTGGAGGGGCAGATTCAAAACTAGATTAACTACTCACCTGTTAAACTTGATAGAAAGTGGTTCCAGAACAAAAAATCATAGAATCATAAAATGGTTTGAGTTATAAGGGAACTTAAATACCATCTAGTTCCAACTCCCCTGCCATGGGTCGGGACACCTTCCACTAGAACAGGTTGCTCAAAGCCCCGTCCAACCTGGCCTTGAACACTGTCAGGGAGGGGGCATCCACAGCTTCTCTGGGCAACCTGTTCCAGTGTCTCGTCACCCTCACAATAAAGAATTTCTTCCTTCTATCTAATCTAAACCTACCATCTTTCAGTTTAAAACCATTACCCTTCTTCCTATCACTTCATTTCCTGATAAAGAGCCCCTCTTCATTCTTCCTGCAGGCCCCCTTTAAGTACTGGAAGGCCACTATATGGTCCTCCTGGAGCCTTCTCTTCTCCAGGCTGAACAATCCCAACTCCCTCAGCCTGTCCTCATAGGGAGGTGCTCCAGCCCTCTGATCATCTTCATGGCCTCCTCTGGACCCGCTTGAGCAGGTCCATGTCCTTCTTATGTTGGGGGACCCAGAGCTGGACACAGTACTGCAGGTGGGGTCTCACGAGAGCAGAGTAGAGGGAGAGAATCACCTCCCTTGACCTTCTGGTCACACTTCTCTTGATACAGCCCAGGATACAGTTGTCTTTCTGGGCTGCGAATGCACGTTGATGGCTCATAGTCAGTTTTCCATCCATTAATACCCCAAGTCCTTCTTGGCAGGGTTTCTCTCAATCCACTCATCGCCCAGCCTGTATTTGTGCATGGGATTGCCTTGACCCATGTGCAGGACCTTGCACTTGGCCTTGTTGAACTTCATGAGGTTTGCACGAGCCCACCTCTCAGGCATGTCAAGGTCCCTCTGGATGGCACATGTCTTCTCTCAGCATGTCAACTGCACCAATCCCACTGTCCATGTCTCCAACCAAAATGTTAAACAGCAGTGGCCTAAATACTCACCCCTGAGGAACGCCACTTGTTTCCTCTCTCCACTCAAACATCAAGCTGTTGACGGCATCTCTTTGAGTGTGACCATCTAGCTAATTCCTTATCCACTGAGTGGTCCATCTGTCAATGTCTCTCCAATTTAGAGACAAGGATGTCTTGTGGGACAATGTCAGATGCTTTGCACAAGTCTAGACAGATGACGTCATTTGCTCTTCCCTTTTCCACCAATGCTGTAACAACTCCGTCGTAGAAGGCCACCAAATTTGTCAGGCACGATTTGCCCTTACTGAAACCATGTTGGCTTCACTGAAGTCATGTTGGCTGTCACCAATCACTTCTTTATTTTCCATGTGCCGTGGCATAGTTTCCAGGAAGATCCGCTCCAAGATCTTGCTGGGCAGAGAGGTGAGACTGACTGGTCTATAGTTCCCTGGGTCCTCTTTATTTCACATTTTAAAAATGGGGGCTATGTTACCCCTTTTCTAAACAGTAGGAACTTCACTGCACTGCCACAGCTTCTCAAATATGACGTTAGCTTATCAACATCCAGGGGTAGAACATGTTGTGAGTGTTTTTGAAGAGGTCAAGTTTTGTATTAGTTATTAACATTTACAATTTATAAATGCTACTAAAACAGTTGTGTAATAGACTGAACATTCTTCTGTTTCATTATCTTCGAGATGTTTTAATTAATTTCTCTATATTTCCACCTTATAAGCTTCATACTGCACTTAATTTGGTCAGTTTTTGCATCAGAAATTCCTCCTATCTATTTTGGACATGAAAAGAACATAGATATTAAGCTCTGTGAAAAAAACCCCAACCATCATCTGTGTAAATGTGACCTCAAAGAGCTATAGAAAATCACTGTTTCTAGGGAGTCCACTTCAGTAAAATATGTGATGACATTTTACCTTGCGTATGCTAACTCTCCATGGTGTTGAAGCCTGTCATAGCATCTGAACACACTTTTTTCTCTGTATCTGGCCACTAAATTACTCCAAACACTGGCTTTATTGTGTTGTAGAATACAGAGCAAAACCTACTACCATTTCATGTTAGAGAATGAAATATAAACTATAAATATTCAGAACTGTAAATATTAATATATAATGACTGTTTTTCAAATGGCTTCAATTACACTGTCAGTTGTAAAACTTCCCTCCTATATGCCTCTGGAATATGATCAATCATAAAAGGGTGGGTATTGCGCAAATATCTGGTACAGACATAGCTCTCTGGATCTGAGCACCTGAAACTGTTTATTGGTACATTTAAATTTATTGTTAATGAATTTTAATGGCTAAGCAGCCAATTCAGTGTTCACAGGAGTCAGAGAAAACTACTCTGAAGCAGCAGAGAAACACCGAAAAGAGAAGCTCTTTACACAGCTCTTATTTCTTTGAAAAGTTACACTGCTGTCTTACCAAAAATTAGCAGTAGGGTAAAAAGAGAATAATAATAACTTAACATGAATCTATGATGAAAGAAAATCCAAAAACCCAGACCAAACGTGTGCATTTAGGGAAATCCATTTTTAAACTGTTCAACTCTGCCCTCAGATTCTTTACAGAGACATTTCCTCTCAAGTCTACAAATGATTTTACAATTAAATTGTCTTTATTGTGAGATGATGAAATCACCCTAAATGAAATCAGTTCAACACCAACATGGTGCAGGAAGGGCTGTTGGGCCCATCTAGGCACACTTACAGGGAGGGAGGCTTGATCCAGCTCTTCTGTCTTGGGAATTCTGCTTGGTGTCTCAAGGGCTGTAAGCAAGTTTTTCCTTCCTTGGCTTATGCTTGATGAAACAGATATTTTAGGGAGCTTGTGCTACTGCACTTCTCTCTGAAATGCTTTCTGTGGGGCCTCTCTATCATGAGTTTGGCCAGAAGAACCAAGGACTTAAGAAGGAAAGCTTTGCTAGGAAGAAAACCTTAGAAGTTCTTCCATGAACTCTGCTAGTAAAATTTATTTTAAAAAATCCTTCTAGTTCACATTCTTTTAAAAATAAGAGGTAGAATCTACAGCAAATAAGGCACCACATCTCTTCCTACAGGTACAGAAAATGCAGCTGTGTTAGGCCTTATAGAAAACAAATAAGGTCATTCAAATGCACATCCAATCATTTTTATGTTCTTTTTTCCATTGCTACTAATAATCATGTTCCTCCCAAGGCCATCTTGAAGGACAAATGATTGTATCAAGAAGGGTTTCTACAGAAAAGTACAGAGATGAAGAATTTCTGTTAATAGAATTTATGAAGAGATAGGTTTTGGATTTCCAAATCTGCACCTAATATTTTTCTTTCCATAATGAGTATGGTAGATTTATCTTTACCCAAATATCTTTGAAAAGAACATTCTGATTCACTTGCTAAAATTGGATATGAATTTTGAAACAGAGAAAATGTTCATGTTTGCTGTAAGAATTGTCACCCCTTCTGTATCACTCCAGGAACAGTTCCTGCACTAGTAGGCTGAGAAAAGGATGAAACTTAGCTTTAAAGGAAGATCCATTCATAAAAGGTGATATTTATTTATTTTTTTACTGCTTATTAAGCAGAAGTGGCTTTCTCCTTTTATATTGAAATTAATTTTTTCCTTTATCTTTATCTACTACTGGAGGAGAGCATAAGCCAAATTCATGCACAGTATATATATGATATAAGCAGCTTCCTGAGATCCGGTGTAATGGCCTGAGTGTAACATGATTGGCTGTACATCTGAAGGGTACAGAACAGGCTGATGTAAAAAAAAAAAAAAAAAAAAAAAAAAGTCAAGAAAAGTTTCCCTTCATTTTATAGCAAGTTCGTCTGGCTTTTGAGGTAATAAATAATATTGACCCTTCAGTAGTGTTTAGGTGTATACCGGTTTGTCCTGATCAGAATGTGGTCAGCTTGGTCCCCTGGGAACAAGGGCTCAAAACTGCAGGAGTGATGATGAGTTCAGCTGGAAGGAAGGATAAGGATTATGCCTCCTGCCAGTGGGGTGCTGTACCATCCAGAACTGTCATGATGGACTGTGGTTTGTCTCATGATGGAAGGAAATGGACTGTCTGAAAGATACACTTTTACAACAGGTCTTCTGTGTATTACTTCATACCAGCAGTGATGTTAATGGGATCAAATATAGCATTTCTAATGTGATTTACATAGTAACAGCACACCAGTGCTTTTCAAATGAGTCTAAGAAGCGGTGTGGTAAATACCTGGCTTCCTTTAGGAGTAATGTTTCCTAATTCCTATTTCTTGATCGACTGTTAAGGAAATAAAACTGTTATTTTAAAAGTGTCTCAAGCATCACCATATTAGCATGTATATACACCCTTCAGAGAGTGATGGATAAATTAGATTGACTGGAGATTTTTGGTAGCTGGAATAGGCACAGAAGTCTTTCACACACCTGAAAGATTTTGTTTTGAACAGAGCACTAGGAAATAGCTATTTGTCTCCTCTGAATTCCCTTCCAGATCATTAAATTCCTGATTAAATTCCTGGGGTTGCATATTAACCCTAACAGCTGTACTCAGACTTCCCTTCTGAAGAAAGAATTTGCCTGTGACATGGAGGAGAAGCACGATGCAAGTCACTTCCAGCTCCTTAAGAGTGCACAGAACTAAGGATTTTAAGTGATGAGGAACTTAAATTGTTGCTAAATTAAATCATTCAGTCAAGATGTATACCGTGACATGACATGTTCCTTGACTTATTTTAATTCAGATCAGAATTAGAATTTTAGAAAGCTGGTGGAGAATTTATGAACTCTAGGATTATTTCTTGAGATGGCCTAATTCACAGTCACATAAAAATTTGAATAATACAATTATATATTCAATATTTAATATCATAGGATAAATGTATAGAAAAAAATAGTATTTTTCCCAAGAAAATTCTTTTAGTCGCACTTTCATTTTGATTGGAAAAACTTTGCTCAGTTCTCGTAATAGTGTACTTTCATATCAGCTCTTAGTTATTTTATTATTATAGGACAGATTCACCGGGAAATACCCTGGGGCATTCTGTGTATCTTCCAAGGAATTGACAAAATAGAACAGGTACATGAGTGTTTATATTTTTTTTTCCATTTTTTTTCCTTTTAATGACATGAGATAAAGTAGTTGGGTGAAATAATAAAAAACTCATTAGCAAAAGAAGTGTTCCTAATAAAGAACTTTGGGAAATGAAGTTGTCTTTATAGAAGCTTCCTCTTCAGTCTTCCACATTCCTTCTTCTGACTTAGTCTAAAAATTGATAGTACCTTTTGGATGTTTACTATACTTGACATCACTCATAGTATTACAGTATTATACACTTGACTCAATTTCACTGTTTCATCAGTTTCTGATTTTTATTGTTTTTCTATCAGTCTTTTTCACTTGTGACAAATATTTAGAAGTATGTGGTTATGTATAAGCCCATTATATGGACTGTTGTATTATACTTATTTTTAAGTACGTGCATGGGGAAGAATGATTTTCCCTCTTGATGTGTTTATTCCTGCAAGGAACTATTTATGTACATACTAAAGAATGCAGTGATGCCTGGGGAAAGTGATACAAGCTGAAAATTATTTTGTTTTAGTGAAAGTTGAATAAAGATGAGTGTCTAATTAAGTGTAGGTCTTTTAGGGCTGAGTACAAACTAATGGTAATAGGATCCTTCTATCTTTATCTTGGAACAGTATTGAATTGTGGAAATATATAAAGATCTTCATTTAGTTTTGTAAGATCCTGAGACTGTAACTTCCCTCCTATGTTTTCATCAATTAGGATATCTTTAGTAAAGTTTGAAACACAGCCCACTCTGAGTTCATATTCCTTCATCCAAGATACATTCCATGAGTCACTGGCTACTTGGATTAAATGCACTGTGTCCATTTTAGATCAGACATTTCTCAACCCCATATTAACTGTCAAAATGATTTGGAAAGCCAGTTACCAGTAATAGAGTGTTTGGCAGCTAATAACAATTGCATAATCAGATTTCATTTTCCATTGTCCAGTGATCTAATAGCAAAAGCATTAGATACCATAGGCTGTTATTTTTTTTTTTATAACTATTTTCAAATTGTTATTTAGTAGAAAGTACCCCAGAGCTAAGGTAATAACTATGTTCTCAGGTACTTGCTTGAATACAGTTAGTAAAAACACATGTTTATAAACTGTTTACAACTTGTGTCACACTCCTAAGTTTTTACAAGTCACAAATGACTGAGTAGTACTGCCGACTGGGGATAAATAGTTTTACTGTGGAATAAGAGGACTAGTCTGGGAGCTCTGTGCCCAGCCTGTTTTGTCAGACAAGAGGCATAGGTTGTTCCCCAATATTATTCCTAGTGTTCATAAACATAACCAATATAAACATGCTAGATGGGAGTATTCAAGGATGGGGAAATCTAACTGACATTCACAGGACAACCAACCCTCAGATGAATCTACAGAGGGAGAAAAGAGTGAAAGCTGGAAAGCAAGAAAAAGAAGACATCATTGTAATACCAGTTAAAAGTGGAAAAAGAAAATGAAATTTTAAAAAGGGAAAGAAAAAACAGAAATTATATGGGATGTTCATACATTGCTTTTCCTGGTACATACATGAAGTTGTGAATGGCAGGTTTATTCAATTTGCTTCTCCTTTCTTTTCTCACTTCCTTGTCTCCTTTAAGCTTCATTATATGCCTTTAGACCTCTTATCCTCCTGTCTTTTCCATGCTTCCTCTACTTCCCCATAGTAGAGTCTCCCACCATACATTCTTCTTCAGATGCTCCATTCTAGAGGTTTGCTTTCATCCTTCAAGTCCAAGGTACTTATCCCATAATCCTATTTTATACCATAAAATCTGACGTTTCAGAAGTACCTTTCCTTTCAGCTACAGACATTTTTTCCCCTACCCCACCTTGTTGCTAGCAGCTAGTTAATGTACTTGTAACAGGAAAGCACTGTGTAGCTGAAACCCTCCTTCTTTTCTGAATGTAGATAATAAGTCTTTTTAAATTGAAACCATCCCACATAAGTGAATTTGGTCCTAAACAGTGAAAATCCCCACTTGCATTCTTCTTATATCTGGTATTTGCAGAACTACTGCCTAAAATTCATTTATATTGCACAAGTCTCCTTGAAGTATAAGGAATAAGTGAAGCAAAACATAAGAAGACCTTGTCTTGCCTCAGAATTAACATGCTAAAATATTTTTGGATGCACTAAGGTCAATCACTCAAAAATTAGATTTGAAGTTATCAGACTGAGAAAGAACACAAAACATGATGTCCACTGAATTAAACTTCTATTTTCATTCAGGTTGTAGATGACTTAGGTCTAGAGTGGCATACGGACTTTAGGTAAGTGGAGAGATGGAATACAAAGAATATATTGCCCAGAGTGGGCTTCAGTTATTTATTACTAAATAAATAAATAAATAAATAGATCTTCCTAAACCAAATCCAATAAAAAATAAACAAGCATACAGTTGAAACAAAGACAGTATACTAAAACTCTGTATTACATTCAGTATCATTAAGAGGACTAGATGCATTCTAAACAAGGAAGTACTTAAACTGCAATATCTTCAGTCATTCAGTCTTCCTAAAGTCAATCCTTCCATCTAATTGATCTGTTAGACAACGCATTTTGAACAATAACATTTAAAGTAATTGCTTAGTATTAAAAATTCAGTTCTTGCCTGTATTTAGCATCTTGAAGTATTATTTATATATACACTTCTCTGTATTTTATTGTCACTTAGATTAGTATCCCTGATAATTATCTTAACTGTCCCAGGGCCCATTTTCTGGCCCTGAGGCCAATTGGCACAGTTTGACCATACTGTTAAACTCCCTTGGTTTCCAAATCACGTCTGAATTACCTTTCTGGAATGGCCTGTGGCCCATTATAACTCCTGATCTGTGTTAGGAAACTGTTATTAGATGTCCCAGGAAAAAGAAAAATATATTAAAAAATCATCCAACGAATTATTACATTTTAAGAGCATAGTCAGTTGAGTTCCAGTGCCTGGTTCTCTGCCACAGCAAATAGACATGACTGTAGAACAGCAATCATAGTCCCATTTACATTGAGCAGACATGTGATTTTCAGAAAGAAGAGGAAAATTTTTACTTCTGAATCAAATAGAAGCTGTGCTGGCCTATGCACTTTAATAGTTTTAATATTAAAAAACAAAGAAAACTTGGAATGGAAATAACAGCAGAGCTATCTATCCTAACTGTGTTTAATTTTTGTGATTCAACACATTCTTGGTTGGTTGGTTGGTTGGTTAGGTTTTTTTTGTTTGCTTGATATTTTGCAATGCCTGGGATTCACTTAAAGCTCCAGATCTGTTAAAAACCAGTGTGCTAAAGGCAATACTTGAAACTAAACTGAACTACAGTCTTTGTATTGTAATTTCTTCTTGCAGAGTCTCTAGAATATGCAGAACTTTATTTGCTTCCAAACCCTCCTGCTTGTTAAGATAAGGTTCATTGAAAAAGCAGCAAACCTGTTAAAGAACCTGTCCACACAGTACTTCTTTTTTGACCCAGGCTGTGCTGAATATGTTTTGCTCCAATTTGTCAAATAGGATGTTGAAATCACAGCTGGTTCTTGAATACCTTGTTATGAGTCTTCTCATGCCCTATTCCTCATTGCTCCTGCCACTTTTCCAGATCAAGCCAGTCATGCTTTGTTTAGCAAGAAGCTCCTCTCTCTTCTCTTGCTCCTCAGACCTGGCATCCTTTCAAACCTTCTTCTCGTGGTGGGATCCCCAGTCCCTGACAGCTATCTAGTCTTACTGCTACACTTGACCCTACCCTTACACAAACTGGCCTCAGTTTTCAAGCTGGGTGATATTGAATGGGCACAGCACCTTTGTTTTTGGCTCTTGAAAATTTTAATTGTTGACCCAAATCTTAGAAGCAGAACCCTAATCCTAATGGGCAATAGGTCATCTTATTTAATGATGAATTATCTGAATGTATATGTGGCAGCATTTTTAATTGGCCAACCCCCCAGTAAATATATATTCCAGCTTTCTTAACTGTTTTGCAAACAACAAATTTCCAGAAAGGTAATTTTTAAAAATTTTTAATGCCATTTAAATGTTTCTTAGAAAGGTTACAGGTTACATACACACACATATAAAACACAAACAAGCCCTCCCCAGGAGATATATTTTGTTGTTTTGGAAGCGGCAGGTCTCCCGAGACAGAAACTCTATCACTGTGATATGTTTAAATGGTGTAGGAACCAAGACCTTTATTCCAATGACACAAATTAATGACACCTTAATTTGTGAGGTCGTAACTCAGCTGACAATAACACTCTGTAAAACTGCAATATAGGCAGAAATCAGCACATATTTAAAAATTACTAAAAGCAACAAGATGCACATTTTATAAGAGGAGAAACAGCTGCTTTTGCCTAATTTCACAAAACATTCACAATTCCATGAATTTCCATTTCAAATTATCTGTTAGCCACAGAGAGAGAGAGAAGGAATAAAGAAAAGGCTCAAGGGGAATCTCATCAGTGTTTATAAACAGCTGAAGGAAGAGTGCAGAGAGGATGGTAAAAGTAGAGAAGAAACCATGTCTGGTCTTTTGTTACCTTAAATTCTACTTAGTCTATCTGCACCCATTGGTAGCCAGAACTTTCCTCAAGGTCTGTGATCTTTTGACAGCGTTTTTTTTTTTTTTTTTTTTGTTCTTAACTATTCACTGTCCATGACACTGTAATTTTCTGCTCAGTTTCCCTCTTGCTTGACATTTTTCTTCAAAATTTGCAAGGTCCACCTTGGGGAAGAACTGTTACAGATGGCTTGAGGTTTTTCAAAGTGATGGAGCCCTTGTTAAGAGCATAAGCATAGCAGTTGCCAGTTGCCAGTGAGAAAACAGGCCTTCAAAGAATGGAATGAATTTGCTTTTTGGATAGGGGCTAAGGAAAGCAAACAATGCCAAAGAAGTATAAGGGGAATTGAGGACTGCAGATTTCTTTTCCCCTTCTTATTTTTAAGCTAATTTCCATTCTAGAATCCCAGGACAACTAGTCTGCAAAAAATTTAGTTGGTAGAAAGACCCAGTCAGAATTCTTTGCCTGTGGTCTGCAGGCACTTTTTTATGTATTCTTTGTGAAATTTACTTTAAAATTAATAATATCACTTTCAGTTAGTTTTCTCATTCCATAGTTGCACACTGAGATCTGTCTCTCCTGAGGAAACAACAAACCTGTGTTAACCCTGAAACAACTATAAAGACTAAACAGTTTTTTTAAATGCTTTATAAGCAAGCCTGAAGTTGTACATTCCCCAACCATTAAGAATATTCAAACATCGAGTTAACTTGACATAATAGAAAGCAGAAGACTTTCATTCTTGCAAGTTTAAAAGATAAATAAATATTAAACCTGTGACTTTAGGTAATATGAACAAGCATAATACACTCACACAACCAAATAATTATTTGATTTAATATGGACAAGAAACTGGAAGAAAATAGTGGACTTGATGGTAAGGTATACTATTCTGGTGAAAGGTTATGAGTGGATTTTAATTTAACATTGTCATTAATGACTTTAGCCAAAAAAAGTTGATTATAATCTACATGTAGATATTATCAATAAGAGAGAGATCAGAATAAATACAGGAGGAACTGAATTGTTTTGAGTATAAAAACATGTGATGTAAGGATAACAAAAGCAAATTGAATTCCATAAATGATTAGATTAAGTATACCTGTACACTGGAAAATTATGAACAATTCTGACCTTACACATTAAGAAAACACATTCAGCTTAGAAACTGAATATTTGTAGAACGGATTCTTAGATGATTTAACAAATACAGAGTATAGACCAAGGGGAGAAAAAGAATTTGGGGTTCTTTAACAGGTCAAAAAAAAGATTGAGAAGAGATGTCAGTTTTTATAAACATGATCAGGGTAAACACTGAAGAATGGAGAAGGAGAGGGGAAAAAGAAGTAATCTATTGGTACACACTAGTCATTCATCATTTTAGGGACCCTTTCAGAAAGTTCCGTTTTAAATTCTGTGTACATATGCCAAAAATCCAAAGTTTATTCCACAGTGCAACAATTTAACAGTTCTGTGTTGGCACTGCAATTATTAGTTTTAAAAAATGGAAGTAAAACAATTCTTTTCATGACTTGAATTATAAAACGCCCTCTGAATCTAGTTTTGGGGGTTTTTTTCTTTTTTTTTTTTTTTTCTAAAGCCATGAGACCCAGTGATAGCTAACCTCTTGATTTTACTGGGTTTAGACAGTGTAATTAACATAGTCAGTATTACAGAAATATTGAAATGCTTTGGTTACTGTAATCTGGAATCAAAGCTGTGTGCAAATCAAAAATTACATTGAAACACGTTCACATCACTTCTAGTCCAATTTCCTGTTCAATTTCTCTTCATTTTTTAACATCAAACAAGTTCCTTTTGTTCTTTTGTCATCAGATATGCAATGGGGAGATGTTCAAAAGTCAACTTTCAAACTGGAGTGCTTTTCAAGGCTAATGAGAAGTAGAAACATTTACGTTATGTGATAAAAGCTCTTCTGCACACCCACAAAGGAGCACAGAAAGGTAATAGCAGGAACGGGACTCCAAATATTACCATGCTGATCTGCTCCCAGGCCCACCACAGAAGACATCAGGCAGAGCTGGAAGGGACACCCAAATTAAGAACTCAGAAGAAGGGACACCCTGTCCAGGCCCCTCCGAGATTTGTCTCAGGGTAATCTCTGCGCCATTGTCCAAGTGTGGCACCCATTACAATGGGTCAACAGCAGCCCATCTTTTGGACTGAAGGGTTGCTGCTGTATGGTACACATCATGGGGTGCAGGAGAACAGCACTTCAGGATAACACAGGAGTATGGGATGTTTAGGGGAGGAAAAGGGATGGATTTAGATGATTTGGAGAGGGACAAGTGTGGGAAAAAGAGAAGTAAGGGGAAAGTATGTGAAACTATATATGAAGTATATGAAAGGGAAAATACATGAACTCAGAATAAAGTAACAGTGTCAAAAGTGCTGAAGAACTTTAAATACTAATGGTAATGGATACACCTGGAGTAGTTCATTCTATATTGTTAGACTTTGACAATATAATTCAAATCTAACAACCAAGTTTAAAGAAACTGCAAAAGAGTGCATTGCTTAAGGATTTCCCCATTTTCCTTTAACACTTTTAAAATAATTTTGAATTTCAGTGAAGTCTTTCTTATGTACCTGCAGATACATTTGTTTGTCCTTCCACAGTGTAGCGAGTATGGTTCAAAATAATAAAATAATGGAAACTGTAAGTATGAAAGCAAGCCAGATTATTTTCAAAGGAACCACAATTCAGACACAAACTTTTGGGAGAATATGAGTGTAATATATGTTAAGAAGTCAATATGGGGAAAAAAAGGACTGCTCAGAGATGTCCACACTGGGAATGAAAAGCTGGGAAAACATTCATCCAGTGAAAGTTTTAGTGAAAACAAAAAGTTGGAGGAATTAGGTCCGAGTCATTTTAATAAGAAACAAACTGCTGTTCATTACAGTGTCTTGTTCTGTACATTATCTTTTTGTCCCAAAAAGTACAGTAAGGAATAATTCCAGATTCTGGAAACAGTTGTCTTGAAACCAAATTCTTGTCTTAAACTGACACAAATGTCCACCATATGGAGTATCAAGCTGAAATCTGGTAAATTTTCTTTAAATAGAATAATAGTTCAGATGAAAAGATGAAAAAAAGTTGAGATTTCTGGCTCGTGGGGCTTAGCAGTATGTGTTACAACATGAACATTTACATATCTTATTTTACCCACTTTCTAAATTTTGTTAGGTCTATCTTGATCTTACTGCCATTGGCAGAGAGCAAGATTTACAATTAATGTATATCTAAACTTGTTGGAACAGCATGCATATGTTGCAAACTTCATGAGAAAAAATCTTGTCTGGTTTATGAAAAGAAAACCCCAAACATTTCATAGGTCTATTTTCCCTTGATGTGTATCAGATACGTATGAAAGTTAGCAAGAAAATATTATAACCTATTTGTTTTATCCATGATGCTGTTCTTTGGTTGTTGATAAAAGGAAAACATCATCCTTTGAAAGTGCAACAACAGGTGTCTAAAGAAAATCAGGTTCATTTCTGTACTATCTGTTATGGAGCATTCAATGAAACTTTCTTTCAGAAGTTTTATGATGTTGAATGACTGTTTTAAGAAAATAAAAAAGAAAAAAATACGAACATGAGAAACAAAGCAGTGGGCTGCTTCCACTTAAAGATCCTTTTGTAAGGAGTTTGGAGTCACTGAAATGTACTGACATTTAGAACTCTTCCCTTCCTTTCCTTTCCATTTATATTGAGCTCCATTGTCCCTAACCACTGTTGAATATTGTGGTGATATTTCTGCAAAATTTTTGCCAAACATCCACTTGAACCTGATGGTGACTTTAGTAGGATAGCATGAGCTATAAATGATGCACAAACACAAAAAATTATCTAAGATCTTTATTGTTTTCAGTATTCATCTGTTGATGTCTTTGATCTTTACATGAAACCTTCAGCATAAATTAGCTCTTAATTAAACATCACATAAGTCTTCATGGAAGCAGATTCTTTCTGCTCCTTGCTTTTTCTGATTCCAGTAAAGTCCATATTTCTTTAACTTTCTCCTTTCCCTAACTTTCCAGTAGACCATTTAGCCCAACAATTCCACAATAGCTCTGTGCTCACCTTGTGTACATTGCTGTAGGCTATGCTCTCATCTGTCACAACATTCTCAGATATTAAATATAAGGTGTGGTGCTACTGCTAACCTCCTTCTGATACAAATCAGACCATAGTATATTCAGTCTTGGAGATGAAAAAAAATAGTAGGACACATGACCCTGAAACCATGAGGCTTTTTAAATTAAAGCTATTTTGGATTATATTAAAAAAAGATGTCTTTAGCTACTGAGCCTTTCAGACAGCCCATGCTCATAACTTTCAGAGTCTCTTTGAAATCATAGAAGTACAATGACCTCTTAATGACATAGAGACTCATTTGCAATCATTTCACTCAAGGGTCTTTAGTGACAATCAATGCTGTGAAAGTCACGATTAAATTGTCAGTGTTCATAATGCTGTGGCTACCTCTAATAAGACAAACTATAACTAATTAGAGTAAGATACTTTTGAGTGTACATAAAATTATTAGCATTCTTGGATCAGAGCAGTGAAAGAAGAAAGGGCTTAGCAGAACTGCACCAGGCTGTCAGTGTGGGCAGCATGTGGTAAGATGACAAATTAGGGAGGAGTCACTGCAGCATGATGTTGTGTTACAGGGTAATGGCATGAATGAATGATTGTAGGGAAGAAGTTGATGAAAGGTCAAAGGGAGAGAGCAAGCAATTACCAAAAGTTTAGGTAATTGAGAAAAGATTTGCATAATTTAACATCTGAATGTTGTTATTTATCCAAAATAAATGAAAGGGTGGAACTTTCTATAATCAGCCCATCAAAAGCTCAGATCCCTTTATATGCTATCATAGATGGCTCCATGGTAAGAAGTGTGATGTTGCAAACAAATTGATGACTTCAGGTGGAAATAAACAGAATTCATACTTTTAAGGCAATAATCTTTGATGTTAAATGATGTAGGTAAGTCTAGATTTAGAAACACAGCCTCTCAACAGAATTTTTCTCAAAATTAATGTTTCAAATTTTGCAGGAGGCATCTTTCAACAATATTAAATAGAAACTATAGTTTATGTAAAATGCTTTCTTGTTCTTAAAGGTGCTGACTAAAAATAAATTATCTTTATTTGCCTACCTTTTCCTCAGTACATAATAGACTTTTGCCTGTGTATCTTCCCCTGTAGCTCATTCCATGTAAGGAACAGTTGAAACTCTAACACTCAAAGCTTTATTTCCTTAAGAAGGAAAATAAAAAGGATCATCTTTTCATGCTTGTATTATTGGGCACTTCTTCTTGGCTCCTAAAATTGTGAGAGGCAGCTAAAAAGATGCCTGACCCTGTGGAAACCTTGTAACTTATTTTCTTACTGACAAGTCTCTCTTTTCCCCAAAGGATTCATAGGAGACTTCCAGTTTCATGTTGACTGCCACTCTGTTTCTTTACTTGTCCCACAGTTTATTTTATAGGGGTTTGGGGTTTTTTTTTGAAAGGGGAGAAGTCCTTCTTCTGTCTCATCACTAATATTCAGTGTCTTCCACTTGCTTTCCCAGGCATAAGACATGTAGCATTAAAACCAATGGATTTGGAAAATGTTGAAGGTCACTGAAGAGAACTGACTGCAGTCCTGGAGTGCTCCTTGTTTGGAACAGAAAGTGAACACTTGACTGCTTTACTTCAGCTCCCACTGCATGCAGGTCCCTCCTTGGGTGTCAAAAGGATGCCTGGCTCCTAGGA
Organism: Strix uralensis; assembly: GCF_047716275.1. NCBI lineage: Eukaryota > Metazoa > Chordata > Aves > Strigiformes > Strigidae > Strix > Strix uralensis. Next base: position 35,427,499 of record NC_133974.1, read on the forward strand.
AGAGCTGTATAAAGTGAGGGTGCCAGCTCATGCCTGGGCCGGTGAAGTGGCACTTGAAATTAGAGCCTTTGAGTAAAGGGTGTGAAAGTCCAGCCAAATGGGCAAAGCTCTGAAAGTGCAACAACCTGAAAGATCCTTACATAAACAAACATACCTATTCACTTGCACTTGCTGCCCCATGAAATCTTTGGATGGATATTTTGAGGCACGCAACTAGAATGGCATACACAGTTATATTATCCATTGTATTGCAGCACAGCCGCTGTTACTTTCCTTTTTTTGCACCTCTTTTTCACCTAAACATCTCCCACCACTCTAACCCTGTTTTCTTGTTTCTGTGACCTATGCAAACAAATCTATCTGACATGCATAATGTAGTGCTTGATTCCTGGGTATATTTTTATAACTGTATCTGAACCTTGTACTTTGCATGGTTCTGTATCTTTACTATGCCAGAATAACATATTGCACATTATGTATAGCAACAAGTTATCAAGTTATATGTCTATGCCTTTTTTTTATTTTTTTTTTCCCATGAAAACAACAAAAGATACACTCTAGGAGAACAGTGAATCTCTGTGGCAATCCTGAGCCCTGAATGCATTTATTTTGCCTACAGCAAACAGCAGTAGCAATATCCAAGCCACTAGAAATTGGAGCTGAATATAAATATATTAAATGGCCATGACACTTTTGTAATGTAATTTAACCTCTCTGAAGAATGTAAATATGTTCTTTTATTGCAAATTCCAAGAGAATGAAGGCTGTGCATGACAGAGTTAATTTCCATTCAAGCATAAAGGAAGCACTTTTATTGATAAAAGGAATATAAAAGTTATCTAAGAGAGTATAAAAGCAAGAGTGAAAAAAGCACCATTGCCTTATTTAAATCTCCCTTAGAAAATATCAGTTATTTCTTCAGAATTTAACTGCAATTTCTATAAAAAAAAAATTAGCATTCTACACTAAACTACTCATGAGGCTCAAGTGTTCATTTTGTATTAGTGTTATTCCACAATAAAAGCCACAATATTGGAGTTTTGTTTTAATTGTTTTGGGCCAGACCTTATGGACAGGGTGGCTCTGCCTTCCAAATTTGCAGTATATGCAGCTCTAACCTTTGGTGAAATGGCTTCAAAATACTGGTAGAGATTAGTTGATTTTCTAGTGAAGACAAACCCAAGATTTTCCATTCTGCAGTTTCAAACATTACATCCACAAGTTGATTCTTCTTCCAGAAATGGATTATTGAGGAATCAACACAAGAAAAGTGCCAAAAAATACAGAAGAGACCCTCACACTCATACCTGCAAGTTCTACACTGTATTTTGCAGGCATTTTTCCCTTTGTTTACAGAAGCCAGTGGAAATAGGCCATGGAAGTTCATTACAGTGAGAGTAGAGATGTTACAGATTTACAGGGGTTTTTTTTACCTTTTCACAATGGTTCTAAATCAAACACAGAGGATCACTGTCTACATATATAATCTTGCCTTTTGCTTGTCTGCTCAAAGTCGTTATTTTCCACCATCTTCAAATCCAGGTAAGTTTCTCTTTCTCTTACTATTAACTACATAGTTAAGTGAACTAGGGATATAGTTTGAGACAATGAGTATTGTCATGGAGCTGGGTCTTTCAAATTGGTACAGATATTTGGTCACTAAGGCATAGTTTGGCAGATCACAGTTGGGACAGAGATGATGTATGAGCTAATCAGGATGAAGTAGAAAGAAAGATATTCTCATGAACTTTCTAAAAATTAAGTTAATGAGGGGAAATGCAAGAACCACTTAACCAGTTAAACATTCCTGAAACCGAAATTCAAGAACAATAATAGCAATAATCCAGACTGCAACTCTGGAAACTTGAACGTGATTGTTTTGGTTTAATTTGTTTCATTTTCCCAGGCTTTCATTTCCTTTTGTTGTTTGCTTTTGGTTTCCCTCCCACATCAATTCTTTTCTTCACTCATTTCAGAAGAGAATTATTTTTGGTAACACAAATTTTCTTTTAATAGAAACCATTTTCAGATAAGTCTACTACAGTTTCAAACCATAAATCACTACTTTTATGTATATAGGTTTCAAAAGAGCTCCATGTACTGTGTTTGGGAAGTCATTTGATGTTTCTTTTACTATATAAGGAATTAAAGAACAAAAGGCTGCAAATATAAGGCATAAGAAAAATAGAGGTAGAGGGCATAGACTTTTTTTACTTTCTGAATTTCCTGTACATTTACAAGTTAAAAAAAATAAATATTGCCCAACTAATTTCACTGGGAGGGCAGTCTAAAAGATGATTTGTATGAACCTGTAACCACTGAAGTTCTGTAACTATTTTGCCTCACTGAGAGCAGGATCTGCAGATTGCTTAATCCAGGCATGAAGAACCAGTTCTACAATCCATTAAATTCATGGTCCATGGGTCAGTAAGCTCTTCTGTGTGATTTACAACAGCACTAGAATTTAGATCAGATTTTCTTCTACTCCAAAACTGGAGCATAGCAAACCAAGCCTTGATTTTTTGTACTACAGCTCCATATTAGGCTGGCAATGTGTATCTAACCCAGCATCTCAAACTCTCTCTAGACAAGCTTTTTTTTTTTTTTTTTAATGCACTGGTGAAACTCTAGACTAATTGTAGCAACAGTAGTGGAGCTACTCGTATTGTGTAACTATGCAGATTGGTGGACTGAAGCCTGAGCAAGAAGAGCTGTTGCTCCCCAGAGAGCAGAAAACCAGTCTTCCCACGGGTGCTGAGGGCGATAGTGAAGAACAGGGGCAGGGGGTGGCTGGAATAAGCCAATACACAGGCAGAAACAAGTCCAACTTTCACACAACTTGGCAATGGCATGTGACACTTCTATTAAAAACAGTTCTAAAGTTGAGGGAATGATATGATGTCATTCATAATCATGTTGTGAAAAACATAGGCAAAAAATTTCCAGAGAGCCTGGGGTGAGGGTTTGCAGTGTGATCTACAGCTGCAGCCTGCAGCCTGGCCTGAAGAAAAACTGCAGAAAGAATTCTGAGAATTATTTTTTTTGAAAAAGAGAGAAAATACTCCATACTGAACATGCCAACTGTGGCATGGATGCTGAATGGATCATGCTTATCAGTGCCTCCTTTCTCAGGAGCTGAAATGTTGCCAGTGGCTTCTGTGCAAGGAATGGCTCAGCAAGCCATGGTAGCAGCAGAGCAGAAATCCAGCCAACAGATTGGATGTTAAGCCAATGTGGTGAACCTGGATTATTTGAATCACTGTAAAAGACCATGGCCTGTGAAGATGATTAGAAGCAAATACAATTTGCAGGAATACCAGAAAACAGCTGGAGATGATTGGGGGGAAACTGGTGAAGGGGAGCAACCAGGAGCAGCAACTTTGATCAGGAATAGTAAATAGTTTATCAGAATGGGAGTCATGCAGTGAGGCTCTCTCCTCCCTGAAGCCTCAAATGGGTCAGGCTGCTGAGGGCCTCCAAAACTCAGCCTCTTCCCTTCCTCGGGGCAGCCAGTAGTGAGTGAGCTGTAAGAGGGAAAGGGAGGAGCAAAAGGCTGCCCAGTCATGCAGTTTTCAGAGAAGGACTTGGCTTTGGACAAGTACCAGAGAGCTTTGTTGAGGTTAATGGTAATTTGCCACTTGTGAATTGTTACTGCATTTTTTTTTTTTTAATTTCCCTTCTGCCCTCTGTAGATACAATGACCTCTTTCTTGTTTAAGTCCATCTGTTGAACTCACTGCCTCACTGAGCATCCAGATGATTTAATTTCTTAGTTTTTTGACTGGATGCTCAGACTGGTGACTTTTAGTAAGGACTTCTTGTGAGATGAAGACTATGAAAGGTGAATGGGGAAGAAAAATAGAGCAGACAAAGGGGATTTTAGCTGTGAGTGCTTCTCTGACTGTGGGAGTAAGGCAGCTGTCCTGGTTTAACCAGGATAGGGTTAAGTTTCCCCAGCAGTGGGGGGGAGCTCTAGCCGGGTTATTCAGATACCATGTGGACGTCACATCCTGGCAGGTCACATTTTCCTGGCATGGAGCGCGGTGCACTCGTGGTTTTGTACATCGTGCTTCAAACTGCTGTATTTGGTAGCTATTTTGCTCTGTTCATTGCTATCACTATTACTGTTATTGTTATTGTTGTTATTTGTTGTGTTGCTATTGCACTGTTGTATTAAACCTTTCCTTATTTCAGTCTTGGGGCTTTGTATTTCACTCCCTTTGTGGGGGAGGGGCAGCGGCCGCCTGGTCTCAGACCCCGGCAGGGGCTAAACCACCACAGCAGCTTTGGAGGATCTCACTGGGGTCATGGTGGCCATGAATTTGTCCTTTGTATGTGTGGATTTGGGTAGATGCATGCAGGATTAAGAGATTTGTGAGACAGACACAGTATGGCTATATTTAATTTATTTCCTGAATAAGCAATGTTTGGTTTCTGGTGACTGATGACATTTTGTCTTAAATGTCTCTGACTGTTCTTACTTATATTTCAGGAGTACTCATTCTTCCATGGGTGCATGGGAACAATAAGAATTCAAAGTAGTTCTATGGCATACAGAATTCAGGTTTTCTATGGCACAGAACTGGGCATATATTTTGCATAAGCTGTGATATTAAGAGAGGTTAAGATAATGTTAAGATTCAACACAAATGCTAAAACATGCAAGACTGCAAAACCTTACAGCATAAATGAGATAACTGTGAATAAAATTTAATTCATGGTAAGTCCACCATGAAGTCCATGACCACTCTACACAATATACATTGATGGTCTCTGACATTTTTCTGGTTTATTCTAGAAAGGTCTGTTTTCAGCTGGGAGGAAGTAGGTTACTTATATTGGATTGCTGTGTTCCTAATTTGATCTAAACTTTAATACGCTCTCACTGAGACCACATAAATATTACTTGTAGGAAGTGAAACTTGCAGTAATAAAAATAGAAAGTTAATGTGTTTTTCTGCTTAGGTCACAAGTAGAAATTACTTCAGTGATCTCATCACAGTCCCAAGTGGACATTTGTCTCCATCAGAAACAATTTCAGTTTGACATATTTTGAAAATTATGGGAAGATGACAACCAAGACTGGAGCAGCAGGCATTTAGCAAATGAGATGTTACTTTGATTAAAATTTATGATGGAAGAATATTGTATAAAATTCAGTTCCTTCAAAGAAAGACAGAAAGAACTTTTAAAATAGGTTAAGCTCATTACTTCTCCTCATCACATATAAATATGTTTAATTTAAATGCAGGTGGTTCATACCCTGTGCTGGATTAAATTAATTAAGATCATTTGGTATAGTTCAGTTTAGCTTCATTGACTTCAGTAAAGCCGCACTAACAGTAAACTAGCTGACTGGGTGGACATACATAAGAATCACTCATATAAAAATTGAACCTTTGTAATAAAGACAGGCAAAATACATTAATGTTAGTACCATTCCTCATTAAAGACCCAGTCCTGTGCAATCTGAGTCTGTGGGACTGTTGTCAGTATTTTCAGTGGATCCAAGATTAAATCCCATGAGGCAGGTGGTAAGCCAACTCTCCAGCCAAAATCCCTGTCCAGGGCAGCGAGGTGTGTGTGTGAGCTGGTGGGTGAGACCACCTTCCTGCTGGGGCTGCTGCTGGACAAAAGCCTGCCTAGGGCATGGCTTCCCGGGTTGAGCTTCTGCATCCCTACCTTGTCCACTGTCTCCCAGCATCCTGTCTTCAATGAAGACACTGGCCCTGGAAGACAATGCTTAGATTTTGCTTTTTAATAGTTTAGTAAAGCCAAGACACTTTAATGTGAAGTCCTAACATTAGGTGTCTCTTCTATATTGGGCCCAAGCCAAATTCAAACCTTGGCAGTGGGTACACAACGCTTATAATATTGTGAATTTTGTGGAAGAATGTATATATACCTTCCCCTATTTACTCAGGGCACACCTTAAACCGTTGAATATATTTTACATCCCAGCCCAACAGAGAAAATCATGACACGAATCAAATGGCTGTCAAAACACTGAAACATATGTCTTCTGAAGTAGCTATCAGCTGTAAATGCCTACATTGATCATATTAGATTCAGCACAACTGGAAAATGGGTTTCCAAATTATTACTGTTTGAGTTAAATTTTTTAGTGAAATAGTTTCCTTAACATAACACAACACTGTAAAAATATTCTAAAACAGGAATCTAACCTGTAAAGTCCCAATAAGCATTTACTTACAGAAAACTATGGCTAAGCTACATAAAATAATATATTCTTTTCCCTCAGAGTGGTTAGGGATGATATACGGCATGTGTGCTAGACATGTAAATCTTAAGCGCCTAATTTGAAAAAAAAGTGACCCTGTTTCATCTTGGCAAATGAGCTCTGGGATTTAGAGGAAAAGTCCACACAACATCATTATTATTATTATTATTTACACAGGATATTTCTGCAATAGCAGTCATCATGCACATCTTAAATAGGGATGGTTATAAGGTAACCCAAATACAGTAAGGTGGGTGAATCTAGTGAGGGATTTACTTTTGACGTACGTGAGATGATAGAAAGACTAAGCCTCATAATAGAAAGTCTTTTTTTACGTTGCAGAAAAAAGGAAAGGGAAAGGAGTAAACACAGTAACATAGACGTAATAGAGACTTTATGGTTTTTATATTAGCTTGTGATCTCAAGTTGTATTTAAATCTGTATCCTAGTTTGTGCCAATTATAGTATGTAAACTAGAGCTAAAGAGATACTATTTGAGGAGAGGTGCAAAACGAGAAGGCAGAAGACCAGGGAAGAGGGAGAGCCTCAAGTCACCTCCCCGCTGAGCGGGAAGAGTGAGCTGGGAATGAGGGCAGCGGGGACTCAGAGTGGGCGGAGACTGGAGTAACGACACCCCACGCCCCTCACAGACAAGAGCAGCTCCCAGGGAGCGCGAGCGACCAGGAGCACAGGACCAGGAAGGGCAACCAGGGCGTGGCGCATCAGTTTGCGCGGCAGTTTGCGTGGACAGGGTACAGTCCATTTCCGGGGTCTAGAACTTATCTGAGCTAGTTTCATCTTATCGTCTTCCACGAGTACACTGAACCATGGTCTCCACTCACGTTAAAACCACCATCAGAAAGAATGTGGCAACCCAGATGGAGCTGCCACACAAACATGCAGCAGTCCAGGTCCCGGGCTGGAGGGAGTTCCTGAGCCTGTCAGCCCTGCCAGAGGGCAGCAGTGAAAGCACCTGTGTGTGCTGTGATCAGCTGGATGACCTGCTCAGCCTGGTGGTGGAACTCAAAGAAGAGATTGAGAGATTAAGAAGTATTAGGGAGTTTGAAAGGGAAATTGATTGGTGGAATAGCACCTTGGCACCCATGAAGCAACAGGAGGAAATGGAGGCTCCAAATGAGGTAGGTAATCCCTCATCCTCTTGCTACCAGGCAGAGGGAGGGGACCTAAGAGATGGGGGAGTCTGGAAACAGGTCCCTGCTCACAGAGGCAGGAAAATCCTCTCCCAACCTCCCTCACCCTCCATGGTGTCCCTTCACAATAGATTCGAGGCCCTGGAACTTTTGAATGAAGAAGAGAAGGAGGAAGAAAATGAGACAAACAAGGAGGAAGACCAAGGTCCACCAAGCCTGGGTCATTCTGGACCAGGTATTAAAACCAGTTCTAAAAAGAACCCCAGAAGAGTCATTGTAGTGGGTGACTCCATTCTGAGGGGTATCAAAGGCCCAATATGCAGACCAGACCCACTTCATAGGGAAGTCTGCTGCCTCCCTGGGGCCCACGTCAAGGACATCACGGAAAAATTCCCCGCTCCTAGTGAGACCCAAGGACTACTACCCTCTCTTGGTTTTTCAGGTAGTGATGTAATTACCAAGAGGAGGCCTAAAGCAATGTAGAGAGATTTCAGGTCCTTGGAGAAACTGATTAAGGGGTCGGGGGCACAAATTGTGTTCTCCTCCATCCCTGGGGGGGATGAAGAAGAATACAGGAGAACTCAACAGATGAACTTGTGGCTCCGAGACTGGTGTTACCTTCAGAGCTTTGGATTTTTCAATCATGGGTTGGTATACAGGATGCCAGACCTTTTGGCATTAGATGGGATGCACCGGTCCCAGAGGGGGAAAAGGATCTTGGGGCAGGAGTTAGCTGGGCTCATTGATAGAGCCTTAAACTAGATTTGAAGGGGGAAGGGGGCAAAACACCAGTCCATCTGAAGTGCATGTATACCAACGCACACAGCATGGGTAACAAACAGGAGGAGCTTGAAGCCATGATGAAACAAGAAAATTATGACGTAGTGGCTATTACAAAAACATGATGGGATCTCTCCCATGACTAGAGTGTGCCAATTGATGGCTACAAGCTCTTTAGGAGGCATAGACAAGGAAGGAGAGGCGGTGGGGTGATGTTGTATATTAGGGACTGTTATTGCTTTGAGTACACGTGTAGTAAAAACAGGGTAGAATGTCTTTGCATTAGAATCAGGGGGAAGGCCAACAGGGCAGATGTTGTAGTAGGAGTCTACTATAAGCCACCCACCCAGGACAGAGAGGTGGATGAAATATTCTATAGGTATTTAGGAGAAATCTCACGATCGCTTGCCCTTGTTCTTGCGGGAGACTTTAACTTCCCAGACATCTGCTGGAAATACAACACAGCAGAGTGGGACCAGTCCTGGAGATTCCTGGAATGTGTGGAAGATAACTTCCTGATGCAGCTGGTGAGTGAACCGACCAGAGAAGGTGCCCTGCTGGACCTCCTCTTTGTGGACAGAGAAGGACTGGTGGGTGATGTGGCAGTTGGAGGCTGACTAGGGCACGGCGATCATGAAATAATAGAGTTCTCTATTCTTAGAGAGGCCAGGAGAGGGGGAAGCAGAACTGACATCCTGGACTTCCAAAGGGCTGACTTTGTCTTGTTTGGGCACCTGCTTGACAGAATCCCTCGGGAGACGGTCCTGAAGGGTATAGGGGTCCAGGAGGGTTGGGCAGTCTTCAGGAAGTCTTAATGGCTCAGCAGCAGGTGGTCCCCAGGTGCTGTAAGAGAAGCTGGTGCCAGAGAAGACCACCCTGGCTAAACAGGGAGCTTTGGCTGCAACTCAGGGAGAAAAGGAGAGTTTACAGCCTTTGGAAGAAGGGGCTAGCCACTCACAGTGATTACAAAGATGCTGTGAGGCTATGCAGGGTGGAAATCAGGAGGTCTAAAGCCCAGCTGGAAATTAATCTGGCTTCAACACTCAAGGACAACAAGAAATGTTTCTATAAGTATGTGAACAGCAAAAGCAAGACCAGGGAGAGCCTCAATCCCCTGCTAGATGCAGGAGGAAATATGGTAACAAGTGATGAGGAAAAGGCTGAGGTGCTTAATGCCTTCTTTGCCTCAGTCTTTAATAACAAGACAAGTTGTATTGAGGCAATCCAGCCTCCTCAGCCAGAAGACAGAGACTGGGAGAATGACCTCCCCGCAATCCAGGAGGAGATAGTCAGTGACCTACTGCATCACATAAACATATACAAGTCTATGGGACTGGATGGGATACACCCGAGGGTGCTGAAGGAGCTGGCTGGGGTGCTCGCCAAGCTGCTTTCCATCATTTACCAGCAGTCCTGGCTGACCGGGGAGGTCCCGACAGATTGGAAATTGGCCAGTGTGACGCCCATATATAAGAATGGTTGGAAGGATGATCCGGGAAATTACAAGCCTGTCAGCTTGACTTCGGTGCCCAGGAAGCTGATGGAGCAGCCTGAGTACAACATGTGCAGGACAACCAGATGATTAGGCCCAGTCAGCATGGGTTTATGAAAGGCAGGTCCTGCTTGACAAACCTGATCTCCTTATACAACAGGCCGACCTGCTTATTGGATGAGGGAAAGGCTGTGGATGTTGTCTACCTTGACTTTAGTAAGGCCTTTGACACTATTTCCCACAGCATTCTCCTGGCAAAACTGACTGCTTGTGGCTTAGATGGGCACACACTTGCTGGGTAAACCGGGCCCAAAGAGTTGTGGTGAATGGAGTTAAATCTGGTTGGTGGCCGGTCACGAGTGGGGTCCCCCAGGGATCGGTTTTGGGGCCACTCCTGTTTAACATCTTTACTGATGATCTAGACAAGGAGATAGAGTGCACCCTCAGTAAATTTGCACTTGACACCAAGTTGGGTGGGACTATTGATCTGCTCGAGGGTAGGGAGGCTCTGCAGAGAGATCTGGACAGGCTGGAGCGATGGGCTAAGGCCAACTGCATAAGTTTCAATAAGGCCAAATGCCGGGTGCTGCACTTCGGCCATAACAACACCCAGCAGCGCTACAGGCTTGGGGAGGAGTGGCTGGAGAGCTGCCAGTCGGAGAGGGACCTGGGGGTGTTGATTGACAGCCAGCTGAACATGAGCCAAGAATGTGCCCAGGAGGCCAAGAAGGCCAATGGCATCCTGGCTTGTATCAGAAATAGCGTGGCCAGCAGAGACAGGGAAGTGATCTTACCCCTGTACTTGGCACTGGTGAGGCCACACCTTGATTACTGTGTTCAGTTTTGGGCCCCTCACTACAAAAAAGACATTGAATTACTTGAGTGTGTCCAAAGAAGGGCAATGAAGCTGGTGAAGGGTCTGGAGCACATGTCGTACGAGGAGCGGCTGAGGGAACTGGGGTTGTTTAGTCTGGAGAAGAGGAGGCTGAGGGGAGACCTCATCGCCCTCTACAGCTACCTGAAAGGAGGTTGCAGAGAGCTGGGGATGAGTCTCTTTAACCAAGTAATGAGCGATAAGACAAGAGGTAATGGCCTCAAGTTGCACCAGGGAAGGTTTAGACTAGATATTAGGAAGCATTTCTTTACAGAACGGGTTGTTAGGCGTTGGAATGGGCTGCCCAGGGAGGTGGTGGAGTCCCCATCCCTGGAGGTGTTTAAGAGTAGGGTCGACATAGCGCTGAGGGATATAGTGTAGTTGGGAACTGTTAATGTTGGGTTGATGGTTGGACTGGATGATCTTCACGGTCTTTTCCAACCTAGACAATTCGGTGATTCTGTGAAAGTATGGCTGAAGACAGCTTCCACATTTTGGGTAAAAATAGTGGAAGCTAAGTTGTACCATGAAAGTATATATGCAGAAGATATCTTGGAGATAAATCTGTCTCAGGATTTAGAGAATTAAATATTTTCAGGAGAAGACATCTCAAATATTCAGCATCCATATTGTCTTTATTAAGGTATTCAGATTCTGACTATGCTAACAAAGTATCAGTATATATTTGCTGGAATATTTATATGGTATTCTGAAGAATGGGAAATTTGTTTCTGCTTGGTTTTACATTGCAAGCATATGATAGTTCATACAGTAACTTTTATCACAATTGTGTGATAAATCCTGCATGATGATCCTAATTAAATTAGAAGTACTTAACTTTATTTTACATCTGTAATGAAAAACAGATTCAGACACTTTTTAAACATACTGTTAATTCCTGAGTCTTTGAACACAAGCAACTGAACTTGACTTTGATTCAGTAATCAACAGGCAGCTGCAGGTAGGAATGGAAGATTTTAAAAACAGAAGATTGTAAAAAATGGAAAAAAAGAAGACCCAGGGAACTACAGGCCTGTCACTCTCACCTCTCTGCCTGGCAAGATCATGGAGTGGAACCTCCTGGAAATTATGCTAGGGCACATGTAAAATAAGGAGGTGACTGGTGACAGCCAACATGGTTTCAGTAAGGGCAAATCATGCCCGACAAATTTGGTAGCCTTCTATGACAGAGTTGTTACAGCATTGGTGGATAAGGGAAGAAGTACTGGCGTCATCTGCCTGGACTTGTGCAGAGCATTTGATGCTGTCGAGCACGGCATCATTTTTCATAAATTGGAGAGACATGGATTTGACAGATGGACTGCTTGGTGGATAAGGAATTGGCTGGATGAGCACATTCATGTGTACAAGTGGTGTTCCTCAGGGGTCAGTATTGGGACCAACGTTGTTTACCGTCTTTGTTGAAGACATGGACAGTGAGATTGAGTGCAAACTCAGCAAGTTCCCCAATGACACCAGGCTGGGTAGTGCAGTTGACATGCTGGAGGAAAGGGATGACATCCAGAGGGACCTGGACAGGCTTGAGAGGTGGGTCTGTGAAAACCTCATGAAGTTCAACAAGGTCAAGTGCAAGGTCCTGCACATGGGTTGAGGCAATCCCAAGCACTGACACAGGCTGGGCAAAGAGTGGATTGAGAGCAGACCTGCAGAGAAGGACTTGGGGGTATTAGTGGACAGAAAACTGACTATGAGCCATCAATGTGCATTTGCAGCCCAGAAAGACAACTGTATCCTGGGCTGCATCAAGAGAAGTGTGGCCAGAAGGTTGAGGGAGGTGATTCTCCCCCTCTACTCTGGTCTCATGAGACTTCACCTGCAGTACTGTGTCCAGCTCTGGGTCCCCCAACATAAGAAGGACATGGACCTGCTCGAGCAGGTCCAGAGGAGGCCACAAAGATGATCAGGGGACTGGAGCACCTCCCCTGTGAGGACAGGCTGAGAGAGTTGCGCTTGTTCGACTTAGAGAAGAGAAGGTCTGGAGAGATCTTATAGAGGCCTCCCAGTACTTAAAGGTAAACTACAAGAAAGATGGGGAGGGACTCTTTATCAGGGAGCGTAGTGATAGGATGAACAATGATGGTTTTAAACTGAGAGAGGGTAGATTCAGATTAGATATAAGGAAGCAATTCTTTACTGTGAAGGTGGTGAGACACTGGAACAGGTTGCCCAGAGTAGCTTTGGATGCCCCCTCCCTGACAGTGTTCAAGGCCAGGTTGGACGGGGCTTTGAGCAACCTGTTCTACTGGAAGATGTCCCTGCCCATGGCAGGGGAGTTGGAAATAGATGATCCTTAAGGTCCCTTCCAACCCAAACCATTCCGTGATTTCATGATGCTAAGATGGCTGTGGTGTATTTGCAGGTAAGATATACCAAAAGACCTTGTCCCTGGCTTGAATTTCCTAAATGTTGAATACTTCATGCCCAAATATAAGCGATAGCTGCAGGCAGCCTAGAAGGAACCAAGTCATGTTTTACTGATATAAGCAGACATGGAAGGATTCTCAAAAAAAGCTGGAGAAAGGATTAAAATACTATTTATACAATTTCTCTAGAAGGGAGTACCATCTGTCAGCAACCCCCAGTACTGACCTTACTGTCTGTGCATGTTCAACAAAAGGAAATTTTCAGGTGGTTCCAAATTCTTTGAAATTTCCAGTAACAAAATATCATCTTTCTTGGATCCAGATTCAACAAGCACTTCTTCTGCATGCTAAACCCTGAATTGTCTTGTTATGGTTGTTGATACATTTGTTTGTACTGAAGGATACTTTTGTTGTGGCTGCACATGCTGTTCCTTTTCTGTTTCAAACAACAAACTGTTACTGCATTTCCTTCTATATGTAGATGAATTTCAGTGCCAGTGAAATAATCACCATTTAAATCTGCAGTGTTCACAATGCTTCTTCTATATCCTGATTAATATCAGTTATATCAATTTCCATAGCATCCAGCACCTCAATAATTTACAAAGTGCTTTGGGGCCAGAGAAATAGCAACATAGACATATATGTCACCATCATCTTGAGGACACATTTCTAAATTGGTATGAGAGAATGTAGATTCAAATAAAAATATCTTTTCATATTGAGAACAGAAGGAATTTAAGCATGATTAAAGAAAGGCAGAGGTTTAATTATGTTTTCAGAAATCAAAAGATTGGCCAGCTTAAATATTGCAGCCTGAAACCTATTAAAAAATAGATGAATTGAGACGATTGATGGATCTTTTGTGCTTTTATAGAGACTCATAGACACATGAATCATTTCTCTTCGCTCATGTTACAAGCATAAAACTTGGTAATCATTACATGCAAGCCTCAGAGGCTGATTATCACATTTCCATAGAAGTTAATGTCTTCTGCAGAAGGCAAACTGTTAAAGTCAGTTACTCAGAGTCTGTAGAAACTGTATTTTCTTTTGAAGATCTGGGGGAAAAGTTTGACACTCCTTACTACTAAAGTAATATGAGCTGCAAAGAAATCTCTTCACTGTTGAGCAAAGGATGAGAGCATAGTATTACCCTTTAGTCTATACACTGTAATATTACACTACAGTCACAAGACATCAAAATAGACTTGAAAAAGCATATTATGCCACTTCTGGAGTAGAACAGAAATTCTCAAATGAAACTTTATATATCAGAAACAAGAATTGAGAGAAACCTGAACTTTTGCTGTACTGCATCTATTGAACAACAGCAGCTGCAAGAGTTGTCTTCAGGCCCTAGACAGAATATCTGGTCAAAAAATCAATCTGAAAACAGTCACAGTATGGGAGACTGAAGGGCCATGTAGGGGTTCTCTGATCATTTAATAAAGTAGGAGGATCTAATCATGACAAAAAATCTTACCCCAAACCAGACAAAGCAAAGCCTTGTCCTGAGTGGTGTGTAGTCTTACTCAAGTTCCCCACCCGCTGTGTAATCAGCTAACGAATGAAGTGACTTTCTAGCTGGTGAATTTGGTTTCCTTCTGGTAGGAAAATATATCGAATCTGGAATTTTTTCACCAAATGGAATTCCTGTTTTCTGAATAGTTCTGGTGTTTCCCTGAATGATTTAATCACAGTTTATGTCGAGGTGGGTGTCAGAAAATCACAGAACTTTTGGCTGGAAGAGACCTCAGGAGTTCATCTTATGTACTTGGTGCCTCTAACAGCATCAGTTTGTCTTTGCTATTCCTGACAGATGTTGGAAAGATTCCTAAACATTCCTGATGCTGAAGAGCCCACAGCATGCATAGGTTTTTTGTTACAGTTTTAACCTGCCTTTTTCCTGTTGCAGCTTAAGATCATTGCTTCTTAACCTATCTGTTAGCAAACAAGCATGTTTAAAGCAATTTAGGTTGTTTCTCTCATATTAATATTCCTGGCATAAAAAATAGCCCATCAAATTTTCTCTACCAATTAAATCTTGATTTGGGTTATACAGTAGGAATTTCTACTTCTGAAGTTTACTTGCTGTCCGTCTTGCATTGGAATAAAGCCATTTATGATTAGCAGCTGATGCACTATCACAGTTTCTCACTCTTTTGATTCTGTTGTGCAAAACTTTTTCCCACTATCTTTTAAGTTTCTGTCCTGTTTATACTTACCTGGATGAATTTGCTCTCTCTCCCCTCAATCCTAGTTTGAAACATTCCTCATTGCATTTGCAGATGTGCAAAGGTACTCTTCCTCATCTTGTTTTGAGGGAGCCCATCCTCGCTCGGTAGTTCACAGAATCCCATGGTTAAGCCCCACTGCTGACATTACTGGCAAGGCCATATTTACCCTCAGGCTGTGTTTGTCCCTGTTTGAACCCTGAATTTTTTCCTGGGAGGGCTGATGAGAGCAGCCCCTGCCACTGCACTGCCCTGTGGGCTGCTTAGGCTCACCCCGGCCGAGGCATCTGTCTTCGCACGAAGGAGAACGCGTAGCCGGAGCCCAGATGTGCCTCTGTAGGCTGCCAGTAACGTTTTGGATAGCAATACTCGGGGCTGGGAGGCAGATGGATCTGTTCACTGCCAGCAGGGGGAAGTCACCAACTACTTTTACGTTTTGGTTTTCCTCCTGAGAATGAGGGCAGTGAATCTTCCAGTATTTCAGGTTTGTGCCTTTTCTTCCTCTGCCATTGGCACTGCATCTTCCTGTGCTACCCGAGCTGCATATTTATTTCTGGAAGAATTAAAAAGAAACAGCAGCCCTCCTCTAAAGAGGCGAAATAGTCGTTACTAGGTGGTGTGACTGTAGCTTTGCCTAAACTTTTGCTTTTAGACTGTGTTCTAACATGAAATTGTGTCTTAAAAGGTCTGCAGTATCTCCTTGCAAATAGACTTGACTCCTGTTTTTGTTTTCTGTTCTGGGGGAAGCCAGGATCAAGTACTTGGTTCTTATCCTTTATCCACAAACCACGTACTGCTCCCATATTACAGAGCATTTCGCCAGGAAAATACAAACACCTCTGGGTGTTCATATATAATTTAAGATGTTATTAATAAAACATTGCCACTTCAAAGTTTAAATAGCAAAATAAGGATATATAAAATAAGTGCTCGCTTATGTAATTTTTTTTTTCTTATTGGCTTTTTCATGTCAAATATGTTTTGATGGGATTCTTATATATATAAACACTATTGATTTATGGCAAAAACAGTACTACCCAGGAGATTAAGCTAGCTAAATAGCACTGACAATGAATTGAAGATACTTAGGTGAATAAACATGAAAAATTTACTGCATATTTGCAACAGTCCATCATTTGTTAATCATGAGTGTTCACATAGTTATGAGATTATTCATAAGAATATTAATTTTTTCACACATAATTATAAATAGTTTGAAAATTTATCTCAGAAATATCTTTTGCAATTTGTAATTTTTAAAGTAAGCATTCTTACCTATTCCCTCAAAAAGCAGAAGGAATAGAACATGATTGAAGTGGTTAGTCACACTTCACTAGAAATCAATCACATGTAACTGATTTTATGAGACAAGAAACCTGAAAGATGAAATGAGTATGCAGCTAACGTTGTTTGAAAGTTAAGCACACAAAATATATGACAGTATTGATCTCCGGCAAGAAAGGGTTTGCTGACATAAAAAGCAGAGCTGAATATTTTGTGTGGTGTGGCCATTATTAATAATTAAACTTCCTCTTTTGCCATGTTGCATTTTTGCTGTTGAGAGGGAGCTGAGATTAATACTTCTAATCTCTTTTTCAATTTTTCATCCAGTTTGTGAGCAAAACCAGGCTGTTGAAGTGAGAATTTAAGCTTTTGTTATTGTCCTGTTTACTTGAGAATACACAGCACTGGTAAATCTACTTGATTACTGTGGCAGCATTTTCACAGTGGAAGAATATAGTTTTATTTATTAAAAGAATATAGTTTTCAGAACAGTACGGCAAGGGTAAAAGGAAGTGCAGAAAACTTTTTTTTTTCATTATATTTACAGTTCTCTGTTGTCCTGGAGATCCAGCCTCATGACAGAAGTTCATACAAAATTAGGTGGGGGTTCACCCTTTTCAGCTGTGTCCTTGTGTGGAAAAAAAGAGTTGCTAAGTCATGCAGTATAGCTTCTCTGGGTCATTTATATAAACCACGTGCTGGGTTATTCTCAAACGCTAAAGGCTGGCATGCAAAATATTAAGGCTCTGAAGGCAATCAGATAGGATACAGGGACTGTTATTGCAGTGCTTATACAGCTAACGTTTCTAAATTAATCTCTTTGGAGCAAAGCTTTTAAGTGTATATTTAACTCCACCTACATGGATAATCTAATTTAAGGCTATGAAGTCCATATATGTGCTTCTAGATAAATACCTTTTTAAGTGTTTTCCTGTTATGGAATAGTGAGTGATTCCATTCAAGAATTAAAATTCAAAGTTTTAGGACTGATGTGCTCCCAATGCTCAAGCCAAGCTCCTGAGATATGTTGCACCCAGGTTCAGCCATGCAGCCTGACAGCCTAGGCTCACACAACACAAAAAATAACTATGGTCCTTGTTCTCTCTGCACTGATCAGAAGGGTCTCCTTGAAACAGAGTCAAGAACACCTATATGAGGGCTCTTTTGAATAGTTCACTCACTTGTCATTGTATTCGTTGATACCGTCACAGTCATCTGAGTTGGTTGGGAATGGATTTTGCAAAAAACCTTAGAGGTGAGTCCATTCTCAATGTTAAATATACCACAATCTTAACTATAATAATTTGTTTCAGAATTATGTCAGTTTTCGATTCAGAGGACACAAACAAAAAAATAGCAGGTATTTAATTTCTTATGTGACTTCAACATTCCAGGACAAACGGTGGTGTAAGGCAGAGTAATCAATATTTGTCTTCAATCAATTTCACTTCAGTTTCATCTCTTGTTGAGTGCTGCCAAAATAAATGGCTAGTACAGCCAATCTCAAATGTTAGTTTAAATGAGTCACTCATGCTGTTTGCATAGTGGGTCAGATAATTGTTATTCAGTTTATCAGCATCTTGTCTTGTTTCTTTGAAGTAGCGATGAATATAAATAATTTCTGAGGCAATGCAAGTGAATAATCTCCAGTGTCAGTGTGGCGTGCTTCATACAGCTCACAGGGTTCTTGCTTTGCTTTCTGCCGGTAACTAAGTCCATGTGTTTCAGATGGACTGCTGTTTGCAATGATTTTGACAATTGGGAATAAATACCAGGAGCAAATATTTCTGGCATCATACAGCTGTGATTTAAGCAAAGTTTGTCATGATTTTCTTACATTCTTGTGGTTTTCATCCTTTGAGTTCAACATGACGTGGAGCTTCCCTGCCAAAAAAAAAAAAAAAGAGAACAAAAAAATGGCAGGGCGGGGCAGGACAGGGAAGGGAGCTTAATTTTGTAAACCTGAAAGCTAGATATGAAATAAAAGATAAAATACATCCCACCTTTCTACCAGAAGTTACAATAGTTACACAGAGACATTTTATACTTCCTTAAAAGGGAGCTGAGAGTTGCTGAAACCCTAGTGGAGAGGTGATTATAACTCCTCAGGCTAGTGAGAATGCAGGAATGATGTTGTGGCCAGCCCTGTGGCTCAGAGGGGCTGGGCAGAAAGATACTGAAATTACTGATGAAGGCAGGCCTCTGGACATTTCATACAAGTGTCCATATGGGTGTCTGAGCTTCTATACATTTAACATTTTGAGCTAAAGTGGCTTTGTGGGAGATTCTGGATCTCCCACTATGGGACTGGGATAGTCTGGGTACTGATGAGGCATATGGTGATACAGTACTAACACTGATGAAGATTTGTAGGAAGATTCAAGGGAATTTTCAGTCATGTGATGGAATCTTTGAAGCAGAAGACAGAAAACACCTGATGTGGTTCATGGGAGAAAGGCGGAACTGGGCTCCTCGGTGTCACTGCTGGTGCCTGGAGCAGCAGATGAACGGCAATGCAAAGGCTGCCTCCCATGAAAGGACAGGTCAGGCAGTCTGGTGATGAAAAGATCTGTCTCCTCTGCTGTTCCTTTCCCAGCTCTCCTTAAAGGCCTTGTAAGTTTTGTGCAGAAAAAGTAATACTTCACAAACTCAATCATTACTTGGCTGAGGTACACCACAGAAAAGAAAC
Source organism: Strix uralensis (assembly GCF_047716275.1). Classification (NCBI taxonomy): domain Eukaryota; kingdom Metazoa; phylum Chordata; class Aves; order Strigiformes; family Strigidae; genus Strix; species Strix uralensis. Next base: position 35,446,630 of record NC_133974.1, read on the forward strand.
ACTCGGGCATTTGTCCATGTTGGAGGCTAATGACCTTAAAATTCTGCTTTAATATTTATGAGTGCAATAATGATCAATACTGCATTTTTCTGAGTAGAAACAGCTAGATCACTTCTAAATTCTTGTTATTAAATTTGATAGTATTAATGCCTTTCAAAATATTCAACACCTGGCTTGTCTTTTAAAGCAAAAGTCTTGTATATTTTTAAAGTACAATGACAAATAGAGTGAAATATATGCTGCGCCCACCTCACAGGCCCCATTGTCCTGGACCTGAAAGGAGAAAACGAGATGGAAGGATGTGGTTTATTTAGGCCACACATCTATTAACTGAACTGAGAATTGTGCAGCAGTAACCTTCACAGTGGGGATCATGTTTCTTTACAGAGCTGTTTCTGTTTGATAAATAGCTGTCTTTTTCCCATTCCCACAGGGGCCCTAACACTTTTCCTCACACAGGCATGGTGGAGCATCCCAGCTTGTTTTGGGGATGTCTGCCTCTTAATCTCCTTCCAGCTTAATTTTACAAGGAGGTTGAGCCCTTTCTGCAAATTGAACCCATATGATATCCCTGAAACCTGCTGCATGCCAACAACTGATTGGGTACCTCCATGTCTCTCCTGCTCTGTCCTTGGTCTTATATGGAGCAAAGAAACCTCATACTGTGGAGGTGCCTTAGTGACATGGGGAATAATCCTTTCTGGTTTTCCCAGAAGGATGATTAGAGCAATCTTTCACATGGGTCCCAAAACTATGTCTCTATGTTAAGCTGAGGGCTGAATAGCAAACCTGGGTGTGACAGGGTTTTAGGATGCTAAAAAACACTTCAGGACTTTCTCAACGGCCAGCAGAAACCAACCAGGTGCCATGCATCCAATGGTTCAAGTTGCGCTTCATTCCTATTTCAAATCCAAAAAAGCATGAGTGCTTGAAGGAATATTTATTCTTTATTCTTATCTGTCTAGAAAGTCTCCTAACATTTAAGCTTGTGACATTTGTATTTATGTTTCTATGATGAAATTCTACTCCTAAATACCTTACACAAAACTTGCCTTACTTCAGTGTGCTAGGGAGTTTGCAAAAGGTGGTTATTGACTGTAAATATATCCTTATTTGAGTTTTCTGTAGCAGAACATTGTAATGACTGTTTTTTTTTCTTATAGAGAAACATAAGCTTTACTTGCTCCTTGCAATCTTATTTTAAACATGTAAGGCATGAGTAAGGAGCCAAAGATTGATCTCATAAAGTTTGAATCAGCATAAGGCATTATTTTAAATATATTGTACTTATATCTACTCTTAGTTGTTTACTGCAAGTGTGAAGAAGTCTGTACATGTATAAGTTATATATAGGAGGAAAAGGACCTTTGTAATACCCCTGTAAAGCTAATTTTTCAAGATGCAATTAAAGTAAAGAAATGACTTTTGCATTGGAAATGAAATGCTCATCTTTTTAAATTCTGTACTGTAATTTCCATTAGCTGGTCAGTGGCGAAAGGCTCTCATCTGGAATGCTGATGAGGCCTCCACTGTCAGACGTCTTTCCTAATAAGGTAAATCACACAGTGTTTGGTCAATCAAACTAAATTCAGGGAAAGATCTCCAGCTTAAGCTCCTTTTGCCAAAAGACACTAGCAAACCACAGGTTAAAGTTCATGTCCACCAATAACATGTTGCCAATCCAACAAGAAATGCAATCAGGATGTATTTTCTACCTCTGACAAAAACTATATTATTATTTTTAAATGACAGCTTCTCTTTAGAACAGTCATCTCTCTGTCATCTGAGAAAGCTTATCTGAAACAGCTGGGAAATAACCCCACTGTTTTTTCAGAGCTTTTTTTGTTATTCTTGTTTTTAAATTTTATTTCTTAGGTGTAGGACTAAGCAGTCTGCTTTTGGTTTGTTATAAGCAAGAAGGAAATGGCACGACTTCTGCATATGGCCTGTCCTTGTAAGTCTGTCCCATTGATTCTCTGGTATTTCTTGAAATTATTACAAAGCACTATGCCAAATAGTTGTATTGTATGCTCTTTTTAAGTTTTTACTGGTGGCTTATATTTAAGTAAGAGCATGAGCAGGTGGTAAATATTAATCTCTATGAGAATATACCCATATATAAGGTGTGCCATTTTGTAGAAATAAATAGTTCAAGCTTGGATCATACAGAGCATATAGTTAGGTCAATAGAGGTAGAGGTATGTGGAGATAACTGCAGATGCATAAAAGGATATGAGATAGGATTTTCTTTGGCTCCCTTCAGGTTAATAACTAGCTATTTCTATCTCCCTGTCTAATAGGTGACGGTTTTACAGTGCCATGTAGGATCATACTACTTATGAATTTTCCATATGAAATCAATGTCAATGTGAAGCTGATTACTGAGCTGTTCAAGATTTCTCAGCCTTCTTCCTTTTGGGAGTAAAATCTTCTTATCGCTGGTTTTGAACTTATAAAACTTGTTTTTCACTGGTAAGGATTTATAAGAAAAGGCCTTTAGCATAACAGGCATCATTATTTCTGTGGTTTGTGTTTGGTTGGTTGGTTGGTTTTTTTTAAAGAACAAGGTTTCTCACACCTTCATAACCTGTGAAGGTGCCTTATCTTCTCCAGGAGCTGGTGACATCTGTTCAGCTCAGACTGCTCCATGCCTGTCTCCAGCATGGCTTCTGACCAGCTTCACCCCAAAGCAGAGCAACTACTAAAGGTGTCTATATGGAAAACTTGCCTTGTGAAATTCCTCTGTAAACTGATTCATGTCTTGAATGTGTGCCAGAGGATCATGGAGAGCCAGAGAATGGATTTAGGGCTCCTGCAGTGTTCTGGATCCTTAAGAAAGTGGACAGAGACACAGGATATAGACTAGAATCTGACCTTAATTCACTCAGACATTGATACTGAATTAAGACTATTATTAATATGCCATTAATTAATACCATACTTAGCATTAATACAGTACAATTAATTCAAGGACATTGATTTCCACACCAGACTCACTATGATTATGATGAAACAACCAATTCCTAGAGGGAATATATAGAGGGAAATATAGGGAAAAGAAATCTTCTAATATATTAATGCTACTTGTCACTCAGTCCTAACAAAAAAGGAAATTCTACTTTGAGGCTTCAAAAAATTTGATTAAAAATATTTTAACGAAATATGAGAATACCAAACCAAATGAAAAATTAAATAGTCTGAAGAGACTGCAGTTCAAATCGTGAATACTTAAGCAGGACAAAATAGTACTTAAATATGTGCAAAACTGAGATTTGGTCCATTATGTTTCTTACTGTGGCTGTCTTTGGAAATCTGAAGAATAATGTAAGCCAGAAATAGCTGTCTGAGTAGCCAGTTAAATAAATCATGCATGTTAAAATACAAAATATTTTTGGTGCTTCCTTTACAGTTTTCACTCTATAAGCTACTGAGTGTCTTCTTGAAATTGGTATATTCAAGAGAAATTTTCTGTAAGAATATAGATAACTTCAGAGGAAGTCAGAAGAAGACACATGAATATAGAAATTAAACATTTTTAGTACCTCTTTCTGGGACACAATACTAAGTCGTTTATGGGTTCCAAAACAGGACAACGTTCTAAATAACTGTTCATGCATATCCTCTTTTTGATCATCAGCCAGTAGGGCCAATCCTATAGTGTGGTTCAGCTGCAATTGCATAGCTTTGTGCTAGCAGAGAGGACACAGCAGAGAAAAGGAGCAAATACTCAGTATTTTGTCAGACATCTGTTCAAAACATCAGCTTTTTCTCTGCTTCTGTGGGTTGCACCCCTGAGAAAGGTCCTAGTCTTGTGAATGGATCTGTGCATGTGGTTCATTGTGTGAACCAACGTTCAAGTAGATAAACAGAAACAAATCTGCGATTTTCCTTTGAAACAGAATTTCACTTTTGTGTGTCCTCTTTACTAGTTGCTTAAGTGTGAAAAAGATCTTATTGCTTCCTCTTCTAGAACAGATATCAAGAGTAGACCACTTGGTCAAAGCTACAGATATGCAGCTTCTTTTCCCACAGGGCTGAAATGTGAGGGTGGATGCTGCTCCTTGATAAAAGGAATCTGAGCTTCAGGTCTTTTCAAATGCATATAAGTGTCTCTCAGCTTTATGAACTATGATCTAAACAGAGAAATAAGGAAAAAAAGATTAAGTAGCAGAATATCTGAAAGTACAATCCAATATTCACTTTGTGTAATTATGGTAATTTGAAATTATATGATACATTTTCAGCTATGTAAATATAGATTTGATTCATATTGTTCACTGTTAATCCTGCATCAAACAGACATGCCAAATCTATCACACTTTAATTTTAACATTTTAACACTGCAGTCATTAAACCCCTGCAGAAGGCAAAATATTCAATGCAAGGAGAAAGTAGGTGTGGATCCCTCAAAAAATCTATAGGAATTTGGCAAATACATGACAAAATGTTTTCCTTATTGTCAGACACTAAAAATGTGTCTTTAACCAACTTTTCCATGAATCCTTCATCTCTATTAATTTTGTCTATTATTGGTCAGAGTACTTGTTTGTTTTAATACAAAGTTGGATATCTTCTTTACCAAAATATCCATTTGTTTACACAGCTTTTGGTTTCCTGTCATAACTGGGAACTCAGTTCAATGTGGGAGGAGCCTTCCAGTCCATATAGACTGAACTGGAATTGGGTTGCACTGGTCATTGATGGTAGAGAACCAGGGAGAATTTTGTAGTGAATAGATAAATGCTATTAAGTATTAACTATTCATGATGACAATATGCAGACATCTATATATTGGTGTGCAATTTAGGTTTTACTGTGAGTAGGCAATCACAAGGAAATTGTGCTTTATCACTTTCATGTGCCTTTTATTTTCACATTTAAATGAGGGGTAAAATTAAATCCAGTATATAGGACTCACAAAAGTTTAAACTGAAGTCCCATGTAATTCCTGTATCACAGGCTTATCTAATGGAGTGATACTTTTTTTTTTTTTCTTTTTCCCTTCTGGCAAAAAAGCAGTTTAACTGTGGTGCCCTACATTTTGGGTGAGTTTGCTAATCATAGAGCTTCAACAGACACAACTGTGCCTCCTGCCAAAGAGTCAGCTCCGAGTCTCTGCAACACAGCTGGGGCAGCGGACACAGCGCACAGCTACAGGATGGCTTTGCCACTGCTATGCTTATGCTACTGAGTTTAGGAAGATCATGACCTCCGCCTTGTTTGCTCTAAGGTGGCTAATTCTCTCCTTGTGAGGTGTGAGGTGTACCTGAATCACAGGGACCAGAGGGGCTGCATATTATAGTGCCCAACTGCAGGTCCTGGGTGCAAAGGAAAAGCCAGGTGAGACAAAAAGCTGCGGAAGGGCTGCCTGCTGGCTGCCACTGCTGCTGGAAAGGGTGGGTGAGAACATAGAGGAGAATGTATGACCAAGCATGAAGGGGAAGGAGTTCCCAGGAAAAGGCATCCCATGAGGATTTCCTTCCCATCTTCCAAGGAGCAATGAGCTCAATTCACCAGATTTCTCCAACTCCAGCCAGTCCCTTTGTCTGCTATTTCCCCTCTTGTGGCTGAAGATTTGCCCCTCCATCTTGAACCGACAAAGTTCAATTTTGTTTACGCTGCAGAGAAGGCTTGTGTTGGCTATGAAAAGTCCATTTTTTTTTTTTTCCCCAACAGAAATACAGTTTCAATGAAGCAGAATTACTTGGCTTTTTTCTTCATTTAAAAATCTAACTGTCATAAAACTGAAGTGTCTTAAGAAAACTTTTAAAAACGCTTTTAAAGAAAATTATTCTGTTGTTATTGTGCTGCTTTTTTTTCCTGCTTTTTTTTTTCTGTTTTTTTTTGTGGTGTTTTTTTTTGTTTTTTTTTTTGTTTGTTTGTTTGTTTTTTTTGGGTTTTTTTTGTTTTTTTTTTTAAGAGATAAGAACTCCTCTTTGGCTTGCCTGAAGCTGTTCAATTGTCTCTACAGACCACAGTCCATCTGACACTGTGTTACATAAACTGTAGATCATGGAGGGAAGAGGCACAAAAAGGGAATACATATTTCTCTGAGACAGTTTTCAGCACATGTTCATAGTTGTCAGTCTTACCTTCTTTTTAATCTTGCTTCCCTGGAAAAATCTTTTTGAGAGGTGGGGCATTTGTCAATGAACAAGAAAAGCAGTACCCAGACAGTTAGATATATCACAGCCAGCTGGTCCAGATTGTATGTAAATTAAGTAGTTATACAATGAAGTAATAACCTTTTCAAATGACTGATAATAACATTTACAAATTCTTGGAACAGCCCTGCTGGCTGAAGAGAAGTAAATCAAACTGAAAAACAGAAGACGACCAGCATGACAAATAGTGTCCAGTTGATCACATTTCTTTCCTCAGGAAAATACTTCTATTAATGCAAATGGAGGTATAATTTAATATCAAAAACTTCCAGAAGGGTAAAAAGTAAATAAAGGACAAACTGTACCAGGAAAATATGACCGTCTGATTTGACAGCATTACAGAAATAGTCAGATTAAGAAAACATTCCATTTGAGGGACCATTACTTAGAACTGATCTGATTCATAGTTTGTTTTTGTTTTGTTTTTCTTTCATAGCATTTAGGTCAAAAGGGATGACTGGAAAATCCAGGCCATCCTCCTGTTTGTGAAGAGACTTCACATTTCACCCAAAAGCTTACATGTAAAACCCTTTTTTTGTTGTTGTTGTTGCATACCCTGTGTTTGGCTGATGTGTATTCAGAATTATATTCAGTCCTGGGCTGAAGAACCAAGGGAGGGTTATTCTATCAACCCCCTTTGAAGTTCACCTCAATGGTTTGTCATTTTTCAGTCAAAAATGTCTTCACCATTTTTTTGACTTTGACTTTCACTGATGACATGACATAATTTGATTTTCAGTAAGGCACTTACTAAACCATTTAATACTGGAATAATTTTATTTAGAAATTGTTTAGAGAATCATGGTTAGAGTTACTGATAAACTTTGAGATTTCAGTGTTTGTTAGGAAAGGCTTGCTTCTGCCTTCCAAATGATTTTTTTTCTTTCCAAACAAATCTTCTTAAATATTGTGCAACTTATCCTATTTTTACATGCTGTTCTGAATCTTAAACTCAGGCTACATTTCAGCAGGTTTCACAAGCCATTTGCAAAGCGTTAAGTCCAAGGTAATACCTTTACTCTATGCTCTATTTGGACAAGAATTTATGAAAAAGGGAAGGAGGGGAAGAGGTGGAAGGTGAGATGCTATGCCCAAATTGGTAAGAAGTGTCCTGGCATCTGAGAGTTGAAATCCTTGTTGAACTTTATTCAGCTGAGAGACTGGGACTCAGGCATCCTGTAGTTCACACTTGCCTGCTCTAATGATTGGATTTTATAAAGCAGCTGCCTTATTTCTGTCTTTTGGAGCTGTTTCAGTTTCCAAACATGATTAAGTAAGCACTGATGTTGAGGCTTGATCTTAGCTCTCCCACATGGCAGAGAAGTGCACCAGCTGAAGTGCACCACCTGTCAGCACCTTGTTTGTCCTTTTTTATAACAAAAAATAATCTTAGAGTACAGACATATCATCACACACAAATTATTTCACCTTAGTGAGATATGTCCATGCCAGAATGTGTGGTGTTGGAACATCCCAGCTGGAAGTTAAAATGCAGTAGTTTAAATGACAGTGGAGATGAGATAGACTCATAACTTTCCTCTCACACCTAAGATAAGCGAACAAGGAAGGCCTGAAATGACCTTGCAGGCAACTAGGAAGAAGTAACCTCTCAAAATGTTACCACTGGAGCACTTTTGGTTACACATCTGTGCACCAGGTTTCATCTTACTACAGAAAATTAAATTTTATGAAAGATGAAATGTTTTATAGGACAGTGAATTTGCTTTCACTTAGACTTACCATACAATTGTTCCTCTACTTACATTTTCCTCAAATTATTTTATTCATGAAAAATGACTGATGAACTTCATATGTAAACACAATTTAAAACCTTGCTTTAAAACTTTTCTACTTGATTTCTCACTTTCTGATGAAGGCATAATCTTGGAAGTAGCTTGGCCCATGTGAAACTAGGAACTACAGGCACCTGATTCAAATTTAAATTGAATAAGAATTAATGAGTAATTGATTAATTCTTTGTAGCAGCAAATGTTTTTCTCATTCATTGCTTATTGACAGAACTGCTAGGCGCTATACTGAACAATAAGCAATTTCTTCTCTTTCTCTTTCCCCACCCTTCCCCAGGTACAGCCTGAATCCAAATGTTGGCTCCAAATACTTCAACACTGTTTCAGGAGGGAAAAAAAAGCAATTTTGGGTTGAAACATTATTGCCAAAGCCAATCCCACTAGCAGTCCAGTCTTCTTTCTAAAAGAGATGTTCTAGCTCATGTCAGAGTTTCCATGTTTTCACACATTGTGACAGACGGTATAAAGGTTTTGCTTGTGCTCGGTTTACTGTATGTGCACCATATGTTCTGCTTTGCTAAAGACGCATTGCTGAGCAAAGTAAAAAGTGGCCTTATCCCAGTTGTCATGTTCTGGGTCAGGTAGAAACATCTGGCAGAAGGGGAGGTTGCACCTTCCTGGGGAGCAGCCCAACATTCGCATGCAGAGAGACACCGTGAGCTCAGCAAGCAGGGAGGTGGCAACATGCGTCATGGCTGGGAGGCTCCTGGGTCATGGGCAGGACACAGGCCATCAGTCAGCCCTTGGAGGTACTTGGGAAAAAAATCACCTTGCTGTTCAAGCAGGACGATACGAACGCTGACACAACTCAGGAAGGTGCTGGAAGTTCCTGGGATGAGGACAAGTCTGGGGTGAAGGGCTGGTCCTGAACGGTGGAGTACTTACACAGAGGGGAGACTGGTTTTCTAACCTCGTTGCTTGTCCAGAAGAGCTGAGTTTTCTCTGTTTCAAAGTTACTAGTTAGAGGCTAGTAAGGTTTTAAAGTCGTTATAGTACACTGGTCATTATGGAGAAAAAGTGTGGAGGGTCAGCCTTAAAGCTCTGTCAGATGTGTACATAGTCTGTATTTCATGTAGCCTGCAGTGAATTAAAATAAATTTTTTAAAGTAATTTCCTCAGATAATCTTCACTGAATAGAACCTGAATTAGGAGAGAGCAGAGTCAGAGAATTTTCTGAGATAAAGTTTCCATTGTACTTCAACATGCCTAACTAGTTCTAATACTTACTAATACATTGCTTTTTTACAAACAGCAACAGGATAGTATGGCTGAGTAAATAAATCAGGAAAAACTTATCGCTTGTGTTACACATATGGTCAGATTAGGTGATGGTAACAGTCCTCTTTCAGCTACTGAGTCTGATGTGGAGCTTTGCAGCTATACGAGGTGTGAACTTGTCTGCAACCTTCATTTAAAACAAGTGGAACATAAAAAAAAGGAAATGGCCTGGAAACATTTTGTTACTCTTCGCTTTTTCCACAGTTCCTTTTGTATTTGTATCTAATGGTAGAAGTTATCCTGAACAACCTGATCTAACTTTGAAGTTAGCCCTTTATTGAACATGGCTAGATAAGATCTGCAGAATTCCTGTCCAATCTAAATTATTTTCTGATCCTATAATTCAAATTGTCCTCTCACCCAGTGAATTCACCTTTTCTTACCTAAATTTCATAGAATAATAGTTTTTAAAAGTGCCATAATTTACCCAAAGTAAGACTGTATCATTTCAAGACTGTAGAGTGCTGAGTTGTTTCAAACAATAGAGATAATTTTTCATTATTAGAATTCCAGGTAATGTCTGTTACCTAAAAGAATCAAAGATGAAAGAAATCTTAAAAGTCTTTAGGTTGGTAATATATTTATTTTGATGCTTTGTTCTTTTCTTGGCATAAATTCACCACACAAGAGGCATGTTGTCATATTGTCATTGTTTAATATTATTCTGTGCCAAATATTATTTCCAGCATTTGGCAATTAAGGTGCATAATATTTGCTATATCTGTCATGTACCAGAGAAGTTTCTTCTGCTGGTTTATTTTTTCTGCCTAGATTGCCAAATCTCTCAGCTTGGGTGATTGACCAATCTCTAGATTTTTCTATGTACCAATAGAAAATATTTTATATAAAATACTTAAGCAAAAAACTTTTATTTTCGGTATGTGCTAGTTTTTCACTGTATATCAAAAAATACACTATAGTGTGTGAAGGATAATAATCCAATTAGTATGTGTCACTGCACTATTCATTTAATCTATGACACATGCCAGACTCTTCTTTCACTTCTTTTCTGCCCATCTTTGCCATAATCAATTTGTAAAACTTGATATAAAATACTCCAGAAATTTTTTTTTCAGTTTAAATTCTTTGCTGCTTAAATGTTCAATATTTTTTTGTCCAGAGATTATCTCTAAATTCTCCTTAAATCTTTCCTCAGCATCTGTATTCATTCTTCTCATTTCATATTATAACAAGATGCACACTAGGGTTGCATTCAGCAGTAATAGTAATAATATCCCTGTTCAGGGTGATTTCTCTAAGGTTTCCATTCCAAACTGAATTTTAGACTTTCTCTACAATTTAATAAAAGTTCTTTGAGCATCAAATGTATTCTGGAACATGGCCAGGAGGAAACAGTCATTGGTTTCTTTGAAAAACAGATCCAAGTTACTTTTAACAAGCTGATTTTAAAAGAAAACATTAATTACAGCTGCTTGTAACCCATTTTTGCCACATCCTATCTACAAAGCAACTTGCTAGATCCACTTCAAATGAAGTCTGTCTGAAAGATTACAGCAAGGTAAAATGTGTGAGATTAAATGGATAACATCGAAGCGAATATTCAAGGCCAAATTAGGAATGGTTGAAAGGCACCAGTTTCTTAAAGGTCACTGAGGTTCCAGTAATGAGCTTTACAAAACTGCTGAGATTAATAAAATTTGCCAGACCTCCAGTTAGACTCCTGCTTTCCAAACTACCTACAAAACACCCACACATTACTGGAGAGCAACACCTTGAAATAATTCCGCATGTGTCTCTGGGTAGCAGCTTGGACCTCATAAATCTCCCTTATTTCAGCTGTTTCAGCACTCCTGGTGAAGACCTTAGCTGATCCAGAGGAACATGCAAATTTTCTAACCTAAGCACATGACATTTTCAGAGCTGCAATGATCCCCAATTTGTCCCCCTACAAGAAACTGTCTCTTCCAGTTCATGGCAGGGCTGATCTGAGACACTTTTATTTCATGGCCCTATATCAGGATGAGTACCAGAAGCAAAACACGAGGGTCTTGCTTCTAGCGTACTGTAGCCTACACTCTGCCCTTGTGCAACACACAGAGATCCTCATCCCAGCTGTGCCACAGATGGAGTGCCCTGTTTGTCCATTTCAGTGAACAGTTTCTATCTTCTAGTATGTAAATAATATGTTGTGGTATACAACTGCAGCTGCAAATTTACCTTACCGTGTGGTAAACACTTTGTCACAGTAATAATATTCTTTGTATCCATCATGAATTAACCTTTTTTCCATGGACTGTGCTATGTCTCTAAAGACATTTTATTAGGATGGAAGTTCTCTATGCATTTTTAACAAGAATACATAAGGTTTCCTTCAAATTGTTTTGTGGCATTAACAATATGTGGAGTTGTAGCCTTGTATGCCATTTTCTTCTTTGTGCTAAACACACAGTCAAGTAATCAAAACTCCTATCAAAAGGTCTAGAAGTAATTGCACATATCATTTTTTTTGTGCTGCTTTGATCAAAAATCTGATCAGTGAGTTAGCATTTAAATCATTTGAATACAGTTTCTGGAGAGGGTCCAAAGAAAGGTCACAAAGATGATCAAAGGTCCGGGAAGCCTGCCATATGAGGAAAAGCTGAGAACTGGGTTTGTTTAGCCCTGAGAAGAGAAGGTTTAGGAGAGACCTTATCACCATGTTCTGGTATTTAAAGAGTTTCTACAAAGAGCCACAGTGAAAACAGTCAGCTACTGGATTAATCTCCCAGGGAAGTGGTGGATTCCCCAACATTGGACACATCTAAGATTCAGCTGGACAGGGTGCTGGGCCATCCTGTCTGGACTGTGCTTTTGCCAAGACAGGTTGGACCAGATGATCCTTGAGGTCCAGATGATCCCTGAGGTCCCTTCCAACCTGGTATACTATGATGATTCTATGATGATGAAATAAGTAATATAAATGGAAACAATAACCCCCCCCCCCAAAAAAAAAAAAAACAAAAAAAAACCCACAACAAAACAAACCCAACATTAACTTCACTGCCTGAACATTTATATATATGAACATACATTAACCATTGCAAATGTTCATTACCTTGTGGAATAAATAACACTATCATTCTTACTGTCATGGTATAATTTGTCTTTTTGAAGGCTATTATTCAGGTAGATATAAATGAACTTTGGAACTTAATTAATGAACCTGAGACTACTCTTCACTTTACCTTTTGTGACATATATGGCTACTGTTCCCATTAGCACATGAACATATCTTGTCTCTCAATTTACCTTTATTGACTTATTAACATGAATAAATAGAAAAAGAACCAAGAAAAGTGAAATCACACAGGAACATTGCAAAAACTGGAAAGCAAAGCTTTGAGTCCACAATGGTTAAGCAGACAGAAAAATCACATACCATCATAATCCAGCAACAATTCAATTATTATTACAGGCATATGGTGGCTCAAAGCAGAAAGAAAAGGCAGTGCAGAAAGATAACACTGATTTACTACACTAAATGTGAAAGAATGTGTTTAAAGAAAACATTTAAACCATATTAACAATTTCTTGATTTTCAAATTAAAAAAGCAGTTGTAGATAATTATTCTTTCATAAAGGTTTTTCCTAGTAAAAGCTGAATGTATGTTAGGTTAAGTCAAATTCTTCACATTTTTATTCCTCAAGACAAAACCATCCTGGGGAAAAAAAAATAAAATTAAAAGTTCTTCTTATCCTGCATGGTATAAGTCACTTAGTGTTGGGCAAATTCAATGTGAACAATTTTAAAATAAAAACATGTTCCTGTAAAATCTCCATTCGCTCAGTGTTTAATTAAATTAGTATATGTGTGTGATAATGGGAATAAAATGCTTTATTAAAATCAGTGATAATGGATGCATAGAAATATACAGAGAAAAAATAACTAAATATATCCTAAGTAAACTAGCTACCTACATACACACACACACACACACGCATATTTGGTCATGGGCTCTGAATTAGAGATTACTATTCAGGAAAAAGATCTTGGTGTTATAATTCATATTTCTATGAATAGTTCAGTAGCAGCCATGGAAGCAGCCCAAGTAGTAGGAGTTACAGGGAAAGGCACAGAGTGAAAAGAAACAGTTTCATCATATGACTCTTGAGTCCACAGTGCAGCCCTGTCTTGACTACAGGGTACTGTTCTCTTCCCCACATCTCAGAAATGCTGAGGCAGAACTGAAAAGGGTTCAGAGAAAGGAGATAAGGGTGACAAAGGGTCTGGAAATCTTCCATGAAAGGAGTGAGTTAATAAAGTAGTCCTTTTCAGCAAGGAAGACAGCTGGATCAAGGATATAAGAGAGATCTGTAAAATCTCAGATGACACAGAAACCTTGAACAGAAAACATTTTTTCCTTGTTTTTCATAATATGGGAACTAAGAGCCATCAAATCAGATTATCGGCTGTCAAGGTGCAAAACGGACAACAGCAAGTATTAAAATGATGGATTTTATTTCCTTGAGACAATGTGGATATCAAAAATTTATGTTGCTTCAAAATGCAAGTACACTGATTCATACATGGGATAAATATGTCAAAGGCAAGCTGGAGGTCATAGAAACCCAAAAGGACAATTTAAGGACTATTAATTATAGATCTGGTGAATTATAGATGAACTACAAGTTAGCGTATTTTGGGGAAAATTATCTTCTACCCTTTGCTACCTATCTAATGTTTTGTTAGTGATGGTATCAATCAGGATGGACAGGTGTTCTTGTGGAAAGTATGACTGTGGTATCAGGTCTATTTGAAACAGAAATTTTAAATAGATGATTGGTTGGACAATATTCAGAAAGATATAGAGAAAACCGTTAGCATAAATGTCTGATTGAACTCTGCCTGAATATTTTCTGAAATACTGAGATAAATTCATTCTAGTAATGCCCACACTCTGATCTTATACTTTCTGAAAAATCTCCAAATGTTCATTCTCTGCAAGCTTTAAAATTTAATGGAAAATAACTTTTCTACCATTTCTGATGGAAACAGGTCTTAAAATGAGCATATTATTGCCAAATTGTACCCACTAGTTTCTATCCACTAGGTCAGTCTTAAATAGATAATCCAGCCCAACATCTAAATATCAAGAGTTTAGTGAATTATTACCTATCTTCATGAAAGAAAAATGAATAAAGCAAAAAAATCCTTATATTTGAAGAGAGAAAGACTCTGCAGTCCTCTTCTGGATACTGACTGAGTGTGAAGAAACTCAGATTTCAACACTGCAAATATTAGAGTCATCATATAAATTCATTATGTAATCTCCCCTTGAATTCTGAGTTCAGTTTTGCCAACTGCAGAAAAGGGAAAATGCAAAGCAGGGCTGCATTAGAAACGAGAAGAGATAGAGAAGCACTTCACCAAACAATAAAAGATGAAGAACTCTTGTGTGGGAATGAAACTTCAGAAGATAGGCAGATAGATCAATTGATCAATCTGAACAGTATAGACTATGAGGAGTCAAAAATTCCACAAATCTATGCAAAAAATCTGTAGCCTTGTAGCCCAGTAAATACAGTGTTGCCATTGCTTGTAACATGCCACAGATTTTTGTAAATCTCTTAATGACATAGGTATATTTTATTCTTAGTTAATTTAATCCTTAGCTTCATAGGAACTAATTTTAAGCACATTTCTCTTTAGTCTTTCATTGTAATATTGTGACCATTTTTCCTATCCTTTCAAAGATATCCCACCATTTATAAACAGATGATGTTCCAACAAAATAAAAGAACAAACTATTTTAAGTACTCAAACTTTCTTTATTCTCTTTATTTTTATTATCATCTATAATCACCCCTTCTGATTTGACATGTCTTTATGAAGATCTTGAAATAGGAATTAATTTTTAGCACTTTGACAGATTTTGTTGAAGAAAGTCAGTTGTCTTGTAACCTTTTTTTAATTATATGAATATATGCTAGGTAGAATAAAAATGACCTATTTTGTATTGTTTGTTTCAGTTTGTTTCTTGTTATTATTATGAGACTAAAATTTGGCAGCAGAATGAGGAGCTCTTGCTTCTTTTCATATGGTGTAATGAGAGAAATAAAACCCTGGTGAAAGGGAAAGATGTTTTAATACTTCTGAAACTAAGAACACTGCACTCACGCCAAATTTTCCTGAGCCCAAAAAACCCATACAAGTTTGGATAATGAAACCTCTAAAAAATAGCTCAAAATGGATTGAATCAGTCTCAAACTCAGCCAAAACAAACTGACTGGTTTTAATGATTTTTACCAAATAAGAGGCAAAGGATTCTTGAGACAGTCCTTCAGACAGATAGGACAAGTGTTAGTATTAGGGTCCCACATTCTCCCTTCTAGGTTGTAAAAATTTCCTATGCCAGCTTGTCTGTGCACATTGAATAAGGGACTACAACTGGGGGGATCTGCTTGGTTTCCATTTAAGTAGAATACTTTCTCAGAATGGTAAATTCAGAGAGCAGCAACACAACTTGGCTAGGAAACTCCACGCTTGCTTGAATTTCTCTGGAAACACTTATGCTATGCTTCTGAAAAAAACCACGCACTTGGCCTACTGATAGACTTGTGTTAAGGCTGAAAGCGCCTGTGGGGTTGATTTGTGGGCTGCACAGTGGAGCAACTGCCCCCTCTCACATTTCCTTGTGATGCTCCAATAAATCCATCTCTCCCAATGTCTGATGCTGCTTAGAAGCCACAGAACTTATAGAAGTTCTTTTATGTCTTATAGAAGGCCCCTGAGTGCACTGAATTTTTTAAAAGAAGCTTTTTACCATTTGGGACACTTCAAGCATAAAAGAAATTGAGAGCTCTTCAGAAACACTCCCTATGTCCTGAAGAGTTATTTCGGAAAAAATAAGACAAACTAAAAAAGCAATCTCTTTCCTATCAATTGACACTACATTTCCAATTATTTTTAAGATATAAAACAGTAATATCATTCTGTGATGTCAGAAGTTGAAAAATTACTTTATTTTTTCTGTAAATGGTGTATTAGAATTCTAAAAGGGTCCCACAAGAATCTGCCACCTAATTAAGTTTAAGGAACAATATTTCACAATTGCTATTTATTCTGGCTGTTCTAAGCTGTTTTGGAGTGTAGTTGAAGATTTCCATCACAGTAGCCAGAATATGTCTGATTTGTAAGATTAAACTGTTAGAGCCAGTTATCTCAGAGCATTATAATGACACTAATAAAAATGATCTCACACAGAATGATCAGTGTGGTTATCCATTATGCAGCACTTGTTCCATAAATGTGGCTTTAAGAATGTGCTTGTTATGCTCACTCAGGCAAGCTTTAAAGTTTCTTAATAGACTAATGTTGCCATTTTAGAGAACTTTGTTACATTGTTAAAGATTCAGTCTTCTTCATCAGTTTTACCAATTTAAGGGGAAAAAGGTTATGAGGATGTATAATGAGCTTAAATAATGAGCTTAATTCAAATATTCTGAAGACAAATCTCAATGTTACAATACAGGAAAGCAATATAATTGAAATACGTATCTAATTCTTATTAGATTCTAGGCAGTCTTCCTTTCACATGAACCACAAACTGCAATACTACTCAAAGATACTTCTCAGAATCTAAAGTGAGAAGAGAAGGGAAATAAAAACTGTATTTCATTAACAGCTTATAACTGCAGGAGACGTTATGCCTGTACTTTCCAAAAGAACCAGACTTACGCACTGTCCCACCTGCTACTTCTATAGAAAGATGAGATTGTCCTCCATTTCCACAAAAAAAAAGTCCCTAAAGCTTTGCCTATATAGTGGAGTTCTGGGATGCTGTTACTAATAGTGGTATTGTCTACTCAGAATAAAGAGGACAGTATCTGGATGAGTATGTAAGTGTCAATAATTCTGAATACACATTGTTTATTTAGGAGAAGTTTATTTTGATTATTCTAAAGCATGTTTTATTAAGATCTGTGTTTCATTAAGTGGAGTTCCTCAGGGGTCAGTACTGGGACCGGTGCTGTTTAACATCTTTGTCGGTGATATGGACAGTGGGACTGAGTGCAAGCTCAGCAAGTTTGCCGACAACACCAAGCTGTGTGGTGTGGTCAACACACTGGAGGGAAGGGGTGTCATTTAGAGGAACCTTGACAGGCTTGAGACATGGGCCCATGCAAACCTCATGAAGTTCAACAAGGCCAAGTGCAAGGTCCTGCACATCGGTTGAGGCAATCCCAAGCACTGACACAGGCTGGGCAAAGAGTGGATTGAGAGCAACCCTGCCAAGAATGACTTGGGGGTATGTGTGGACAGAAAACTGACTATGAGCCATCAATGTGCATTTGCAGCCCAGAAAGACAACTGTATCCTGGGCTGCATCAAGAGAAGTGTGACCAGAAGGTCAAGGGAGGTGATTCTCTCCCTCTGCTCTGCTCTGCTCTCGTGAGACCCCACCTGCAGTGCTGTGTCCAGCTCTGGGTCCCCCAACATAAGAAGGACATGGACCTGCTCGAGCGGGTCCAGAGGAGGCCACAAAGATGATCAGAGGGCTGGAGCACCTCCCTATGAGGACAGGCTGAGGGAGTTGGGATTGTTCAGCCTGGAGAAGAGAAGGCTCCAGGGGGACCATATAGTGGCCTTCCAGTACTTAAAGGGGGCCTGCAGGAAGGATGAAGAGGGGCTCTTTATCAGGAAATAAAGTGATAGGAAGAAGGGTAATGGTTTTAAACTGAAAGATGGTAGGTTTAGATTAGATAGAAGGAAGAAAATCTTTACTGTGAGGATGGTGAGACCCTGGAACAGGTTGCCCAGAGAAGCTGTGGATGCCCCCTCCCTGGAAGTGTTCAAGGCCGGGTTGGACGGGGCTTTGAGCAACCTGTTCTACTGGAAGGTGTCCCTGCCCATGGCAGCGGAGGTTGGAACTGGATGATCCTTAAGGTCCCTTCCAACCCAAACCATTCTATGATTCCATGATTCTATGATCTCTAGTCACACTGAAATTTCAGCAACAAAAGCTGCACTCACATTCTAAGCAAGAGAAAGGAGATAATTCCCAAACAATGAAATTTTAGAGCACCATTTATATAAAGTTGCATATGTTGAATGATTATCCCAGTAGCATTAAAGGGAAATTTTTCAGTTTGGTAGGTAGTTAAAAGCAAATAACTCCCAGAGAAATCTGGTGCATATATATACTTAGTGCAATGTAAACTGAACGTCTACACCTTTTAACTAATTTCTCTTTTCCTGACATCTGGAAGTTCAAAGTAATTGCACTTATCCCCGTGGAAGCTAAGGCTCTCAGATCCTAGGGAATGCAGTGAAAATAGGGAATGATCACGACCAGGATGGCTCGAGCAACACAGGATTGGAAACACAGCATCCCGCAGCATAAATCACCAGTACAATAAATTACAGGCAATGCAGTGATGGTCAACCCGAAATTAAGAAGCTAAAGTCAGCACAAACAATGACCTAGAATAGTCCTCAGATTAGATTTTTCTGGAAATACAAGAACCCTTAACGAGTAGCCACTTTCTTATGCCAGAGTTTTCTTGCCACTAGGCTCTGCAGGAGCATCTGCCTCACCCGGCACAACAGTCCCATCTTCTACCATGTGATCACCAACGTGTTCCTAAAAGCACAGAAATATCTTAATCTACTCTTTTATTTGCACCTGAGCTAAAGCCTTTGCACAGCTACTTGGTTGTTTTCTGGATACCTAGTTTTACAGTAGGGATTGTCATGCTGCTACTTGAAAAGCAACTAGCAAGGGGCATTGGTAACATGGAAGCAAAGGGTTTTAAATGGGCTGTAAGGAGAAATGATAACTAATATCTACCCAGGAGAAAGTTCTAGTATTGACTTTATGGTTCTAGTGTTGAACCAGGCTCAAAATCTGAAATATCACCAGAGTAGAAATTTGGATTTAAAAGCTACTAGTTTACTATTAAGAATGGGTTTTGGGATTTCTGAATCAACTGTGTTCTTTCTGATTGTTGACTGAAATAAAAATGTTTGATTTCAGCCACCCTGAGCCCCGAGGCTGTGCTGTGAGCATGGTCCCTGAAGCAATGCTTACCTCTGTGTGGTGTGCTCAGCCCATAAGTTATCTCCCATATGCATTGTGGCCCTATGACTATCAGTCCCTATATCCTGCCTGCCCTCCTGTACGTACCCTTCCTCTCACACCTCTTCTTCTTTGAAGTCCCGATAGCAGACACAGGAATTCTGTGTCTGAGAGGAATTTGGAGGTGCAAACATCCTCCAGCCTTTTTGTACACACAAGAGGGGCATCAGCTTTATTCATATTCCACTAAGTATTATGGTAGGAAATCATTCAACTGCAGGGCTTATATATGGCTAGTGAGAGAGCACATTTTGAGAACATATATCAAAGAAGAATGGTTACAAGTAAGTAACTTCCTTTTTTCTAAAGAAAATTGGTTGGGGTTTTTTTTCAGAAAATTATAACCAGCTGTAATCCAGATGAGATTCTATTTTATGCAGTTCCCTCAGGAATAGAAAGTTTAAAAACTGGTGCCACCAGGTACGACTCCAAGTGTAAACACCTGCTGGGAAACTATAATTATTCAGTGAATGTAACTTCCATACAGACTTTCTGTTTAATGTGTACATTTAATAAAACATCTTCGCTATGTCACAGTAAATAAAGTATATGGAGCAGATTCAAATAGGAAGAAGAAGTATCCTGTTGAACTGTTATCTTCCTTCTAAGCAAGTGAAATTTTAAAACTGCTATGTCTCTTCTAAGAATCATGAGAAAAGACTTTTAAGCATTTTTGAATCCAGAACTGTGGAAATAATTTTTGTAATTTAGTTTAATTTTTTAGTAATTTGTAGAGTCTGCCATACAGTAGAGAATTCATATATTTCTACAGTTGACGGTTTTGCTGAAATTAATAATTGAACAGATCAGTTTAAAATCTACCCGTTTTGCTACTGCTTGTTGAAGAAAATCTAAATTACAAGAGGATCCTTTTCATGTTTATCTACATAATGTCCAGAATGTCTTTCAGCTTAGACCATTAATATTTCATAGATTAACCCCAAAAACAAAGTGAAAATTGTTGTTTTTTTTTTTTTTTAGGACATGTTTATGGATGCACTAAACAACTTCTTAGAAATAAACACAACAATTTTCAAATTAGTGTCTGTTTTTTTACCTGAAGTATTGAGAAGGGATGTTTTAACTGATATGATGCAGTTACTTAATTTGCCTAGAATAGTCTGTAGGATAAATTGGTTTACTTTACTTTGAAGGTATATAACTACATTACAGATGACTGCCTATGGCACATGGAATGATGCAGGCAGTTTGCAATATGTGTGGTATGTGTAATAGTATAAGGATTTTGCCATTAACTCTCTATGTCATTCAGAAGCCACAAAGGAATGAGAAGAAAACCCTACATTTTTGCTTTGTTGTTTTCAGTGAGAAGGACAAAGCACTTTCTTCAGATAGAGAGATAATCAAAGGCAGATTTTTAGAAAATGGAAATAAAAATCTGTTCAAAATAAAAAGAACATTATGCATAAGCTGTAAACTATTTCTTAAATGGATAAGATTTCAAAATAAAAATTGGCTATCTGTTTTCTTTCCACCCATGTGTTGATGTTTATCTGTGTACATCAGTTATCTTTTGGCACGTTTGGGGTTTAAGAATAGTTCACTTGGCACTGGCAATCTTTTAAGTAATGCATATGAAGAGCCATTTAAACCATCTTAATACCAGATACTCTCTATGTCTCATGCTTAGAACAAATATTTGTTTTCAAACTTACTACCTCTGATATTAGCAGAGGTATGGCTAAAGATCTCTGGTCTCCGTGCATTCCCAGTGCATGAATTCACATACTTTTTTTATGTTGCTGAAAACCAGTGACATAGATGCAAGTATAGTCAGCATTAGAGGATTTTCTCTAGGTTCACTGCCAGTTTAAGTGAATCTTTATTTAAAGCTATGAAAACAGTATGAAGCTTTTTAGATTTAAAGCCCTCAATACTTGCAACCCGTTATTTAGTCTCCATAACATGTCTAGTTTGATAAATGTGGTCCCAACAGCTCCAGACAATGACATCAGCACTGTGCCTTCCTCTGTTCCTGGCTGGACTTCAGCAGGAAGAACACTAGTAAGCTTTTAATCTATACACGTCTTAGTGAAGATCACTGAAGTTTCACTCCATTACCCTGTCAGGCCAAAGCAAAGACCTTTTGCTCTGCTCAACCACATGAACTTAGTCCAGGTGTAGATACTTAGAGAACATACACAGCTCTTTAAAACACTTTATATTTACATAATAATTGAAAGCTTATCTCTGTGAAGATTCAGTTGTAGCCTGTTGTACTATTCATTAGAAACTCTACATTGATGATTAGAGACCCATTAAAATATTTGTCTCATCACACAATTGGATTTGCACCTCGTTTGTTTGTAAGTGCTTGAAAACAATTTTCACCATCTTCATAAGTCCCTTCACAACTCTAATGGAATTAACTTGTTTTATTTACTCTAAACTAAGTGCATGTTGGCTGAGCACACTCATATAATCTTTCAATATTATCCTGAATTGCAAGCTGCCTTCTTTTGTCTTCTTCATGCAGAGAGACTAAGGAACAGGGATCCTTCATCTGGATTTGACCCTTCTGATGCCACCATAGTGAGACTGAAAAAACCCTCCACAGCTTTCAACACCTGAATTACAGGCAATGTCAACTTCAAAGACCATTATAAGACTGACTGTCTATGAATTTATATTCTACAAACTGGATGCTCTGGGAAGGCCCTACTTTTCCCCTCTAGCTTATCCTATCCCTATGATGTTCCCTCCTAACTTGTGCCATTCATATGGTGACCTTCTGGCCACTCTCAGGAAGGACAAAAGTCTTTTCTATACAAGTTGACTGGGAAGACTATCACCCTACGTGGCAGCTTCCAAAAGTGTGTAACTCCAGCTCTGATGACTCCCAAAGCTACTGAAGGATGGTGAAAATATCTACTATGCACAGCCTCTTCACAAACATCTCAATGAATCAGAATTAAAACGTTCTCCCAATCTCTGGTGTGTTAGCTAAAACACCCTCGATTCATCTGTCCTGCCAGCTAACCCCAGTCATTTTACCTTTCCTATAGCTCTCAGGGAGGATGTGGTTCTCCATCCCTACTATCTTTAACATTCTGGAAAATCAACCAGACTGAAGCTTTGGAAGCCCCTTGAAAGGTGAAATACAGTGTTAGACAGGAGGGAAAATGAACACAGAAGAGAAAGTCCAGACCACAGTCCAGATTGCATATCCTTGTTACAGAAAATGAACATTAACAACGGGAATAGATTAATTCATCTGAGATCCTTCAGTGTCTTTGTTTGTCAATAAAATCTCAAACCCACTTAGATTTGTGACAGTTTGGTGTTCATAGCAGGCCCTCTATGTTGTGCTAATATACATGAGCTCCTCAGAGGCAACATAGATTATCACACTGAGGTACAATGTAAAGCCCAAAGCTCATACTCATGTCACACAAATACTGCTATTGTAGTTATTTTCAACGTCAAAAAGACAAATCTTCTGCCAAAAGCCATGGCAAGAACAAAAAGTATCATTATTAAAAGCACTCATGAAAGGGTAGAACATGCTGTTGCCCACAATATCCCTTGCAGCCAGACCTCTCTTTGGATGAGTGCTTTGAAAAATATCACTTTTCCATAGTCTAAGTAAAACCGTTCTCTTAGGCCTATGGAGAGGTAAGGGAAGGTTGAGTTTTGCAGCCAGCATTGTAAATAGGCCATAACCAACATTAGGCTGTCTGTTTCAGTTCATCTGGCAAACTATTTTATTCACCAGCACTTCTTGCTGTAGACTGCTGGAGCTGAAATAAAAAAGGGAGACAGTGTGGCAAATGCTCTTTTAAGTCCATAAAACCCTGAAGATTTCATAGATGAGCTAGTACTTCAGCATACCGTTCACCCTCTGCAATCTGTTTCTAAGTTATTTTTAGAAGCAGAAGTCATCAGGGCAATTTAAATGTAAGGGCCAAATCCTGATCTCAGCTGCATGAAAAAATAACTATAGAGGCATTTGCCCATACTGTAGGCCTGATGGTTTTACTACCAAATGGCCAACTGCTGAAATCATTACAAATTGATGATTTACTGTTAGATGAGCAAAAATGACATTCAGTGGATATTTCTTCATGGTAAGGATATTTGCACTGTCTGTTTACTTACTAAACTTCATCATCATAATGCCTGTATATATTAGAAACATAGAACTGAGCTTTGCAGTATCTTAATAATATTGTCCCCTGTTTAGGGAATAAGGGTGCAAAGAAATCGAATAACATGCCATTTGTATCATAAGGTGTCTGTGACAGAATTGGGAACTCATCCTATGTTTATTGTATACCAGTCCACAATCTTAATGCCAAAATTACTCCTTTCTCTCAAAACCTAGTCCAGTGCAAATGTCAATTAATGATACACAGAAGCTAAAGAAAGTACTTAACCCGTCAGCTTCATGACAAAGCAAGTCAGCGTGCTTAGTTAGGGACTAAGCTCTAACAGCTCTCTCATTTGGGATTTAGAGATGCCTGTTTACAGGCCTTGCTTTTTAATTCAGTTTTTCCAATTAAGCTCAGTTTGTTTAAAGGGACTGAGTCAGTCTCCACATATAAAATTGGTGGTTCTGCCTGATCACCACTTTCTGCCAGCTGCGGGTAGCACTCAGTGAGAGCCAGGCACTAAAGTAGGTGTATGCTGAATCCCAGCATTCAGAGATAGCCCTGTTGGCCCAAGGATGAATGAGAACAAAGGAACTGTTCCTAGAGTGCCAAGGATTCGGAAAGCTGTTATGTTAAGCCATCACTGCAGGGATAATAGGGAGGAACATTTCATATTGTATATTCTGGTTTAGATTATTCAGGCATGGAAATCATGTGTAGTCTGCTGGATGCACGCATTCCTAAATAATGCTACACATTTCTAATATTTCTGCCATGTGCACAATCTGAAGAATGCAGAGATGCTTGCCTCTTCAGAATTTAATTGGAATTCCTATAGAAAGGAACATTTAGCTAAATATAAATCAACTCTCAATCTGGCTCAGAAGAAAAGTGTCCTAAAATGTACTAGTACGTGTTTTGATTAGGAATGAAGGAACATTTTATTACTATACATGTAGAGACAATTCAAAACATATGTTCTGTACACAGTGTTTTGGGGGAAAGTTTCATCAGTGAAGCAAACTTAATCTACCCTTGGTGACTTACTGAGGTCACTGACTGAAAGAAACCTGTATGGTTTTCATGTTGTGAATAAGGAATAACTGAATATGGAAAACTTTCTTTTTCTGGCAAACAGGGATGACTGGTTGGTTGTCTGACAGGATTAGGCTACTAATATAAAAATCTTTGTTCATGAATAAAACAAGATTTTGAAGTAGTTATCTTCTGAGCATCCATGGATCCACTGAGGAATCATGTAGGTTGGAAGGGGCCATGCTTCATAATGTGATTGGTCATTCATGTGATATATACCCAAAATATTTCTGGCCATAGAAATCAATCTGAAGTATCAGACCAACTTTGGTTTTGTAGAGTACATATCTGAATTCCCACCTGAGAAATACAGATTTTGAGAACTCTGACTAGAAACTGAGAATCACTTTTAAGCTTTCAGTCTGGTTCATTTACCTGCAATACAGAAGAAAGGAAAGAAAAATGCTCTAAGTAAGTAGGGATTGTTAAAAAGTCCTTAAAAGTTCAATTTCATGTTCTTGAAGTGCTGAAAGCCAATTTGCTAATGAATTTTACAGCTGATAGAGCTTAATCCAGTTTATAGCTGGGAGAACTTGGCAAAGCAGAAGAGCAGTCTAAAAGTCTGTTAGTCTCTGTTATATGCGTAATTGGGCATAACAGGGAAGTGAGTGCTATCCTAGAGACACAGTTTACCAATTCACTTCTTTAGCTTCAGTGGAGGCTGGATTAGTCCAAACTGCTTGAGTTAAGAGAAATCAGAAAATTATATGACACTAATATTGCACCCATTTCCACTGAAGTGATGGGGTAAGAGATCTGGTTGCAGACTCTGACAGCTAGCTCTGTGGCTGTCCAAAATTCTCATGTGAAATTATGGGAAGTTAGGTTTGCTTCTTTACTCACTCGGTTGCTAATTGACATTAGTCCAGGGATAATGTTAAGGTTAAAAGGGCAAGGTATGCACCTGACCTCATTTAAGGGATTGATAGCAGGCTACTCCCCAAAATGGTGTTAATTTCCATCTAGCTATCAAGTATTAACAACTGTGTTAGAAATTACCACCATGACTTAATCCTGATTACAGTCACCTTCACACTAAATAATGATCTTGAGTAAAACCTTTTCATTTCCATTGCCTTTAGTCAAGCAATGTTTCAAGCCATTTTCTCATCTTGTGAAGCAAATAAGAGGTGTGGTTCACATGTCAGATTAACACAAATGCCAAATCAGACTTTACAGAAGGTCTTACACACCTAAATCAAATCATTTATCTAAAAAATCTTTTACAGTAAAACATTGGACACAGTATTGGTAAACATTAATAAACCTTAAGCAACAGCAATAACTAAAGATGGTTGGCTTGGAAACAATAGCAGAGAACTGGTATGGGTGATAAGGATGTTTCATATGCTATGCTACTTCCTGCAAAGAAGTCAAAAGTGAACCCTTTCTCTTATATGATATTTTCCCTGCTACTTAATTACATTATCATATTGTACTAGTGTGGCTACTAAGATAACCAAAAAATTAAATTTTATAGATTTCATGGACTTGGAGGAATGTTACAATTGTGCTCTCTTACATCATCCTTTGCTGTAATAAATAGATATTGCAAATTCATTCCTAAAGTCTCAAACTTCCAATAAAATTTTAATTTGATGGGAGTGACTTATTTCTTTGTTTTATTGGAGAAGGTTCATTCTGATTTATAATTCACAGCAGCCTTATTTTACTCATTTTACTCATTTTAGAGTATAGATATAAAGAGTATGGTAGATAACAGAGCTTTGTATTATACAACAGTGGTCTGTAGGGATTGTTGTTGCATCTGCTGCATTAAATGAAGATACAGTCATTAACATACTGAGAACATCATTCTGGCACATGCCAATTAGCTGTCACACTCTTCTAGAGCCTACTGATAACCCAGTGTAGATATAGACAAGTGTATTATCATTTAATATAATCCCAATTATTTCTTTATTCTTCTCTCTACGTAAGTCAGGGAAGCTACTCTTTAATATTAAACAGAACTTGAGGATGTTATTAGCATTGTCATTTAATACAAATAATAGACCATATAAAATATAAAAGTCACTTGAAAATAAGTCAGTCAGGACCTTCTAAATGTTTATTAGCTCTCAACATCTCATTTTCTACCATGCTGTAGCATGAAAATAAGAGAAAGAGGAGCTTAGCAACCACTGTCTTTCCTATACCCAGTACTCATTAGATTTTCTCACCAGCTAGCAAAATCCATATATTTAAAGACGGAAGAAATGGATAACAGGGAAAGTGACAAAGATCTGCCACCAGGTAGACTATTCTGCATCATAATGCACATCTGTAGGTTGTAATACAGTACAAACTGTGTAGTTAAGTGGCAACAAAATTGTTCAAATGTAATTTTCAAATATTAGCCTACATTACAAGAATAGTTTATTGGCTCTGCCAGCTTCTGTGTTCCCATTCCATGACTCTGAGTCTAAGCAGTGAGAAAGGAGTGGTGTGTGTGGAGTACACTGAGACTAACCCATCCAACCCAAATTAGCCACTGGGAAGTTCACACCTATGCTGGACTCAGGCAGAATATGTGTGATTCATAAACTACTTGTGACATTCCCTAAGGAAACTGGTCACCACAAAGAATTAAAACCTTCTCCAGCAGGCCTTTTTTGGTTTGATCCAAGAAAGGACAGTATTGTTTGGTGCTGAAAGTTAAGAAACCATCTCTCTGATATTACAGTTCACAGCTTTATTTGTGTGCCTATTTTTGCTGAGGTTTTCACTGGTAAGGTCTGCCTCCAGACCTTCCAGGTACCTGAGCCTAATAGGTAGTCTGTGGGAATGAAGCATTACCCACAGTAGAGAAAGACCAAGTCTTGGAGCATTAAGCCAAGTGTAAAAACACAAGTCCATGCAGCCAGATGAATCCAGTGGTGCTGAGAAAGCTGGACCAGGAAATGGTCTGGATTTTATGGTAATAGTAGATTGTGGTGGAAGCTGAATGCGATGTGAAATGGGATATTATAAGAATATAAGATTCATTAAGTTTAGACGGAGAGTCGGCAGGAGGTCGCATAACATGTTTGCCAAGACTTGGGACATCCAAGTTGCTTCTATTCCTCTACAGTGAAAAGATACTCAACTCCCCTGTTTGCTTTGACTCATAGGTCAAGCAAACTGGAAATTACTTTGACCATGTTTTTCAAGAATGAGATCCTTTGAGTTAGATGCCTTGCCTGAGGAAAGAACTGGCTCTGTCTCAAGAGAATAACATGAAATCATGAGTAATCAAGTAAACCTTAAAGGAAGAGAGAATTCAGATATAAAAATGTATTTAACTTTTCCCAACATCTGTCTCTGGATGTGTCCTCAATGAATATGTGAGAAAGCTGAATTGTTTCATGGAGTCTTCTAATCCAACCTGCTTGTTTTAGAATATAAATTCTTCTCCAGGGGTTGTTGCTGCAATATGATACTGATGCCTATGGTTTGCAGGTGGCCAGAGTAGATGATCTGGCAGACCTTCAGCAATTCATAGTATATTGTATCCCATTACAGGCTTTTTCTCTGTGTAAGTTGCCCATAAATCAATCAAGATAGTTATTCATTTGTTTGCTGTGCATGGTTGCTCAAGGGATTGTATTTATAACCATTTTTTGCACTGCAGTAGTCAGCTACTACTATAAGAGCTCATTTGATTATCAACATCAAGTATCTAATTGGTGAAAATCATTGCTTAAATCTCACAGAAAAGCTTTTATTGCAACTGAATGAGAGAAACAGTTTAATGTTGCATGTTAAATAAAAAGATTGGTAGGGTTTCCTCTCTTTGAGAGAAGGGTAGGCCTGTCTGGAATATGCAGGCCAAGGACTGTGGGGATCAGTCACAATAAATCTGTTATTATCCCAAATAGTTGACTACATTTATGGCTGCTCTCAATCAAAAAACAGTAAAAAGCTAAGTGCATTACTCCAATATCGATGTTGTTGTCAGCATATCTATTTATGTATAAGTTGATATGTATATAAAGGTGAGCAGATGGATATCAATCACATTGAAATGTATATACTGAGTGTGGGATCATCTGTCTAGCTTAGACATCTGATTTTCCTTTTACCACCAGTGGAGAAAAATAGGCATCTCTAGAAGGTGAGTCCTCTTATGAGAGACTTCTCAAGAGAGTTCATGTAAATAATGTTTTGTATTTTCATTCTATCTTAGGCTGACTTAAAGGGGTAGCCAGTATCAAATCTTCCTCACAAAAGCAAGTGATGGCAAATCAACAATTGAACACATCAAGAAGTGGCCAGCTTTCCAACATACTACCAATTCGAGCTTTTCCATTCAAGCTGAACAACCTTATCTCTCTGTTGGCATTTCAGAGATCAAGTGAGGAAGAAATGTGGCCCAGTGATCAGTGATATTCAGGAAACACAGCAATTTCTGATATGTTATGAGGTCACAGCGTCCATGCCAGAAGACCAAGCACACCTAAAGTGTTTGTCACACTACGACAAAAAGATATTTCTATACCTTCCTTATTATAAAGACATCTCTCCAGTGAAGAAAGACTGAAAGAGTTAGTGTTGTTCAGTCTGGAGAAGACAAGATTCTGTGGAGACCTTATTGTGGCTTTTCATTAATTAAAGGAGGCTTATAAGAAAGATGGGGACAGGCTTCCTCATAGGCCCTGTAGTGTCAGGACAAGGAGTAATGGTTTTAAACTAAAAGAGGGTAAATTTTGACTAGTTTTAAGGAAGACATTTTTTATGATGGGGCTGGTGAAACACTGGAACAGGTTGTCCAGAGAGGTGGTAGATGCCCGATACCTGGAGACATTCAGTGTCAGGTTGTATGGGGCTCTGAGCAACCTGATCTAGTTGAAGATGTCCCTGCTCGTTGCAGGGTGTTGGACTAGATGACCTTTAAAGGTCCCTTCCAAGCCAAATGATTTTATGATTAGCTTTCAGAAGGTGTGTTTTACTCTCCTTTAAGGGCCAGAGGTGAGAGACCTGAGATGGAGTAGTGGAAACTCTTCCCTTGCTGATAGTTGAATGGTTTTCTCTTTTAACAGTCCTTTCTCTGAGATCATTCTGCTGTATTGTGGTTATTTGGTTTCACCTTCATCATTACCATAAGGGTTTTTCAGTACGTAATAAGAGGAAAGTGCAAGTATAAGACCCACTGATAATTCTGTTGGTCTTTTTAAGTGCTTAAGCATATGATGAATTCTATGTATTAGCTATCCACCTTTTCCCATAAATTATTATGAGTTTTGAAATCAGCTCAGCATGTCAGTAAGTCAAAAGTATCAGAATGTGAGCTTCAACAGCAAATCTAAAACCAAAATTGCAAGGAAGAACCGAAAAGCTGCAACATAAATGTTTTGAGCCTAGCATTTTAAAAACTTGCTAACATGGCAACCCTTGTTGTAAAAAATCAAGGAACAGTACTTTGTTATACTAGATTAAAATATATCTTCCAGAACAATTCTTAAGGCCCTACATAGATAGTCCAAAACTTTTCTTGACATTTAAAATATATGTGGTGGGTTGTCCCTGGCTAGATGCCAGGTGCCCACCAAAGATGGTCTATCACTCCCCCTCATCAGCTGGACAGGGCAGACAAAATATAATGAAAGGTTCGTGGGTCAAGATAAGGACAGGGAGAGATCACTCACCAATTACCGTCACGAATAAAACAGGCAGCTTGGGGAAATTAGTTTAATTTATTCCCAATCAAATCAGAGTAGGATAACGAGAAATAAAACCAAATCTTAAAACACCTTCCCCCCATCCACCCTTCTTCTCAGGCTTAACTTTACTCCCAATTTTCTCTACCTCCTACCTCCCAGTGTCACAGGGGGATGAGGAATGGGGGTTGCGGTCAGTTCATCACACATTGTTTCTTCTGCTCCTTCCTCCTCATGGGAGGACTCCTCACACTCTTCCCCTGATCCAGCATGGGGTCTCTCCCACAGGATACAGTCCTCCACAAACTTCTCCAATGTGGGTTCTTCCCAGAGGCTGTAGTTCTTCATGAACTGCTCCAGCATGGGCTTCCCACAGGGTCATAGCTTCCTTCATGCTCATCCACCTCCTCCAGCGTGGGGTCCTCCACAGGCTTCAGGTGGAGATCTGCTCCACCGTGGACCTCCATGGGCTGCAGGGGCACAGCCTGCCTCACCATGGGCTGCCCCAGGGGCTGCAGGAGAATCTCTGTTCTGGTGCCTGGAGCACCTCCTGCCCCTCCTTCCTCACTGACCTTGGTGTCTGAAGAGTTGTTTCTCATATATTCTCACTCCTCTCTCCAGCTGCAGCTGCCATGGTGCAGCAACTTTTTCCCCTTAAATATGTTATCGCAGGGGTGCTACCACTGTCGCTGATGGGCTCAGCCTTGGCCAATGGCAGGTCTGACTTGGAGCTGGATGGCGTTGGCTCCATCAGACACAGGGGAAGCTTCTAGCAGCTTCTCATGGAAGTCACCCCTGTAGCTCCCCTGCTACCGAAAGCTTACCATGCAAACTCAGTACAATGTGTAATAAAATATTTCCATATTTTTTTATATTTCAAAATGTCTTTACTTTTTTAATTATTCATACCACTGACATTGAAAGTACAGTGTTTCCAAAGGCTTTTGTAAATTGCAATATTAGATATACAATCAGAGGACTTCAAGCAAAACTGATAAATTTTAAATTCTGTAACTGAATAACAAATCTGTTACTAAAAAATCCCTATGAGCAATGTAAGCCCGTCTGCATGCCTTTTTCATCCTTTACCAAGGATTACCGCCAAGGACTGACAAAAAAATTAAAAAAAAAAAAATTAGGTATTTCTCAAGACAGTGCATAGTTTTAACGTAAATCAGAAGGTCTTAAGGACGCTATAGTGCTTACACATTCTAAATGGAAAGCACAAACCAGATGGAAAATATTTTTCTTAGGGAGGGTTACATTTCATTCCAATTTTCAGGAAGATTAGGGTGATCTGAAATTTCCAGTGAATGAATTGCTGACATTGATAGAACAGCTGATGCAAATGTTAATTTTACACCAGAGTTCTAAGAACATTTGAGACCTATTATTTTGGAGACTTTTATACATTTATGGTGACATCAGATGGTGCTGAGAACATAGGCCTGCTCTTGTCTTCTTGGATACTTTTTTGAAAGCATGTATTTAAATTAATTTTAGAATTTCCATTGATTTCAGTGTTACAGGATGAGGCAGTTAAGCTGAAGAAAATCAAGAGCGATAAAAAAAATGTCAGTAAAGTAAGAAAAGAATTGTGGACAAATGGTCTATTCACAACAAGATTTCTTTGTAGAAATCTGTCTGAAATAGTACAGTGCATACAACTGAAAAATAATTGAAAAATAATTAAAATATAATCTACTTTCATACAACAGGGAGTTAGAAGATAGGCATAGTCCAGAACTGAATGATCAATTAATATCCCACCCCTTCTTTAGTACTGGGAAACACTGCAAAACAGGGATAGGAAGGTCAAGGAAGTGACCAGCTAATCCTTTTTTACCAAGTTATTTCGTGCCTGGTCCCTCCAAATAGACTGTCATGGACAAGAAAGGTAGGGCAAATCCTTCACTCCTCAGCGTCCATAAGTCTCAGGCAATGGCTAGGCAGTCAGTGCAGGAATGCTGTGATGGCTGAGGGTAACTCCTTTCCATAGCCTCTGTCTGCCAGCTGTTTGCTATCGCTCCCTTGCTGGAAGCTGTCACTCCCACAGCAGGGTCAGTGGAAGGAATTGTCTCATCTGCTTCAGCCAGATACAGAGTCAGCCGCTTTACTTTACAGGGCCTTCAGAAGCAAGTTCAATTTATGAAATGAATTTTTCACCAATGTGGATGAGAACTGCTCATAACTTGATCTCTGGGTTCATCTGCAAAGTGGCTTGTCTCCAGCAGAGATGTGATTAAAAAGAACTGCTTAAGGCTCAGAGCACAGTTGTAACATAATCCAATGTGGCTATTTTCTGCAGTGATTTTTGACTGTGGTCTTAGCAGCATCAGTATCAACAGACATGCACTGCAAAACCTAGTGTAAAATGGCAGTAAAAACAATCCTAAAAATCAGAGACTTCTCTTTGTGGCATTTCTAGTATCATCCTTTGCAAATCTTATTTCTTTTGGCTTTATGCCATTAGGAATTTAAATAATGACAATTAATCTTTCAGAATATGGGAACCAAAAGGGGCACATAATGTAATAAAAATAAAATTCTTTCCCTGAATAATATACAAACGGTTATCAAATAGTGCAGTGCTTTCAGTAAGATTATTTCTTCAGTGATTAAGTGTTCCTAGGCACATATGAATATGAATATGAGTTGTAACCTGCTATGTATGATTTATGAACCATTACAAGTGTTCATGGTATTGTGCTACCGATGTCCCTGATAATAAAGATATATAGCATAATAAATTCTTGACCTTTAAAATGATCATTCACAGGAAGATTCATGTCTAGAGTATTAGTATTTGCATAAGGAGTCGTTGAATTTTTTAGTTATGAAGCCTGGACAGGAAGCAAAATAAAAAAGAGCACATGAGCTGCTAGTAAAAGTAGGAATCACTGAGGTGATGGAGGTCACAGCTCCTTACTCCAACAGAATCATGGTTGACAGGCCATTCGTTTATGACTTCTTGGGTAGGTTTGGCTAATAGGCTAAATTGTTGCAACTGTTCTGCAGTAAGGACACTCCCAGTCTTGGGGGATTTTAATTTTTGGTTTTTATTTCTGTTTTTAGAAGTCAAGTAATTTTTACATTTTGCTGATCTGATAAATAGGCATTATAATTTGTAAATTGCAGAAACTTTTTAATGTTATTTAAAACGTACAGCATGTTGAAAACATGGACTTTTTCTAGACCATTTTCATTTTATTTCCAGAAAATCCCAGAATCCAGAAACTTCAGTGATGAGGAACTGCTGCTAAAATGACATAATAACAGGAACTCAAAACATGGTATATTTAAGGGAGAAGAAGGGGAATTCAGCTGTGCAGCCTGTAGTAGAGAATTAAATTTCCCAGGTATTCCCTGAGGACTGCAGGAAAAGAGAGGTTTTAATCCACCCACTCACTAGTCTGCATAGGGCCTAGAGACCTGCACTAACAAGTGCTGTTACTGTATCTTCAAAGCTCATGATAACTCCTCTATTAAACAGGAAGATTTTCTTCTCAAGCGAAATACTGGAAGCTTGTAAAACTACTGACTTTGCTATGTAATGAAATGGCTTCTCCAAACTTTATAAATATATCAACAAAGATATAGCACATAATAGGAAGTACAAAACCCTAACTTTTAGTGCCCTCAAGTTTCATTATCTTTATAAGTTCACATCAGTGGAAAATGTGAATGACTGTAAGTGGTATTAGCATCAGAGTATGCCAAATGCATAATTACCTACTTTGTGCACAGCAACAATTTAAGAGCCCTCTATTCACCGGCAATTTGAAAAGAACTTTCTGATGGGATATTTGGTAGATTTCAATTAGACTAGAAATGCCTTGGAGGGCCAGTTATGTGTTGTGGTATTTATGCTGACATCAAAGATTTAGTTGTTTAGACAAGGAAAATGAAGGCCATCTGACTATTCAGAGTATTTAGGAAAAGTTCAATTTATTTAAACCTAGAATTTTACCATAGATAGATGTCTCAGTTACAAAAAACGTTACCCGTTCTGATAATACAAACTTCTACATCAGCTGTGTCCATAACTCGCAATCTTAAAATCTTAATTTTTCTTGTTTTTTAATGTACACTACTGCATAGACAGAATAATACTGAAGAAAATCCTGCACTGTAATTTTTGCTGTAGTTTTAATGAACAGAAATTCATAAGTAGCACTGGAGTTGAGAATATGTTCAGATATTTTAAACCTTGGAAAATGAGTAGGCTTAGATTTTTTCCAGACCATTTGATCACAATCTGAGCAGTCCATTTTCTAAACCATGTGGATGAGTTGTATTTGAATTTGACTCTTCATGCTTGCAATGCTTTTTCCAACTCACTGTTGCTCCTTCTAAACTAATCACAACCTTTGCCAGAAGAGGCAGCAGATTGACTCGAGTTTATCACTAAATAAACTGCTAAACTAATAAACTGTTAAATCAATGAACTTAAAAAAAAAAAAAAAAAAAGAAAACTGAGTAAAAAGTTAATCAGCTACTAATCTGCTAGGTGCTAATTACTAATACACAAAATCAAGCACTTCCATTGCAATGTTTTCTGACATAAAACCATGTTTTGCCTTTATTACAGGTCACATGCTTTCATTATCAACTTGGCTGAGTAAGGTGAAAGATACTTAATACTTATACAGTGTCAGTCTGATCCAAAAGCCTTGAAAATCAAGGGAAACATGATCTGAACATGAAGTAATCAAACTGCTACTACTTGCTTCCACTGGCAGCCACTGCAGAGCCAGGAGACAATCTGCATTTGCTCATTTCTCCTTGATGATGCTTCTAAAGAGACACCTGGTAAAAGGTGGGAGATGATGTTACCTAAAGCACATTAAAGGTCTACTTTTAAAAATTCGTGTCTGGTTATAATTCAGAGAGAGTAAACCACTTCCAGTGTCATCAACCACTTCTATATCTGAGATGGTGAAAGGCAGAATTTGTCACACAGCCAAATTCTCAGGTTCCAAAACCTTTATTTGGGTCATTTCTAATATGCTGTTGAAACATATCTGTCATCAGTACTTCACTACCATTATTTTATCTGCTCTCTGTGTATGGTTTCTTGGAACGAATACAGTTCTTTGTGGGAGGTTAAAATAAAGCAACTGGTTTTATCTTTTCAAGTAAAAAAAAATGTGTTGTATCTTACCTAACTAATACTGGACTTTACAGTAGCTCTGCTTCCTATTCTTTTCCTCCGTAGTCTATGTAGTCATAACATTTCCATAACTCTTCCCTGAATCTCAGGAGAAAAAAAAAAAAAAAGAAAACTAAGAACTACAAGCCTGTATAAGCACCCTGGGTCATGATTTGTGCTTTCATTTGGGACCACACTTTGAAGTGGAAAAGTTACTAACACAAGGTATTCCGAAATTTTCTGTTGCTTCCTTCTGATCTTTACCCTCTGTTTATGTCTGTGAAGTTTCCCACCATTTGCTTTGTTCTCTGTAACCCCTCAAACCCATTACTTTATGACACTATTAGCATCATGTTCAGGCTGCTACACAAAGTCTTACAGTAAAGTCTTCTGATTGCTGTATTGGTACTATTTTTCAAGTACGGGCTAGTCACTGAGTAGGTTTTGAATCTTGGAGACCAATAATATTATTCTACTCAGATGACAAATACACTCTTCTCCTTCAACATCAGAGTAGGAGATGTTACCCTTGTTTCTGTCTAGCTGCACTGAGTCTCTCTCTGCCTATCTTAGCCCCCCTACATCCATCCTGCAGAGCCAGAGAAATCAATAGGATCTTTCATTAATTTTAACAATTTTGTATCTGAAGTAGGAGTTACCACTTTTTTCCTGGCAGTCTGATAGGTGGAACTTCTCATGCAGAGGGAGGAGATGGAAGCCCGGCTTCTTCTCATACTCAGCAGCACTGAGAGACAGTGGTGGTTGGTAGAAACACAGGACATGAGGAAAAAAATAATCACTGGGAAGATAATTAAGTAGGTTACCCACAGAGGTTGTGCAGACTGGCTGCACAAAGCCCTTAAGTAACCTGCCCTAACTTTGGTGTTGGCCCAGCTTTGACAAGGGGTTTGGACTAGGTGACCTTGGAGATCCGTTCCTGGCACAGTGCTATACAATCACACTTTGTATGTCCCAGCCCCTGCTGGGACATACACATGCACCACCAGACCATGGGTATCCTTAACTAAAACAATGTGTCTCTGAAGCAGGGTGAGTGCCTTTCCTGCTGTGCCAGAGTTGGAATCACCCAGCAGCCTTACCGAGTTTTCTGTTCTGTCTCTGCAGTGGCTCATCTTGAAAAGGCAAGGTGGGATTTTTCAAGGGTACGTGTTGATGCAGTAGTCAAGACACCTTCTGAGATAAGATTTAACCCTGTCTTTTCCATTTGAACTGCCATTGCAAAAGAGCAAATGATTGGCACCTTTTCGATTAAAGATCACCTGTTAGCTTGTGAAAGCAAAAAGTAAAACATTTAGGGAACTTTTGGGCTAAGTGTATAAACAGTGAATGGGCAAGGGAAAATCTAGAGATGTCATCTGCCTGGACTTCCATAAGGCCTTTGATACAGGCCCCCACAACATGCTTAACACTCAGTTGGAGAGATACGGGTTTGATGGATGCACTGTTGGATAAGGAACTGGCCAGGTGACTGAAAGATATGGACCTGTTGGAGTGAGTCCAGAGGAGGGCCACAAAAATGATCAGAGAGATAGAACACCCCTCCTGTGAAGACAGGCTGAGAGAGTTGGCGTTGTTCAGCCTGGAGAAGAGAAGGGTCTGTGGAGACCTTATTGTGGTCTTTCGTTATTTAAAGTGGGCTTATAAGAAAGATGAAGAGGTGTTGGACATAAGGAAGAAATTTTGTATAAGAGTGGTGAGATACTGCAACAGGTTGCCCAGAGAAGTTGTGGATGCCCCATCACTGGAAGTGTGAAAGGTCAGGTTGGATCTAGTGAAAAATGTCTCTGCCCATGGCAGAGTGTGGGAGTGTCAGCCCTGCACAGCTGTGGGGGATTCAATAATTTAAGAGCCAAGTCGACATCAGCCAGTGAGCTCTGCTCAGGTCAGCTCAGTGCTGCGCAGGCTCAGAGAAGCGTTGGTCAGTCCTGCGCTGTCTCAGAGAAGTGCCAGCTCTGCTCTGTGCTGGCCCGGAGAAGCAGCAAGACTTTGAGGAGAAACAGGCCTTGGAAGAGAGATAAGAAACTGCCAGGCTGTGCTAAGGTGGATGGAACTGTTTATGAGAGAGAGGGTTGATGACTGCTGATTTGCTTATTATGAAGTAAGAGCTTGAATGAGAGTATAAGTATGTATTATTGTATAAGTATGTATTATTGTAAGAAGAAAAAGGGAGATGTAAAGAAAATAAACAGCCCCCACCTTGCAGAAAGAAAGAACACTGTGACGTGTGAATTATTTTGGCCGCTACAACTTATTACGACTTAATACAACTTATTAAAATTTAATACAATTTAATAGCAGAGGAGTTGGACTTGATGATCTATAAAGGTTCCACATGATCAAGTGGGCCTAGAAAGAGCCATTAGGTCAGTCAGAGACAGGGATAGTCCCACAGCAGGCAAGATTCAAGCAAGATCAATCATGATTTCCTGCAACGTTTGATAGCATAGAATCAAAAAGTGTTATGAGCAAAAAATGCATGAATATATCTCATTTCATATACCCTGTGATTTGTATTTGAAACACCCTGGAGTGGAAAATAAACATGCTTGTGCAGAAATAAAAGACATTTTGGAAAATTCCTAAGTTTTACCAAAATGTGTTGTTGATTCCTCTTGTCCTACACATGAAGCCACGTCATATAAGACATTTATTTTCACATTACTATATGGCTAATGAGAGATTGGATCTATTTTGGGGCCACATATTGAACTTGTTTAGTGGTATGACAGGCTGCTTACATATAAATCAGTTGAGAATAATTTGACATGAATATGTGATATTTCTGGTCAGTAAGAAATCAAAACAATATTCATAAAGAAAGATAGCTGTGAAATACAAGAAAAGAAGCATTCAAATAAAAAACATGAAAACACAAAAAACCTGGGACAAAATAATTCCATCTATCATCCAGACCAATGAGTACTATTTCTGTAACATGGACCATTCCACCCCACATGTTATTTTATTAAAAGCACTAAAATCTTCCTTACTTTTTGTTTACAAATGTTCTTGGAACTTCAGAATTTCTCTCAGATTCCTTGGGAAACACTGGTTGTTCATTTCTATGAACACTAAGCCTAGGGCTACATACTAGTAAACAAAACAATAGGAGGAAAGGACTGTTCACTGGCACACAGATGTCTGCATTAAAAAATTAGTGGCTTAGTTTGGTCCAGTTCAGTTAAGTCTTTAATGTCTGGCTACAACTGGGGGTTTAACATGGGGTATGGGTTGTTTTCTAGCAGGTGGTTTAGACGTGGATATCCTCTTTCAGCAGGTAAGAAAGCTAGTTCAGCTGTCCATATGGAAGGGAGCCAGGTTATACCACTTGATGTCAGAGCAGATAGTGGCCCTTAAAATATGTTATTTACTTGTGTGTGTCTGCTGTAGGGTTTGAGACACTTAATAGGGTTTGGCTTTTGGCTCATCAGCAGGGATCCTAGACCCTAAATCCTGAGAAAGTCAGCTGTTACTTTTGGTGTTGCCCTGTTCTAAGATGCAGAAGTGAACCCTGCACTGGTTTCTGAAACTTGGGTTTAGGCACTCCCAGGTAGCTTAGCTACCCAGACTGCTCTGAAATCAGGTTCTGTGAGCTTCTTCCTAACTGTCCAGGGAAGCTGATATTCATGAAGCTGCTTCAGCACTGTCTTCTGATTTCACTGAAGAATTGAAGGTCTAGCAGGCTTGTTTTTGGTGGTGGTCATGGTTTTTTTGGTTTGGTGGTTTGGGGTTTTTTTATTTATTTATAATCTTGTTGAGTTTTTATTTTTTTATATGGGTATCAGGTCTAGCTTCTGTGAATGAAAGTTGGGCTGGTTTTCAACCAGCTTGAATGTCGATGAATTGTGATTAACCACACATGTGTTACACAGTAGAGGTTTTCTTCTTCAGCTGGAAGAATATCACTCCAGACCAGTTGATAAGTATATTTATTTTCTCAAAAGTCACATCAAGCAGATACTTCAAAATAATAATTTGAAATGTGCTGTTTCCATGAATACTGCTTCCAGAATAAATGTTTGTTAAGATCAGGGGTTAAACAATGAAAAGAATATAGAGGAATGCAGTTCCCTGTGGTCCAGAAACCTGTACTTCTCCATAATTCTTCCTTCTCTTTGGCTGGTGCAGTGGGAGCTCCCCCTTCATAAATATACCATTTCCCAGAAAAGGAATGAGAAAGGGGGAGAAATACAGCCAAAATGAACTCAGTTTTTTTTTTAACTAAGTATTTCTGGAAAATATTTAGTGGTATTTGCTCAGCCCTATTAAATAATCCAAACCATTTTATTGACACTGAATGTTATCCATATAATCATTATAGCTGCACTGACTTCAACAGAACTACTCTCAATTGTTGCAGCTGAGGATCAAGATTAGAGAATTAACATGCTGGCATGTATACATTCAGATGCTCTTAGTGATACTGTGTTAGATGTTCATAACACAATGAAAAGAGCTGTAGTCTGATAATTGGTCTATATTGCCCCTTTGTTTCTTTTATGTTCACTGGTCTTTGTGCATAGCCATGATGTACAGCCCTGTGTCCTTGGTATTTATACATGTTACTATCATGTTCTCATTTACCTCATGTAAGTATTCTGTCGTATTACTCTTCCCTTTTAAATTCACTCTTTCCTGATACCTAAATATATTTTCATGTACTTTTTTCTGAACTGTTTCCCTGTATATCCTTCTTGATCAGTAAACACCATAGGTAAAGAGGACAGTGGTTTCACACTTTTAAAATACATTCCACTCAGAGAAGGGATTGCAACACTGACGCTTAGCTTTGATTTTTTTTCTAGACCAATTAACAGAGAAAGATATCACTGGGAACTGCATAGCACCAACAAGATTCTTGGATGGGTGAAGACCATAACAACCTACCAGAAATAAGCATATTACAGCTCCCAGTTCCATTGGTGCATTCACACCTCAAACAGGATTTGGGTGAGCAATCACAAGAAATGCCCTTTCCTACAGGCAGTGTCACAATTAGTACAGGGATTTCTCTACAGATCAGTTCTGAAACTCATCAAAGTCAGTGGAAATGTGTCAGGGGCTTCAGTGAAATTTGATTCAAGTCTTAAATTAGTCCTGAATATACCCATTTGATGGCATTATAAGGAAAAAGATAAATATTAAATAAGTTTCAAATTACTATATTTCCTACATGGAGATCAGTTACTGCCACAGATAACCTCATATTCTTTCAAGTTTGAGCTAACACCAGAAGGTTTAATATTACAATAAAGCTAGTGGTCTTCCAGCTAGTCCAGGATAGGTATACCATACCCACTGAAGAAAATAAGGAAATTTTTACAGGAGAAGCAGATTAAGTGTCATATGCCTGACTTTGATCTGATCCAAGCATAGAAAAGAACAAGAAGTGACCATAAATTTATCTCTCATTTTTTATGATATTATTTTAACAAGCATGAAAAGGGATCCCACGGGGAACATAATTAATGCCCAGAAGAGAGGCAAACCCAGGTACTTTCTATTACTACAGAAACTGCCAGGGACAGACTTTATTATTACAAAGCAATTAGGAATCCAGACCTATTTTAACTAAGAAAGTGTGAAATATATCTAAGCAGAAGACAAACCCGACATGACTAATAAAGGATCTACCTACCTCTACTCATGCCTTTTTCACTGTATAGATTATTTGGGTTAAAGACTCAATATGGTAAAGGTGGGTAAGAAAAGTCAAAAAGGAAGTCTGGATGTGGAAAACTCATTTCTTTGTATGTTGGATAGTTGAGTATCATGCTTCCTCTGATCTTGGATTCACAGATTTTTTCACAGGTACCTAGAAATAGTAATGGGGAAATTCTATGTTGATATTGCCTTTTTAGTAGGTTTTTTTCAATTGTATGACTAATATCCAGAGATGTCACATGTTAGAATTTTTGTTCTTTAACAAACAAGAACTCAGTACTTTTAGTAGCTAAAATCCTTTTGTACTTGGAAGTCAACTCTACACATTTTCTAGGTAGTTGTATTTTTTTTTTTTACTGCTATTATTTTTGTACAATGTACCCCTAGGAGCAAAGTTAGGGTACTAAACTTCTTTATGATGAACAAACTCTTTTGTTAGATTGTAAACTTCCTGAAGAAATGTGTGTGTTTAAAGCCCTAAGATAGCACAAGAAGCGGACTTGTTTTTTCATCTGAAGTGATATGTTGGTTTGATATCATATGGTTCATATGTTATGTAATCTGTAATATAAGTGCCAATGCATTAAAAGAACCCCAGTAAGGATAGCGCATGTACGTACATACAAGTGTAATGAAGCCACCTATATTAGATATGTAACACTTCAACTCACAAAATCACAGTAGGTTCAGATATTCTTTACTAGCAACTGGGAGAATAACAATGCAATAGTTAGAAGACTTGGAATTCATTGTGAAAAAAAAAGAAAACCTTTTCTTTGTTCAATACCTCATCATCCCCAACTAAGGAAGAGAGTATTCAACAAAAGCGATAGATCCAGCGGTATTTCTGGCAAGTCATTTCACTGTTATGCACTGTGGTTTCCTCACCAATTCAATGAAATAAAGACTTCATCTTTGAAGTACTTTGTGGACAATGCAGTTGACAAATGTAATCTTCAGAAAGATTTAGTATCAATTTCTGATAAAAAATTATGAGGTAATGTTACCACTATCTTTTCATGTTAATACCTAGCACTGCTGGTATATGAAATCAAAAGGCAAATTCTACAGCCCTAACTCCCACTGTGAAGCAGCTAGTCATGTGAGGGGTCCTATACCTCCTCAGTCTTCTTTCTGTTTATCAGTTTCCCACCACTCCTATAGAGGAATGAAGAAAGCAGCTTTTGTATTCATCTGTTCCTAAACTTCCCATAGGATCTGTAGAATTTAACCCTAAGATAAAGAAAGATAGCCTCTTAAAGATTCATTAATTTTTAAGGCAATAAAACAGATCAAAGAATTCTTCCTAATGTTTCTATATTGACCATAAATTCTGTTTGAACTAAAACTGTAGCTCTTAGAAAGTCACTCTGTCTTTATTTAAACAGCTCATTTAATGAAGAAATCCCTATATATCTAAATAAATCTCACAAGTCAGAGTCCCAGTGTGGCAAGGACGCAGAGTAAGGAGTAGGAAAGTTAAAGATTGCTTAAGAAGTAAAAATATAGGTAAGCTCTAATTGTGAAAATATTACAGTAGTGAAGCTATCAAATTCTGTCTTCTGAGATAGGAGCAGAGTTGAATTCATCTGTTAATATCAACTGACCTAAAAAAAAGAGTATTCATGTCAGAAATCTGCAAGGGTCTACACAATTTCATTTTCTCACCCACTTCTGGTCTATCTCTGTGTAACCTTTCTGATTTTGTTATCACACATGTCAGAAACTATTCAGAACTTGTGATAAAGAGATAAAAATCTTGATAAATTAATATAGGGTCACTGAGAAAAAACAGGATAAAATGCCAGCTTTCAGCAGAACTCAAATCCATTGAAACTGTTCTGAGGTTTTAAAATGTGTCATTAATCTGCTTTGTCATTTTTGTTTGTCTTTTCTCTTCTGGGTTTTGGCCAGGTCCTGAAACAGAACAAGCATTTGTGGAACATATCTTATGTTTATGACGTATTTAATAAGGTGTAGTGAAGTGTATTATAATTATGTGATTTGTCAAGTGAACACTTTCAAAACATGTTATGTTTGATTGTTATTTCAAGTCTTGCAATTTAGACCATATGTGACCTAATAACAGGGATTTGAGTATTAATATCCACTTACTGTAGCCTATTTCTAATTATTTTTGAGATGTGTTGAAATGCTAAAGGACATCACCACACCCTTCAGAGACATTCAGAAAATAGGAGGCATTATTTTCAAAAGAAAGCACCTACCTTGCCAAAAAATGGAGATTCTACCTCTACCAGAAACAGCTCTCCTTTCAATATATTGATATATAGAAGAATTTTCCAGAAGACAAGTCACCAAGCACATAGGTAGGTCCTTTGTAGAAACAAGGACATGTCCCATGTCTATAGGAATTTAGCATTATAGCATTTAAAAGCTAGGGAAAAAGAATCCTCTAAAAATACTGTTGAGGGAAAATGTACTTAGAGTGCCAGAAAATTATAATTAGGCCCATGGATTTGTGTAGCTAGAGATACACAAGACCAGTCCCCTGACCACAGATGCAGATATGCTCTGAAAGAGAGACCTTGCTCTTCAATAAGACTTTTTTATCCTGCTGCTGGGATGGGCTGCTCTATCTTAAGCAG
Organism: Strix uralensis; assembly: GCF_047716275.1. NCBI lineage: Eukaryota > Metazoa > Chordata > Aves > Strigiformes > Strigidae > Strix > Strix uralensis. The sequence continues at coordinate 35,490,251 of NC_133974.1, forward strand.
ATCTCTAGGTTATACCTGAAGTGGGGTTTTTTTTTTTTTTTAGCTGAATTTGGGAGAGAACTAATTATTGGACTTGCTTGTGTATCTTCTTGGGCTGTACATTTCTCTGTATCAGTAGCAATGTCATGCTCATGCTTTCTGGCAATTTTCTTGGGTGATTCTGCACCTGTATGAACATTTTGCTCTTTATTTTGTTTCCTTTCATCCTTTGATTTTATCCCCTCTCATTAAAAATCTGAAGAACTAAAGATAAAACAAAATGGAACTGTCAGTTTTACAATAAATCATTGGTGAGTTTTGTAGTTGGAGGGAGATGACAGTTTGATATGAGAAGTTTTGACTCTCAGATGTCTCTCTTGACCTAAGTCTATATTGGTGTACTGGTTTTTTTTGAGGTTGTTTTTTCTCAGTTTCTGAAACCTTGGGGGTTTCCAGGTAAGCCAAATTTGTTGTGATATTCCCCTCCAGAAGGCAAGATGAAAATGTCTTCTTCAAGATCACTACAAAGCTTGAGGAAGACCCAAGCCCTGAATATCATATTCCTGGATATGCAGATTAATTCCTAAAATATTATGGAAGAAACAGTCTACACTCATAACACCACTAGTATGAATTATAAAAATGTGTCTAATGTTGAATTAGGTAAATTCACTGACATAATTTGGGGGTCTCAGTACAAAAACGTCCAAAGTATAGCACTGAGTCAGATGGCTAGGCTGTGTCAAGGAGCAGGATTTCAGATGTACCTCTGTGCTCAGTATTTCTTACTGGTTAGCTCTAGGCAGCTCAGAGTGACTTTGTCATGATCACCTTTTACAGATGTGTGGATAACAGACAATAAGCTACAGCTTATCTGTACAGGCCAACTGCAGGTCACTGTAATGGGATTGTTTCATCTGGAAAAGACTAACCATTCATTTTATCTCTTAATTCTCTTCCTTCACCTTTTTGAGGAAGGTTTGTGGGATGGAGATGTCCTGCTTTGGGACCTTCCTTAGTGTTCTTTGGTCTGAGTTTCTGAAGTGAACTTGTAAAAAAAAAAAAAGACCTAAAGTTATCACAGGTCTTAGTGATATAGATGATGTCATTAGTGTTGCTTCATCTCTCTCTTGCTCTCCACAGTTTTTGAAACTAGTGTGTAGGATAAGTAGGTCAAAAGATTAAAGTTGTCCGGAACAATGGTTTCAGATAGGTTTTCTCAGTAAGGAGACATCTATATTTCTTTCATGTGAAACTGTACCTTACAAACATTTTATAAAGTTCAGGTTCTGTAAAAGCAGTAGGAACTGGACAAGAAGAAGCAGCATCTTTGCTCATGCTTCCAAGACTTTTTTAATACAATTCATCACTTGGTTCAGAATATTTCTCACTGAGTGTTTTTTTGTGGCTGCATTTCCAGTATTCATCTCACTGTTCCTTTGCATTTTCTGCCCCCTACTCTTTCTGTATTCCTGTCTTTCTCAAAACCACACAGATCAGGAGAGGAGTAATTGTATGCTACTATAGTAATTTAGGTAACAATCATTCTTAAGCCAAGCTACAGCAATCATAAAATATTGACTGTATTACTATTATTCAAATAGATTTTATGTTGTTAACTCAACAACCAAAGCCAGTCTTAAGATTGATCAGAATGACTGTGCAAGAATGCAGCTCACAGGAGTCTGCAAGTAATGATTTATGACTGTATTTATTTTTTTCCTGGTTTCCTGTCATTTGCCTCTGCATCCTTGGCAGCAAATGTTTCAGAATTACAGTAGAACACATAATAAGTAGAAAAGTGTGATGCAACAGTTTTTCAGGTAAAAAAATTCTAGTTAAAATATTAGAATTTACATTTTGCATCTTGATTTTTCAGTCATCTTTTTCATGTAAAAATAATTTCATTGCATAACATGATATTTAGAAGAGTTAATGTAGTAAACAATACAGCATAATAAGTCTTTCCAAAATTCTTAATAAGGTTTTTTATTGTGCTATGGATAGTAATAACTTTACTGTGGAAACAGCTGACTTAGCAGTTGTAAAATACATTCACACGTTCTTTTGCTTGAAACGAGCTAGGTGGCCAGAATGCTTTTTGTATGTTTCTCTTATGCATGCCCAATGTCTGGCCTCAGCCTCATAAAACAGGCAAAAACAATACTGAAAACAGGAATGAAACATGGGGTAACTGAATTAACAGATGGAGAGTGTCAGAACTTCCTCTGTGTATCATGAAGTAGGGAAATAAAAAGTTAAATGCAAAATGGAAACAGAAGAGGACTGGAAAAAATTCTGCCCATTTAATGAAGGAATGAAGATTTTCCTTAAAAATATTGTGAAGACTTTTGAGCAGATGACTTGCTTTTGCCCTTTGGAGACTCCCCTGAAATGGAATCTCATGAAATTTTAATTGGATGTATCAGTTTCTAAAAATGCAAAACTTTTCAAAAAAAAATTTCCAAACATTAAACCAAAACTATCATTGCAGTCCTTAAGACAATGTACCACTACTTTAAAAATACTATGTTAAAATATTGAAGTGGTACTATGGCTATTATTTGTAATTGTTTATGTCACTGTCTTTTGTAATAGAACTATGATGTTTATATCTGTACAGTTAAATAAAGAGTGCCATGAAACATTCCCAGTTACTGAAACTGGATTGTCTATAGCTAAGTTGTTAGAAATGTCCATGGCGCATTTTTGGTCCACAATAGCTAGCTCACTTTCTGACAGCTCCTGGTGAGGCTCAGGGACTAGACAGACCAAGGATCATTCCAAACAGGCTGTTTGTGTCCAGATACGTAATTTCTCATAGGCAGTTTTGGACATGGGCTACTGAATGCCAGCTGGCTTCATTGCCAAAAGAACAATCCCAAGCACCTTTAATTTACTGCTATTGACATAGTCATTGTGTCTATCCGATACTTCTGACTATGTGAAGAGTCCAAGCCCAGCTGTTACAACAGGGATAACAAAGTGGCACTTTTAGAGATTTGCCTTCTGACTCCATTCGGGTTCCTCTAAGAAGTGGAGTTTTCTGCCCCTACTTACACCAATCTGGAATTTCACAGCTTTCCCACTTCTGAACTGAAGTTTGATTAAAACCTGATTAAAATCGCCTCTTTGTGGTAAGCAGTCAGTACTACACAATGCTGCAACAACTTCTTTCTTGGAGAAGTTTGCGATGTGTTATTGCATCAGCATTCACCTTTAAATAAAAATCTCTGTTAAGAAATGGACAAAACATTCAAACATTATATACACATAAAACAACAGTCTACACATTTGTAGACAATCAGTCAATTTTGTGTTCAACCACAAGCTTCATGAAATAAAACTTCATCTGGTAATCCTCTCTGTAGCAGAAGAGGTGCTGGATGTCTTCTTTTATGTAGTTCAGGAGCATTGGGACCCACTGTTGTGTCTGGTTTGCCCTCCATGGGCAGTCTGTAGTTCCTTGCTTAAGGAAAACTGCCTTTTTCATAGACCTCAGGCTTCTGAGTCCCCTCACCATGCACTTTCTACAAGCAGGGGTAGGTGTTCAGCATTCTTTTGCCAGCTATCTAACCAAGACAGAATTACCTTATTTGGGCAGCCTTTGTGGGTTGTCATCACAAGCCTTGTGTCTACGGAAGAAAGCTCTGAGACCTTCTCTCCCTGCTCCCAACTAACTGTGGAGAAAACACATTTTGGCATACGGATGGATATTTTTCACCCAACATTCTCTATATGTCACAGCTGTAAGGATGTGTACTGTGCTCGGTCAAAATATTTCTGCAAGCAGAACTTTTCAAAAGAAAAAGTAAAACATACTCAAATAACAACAGTAATGCTTTCCTACACTAGTTCATAAATGTTTCACAGCAGCAATGACTGGAGATTTTTATACTATTTTCACCACTTGGTTGTCCAGAGGAAGTGGTGAAAACTCCATTATTCAGCAATCTAATCTAATATAAATAAAGTGTTAAGAGATTTAGTGTAGAGAACAGTTTAACTTTAGGAGGAGGATGAAGTACATGAAATTCTCCGTTTCAAATATCTACAATTTTTGACATAAATATCTTCAACACTGAGTGTTTAGTAGGATGTTTAAATATCATTTGAAAAGATTCATTGTGGCTTAGGGACACCTAAAAAGGTAGAGAATCAGATATGAATTTTGAAAAGCACTTGAAAAAGAAAATTTGATTTTGAGCAAAAAAGAAAGTCATTATATCTTATAGAAAGTTTTAAGTTGCTTTTGGTGCCCTAAAAGGTATTTACATCTACTAAGAACCGCATGCCTTTTAGATAAGTTTTGAGGGTATAGTTGGGAAGGATGATTTCTCAGATGTTTGGTTGCTTATAATTCATTCTAGCTTAAAATAAGCTACTTCCACAGTTTACGTGCAGGTTGTTTTTTTAAAAAATGTACCTACTTATATATCTAAAAGGAATCCACCTTGTGGCAGAAAGAAATTAATTTACACTTCAAGACAACATCAATGTCTAGAAAAATTTAGACTGAAAAGTAAGCAGAAATGCTGAAAGATCTGTAGCTACCAACAACACCTTAAAACAAACAAACACCTCACAAAAAATTAGCTCTAGAAATGGTATAATGTAGTTCATTACTGAATATTATGAAATATTTTAGGACTCCCAGTAATGTAAGATATATAGTAAACTATGAAGTCAGTGAAAGGGAAGTTACATTATTACTTTAACAAAACCTTGGAATAAAGGCTGTCTGGTTAGACTACAGGTTTCCAAACAGCATCTTGAGTGTATCAAAGTTAGAACTTCAGGCACTGATCCTGCTTTCATCTGTAAGCAGAGTAATGAAAGCAAAGTCCAGTAGGAAGAATAATAATGTTATCTTTCAGTAGGTCCCTGAAATGCCTTGGCTTGTCTAGTGATGATGGTGTTAACTCTGAATGTCAAAGATTATTTTAGTTAAGGTTCTTGCTGCTATTTCAATATCGTATTTGTGTGTGTGAGCATGCCCAGCTATTTCCTCGAGGGAACACTTGACAGCTGTACTAAATGGATGAACCAGTTAAAGGGAACAACATGTTAACAACTGTCCTTCTCTGTATATTTCTGTGTGTACATGTAAGTGAGCTCCTCATTCTGCCTGTCACAAATCAACAAAAACAGACTGAAGTGCCTTTTTTATAAGGTATACTGCATCTAACTGGGTCCTCTCATGCTCCCAGTCTTCCCACTTTACTTGCAAATTCAGCTTAAAATGTATCTGCCTTCCAGCAAGCTGTGATGTATTACTTTTGCAAACAAAATTAGCAGTAGTAGTATAACTACCTGTTGTATAATTTCTTAATGCAACACAAAGGAATGAACTATGTCACTCAAAGGCAGGTGGATGTGACACAGAGGCCATACAAGGCTTTACTGATAATTTTGGAAATTATGAAGGGATGCAGTATGAGATGAACTAGAATATCACCAAACAAATAGGTAATATAAACTGATACTGGTCTGGATTATGAAATTAAATACGTCTGCAAGTAGCTGCTCACAAGAAATATGTTAATTTAGACTTAACGCTGGAAAATGAAATTGGAAGGCTAAAACGTTGACTGGGAATGACTGTAACATCAGACTTGAATTTCTGCTTAGCACTGCAAGATTATGGGTGGGGGCCAATAGCAAAAATTATGTCAACTGCTGATGTTTTGATTAAATCAATGAAGACCAAATATGTCTGACACACTAGTGAGCAATGCCAGAAGAACTGGAATTTGCTAACAAAAAAAGAAGAGGTAGGTAAAGCCAAATTAATAAACATACCAATAAATGTGATCTGGAGTCCTGAACCACTGACCTCACTTCCAAACAATGACCACACGACTGTTCTTGTTTCTGGTGGAATTGGTGACTGCAGACAAGCCAGGTCTCACAGGTAGTGTTTGGTTTAAATTCCAGGTTTGTTTTTTGATGCACGCTGTCATGCACTTCTGAATCCTTTTCTAGATCATATACTTGTTATGAACATGTCATGATCCTCTCTGAGATATTCACTTTAATTTCCTTAGCATAGAAACAGAGGTGTGGAGAAGAAAGAGGGAGAAGGGCCTCTTGTAGACCAGCACCTTAGTCCATCACAGAATTAGGATGTGGTTAGGGCACAGGTAGCACCCTTGGCAGTACAGATGAAGGCATTTTACATCACAAACAAAAGGATAAAGAGCCTGATCATAGTCTGGACTACCCTTAATTGCCTGCCCTATCTGAATCCAGAAGGAGTCCACTGTAAAGACCCTTAATCTTTGAAGGATTTAAATCTAGCAACAGCAGCTGTTTTTGCAAGTGGAATTGACTTTTTTTCTAGAATCCATTGTTAAATTTAAAGGGAATTTTGTAATGAAACTGAGGGGTCCTAATATAGGACATACCTGCAGCTTTAGACTTAAAAGTGATTATTTTAAATCCCCCAAAAGAGCCTCTAAAATTATTAATGCATGTGATCCCAGAGCAGAAAGAATAAGTTTCTGTTAAGCATGAACCTCCATTCACATAACTTAGGAGACTGGCTTGCTTAGTATGTTTGGCTTTACTGCTTGTTTCAACAAATTAATGAAAGGGCTGACTTCATGACTGCGGTTCTTTTAATTTGGCCACCAGGGATGTGCTGAAGTTCTGATGCAAACTGCTCAGGAAAGACTACCAGCTTGTTAAATCTGGCCCCGTAATCCCATGGGTCAGACTGTAAATAAAGTAATCACAGAGGCTATGCCTTGCTAAGCCTGCCTACTGCCTTTGAGTCAGGAAACAAGTTCAGCACTAATTAACAGACCCCGTTCTTGCTGCTCGGACCCTTCAGGACGAAGGACTTTTTATTAGACTGTTTTTGCAATAAGAAGTTAGGAACTGATCCAACAAAATGTTTAAGTATAGGCATTATTTCTAACACCTGAGTGTTGGGCCTTCGAAGCCATACTCGTGTAAAGGTAAAGGTGTGCTGAAGGGTTTTGCTGCGTTGAGGTCTCAGTACTCTAGCCATGCTGTGCATGATGAGTTTTAACTTGCCTCTAGGACTACTTCTCTCAACAGAAGAGGAGCCAGGATGTGATACCCTGGAGAGGAGACAGCCTGAATCCTCCTTTTCACTGCTTCTATTGAACTCATTAGTGTAATTGAGTTGAGACTCTATAATAAATTTAGCTTCTTTTTTCCAGGATGCAGACTGGGCTGGTCCTTAGTTGCTGTACAGTGCTTTAACAGATCCACATAAGATGTGACTTAGACTGTGTAGACCACACTCTTGCCAAATCTACCATACATGTATTTAATAAGCTGTCTGTTATCACTAATATTTTTTAATTTTTCCTTGCAAAACTTTTCCTATCATCTAGACAATCCATTTATCTTTTTCTTTTTTCCTTTTTCCTGGTAAAATATGTCCAAAATTATGCTCTAATATGCTTTAATTAAATTAAATTTTGAATCTGTCTCTGATATGAGGCCTCCGTACTTATAGTATTGAATTACACTGGTCTTTCTAGAGCTGGGCTCTCACTACCCTTTGCTGAAATAATTATATCTTCCTTTCCTGCAGACTGAAACTAAGATTGTGTACCTCCAGCTTGCCAGATTTTTCCCTTCAAAATTATGACTTTAGAAATCTCTCTAGGCTTGGACTTCCAAGACATAAAATCAGGTACAGATTACAAATCAGCAGTTGTTGGAGGCCACATATACCAGCAGCTCATGTCTTGCGACTGCTGCTATCTCCAGCTCTCCTCAGGAGCAGTTGCAGGCTCCCAGAACCTTGTATTTTGATCCTGTCTTCCTCCTGAGGGGAATGTTGCCCATCACTGACAGCTGCCATATGCATATCATGGTTATACAAGATTAACAAATCTTATTGTCACCAAGATTTTATTTGTTCTCACTGTTGGGCAGGATCATTGAGATAATGCAGCCAGCTGACTGAGAAGCATGGGTCAGGAACTTTCCTGTCTACAAGTTCAACAAAGTCTGAGATCCTCCAAAGTGTCTTATCTTGCAATGGTAGATACTGTCAAAGCACCCATTGTTAGAGAAAATTTGGAAGATCAAGGGATGAAAAACATCGATTCATCCTCATCTGAATCCAAAGGCATGAAGGGTTTAGATAGCAATTGTGCTTTACTGATTGACATCTCTATAAAATTGTTAATGTATTACAGAAGTGTCTTGACCAACTCAGTAGGAGAGTTGACAGTTGATAGATCTGCCAGTGTAAAATGAAAAGCTGAATAATGTATTTGCGAACATGTTTTAATTATGTGTGATATCTTCCATCTCTTCCTTTTCAGGTTAGCTTGTGCCTGTTTGTTTTGGCAATCCAAATGTGTAAATCACATTACATAGACTGCATTATTCCAACACTCTGAAGCCCAAACTGTTGAAATGTCCAAATGTAATCATTCTGTCAGCCAAGAGCAAAGTGTCTCCTCTTTTCCAAGGTAGAAACACACAGCACTTGCATCACTAAAGATCTTTTTCCTTCACCCAGGTAATTCTTCCCTGTGAGAGCTGCAAATGTTATCACAGCATGTATCAAAGCAGGGTGTTGCAGATGCCCCTCAGACCATTTCTCCGTCAGAGTATGTCTCAGCCTCTTCACTCAAGCAGCACCTTCCATGCCAAATGGGCTGGGAGCCCACATTAAGCCCTTACGTCAGTCTGGCTCCTGCACATCCCCAAATAAAACGGTCCAAGTCTACAAAATCTGCCAGGCCTATTTACACATTAAAGTGTACTGCTTGTCTATCAGTTTCATCATACAGCTGTGGAGTCCTTGGGGTATACCAAAATAAAAATCATTGCTGAAGTGAGACTGGGATAGTCTCAGCACCACCAGCAACATACTCGGGTCAAAAACCATATGAGAATAGCTTGATGTCTTTTCTTTTTCTTTCAGCTTTTAATTACAGATGTGTTGGCTTCCCTTTCTTCCCTTTTTTATCTGCCTGCTGTTTCTCACAGAATTATGACAAGGAGCAGGAGAATGCATGAATCCCAGGAGCAGAGAACAACCAGCAGTCAGGAGGGTAGGCCGGCATGTGAAAATGGAGGCCTGGGTATGACAGGAAACCTTTCCCACATGGCACCCCCTAATGTGCCAAGATGTTTTGCTGGGTGCAGTAGTACCCTGTCACGGTGTTCAAACAGTGCACAGCATTTACATCCAGTCTCGGCCTTTACCCTTGTGTGTACAAATTTGACCAGGAAACTTGGCTCAAAAGTGGAATCCCCTTGAAGTTTGAAGGGACTCAGACTTGGATTTTTGGAAAAGCCTAAGTGGAAGATTGAAATTCAGCTTTTACTTCCTGAATGCCCAAAGTCTGGGAAGTATTTGGATGCAGCAATATTTTTTCAGCTCAAATAAAATACATGATAATTGTGAATGCTCCACTCTCAGGCATATTTGGGTAAGAACTTTTCAATGTGAGCAAAGAACCCTGTTCTTCCATTTCAGTATTGAAGATGGAACAGGAGTATTTGTTATCTTCTCTACTACACATTGTATTCATAAATTTTTGAAAGCAATGGGAATGTATATGCATTTTGGAGAAAGTCCTCCATGAAGAAATTTTTTTGGATCATGACTAAATGATGTGAGAAGGTTTTACAGAGGCCAAGAGGCCCTTCTTTTTTGTTCATGTGAATGCTCAGTAGTAGAAACATCTTCTGCCAAGCTAAATGAACTTTCAGTAAACGAAGAAAGCAATAGAAGTAAGGGAACTAAAGTCTTGGAGACATCTGAAATCTACAAAGATACATAGAGAAAAGTCTTTATTTTATTTTTTAAAAACACACCCTTTGGCTGAGAAAAGTCTATAAGTATCTGTTTGTGTAAAGCATCTGAATGAACTGAGCAGAAGTGACTGTGAATTCTGTATTTGAAAATGTTGTTGCTGAACACTGTAAAACGTGAGAGGGTTCTGTAGAAGTTCCTCTCTGCTTGAAAAAGGCACCACAAGATGGCAGCTTCTGAAGAGAATATCTAACATTTAAATGAAAAAAAGAAATTGTCATTTTATAAAGGACTGTTACTGAACATATGGTGGATATGAATGAAAAATACAGCAGGGACTAAACAATAGGAAGGGGAAGCATAATGTAATCTTCGGCATTTATAAATATGCAGTCCATCACTGAAAACATTTATATACGAGTTTAGCTTTGTGACTAATCCAGTTACTACACAGTGCCTGTACATGTTACATACTTGTAACAAAAGCCAGGTCTTAAAGTACATTTTGCACACCTACATAGCAGATGTGGTCATAAGTTACTGAGACTCCAAAAGCTATATAGCAGACAATGATAGCTGTAAAATACAAACACGCCCCAGTTCTTTTAATCAGGAGATCAAAATAGTATTTTGGTGAATGATTATGGATTTAAATAAAATTATGAAAATTCTGGTGGTATTTTATAACTTAACTGGCAATGAGGTGTAGATAAGAACCAGTATTGTTCTTCGTTGCAGCAACTTTTTCTTTCTCTAAATAATGTAGCTGTAGGTACACGTGTACAAACACATCTCATATTTTGCATACACACAGGGCTAGTATGTACACAAGCACTTTTCTTTTTGTAGGGCATTTCTTTTTTCACCTTTTTTTATTTTGAACCACTATTAGTAGTGTTCCTGAATCAAGTTGTTTTAAAGATAAAGTGTATGAAAGAAGTACAAGTAAACTAATCACCTTCCCTAGAAAAACACCTTATCAACAGAATTGTATTTGGTAGGTGTGCCTTAACATTGAATTGCCATAAGATTGCATTATCATTTAACTGCTCTAATCTCAACGTTAACTGATGTCTGATCCAAAAGAAGTGATTTCAAGTTTTCTGGCTGAAAATAACTGGGATTTTAGTTCTTATATACACACTGAATGTCCAAAGTACCTCTTCACACAATGTGTATGTACTGTCCTTCCTCCCCACCTCTGCTGAGGGAAACTCTCCCACCTCCAGGACAGAGGGGGATTCGGTGGCAGGGAGCCAGGGGGAGGCAATGGCCAGCAGGTCAACAGGCCAAAGTGGGGTGCTCAGCCCCCTGTCTCCCCTCCAGCAAACCAAGCTTTAACAACTCACAGGTCTTGAGACTCCTGATATGGAGGTTTGGGGTGTGAAAGAAAATCTAATCATACACTGTCCTGGTTTTACAAACTGTCCAGGGGAGCAGGAATGGGCGAGAATCAAGAGTGGCTTATGCAAGCTGATTTTTCAGTCCAAAGGGAGATTTTCAAGAAACATAGTTATCAATAGACCTGTTCAGCATTTTTGTTATGGATTCCTTTTTTGGCTCTAGAGCTCCCTGTGTCTTCTCACAAGTATGAATAGGATAGATGGTTTCCTGTTGGCATTGGTGTCTCTTTCTATTCAGAAAGCATTTTCCTGTGTTACTGGTGGAGCAGAAGTTGGCATGGTTTTTCAGATGTTTACCAGTGTGGATGTCAGCTTCTCTGATGCCAGGAATGATGGCAATATATCTGTCTCTGGAGAAGGAACTGTTTGTTCAATTAGCCGCCTTCTTTTTACTGTGTACTCCCACAGAACTAAAACAAATGGTTTGTAGTGATACATCCTAGATAATTAACTCCTGGAGATCTGCCATACAAGCCAGTGAAATACACTTGAGTGCCTCTGTGTAAACCATTTGAAAGACCTTTTAAGCCAGTATTGTTAGGTCACTGAAAAAGAACACAGCAGAGATGTGGTTAAAATTGTGTGTTATTCTTTTCACTTCTATGTGCAGACTTCTAGCTCAAGCACCTCAGAACAATAACCCTCTATGAAATTTGTAATATAAAATTTAGACACTAGAGAACATCCTTCATCTAATTATACAAGGTTTGAAATATTTCAAAATCTGAAGGTGAAAATTGCTTGCTTCAAATATTTTAATTGAATATCTCAGTTCTTAGTATGTTGACTTCCTATGAGGTCCTGTCATAAAACCCAAATAATTCATAGAACATTTTACTGGCAAATTATCTTTTCTAATATTATGAGGTGAATAGAACAATAACAAATCAAAAGAAAGCAGGTACTCTGAATATTAGTTATTAAACTATGTTGCCACCATCTGTAGAATGACAGTCTTTTCCTATATACTGTAATTTTACATCTCCGCAAGACTATACAGATAATAAGATAAATTGATATTGTGTGTTTTTAAAGACATTGTATTTTTAGATCAAAATGTCAAACACAAGGTTTAAATGCTGGTGATTTGCCAAATGGTTGAAACCACACAGCCAGCAATTCTTCCTTATGATTAACAGAGGTCTTATTTTCAAATATGGAATTTATTGTTTCTGATAATGTGATAAGTTAATGTATTTTCATTTATGTCAAGCACAATAGGCAAAAAGTATATATACCTGAATGATTAATGGAGGCACATAAACACAGGGAAATAGATAAAGGCAAGAGCCACAACATTGCAAAACAAAATGTGGAAGAAAGTATCTAATATAATCTGAGGTTCCTATCAGTCACGCTGACCCCTTCACAAACTTCTAAATTATGTCAGCCTGTAAAAATGTATTGCTTCACTTTCTAGGTAAGTCAGTGATATGTGAGTTCACTGAACACAATGCCTTTATAATAGTCATTAATCTTCATGGAAAAAAATACTCTATGTGCTCTGGAATGCACTGCATCCATTCTCCTCTGAAACCTCATCTGTGTTCCTAGTAATTGCCATCTGTTTCTAATTTCTGACATTCTGTGTCGGTGGCAAAGACTATTCAAGCTTCTGTACACAATCTGAGCTAAGATAGTTAATATATTTTTATATAGTAAGGCCACTTTTCTAAAACCAATAAATAAAATTTAACTTGCAAAGCAGAATATAATGTACTTCTGCTGATGCCAGTTTAAACAAAAGTAGGAACTGGAGACCATTTACAGATATTGTTGTGAGCAGCCCATACATTCTGCTTGCATGTATGTCAACATTACAAAAAGTCCTTACAGAATCAAACTTTGTTTTAAGAACAAAAGAAAACAAAAATGATATACCAACACATTTTTCCAACACAGGCAATTAGTTAATGCAAATAACACCCTTGCATAAAGGAGTCAAGTTATATTTCATTCCTGCAAGAAAAGGTTGGACACTCACTGAGAAAACTCCAAGATTTGGACTTTGGTCTTTGAAGCAAATTGGGCCCTCTTGGAATCTTTATTTTAACATAAATCAGATGGCTCAAGGATCACACTGTAGGTGTTTTGAGGCGGAGGCTGCTTTCTTCCCTGGTTTTGATTTAAACTCTTGCAAAGCTTGCAAACTTGCAAAGATTTTTCAAAAGGGTAGAATAGCTTGACCAGCAGGTGGCTTCTATCCCAGAGTTCCTTGCCCTGCTTGAAGGCTTACTTGGCTTGTTTGTTTTAACCCCAAATGGTAAGGAAAATCTACATAATGTGCCCTTCTAACCCACATGCCATCAACTTAGAAGTAACAGCTTCTCTACTGACTGATGTATTGGGTCAAGCTTTGAGGAAAACATAAAACCCCCCCAAAGTGCTGCTTGTATCACTGCGGATTCCATGAGAGATTCTAACAGTTAACCAAAACATTTCAAGAATATGAACACCATGGTTTTGGGGGAGTAGGTGGTATGATTTCTCCTTTGAAGACAACTGGCCAATATTTCCAAAAAAAGCCCAATCATCTCTATCCAATAAGCCAAGAACCCTCATCACTCTGGCATGTCAGTTTTGGGACCTGATCCAAAATCCACTGAAATAAATGGAAACAATTCAATGGTGAATTGCCCAGCTGGCTCAGCTGAGCCTGTCTAGTACAGGTATCTCATGACATCTAGAATCTCTACTTCATACACATAAAAAAAGAAAAAAGGGAAAAAAAAAAAAAGACAGGACAATGTCATAGCCTCCAGTTGGTAAGATCTTACTTGTTCTTACAGGTATATTCATTTTATACAGGCCTAGAATGCCACAACTGTCCCATTTTGATGTGGACCCTGAATGTACTTCTGCCTTTCATGAAGAAAAGAGCTCCAGGGCCTTCTGCAGGATCCTCTTCTCTGGCAGGACTTTCCAGTGTTCAGGATTGCTGAAATATTGCACTTTGGATCAGGGCAACAATGAGTAGGATGGATAATATGCACAGGTAGGGAGATAACAGGTATTTGCCAGCCCACATATTTAACTTATTTGTCCCAGCTTGACAATGAGAATATTGTCTTAACCTGATGCCAAAGTATCAGTTTATCTTGGTTTTTCTTTGAATTGGGATCTGTATAATATATCTTTGGAGAAATACAACTGTAGATAAAAAAGTTGTTCATTCTGTCCTTTTAATTACCAACTATGAATACATCAAGAGATTAAATAATATGAAAAGGGAAGAGATATCTAAGTTAAAGAACAATGTTGGCACAAAAACTATGATACATAAACCAGCCAGGAACTTGGTCTGGAAACCATAATAATTCAAATAATCAAAGCAACGCTATTCTGTAATTACTTTCCTGGGGCTGTAGTATGGAGTAGAAATGTAACCAGTTTTAAGATAAATTTATGAACCGGATTAGATGAAGTGGTTTCTGAAGTAGCAGGGGACTTGAATCAATGACACAAGAAGTAGTTTCCAGTACTGGATCATAAGATCATAAATTAAACTACTACTGCTCTATTTCTCTCCTTCAAGTAGCAGCATGGAACAAGAAATTAATTTCATGTCTCTATAGTCAATTCTCTGTTATCCAATACATTATGAGATTGAGTTATCCTGGATAATGGTAGTGGAACATGCTGGCCAGGCCAGATTAAGGTTGAATTTGGCAGAAATTTCTGCACTGAGTTTCCTGCATCCATATCCTGAGCAAATAGATTCTGACAGACCAGAGCTGAGCCATCCTGAATATTCCAAGTTGCAGGGAAACTTAGTGTGGGCAAAACACTTAATGGTGTGGAGCCATTATTCCATTTAATGCACTGCCATGCTTGAAAATGCTAAGCTCAGTGCAGACACCTAGGCATCTCTGCAGGACTGAGCTTCTTAGCTCTGGCTTAATATCCAGTCATGCCAGACCCTGATAATTCAATAAACAACAACCCAGCTGTGCCTGTGTTTCCCTCTTCCTGCTCAGCATTGCAGGAGCTTCTTTTGGCCTGAAGCAGGGCTGGACTTGACCTAGCTGTATGCAACTACCCGGCTGTAATAAACGACTTCAAAACAACCTGTTGCAAAAAGGGAGCACAGACACCACTGTGGTCCTTCAGGGGCTAAAAAACACCTGGGTCCTTTGCAGACTTATCTGGTGTCCAGTGAGTAGTGTCAGGAATAGCTTGTTTCATTGCCTACAAATAATGATGTGATTCCTGCAGTTGTGATATATTGAGGAGATAGGATACATGCATCATTGTGGACCATAGTGCAGACAAAATTTTAAAGATGATAGACATTCAACTTTAAGGAACATCTTAAATTTGCCTCTTACTGGTCCTGCCCAGTGGCAGAGTCTTTGTTTCTCTGCTCCAAATTGTTATTTTATTTTGGTCCTCTTACATCCTTAACCATTTTACCTCATTCGGTGTATAGGATGGATGGGTGTAAAGATGGGTGATGAATGCAGAAGCATCCAATATTTTTCTTCATTCTCTCTCCTGGGGAAATGAAAATTAGAGTTTTTAAAAGCTTTTTCTTTTTTTTTTTTTTTTTTTTAGATCTTTCTGATAGAA
Organism: Strix uralensis; assembly: GCF_047716275.1. Lineage (NCBI taxonomy): Eukaryota > Metazoa > Chordata > Aves > Strigiformes > Strigidae > Strix > Strix uralensis. The sequence continues at coordinate 35,505,959 of NC_133974.1, forward strand.
TGATTATCTTCCTGGCAAATTTGAAATTCTTGTAGAAAGACTGGTGGGTAGAGGTTTTTCCACTGTTTTTTGTTTTATTAATGTAAATCAGTATTTTTCTCTATTTTTTTTTTTTTTTTTCAGCAACAGATGAACTATTTTGTCTGGTATTTTCTAAACCTACTCAGCCAAAGGAAGACACCTGTCACAAAAAGTTTCACATATATGGCTTACATTTGCAACATTATAAATCTCTAAGTTTTACAACGTGGAATGTGCCAGACAATCTGACAGTTTTCCCATACACTTCATCCCCTAGCTGCTCTCTCAGTTTACTTCCAGATAGTATTGATCAAAACTTCAAGAGAATTTCCTTCTCTCAGGAAACCCTTTTACTGTTTTTAAAGGTCTTCTCTATAAAGCAGAAAGAAAACTTAAATTTAAAAATATTTCCCTGGAAATAACTTTTTCTTTCCCATAGCCAGTTCTTCTTCATGGACGAAGGCACCTGGAAGCCTTGAAAGACCTGTCCAGAAGATAGATGCAGCAAGCCCAGGAATTCCCAGACCTTCCATATGGCAGAATTGCTTGTGAAATGTGAAACCTGGAAATTCAGAGTTCCTGAACATGATCTGACAATAGAAATAGTTTTACTGGCATAAATCCTAGCTGGCCCTATTTTTACTGGCAATCCAAGCCACGGGTCTGAACTGTCCAGAACAGCAGGTGACTGGAGATCATCTCTCCAGTCAAGACCCACAAAGGTGGCTATTCATGAGATTCAAACTGAAGAGCAGATCTGTATTTCTCTCCCTGGGAAATCAGGTGTTTAAAGGTAGTTGACCCAAAATACTAGTCTAAGACAGTAGCTGGACACACTCCTCTCTGGAGCTGGACATCCTCTTCTGAGGACATGAATGCTAACTTTGTCAAACAGCCTCTCAGTTCTAGGTCACAGACGTAATTTCTCTCTGAGTCTCAAGGCATTCAGTGTCAGAGCTCCTACTTCCCAGAGGAGTACCTATTGGCTATACTCAAGATTGCAGAGCAGGGACAGCCTCCAGTGACTGTCTGACACGAAAGGAATAAACAGCTGGGTGAGCAGGGAATGGGGTTGTCCTGCACAATGAATAGAAGGAGAATGGTGACTGTAACTCCCCACTGCTACTGTACAGCGTGGGTCTCCTGCCACCCTATTAATTGATGCAGTTGCTTCCAGCTGGGTCAGAAAACGATGAGTTTGTCTCCAAGGCTGACTAATGCTTGATACAATCTAATGGCCTGGGCTATTCTCACATGGGTAAACTTTAGCTGAATCAAGTCCCAAAAGCAGACTTCAGAGCTACAACAGGACAAGATTTGCAAAAGATGCCTTCATTTTTTCATCTGGCTAGGATGTGGGTGCTGCATCTGTGAATTGAAATGACTAGATCAAAGGACTAATCAAGACAGGCTTTTCTGTTAGCTAAATAATAGGTTGGTGAAACTAAAAATCTCTAAACAAACCTGACAGATTTTTATACATTTCCACAAGGAGGAATTTTAACATGTGTGCCTAACTGGCTTCATCTTTTGTAACTCATGAAAAATGATAGGTAGATGGTTAACAGTCAGTGCCAGAATCAACATACTTTCTTTTCCTAGAAGCTGAAGATTTAAAGATTTTCCCATCAGAAGGATTTATGCAAGGATTTATGGATCCTGAAAAAGTTGGCTTAACCTGTATTATTCCTCTGTTTTTTGGAAATTTTATTTTTAACTAACTTTTCTTTTTAAATATAAAAATAGTGAGCATATCTTCATGAAGTCCATGAGACCACATTGTAAGCCTGTCATTATCTTTTCCTTTTATTTAACACTTTTTGCAGACTTGTTATAACACTTATCACTGGAAAAGCTGTTAATTAACACAAACTACATACAGTAGTAATAATACTTTGATCAGTAAGAAAACCTAATTTCACTAAATCCACACATTCAGAGCTCTAGAAATTGTTACTCAAATTAGTTTCCTTTCTGTGGCTATTAGATTGTATCAGGCATTAGGCAGCCTTGGAAACACACTCAGGTTTTTCTGACCTGCCCCATCTGGAAGCAACTGCATCAAATGATGGGGTGACAGGACACCCACTAAATTTCCCTCACCTTAAAAACAATGACCTGGAGAGCATGGCTCTTGATCTATTCTGGTGTAAATGACATCAGAATTATGTCTAGATCTGTTTATTTATAAAAGAATTAAGTTTTTTTATCTCTTCTGAAACATTTGAAAGGGAGATAAACACCATAAAAGTCTTAGGAATGGTGGCAGCAAGAAAATGTGAGTCCACAGCAGCACTGCTTTGTTGTATAAAGATTAACTGCAGTCAGAAGTTTATCACAATTAATATCAGTAATAAAAAGAGAGGAGCTGAAGATAGAGTAGGAAAAAAATAATTTGACAGGTATTAGTCCAACTAGGATGTTGTCAAATCAACTAGTCCTGCTGTAATTCACCTGAGGACACTTACAAAACTACCTGAAATAATTTCCAAGCTACTAGCAATTGTCTTTGAGGACACACAAGGGAATGGTGAACTTCTGAGAGCCCGAAAAATGGCAAATATAGAGCCTATCTTTAGAAATGGGAAAAAGAAGTAGTCAGGGACTTGCAGAAGAATCATCTTAACTTCAGTTCCTGGAAAAGTACTGGAACAATAATCAGCTAAACTCTTTGTGAGCACTTGGAAGATAACAGGGAGGTGAGTAAGAGCCAACATGGATTTGTTGAGAATAAACCTCTCCAAATTAGCTTCACTTCTACTTATAACAGAATAGGAGGCCTTGTGGACAAAAGACAGTCAATAGAAGCCAGATATCTCTTGACTTTAGTCAGAATTTTGACAGTTTCTCTCATAACATTGTCATAAGCAATTTTAAGAAATATGATCTTAGTAAACTATAGTAAGATTAGTGCAAGACTAAAGCGTAATGGTAAGTAGGGTTTCTATTTGTCTTAGAGCCAGTGTAGGGGTTTGCACAGAGAGTGATATTATTCTCTTCATGGATAACAGCAAGTTGGAATGACCCTCAGGCACACTAAAAGGCCATAGTATAATCCTCCCAAACTGGAAACAGTCCAAAAAATGGGATGTAGGTCAATAAACATACTCAGACATATAGAATAATCTGTGTAAATAGTCTGATCAACATCAGAGGGTTATAATACATCACAAACTGTGCATGAAACAACAATGTCATTTGGCTGGGGAAAGAGGCAAATATTCTGAGATGTATAAACAGTAATTTCATCTACAAGGTATGTATACTCAATAGGATAAGACCATGGCAGGAGCACAATGTTATGTTTTTGAGGTCTTTATTCAGGGGATGTATAGACTATTTGGAAAAAGTACAAATAATAATAATAATCAGAATTCTAGAAAGTATGATCTATGGAAAAAAATATGCCAAAGGAATTTGGAGTGTTTAGACTGGAGAAGGGGTGGCTGGAGGGGGTGATAACACTGTTTAAATAAGTAAAAGGTAATAAATAGAAGTGTTCCATCTTTAGCAGGCTGAGATTGTAGGTCCTGTAGCTCAGACTCAGGTGATGAGACCCTGTCAGTGAGCAGAGCGAGGACTGGAACAGGCTGTGCGAGGATATTGTGGACTCTCTGCCACTGGATATTTTGAAGACCAGCATTAGACAATCATCTGCTAAGAATGGTTTGGATATAGCCAGTCTTCTTGTAGAGAAAGATTCAGGGACTCCATGAGGTTTCCTCCACTCTGTTTTCTATGGGGTATGATAAATACAATCTAACAATAAAACATTGTTCTGTCCCTTTAAATTCAGTATGTGGACAGTTCTTCTGAAACGAAATTTTCATAGTATCATGTTGCTAAAGAGACCACATTTCAGGCAAGGAAAATGGGGCAGTTGAAAACATCCAAAATGTCTTCAGTACCTGCTGTGTTACACTTACAAATAAAACAAAATGTTCTCAAACTAAAGAGTACAGCACATAGTTTGGTTAGTTCATTTGGATGTGGCTTTCAATGAGAAATTACATACCACATGCTTAGTGGCAGTTTCTTATAAACTGCTGAGGTTTTATTAACTTTCAGCAATAATTGGGCTGTGTTGTTAAGGTAATGCCCTGTAGTGAGGATTCATCATCCCAAGATCATAAACCACCATAAATGATGAGAAGCAATATTAATGGGAAGACTCTGAATCAGTTTTTCACTCAATTTTTTAAACACATTTTTAAAGTTACCTCAGTACACAACACAATATTAACAATTATTACATCTTTTATTGCCTTTGTAAGGTTTTACTGAAGTTTATAATGCAACATAACACACCAGTGTAACTACAGCATGCAGCCTCCAGAAAGGGGTCAGTGTCCTGGTAGCAGAGGAGGTGCTGGGACCTGTGTCCGAGAAGCCTCTAAGCTGGTGGCACCTGAGTCGTGCGGCAGCACTGGGAGGCAGTGGTGGGATACTCCCTGCTGCGGGACAGAGGTCCCTGTCTGCCCACCTGACCTGCTTCCTAGGGAGGTTCACTGCATGCTGGGAGCTTGGATCAGGGATGTTTTGGAGAGGGACTGCTGTCCCCGGCTGCTTTTCCACAGGGGCAACAATGATATTGTCAGGGCCAACCTGGAGCATGTCAGGCATGACTGTATAGCTCCAGAGGTGATGGTCAAGGTTAAGGAGGGCCCAGGTGGTGTATTCTCAATCCTGCAGATGATAGTGGAGGACTGGATGGATCCTGCAAGTAAACAACAGGTTTCACTGCTGGCTTTAACAACAAGGATTCAGCTTTTACAAACATGGGACCTCCTTTGAGGAAAAAGGACTGATTGGAAGAGATGTGCCCTGGTTTCAGCCAGGATAAAGTTAACTTTCCTTGGGCTGAGAGGGAGCACAGCTAGATGGCCAGGTCCGGATTGATCATTGGAGTATTCCATATCATGTGACATTGTGCTCAGTATATAGGCAATGCTTGCTCTCTCACACCCTGTTTTGGTTTCCGGGTCGGCGTGGTGGGATTTTCTGGTGCAGTCAGGATCACTGCTGGTGGTGGGCTGTATACTGGTCGCTGCTCGGTAAGCCACTGCTGCATTTTACCCGTTTTGGACTTACTATTGTTACTGTTGGTTTTGTTACTATTGCTAATTTTTTTTTTTTTTTAAATTCAGCCTACGAATTTCTTCTTTTGTCCCTCCCCTATTTCACTGGGCGGGGGGGGGGGGGGGGAGGATGTGTGCGCGGGAGTAAACAACTGGCCACGTGGTGATCGGCTACCAGCTGAGTTCAAACCACAACAAGATGGGATCCACCTGACTAAGTGAAGTAACAGGTTGGCCACCATGGTGAGGAGAGCTTTAAACTAGGAGTGACAGGGGAAGGAGAGGATGAAGTAAGGAAATGGTGGACTGTTTGGCAAGCAAATGGTGTGGGGTGATATGAACATGGCAGGGCACAAGCAATCCAGGAGGTTTCTAGAATGCATTGATGACAGCTTCCTGACACAGGTGATCAAGGGACAAATGTGGCTTCATACTCTGCCAGACATACTTGCAAACACGGAAGAACTGTTCTACGATGTGAAGACTGGGAGGAGCCATGACTGCAGCGAGCATGAGATGGTGGAATTCAGGATACTGAGAGGATGGAACAGGACAAAAAGCATGGTCACAGTCCTGAACTTGAGAGAAGAATTTGACATGTTCAGATACCTGCTTTGAAGAATCCTATGGGAATTAGTCATGGAGAGAAGAGGGGTCCTGGAGAGCTGGTTGATATTCAAGGATTACCTTCTTCAAGCTCAAGAAATTCCATCCCCATGGACTGGAAGTTAAGCAAAGGCAGCAGGTCGCATGCGTGGTTGAGCAAGAAGTTCCTGATAAAATTCAAACACAAAGAGAAAGAGGTGGAAGCAGGGACAGGAAGGAATATGGAGACATTGTTCAAGTGTACAGGGAGAGAGCTAGAAATGCTGAAGTCCACCTGGAGTTGAGTACGGAGAAGGATGTGAAGGGCAACAAGAAGAGCTTCTACAAGTACATCAGTCACAAAAGGAAGACCAGGGAAATTTGAATGAGGCAGGGGAACTTCTGACAAGGGATCTGAAAAAGTCCAAGGTAGTAAATGCCTTCTTGGCTTCAATCTTTACTTGTAGGACAGTCCTTCAGGAATCCTAGACCCCTGAGACTAGAGGAAAAGTCAGGAGCAATGGAGACTTATCCTTGGTGGAGGAGAATCATATTAGGAAACACTTAAACTGGACACATACACATCCATGGGACCTGATGGCATGCAGCCATGAGTGCTGAGGGAGCTAGCCAATGCCACTGTGAGGCCACTCTTGATTATCTTTGAAAGGTCATGGCAACCAGGGAAGATTCCCATGGGTTTGTAGAAAGCAAATGTCACCCCTATCTTCAAGTATGAAAAGAAAGAGGATCTGGGGAACCACAAGCCTTACTTCAAATCCCAGTAAGGTCCATGGAGGAAAACTTCCTTGAAACAATTTTCTAAACACATGAAGGACAAGGCAGCAATTGGGACTAGTCAGCATAGATTTACAAAGGGAAAATCACATTTCACCAACCTGATAGCCTTCTATACTGAGATGACTGAGTTGGCAGATGAGATGAGAGCAGTGGATATTTTTTACTTTGACTTTGGTAAGGCTTTCAACACTCACTGTCTCCCATAACTCTCTCACTGAAAAGCTGATGAAGTACAAACTAGGTAAGTGAGCAGTGAGAAGTACTGAAAACTGGCTGAACTGCTGGGCTCAAAGGATTGTCATCAGAGGCACAAATTCCAGCTGGAGGCCAGTCACTCAGATCGGTACTGAGGCCAGTACTGTTAACTTCTTCATTAATGACCTGGACAAAGGGACAGAGTGCACCCCCAGCAAGTCTACAGATAATGCAAAACTGGGAGGAGTGACTGATACACAGATGGGGTGTGCTGTCATTCAAAGGGACCTTGACAGGCTGAAGAAATGAATTGGCAGGGATTTTGTGAAGTTCAACAACTGGAAATACAATGTCCTGACAATGGGTAGGAACAGCCCCAGACACCAGGACATGCTGGGTGTGCCCAGCTGGGCAGCAGCTTCACAGAAAAACACCTGGAAATCCTGGTGGACATCAGCTTGAACATGAGCCAGCAGTGTACCCTGGCCAGCAGTGTCCTGAGCTGCATTAGGAAGACTGTCGCCAGCAGGTCAAGGAAGGTGATCCTTCCTGTCTGCTCAGTGCTGGTGAGACCCATCTGGACTGCTGGGTCCAGTTCTGGACTCCCCAGTGCAATGTGGAGTCCCAAGGGGCCGCTAAAATGATTAAGGAACAGGAACATCTCTCCTATGAGGAAAGGCTGAGAGAGCTGGCACTGTTCATCCTGGAGGGCTGTTATCAGTGGTATAAATAGCTGAAGTGTGGGTGGACTGGAGCTGGGCTCTTTTCAGTGGTAGCCAGTGACAGGACAAGAGGCAGTGAGCACAAAATGAAACACGAGAGGTTTCCTGAATATCAGGAAAAACATTTTTTTTGATGGCAAGTGAGCACTGGCACAGGATGTCTGAATAGGCTGTGGGGTCTCCATCTTTGGAGGTACTAAAAGTCTGACTAGACATGGTCCTGAGTAAGCTGCTCTAATTGCCTCTGCTCTGAGCAGAGTGATTAAACTACTCTGTATTCTGAGGTCCCTTCCAACCTTCTTAGAAAGATTCAGCAGCTTCAGGTTCCAAGTTCATTACCAGCAAATTTCTCATTTACATGTGAGCATATTAAAAACTGAAGAAAATTAATTTTACACTTGATTAAAATGATGTTTTATATTGGCCCTTGCTTTCTTTTGGCTCTTAGAAATAAGACATATACTCCCATCATAGTTGTTCAAACAGGTAACATCAGAGCATAAATTTAGAGCTCTTTTAGAAGTTCATATAACATTAGACAAAATCACTCAGCTCTGAAGAGACTTATTTCTGATCTCAAGGATTGTGTCAACTAATTTGTGATAAATGTGTTAAAATCTCAAAATCCATGAAGTATCTCTTCACAACAGTGATACTGAGTTTTAACTGTGTGTGTATGAGAACATTCCCTTTGGATGTCTCCATGGAACTTTGTTATCCTGAAAATTTCTTTCTTTTAGTATATAGGTAAAATTCTCACTGCATAATTCAGCTAGTGCATGATAGTCATATTCATCATACAAACACAAAAATATGACAGAAGATGAAAGCTAGACTCTAAAGGCAAAACAACTCAGGCAAGAGTAGCATGTTATTTTGACAGGGGAAGGTTACTGACAACTGAAATGAGTTTCTTAGTGGCAGAAAAGATTTGCTAACATGAACACCTCTAAATCAAGACTGAGTGGCTTTCTAGGATAGGTTGCAGATATGCTGAAGCAATCTGTAGGTGCATAAATCAGCAATTTAATATGTTGGAGAGGTTGTATTTTATGCACATTTGCCTTTTGGTTTAATCTCAAGAGTGAAACTATTTTTCTCCTGATGAAGGGCATACAACAGTGTGCCAACAAATCACCCCAATTGCAATGCCAACACAAGATCCTCCAGCAGTTAGCTATACATGTGTGGCACAGACCTAAGACCACTATCTGGCAATAATTTCATTACCAGAAAAGGTATTTGTCGGCACATGGTCCAGGAACCATAACACATCACAGTTAATCAAACCCTTTTCATTTTCTCTTTAGAAACACCCAATAAGTAAAATGCTATAATGTATGCGACCCTGGAACAAAATGCAACTAGATTCATTATGTGCTGGGTTTTCTGATAGTCTTCAGAGACAGATTTCCTAAAGGGGAAGGGGTATAACATTTTCCTGTTTTCCTTTGACAATTAATATCTTTGTGATGATCCAGAATACCATGCGAAATCTTTAAGTTATTTCTCATGGAGCCTTGTAGTGATTTCTGTACATCAGCAGCAGTTGATGGTGTTATGTCATCAGCAAGTCATTGTTCTACTACTTATTGTGTTCAGTTTGGTAAATATGACTCATTGAGTCATCACTGACAACTCAGGATTTATGAACAGTGCTTCTTATGAGATCAGACAACATTTTTTTTGCCATCACAGCATCATTATTTTAATCTCACGTGTGATTGTGAATAGCTTTGTTTAAGTCACCTCATTACTGCCCCATCATTTGCAAAGCAGATTTTCTGAAGATTTTCAAGTGTGACTTCTAGTGAAAGTATATCAGATTATTAATTTAAAAGGTTTTGTTTCCTTTCTTGAATTTGAAGTCATTCCTCCACAAGAAAAGTCAGCAAAGCACTTTCCACTGATCTTTCTTATGTGACATCAGCAAATGATTTAACAAACCTGTTTGGAACCAGATTGTACAGAATATATATTTTTGTGCACACTTCTTTTTTGCTTCTCTGTGGTGTTACAGCATGTCACTTCTCTTAAGTCATCTTTAGTCTCCCTGGAATGACTCTTTAAACAACACAGTTACTGAAGATATGTGTGATTGGAGTATGGAAAAACATGTAAACTTTTCCAGGAATCTCTGCTTTGGGTACTGGTATCTGAAGTACTGCTGTTTGTGTTAGTCTCTATTTTGTCATTTACTCAGATTAATACATTCTTTGGTTAAATTGCAGTTATGCTATTCACCAAGTATGTAAGTTCCAGTCTTGCTAAAACAGTATTTTCCTTTTTTACTTCCTTGCCATAGTTTGAGAACTGATTAATATGCTCCTCCTGTTGATCCAAAACCATAGTCCAAGTTGTGGCATCATTTCCAGCCGCTAGCGTGTCTGCCATTTTCCTGTGTAACACTTCTGGTTCATCTGAGATACCACAAGAAATGTTGCTGTATCCAATAATATATCACATTTACTCATTAGTGATGTGAAAATATGTAAACATAAAAATTGGAAATACAGTGTTTCCAAAAGAAGAAGGGTCAGATTCTGACACCAGCTGAACAGAAGATGAGCTGAGTCACATAATGAAGCATAATATTCTTCCTAGTGGGTGGAAAACATTTACAAGCTATAAGAGTCCCTGGCTGATAAACTCAAGTACTAGCTTCCTTCCCCCTGTCCCTCAGAAGCATTATGATATGTGGTACAGGGCAAAGGCAGACCAAAACTTCTGCACAAATACAGATATCCTTCGGCAAGGGCTGAAAGTTTCTCAAAAGAACTTTGATGCATGTTTAAATAGGAGAGCAATCAGCAAGTGCAGAGGACCCAGAAGATATATTTATTGGAGAAAATGTGAAAGCAATTGGTAAGGAATCTCCTTGAGATGCAATGTACTAAGACCATATGGGTCATTGACACCAGGAAGACTTGCTGTGTAGTCAGGATATTTAAGAATTAGGCCACTTAACCTCGGTATCAAAATCCGAATATAAATTTGGACCTCCATTATTCAAAATCTTGTCCCTACATTGCAACAGCTACATGAGTATTATTTGTTTCCTTGCAGTTTCTACTGTGTTCAATATTAAAACCAGATCCTCATCTACTGAATCTGCTTTAAAACAAATGACCACTGCCTCCTTAAATTACAAGTGCAAATCTGGACAATAACATTTAAGCAGAATAAAACAGTTACAACTTTCACACACATGCCTGACAGTACATAAGTCTCCTTTCCCTGTTTTTGTTTGTTTGTTTGTTTGTTGGGTTTTTTTAAGACATAAATAGAATTAGGACAGCTTTTGCAGTTCTCCCACTTAATTAACTAGCACTGTCATTATGTGCCACTGCAGTTACAGCTTGACTGACATCTTTAATGCACTAGACAACCATACTTGTTTTCACCAGTACTGTTATCATTCAGGTGCACTGGTAGGATTTCTGGGGACGTTTCCTGTATCAATATGCTGAACCATGGACACTGGGAGGAGTAGCTCTGTTCCAGAAATTCTGGAAAAATGCTGGAGATGTAGCATTTGCTTAATTAAATGCATCTGCATTAAAATGGGGAAGTATTACCAGTCTCTCCAAAACAGCAACACTCAGCTTGCCCATTTAGCCTGATCTGAGGGATCATCTGATTTAGAGATTTGTGTAGCAAAAGCAAGGCTGAGGAGTAGCACTAGAGCAAGAGTGCAGGCTATTTATGCCATGAAGGCATAACTGAGAGAATAGAAGCCTGTAAAACAATTGCAGATAATCTTTTTTTTGTAATATCTAAACTCTTGACAAACTGCTTTCCAGCCTAGAAAGCACATCATGCAATTGTTTAAACTGTCTTGAATACCTTTGGGCTACAATAGCCACATATATTTACAAGTAATATAGCTGGGAGGTTCCTCTCCACCTTTGACTACCATTGGGATGTCATTTTGATGGTAATTTTTTAGTCAGGCTGAGGCTATCAAAATTACATCACTGAAGTTTGTGGTGATGGTTTACTTTCTCTAGTCTTTGCAGTTGAACTACAGACATATAGCTGGCTAGATGCATACATATAGTTCAAGACAAATAATAAAAAAGTGCAGTTTCAACAATCTGAAGCAATTATACAGTTATCTAGGAAATTAAAATATAATCTCCAACCAGTGATAACTAATTGACCTTAATTCATTAACCACTGCATAGAATAGTGCACACACGATTGATGTAGTTGCTTTTCTCTGCCTCCTAGACACAGAAATCCAGACAGCCACAAAATCAATGAAATGATTAGAATGTGTCAGTTTGCATCACTCCTGGCTCCTAAGCCTGAAAGGACAATCTTGTACCTAGTCCATGAGGATCAGAGCAAGAAGGTAAGCAAAGGAAATGCTTGGCAATGATTTCAAAGTGACAACATTTTGGGAAATAACAAGTCTGGATAAGTAGGCTATTTTCAAGGAGGAATCCACAGATGCTAATTTTGCTGCTGACCTGCTGGGAAGTTTTCAGGAGGTCCTTTCAGTTCTCTGTGATATATTTGCACCATCTGTACATGAGGATTAAAATTTCTCTCCAGAGTGCTTTATGATTGATGAGAGCTATAAAGATGATGTTCTGGTACTTGCCCACAAAAGATACATTTCAGGCAAAGAAAGATACCTCAAGCCTCCACTGATGCCATGCTAAGAAAGAGTCTATTCCAGGCATAGCTTGTTCCATGGGTTTGTAAAAAATTAAATCTGCCAGACAGCTGGATGCATTGACCCTGTGAAAATATCTACTTCTTTTCTTTCTTATGGTGTTATTGCTTAAGATTTCTTTAGCAACATAAAGTTAGAAAAATATATATAACCTCCTAGCAATTTGTCTCAACAAAATCTGCCAGGCAGGGCTAAGGCCAGTGTTTATAGCAGCCTCTTCATTTCAAATTATGACCAGAACATGCTATTGATATATCATCAAAAGACAGATGCACAGAATTTAGCAGGTGAATATGTTTTAATACCACATGGTACATACCATGAAATGTTAAAACTTACTAGGCAGATACTTGGTGGGTATTAACATGTAAGCAAGAATATTTCACACTCAAGAAATAACTTGATGCTGTTTAAAAGTATTCCTTTAACAGAAAGAAACTTTATTTAAGTCACCCAAAAGATATTTGTTAATACCACAACGATGGTCCAAAAGCAATAAGGTACTTAAATATGGTACCAAGGGCCAGCCACAGATTTATGCTAAGCGCTAAGAGAAACTCTCATCCATTAATGTCAGCCAGTGCACTCACAGACTAGGTCACTGGACAGGAGACCAGCTGCAGAGTTTTACTGTTTATACACAGCTGCATCCAACGTCTCTGGATAACCACTCTGATTTATAAATGGTAGCTCTTCCCTATTAATTTAGTGCTAGGTTGTGTTATTCTAGCCAGTTTGCTCTTTCAGTTCTACCAGTGTATTAGTGCACAAGACACAATGTACTTAAAATACCAGCAGTAACTGGGTAACTGAACAGGTTTTGCTTTAGACTAGAAAGAACAAGAAGTATTTAGGATGTCCCTGGATGAATACAGGGTATTATTATAAAGTGGTCATTCATTATAAGGGAAAACTAAACTCGATGACCTAGCAAGCCCCATCCTGCTCAAGATTACTGTGAGACAAGAATCAAGGCCAAAAACTTTACCAAATAGGTAAAATGAGTGTATCTCTTAAAATAGTTCTCAAAATTTTCAAAATGTGTCTCAAAACCAGCATTTCACATATCCTTGTTCCATCATTAATTCCAAACAAAATGAATGTTTATGACATTTAAGTCTTGCCAACTATAGTTTATGCATGAAAGCCTAGTCTATTTGTCTGTGATTTCAATAGGGGTAGGGTTTCACCCCATATACTTGACATGCTGTACCTTGATCCAAGGTATACCACATAGTTGTCATAAAAAAAGAAATAAAGGAGTTTTCTGCATCAAAACTGTGTTTCTATTTTCTAAATTTTCCCTTGTTAAGTAGAACATTTCTGCAATATTTTCTGAAGTACACATAAAACTGATTAATAGAAAGAATGGTTATTTTAAAAATGTAGCTTTAATTGGAAGATATCACTTCATATTATTTGGCTGACATTTCAGCAGCAAATAGTGAGGTTTCTGTAATGGAGAAAGAGTGTCAAATGCGTGCTTTGTAGACTTGGCAACAAGAATGATTTTACTATCATATCATATCATCATATCATATCATATCATATCATATCATATCATATCATATCATATCATATCATATCATAATATTAGGTTTGGGCATAATGTTCCCAAGTGTCCAGTGTCTTGGTCTCTTACATAGGACTTCCAGACCTTCACAATGCCATACAAGACTTGAAAGCAGTTAAAACTGGAGGAAGAAAATTCAAACTGAAGGCATTTTCCAAGAATACATGGCCATATGTAGGACACTGGCATGGAACAATGAAGCTCTTAACAGGAGGAGGTGATAGAGCTAAATGTCGTAACGTAACAGTGTTGCAGAGACACCAGCTTGGGTGTCAGATGTTGCAAAACTGTGTTAGGTGGCACTGAACAAAAACTAATCTGGCTGAGCAGAGCACCCCACCAACACAGCCTGGCTGCCCTGCCAAATCACTGCTAGTTTACAGACTGCAGAGTGACAAGTTGAGGCTGGACAATGCTTCTGCAGACCATTTAGTTCAATCTGGGGTCAGCTACAGTACCTTGTACAGGGTTGTATCCAATTGGGTATTGAATATCTCCAATGGTGGAGACTCCACAACCTCTCTAGGAAACCTGTTCCAGTGCTCAGTCACCTTCACGTTAAAAAACCCCACCTTTCTCTACACCAAAATGGAATTTCCTGTATTTCAGTTAGTTCCCAAAGCCTTTTGTCTTGTCACTGGAAATCCCAGAGCAGATTCTGGCTCCACCTTCTTTACTGCCCACCACCATCACATTCCTAAGACCCACCTGAGCCTTCTCTTCTCCAGGCTGAACAGCCACAGGTCTCTCCATCTCTCCTCATATCACATATCTCTGCATGGCACTGCACTGTACTTCCTAGTATAGATGTGCCCTGAAGGAAATCTTTTAAATTGCATTTTACAAGAATCTTAATTTTGCAGCCACATACGTTCTGATTGGTAAGATCCATGTACAAGAATATTATAAATCCATTTTCTTAAATTATCAGGAGAACATTATGTGAAGAGGAAGTACAAGTTCAGGGCTCCTGTGTCTAACAGACCAATATCAGGGGCCACGCTGGAAGTTAGTGATTTCCTGAGAAATGTATGCTTGAAGCTGAGGATGAGGTTTCATCCTGTGCACATCTGTAGACTCCTTAGTTCCATATGTGAGCAAGACTTTTTTTCTTTCTTAACTGGTGTCCTGAAAACTCCTTTTCTCTCCACCTTCTTTCATTCTCTGGATTATGGGCTCTTTCTTCAAGCCACATCTGGCTGTGTCTTCTGGATAGAATTCAGAGGCTGGGAAAAGAACCAGCTATTCTGGTTGGTTAAATCTTTATTGTTCTTGCTCTTGGTTTCAAGTCCATGTTACAGAGACCTTGAAATGCATTATAAGCATATGTACTGTGTGTGAATGAATGAGGCTGGATGGGCAGTTATCCAACAATGACTGTGCCTAAATGCAATTCTGACCCTAACCACTTCACTGCAATGCTGTAACAGAACAGCATCCTGTTGGCACTGTGCCATTACTTAAAAAAAATATGAGTCTAGTTTCAACCCTTTGGGGATTTACAGTTCCTACCAACCTTTAGTCACTAGATGTCAGGGTTTTTTCTGGCAGTACCCATCCTAACCAAAATATTGTGCTTCTGTAGTTCAGCATACTGCAGGCATTTCTTATCTGCTCTGGGCCCTAAATGAATGAGCAGAGTATGCTGGTGAACGTTATCAGTGTAAAGTTAAAGTAATGATTTTGTTTATTTGAGTATGTGAAAAAGGTAAGACTCTTCACGCAAAAATGTCTGTTTCAAACACAGTGCTTAATAACATGAACTGACTAAAGAAAGTAATTTAAAATATTGAGCTTTTTGCAGCAGCATGCCTCAGTAACTGTAGTGGCTCCAGTACTTATCTGAAGAGTTCACCATGCACCCTGAGGCAAGCATCCTTGACCCCAAAATTTTCCTGTGTTACAGGGCCTTCACTCTGTGGCACTGAATTCCTGTGAAATTTAGATAGTCAACAGCTGGGTCCTTGCTGCTTCATGGGGGGTGTACTGTGATGCAATGAGGCCAGTAAAACTAGTGAAAAACAGAGCAAGGACCATTCTCTGTCCATAAGACCAACAGCCCAACCTGTGTCTTGTCCTCAGATCAGAGTTCTTTTCCCCTTCCTCCCAAACAAGGGAGTCCCCATCCAAAATTCACCCTGGGAATGGAGCCTAGCAGAAGCTACACCTCTGGCTGTACCTGGCAGTGTCTGGGAAAGGGATGGTGGCACAGACTGAGAAGCATGCAGGCTGTTACACCGTAGGGCCAGCCGGGTGCCAGGACATGGGTCTGTGCTTTGAGTTTACCCAATTAACTGCTAACAGGGGCTGTGACATGCCTAGTGTAACAGCCTGGCCATAACAGCCTGGTGCCTGATGTGAGGGGTGTGTCATGCTGACCTTGCAAACCTCAGACTGCCCTTCAGAGACAGGTGGACTCTTCGGGTGGCTAACACACAGCCCACCCAGTGAATGCAGAAGGGGCTGGAATTGTCTTTTAGGTTGTGAATCATAGAAGTGGGTGTCCTCCTAGTCTCTGCACTGATAGCCTGGGTTTTGCCTCCATCCTGGTTCAAGTGTGCACACAGCCTGTGTCCTGACACCTCAGGCACTGTGCCATCCCTCAGTAATCATGTTTTCTTCTGTGTCTTCTGTCACTGAGCAAGGTTGAGCTGGTTTTTGAAAAATATGCACTTTGATTCTTAAGGTCAGAGAACTCTCTGCTTTTATGTCAGTAGCCTCTAATCCCACTTCGGAAAGTCAATCCTTTTTTCCCTTGATTGTTATCATTTTATTACCATTTGCACTTGGATTTATGCTTAAATCACAGTCACAACCTATGTATATGTATTTACTATTAATATATTTAGTTGCTCAAATAATTATTAAAATTTATAGTAGTTGTATAGTTTGGTTTCTATACCCATCCATGCTTACAATCTCTTTTGCAAAACACATCAGCAAGATCCAGATATTCGAGCATGTTTTGTACATTTTGTAAGAATAGATTGAAGCATAACCCCAAACGAATTTCACACAGGCTGTTAAACAAGTGACACATCTCTCATATTGATAAGCACTGAAATAAAGCCATTAACTAAGGTGTAGAAGCTTCCAAAGGCTGGTGTTATTCCCATGAGTCATTCATCATATAGACACTTGTAGGCTTAATATTGTTTTATGTTTTTATAAAGGCACACAAATATACACGTATGGCTATCTATATGGACACAACCTGTATACATCCTCAACATTAATATGTTTTAATTGCTCTTGCATTAAACCGATGGAAAACTGGCTCTTTTCCTGACATAATAAGACATAAATACAAATAGTCAAAGAAGAGATTAATAATAGTATAGAAAGAAGTATTGTGGGTTTTAAATATACAAACCAGAAACTTTATAATAGGTGGATATGTTTTAAAAATTCTCTGAAATTTGGGACTGGAAAGGCAGCCATCGGTCCTTATGGAACTGTCATCACTATGCATAGGCTTCCCTTTCCTCTCTAGCACATGTGGTCCTAATTGCTGTGTTGGCGAGACCATGAAGCTGGATTCTTCATGAACTGGCTGTAACATTGGCAGACATTTACTCATCCACTGCTAAAAGTTTTTAATGGAAAATCTGTATCCATTCATACTAGAAAAATGCTTATGTTAAAACAGAGGAAAATTAAGGAGAGAAAACCAGATATCAGTAGCTTTTCCCATTGCCAATAGTACATATTCTAGTATTACATTAGCATTTATTGTATGAAATTTGAGGACAAAACAATGAATGTGATCAAACATCAAAAAATATTTTGCAGAATTACACATAATTTTGACTGTATTTCTGATTCTGCATATGCTACAACATGAAGATTATACAGCACATGATTGTAAATTCAAAAGTAATTTATACCTGACTCAAACCTAGGAGCAAGACACACTGGAAGTGACTTTATCCTTGCAGAATGGCAGCTGCCACATAGGATGATTAAGGCACATATCCCTAGAGACATATAAGCATTTCACTGATGGTTGTTATGCATAACGTACAGCTGTTTGGCCAGTGGAATATTAATTCTCAGTTAGAGGTCCCACTTGCCTTTGCAACCAGGAGTTTTCCTGCACTTCACAGCTCCAAACACTCTCCTGGTACTAAACACTTACTGTGTTGCCTCTGCTTAGACAGATATTCCTACAACCACAAGAAGATGGGAATTGTGAAGAGAAGTCAGCAACCTTCCATGTCTGTTGCTCACTGTGACATGAGAGATCACATTCAAATCTCTGATACATTAACTTGGAGCAGAAGATCGTGTCTTGTAGTAGTAGCAGAAGTTGTCTATAGCTGAATATAACAGAAGACTGGTATAAAGTAACTAAAGACTGGTACAGAGTAAGTAAGAGTAATTAAGATAGAAGTCTGTGTAGGTGAGGGGAAACACAAGTAGCATGTGTTAAAAAGGGCAGATTGGACTGAAAAGAATTTATGGCTGCAGCTCCTCAAGGATCAGTCTCCAGGCCAATATTATTTCACATTTTCAATATTGAACTTGGCACAAGTAGTAAAAATGGTCTAACAAAACTTCTTGATGACACAAGCATTGTCAAATACAGATGGATATATATATATATTTTAGCTGAAAAATCAAATTACTTGAAAATTGAAGTAATAAAAATGGGATTAAATTTAACAGTAGAGAATTAGGGTATACAGTTATAGACCTGAAGCAGAAGGGTTTTCTCACCTTTCCAGCAGTTCATCCATCAACAAGGATAAAAAGAAGAGAGGACCAGGGCCTATGAATAAGTTGCACACTGGCTCAGCACCATCAGTGATTTTCCATATTGGGAAAAGCTGAGGGATTCTAAAGTCCATCCACAAAAGTATTACCAGAAAAAGATATAGAAGTATTAATGCATTTATGCAGTGAAAAAAGTCACATTGGAAGACGTGTGGAGGAGAGCTACTGGAATTTGAAGCAGAGGGAAACTTTATTTACAAAGGGATAGTAAAAGAGATTTGTTGTCTAACCCAGAAATAGCAAAGTTTAGAATGGGTATGACTGCTAGCTTTAGGTACATCAGGTGCACAAATTCCAGTGAAGAGAGAAGCTGTTTAAGTCCAAGGACAGCATTGGCAAATGAGTGTAAAATGGTAAATTTGATTAATGGATAAAAAAGGCTGTTTGGCAATCAAAGCCATGAGGTTCTGGAACTGTTCCCAGTCTTATAGTCCCTTGGGTAAAATAGCTTTAAAATGTACTTTAATTGTTCTATAAAACAGATCAAAAGACAGACTTGCCAGCTATGTCAAGGTGCTCAATTCAATGATCGAAAGTCTGCAGCCTTGGAAACAGAGTGTGAACTTGAAACTTGGTTGCCCACATCTTCTCAGCATCCTTTGTCACCAGTACTCAATCACAGTGTATTTGTTCCCACCACTACTAAATGTCTAAATGTCAAGCTGTTATCTTATCCATTGATGGTCTGTAGTTGGTGTTTCCATATCTTATTCTGACATATGCTCTGGCCTTTTTGTAAGATTAGACCATGCAGTCAAACTGGAAAAAATGTGCATACGTAGTGGGTTTAGACATTCAACTCCTTTAAATAATCTGGACCAAAGCAACTTGTCCAAGATAACATGGGAAGTCTGTCTCAGAGTAGGAAATCAAGTCTAAACCTAATGGTCATCTCTCTGTGGGAATTCATTAGGGACTCAGAAGAACTAAGTTCAGATCTCTTTGTAAGGGCATTCTTACATCTTGGATGAAAAATGTTGCCTTAGGTCTGAAAATTCTTTTAACAACATTGTGATAAACAGATTTGTTTCCCATTTTAACGAACCGCTGTTTTCCAACAAAATATACTTTATTGAAAATCTTCCAAAGAGCTTTTACTCCAACATCCTAACCGCTGGGGTGTGGGCTGTTTTGGAGAACAAGCAAGACTGTCTCTTGTATTTTAAATTAAATATTTCAAAGGATGTCATTTTTATTCTATCATAAAATGAAACCAAATGTTCAAACTTTACCATTTTTCTTAAAACAGTATTCTTATTTTCCATCCAAGAACATTCCAGCTGCCATTTGATTCACTAGGCCATGCTTCTTATGAGTAGATGAGATTGAAGTAAATGACAAAATTCTCGGCAAAGCTGGTATCAGTGTTTCTATGGCATCTTTGTGGCTAAGGCTCAGCAGTAGCTTCCTAGTGAAATGAATTGGTCATTCAAGGTAAATGGAATGCAGTATTTGGTACTGACATTTCTTTTTAAACTCGATTATTCGGTTTAGTCACAATTACTTTTCCAAGGATCAAATGTAAACATAAAAAGATGGAAGCATAATTAGTCTTCAGAACTCATAGAAAGATATACTTTCTGACTTCTTTGCCTCTCTTCCTTTGTACTCCTGGCTTTTGTCTCCTCATAAATTTATTGTCAATCATCAGCATTTTTTTGCCAAAAGGTGAAACGAAAGCATATTTAGTAATAAAATAATCCCACCAATGTTTAAGTAGGGAACTGTAGAAACACTGAGTGCTGTCTTGATGTAAAAATTGAATATCAGTGTCTGCTGAGTTGCCAGCAGGTAAAATTTCACTTGGACAAAGAAAAAGAAGAAAACCATATTCTACTCTGTCCATTAACAGCTTTCACAGTGTGTCATGGTTTGAGGTCAGAGGGCAAATGAGCATCACATAGCTGCTCACCCCCCCCCCTTTCCCCCCAGCTCTGAGAATGAGGGAAGCAAAAGACCAAGGAACTTGAGATAAGGACAAGGAGGGATGATTTAATCCTTTAAGGCACAGGCAGAAGACAGGCTCATTAGGGGAAGTAGAAAAGAACATGAATTTAATACAGACACTAGCAAAAACAACACTTAACAGAATAGGATCACGAGAAACATTACCACATCTTGAAAACACCTTCCCCCATCCCTCCCTTCTTTCCAGGCTCAGCTTTGCTCCCAATATCTCTACAATCTTACCTCCAATGACACTGGGGCAGGGAATGGGGGGTGCAGTCAGTCCTGCCGCTTCTTCCGCTTCAGAGCAGGGGAACTTCTGGCATTCCTCCCCTGTTCCAGCACAGTCCTCCTCTCACAGGAGACAGTCTTCACAAGCCAACTCCGACATGAGTTACTCCCACGGTCATATGGGTCACCCCTGTGTGTTGCAGTCCTCCCAGAGCCGAACTACAACAGCAGGGGCTTCTTCCCATGGGATCCCAGCCTTCTTCAGGCACAGTTACCTGGGTCGACATGGGGCCCCCCACAGGCCACAAATCAGTATCTGCTCCACCATAGACCCCCATGGGTGGCAGGGTGGGGAGGGGGGAGACATGCACCTGTTGTCTCACCACAGGATACAGGGGAATCTCTGCTCTGGTGCAGCTCTCCCCCTTCCTCCTCTGTCCTTCCACTGACCTCAGTGTTCGCACAGATGTTCTCACAACTTCTCCTCACAACTGCCACAACTCCTCCCAGGTTCCCCTTTTTAAATACATTATCACAGAGGCTCAGCTAATTGGCCTGGCCTTGATGCAAAGGTGGATCTGACTTGGAGCCAGGGGAGCTTCGAGAAGGTCTATCCCCCACCCCTGTTACCAAAAAACCCCCACCACTCACTCAAACCAGGACACAGTGAATCCTGGGATACTGGATGTTCACAGTGAGGACTAGTTTCTTGAATCATAAGGATTTAATCCTTCATTTCTAATGACAGGTCAAGCCTTCATATGAAATAAGTAATTCTTGCTTCTCAGTGCTTTCCTAGATATTAAATTAAACTTAGTTAATGAATTTTTACCTCTTTAAGATAGTGTGCCTATCTATGATCTGATTCAGTAGAAATCATGAAGCCACAATACTGCTGCCTTGCTGCTTGCAACACCATTTTACCTTAATCACAGTCACATAATTATTGCTTGAATATATGGAAGCTGTGTGGTTATCTGACTATCCAACAATGCATTTCTGCGATTTTAAAATATTTAGCATTGTTAAATTTCTTTCTAATATAATCTTCATTCTTAAGGCTCTGACTTTGTAACAGTATGCTTTATTTCTGCATTTTTCCCTGTGCTTTTTACCCTCTAATATTTGATGTATGATTTCACCCTCAACCCTTGTTTTTGAGCAGCTGTCTATGACATGACACAGAAGTTCTAGATAAGAGGTGGTATCATCTCTAGGAGCTCAGGAAGAGATGTTGTGTCAGTGAAATGCTCTGTACAACCACTTTCTGACACCTTCTGCCTGCTGCAGTCATCCCTTTCAGTGGGCCTTGGTGGCAATGGTGAGTCATAGGTACGTGCCCTCTTGCCTCTGTTTTGGAAGCTTAATGCTTCAAGGGAAGCAGCAAGAAAGCAGTGATTGCACTTCAAGTCCATGGCTGAGCTTGAAGCGTTTGAAAGGCTGACAGTGTTGTGTCTCATTACATTTAAAATATCAGCTCGGAGAAAGAAGAGGTTGTCCAGAGAAATAGACCTCTCTGACACATTTCTGGGTCTGGACCAGTAGAAAATACATGTGCACAAGTAACATGACTGACAAAATCCTATGAGAATGTGGCTTTTCTAGACCCATTACAGATGACCTAGTGGTGTGTCTACTTACAGTGATATTGCAATATTATTCTGGAAAATAAAAGTCAAAATCAAAGCCCCTTAACACCTATGTTCACTGTCCAGTTAATGGAAAAGATGAGGAAACCTTCATACCAGTAACCTATGTTGTTCAGTCTTGGCACTACTGCTGTGAAGACTTCAGTGCATTTGCCTCGCATTGTATATTTGATGATGTAAATAACCTCATTTTCCCCTCCAACAGAGCAATCTCACACAGGTAGAAAGTGTCCTCATGGAAGAGTAAAAAGGATTCAAAAATTACTTTCAGTCATAACAGCTTTGATAGAAACTTCCCAAGCTGTATTTTTCTTCTTTTCATCTTTGTTGAAATCACCATGAACGTCAAACTTGGTAAAGGACTTTCAAAAATATGGCATATCTGTGGAATGTAACCAGCTGTGCTGTAAAAAATGGTCAAAGGCTGTGGTTAAAAGAGAATCTTGATAGTCAACACTAGTTAGCATCAACTGGGAGCTAATGCTCATGTCTTCCAAGCTCACAGCTTGGCCTTGCAAGCAGCTGAAAATCTTTTACAGTGCAATAGGGTGTTACTGAGTAAATTATACACTGAATTGGTAGCACTGCCTAGTATTAAGGCAGCAAATATTTCCTGTTATAAGACCTAGTTGCTTATACTTTTGCCAAACTAACTGTTTAGGTTGAAATTTTCCATGCATGGCTTTTGCCTTATGAAGAAATCTTTTGGAAAATTTCAGCCAAAATGTTTCTGCTGTGAAGCAAGAGAAAAACATGCTATTTTTTGCTGTTAAAAAACCCCAATCCTGTAACCTTTACTTTGGCGGCTCTTGTGCCCTCCTCATATGTTGGAGCAGGAACCTGACATCTGGCAAAAGGGTGATCTGTGTATCACTGATGAGCTTTTTGCTATCCATACCGTTATAATGTAAATCTTGGAAAAGTCCAAACTGAATGAACTCACTAAAGATTTGCTAAAGCTTGACCACAAAAATTCCAGAAGTTTCTGTTCTTACAGATCACTCTCAAGCTCCCCTCACTTTCTGAAGCTGTCTGTCTATATGTCATTCCCCCACAACAATAGGCTGTGCTGCTTCTCCTCTTATTTGAATGGTTCATTCACTAATCCCAGCATGGGACTGTGCTGTCATCCCATATATACTTGGAGTATTCTGGGCTTTTCTTAACATGGTTATTTCCAGGCTGGGATGGGGCCAGAGATCAGAAGGGAGAGAAAGAAGCTCCTGTCTTCTGTGCTGTGAATGATCTACTTGCTGACACCCCAGTAAGTGTCAAAGGAGAAGATGCCTTATGCAAAGGTATACAGGACAAGAGATAGACATAGGACACCACAGAAAAGCAAATGGAACAATCAAGAGAGGTGAATGCTGGTACAGAGCAAAGACTAGAAGATGGGAGCTCAGACTGACTGATCAAAAAACTGTGACTTGAAACCAATGAAGGAAATCTAGAAGTAACCAAAATCCATGTGAAATGTAGGGTAAAAGAGACTGGATGGCAGAGTTGTATTTCTTGTAACTAAAAATTTGCAGGACAAATCAAAGAATGTTTGAGTTAAAAAACAGGAGTCTATAAAGTCTAGATGAAAATCTTATAAAGGAGTCAGACTTGTGAGGAAAATAACGTTTCTGAGGAGAAAACAACACCTTTAGTGCCAAGGCCCCTTTTCAGCATGGATCTGTCATAGTAATCTGTCAAGGCCGCTGCCATTGTATGTCATGTTTCTGTACTGCTGGTCCACACTTAGGACAGCAACCTATTACTGCTATCCCACACTTCATTAGCTCAAGCACCAAAATTAGGGGCAGATTTACAGGGGACAGGGTAAAAAAAAAGGGCTATTACCAGCAGGCAAAACACATTATGCAGGAGTCCACACATCAATTAGGAAAAAATGTTAGGGGCTCACAAACTGAAAAGAGTTTAAAATTTCTGATCTAACAGTTGCAGCTTTTCTGGTGATCCGCACGGACATTACACAATGAGATTTGTAGTTTTCAACCCGAGGAAATTACATAAATATGACAAAAGAAAGTTGCAAAGTCAGGTTTTTAGACAACCATCTCCATTATTATTCAATTTTACTTCTCTATCAGTATAAACCTTCCTTATACTCTAAATGAGATAGGGATTCTGTCTGAAAGATAGTAAACAATGATTGAATCAACCATCACCTCCTAACACATAAGCATAAACTAGGCAAATGTTTTCAACATTTCAAAATTTTGAGTAATTTGGCAACTTAAATGCAAAGTATTTTAGCAGGAACTTTTCATATGTCTTTCTCTTCTCCAAATAATAAACCAATAGGGTAACCAGGTTAAAAAGAGAAGAGTCAGAAATGTCTGGAGATTAAAGTGAGTACATGACCTTAAGTATGCCTGATGCTGTGTAATAACAGCAGTTTTTTTCCTGTTAGCAAAACATTGTTTTCAGATACTACAGAATAGTTTTGAATTTCAGTTACCTCATGTACCTGAAGCTTTTATTTCTATTCTTCTTAGTTGTCATGTTTGTCTTCCTGATTTATCCACTTCAGCATCTACTATTCATATATTTCCAAGAACACTGAAATTTATGGCTTAAAGGTGTAACAAAATTTCTATCACAGATTTAGGTGGATCTAGCTCTTGTACTCTAATGTGGTAATTTTTTGTGTATTTGTAAACTGCATTTGTCCTGCAATCTTTCAAGATTAAAGAACTGTCAGAGTAGTGAGGGGCAAAAAGAAATATCAGTCGTGAGGGAAAATGTAATCTAAATCCTGTATGAAATTTATGCTAATGAGGATACCACAAAATATTGTAATAATAATGAACCCATTTGAAAAGCATTATGAAAACCTTGTGGGGACTTAAGGCAGTGATAAAAACAGGGAGTTTACCAGTGGGTTTTAATAAGAATTTTAACTGTCTATTGCCAATAAGTGTTATATTTTACTCATTTAAAACTCAAAAAATTCCTGGTATCTATGTGATATATGTGATAGATGTCAGTATAATATAGTAATATAGCTTCCTTTCAGTAATATAGCTTCCTAGACCACTCATTACTGAATATCACAGAATCACAGAGTGGTTGAGGTTTGAAGGGACCTCTGGAGGTCTTCTGGTCCAAATCTCCTTCTCATTCAGAGCCACATATAGCCAGTTGCCCAGGCTGGTATCTGGACAGCTTTTGAATATCTCCAGACATGGAGACTCCATGACCTCTCTGAGCAACCCGTGACAATTCTCAATCACTCTCATAGTAAAAAAGTGTTTCCTGATATTCAAAAGGAACCTCCTGTGTTTTAATTTGGGTCCATTACCTCTGGTCCTGTCACTGGGCACCACTGAAAAGAGCCTGGTTCCATCTCCTGCACGCCCTTCCTTCCTATAATGTATTTCTATACATTAATAAGATCCCCCTCACACATATGGAAGGAATTGTTCTTATTTATGAGTTAAATTATAAAGGAAAATAAAAGTATATGTGTATTTAGACTGACCCATATCCCCTTCAAATACTTTTGCCATTCAAGTGAATGAATTTCAAATATTAATAACATTATCATATTTATGGTAACTTTTTTAGAGAAACAAAAATAGCTTGCAGATTCAATCTACTTATTTTTTTCTTAAATTTTACTATGGATTTTTAAACAAACATTTAAAGGAAAGGATATTTGTTTTTTCTTCTTAAAATTAATTTTAAAAACACCTTTATGTTTAGAGTTTACTTCAACATTTTTAACAAAGGTATTGCAAACTAGATTTCTACTTACAAATTTTTTTAATGGCCAGGCAAGCAGAGTTTTGAATAGTGGGAAGCTGAATGGAAATGTTACCGCATCCCAAAAAATTGTGTTGCGCTGGGTGTCTGCTTTCTAGAATAACAGCTGTTGCTACATAAGTGCTTAAACACGATTTTCTTAAATTATATACTGAAACATTATAAATTACACTTGCATATGACCACTACTATGTAGGCCCAGAAAAACATTTCTGAGTGAAACGAAAATACTTTAACACTTGATTTGCTGTTGAAAAAGACTGTAAACAGGTGTGGTCACAAAGCATTCTAAACACAAAGCAGGAGCTACTCCTGCCTGTGTTGCCAACCCCAGATTTATTATCCATGATACCTTAAAATAACATCCATAAATCATAACTGGCAGCCTAAACTTTCCTATGAACCTCTCTTTTCCTGAGAAATTTGTATCATGCTCTTTAACCATGACCTTGTTTTCCATTGCTTCCAAGAGACATTAAATTCTTTTACTGTCCAGAATTGAACCTTGTATTACTTTTTCTGGTGTGTATCACAGTGACTCGCCCTGCAAACCTAGCTCTTCTATGGCAATTCCTGGACTGTGGTTGGATTCGCCAGTAAGTGGCAAAAGACACTCAATCCTAGTATAAGTTGTGAGATTTTCTCCCACGTATACGGAGACTGAGAACTTGGATCTTGAAATGGCAGGGCTAATTTACACAAAAACTGAGACAAAGGCAAGTCTACAGCATCTTCTAACCTTATCCTCAAGGTAGCCAGAAGATGATTTTAAACCTAGAGTAAGTTAAAAATCCTTCACATTTGTGACATATAAATGTTCAAAAACTGAGAAGCACCATGAAAAATAGACTAATATGTGATATCTGTCCTGATACCAACTCACACACAGATGGGCACTTTGAGTACTTTTTCCTCTGTTGATTCATAAGATTTTGTTGCAGTATTCCTGAATCTAGAAGAGAGATGCTAATGAATGAGCTCAACAGAAATTCAAATTAAGAACAAAACAGAAGCAGAGAAGAAAATAACCATTCCTCTTCGGTTGCACATGCTGTGTTAGCACCCCACAGGGTCTACCTGAAAGGTGGAGATCCTTCCAGCCTGGAGAAGAAGAGAAGGGGACAAAGAAGAGAAGGCAGTACTGCAGAACTTATACTTGCACCCCACAGACCAAGAAAAAAAATGGGGTGGCCCCCTTAAGCATAATAAGAAGGACAGAGCTCAAGAAAAATTCTGATCAAGGTGACTCAAAGGGTGGGACATTGATTCTTCTGAGATAATTAACACACTGAAGCATTTATAGAATAATGACCGATTCTTAAGTACAGACATAAGTTTATGTCTTATTCTTTTCCTTCAGAGTTGTCTAATCTGCAAATAATTTTTAATGATGACCTTGATAAAACCAGTGTTATATCCCTGTGTTCTATTCTAGTCTAGCAGTAATGTGATTTCTGTGTGGTCTAACAAAGACAGGCCACATGTTCCTTTGAGAACAGTGAGAATCAAAGGAGGGAAAGAGCAAACTTTCAGTGTGCCTTTTGAAATGGGGATCTGCAGTCAACCTCCTGAAGTAGGAATGACGCAGGAATGATGTAGGAATGACGTAAGCTAACATAGGAATTGTGGAAATTCAGATCTACCACTGTACCATGTTGCCTCAATAGCTGAGTGATAATCAGGACCTCTTTGTCAAGAAACAAAAGAGATGTTGAAATGGCTTCTGCCACAAGGAATACAGGCTTTCATAAATTCATCAGTCTGTCCTTGGTTTCACTGGTCCCCACTGGGATTACTTCAGTAGCTAACTGTTGCAGAAACGAAAGAACACTATGAAAAGTGTTACACAGCTTGATTACCTGTGAGACCAGATAACTTAATCGAGCCACAGAAAGTCTTCTATGCTGTTTTTCTTATACTACCCATACCCTTCTCATCTTTCATATTGATTCTCCAGTTGTAATTCCTGTACGTGTAGCTGGACAGTAAGCCAGCTTTGTATTCTGGCTACCAGACTCAGTGGGAAGCATCTTGCCTATGTTGACAGATGTACATAGTCACTATGAGGTCTGCCTGGCTCTTAGTGGGAAATAAAGCTGACTGTGCACTGAAAACCGTTCATACACAATAGTACAGGACTGGCTTTGTTGACCCAGCTCTTCCTCCTGAG
The DNA here is from genome assembly GCF_047716275.1 of Strix uralensis. Lineage (NCBI taxonomy): Eukaryota > Metazoa > Chordata > Aves > Strigiformes > Strigidae > Strix > Strix uralensis. The sequence continues at coordinate 35,534,165 of NC_133974.1, forward strand.
AGGAAGCATGCATCAGTACAACCACATGCCAAAGTGTCTGAACAGCTTCTGAACCAAAGCTGGCTTGGACCCACCAGCCCAGGAAGGGCTGGCCTGTGCTTCTCTGCATCTGAGTATAGATGTATCTTTACTCCCAGTTTCAGAAGAATTGGATTTTTAGTGACTGGGGAAATAGTAATGTTTTCTTCAATAAATTTCCTATTATTCTGTGCTGCTGAGTAAAGCAAGCTTATTTGCTGTTCCAGGCATCCATCTCAATAGACATGGGTAACCAGATGCAGAATATGTATCTCTGAGTCAATAGAAAAAGAGGTTTCCATTGTCAACAAGCATTTATAACAATAATTAAAGTTCAAACCCTTTTAATGAAGGTTTATACTAAGAGTAATCTCACACATGTTATTCATAGTGACTTTTGTATTTTACTGCTCTCAGCCACTTGGCTTTTCAAATTAGATGTTATTTATATACGGTGCTTGATGGCAAAGCCATGTGGAGGCTCTTTGGGTTCATATGTGACTTGAAGGGCAAAGCAATCTCAACAATTCCCACTCTAAGGAAATGAAGGGCAGCATGCTATTTTAGCTAAGATTAAAGGCTACTCTGAATGCCAGGGTGGTGGCTAGTACTAGCCAGCATAGTATAATAACTCATGTACCTCATATTTCTTACCCACTTTGATTTCTAAAAGATTTGTGCCCAGGAGTGGGCACACTTTGGTGTTCAAGGACATTGTTACATGTGCCAGTAAATCAACCATAGGATTGTACACTGGACAAGAGGATGGATGCTCAATTAGGGAGCATTAATCCTTCTCTGGCCTGCTGAAGAAAAGGATCCTGATGATAAATTAGCATGTGATCACATTATCAAAGGCTGCATCCACAAGCAAACCTAATTCTGCTTTTTATAACTTTAAACTGCTTGACTTTGCAATAATATTATTTTGAAGTTTGAATATGTGAGTAGTGCACATGTGGGATATGCATATTTACCATGAGTCATCACAAATATATATAATTTAAACCCTTAGAATAATCATAAGGAAATATGTGTAACTGTGTTAGTGTTCAGTATATATACCAAGGAGTACATGTGGTTTTACAATATTTACAAAGTAGATGCCATTGTTGTTACATAAAACAGAAACAGTTTTCATCTCTAACATTACTTGTATACATTTAATGCAACCTAGGGCTTAGTAGGGCTGTCTGTAAAAACAACCCTGTATTAAATCCACCTTTTTGCATTCTGGAAAGTATTAAAATTATTTCAACAGAAGAGTGGAGTTAAATTGCTCTGTGGCTTATGACAAACAAATATTGCCAGCTGAAAGGCTTGGCAACTCAGCCAAGGTTGAAATACCAATACCAACCACAGGCATGCATTTCATCTTCCTCAGGACACTCTGGTGAAGAGGAAAGACTGAGGAATTCTGTTGAGACTGGCTTTATAAAGCGTTTCTTTTAAAAAAGAAATCAATATCAAGCCTATGTTACTGTCACAACCTGACTGATTTACGATTAAGAAGTTTGGGTTCATCATGGTCTTTTTACTACATCATCTTTTGAAGTGCCAATGTGAAATTGTAGGAACAATATCATGAAATAGTGTGAAAACACTGTTTAGTCTAAAGGGAAGAGTCTGGCATTAAGATCTTTCCACTGTTTTCAAGTAGAAGATTTTAAATCATAAGAACATCATAACAATGTTACCTAGACTTTATTTTTCATCTAAAAGCTGTTTGTTCTTCAAGGCATTGGTGTTATTTTTTATACATATATGAACAAAATCTAAATAATACTGATGATGATAATAATAGTTATTACTAAAGTGTCATACTTCAGACAAGGAATTAGTTACTTCAAGCTGTTACTACTTTAGTAACACTTAGCTTATGAGGAAGACTCTCTATCCTCTGTTTCCCCTACAGAGGGGAAGATGAAGATGCAACTTCACTAAAATCCAAATGGATTGGATTCAACATTTTCTCAGGTATAGGATGAAACTAGTTAAGCACACTTGAGCTCTACTCTTCAAATTATTTAATCTAACATGCATTGTTCTGACAAAACTGGATTAGGGACTGATTTCCTATGCTGTTACACTAACAGATTTGGTGTGGTATCTTCTAGTGGAGGACCTTCAGCAACAAAGAGTAGGCTGGAAGCAGTGTCAAAAGTCAGTTAAAACACCAGCCCAAATGCAGCCAGAAAACCACATCTGACTGGCATCTGATACCAATTATAACAATCCTATATCCTTTTCTCCCTTTTCGCCTTTACAATGTAACTCATACACTGCTGGCAAACATAGGCTAGCTCATTTGATATGTTTTACTCACTGCTGTAATGGCATTGTTTGTTGTTCAAGGAAATATACTGTTTTCTTTTTATATTGATTACCTTAAATACAGATAATAAGTTTGCTCCAACTTTCTGGCATTCCCAGTAAATGATGGCTAATAGTTCTTTCAGTCTTACAGGAAATTAATATAATACACATTTTCCTTTACTTTCTGAGCTGTAATTCCTTGCAATCCTCCTACAGTGCCTAGAACAGAGAATGGCAAAAATTCCTTAAGAATCAGTATATTATTCTGTAGAGGCAAATGACTTTTGGCTGGAGTGGTTCTTAGGGCAAGGCATCAACAACACTTTTCCATTATGCTTGTGTTCCACCAGGAAATATAGCATGCCAGGGCAGACTCTTGATCTTTCAAATGAAGGAAGTGGCACTAAATATTTAAAAATTATAAGGCTCATTTCAGTGGATATCTGTGTATTGCTTTTTTCCATTACACTCTAGAATTAGAAGTCAGTTAAAACATCTACACTTTTAAAAGAGAATGTATATTTTTAAAGAAAAAGATAAGAGAGTACCAATGTATAATCAAAACTGCAGGAGATGCATAGATTTCAATATAATGCTTTTATGTTTATATTTTGGTGAACTGTTCAATGAAAAGGCAGTTCAATTTCATTTTGGTGAGTATGCTGACAGCAAACTACATGGCTCATCTGCATGAGTACCTATGAGAAAAAACGTCATGGTTTTATAGTTCTCGATACCTCTAAAATTAGAAAACGTTTCTAAAGAGACAAAAGTTCAAACTATAATAAATATGGAAACTAATTATTTTATTTAGTTCCTTAAGTGTGCTGGAAGGGCAAAGAAATATATGAAAGACACAGAGTAATGGACTGAATAAAGCCCAATCAGCTGGATTATCAACAGAGGTGTTGAGGTTATTATTACCATACATTGATACCCCTGTGCTATGCTCTTTGCACCACTGAGCAGCAGAGGAACCTTCCTCTGAGCAGATGATGCTTTGAATAGATTTGACAGACATAACAGTAGGGAAGAGAAATTACATACATCCAGGCCACACCGTGTGATGCTGGCAAATGTCTCATTAGTCTCAAGACGTATGCTTCACAGGTAGGTTTTACAGGAAGGTTTCAAACAACTAGAAGGAAAACTGAAGGAAGAAGTAATGGTTGAGTCTGGGTAAGAGGAAGATAAAGTAGTTTATGTGAGCAAATCCTGCAATATGAAGAAAACAAGAGGTGTTTGTGGGGATACCACATCAATCAAGCTTCATCTGAGCATCAAAGTGTGACTAGGTCAAATATATGGGCTGACAGCCTCTTGCCTTCAATGACATATGTAGGAATGATGCAGTCAGCATTCACATATAATTGCTTCTCACTCCTCAGACCAGTCACCAGGTAGTGGTGAGAGTTTGGTTGATGGCAGGAAAGATCTGGCCTAAGTCTAGAGTATGCGTCAAATCCATGTATTGGACCTGAAGGAAATTATTATAGTCACTCTATTACCATAATGCAATGTATACATGCTTTTTGCTTTCTTTATGCTTGTTTCATGTGGTACATAGAAAAATTTCCCTAGAGAAAGATTATATAGCAAATTGCCTCTCTAGAGTTGCTACATATATAGAGAGCAAAAATGAGAACTGGAAAAGTAGTAAAACCAGAATGATGTCCTCAGTCTTCTTCTCATGAGGCCAAACAAAGTCATAGCTACCTAAAGCATGATTTCGTCTAGTTCTTGTCGTATTGTTTTATAACCACGCTGTTTCAGAAATGCAGCCATAGTAAAATGTTCAGAAATCAACTGATAAAAGCTGGCGTTATTTAAGTTAAATTAAAAACATATGCATAGGTCACACTCTGGGTAGGGAGTTAATTTAGTCAGTAATAATATGTTAAAAATATTTTAGTGAATAGTTAGTTCAGCTCTTCTTTGCATACGCTTATTTTAAATTACAATACTGGCAACATTTTATCTTTTAACTTTGTGATTTATGGGGTTGTTACTGTCCAATATGCAAACTATGTCCTAAAATATTGAGAAGTGTGAATTTCCTCAAATTCCCTGTCCTTAACTTAGACAAGACTCCTAATAATATCAGTAAAACTGTTCACTGGGAAAAGCCTGTGGTCCTCAAAGCTTTGTAAAACCTGAGCTTGTGTAGTTTACTGCTGAAAGTAATCCCTGAAAGTAATCCCTTCCGAGAACAAATGGAGACCTCCAACATAAGTAAAACAAGTAGGATTTTACTCTTGGAAATCAGGCATGTCTGTCTGGTGGATCTGCTACCAAGTAACATACTAGCTTATGAAACATCAAATTCAAGTACTTTAAAAGTCTGACAATTGCTCTCAGGAATTACCATACATTTTAGACAACCACAAATTAGTTCTTCAAAAAGAAGTTAAAAGAAGAACATATTTCAATTTTCAAACATGTTACATTATCAATTACTAGTTTTCAAAATCCCAAAGCAGTGCTTTTTTTGTTAAATAGTCAATATTTCAGAATGACATTTTGGTTCTATACTTCAGCCAGGACCACTTCATGGTTGTCACCAGAGAACCACACCTTTAAAAACAATAGCTTGCTTGAAGGATGGTTTCACAAATTGACTGATTTAGTTTTAATATGCTACCCTGCTTGACTTGCCAATGGATTTGAACTTTGATCCTCTTGGAGTTGAAGACTCTTGAAAACTCATCCTTGATTTCTTTACCCAAAAATGAACTTTTTATAGTTTATAAAAGTAGAACTATTCCTATAGTGGATGTGGCAAAGGTGACGAACATCTGTAATTTGATAATTAAACATAAATTTGGAAAAGAAATAAAACTTCAGATCCCTGCTCCAAAATACATATAACAGGGACTGCTCCTCACATCTGAAGTTCCTAGCCATTGGACTGCTTTTTATTTATGATTTTGACCAAAAAAAAATTGACATACTGGAGTGTCTTGAGCAGAGATGCCAAGATGGTCAGGGTGTTGGAGCACATGAAATGAAAGCAGAGGTTAAGGGAGATGAATTTGTTCATCCTGGAGAAGAGGAGGCTCCGGAGGAGATCTTATTGATGTCTACCACTACTTGATATGATGGTGCAAAGAGTATGGACCAAGATTCTTCTCAAGGGATGCACAGACTGTACAAGAGGCAAAATGCACAAGATGGAAAATTTGCATTGAATATAAGGGGAAAAAAAATCTCCATGAGAATGTTCAGACTGTGGACCAGGCTGCCTGGAGACAATTTCCTTCTTCAGAGATATTAAAAACCTGACTGGACATGGCGCTCTCTGGCTGGGCCTGCCTTGGGCAAGATGTTAGACAAGATGATCTCCATGGATCCTTTACAACCTATGTGATTCTATGGTTCTGTGGAAAAAAATTACAACAGATTTGAGAAAAAAGGTCTTCTGATGAAAAAATGTTTCACTGAAGTATCCTAACTCCTCTTATTGAGGTACTAAAGAGTATGGTACAGAGAGACGTGTTTTACAAATTGAGTAAAAACTTCATAATATTTTTAAAATCAGTAAACATCTTCTAACAAAATGGCACTTGTTTATGTAGGTATAACATGATATATAAGTTGGATTTATCCAATAACCAAATTCAGGCTGTCTCCATTCAGCCTAATGCTTTGGATTCAGTATGTTGTGAAGACAAAGAGGGAGACACACAAAATTTGTGTACCTCTGTCTCTTTCTGGGTTTCTCCACACTAATAAAATCAAAAACTTATCAGTGAGCTTGACATTGGCTATTGCAGTCAGCCCTTCTGAGCTTGATTAATCTAAGGTCATGAATTTGGGGTGTTGTTAAAATCGCAAAACCTGAAGACCCACTCTGTGTAAAATACGCTGAGGATAGAAATTCCACTTAGCTTACCCAGACTGGATGTTATTCACACCTTCACCTTTGAAACACAAACTTTTAATTCTAAGGCATCGAGGCAAAATGGAGTGGAAGGGTTACTACATGGTTTAAGAACTTCACATATAGGATTTCATATATAACAAGAAACTGCCAACTCCCTCTAGCCACGGTTTCTCTCTTTTTTCTTTCTTGCTTTCCTTCCTGCTCAAGTGGAACCCCTAACTGCACTGAAGAATGATGAAGAGGGAAAGAGAAAAAAGAGGAGGTATAAAAGAAACTTCCAAAATAACCACAAATGGTCTTCTCTTTCCCTTCCTTTTCTCACCCTTGTTTCTGACATACCAAATACCTCTGCCAATGAGATAGCAGAAATGAACTACAGAGGATATTTTCTCTTCCCGTCAGAAAAAATAGTTCTTTTCCCTTGTAAATAGAGAGTTAACTAAAGGAATGTCATCTAAATGTAAGTTGATAATTCCTTAAAAAAACCTGAATGTACAATGCAGGGGAGAATATAGCTTTTCAAATGGGCTGGATGTGAGCAGTCTCAAACTGCCAAGGTCAGCAAAAGATACTGCAGTACTCTACGTGAGAGACTATCAATTTTTCTGGCACTGTGGCGGCCGATGGTAACCAGGTTCTCAAATGCTTGGCTGGAAGGACTGGTGCTCCTGTTACAGTCAACAAGATCAACCCTTTAGCTCTTGAGTCAACAGACAGTCTTGAGGAAAAACTTCATACAAATATACCCTTAAATTTATTGAATTGTACTGAACTGTAAACAGCAGAACTATATACTCTAAACATCTGTGGAAGGCAAATACATTCCCACACCTTAATGTGGTTTGGAAGCTGATACTGTGGACTGATTTCTCCACGACATTCAATCCCACATTGTTGTTGCTAGACAGCACAAGGCCTGCTTAAAACGTTCCTGTTATTATAAGATGTGATTTTGCATGCAACTTTGATGAGAATCCAATCAAGTTATACACAATGAAGAGTACATTCTTTCCGTATTATTAATTCAGTCAAGATTTACACTTGTTTTGCCTTTTTAAAAAAATTTAAATAAAGTAAAAACATTGTTCCTGGAAACACTATCATATTTGCTTTTTCTGATGAACATGAAATTAAACCATGAAATATATGTTTCTTAATCAAGAATTCTTGAATAATTGCACATTATTTTGGCATTTCAGATCAGGTTTATGCCTTAACATTTAACCACTATTTTATTATGTTTATATACCTGGAATGTCCTAGAACTGTGTTATTCCATGACATATAGCATGTATTCTTCATGTCTGTAACCTTTTTTTGCTCTGGTTGTAATATCTTTTTCTCCATATCAAACACAAAGCACTGATAATGAAAATGAAATGCCTAAGACAAAGCTTTCATCAAGTGTCAGCAATTTATGGAGATCAAGCTGAAAGTGAACATAGACAGAGTTATAAAAAAGTAGCATTTTTATTGGAACATTTAAAACTATTGAAGCCAACATTCCTTCACTTTGGTGGAGGTGGATTCATTCCCTACTCTTATTTTAGTAACAGATTTTTCATCCAACAATATTAAAATAGCTCCACACTTCACAAATCTTCAAAACAATTCTCATCCTCCTCTTTCCTGGTATTAGTAGCAGACTGCTTTCTCTACTGAGATTGGGATCTACTCAGAGAAAAAGTAAGGGAGACTTCATTTGTTCCCTGAATTTTCATTTGCGTCATCCCAAATGCTTATTTTAGCACTGATTTATACAATTTGAGATGGGGGAAGGAGATGTTATAATCTATGCAATTAGAGAATGCCTTAAAAATGTGTGCAGAGCATATGAAATCAGCATTGTGTCACACAGCAGACCTCCCCCTGTTGCCAGGTAATTGAAGCAGGGGGCATTTGTATCCTTATTGTGGTCACAGATGTGGCCATAGTCTAATGTAGAACTATTTAGGCTAGCTGCGAGGGAATTAAGGGTGACACAAAACAAATAAGGGGCAGATTTGTCCATTATTTGGGAGAGTTGCCAACTGCATCTCAGACCAATCATGCTTAGAGTTAAAGCTATTTCTCAAGTGTTGGATGTCTTAAAATCTAAATACAGTTTCAGTCATTCTTGCAAAATTTACAAATTTAGTCTGGATTTACCAATTAGTTGTGAATCAATTTGTTTTATATGTCTACATCCACACAACTGTAGGGGGAAAAAGTGTTAGATTGGATACTAGTGCATGCAGACTTTCTTCTGTCCTTTAACCAACAGATTTCAAATGTATGTTTGACTCCTGAATCTACATTTTGACATTGTTAGGGGAAAAAAAAAGGATTATTTCACCAGTTTTCTTTCTGCCAAGGGCTATGTGAAAATGTAGTTGAATAGGTCTGACATGAGGGCTTTAGAGGCATTGCCTTTGGTCTTTATATATTCATGTGACTACACAAACCATCTGACAGGCAGGGCCTTCAATTCTCAGTCCACTTTAAACATTTGACTTGGTGTCTTCCACCTCTCTCTTGAGTGCCACCAAGCTCTAAGATTTGGTGAGGTGAAGTGTTAGGATATTTCTGTTGTAACTGCTCTGCTTTGCATGAACTATTTAAAGGGTAACATAAGAAAAGTTACATAAGTAAATAAGGATAGGAGTTGCTCTCTTCTCTGGTGCTTCAGATGTTTGTCTGGCAGGTGGGAAGCTAGAGATTCATCTTACTTTGCTTTAAACATCCACTGTGTCTACACCTCTCCATGTTACACTTGTGCCTCCTGTCAGGACTTCACATTCAGGAAAAAGAAATAGAGAACGTAAGTTTAAATCACGTGAACTGTTGTGACAATACACCTAAGAGGAAGATAGTGGCTATAGAGGCCTCAACCCTAAGCAGAAAAGAGCATAACGACAATTATCCAGTCCTAGTTAAGAGTCAGAAAGAAGCTCTGTTAAGATGTTTAGATCATACAGTAGAGTAAATACAAATACCACAGAGTAAGTAGTATTTGTATTTAATTTCTTAATTTTGTCTCTAGTTGTCTATATTAGATGTTATGAATAAATGTTTGCATCGGCATTTTATTTGCACTGGCTTATGTCTAACTGGAAAGCAGAAAGGCATTCTTCAGCCAAGAGCATGACAAATATATAAAATGGACATCTTGGACATTTGAACAATGTCAATATCTGTCCAGTTCAACATCCACTGGCTTTAAAGAGTAACAGAGTGCCTGTATGATGTGTACATGTCAGGTGGAGATCTGGCATTATAGAGGGCAATGTAGATAGAAGTGTACTCTGTGACGTTAAAGGTTGTCTGGCATGCCGTAAAAGACCTTCGTGGCATAAGGAGGGGATGCTCATTTAGGTCTTGAAGGTCAAAGAAAGATGTTGTACTTATTTTAGATCTTAAAGTGAATCAAATCCTCAAAATGCTTATTTCTTGCTGTTATTCAAAGGAAACTGAGGATATCTAGAGATAGACATCTGAATTTAATCAGATGAATCTGACTTTTGTGTAATGATGAATAATATTTAAAGTGGGTGTAAAAACATCACAGGAAAGGAGATCCCTTTTTCTCTTAGAATGGTGCATAGCCTGGTTGTTGACGCATTTTCTTGAAACAAGTTCCAAACTGTAGTAGCTGGACCTATTTTTCCAAGTATGAGTCAAAAGTCTAACCTTGAACTAGTGAGAAAAAGGGAGAGGAGCAGAACAGCAGCAGTTTAAGGAATTTTTATTTTGTGAATCCTCCCTTCTTTGTTTTACTTAGAACATACGAAACATTTCATCTCAAGCCAAATGCAATTGCATTAAACTATTTTTACTTTATTTTCATTTCACCAAGGATGAAAAACAAACAAAAAAAATTATAACTTGATCCAAACTTTTTTCCCAGCTTGGTTGTTAAACAGAGAAAACATCTATTCAACCACAAAGTCCTGATATTGATCTCATACCAGACTAAATCAGGAGTGACTCCAATAAGGTTATTTGGGGATGTTGGTATAACATGGTGCTATATAAATGAAATCATGATCAGCCCTTGATAACAGCCCCCATGTAGAAGAAACGTGCTGAAACCTCATCTAGGCAGGAGGAAATGAAGAGGAAAGCTCATACAAGAAGGTATTTCAATAGAATTTAACTGTTCCAGACAAATTCCCATGTGAAAACCTTATTTCAGAAAAAAAATAGCTTTATCCCAAGCTAAAGCTAAAACAGCTAAGATGGTCCTACAGTCTTAGTTGCAAAGAAATTATTCTGGATTTGTCTTTTTAATGCTGATTTAGTGTCCTCACAAGGAGCCATTATGTAGCCTTGGCAGCTACCAGTCAAGGCAACCCTTACCCAGTGAACATTCCTTTCCTTTTTCAGTGGGTGACCATCTTCCCATTTCCCTGTTCTCTTTTCTTCTTCATATCAATTTTCCCTCTTCCTTACTTGTTTTAGATTACTTTTACTTCTTCAGCTCTCTTATCGGGCTTCATTATAGAAAGAAGTCTACATGATTTTTATTTCACATTCAGAGCAACTTGCACAACAAAGAGAAACAAAATTTGTTGAGAACAGGCAAATAGAAAGACTAAGAGATTGCTTAGGTATCTTAGTGATTTGTGCTGTCAGTGTCAAAAATATGAAGAGCAGTGACATAGCTAGATAAACTAATGCTCTGTTTTTGAGGTTTGCACTGATATATGATCCTTCAGAAAGAAAAGGATTTAAACAGAAAATATAGTACAAATGACACAGATGGGGTATAAAGCACAACACATTGTTTCCTTCTATTTTGGGCAATTGATCTCATAGCTGCATCTTCTCCAGAATGGGGATAACATGGAAAATTACCATGATCATGTATTCCTCATTGATGAAGTCTTTCAACACATTCTGGAATGAGTTGTGGGAATATAGAACTGTAAGAGGCTGAAAAATATGACATAGATGAGTGACTAGTAACTGAATAGAAACATGAGAAAAGCTGTATGGATTCAGATTAAAGATCTGTTTTGCTTAATACGCTGTTTCCACCAATGGCCTTAAATGTAAGCATGAAGAAGAACAGAGCAGGCACATATAAGTTTTCCCCAAGTATTCTGCTAGCTGTTAATTATTTTTTATCATCTCTTACACCCAATGTGTTCTATCTAGTAACCACAGTAGATCTGTATTCCAAATACTTGTTTGATTTCCCCTTAAAACCATGCAAAGTTTTTGAATGGGTTTTCTGTCTCATGGAGGTTTCTGTTCATGATCCACAGCCACATTGTCTTGTTTGTTTTGATCCCAACTATTGCTGGCTTCATCTGCAGACCCTTAATTCTTGTATTGGAAGAGCTGGCAGTCAGACAGTTTGCCCTCTCTAGGCCATTCATGATCATGTAGACCTCTTTTGTATCACCAGTGACGTGTAACCACAGACTGGCAGTCTGTGTTGCAAAACCAATCACCAGCAGGAACACCTGTACCTAAAAAGTTAATGTTTCCATATTTATGCTTAAGTGGTTTTCAGGCATAACTTTAGGGGGCTGGGGGGAAAGTTGTCATCATAGTGGGAAGTCAGACACTCAAGAGGAAATAACTCTCTAGAACTGAAAGTTCCCTGAGCTTTGTTACTATTTCTTGGGGCTGGCATGTTTTACACCATGGCTTCATCCTTTTGTCTTTCATATGGTTTCTTGGCATATTAGACACTTTCCTGGTTAATAATACCACTAGAAGACACTTCTTTCTCTCAGACTCTTCTGTTACTGTCTCTGAAACAATACATGTGTGTCAGAGAATACTCCTTGCTGCTCTTTATAATGTGAACTTGGACACTGGTCACCTTAGCCTTCTAATCATTACCCTAAAGGACAGTGCTAACACACATAAAAGTATTCTCTTACACTATTTAAAACAGACTGCATAGTCACAAGGTTTAGAGGAAGAAGTGAAGAGGAACAATAGAAAGTGATGCATCTCTTTAATTAACATATGGATAAATTATACTCACTCTGTACGGTCAGGCAGCCAGAATGAAAGACTGTCTCAGAATTCCCCACTGTGAGGGGAGTTATATGAGGTGCTTGTCTTCATATCATCCTATTTATTCACATGCTTATGAAATAGACTTGGGAATCCAAACAGACTTAGGGAACTACATTTCCTTTAAAAGTCTTATATTTGGGGATGGATTCAAATTCAGTCTTTCAACCATCTACTTATGATTCACTGACTCAGTTGTGATCTGGCCTTTCCTTCCATCGGCCCATTGCCTGCTGTCTCCCAGTTTAGAAATGTTCATGTCCTTTGAGAAGGACCCCAGATGGTTCTTACCTGCCAAGAAAATAAACAGCTAACAACTATTCCCTTGCTTCATCAAGCATTGAAAAGTTCTTTACTCACTGTAAGGCCTAATGCTCCTTCTTGACAACCTCGGCAAGTTTCAAAACCCATTATAAAAACCCAGTGAAGTTCCTTTACTTTTTCAACCTGCACTCAGCCTACAAATACAACTTGTTACTCACTCAAACTTCATCTTATTAGAGAACTAGCATCAATGTGGGCTCTAATTCTCCAGACATTATACAAACAAGTCATTAAGTATGGCAGTGGATTGAAAGATGCAATAGATACTGTGGCAGAATATTTTGAAGGCCACATAGTCTACTCCTGCAAGTTAGGAATTGTCACTGGTATGCTTCACTTGCAGGATAAGTGAGGAGGGATAGAGGGAATAATTCAGAAGAGTCCAGCAAAGATATTAGAAGATTGTATCTGTTTTAAGGTAAGAGAGAAAATAATAAATCATTATTAAAATACAACCAACAATGAAGAAAATGGCAGAAGGAATATTGTCTTCTTATACCAGAAGCAGAGCTTGTAGAAGCAAATAAAAAAATGGCAAAAGAATACATTGGGGGCCTCTGTCACAAAAAAATCTGGGGATCAAAAATGTAACAAGATAAGGAAGAAACCATTGATTCAGCTGTAATTGAGAACAACTAGAATGGTGCGTGTGTTAACCCTTTATTTCTTCTTAAAGTTTGGAAGAAACAGATATTTTCTTATACAATGATGGTGTTCAGTGTCTGAACACTCAATCTCTACACAAGTTTTTCAGTTGCTAAAGAGAAATTACTGGATTAAATTATCCACTTTCTAACTAATTTTGGTGTTTTTACTAAAAGATAAAAATATAATAAATTTTTGAAATGATTGTGACACTAATACAGCTTTTCTTTTTTCTAGGAACAAAGAAAATCAGAATTCTTTTCAGGCACTTCAATTAAGATTTCTTAATGAGGCATAAAAAGGAAAATCTCAGGAAACTTTTTGTACATATGATTCATGTCAAAGTTTTAGCCTAAAAAGAAACAGTTAAAATGTTCTCACAACTTATTTTTTTTTATTTCACAGAGCTATCAGATGATGCTAGCATACATTCTTTGAGTATGCTAAAATCACACTAATTTACACCAGCTGACAAGTTGGTCCAGTGTTCTGGAAATCTCATTCAACTTGCTCGTGTCCACAGCACAGATTTTTCCAGAAAAATACATTTTCTTGACATTTTCTAGGCCTTCAATATTCCTAAAAATAGAGGCAAAATCACACATTCAGGGTTTATGATAATATCTGTTCTTGTAATTTTAAGAAAAATAAGTACATATGAATTGTTCCTTGCAGTTGCCAACCTGAGATTTTGTGAACAAATTACAATATAAATATACCTGAGGTAACACCTCATACTCCCTCTGGTATGAAGATTTATGGATGTCATCACAGTAGGATTGTTACGGTCATTGTTCTGAAACTGACTTTATATTCTGTCTACTCCAGTGAGAGAAATCTTACATTTTGGAGTTCTCCCATATTAGCTGAGCCTGAAAACTTTAAGGCACAGAGTAAGCAGTGGAAAAGAAGTTAAATATGTATTTTGGCTTTCCATTGCTTGCATGAACCTGTTATTTTTAAAGCCCTTTCTTTTTCAGCAAGAAATGCCTTCCCAGCAACTAGTCTATCCTCATATGGGAAAAGAAAGAGAAAAAATCCGCAATCCAAATGCTTTGATGTTGTCATCTATCTTCAGCTTTTATATAGGCTGAGTTACTGAAATTCTGTTAAACCGCTAGAATTGATAAAGACCACTGCTTTCTTAATAAATATCATCAATTCCTGTTTCAGGCTGTCAGCGGGCTGTTAAGTAAGTCGTCTCATGCTGGGAGCAATGGTGTTTGGTAGGGGTGAGGGGTCTGAGGCAGCTACATGATCTTGGGTTGCTTCATGGAACAGAGAAGTGAGTAACAAAAGCTCATTTAAGGGCTACATTTGTCACTTCAGTGCTCAGCAGTTCCTGTCATCACTGACAACAGCTTCTTGGTCCAATTTATGCTCTGTCACAGAGAATCAGCAGGCCCCAAGGTATTTTTTTGGAATTGCCTTAAAGTGCTTTTTAAAAACCTACAGGCACTTTGCTGTGAATATGTCTGTAACACAGTAAAATTAGTGTCAGTAGCCCTTTAAAAGTTGAATTTAACTGAATTCTCATATAAATGGATACATGGTTTCTCAGTGAAATGGAGCAACCTATTTTGCATAATGCAGTGCATTACTGAAATAAAATACTCAGAGCTTATTCCAATTCCAATATAAAGAAGTTCTCTTTGTATTGTACAATTTCTATTATGCTAAGTGCATGTTAATGAGCAGGGCGGTTTTTTCTTCAGTCATGAATTGGAAGAGTGCTTTTTCTTCATGTTAAAATTTTCTTTTTCCAAAGTCAATCACAGACTAGTTTCTGTTTGAACTTTCTCTGGAGTTTACCAGATGTTCTATTTGGATTCCACGTTACTGCATTGTGTTCACTGAAGTTCACAGATGGGCTTTCCACTAAACTAATGAAAACCCAATGAAATCCATATATGTATTTAACATTTGAGAATACAGTATAATATATTTCTCATTCATGCTTAAATCAGCAGAGCAAATGAAAGCCTCTAAGTGACATTGTGAGTTTGCAAATAGTCAGAAGATTTTACTTCTCTTCTTTTCTGCTATGTGTGTATGTGCCCCCTGCAATCTTGTGGTAGCAGATATCTGCACTTTCAATGGTGCCTGGATTTTGGTTCTGTTTCAGCTAGTAAAACAGGAAAGCTGAAGGTCAGATAAGAGGAGTGTTCAAAAGCATGTGTTGACAAAGTCGGTTAAACTAGAAGGTTACTTCATATGAGTGGAGAATATTTTCAGGAACAGAAATCAGCGAGGAACTGGGAAAAAACATTTTAATCAGTTTCTGTTAAATAACAATAGTGGACAGATAACCCCAAACACTGTACTTCCTACTACAGTCTGGCATATGAGTACTTGACAGGCACAGAAGGTTTTGCAATATGAAGTCTAACCAGAAGCCAGTTCCAAATGGTGTTGCCCAGAGGCTGATACTGCTCAGTGGCTGCAGGGATGGAATACACCTTCTGCAAGTCTGTGGGCAATACCACCTCATGGGGAGCAGCCAGCACGATGGAGGCCAGGGTTGCTATGCAGAGAGACCTGGACAGGCTGGAGAAATGGGCAGACAAGAACCTCATGCAATTAAAAAGAAGTAAACATGAAGTTCTGCATCTGTGACAGAATAATCCCATGCAGCATTGCAGGCTGGGGTCTGACTGGGAAAAAAACACCTTTGCAGAAGATGACCTGGATTCCTGGCAGTCAACAAGTCAAACATTTATCAGCAGTCTGCCTTTATAGCAATGAAGGCTAATATCATACTGAGCTATGTTAGCAAGTCCATAGCTAGCAGATAAGGAAAATGCTTATTTGTTTATTTCCCTCTATCCAGTCCTTGTGAATTACATCTGGAAGTGTCCAGGTTTGGACTCTCCAGTACAAGAAAGACATTGACAAACTGGAGGGTCCAGGGCAAGGTCACTGTGAAGATTAATAAGCACATGACACATACAAAGGGTTGGTTTGAAAGCTCTGGGTGTGTCCTTCTTTGGAGAAGACAAGGTTAAGGGGGGCATCTTAACGCTGACCCCATCTATCTCTTAGGAGGTTATAGAGAAGATGAAGACAAACTCTTCTTGAAGGTGCACAACAAAATAATGAGGTACAATGGCCACAAGCTGCTGAGTCCAGCTAGCTATGGGAAAAAAATTTTCACAATAAAAATAGTCAAGAACTGAAATGGATCACCCAGAGAAGTTGTGGCAATTGCAATGCAATGCAATTGGAGGTGACTGAGCAACCTGATCCAACTAGCTAGATCTAGCTTCAAATCTGGCCTTGCTTCAGAAGTCCCTTCTGGGTCATATATAAACGATTCTGTGGATCTGTTTGGATCTTTTTAATGCCTTCTAGTGACACTCTCCTATTTACAAAAGAATATTATTAATACTGAGGAAGTAATGATTAAAGTCAGTATTATATTCTTTCCTCTATCTCCAAAGCTACTCCGAATGCTCCCTAAGGAGGAAAGCAGTGTTTTGAAAGCAGACTAATGACTTTACATTTGAAAATGAAGATTCTTTCAATTTGAAAGTCTTTGGAAAATTCATTAAATATTCTGGAACTTGCAAGTAACCACCAAGAAATGAAAGTGGTGGCTCCAATAATCATACTGAACAGAATCCCTCATTTCATTTCTAAAATATGAACATATCAATTTTATTATCTTTTTAATAAGGGTAATAGAAAGATTTCTACATGTAATCCTGGGATTGTGACCCAGTAACACAGAGCTGTAGCTATGTTTTCCTTTCCTTTATTACTGAAGAAGAACTTGGAGCAGAAAAAAACTGTATCCCCTTCTTGCCTCAGCATAAAAACTGGAGAATTTTTGTTCTAAGAAATTTTGTGATGGTTTCCCCACAGGGAAATGGGGATTAATGACCACCTGGCTCCCTAGCTTCTTGGCAGCTCATGTGGCAGAGTCTGATAGTTGAGCTGCCTGCAGTTCCCTGTTCTTGTGACACCCCCACACAGACGTGGGCAGCCAGCCCCTAGGCTTCAAAGCGCTTCACCAGCTCCCAGGCTCCAGTGCTCCTCAGCAGGCTATCATAGAGCAAGGGATCCTGGAGAGCACAAAGAGTTTCAGAAACATGGACATGTTCCTGTAGTAGAAACAGAGTTTGGCTTTTCATCCCCCCCAAAAGCCTTTTAAAACATCAAATATTTTTTGCAGAAATGAAGTTAAGCTTCCTAGCCAGGTGGGTGTCTCTGCTGAAGATCCATCCAGGCTTGACTAAGCTTTTTATTCTAGTCACAGGACATGTAGTAGTGGTCATGTAGCCTAGAAATGCTCATCTGAGGCAGAACTGTCTTCAGATTTTCCAAAGCAACGGGCAGCAAGTGTCCCAAAAACAGTGCAGGTGTCAGAAAACTGCTTTCTCCTATTTTTTAAAGAAACTGATGACTCCATAGTACATTCCTACCATGTCAACTCATGGAAAGACAGATGACCTGAGAAAAATCATGAAAGTAAATGAATATTACAGTTGTGCTGCGTTCCCTGGAGAAAACACGTGGTTTTGGTGTTCTCTGCTCATGGGAGTGTATTTGGGGAAAAGTGAGCACATTTAACTACATATATCGGCATCTGCACCCGTTCTTTAAAATATTTATTACTTTTCTTTATACGAAGAGTAGTTTTTGGAAATTATGAGGCAGTATAATACATAGTGCAGATGATACTAAATATGATTAACATTTAAATCATTGCAGTCTGACAGCAATGATTACCATAATGAAGAGATAAAGATGTGTAATGCATAAATCAAGTCCAAGCATCAGGCTTTTTAGATCTCAACCAGGTCTAAAGAGAAACATACACATGTGTTAGTCATACATCTTTGAATTGTAGACATGTGCTTGAACACCTCTGAGAAAACAGATGGCATTTCCATATCCAGTTGGAGTAATGGCATATATTTCTGTCTAGAAGCAGAGCTCTATCTCATTTTGCCAGCAGCATTTCTCCTCTTCCTTTTCATTTACTTTTCATGTTCAGTATGTGAATGACTAGGGCCAAGATAAGAAAAGGACCCAGAGAGGTGCTAAGCAAATGGAGGTAAGAGTTTCTACCCTGTAAAGCTAATTCTCTAAAAAGATGAAACAAAAAAACCCATAAGATAAAGATATGGTTGATGGACAGAACACGTGAGCAGATCAGCTTCAAATACCCAATTTCAGTGCATTAACTAATTTGCTTTTGGTTTTGTAGTTTACATTGTAAGACAAGGTTATGAATCACCTCCAGAGTGCTTTGTACACTGGAAGATGGTGGAAGGTGTTGGAGATGAAGAAAGGCAAGAAAAAGAAAATGGCCAGGGGTCTGGCATGCTGAGTGTGAAATCTACAGGGGCAGCAGTGCCTGAAGGTCCGGACCTGCTGAAGATCACTGACTGATTCCCTATTCCAGTCGCTTTCCTGAAAGCTGTCTGACTGGGAAGAACAGAGGGACTGTATGAGACTTACTCCAGTAGAATTTGTTCTCAGGGTCTGCATTTGGGCCAGGGAAGGTATGTTTAAATGTTCAAGGACTTCCTTAAAAGCCAGAATCTTCTCAGATCCTTTGGATGTCTATTGGCACCACCAAAATAGTAGAAAGAAGACATTAATATATTACCTACTTTAATAGGTTTTATCTTATCTATAGCCTTTCCTTGATTGATATACACCATATATGGGACATTCCTTGAAAGACAGTGTGTTGTAACACAGATTATAGGTGGTCAAGCAGTAATAACAAGACCTCTGAACTTTCCAGCTATATGTAGTACATTGATTTATTGTTAACCAGAAATAAAACAGAGTAACAAAGCAATTTGTGTTACACAAGCAAGGAATAGATTATTCTTCAAGACAACGTCAGATTTTCAGCCACAGGACAGGGCAATTCCTGTAACTTGCTTGGTGGTTCTTCAGTCTTCAGTTCTCACCTTGGTTTGCTCAGCCTCTCTTTTTACTGTGTTTTTACTCTTGTTCATGATATCATTAACATCCAGATGGCTATATTGAAGTGCCCTTAACACAGAGGAACCCAAATAAAGCTAATTACTGTTTATTTATTTTTAAATTTCTTTTCTAGGAAAATTTGCATCTCCTTACTTGCCACAGTATGGTACACAACTTAATTTAACATTGTCTCTGATTTGTTTATCATATCTCTTTACAGTAGTTAGATATGTGAATGAATTACACCTGCTTGTATAGACCTGGAAGGTGTAAGAAAGAATGAGAAAGAAGTTAGTACGTTACCTTCTCGTTTAAGCTGAAAGGAGTCTATGTACACAAATGGTTTCATCTATGTTCAGATCCAAAGAATCACAGAATCACAGAATTGTCTAGGTTGGAAAAGACCTTGAAGATCATCCAGCCCAAACATCAACCCAACATTAACAGTTCCCAACTACACCATATCCCTCAGCGCTATGTCGACTCTACTCTTAAACACCTCCAGGGGTGGGGACTCCACCACCTCCCTGGGCAGCCCATTCCAACGACTAACAACCTGTTCTGTAAAGAAATGCTTCCTAATATCCAGTCTAAACCTTCCGTGCCGCAACTTGAGGCCATTACCTCTTGTCTTATCGCTCATTACTTGGTTAAAGAGACTCATCCCCAGCTCTCTGCAACCTCCTTTCAGGTAGTTGTAGAGGGCAATGAGGTCTCCCCACAGCCTCCTCTTCTCCAGACTAAACAACCCCAGTTCCCTCAACCGCTCCTCGTACGACATGTGCTCCAGACCCTTCACCAGCTTCGTTGTCCTTCTTTGGACACATTTGAGTAATTCAATGTCCTTTTTGTAGTGAGGGGATCAGTTATTTGCTTCAAAACTCACCTAGAGAAAATAATCTAAACTGTACTTAGATGACACTGAGCTCATAACTGGCAGTTGCAATTCAGGAAAGAGACCTCAGAGTTATCACTGAAAATAATCTATAATTATCAGCTCAAAGTGCAAAAGTACCCAGAAAAGCCAATAAAGAACTGGTCATATCAAGATGACAGTTGAGGATAAAAGAAGAAAAAAAAAAAAGGCAACCTGAAAATAAACCCACAGCAACAGAAAACCTCATTTCCAATCGGATAAAACCATTGTGCACTCACATCTTCAGTGCTGTGTGCGTTTCTGGTGCTCAGACTTAGCCCATCCTCATCCTCAGGAGGTGCCCGATGCCTGGGGCTGGGGCTGTCCCCTGCTGCAGGAGATCATAGAGGCAGGCAGTGTCCGAAGGTTAAAAAAATAGATGAGTAGATTTTTGGGTGTCAGGCTGAGAGATACCAATGGGAATGCAATATCCCTATCATTGCTAATCCAGCGGCAGAGGGTGCTGGGTGCTGCCAGGGGGTGCACCACAGACAGTAGCTCCCCTGTTGCCAGAGACAGTGTTTCCTTCAACGGTCCACTAATTTGTCCCTGTCAGGCATTTGTTATGCTCTTGCGAAGGAACAGAGGTGTATCCTATCCACTCCAGAAACCCCAGCTAATCTGGAAGAATCTTATGTCAAAACAGCTGATGGTTGAGCTCTTATCTATGTCATTCAATCCTTCCCTTGGCACTACAGGTTCAGGAGTGCCTGCTGCCTGCCATTAGTCCACCATTGCCACAGTGTTCAGCTCCATCAGCTCCACTGCTTCATGTTGGTTTCTTTATCCAGATGTGCTGAGTAACCCACAGTAGTCTCAGATACCTAGCTCCGGTATGGCAGTGAGCTGCCCAATTAGTGAGGAGTTACTTTAACCACATCTCTTTCTTTAGTGCTTCTTCTGAGAGCAGGAGCAGGTGATGCCTCATGGGAAGAGGCATTCTGGTTTGCTGTTTCTTTTCACCTCATGCTGATATTATTCCTGGAGAAGTGCATTGCAATGGAACCCTGGCCTGAACAGGGACTGTCCTTTGATCTCCTGGCTGACATTAGTGCCAGCTGTGCCTTTCTCTTTACCATACAGCCTATAAGCCTGAAGGACTTGTATGCTCACATACATCGTCTGCACAGCAAAAGCATGTCATAGAACTCCAGAACTTGTTAACTTACACAGAAAGTGTGGCCAGTTTGATGCTGTCCCTTCACTTCAACTGCAAAGTTTTTTCAGTATGTATAATTTGTTCATGGCAATTACATGAACATGAAAAAGGGCATAATCGCCATTAAATAACATTTCAAATTTCATCATTTAATCAGCTGCTACTGCTGACCATGTAAAAGCATTTGGACTACCTTCTCTTTTTGTTTTTTTTTCTTCCTTCAGAAAATCAACTGTGATATTTTCCACATAAAGCAGCAGCAGAGTGGAAGTGATGCCTGTGGTTAATGTCCTGTTCTTGGTTGACATTGACGCTGGCCCCCAGCTCACCTGGAGCCAGCTTGCTGGCTGAGCTAATGAGATTTCCAGACCTGCCTCCTCTCCTTACTGTCGTTGTTCCTCACACACCCTCAGAGCTCCCAGAAAGCATGCCAGAGAAGGGGTTGCCTTTCAGAAAAGCTTATCAGAAAAGGAGTTTAAGGAGGAAGATGAATCTATATTTCCTTGATCCTGAAATGGAGGCAGTGACCTTTACAACTCCAGTACTGTCCTTTCTCAGCTCAAGCACAGGTCAATGCTCTGTTTTAACTCTGAAGTTGTCATTTAATAGTGGCTTGGGCACTGCAATCAAATGAACCCTAGAACACATTTTCCGGTGCCAGATTTGGTCTTTGAAACTATGCATATTAGGAAATCAGGCTGACCACGTGCCAATGCACCGTTATGTGGAGACGCAGCCAGAAACTAAAAATTACAAGTTTGTGAGGGTTTGTGATAGTATGAGAAACAGACAAGAGCAAAGGAGGTACTGCTTTTTTATATTGCTTTCAAAATTTTTCATAGAGTTGAAAAGAGTTCTACATTCTTAAATTACTCTACCTTTTAGCATACTAAATAACCTATTCCTGGAATTTAGACATCATTGGTCATTAAATTATAACCAAAATAAACTGAAAAATCTGAAGTTCTTATACTTACACCAAATTCAAGGGGCACTACATTTCTACCAGCGGCACAAATATATGTCTTAGATTGTATTCCTTTATGCCTCCTAAAGATCTGATGTCGGTTTAACTAACTTCTGTCTTCTCTTACCATGCAGACTGACATGGTGACAGCTGGTCTTTTATTCCTTCAACAACCATGAGTTCTTAAAGCACAGCTGAATGTCTCCTAATTATATTGACACACCAGCACAAAGGAAACAAACAAATCCCTGTAACCTTAGTCAAGATTAAGTCACAGAATCACAGAATCATCAAGGTTGGAAAAGACCTTGAAGATCATCCAGTCCAACCATTAACCTAACATTGACAGTTCTCAACTACACCATATCCCTCAGCGCTATGTCAACCTGAGTCTTAAACACCTCCAGGGATGGGGACTCCACCACCTCCCTTGACAGCCCATTCCAGTGCCTAACAACCCGTTCTGTAAAGAAATGCTTCCTAATATCCAGTCTAAACTTTCCCTGGTGCAACTTGAGGCCATTACCTCTTGTCTTATCGCTCATTACTTGGTTAAAGAGACTCATCCCCAGCTCTCTGCAACCTCCTTTCAGGTAGTTGTAGAGGGCAATGAGGTCTCCCCTCAGCCTCCTCTTCTCCAGACTAAACAACCCCAGTTCCCTCAGCCGCTCCTCGTACGACATGTGCTCCAGACCCTTCACCAGCTTCGTTGCCCTTCTCTGGACACGCTCGAGTAATTCAATGTCCTTTTTGTACTGAGGGGCCCAAAACTGAACACAGTAATCGAGGTGTAGCCTCACCACTGCCGAGTACAGGGGTAAGATCACTTCCCTGTCCCTGCTGGCCATGCTATTTCTGTCCAGGATGCCATTGGCCTTCTTGGCCACCTGGGCACACTGCTGGCTCATGTTCAGCCGGCTGTCAGTCAACACCCCCAGGTCCCTCTCTGACTGGCAGCTCTCCAGCCACTGCTCCCCAAGCCTGTAGTGCTGCTGGGGGTTGTTGTGGCTGAAGTGCAGAACCCGGCATTTTGTCTTATTGAACCTCATCCAGTTGGCCTTAGCCCATCACTCCAGCCTGTCCAGATCTCTCTGCAGAGCCTCCCTACCCTCGAGCAGATCAACACTCCCACCCAACTTGGTGTCATCTGCAAACTTACTAAGGGTGCACTCGATCCCCTCATCTAGATCATCAATAAAGATGTTAAACAGGAGTGGCCCCAAAACCGAGCCCTGGGGGACACCACTCGTGACCGGCCACCAACTGGATTTAACTCCATTCACCACAACTCTTTGGGCCCCGCCATCCAGCCAGTTTTTTACCCAGCAAAGCATGTGCCCATCCAAGCCATGAGCAGCCAGTTTCACCAGGAGAATGCTGTGGGAAACGGTGTCAAAGGCTTTACTAAAGTCAAGGTAGACAACATCCACAGCCTTTCCCTCATCCAATAAGTGGGTTGCCCTGTCATAGAGGGACATCAGGTTTGTCAAGTAGGACTTGCCTTTCATAAACCCATGCTGACTGGGCCTAATCATCTGGTTGTCCCGCACGTGTTGTATGATGGTACTCAAGATGAGCTGCTCCATCAGCTTCCTGGGCACTGACATCAAGCTGACAGGCCTGTAATTTCCCATATCATCCTTCTGGCCCTTCTTATAGATGGGCGTCACATTGGCCGATTTTCAGCCTGTCGGGACCTCCCCGGTCAGTCAGGACTGCTGGTAAATGATGGAAAGCGGCTTGGTGAGCATCTCAGCCAGCTCTTTCAGCACCCTCGGGTGTATCCTATCCAGTCCCATAGACTTTTGTATGTCTATGTGATGCTACAGTCATGAACTTCCAGAAGCAAAAAACTATGTATTTCCAAAACAGTAAGCTGAGACTTAAACTCAGGAATTATCTTGTCCATGAAAGAATGCCAAAAAACCTAAATACTTTATTAATATGTTACTTTCATAGACATGTAGCAAAAATTGTAGAGGTATTTTTAACCTGAAAAAGGCCTTGGTGACTGGCTGAAAGTCTACTTGCATAATTCTTCATGTTAACAGCACCACAAATTATAGATGACACTTCTACTGTAGCATGTGGTGGTTTTTCCTATGTGCATGAAATAGTGCTAAAATATCAAAAAGACCCACATTTTCTTTCTAATGGGTTGTGCTCAACTGCAGCTTCCCAATAATTTAAGTCTGCAGGGTTTCTTCTCTAATTTTCCAGTGACAAATGCAAATAAAGAAACGTGCACCCAGTTCTGTTCATTGTTATTTGTTTAGATTATTAGAACGAAAATACTGAGAACTTTCAAAAAGAATGTTTGTGAAAAAAGTGATTACAAAATACTCTTTAGTAACATTAAATAAAAGGAAGCACTAATGTAAGAAATCCTGTCTACTTAAAACTTGCCTTTTTAAAGCTCTTTTGCCTTTTAAGGATTATTTCACTTTTTAAAGACAATAGGTACCTCACGACAGCTTCTCAGGTCTATAATATTAAAGAGCTCATCTGGAGAATGATGGGCTCCTAGAAGCAAATAAGGGGGCATTTTTGCCCATGAACAAATTCACACACGGGATTTTTCCATTACATATACTGTGGCCATAACAAAATTTGGGGGGAAACTAGGAAAAAGTATTTGACAAAGTTTTCTAGAAGGTCTTAGAAATCTTAAGCATCTTATAGTCATTCAGGGGAAATTATTTTCAACGTCTGCTCCACACTCTCAAGTGTACGCTTATTCATGAATTTTCAATATATGTAAACAAAACTGTATAATTTTTTTCTGGATCTTCTCTGCACTCTTTTCACATATCTGCATCTCTTCTGAAGTCTCTAAAACTAAAAATTATTTTCCATCTGAGGTCATACCAGCTCTGAGGATAGCAAAATATTGATTTCACTGTTTCATATATGATAGTCTTATATATTTGCCCTTTTTTGGAGTAAGATCACATTTTTGATGTGTTCAAACCAAACATATGTATTTTTATATATATTAGTAGGTGGATGTCAAATTACATTAATTAACTTCATGTTTGACAAGAAAGGTAAATTTCCTTGTTTGTATGGTGCTGATGACAATATTGCTACACAGTGCAGAAAAGACTGTACTTTGTAGAGTGTAGGTAGTCTAGTTAGTTTGGACATTTTTATCTGCAGGCTCAGTGGGCAGGTGAGTAAGCGGATCAGAGAATAAGTGAAATTTCCTTCAGCAGACATTTTTCAGAGTGAATATGTTGGGATTGATCTGGCCATGTTTGACACTACTTCAGAGAAGGAGACTGGAAGTGATAAACCTTGAACTCTCTTCATTTCTTGTCGTGGTTTGAGGCCAGAGGGCAACTGAGCACCATGCAGGCATTCACTCAGCCCTTCTCCCCCAGCTCTGGGAAGGAGAAAAATGAATCAAAAGGCTCAGGAATTGAGATAAGGACAGAGCGGAGTTGCTCAACCATTAACAGTCACAGGCAAAAGACAGGCTTATTAGGGGAAGACAAAGGATGTTACTTTAATTCAAAACACTAACAATAATGACACAACAAAGAGAATTAGACAGTGAGAAACATTACCATACCTTAAAACACCTCCCCCCACCCCTGCCTTCTTCCCGGGTTCAGTTTTATTCCAGATAGAAACCTCCTCCCCCAGCAGCACAAGGGCAGGGATGGGGGGTGCAGTCAGTCTGCCACTTCTCTCTCCAAGGTATGTAGGGGGAAGCACTCTTCTGCATTCTTCTCCCTGCTCCACGTGGTTCCCCTCTCATGAGAAACAGTCCTCCACAAACTCTGCCGTGAGTCCTCCCCACAGGATGCATTCTTCTCAAGATACTCCAGCATGGGTCACCTCCACATGTTGTAGTCCCCCCAGTGCCAAACTACAACAGCGGGGGCTTCTTCTTCCCACAGAGTCCCGGGGGTCCTCGACAGGCCTCCTGGGACTCCTCTGGTGACCTCCATGGGTGGCAGAGGGCGGTCCTGCAGTCTCACTGTGGGATACAGAGGGGTTTTCTACTTCGGCACACCTCCTCCTCCTTCCTTCCACTGACCTCAGTGTTTACATAGGTGTCCTCCTCATAACTCATCCTCAAAGTCCCAACCCTCAGTCTCAGATCTCCCTCCTTAAATACATTGTCACAGAGGCACGGCCACCATCAGTAATTAGCTCAGCCTTGGCCAAAGGCAGGTCCAACTTGGAGTCAGAGGAGCTTTCAAGAAGCTTCTTACAGGGGGTCATCGCTGTAGCCACCTCCCTCTCTACCAAAAACCCCACTACACAAATCTAGGACAATTTCTTTAATTCTGTCTTGTGGTAATTTGGCCACAAAGGAGCTGTAATCCGGATTTGTCACTTCTCACTCATTAACTCTGTTAGCAAGACACGTTACAAACATGATGGTAGCATTGAATCAGACAGTTTTCAGTCAGTTTTGTAGGTGTAACTGATTTCAACTGAAAATCCCTCTGTGCCTTCAGAAAGGATGTCAAGATATATTCCAGCATATTGCATCTCTGTGCATTTGACACATGAGCTACTTCGATTTTGTACTTTTAGATATATAATGAAAATAAATCTACTAACTGCTGTATTTACAATGTCTGTGTACAGAGCATGGCATTCTGTTCAATCCTTTTAGCATGAGAAAGCTGGACCACCTGAGACACATGTAACCTGAGAATCAAAGGAGGGACTGACATGGCCTCAAGTATGAATACAGTTCCAAGGACAAGATGTCAGCATCTAGGTCCCCAGAGAATCAATGGAAAGCAGTAAGCACCTTCACCTCATTTTATTGGTCTTTAGTCAAATGCCTACCATAATTACCACCAAGAGCATGAACACTGCTTCTGAAAAGAATACACATGTATAGTCCCTGACAAAAGCCCATACTGGAAGGATTTTAGAAGCTAAAAGGAGTCAACAGAACCATATCAGTGTTCAAAAGATGGTTTATTAAAAGCTCCCAGAAACAGTCACCATTCCATTAACAGAGCTGATTTGGAAAGATCATATTTGTACCCTCAAATTAAATTTCCCAGGTCCTGCTGTGAATGCCATTCTTTTGAGAAAGGAACCCTCAAGCTTGTATCATTGGAATCAAACATTCAAGAAATGTGATGGGGAGAAGGAGAGGCGTCAGCGGATGGCAGCTTGCTTAACCCAACTGCCACATGAAAAGCAAATGTATTAAGAGTTCTGACGTCAAATGGCAGGCATCTTTCCAAGAGAAATTCTGTCAGAACTTCATATAAATCAAAAGACAGATTGTGAAGCTTTTTATTGGCAATTGCACTTGTTCATGAAGTAAGATAAATTAATAGGGAGCAGAAAGGTAAGCCAAAAGGCATCTTCATTTAGCAGACCTTGCCTTGCAGGTCTGGAATTTCCTGAACTGGCAATTGTTAAGAAAATCCAAGGATAGTGTGTTCATATCCATGATTATCTGCAAAGAAAATTAAATTGCAATCACAAGAAGTGCTTCCTAACTAGATATTTAGATGGAATTTGTGACAAAGGAAAGCATGGGGAAAAGGTGCATTTTAGCCAGCTCTGCACTTCTCTAACAGTGGTCACAGCCAGGATCTTAACTCCAGGGTAATTCAGAGCTGTTCTAAACTACTTATGCCTTTGGATGTCTTTCTCTGAGTTTTATGGTGGCATGTAGTTCAGCCAGGAATGCAAATTGTGATCTTGGGTTCAAAAACTCTCTGGAGACCTTTTCAGACTGTCGCTGCTATGACAATTGGAAAACAGACAAGTGTTTCAGTAACAACAGTCCAAGGGACAGTTTGTCCTCAAAATCACTACTGCAAATGCAACTTTATTTTCCCAAGCCGAGATTGCTTCTCCAAGGAAGCGCTGACAGAACTCACAGACAGCAGATAAACACTACAGCCAATACATCAATAATTATCTTGAAGAAGCCAAAATTTATTGCTTTTTGAATGTCTAGTCAAGCCTGGAATTTTTAAAGTACCTGAAAAACATATTGTTATGTAGTTTTCCTAGCACTGTAGGATAAACGTTCTTAAGTCCACATTTTTTCTATTCAAAATTATTTCACTAAACAAAATCTAATAAAGAACTAGTAGACAGACACTGCCAAAGAGTGATTTATCTTTTCCTCAGAGAGATATCCTCCCAAGGTGCCTATTTCTCTCCTTTGACTACAGAAATCTACAGAGGAAACCTGAATTTAGGCAATGAACTTTCAGGTCTGAGATGTGGTTTTAGACTATTTATGCTAGAAGTTGCTAATCAAAAGAGATCATAACATTGCCTTCATGTTTACATGTCTTGCATATACCTGTGTTTTCACTGGTGGGTTACATGTGAGTTGACAGTGTCATTGTTGCATCTGCCTGGTTCTGTGAAAGAACTTAAATCTTTTCTTCATCTATTCTAAACAAATAGAAGTATTTGCATAAATTTTTTACTTTTACCTGGTTTTCCCAGGTTTTTTTTTTCATCTTAAATTGTTTATTTTGTTATACAGAAATTAAACCTCAAATGTGGAAAAATGTGCAATACTTATAATTAAGAATTGTTGGTTTTAGGACATCCTTGCTCTTGAGGAAAACCTCAAACCCAGCAGCAAAATCCTGAGTATGGAGGCATAAAACAACAAATATTCATTGTCCAAAGAATGAATGTTCATGAAAAATCACTAGAGAAAAATTAAGAAAAACTTGATATAACCACTCAAGAAATATTTTTAGAGCTAGAAATTATCTCTCTTGTTATTATTATATTATCTTTCTCATGATTATCTTATTCTTATTTATGAATAATAAATCTGTGTTTACTATTATTCAATGAAGTTTCAGCAGTTCAGGATCTGTTATGATGTATTTAATTTAATATAATTTTAAATAATAAATTTGCTGGATGGACTTAATAAAAATCTCTGTGGCGTTTTAACACAGAACATTAAAAACAGAAAAAAGATTTGCAAAGATTGCGGAATACACATCTTCCTCATTGTAAGGGAATATGGCATAGGTGTATCCTAATATTAATTGCAAACTTTCATCAGGAAGATCGTTACATTTTAGGCACTTGGCATAAAGATGTAATGAGAAAAAATGGGACAGCTTGGTTACTTCATCTACCTGAGCACTGAAATGAAACAAGGTGTTTTCTACAAAATAGTCTTTGTGTCCATTATATGCTTGTATGAGTTCATCTGGAGTCATTGAGGTGGGTATGAAACATTTGAACAACATGAGGAAGTGGAATAAATGACACTGACTTAGCTGGGCCAACAATACAAGACTTGACTCATGAAAATGGTATAGTTTTAGCCTTCTCTTTTACTTGTTGAGGAATGATGAAATTCACAATAGCAGCATCTGAACTATGATAAAGGGTCCTTGCTCAAAGGAACGGGCAATTTGTATTTTTTGGAACTGCTCCCTGGATCTTTAACATTCTTCACAGTTTCTTAGACATTTTTACATTAGTTATAAAACAGGTTCACCATATATTTTTGGTAGGTTTGTACTTTTAACTTCAGCACCTGTGATTCTTATGAGGGTTGGAAACTGATTAATGTGCTATGATTTTCTGGTACAGATGATTTCCACCAGAATGGGGGAGATGCTCCCCGTCAATCACAGGTGATAATAAAAGCTCCTGTATGTTGATGCTGAGACAAAAGGATCCAGTGGAAGTAAACCTTGGCTTGGATGGCATGGTGGGTGAAGGGGAGCTCAGTCTCCAATATGCAGGTCAATTAAGTCCTCTGTACTTTTATTCGATTGATATAAGCACCTAGAGAACAGAGATACAACTGTAAAAAAAAACAAAGAGATAAAGCAGATCAAGAAAACAACAGTAGTGTTTTCTCCAGAATGGAGAATGTGTTCCTCCTCACTAACATCACCAGTAATACTGAAAGAGAATGATTAGTGAAATGTAGTTATGACAATGCTGCTCTTCCCTACGGTTTGTGTGTGCACTTCTCTTCCTTTAAATTTCACTTCATCTTCCCAAGCTTATGTCTAAAACATGTTGCAAAACAAATACCTCTCACCTGGACAGTTAACAGTGTTGCTAAGCTTTTAGGGGGAAGAGAATGCCATAGGATACTTATATATTTGCACACTTACTCTTACACTTACACATGTGAATTCCATTTAGAGGTGTCTAAGTCTACACTGGTACTGCAGTCTCATCTTTTGGCTATTCAGATCCAGAACATGTTGACATGCATCGCACTTCCCTTCCAGTCTGCTCAGCCGGGAAATGGTGTGCGCACACATCTTGGCTCAGCATGATGCAGGCATGCAGATGGGGCATACATGGAAGCCCAGGAGCCACAGCTCAGACAAGGCATAGCCTAACTTTCCCTGGACCTAGATATGAGTTTCTAGATTTGAACTGTTTTCCAGACCTCCAGACATCAAGCAGAGCAATGCTGACATACCTATTTCCTTTCGAGACTGCAGCCTTCAATAGCCCACACCCTCCTGAGATTTACAGGAGTACAATTAACATCCCAATGGTACAGATAGGCAAGTAAGGTACAAAACTAAGGCTTTTGCTCTCTAAATCCTTCAGGCATTTACCTTTCAGCTGTCATGCAGGAGCAAAACTGTCAGATTGTTATATCTTAACCACAGTGTCATGTTCTAGTCTCTTGTTCTTTTATTTTTTCCTATGACATATTTTCTCAGTCATGAGAGATTAGTTTCAGCTCTTTTGGGACCATTGACTTTGAATTAGGTTTATGAATACAAAGCAACTATCTGAAAAACTGTGTCTTAAAGCCTGCAAAACCTACAAATTGTTCTGCTCTGGGTTGAGTACCTTGCAGCTGAGATGCAAATACAGCTTTCTACAGTGATCAGTGCACTTCATTTTAAAGCTTCTTTGTAACTAATTGGATGTAACAGATCAGAGTTTGCCATTTCTTACAAAAATTAGATTTTCACAATTACTACCTCAATGCAACCAAAATACTACAAACATAAAAATACTCCAGCATTTTTGTCATATTTATCTATCGTATGTACTCACTCCATACTAACTGCATTTTCCTATTAGCTGGGATCTAATTTTTTTCACAGGCAAGGAATAATAGTTGCTGGAATATAAAATGGTTGGAAAAAAGTATTCAAACCAAGTGAAGCATGAGAGAAATTAAATTGATCTTTGCTTCATAATGAAAGCCCACAGCTGATTGAGAGGAGTTAAAGGAGATGGGAGAGTAAAGGAGACTGTAATATGTTTAACTTGAAAGTATTGGCAGCTGTATAACCACACAAGAGAACATTCTTGCAGTAAAGATTCATCACTGTGCACAGCATCTGAGTGTAACAGAGTCAGTATGGAAAAGAAAGAGATTGCCACCTTATTTGGGTCATGTCGTTCTATAAAGCAGCTACTTACAGGGCTAGGTTTGAGACATTCAATTCTTTGAAAGATATAAATAAGATACAAGTACTTGTATCAATAAACCCTCTTGGCTGCCTTTCTACCTGTAATTTCCCAGACTTAACACATGCATGTCTTGTGAGACATGCATGTCATGAAACATTACTACTCATGCCCTTAACTTCTGACAATTCAGACAATTTCTTAAACTCACCATTAATTTACAGCAAGGGTTTAATATCAAAATTTAGCAGTCTTAAATCTGAAATGGAGTCAACTTTGAAAAACTCTTAATGTAAAATGTATTTGTCACAAAACTATTGGCTTAAGTACTGCAATTAATGCTGGTCTGTGTTGAAATTTCACAAAATAACAGTTTGGATGGACCCATGTAAAAGATTGATGGATTATTGTAAGGCCCAAAATGTATCCTTACCTGCATTTCAACCATAAGAGAGATTAGTCTCTTCCAGATAAGAGTTAAGCATTTTTCATGTCTTGATAGGTCTCTGGCTCAGTCATTATCTATAAATCATTTTTCTATGAATTTCTACACTATTTCAGGCCACAGTTGATGTTTGTGAACTATTGGATATTATGTAAAATATATAAAGTCCACTATCAAGTAAAAAAAGGCCATAAAATATAAATGAGCATTAGTAAAAATTTTAAGAATAGTATTGAAGAAATTAACACATTAAGATGTTATATGCATATAGGATAGATAAAAACCTGGCTGGATTATCAGGCTCAAAGGGTAGTGGTGAATGGGTCATACTCAATGTGAAAGTTGATAACAAGTGAAGTATCAGAGGGGTCTGTAATGGTGCGGTGGGTTAGCCTTGGCCTGTAGCCAGATACCCACCCAGCCACTCACTGACTCCCCCTCCTCAACAGAACGGGGGGGTAAATAGAATGCAAAAGCTTGTGTGATCAAGATAAAGACAGGAAGATTGCTTACCATTTACCTTCACAGGCAAAACAGACTTGACTTGGGGAAAAATAATTTAATTTATTGCCAATTTAAAAAGATTTGGGTAGTGAAAAACAAAACCAAAAAAACCTCTCAACACCTTTCCTCCGCCCATCCGCTTTTGCCCAGAGGGGTTGCCCAGAGAGGTTGCCCAGTCTACACCATGAGAATTTTTCAAGACTCAGTTGGATAAAACCCTAAGAAATATGGTCTGGGCTAAGAGCTGAAGCTACTTTAAGGAGACCGGACTAGAGACCTCCTAAGGCCTTTTCCTGCCTGAGTTATCCTCTGATCCTTTCATCCTCATAATTTAGTAAATTAAAAAGAGAATCATAAAGGAAATGTGATTGTCTGACAGTTATGCTAGTATGACTCACACAATGAATGTATGCAGTTATGAGTCCTGTTCCCACTGACATCAGTGGGAATCCTGCTTTTAGTTTAATTTCCAATAGTCTCTTACTCAGCATGAACATGAGGAAATGCAAAATTTTGACTCCTGAAAAATGTAGAAATGGCAAAATATGTGACAAAACAGATTAAATACTGATAAAATATGTTTGGTCCAAAACATTTTTATGGTCTTACAAAAACCTTTTATATTATTTCAAAATGTAATATGATTTCCCAATTTAAGGAACATACTTAAAATTTTATCTCAACTGACAAAAGCTTCATCTTTTCTGAATAATATCTTGTCTTTTTTGAGCTGTACCACTGAAGAATCAGATGTGTTTACCACTAACTTTGGAAGCAATATTAAAATCCTGTAATAGAAATGGTGGGTGAATACCAAATATTCTGTCTGTATATTCCTGCTACATCTTTTCTTGCAAATGAAATGTAATCACCCATTTTATTTTTTCCTCCTCTGAATAGTTTTAAGTTTAGAGAGATTTTTAAGGCAAATTCAGCTGTAACACTTCCAGGTTGTTCTTAGATATGTTGCAATTTCTTGGAAGTTATTGGTTCCCTTATTCTTGGTCTGAATGTTGAAATTTTAAGATGATCATTGAAATGTGGATATAAACATTTACATACCAACACCCAAAGCCTTCCTTTTCCTTATATGGTTCATCACAACTTGAACTGCATAGAAACTTTAAGAAACCAGATGTTTTGTTCTTATGGACTTACTCAGTGTAGTCCATAAGTGCTTCACTCTGTGCAGAGAGCTGAAAGTTGGTGACATTGCCAGATGTTACTTTGGAATTATGCAGCATGTTCTATTCTTCAAACCTACCCAGAGTGTCATCCATTCTGAGAGAGGAAATGGGGCTTTTATCCCTATTGCATACCATTCACTGGCAATTGCCAGAGCCATTCTTCACCACCATAATAAAGACAGTCCCTCACTCCTGCTCCTTCACGCCTGTG
Organism: Strix uralensis; assembly: GCF_047716275.1. NCBI lineage: Eukaryota > Metazoa > Chordata > Aves > Strigiformes > Strigidae > Strix > Strix uralensis. The sequence goes on from NC_133974.1 coordinate 35,568,079, forward strand.
TATAAATACCTGGTCATCTGCAAGTGTGTCTTGGTCTGTCCTAGGAACCCTGTGCTTGCAACACCTGTAAGCAGTCAAAAACAACATCACTGTATAAAAGGATTACTTTTCAATAAGGTATGTGTCATACTATTTATGATGTAGAAATTGGATTTAAATATACCCTAAGATTTATGAATAGTTGTTAAAGCAAGAATGCTGCTGAGGTGTTTTTATGACTGTAATACTCATTCACATATTAAAGAAGATAACTTCAATAAACAGGTACAAAGAAGAATTTATTTTTCAGATAGGTGCAGATGTTCATTGTGGCTTGCAATTCTACCCCCAGAAATTCTTGAGGCTATCAAATGTTCAATTCCTGGCATTTTAGAAGATAATCTGCTTCAGAAAAAGTCATCATTGTTTTTCAGCTTGTCTTGTGCTCTGGCACAAAGAATACACTTTCTTACAGAAGGATTTCCAGGTTTAAGAATCCAAAGAATGCATACAGTTCTGTCAGAATTACTATGTTTGCAACAGTGCATCTGTCTTAGAGAGATTAACAACATGTGAGTTCTCTAACATGGGAATCACAGAGTTTTGTGATAATATACACAAATTTTTCTCTGGTAAAAGATTCACAATTTGTTTCATAGAGAGATAATTCCGATTATATCAAGACTCCTATGGATACCATGCATAAGCTCCATTTATGGTAGACTATATCATCTTTAAGCAACACTGATATTGTAAGATATATATGCTCTGCGTTTGACAAGACTGTCAGTGTTTGAAAGTTGCTTTAACTGGTCTCACTTCAGGGGAATACATCAAGTATGAGGCTGCACATCTGGACAGAGTCAGAACACTTGGAAGGTATTTCCAAACAGCTGAAGTAAATTTGAATTTTTTGATAGTCAGTATCCAAATGAGATCTGAAATATGACTTATTTCATCCCTGTCACAAAAAATGTAAAGCTCACCTTAGTTTAGCCATGATGACCAAGATTAAACTCTTCCCTGCCTCAGTTGTTTCTGGAAGCATTTTTATTCTTACTGGAAACTTTTTTGTTTAACTTTTCTTTTTACTTGGCAGTCTTCTTCATATCTGATTGTCCTACTTTCCTGGAGGATGGAAGTAGCCACAGCCACTCTCAACTACAAAATAGCTACAAAAGCTCTCCTTAAGCTTTTCCTCTCTGGAACATTTACAGCCATCTTGAGCTTAGTGGGGGAAACTGATTTAAAAAATAGTCTTTGGCTAAGAAACAACAACAAAGATATAAAAGGTCTCTTTCTACAAAATTACGTTACAGAAAGATTGAAAAATAAAGCAACAGCACCTTAACAAAACTGAAGGTCAGCTTTTCCTTTGCTGCTTTTCTATCACTGAATACAAACAGCAGTGTTGGATGCCTAACTATTTTCCACAAAGAACTTATGCATTTTTAAGTACATTTAAAAGAAACAGTATATGCTGGCTCAAACTAAATACAGTACTGCCAGCATTCCTTTTCCTCTGTGAAGTAAGTCATGTCCCTGGAAGCTCAGAAGTGCCAGTTTAACAAAAGTCAACATGATGCACATTGCTGGTATACATGGTGATCTTCTTCTTCATCACCAGATACTAGTGTTTGTCATCATAAAAAGCCAAAAGATCAGTCTTAACACAGTGTAACAATCTTAAGACAGACCTTGACCTGAAAAAGATTTCTGCTTTTTCACTTTATCCAAAGAATGTGAATGCGCAAACCCTATCAAAGTTGAAAATATTTCAACCAAATATTTGGTTTGGGCTTAAATTTCATTTCTTATATTTATTACACTATTCTTTATAATTTCTTTTGAACATTCACAGCTAGTAATGTATTTAATACAGTCCTACATCATTTTGTAACTAATTATTTTTTTTTCCTGACCATTTTCCTTTTTTCATTTGTTTCACCTTGCCTGTTGTACACATGGTCAAAACATTCAAACCAGTCTCCGAAAGTCTTCTAAGCATTCAGTGAGATAAGAATATCCAGGTAACTATATGTTCTCTTTCAAATTGTCAGTGTTAACTTCCTTTGGAAACTAACATGGGAACATCATAGACAGGAGTCCAACACTACACCAGAACAAATAAAAGATAAATAAATAGCTTTATAGAATCTAGAAAATGGGTTGTAGGTGGTGTTCCAATCCATGTCTTAATTTCAACCAGAAGCATTTACACCTTTATCAGTCCTCATAGCAGTTTGTTTAAATTACTCTTTAGGAGCAGACATTCCTGTTTCTCAAGCTCCCTGAAGTGTACTACTCCTTATGATAAGGAATTTTCCTGGTCTTTAAACTGATTTTCCTTGCTGCAGTTTATCCCATCCACTGTGGACCTGGACATACAGTTCTATTTGTCTTTCTCAAATTTTATGCATTAAAAAATTATTAAATGCTTCCTCTTCTTTGTCTTTCAGTCTTAGTATGTCAAGCTTTCTAGATATTTCTTTTTTTCCCCCTTTGCTTTTCTCTACACTGTCTCTAGTTGGTCTACACCAACTCTAGTTGATCAACACCAATGTACACTGCAAGACCTAGTAAAAACTAGATACAGATGAGGTCTTACTAATGTCAACAAAGCAGAAGTTTATTTCATGCCTCTTGCAAGTTATACTACAAAATATCCTAGGACATTGTTATGTCACAGAGTTCAGTCATGTTCAGACTGGGACCTATTCTAACTGCCAAATTTGCTGAAGAGCAACTACTTAAGTAATTGTTCCCCTGTCATATTAAGATTGGTTTTGTCTAAATTATTACCTTGCACTTGTCATACAGAATTACATCCCTAATAAATTTAATTCTGTTCATTTAGACTCCTCATTTTGTCTTTGCTATTTAAGGGCATATGTGAGACTAAAGCAAGTATGATTCTGAGTTATTAATGAAGTGACTTCTATGACTGTCTGAAAAGACCTCAAGGATTCAAATATTTATTACCAAGTCTTGCAGTCTGAGCGGTTAGTTAGATTTTAGCTTATTTGTAGCTGATTTGTATCTTTCTGAGTATAGTTAAGAAGCATTTGTCTACTCTTTCAAAGTTGGATGTTGTCGTTCTAACCCTTGCCATAAAATACTGTTGTGAGCTCTCTGAAGGGTTATACTTAAATTCTGTTTATAATCTAAATCTAGGATAGACTTTTGTTAAGTAAAGTCTCTCATCTTGGGCTTGCACCAGGACCTCTGACATCCATTAACTGTTTTTTTGGCTTCTAACTGGAATTTAAAGTGAAACCATTGAAAGAATTATGATAGATGTGGACAATTGCTAAAAATCAGCTGAAATAAAAGGTTTTCTATCTTTTTTCCCCAAAATACTTAATTTCAGACACATTTTAATGTTTAGCTAAATCAGTGAGGAGACACCTTTCTTTACATAATTTTAATAAACAAATGTTTTGATATCTCACTAATTCATTCCCAATTTCTCTGAGATTACCAAATTGTTATGTTATGGGAAATACCCAAATAAAACACTGTCTTGTAAAAGAGAAGACTGTTTTCAGATAGTCTTATTCTAGGGACTCCAATTTAAATTCACTTCCTCCCCTTAGCTTCTTTGGACTAGCCATTTACACTAGTCTGAGTGCTACCTCCTCTGTGGAGGAGAGGGTTCATGTTTGGGAGTTATCTTGACAGGATAAGGAACTCCATCAATTCCTGCAGCTGCCAGATGAGATCAACACACTTTCTGGTCAGCAATCTACATGCTGGAGGTCTGATGAGAGCTCATGTTCTCAGCTTTAAACCACTGTTTTCCCTTTCTTCACCTTTATCTTTGAGTATATCATCAAGACGCAAAGCTTATAGTGGAACAAGGAGGACAGCTAATGCACCAAAGCTGGTCTGTTTTTCCAAAAATTGGTTATGGTAAACAAATTTCTAAAACTTATACTATGAGTGCACTATAATGTATTAAATTCAATAAACATGAAAGTTTTCAGGATCAGGTCCAATTTTGTACCATATATCTAGTGAAGTTTTTTATAGCATCATTATGATGAAGAGCTACAGTTCATGTCTCCTGCACATCTGAGTGTGTTCAACACATTTGAGCTATTTAGTTTAAACAACTTTCTCAGAAAAGTATAGATAGATGACTGTAAACTGGCTGAATACCAACATGACCAAAACCATGTGAGAAGGCTAGGATGTTCAAGGAATAGTCTTATGCACAAGCTCTTAAGCCTTCAGTTGTGGAGCTGCTCTCATTCCATTGCATCAGGGATAGAAAGCTTAAATAAAACTAAATTCCAAAGATACCAGGTGCTGTTTCAAAATTTGGCTTCTCAAGTGGTCCTCTTCCATGAGAATGTGAGTACAGTGTGTATGATCTCTTGCTAAAGGGTTTACCAAAAATTCCATGAGAAAATCATAATTCTCCCCCACTCTTTTTTAAAAACAGGTTTTAATGGAAACACACACAAGCACAATATATAGTGTGTTCCCTGTTCATGAGTTGTAAAAAAAATATTTAATTGTACCCTATTTTAACTCAGCATCCTTAACTGCACATTAAGTCCATGGATTACTGCATTATATATACACATACCTGTGATGTGTTTTGGCTGCAGAAGGGAATATAGTACTTTCAATTAACTGCTGTGGCAACAATGCTTGTTTTTTCCTAAACCTTTTAATGTTTAAATGTTGCATTTATTTTAAAAAAAATTTGTCCATTTTTACCAGTTTAGGAAGATTAATGTGGAATTTCTTGTGAAAATTCACATTTGTCTGCTGCCTAAAAGTATTAGTTACATTTTATAAAGATATCCTTACACCTTTCTCCAAATTCAAAACCAGAAGGAACATCTCTGAATGAACTAGGGTGACATATTACTGGGTTTCTTTTTTTCTTTTATTTTATTACAGAAACATGGAAAAATGTATTGAAAAACTATATTTATTTACTTCCAAAATAGTACCACTTTCAGAATAATGTGCAGTGTTGTACCTAATAGCATGTTTTTTAAAGAATAATATTGTGTGATTTATTGATATCATCCTTACATTCTCCCACACTTCATTTTTGTCAGTTGCAAAATGAAGAATTATTCAGCAATATGTGATATCCTAAGACCTGTGATTTAGGATACGGATCCTGGTTCCAGTCTTTCTCCATTAATCTTCACTAGTAAAAGGCTAGACTTTGGCGACACGAATATGTCCCACCACAAACTACTGCAAAGTGACAATAGCCACTAGCTCCTAGAAATGGGATGGAATTCAAAATCTTAAAGGTTCTTCATCACAACTTATCTTGATCAAGTCTGGATTTCTTTGTTCTGGTTTTATTATTTGTTCATTTGTTCACAAAATAAAAATGCTTACATAGACCTTCTATGACAACCTAGAATCTAACTTAATATACTTGATATTTCCTTTGCTGTTAAATCCTTGCTTAAGATTCTCATGCACACTACAACAAAGAAAAAAATAAATCTTGTTTCCAGATTCTAACAAGGACCAGCTAAGGGAACTGCAAAAACACATGGCCACAAGGCGACTCCAAAAAAAGTCAGTCTGTGTGCACTGTGTTTATGTGAAATTCATCAGGAACTGGACACAGAGGCAGTAGCAGCCCTGTCTGTGCTCTGTCCTAGCTAGTCTGAACCACATACAAAAGCTCAGTTCCAGTTTTCCTTGCAGAATCCAATGTCTCATGTTCTCTGGAATGAAAGAAATCAATAGAGGGGTCTCATCTGCAGTTGGTGAGAACATTCCTTTCACCAAATAATGAGTAAGAGCACAGGAGATTCTCTTTCCAAAAGGAACATATTTGCCTTTTCCAGAAAATACCTCATGAGATTCATAATGTGATCTTTTTTTTCATGAAAGACCAATCTGCGAAATAAATGAGTTCTGCTTATTTGACTGAAAATTGAGACGCTGAAAAGGAAACAGCAGAATCAAAATCTCCATTTTGGGGGCAAGGGGTAGGGGGAAGAGGCTTCTCATTTTCCCCTCTCTTGATCTGGTGTGTGGCAAACTATGAACTGATACACACTGAACAACTGAAAACACGTGTACAGGTTGTGAAAGAAGCTGGGAGTGTCCTGAAGAGATTTTCAACACACGCCCATGATGTTGACTCCATCACATGCACAAGCTTGTAAAAGTGGAACCATATAAAAGGGAAAACTACAATTACAGCTAATGCTTCCTGAGCCTAGTGGAGAGCCAAGATGACGTTTCAGATGGTTTGTTTATCTCTGCCTAATAGGGTTACAAGCCTCTGACATTTCAAGAGGTATTTTCCACCACGGCAGGGATGAGCTGGTGAGCATTCCACATGTGTGTGGTTTTTCAGCATGACGCTCCTGTTTCGCACCTATTTCAGTGTAGCATTTTGTTCATGTACACACAAAACATTCTACTAGGTGCTGTTTAAATGAGAATTGTTCATAAGCACAAAAGAAGGGGAAAAAAATAGGGAACAAATATAAAATTCTGATTTTCAGTCTAGGCACATGCTGAAGTTGGAGCAGCTATTGGGATTCTTAAACTGGAGTGAGATGAAATTCCTGTAAACAGTATATGTACTTCCTTTATGTTTCCAGGACTGTGAAGAGAAGATATTAATCCAGGTCTTTCCACTCACTACAAGGCCTTTTGAGAATTCCTCTTTCTATATGGCCAATTTACTATGCTTGTACATATAAAAAGGTTGGAAATTTCTATTGCTTGCCAGACAAAACTTTTGGAGTAGGTACTGGAAATTAGTTTGGAAGGTATTTTGTGGCCTGGAAATAACTACAGATTTTAACTGCCAGGTATATATATTTTTTAAAAAAGGAAAATATGAAGAAAATACCTACCTCTCATAACTGTACATGAGTCATTAATAAAAGAACAGTTGTTTCAGGGGGCTATTTACAACAACTTTCCTTAGGCATTTAACAGATGCCTAGCTTAAGAGATGGGGCTCCCTCTATGGTCAGCATAGAGAAATATATCTCTGCAAAGATGACTGCTAGAATCAGTTCTTTATAACCTAACTTTGCTGCTCTGATTTGTCATCTTCAGGCACTGGTCTTCCTCCATTGACAAGAGATATAGCTGATTTTGAGTATCATCTAACAGCAGTTTCTTCCCCACCTATGTTGAACTGTAACAAAGAGCAATGCTGTCAGGAACAGGACATCAGTTATGTGATGGTTGTGATATACCTTAAAGTAATGCCTCCATGAGGTCCTATTTTAGCTTTGTGTTTAGAAATGTAGTTATAGGGTTCGTTACAGAGCACTGAAATTAGTGCACTGAAGCAAGTTATCTGTGATATTACTTAGGTAGAGTCCTGAAAAACAGATTTTCTAATCTGCTAAAAATATGAGCTGAGAGTTGTATTGTACTTGTGGGAAGGACATAGACATCACCTTTGTGTGCCCCGTTTTTATGGAGGGAATCATAAAGCATCTTAACATGTTGTGCTGATGGCACCCTGATGCCTAGACTGATTATGGAAATTGGACATTAAATCACTGCAGTGAAAATGAAGGTCACATTTTCTAAAGCATGTATCTGTAATTTCAAGCAATCAAACAAGCTACATTTCAGCTTGATCCCATAGATCTTTCTGCCCCTATTTAGTCTTCCTGATACAGATTCTGACCCTTTCAAGCCTTGATTTCTACCTAATTTTATAAATATCTCAATTAATTCTGCAAAGGACTTCCTAGACTAAAGTAGCATTTAAAAGCAACAAAGCAATAAAAACAATAAAGATGACAAAATGTGACCCTGTAGTTTGTAAAACTATTCTGTCATGGAAACAAATGTTTTTCCTAGTAAAATATGAGGGTATAAAAGGAATGGTTACAAATCCTCTTTTTCACCATATTGTCTCATGTCAGATTGTTTAATTATTGTACTCAGGACAACTAAAAACTATAAGCACCAAATATGAATTCAAGGTTATTGAGTACAGCCTGCTGAATTCAGAGAATTTATTATATGAATATAGCATTTCTATTACATTTGACTATCTCTGTTGAGGAAAGGAAGAAAAAAACAGCTGAAACATTGCAAGGAGATCTTTATTTGGATCCAAAATGGGTTACATAGCACAGAAAAAATGTGTACAGACACCAGAGGTCACTGAAACCTATCTTGTCAGCAGGGATTGAGCCGAAGAGTAGGACAAAGGTGCAACTTTAACCAGCATCTGAAATTCATTATATTTCCAAATGTAAATCCCAACACATGTGGGGAATTCGATCTTTGAGTCTGTATGATATGCCCTATTTACAATCCCCCAAGTAATTTATTATTTTTGAATGTTTTCTTTGCTTTATCATGACATTTTCCATTGCAGTGATGTTCATTTGTACTAGATATGTGTTACATAGGAATTAACAACATAACCTCTAATAAAACTGTTAAGAAACCCAGTATTACATCTTAGCCTGAATCTGCAAATGCCATTAAAAGAAGAGTGGAACACAGGATGTATCTTGTTGCTATGTATAGGAGGTGATTTACAAATTTTGTAGTGTTCTTTTTCACACAGTTACTTTTCATGGAGAATTATACCCCATCGGGTTAAAAATTACCACAAAGTAGATCAAAGTCACAGAGAAATCAGGGCTGGAATGTCACCCTGGCTCAGAATAGTGAAGAACAGGTTTTCTAAGGTATTATGCAAAGATGTTAATGCCCTGTTCTTTCTTCTCCAGCTGTCATCCCCCTTTTTACTGGATTTTTTTCCCTCTATTTCTTTCCCACTCCTCTTTTTACAAGTATTCTTATGGGAAAAGCAAATCAAAGAGCTTTTAATTTAAATCTAGCTCTAAAAGCTCCAAAGCCTAAGTGAATCTGAGATCAGATAAAGTTAATAAAACCCAGCTCTAACAGGAATCATTTATGATAGTCCTCATTTAAGTTCCTTCATGGTTTCCTGCTTAGGAATATGGCTGTCATCTTTCATCTTCTATTTTATCTAGACTGTTATTTCACTTATCTTTAGATGATGCAAATCACTCTAGCTCCACTGAAAGCAACTCAATTGTACTAATTTAGACCAGCTGAGATTTTTTTTTGTCCTTGCTCTGTACTTATTTGGCAGTAAGAAGTCTTTAAATTACCACTTTATATTTTTGGTGCTTACACATTTGCTCCATACTAATTTTGCCAAATTGATTTTATTTTTCATTCAAGATTGCTTTTAACTTTCCTACAGTTCAAAGATACACTCCCTTTCCTCTTCTGCTTTTCTCTGCTGAACATTTTCTTTTGGAACATCCTGTAACTCTATAACGCAGCCTCTTCCTTTGGGAGGAACCAGGCCTCTGTAATAGTTATTATGTCTTAACTTTCATTTGTCATGCTTATGTCCACTATTGAGCTTCTTTCTCTGTTTGTACTCTGTTAGAAGCACTTAATTTATTTTCCAGTTTCCTTAAAAATGATCATGATCAAGTTTTTACAATTTTCCTTGTTTTAACTGTGAATTCCTTTATGTAGTCTCTATAATTGCAGTATTATAAACACTTACTCAAAACAGTTATCTCCATCTCTCTCCATGGTAAAATACAACTGTTTTCCTCTCTTTTTACCAGAAAGAATTAGTTCTGACTTAATTTGTTAAATTTTCTTTTTCATTCTTCTTTTCTCTCATTCTCATGTGTGTAAGCAGGCATATTAGGTTAATTATCTGCTGCTTTGCTCAATTATAATACTCTTACTCTCAAAATGTTGTTACGGGAAAAATGGAACATACCATATGTAAGAAGCTATTAATTTATTACTAGTCCAACTCATTCTTTAACAGTCAGATAGTAAAAAATTTTAATTCATACAAAAAGCCTTTTAATAATGCAGTTTAACTTGTTGCACAAAATCATCCCAGCATCTACCCCTTTCTTATGGTGTTATATTCAACTTTCCAGCATCCCTCTGAGTCCTAATCTTGACAGTTTCTGTCTTCCTCAAAAAAAAAGGAGGTGTGGCGCTTACAATAAATTGTCAACATCCCAAAGTCTTCACCAAGAGAAGCATGATGTTATGAGGGTTTCTTTCTTCTCAGGAGGTGCACAATGTCAGTAGTGATGCTGTTTTCCTTCTTTTTCTTGGCGTTCAATTTTGTTTATTGTTTCAATTTTTTTTAAGACAGTCTGCTCACATGTTCTTTCTTTTTATTGGTTCCCAATTATACTGTTCTTTTGTTCTTATCTCTAACATCTCTGTCTCTTTTCTTTTTCTGATTCACAAGGTTGCACTCCTGCAGTGGCTATTGATTGAAAAATCTGATTTGTGCTTACAGTCTGGGCGATGTGGTATCATCTTGAGCCTGTGTTCTTCTGCATGACATTTTATTCTAGTCATATACAGTTCATTCTGTACAGAATAATGACCTGTCACTAGTGTAAACTGAAACTAACCTGTAACAACCTTAGACATTGGTTACCTAATTGCTAGACAGTTGCTGCCACAACTGAAACAAGCTATCAGCTCAGGCCAAGAAAAGCCCAGGTAATCCAGAGACCTGTATTGTCAAGACAGTACAAAAGCCACAGTAGAGACACTGAATTTTGGCTTCTTGGGAAAAAACATTTTTTATAAAGAATCAAATTACCTGAAATTGAAAACCAAAATGAATACTTCTACGGTTGATAACACAGCCTAATGAAAGGCAGCCATAGACACAAATTAAATAAATGCTCTTTCTTTGCATTGTCATTGTACAGGAACATCTGCTTAGGCCATGTTCCCACTGGGGAACAAAACTACAGGCGTAAAAGCACCTTCGTGATAGAGTGGATTAGAGGTTGGAAAAAAAAATCCAGTACTTTCCCCTTATAAAACCAGAATTTAGCCATTCTGAGATGCCAGGAAAATGGCTCATGAAACCAGAAAGCCTTGAAAAGGGTATTAAGGACTTGAATAGCTCCAGTATGTTTGGTATACTGGCAGTAAAATGCCTTTTCCACCAGAACTTCTGCCACAGATCACCATGCTTCTTAAGAAATACGGGTCACTTGAAGCCACATGAAAGCAGCTTTGAATTCCAGTGGAGAACTTTAAGCAGTAAAGAACAAATGAAATAACAATAAATTATTATTATCTTACGTGAAAGGGTAGGAAGTTTAGGTCAAGAGTACCACTTTCTTCTCTGCTGTAATGACCACAAATCAATTTCCTGGCACTACTTGATGAAGAATTGCAATTCCACTCTTGTCCTGGTCCACAACCAATTACCCCACTCCACCTCTGCAACACATCCATATCTTCTAATGACACAAGTTACCCAGAAACGGCAAGTAACGTTAAAATAAAAGTGCTGTGTTAAAGGAAAGCATCTTCACACCTTCAGAAATCTATTAACTGACTCAGCCTAAATTTAGCTGCTGAAGCAGTGAACCTCCCTAAATCATTTTCACTGTTTGTTTCTCATTCCCTCCAGAGCTCTTAGCAGTAAAATGAAGGTCTGATTTCAATGCCACTTTGGCTGCACTAACATTCTTGGTCTGAAATCTATACGAAGCCTATAGAAAAACAATGACAGTTGGAACATTGGTATTAGATTTTATGTTTATACTATTATTCAGGAGAAGGTTCAGTTTCAACTTCAAGTAAAATGCTACTTAATTAAGGATGGCATTTCCATATACTGGCTGAAATGGGTTTTAATGTCTGGGACCAGCAGTTTCCTAACAGAAACGCACAGTAGACAGGGTGGAAAAATATTTCTCAACTGATATCTCTATAGTGTTACTGACATGGGACTACAAAAAGGGTAAGCAAAAGTGGTCAAATAGCTCTAGGTTTCACCTACTGCTGCTGCTGTCTAGGAAAAGAGGTAACAACTCCAAGGTGGGGGAGTAAAGGGGCAACAGCCACAGAAGGAAGAAGGATAATGTTACCTCTCTTGCTTTGGGTCAGTTTGTCTGGTCATCTTTAACTTGGTGCAGACACTCCGTAAGCAGGATATAGGCAACTTGAAAGTGAAAAGCAATTTTTAATTGATTACAGCTCAAAAAATATTTAGGATATGATGAGCTGTTAGTCTAAGCATCCATGTGCTCCGCACCCCAGTAGACCACCCAGAAAGTCTTTGCTGGCTAAGCAGGAGGGGAAGGTTGGCCCTTGTGGCTTCTGGGAACAAGTTCTCAGTCCTATGGAGTTGACATTGTCCCCAGCTCCATCAACACTGGTGACTCTGATAACCCAAAGCTTCCTAACTTCAAGCAGACTCCTTGCTTTTTTCATTAGTATTATGTACCTTTTCTAGTTGAATCCTTGAGCTACTACTGAACCTGACTCAACAATCCCATGTCTACTTTTCTTCTCCTTTTACAGACCCTCTCCCAGCTCTTTCTCATGACTGAGGAATTTATTCTTCAGTCTGAGCCAAGGTGACACTACTGGGGCTGCTCAGTGACTGGGATCCTGGGCTGATAAAGGGGGAAGGTTGCAGTAGGGTTTATGGAGACACTTGTGCTACGGAGAGATAAAAGGGCAACAAGAGAATGTATATTAAGCCTCAAATATTTTTTGCCAGGTCTATGTGGATTCAGTGAGAATTTGAAAATATCATGCTCAAAAGCAAATCAAAAAAAGTGAATCAAAAAGTAAATCAATTGATTCTGCCGAGAAGTCTGCATTAAGTGGTTCACCTTGCACTGAAAGACATAAGGTAGGTTGCAACCAAGCTGTACACAATGGGATATTTTAGTTGTAACACTTCACAAGTATTTATAAACTTTCATATTTTACATCATTCTATTTTAATTTGTAAAGACATAAATTAAAAGATTCGTTACAGTGATCTCAGGTTAGCATATATACACTTTAAATATAGCACAGTTTTAAAAAGTTTAGTAAAACAGGCAGAAAGTAATGGTGATTATTTAGTTCAGAAAGTTATGAGTACCCTGATTGTGACTTGCATGTTGCCTGACAGATAGCAAGCCTGTCCAGCTATGTGTTGAAAATAGTTTGATTAATGTGTCTTTTCTTTTTAGACTCAAATGGAGAGTTTTTTGAGAGTCATGTTCTCTCTCTTTTTGTTTTGGTTCCTTTTCAAAATTATTTGACAAGAAATGCCTGAACATATTTCAACTCATATATTATATTTGTAAGATGTTTAGCTGTATATTTATGCTTCCAAGTTGTTATACTACAGGGATACCTTAGATGTGAGCAGCTTTAAGTAGTGGTTTATTGTTACCCTTAACTCTGATACATGGCACACTTTCTGATCAACAGAATGCTGTTGAAGGATGGATAATCTAGGGCCTCATGCAAGGTTCAAATTTCCTGTGAAATGGAAGAAGTGAGAGGATCTTTTACATTCTGTGAAAGTCTTTCTCTTCCTAAGAGTCAAAGTAAATATTTATATTTTTTGTTCATCCTCTTTCACGACAAAGAAATTGACCTTTATCACATATATGCATATCCTACACCAGAAAATACCTAGATTTATGGATTGAAGAAACATGACATCTATGAGGCTGTAGCCTTTCTATGCAGAATTTACGTTTAATTTTATGTTGCTATATACCATGAAGCACACGTGCCTGTAGGGAAATTCAGTCCCTTTGCAGAGCCATATATAGCTTTTTCAGTGCCTTATTTAACCGTGCAGTACCTTAAGTCCCTTTAAATCATATTGCTTCCATTTTGGCATACTAGTGTGGTCACTGGTGTCTATCTTTCTCTACCATCTTATCTACCAAAAAGGAGAGACTATCAATTTCCTCCAGTTCTCTGCCTGACAACATTTTGAAGTAAGAAAATAATAAGTACCTCATAAGAAAATTATTCTCATTCCTGTAGAAGTGTACATATGTTGCCCAAAAATACTGTGGTCATTGCAATCACTTCAATTAAAGAAAGATGCCCTCTAAAAATACTTTGAGCAGTACTTCATTCTTTATTTGCTGAACAAAACAAAATTGTTTCTGAGTCCCAGACCCAAAGAATTAAGCCCATATTACTTCTGTTTATAAATCACTGTCCTAAGAATTCTCAGCCAGCAAACCTCCTGATGTTAAGAAGCAGAAACATGCACACATTAGTCTGCTCCAGCTACCACAGCTCTCTACTGGCTCAACAGCTGCTGACTACTGAATATTCAATTTTATTGTAAAATTTGAAGTGCTTCATAATGAAAAACTAATAAAGGATCACATTTATGTAATTTTTCTGACTATGTTGAAATTCAGTGTCAGAAGTAGTATGTCTTCTTTCCTCAGCAGTTTTTTAACTTCCCTCTATTCACGTTGCACAATAATGCAGTACTTTGTTAATATTTTTTAAAATTACAGAAATATTGATGGCACAGTTATAAAATTTTAAACTTCTATTTTTTTTCCCGAAAAATCCAAGATTTTTCAGTCAGTGATAATTCAGTGACATCAGAAATTTGTAATTATATGGTGACATTGCCTGAAGGGTTATGATTCTATGTTAATTTCTATGCAGTTGCTAACTCAACATCACATGATAGTTCATTTTACTCCTTACAGAGTTGTGTTCCTTGTTTTCAGCCGTGCTTGCTCTAAGCTTTATTATTCTCTCCAGGGTAGCACTAAAAAAGGTTTGTTCCTGGTCAGTTGAACGAGCTGTTAAAATCACAGCCAATTCCCATAATACCTGTTAAAATCCCACTTCCAATCTGCTCTGCTTCCTGCCGCTGCTGTTTCCTCTCTTGTGGGCCATGCCAGGTATTCTCAGCTGAGAAGCAGTGCCACTTGGGAAGTTCACAGCCTTGAGGGATGTGAAGAGGAGATTCATCCCTGCCAGCTTCTCACCACTGCTCCTACCACCTTTTTTCAATGCCAGCATCGCTACCCACCTTTAGAAATAGCTGGTGCCCAGATAACATAGTGTGTCTGACATTCACATGCAACTCTTTCTATTGCTGATTTGCATGGTAAATATAAACACACATATAACTTGTGGGTAACTTTTTGGACTGTGAACCATTTGCATTACTGTGCTCATTACATACAGTAAAACTCAAATAGTATTAATTAATTTTCGTTCTAGAAATCTGCAAAACCCCATTAAATGTCAGTTAAGGAGGACTGGAAATATACAACTGTTCCTTCATGTGGATATAGGTAGGTAACACGGCTCCTACCCACATGCTGTGTCTAAGGCACGGAGTGCTACTAACAGGTAAGGGGAAGAGTCTGGGAGTTACAATACCTGTATTCAAATTCCTGTGGCAAAGATATTTTTGGATGTTAATTTTTAATGTAAGTATAATATTACTCACTTTTACTACCTCCATAAATTGCAATCCTTAGATAATCAATATGTGTAAAGGTGCTTTTGAATTATTCAAGTAGAATTCACTATATTCTATTATATTCTGTTAGTACTTCGTAGTCAAGTTTTATTGTTACAATCATTTCTTCATCTCTGATTCCAAGTTTGGTAACTGAAAATGGCATATTTCTCCTCTAAGTCACTTCTGTCACTCATGAGGTCTCTTGGATCTGTGTATTTAAATAGTTCGGATAGGGAAAAACAGTAATGTTTTGACATTTTGTTTTTTTGAGTGTTCTTTGGTATTAACTAGTAGCAGAAAGCTTCCTGTTAGGCAATAAAACAAAACATTCTTTTCCATAAGTGGAATGTCATGTATTATCAAACTGAGTTCTCCCTGTTTCTAATAGTTTTCCCATGTGTTTATTTAAAGGGTCTTACTGAATCACAGCTTGAATATTTTGATCCTAATTTATTTTGAGCCTTTTATTAGATTTGGGTGAGCTGTAAACTTGAATCACTGTTATTATTTATTAGTATGCTGCTTCGATGGTATGTAAGTGGAAGAGAATATTAAATATTGAAATTGTTTAGATGACATTTACCAGAATAGTCATCACAATTTATTTAATAGAGAAGGTATCTTATTATATTTTGCTTATGAAAACACAGAATAAATCTCTCAGAAGGAAAAGTCTGGCATTTATTATCATTCTTTGTTTATATTCTGTAGTTTAACATTCACATGTCTTCTCCATAGATGTACAGCACAGTTGCATTAAAATCCATACTCAAGTTACATTTTACACAAATACACATATAACATTTTAACTCTGTACACTTTAGGTAGGATTTACTTGCTCACCATGTAAACAGTGCTATACAACATGTTCAGCGTTTGTGTTCCAGACTTTGATGTTTCATAATGCAGGGTTTTTTTCAAAATGCTATTGGCTCTCTGTGTTTTCCAGTAAATCCTTAGAAATCCTCAACTCAAAACAGAAAAGCTTTACTTTTTTTCGTACAGTTATGAGTTACTCTGTAATAAAGTTTCTAATCACATTTATCCTTTGTTGACCAGTACAACATCAACCCAATTCCAGAATGTATTTTGATGGGTTCTTTCCTAGTTTGGAAACAGTGTGGACACACATTTTAGAGACTGCTCTCTCAACTGTTTATATTTACATTTTGCACATTGTTTTATTAGAGCTTCAGATAAAAATTGAGAAAACCTTCACAAAAGACTCAAGCAGTTCCACATCTGGGACAAAACTTGTAGGGAAACTTGCAAAATTACTACATCTATAGGTTTTTTCAACCTTAATAAAGTTAAAATAAATTGGAAATGAGAGAAAAATTAAAAGACAGCAAATGTGACAGCTGTATTTACAGAGAACAGTATAGACGTACACTGCAATTCTGTGTCCTACTTAAAGGAATGACACATCTCAGCTGTATTTTAGAATGTGAGTTATCTTCAAAGGTCACATCTCTTTTTCAGTTTATTTGAAATCTTTTTTACTAAGGTCCCTTTTCCCTTTGTTTAAGATACAAGTATTCAGTTCTTCAGAAATAACATAATTTAGTATCAGAGAAAATATCCATGAGGGCTAATTTCTTCCCCAGCTTCTTTAGGCAAAAAGAGAGAGAGAGGAAGAGATAGAGAGAGACAGACAGACAGATTCTCCTTTGGAGAATGACTCAAGAGAGGAGCTTAATTTAGACTGGTCTCTGTGTTTAAAATTAGCCATTGTGAATAAGCCTTGTTTATCCACCCCTACTAGTTCTAAGATGATAACATTGATGATCTTTAAAGGTCCCCCTAGATGATCTTTAAAGGTCCCTTCCAACCCAAACCATTCAATGATTCTATTAAAAACTAAAAACAACCACTCTAAAAAAAAGGGAACCAAATACTAACCCCAAAGAGGCATATTGAGCTGTGTACTTAATATAAGCATGGACGTAGGAAATAAACATGCATAATGCAATAATTTCTCACAAAATGAGAATTCAGCTTTTATTGTGCTTCCCCTTTTAAAAAAATCAGGCCTCATCATCCTTTGTAGGGTTCATCATCTCTGAAGCGTCAGTCAGATTGATCTACTATATCAGCTAAAGATATACAGGTTTTCTGTAGTCCCCATGGATTCATGGAGTTAAAATCCTACCTTACCGTTTGTTCAGTTTACAGCAGTACGTCTACTTATTACTGTATGACATAGATTGTTTTTTATAGACTAGTGATACTAAGTAATTCAATACGTTTAGAAAGGAGTGGAATTTCCCATTAGCATGAAAATCTAGGAAATATTTTTTCTTTAGTTAGGTTTTAAAAAGACATAAATTTATGAAATTCAACAAATAAATCTGCAAAAAGAAAGAACTGTTCACTGGATTAGTCAACTGCTTATTGTTCAGTAATCATGAAGAGACCTTTTATTTTAGTATCCTTAGCTAGTGAGAGGATTATATGTCTTCATTTTCCTTTCTTCTAATTTCCCATGTAGGTAATACACTGCTAATTTTCCCATTAGCAGTCATAACTGCTACACTGTAAAGTACTAATTGGTGATTGTAGAATAAAAATAAATCTTCAGTCATTTACCTTTACTTCTTACTGACTTTCACCCACTTTCTTTGGCAGTTATGCAACTAAAGTTATACTTTATGAATTTGCTTCTCCATACCAGTAATCTAGCTAGTTAAAGCACAACTGGACAGATAACACTCATTAGATACTAAAGTTGAATATCTTCCATTCCTTTTCCTTGTTTTTTTTGAGGATAAACATTTGACCCTTTCCAATGCCTTTAGGATGAGCCCTGTTTCAGGCTTGATGCATTACCCATTGCTCTACTGGGAGACCTTACGTACCTGTGAGGGAGCACCTTTGCTCAGCAACTGGACTATGAAAACCTCTCTGGACACCTGAACAGCCTGGGCTATATTGCAGAACATGTGCAGCGCAGTGTCAGTTCTCATCTGGCACCTCATCTGAATATCACCAACTATTTTCTAAAGAACCAAAACATGTAGACTGTGTTGCATGAGCAGCCCACAGCTGGGTACAGTACACAGGCTGTCAACAGGTTCAGCATGGGGCTGTCTGCTCATGAACCTGGAGAGTGGGTTCTCTCTTGCACCATGTCCAAAGCGAGTAAAAGACCCAGTCTGCCATCTTCAGCCATTTATTGTATGGATCCTGGTGTAGCACCTCTGCCCATCATAGGACATTTACTGTTTAACTGGGAGGCAATGTGAAGACCCAAAAGCAGAACATCTTTTAAGAATAACAGATTGACCAGCCCATCCTTTTGTCAAAGATGGGCAGTGTGTAGAGAGGAAGAAAGTTGGCCTATCACTTCATCATCCAGAAAAGAACTTGACTGGGGCTATCACAGCTGTATAAAGGGTAGAAATGATGAATTTTCCTACCTAAGGGTTACTACAGTTAGCTAAAATGATTCATTAGGTTGTTTGGCTTTCTCTTTCTTCACTCCTGTTGTCTTGAACTCAGTTGTTTAACCCATTTCCTGTGAATAAGGAAGATGTGCTCTTCTTTAAGCATCAGGACAATGCAATTTACTTCTCTAGAGGGCTGTGTGCCGATTTAAGCTGCAAATTTTGTGGACTTTATATCTAGAATCTGATTCTCATCTCATGTCAACAGTACTTGGTCCCTAATTACAGAAGCAAACTCTAGGAAACACACAGCAAGTGAGGATATTCCATTTCCATTTTATAATTCAGTGGTACTTTCTCAACTTGAGTTTTCATTCATCTTTGCTTACCAAATTTTCTGATAGAATCTAGTTGAGAGAGAGTTAGAAACTGATGATGAAGGTCACTGGGTAGTTCTAAGGCAAAGAAAAGTTGTGTCTGAACAGCTGTCATGAGGGCCAAGCTCAATATGAATCCACATTTTATAGCTATTTGAGTATCAGTCACCTCTTTTATTCTGCAGCAAGCAGAATATGGAAAGTAATTAGGCTAGAAATCCAAGTACTTCTGACATCTGTCACTCCCTGAAATAAGTTAAAGAAAATTATTTTGTGTAATAGATTGCTTCATAATTGTCTACTTAGGTTTCTTGTGTTCTGATACACTCAGTACCACTCACTGCCCGGGCGTTAGAACATAAGAGTGTAAGTGATACTCATTTTAACCTGATACTCTTGTTCCAGAGAAAATGCAGTCCATGAGGAGTTTCTGTACTGTCATAGCTCAGAAGCCTGATGCACTGAGCTGAGGTTATAACTTTGCTAAAGTGATCATCATAAAGAGGTGTTTCATGACAGAAGTTAGCTTCAAAGAGATATTTGCTGGAAGCCATTGCAGGCAATGATCAACTAGCAGAAGGAAATACGGAATTGTAAGTGGGGATATAGTCTTGCAACAGAGTAGTGCTGCCACAGTCAATAGGGCTTTATGGAGTTCTTGCAACACACAACAGGGACAAAGGACATGGCCAGGGGCAGACAAAGGACAGAAAGAAATCAGTTTTAAAAGAGAAAGAAAAAAGGGGAAATCCATAAACAATCAGTTGGCCAAACCCAGAGTAGACAGATATGTCATCATGGAAGAAAATATTAAAAATAATCTCAGTACGTTTTCCTTTTTTTTAGGAAGATTTCATAAAAATTAAAAAATAGTTATTTTACACAATGCTTCATAGAGAGGTTGTGCTCAGGTGAGCCTTTTTTCTCTTGCATGTGGTCATTTGATAATCATCTGCTACAAATGCTTCACAGCATATGGTATTCCCCAAAATGATGTTTCAGATCCAGTAAAGAAAGCCACTTGCTGTTCTTGAAATGTCATTCCAGACAAAGCAACTCCAACTCAGTAGTTCTTAAGGCATCAAAGACTGCTTATTTTCAAACAATCACTGGGAGTTAGTATTTCATTGCCTGCAATCCTTGTGCAAATTGAATTGATATTATCCGGTTTGCAAAAAGACTGCACTGAGATGAGCTTGAGGGCAACGTAACTTTCCTTACTAAGAATGTCAGTGAATCCCAGAGCAGGTTTTGTGACTAGTCACTTTAATGCTTTAATTCTTGTTCAGACACCTCTGGAATTCTCAAGTAACCAAATACATTTTTGGCTGGAGGGACATTAGGTGTACATTTTAATTTTGTATTTCAAATGTGAGATGTCTGTCTTTTTTTCCACGTTCAGAAGATTGCACAGATCCCTCAGACTTTCCACTGTGTTTAGAGAAAGAACTGTAACACCTGTTTGCATTGTGAAGTCCAGTGACTAAATGCTGAGCTAAGCTTTACACTTCCCGCAAGGCATTCCTTTCCAATATGTACCCTCACTACTCAGCACCTATTTTTTCAGGAAAGGGGATCTTCCCAGTCGCTTTCTTCAGAAATCTACTTTTTGACAATGTTAGAGTCTGTTTTAAAGCTTGAACAGATTGTTCCATGTTTATCTTACGTTTAAGTAACATTGTTTTTAAAACCATAGCCCAGTCAGATCATTGCTCTCCAATGACTTGTATTCCCTCTGAGGCAGCTATTTTTAGATCAAGTCACTACTGAGTCAGAAACACAAACTCCTGTTTTGTGAAATGCATGTGATTTTTCAAACAATGTTTCACACTAGAAAATTCTGCCTACTCCACAAACATAGAGGAAATGAGGTGTGGGATTTTCAGAAGTCACCTAGAGCTTCTGGATGTCAAGATTCCATTCATTTTATTGGAAATTTGGCACCTTGACCCTTCAGGCATGTTTGAACATTTTCTCTTTATAATACACACTGCAGACAACTTGGAAATGTTTTGCACTACAGTTTCTTAAAGTTATTTTTCATAAAACACAATAATTATATTATTTCTCACTTTAGTGATGACACAGCAGAAAATACCTTTGTTCAGACTGCAAAATCACAGAGAAGCATATTTACTGGAAATTATTATGTTCATAAGACTTTGAAAAATATGGATGACTCCTAGAGAGACTTTCCTTGCTTTGAAAGTGTCCCTAGTCTTAGAGCAGATGACAGACATGTAAGAGCACTCCAGGCTGCCATCACTGTCCTCTCATCCACATGTTTCTACATGGCCTATGAGCACTGTACTCTTCCAATAGAAGGATTTGACATATTTGATTTAGAGGAGGACCCACAGCCATCCCAGATCCCAAACCTGCATCTTATCCTTTGGCTTTTCAGTGTTTGACTTCTTTCACTGACCAGAAATTCAGTGAAAGTTTAACTGATTGAAATTAATATCATTGCACCAAAAAGTTTTGGTTGTGATGAACAAAGTTTCTTTACAGATATAAAAATGTCACAGCAATCCACATCACATTCATGCAGTTTCTTAGAAAGATACAGTAGGAATCTCCTGCATGGCTAAGCAGTAAAGGAGTAAGCATACTGGGGGCAGTAAAACTTGCTCAGCCCACGTACAAACATAGAGGTGCTCAAGGTATACAATTGTTGCAGTGGGCTTTGTCCTTTCTTGGTTCTTCTGCAGAGGAGTATGAGTGTTCTGGATAGGAAATGGTGTGTAGAAGGAACCTTCTACCAACTGAAATGAACCCTTACTCATGCCTGGATTTAAGGGCAGCTGCTGGGGTTTGGCTCTGTTTTAGTGAACACTGTGTCATATATGTCAGATCTTGTAAAAGGCTTCAATAAAACCTAGGAAAGCTGCAAATAAAACCAAGTGAAATTTATAGCCTTTCCCAAAGTGATACTGCTGGCCTGACCTACACAACTTGCAGCTATCCTTCACCTCTCAGGCTGATTTCAATATTGTACCTTGACTGACCCAATTTTGTGTTTCCTGTCACTGCATTCACACAGTTCAGCATACACTTGATGGAGAAGAATATCTGAACTCCGGTTTTCATACAATAAATGGATTTTAGTTCATTACCAGTGCTTACACTACATGTTGCTCTGCTGAGTCAGTGTACTTAGGGGAAACATTTTAACATTTCTTTCAAGCTGATACATGCAAGATGGGAGTATTTTCCCCTCGCAGATTTAAGAGAGGAAAAGACTTCATCAGCCAGAACCCCATGAATATTCAATGGCCGTTTAACAGAAGCATTGCACTGCTGGCTATCTGGCTATCAGTCTGCATTCAGTTAAAAATCTTGGCCTCACCTTGGTCCTCAGACATAAAGCTGGATACATTCTTTTGATTCAGTGAAAATTTATATCAAACATTCAATTACACTATAGCTGTGTTCCTTCTCACTACCTCAAGCTTACGTGCAGGATCAGACTGACACCCACATGCTCAGGACGTGCAAATGTCTTCCATTTTTTTAACCTTTTTTACCACATTTCACTGGCAGTCATGTTAATTCTCCATTAGCCTTTCCAGTTCTCACCAAATGCCTTTGGGAAGAGACTGTAACAGACCAGAAGACCAGTTTTTGAGTGAAGTTATCTTCACAGTGTTACCAACTAGCTGCCTGTGATTGCAGCTCAAAAAGGATGTTGGGTTGGGCCCACATTCAAGTTATGCCAATGGAAAGATTCTCTTTGACTTGAGTGAACTTTCAGTCAAGCCTATTAAAATAAAATGTTCCATTGTACAGACACAACAAAGACTTACAGGTTGCTTGGTTGGTTTGTTTCTTATGTCTCATATTTCTTATTTTCACTCTTAACAAGGTTTTGTAATATTACAGGTATGCAAACATTGCTTCAAAATGTTTTCTACTATTGGAAATCCATGTTTCCATAGAAAGATTACATGATATGGGGCCATGTTATTTGTTTCAAGATCTGTAAGGAACATTGCCTAAGATTAACAAGTATCTGCAAGACTCCAGGATGCAGATCTTCCATTCACCGTCCTCCATATACATGCCTCCAACTACACAAGCCAGAAGTTTTGACTATTCTTTACAAGCAATGAGAACTAGCCATGCAAAAAAATGTACATATGAGAGGAAAACTTGTTTTCCTACAGGCCTTGGTTCACCCCTTTCACCTGCAATTCTGAAGGGAAATAAACTACTAATTTTAGTGTTTGTTTTCTCCTTTGTGCTTGCTCAGACCATGCACTCCCTCAGCTGGCATTAAAACTATTTAAATCCTTCAAATTGTCTCTGATTTTCTCTGCCCACCAGCTTTGCACAAAAATAAATGCACTGTTATCCACTAAGTGTAGCTAATGATCACCTCAGAAAGAATTCAATGGCTTTGAAACTGAGCCTAAAAAAAAGGCCAGCTGACAGCAGCAAAAACCCCTTTCCCTTCATTCAGTTTTTCCTTGGGAAGGCTTTTATTCCACCTCATTCATTTTCATACTAGCTGAATGAGTCCATGCTTCTGGGTCCTGCTGGGCTCATGTGACATCCTTTACATTAAAGACATTGCATATATCTGTTTTCCAGCAAACTTATGAGGACATAAGCAGTAGGAGTCAGAATACATTATTTAGTAGAAAGAAAAACGGTAAATGAAAACGAATTTCTGACAGGCTGTTACTGTAACAGGATGAAGCAGATCGGCTAGAAGATGTGGAGATAGAAACAAGATGTGATGAGAAAATACAAATAAACATCCTTGCAAATAATCTCCATGATCAATATGATAGCAACCTTGCCTTCAATATGACCTTTCTCTCCTCTCCCTGTATTAAAAGGCCATTGTTCTTTTTCTCTCCAGAGCATAATTACCCCGGGGAGGTCTAAACTCAACAAATGAGAATGCTCCCTGGCTGCCAGGCGTGGGTGAGCACTTCATCAGGGCCCTGGCTGCATGTTCACGATGTGGTGTGGGTGTACAGCATCCACCCTGTACATGCCAGCTTCTACTAGAGAGAAACATAGGCTCATAGCAAGGGGACTGTAATGCACAGCTGTAAGTCTACCAGGCTGAATAACAAGGGACTGCGGGGCACACTGCAGAGCAGACCAGCCTGCAGTAATAGCAGAGGCAGACTATTACTCTCTCCATTCACCCCCAACATTTTTCCCTGAATAAGAGAATAAGATTAAAAGTAGTGGAAGAATCCTTATAATGGGGTACTGTATTCTGCTTAAAGTACTTTTATGATACCCACAGCCCTCAGATGCAATACAATTTAACAAAGGTGAGAATAGTAGTCTGAATAATTAATTGGTTGAGTAATTCCTCCTGTTTGTTTACTGCTCTTTAAGTCCTCTAGTGATGTAAAGGACAACAGACTGTGAAAAATGAAAAAGTAGAGGGATTGTGATCTAGGAACAGTCACTGAATTAGAGGGTCAGACCCCAGCTGGTCAAAATTGTCACAGCTTCACTGAACGTCATGGAGACAGTAAAGCATTATGTGAGGAGTTGCTCAAACTGTTAATTAAATGAGTGATAAAAACATCTAGTACTTATTGTAAACTTACAGAAAAGTGCAAATCCTATACAATGGTGGGTGCTGTTAAAATGAATAAAGGTGAGAAATTTGAGATGTCTGATTTATCAAGATAACAATGATAATTATTCTTCTCCAAGGGAAGTAGGACTTGTGAGATAAAATATGCTGAATCAAAATGTGAGTATCCTGAGGAGAAAGGTAAGACTAGCCCTCAGTAGTATAAGCAGAGTGAAAGTTCATGTGAAATTAGAATAAAGATGTTGCACACGTCAGAATGACAGAAGACTGATACGAAGGTATGCAAAGTCAGAAATATGTACAGAAAACAGAAAAGACAGCTGTGACTTGTAGGGACTTTAATTTTAGTTTATTCCCCATTCCACATGAACACACAGAGAAAAATAATATACAATTAAGTAAAGGAGAAACTCATTAAACACTTCATTCCAACTCAGTATGCTTTTGCTTACTTTTGCAACTGCCCCAAATACTGTTTCTCAGCCTGTTTTCAATCAGCTCTAAGTCAGTTTAAATTGGAAATTAAATGTAATGAGATATAGAAATGTTTCTACAAATATTTAACCTCAGAGTCAGGCAAATATTGAGTTTATTTTCCTAATTCTGAAGTTCTGTTTTCAGAGTACCATCAGCTGTGTCTCTTCTTTATAATTGTATTCTGATCATTTCTTGTGGTTTTGGCTTTCTGGAAGTTAAAAACAGGTGGTGCTTTTGACTATTTTATTTTCTTTGTTCAAGACATTTCTCAGAAGACATGTCTCTTCGGTGTAATCCCTGGATTGAACTCTGTCTTCCATCTCAAAATCTAACTCAGCAGGCCCAACACTCCTTCCAGTTCTGGCCAGGGACTAAAAAGAAAAACAGTTTCTCTGAAAATAATGTCTTCTTGATTTATTCAAAGGACTTCCACAATCAGAGAAATCTATTAAAATAAAACATACTGCATACATCAGTATAACCTAAACCTTTTATTCTCTTGCAAATTATAACAGATTCCATTCAACGCGGTTGTCCTTCACTGGACAGCAAGGTACTTACAGACATGCTGCAGTTTCTGCCTCAGCTAGCATCTTCCTCTCAAAGGTTAGTTTACATCAGCTAAAAATCTGATTTTTTTTTTTTTTTTTAAATCTCAACACTCTGAACTGTATCAAAAAGTTACTGGACTGTCACTTGGAAGCTAACTCTTCATGAATTCAGGTTATAGCCTGGACTATGTCTTACATATATAGTGTGTTGCTTTCTTGCTTATTTCTCTAGAGCCCATTATTGAAAAGTATGTCTAATTTTTCTGGAAATTAACATAAGTAGGTATAGCATAGCATGTCCATCTTTATAAGAAATTCATGTATTTACAAAAAAGTTACAGTTTAATCCTACAGTCTCCTCATTTTTACTTTTGCAGGCCTCAGCTTTACAAAGGTTTAGACAAACATTTCACATTAGTAATTAGAAGCCAACATGTACTATTATGCACTTACTAGCAATTCTACACATTTCAAAAAATGGTGAAAATATTTCCAAGGTTTTTGTTATATGCTACATGCACTTGGAAATAAAGGTACTCAGCTTCTGTTGGCTTTGGGGAGAGCCACAGGTTAGTGGTTTAAGACACCACTGCACAGTGTCTTGCATAGAATTCCTTTTCTTAACAGTTGTGCCAGTTTTTAGTGTTGAAGTCAGTTAGTGATTAGCAGTAGTAGCTAAGGAGACCTGAGGAATCCCTTTCACCAAACATATTTGGAAAAGAATCTCTCAGACAAATATATACCACAGCTGACAAAGGCTCCTCTGCACAGACTAGAAAACATTGATCTGCTCAATCACAAATTCCATCTGATGAGCTATGCTCAATTAACTATTAGAAATTTTAAAAGGTTGGATGTAGTCTATAGAGAAATTGTTTCTCTTTCCAAATAAGTTTCCATATCCACCAATGGCTTGAATCCATTGAAAATCACTCCAAAAGCCAAATGGCTGACATCACTCCTCTGCCGAAAACTCACAAAGAATTTTTGGCTTGACACTGAGTCATGTACACTATGGAAAACTTTGACCTAGAAAATTATCTAGGTGCAGTGAACTAAAAATAAAAAAACTTTTCAAACTCTCATCTTGTTGCAGCCTTACCTGATAAGTTGTGCAAAGCTCCTAAGTAAGAGGAGAGGGAGAAAAAAAGGTAGGAAACGGACTAGTTTCTTCAGCAAAAAACATTGCTTTAGAATCTCAGCCTGAGATCCAACTTTCTGTAAATATATAGCATAGAGCAATAGATGAAACATGTATGTGCTGAAGATTAATTTGCACTCTTAGTAGCATTTTCATTAGAAACAGTTTTATCCAAGCTATCCAGCTAAACACATTTGCATTGACATAGCAAAGAGTTGGAAGAATTTCAGGAAGCTCAACATGTCACAAGAAGTGGTAGAGATGATGAAGGCATCTTTTCTTCTGAAATAATAAACTCACTGTTTCAGTTTTGTGCTACAGTACTTTAAGTTTGGAGGCATCTTCATCTTTCAATATGTGTAAAACAAGTTAACAATAATTTGTAGTTCCCAAAGAATTCATGGCATTTTCTGTATGAGAAGGCATGAGAGCTGTAGGATGAGAAATAGTGTGCACAGTTAACTAGTTACTGATGAGGACTCCAAAAATATTTTGGAAGTCTGGCAGATATGCTCTAAACAAACAAAAAAAAAATCCCTAAAGATAATCTCACAGCAGTACAGTTTGATATAGCACAACTGGAAGGAATGAATACTAGCAATTTAAAATTCCACTAGACTCATTTAGAGTCTCTCATGTACTTGATCAACACGTAAAAGTCAAAGGGTGCTTAACATGGTAATGTACTGAAAAGAATCCAGGTCTAAGCTGACAACACACTGTAAGCAAAAATGGTGGTCAGGAGAACATGTAGTTACACTAACACAGCGTCCTGGTTTCTGACACAGAGACTCTCTTCAAATTCACCAACTCTCTTAATTTAGCCCAGTGTTTCATAGCAGTATCAAAATTTTCCTTGCCTCAAGACAATAAGAATATTTAAGAAAATATCCTCTGACTTTAACTGCTTTTTATTTTTTAATTATGTAACTCAAGACATGTAAAAATCTATTAATTGCTAATTGTCTTCGACTTGAATATCATTATGAGTGTAGTTGCCAGCTAAACCATAAAATTCAATGCGGTTTGTGAAAGCTATTATGTACTTTCATTATTTGTTTTCCTTTTGTGTTCTATATACTACTAAAATTTGAAATTGTCATTAAAGAGATAAATTTTGAAAGATGACAAACACATTCCTTGAAAGAGCCAGAAGAGACTAGTAATCTCATTTTAAAAATAGTAAAACTATCTACTCATTTTGGTAAATCCAGTATCGGATATCAAGTGGTCACCAACTTTTATCCTAGTAGAGCCACAAAGAATTTTTGATCAGTTTAAACTCAGTTGAACAGCTGTTATTGTCAGACTTTTATCCTGAATTCAATATGAACTCAATCCTAATCCAGCACAACATTTTAAAGCAATACACAAACAAATGTCTTTCCTCCTTGTAACTGACGATACTTTTTCATGTTATTTTTTTGTTTTTCATATGGAGGTCTGATACACTTTAAAATCATAACATGAACCAAAATAATCAAAAATACTTTATGGCACCTATCAGCTAGTTATTATTTCATTCCCATCATAAAATACCATATACTTCTTTTTCTTTCTTTCTCTCTCCCTATTAATTAAACTGTAGGCAAAGAAAAAATGAACTGGTGCGATAGTACTATATTTTTTTGATACAGGGAAAAACATTCTGAGAAATGTAGCACAAGTGCAGGAAAAGAAACAGAAAGCTGATTACTGCATAGTCACAAAGTTAACAAAGGACCTTCTCCTGTAGATGCAGAACCAATTTTCAAGCCAGAAAAGTTTCAGCACAAATTTACTTAATGTTCCAGTGAGCATATTCAAGAGGCATTCCTCACATCTTGGAATTTGGCTTCCTGGAAATTTCCTCCTTCAGTGTTAAGGCCTATTGCTTTCTATCCATCTTCACAGGAATGCAAAATTTGCTAAAAAGAAAAGATTTCTGTTTATTCATGTCACCAGGTAACAGAAACAACTTGTACTAGACTTGCATATTTACAGTTCATATCACGGTGCAAAACATTGTGAATTCTTAGGACCTTTTTGAAACATGAAGTACATTGATGTTAATGAGTGGGTGCAAGCGGCATAATAAGAATTATGGACTTAATACTTGTGCCCCACTTGTATGCAAGAATTATTCCACATTAATTGTAATAGTACTTTAACTTAGAAAAAGTGTCTTGCCATGCAACAGTTTATGCCTACATTGCCCCACAGATACAGGAAACTGATTTAGAAAAGGAAGACATTTATAATGAATACTTCTATATGTAAAAATAGGGCAGTCTTCTGATACTTGTGCTCTTCTTTAGTCAGACGGAGTTGACTGCAAGAATGGCAAGGGACTTTATGAGCTTCTGGCTACTCCAGGGACTGTGGAGACCCCCATGAATCTCAGAAAATTTCATGATGCAAGCCTGTGAGGACTTCCTTTCTCTTGGTCTTGTCTGTACTTTCTCCCCAGGGAAGGGTGTTGAACACGCCCCTGATTTAGGGCATAAGGGTTTGGCTCTCCAACAAGTGACTGAATACAACCTACAGTCTTAAAGACTGAACTGAACTGAAAAGTTGCCAAGTAGTCAGAAGTGCACTTCCGAAACAGTCAACTTCTTTATTTGCCATTTACTTTCTCTTCCCAAAAAGGTTTCTTTGTAATATGCTCATCTGTGTACTCATAGCCTTCTGCTTCTTAGACTTTGGAAAGATCATACTGCTAGGCCATGTTTTAGTAAAGTGTCATATAAAAAGGCAAATGTAACCTCAAATCAAAAGTATGACAAATCTGATTCAAAAGCACCAGTAATAACTACACATGTCTCTGCACCAGTGGGAATTCACGTGTAAAATACTGCCCATAGCATAGCAGAGATACAGCTTTGTTGAGGGTATGAATGGCCACTAACCATGCCAAGGGCTGCCTTAAATCCGCAGGACTTTTATACAATCTATTTAATCACAAATACCTTTAAACATAGTTTAAAGTAAATCTTTTTAAAATTCTGTACTTAAAACTTAGCCTAGATAGTACTCTATTGAGTACACATTTTGAAGTGTACTGAATTTCAGAAAAGGATCTTTTAAAGTCTCTGGTGCATTCTGTTGTAACAGAATTTTGATATTTTCAAAGCAAAATTTTCAACCCAACAAAAAACAATTGCCTCATGAAATATTCTGGAATTATGTTCTAAACAAACATGATTTTAAATAACATCTTCATGAATAAAGTACCAAATAATCTTAAGATAATATCTTTGCTGTCACACAAAAGGGGTATCTCTGACATACCCACATAAATTTTCTGTAAGTGTATGTATTTTTTGTTAAGTTTTATAAAAGAAATTTGCTCTGCCAAGAGGGAAAAAAAAGTACTTTTTTTCTTTATGCTGATCAACCTACCACTTTTAAGAAGTTTTCCTCACTGGAAAATACTTCTTTAGTCAGACGGAGTTGACTGCAAGAATGGCAAGGGACTTTATGAGCTTCTGGCTACTCCAGGGACTGTGGAGACCCCCATGAATCTCAGAAAATTTCATGATGCAAGCCTGTGAGGACTTCCTTTCTCTTGG
This sequence comes from Strix uralensis, assembly GCF_047716275.1. Taxonomy (NCBI): domain Eukaryota; kingdom Metazoa; phylum Chordata; class Aves; order Strigiformes; family Strigidae; genus Strix; species Strix uralensis. Next base: position 35,598,390 of record NC_133974.1, read on the forward strand.
TCTTGTCTGTACTTTCTCCCCAGGGAAGGGTGTTGAACACGCCCCTGATTTAGGGCATAAGGGTTTGGCTCTCCAACAAGTGACTGAATACAACCTACAGTCTTAAAGACTGAACTGAACTGAAAAGTTGCCAAGTAGTCAGAAGTGCACTTCCGAAACAGTCAACTTCTTTATTTGCCATTTACTTTCTCTTCCCAAAAAGGTTTCTTTGTAATATGCTCATCTGTGTACTCATAGCCTTCTGCTTCTTAGACTTTGGAAAGATCATACTGCTAGGCCATGTTTTAGTAAAGTGTCATATAAAAAGGCAAATGTAACCTCAAATCAAAAGTATGACAAATCTGATTCAAAAGCACCAGTAATAACTACACATGTCTCTGCACCAGTGGGAATTCACGTGTAAAATACTGCCCATAGCATAGCAGAGATACAGCTTTGTTGAGGGTATGAATGGCCACTAACCATGCCAAGGGCTGCCTTAAATCCGCAGGACTTTTATACAATCTATTTAATCACAAATACCTTTAAACATAGTTTAAAGTAAATATTTTTAAAATTCTGTACTTAAAACTTAGCCTAGATAGTACTCTATTGAGTACACATTTTGAAGTGTACTGAATTTCAGAAAAGGATCTTTTAAAGTCTCTGGTGCATTCTGTTGTAACAGAATTTTGATATTTTCAAAGCAAAATTTTCAACCCAACAAAAAACAATTGCCTCATGAAATATTCTGGAATTATGTTCTAAACAAACATGACTTTTAATAACATCTTCATGAATAAAGTACCAAATAATCTTAAGATAATATCTTTGCTGTCACACAAAAGGGGTATCTCTGACATACCCACATAAATTTTCTGTAAGTGTATGTATTTTTTGTTAAGTTTTATAAAAGAAATTTGCTCTGCCAAGAGGGAAAAAAAAGTACTTTTTTTCTTTATGCTGATCAACCTACCACTTTTAAGAAGTTTTCCTCACTGGAAAATACTTCTAATGGTGTCCAAGGTCAAAGAGAAATTGCCATTTGATGGGTGTTTGGTAGGCTGTGTGAAAGGAATCCCCAATCTCAGTTTAGTTCCCAGTCAACAAATGTCCAACACAGCTGTCATTAATTGGCATTCTCCTTGGCAGCCTCTGCAGAGAGGATAAAGGCTAATGTACGTGGAAGCTGACCCATTTTCTGACTTTATTAGTAGTTCTGCAGAACAGGCTTGTCAGTGTGAGGAGGTGAACACTGGTTCTTACTGCTGTTGCTGAGGCTGTAGGCTTTCTTTGGATAAATAAACTCAGTTTCCAAAGCTCCCAGTCTGGCATCTTTCATACATGCTAAAACCCAGTGAAAAAGAAATATTCATACAAATAGTAATTTGATGATATACTGTTTGAAATAAAACATATTAGCACTGGTGCTGAGAAGGCTATATCTGTTAAGTTTCTTTCCAGAAAACTATTTGTTAACTGTTCCTGTTTCTTTTTCCAATAATATTGTCAAGTAGATATGGACATCTTCTGTCAAATGCTAATTCTCATTCTGTTATTCAGCTGTCTGTAATTTCTAACACTCTCAACCATGCTGATTTTCCAGGCAACATTTATTGAACTTGATAAACACTGGGCAATGTCGTTGTAGGCTAACCCATAATAAAGTACTACCTCTTATCTGTGCTACCCCATATGCCCATTCATTTTCTACATTCGCTTTTCTGTAATAGACAAAGTTTTCAGTACCACTGATGAGCCTGTTTGTAAGAAAAAGCAACCTATACTCCCTTCTGCTCCTACTTCAGACAATTTGCTAGCTATGCCCCAACAAACAGCAAACTATTTATCACAGGGAAGGATAAAAGAGAAAGGAGAGATGCTAGCTTTTCGGGTTTTAAATACAGTTTACAATCACAGTATTACAGAATATTCATCCTCTAGCTTGAAAACTGAGCTAGTTTAAAATGGAAAAAAAAGTGGAATATGGAAACCAAGAGAAATTAAGAGCAAAACACAGTGATGTAATTTCTTCCATGCATACTTGTACTTTAAACTGTGACACTATTGTTTTTGCTTGTTACAAAAATCCTAAACTGAATATAAAACTCTACCCATTCACCAAGCAGCTGTTGATATCACAGTCTAGAAGTAAAAATTAATTTATTGAATGCAAAGGACTATATTTTCTTACTAGATTTCTATGTTTGATGAGCCTGAAGGACTTACATTCATTTATTAGGAGGCATATACATCAGTGCAAATAAGACATAGATGTTGCGCAAAAGAATGTTTAGTGTTCCTTTCTAATCCAATTTTTTCTCTTTGAAGACACCTTTTGAACTTAAAAGAATTTGTTTCCATTTCCTTTTACATGAGGTTTGATTCCAACTTTGCAAGTTTTAATTTTATAACAATCTCTTTGGCTTAAATCAGCTTCTGAATTGAACATATTCATTTTCCTTTTTCTCACCAAGCAGACAAGTATAAAACTCTCCAAGTTTTTATTAAAAGCATTTTCTTTCTGTTTTTAACATAGTTGTACGGCTTTTAACATTCATGTACGCTTTGGGCCATCAAGGCTGTTTTTCATTGCTCTAAATGTGCTTGTTTATTTACCCTTTTAATAGTTTGACATTTGATGTGTTGAATTTTCTCTGTGGAAAAACATTAAAGGGAAACTACTCACAGTACATTGCTCTTGCATATTTTTCCCTCATAAAGCAGATTTTCATGCACAGCAGTCCTCTTGATAAGGTGGAGTCCATTAAGTGCAGCATACAGATAGATGTTTTTAACCACTGTCATACCACAAGGCAATACTCAAGGACAGGGTAACTGATCACAGGTGATCCACTCCAATCTCTTGCAAATTTGTCTTTTAAGACTGTTCTATTTGAGTACCCCATAAGCACATGTTTTCAACTTAAAATGAATCACTAGTCAGGACAACGTATCAAACCAGCTGAAATAAGATTGATAACCTTTTCCAGCTGGAATGGATGAATGAAATATATGCCAAACCACAGCACGTGTGTTTTTTCCTCTTTGGTAAACACAGGAGTTTTATTACTATTTTATCAGGTTGCATGAGAGTTATGAAAACAAGCAAACAGAATTGATCTTCATTGTATGAATAGATATGAAACAACTGAGTCTCATCTAAGCATGAACACTCTCAATCCAAAAGATTTTATGTGTGTCAATTATAAGAACTTACATGTCAAAAACTGTATGTCTGATCATCTTTCCTGTAACATACCTGTTAAGAAAGATTCATAAAAGTATCATTTGGAGTAACTGAGCATTTACATACATGCTCCCTAGCTTTCTATCTCTCTGTCTCTCTTTTTCTCTTTAGCCTCAAAGCTAAGAGGTTATGTAGTGCTCCATGACAACAGCAAGTTGCCATAATTATAGATGAATGTCACAGAGGAGACAGTGAGAAAATTAGACAGGAAAAGGGATGACACCAGCATTTTCAAAGAGCAAGTTCCATGTACCCCATCTAGGTCTGTCATTTGCCCTTCATACTTTGAACTGGTTGAGGTTTTTTTCTTACAGTTTTCTCAAACTTTCCGGTTGCTTTACTTTCAATGGTTGCAGCTTCAAAAGCAAGCTTTCACCACATCCATACTTCTGCTCCAAACATGATTTTCAAGAAGGAAAACAGGGTCTAACCGATTTTCTCCAGTTTTGTGTTTTCTGGGAATGGTCAATGCAAAATGTTTTCCCATTGCAGAGGTGCAGCCCAGGACCCTCTGCCTTTCTATTGCTGGTATACTAGCTGAAGTATTCTTGTTCCTATTACTTTCATTACCTGTCATTTTCTTTTGATGGCCAGAGCTGTCCACTATTTTAGATGCATAATCACTGGTATCTTCTTGACAATTTAACCTATATTTGAAACTACCAGAGGCCTTGACTACACAATGAGTTGCACAGCTTAACCTACAGTATCATTTAAAATAGTTTTACTCATGTACATCTACCTACAAGCCAGACTCAGATTTGTCCTGCCTATCTTTACAGTTCTTGCATGTGCTGAATCACTATCTGGTGATGTTGACCTCTTCCCAGTGGTTGAAGAAGGTAATTAGACATTTATCTAGATGTTTCCATTAACTTTCAAAAGTAAGACAAGATGAATTCAAACATCTCATTAGATTGAGACCAGTCTATTTCCACTGAATTTACATCAGCTTCTAAAATTAATTTCAGCATCCTTATCTAGGGGGTTGTACTGGGTTTGTACCAGATTTGTAAAAACATTTTTTAAAAAAAATGCACATTGCTGTACCTTTACAGACCAAAAAGACCAACCTTAAAATATTTCTTAACACATTTCACAGAAACAAAAATTAGGGAATAAGGAAAAAACCATTTCTGTCATTCCATCACAACACATGTATTGAACTCTTAACACTAGTGATTTCAATATTATAATAACAAAACAAGTCTGCTTCTAAGGTGTTGAAATATCCTCTTCTACACTGGGAGAACAATACAGGATTTTACAAAGTAGGCATCTGCCCATTTTGAACATTGTTTTCCTTCTTATTTGAAAGTAAAGCTACCCCAGTTATCTAAAGGATTTGTTTTTTAAGCAGACTCTCCTCCTGTAGTGTTGAAATTGTTCAGGTTATAGAAGAAAGTATCCTAGTTCCACATTGATATTAGCAGGGTTGATGAGATGATTGATGGTACAATTATGCTAACCAGAGATCTAGACATTCTTTCCAAGTCACCAGCAATGGAGTTATCATACCTGAACCACTCAGTGGACCAACTCAGCCAAGATACATTTTATGAGATGGAAATCAAAATTCTTGAGAATTCAGACAGTAATTCAACAACTTGTTACAAATAAGTAGAGTTACTTAACATCATAGCATCCAAGACTAATGGTGATCCAGCCCATTCAAAACTCCAGTCCTTCTGATAGTGGCCAGTAGAACATGGCATCATGATCTGAATGCACTTTGGTGAGGAATAATAAAGCAGTACTTATTTCAGGTTTAGGAACAAAACATACCACAGAAACATCCTCATGGTTTACTGGAAACTGTATGAAACAGGTATTACAGTGAAATGAAGGAGTTACCCAGCTGCTGAAAATTAGACACATGAATTTCCCACAATTTATAGTAATAACTTGTAGATATGCCACTCAAACTATATTTCTGTCAGATCTCATAAATTCAGCAGGATTGGGTCTGGTTAGCAACAGAATCAGAAATTTCAAAGGAGTATCATGCATATAGCATGAAGCAAGGCTGACAAGTCAGTCAACAACTCTTTTCCCTTTAATCTATAATGACACAAGGTCTCTCAATGCGTAATGTGCCATCGTGCTGAGTTGGTAACATCTGAAGGAGAGAGATTTTAATTCAAATAAGCAAATTCTGTTTTCTTGGCTCAGTTTCAACTGGATATAATATTTTTCTTCACATCCTGCTCTCTGAATAACTCCTGTCAAGTGCTGAAACACATTATGAAGTGGTTGCAGTGCTTAACCCCAGAGGTAGCCTGAATATCCACAGGCACTCTGCATTTGTTAAATTACCTACATTTTTACAAAAATGGAACAAATGACCAGATAAAGTTGCATATCATTTGACTGATACAATTTTAAACTGAGTCCAGCCATGAACATTTGCTATTAAATTAGCTACCTACCACAATGTTCCTTCAGGCACATTGTAAATCTCATCATATAGTTCAGCTTAAATTTTTTCTTCACTGCTGATTTAGGAAAATCTGTTTGGTATTGACACTACCTATACTGTACTATCATCTACCTTTGATCATCCAGTTCCTTTAAAAATATGACTGTTCTATGAATCACAGGATCCCCTTTTCTGTAAATCACAAGGTTTTTGGTGGGCAGCCCATAAACTCAGAACATGAAGTCATGATTCACATCTCTGTATCAACAAATGTTGACCATATCCTACAGAACTGAAACAGGTTCTTTTCTACAAGGGACATTTTTTTTCATTAAGAAGGAAGCAGAGTACGGCAGAAAGGAAAGAGTAAGCACATGAAGAGCTAGAACTGGCATATAATATCTTTTTGTCCTTCACAGAATCATTACTTCATGTTAGGACTGACATCACCAATACTCACTACCATTCAGTACGTGCTTAGGATAAGGAGACGTATCTGCCTATATGGTAAAGACAAAGAAGAGAAGTGTGCAAGTGTATGGCACAGAAAGAGAAAGAGTGTGCATGTGTGTGTGTGCTCACACACACATGCACATATGTGGGTGCATGTATGTGCTCTCGTTCACACATGCTGAATATATAACTGGTTAGCTGGGAATCTGTAATTTTCAAAGAATCTGATAAAAAGGGAACACTCACATAATGGGCAGGTTTAGTACTTGAGAATTCATTTCTGAGCAGTGAAGAATCTACATCTTACATAATTTATCATTTTTGTCAGTGGTAGGAACAAAATATGACAAGCTTGGTAAGTGCTGAAGAATAACCCAGTCACATTGGGTTTGTGACACAGGACATGCTGAATTGCTGGTAAACAGACACAGGCAACATTGCACAGTCACACATCAGAGATAGAAACCATGTTTATGGGATAGTAGATTCTACCCATGGTTGCAAACTATGTCTTTGAGAAATCCAGATGATGCTGGGGTATAAAGAATTAACATAATTCTTGCCTTTTTAAGCAAGAATGGTTATAACATTTCAGCTCTCAACAGTGTACCAGCAGACAGGCTACATTGCATCCACATCTGGCACAGGTGTGAGTCCACTTGGAATATTATGGACAGTTGGATGTCTGTATTGTTGTGGTTTAACCCTGGTAGACAGCTAAGCCACACATAGCCACTCACTCCCTCCCTAATGGGATGGTGGAGAGAATCAGAATGGAAAAAGTGTGAAAACTTATGTGTTGAGGTAAAGACAGTTAAATAGGTAAAGCAAAAGCTGAATGTGCAAACAAAGCAAAACAAGGAATTCATTTACTGCTTCCCATTGACAGACGGGTGTTCAGTCATCTCCAGGACAGCAGGGCTCCATCATTGTAATGGTTACTTGGGAAGACAAATGCCAGAACTCCGAATGTCCCCCCCTTCCTTCTCATCCTCTTCCTGAGCTTTTATTGCTGAGCATGATGTCACATGGTATAGGATATCCCCTTGGTCAGTTGGGGTCAGCTGTCCCACCTGTGTCCCCTTCCACCTTCTTGTGCATCCCCAGCCTACTCGCTGGTGGAGTGGTGTGAGAAGCAGAAAAGGCTTTGACACTGTTTAAGCACTGCTTAGTAATAACTAAAATATCCCTGTGTTATCAGTGCTGTTTTCATCACAAACCCAAAACATAACCCCTTGCCAGCTACTGTGAGGAAAATTAACTCTATCTCAGACAAAATCCGTATACATATTTAAGGAAAGTTGTTGATATGTAAAATTATTCAGGGAAAAGCCAGAAGAATGACTGGGGGATTGGAAACAATATTTTACAATGAAGAACTTGAAGAGACCAATATATTTAGTTTAAGAGAAAGCTAGTGTCCCAGTTACAGCCATAAAAGCATTGATATGGAACAACATTTTTCAATAAAGGATTCTTTGTAAGAGAAACTTGCAGCACCAGAACAGTCCTTGGATGGTAAAATTAGACAAATTCAGCTTAGGAAAAAGTCAGAGTCTTACTGAGGGACTTTTTTTTTCTTTGAAGTTAATTTTTCAGAGTAATTTTTTACTAACAATTATAAGAGCCCTTGTGGAGAAGATAAGATGTATCACTGAAAGCCATGTTCTAGTTCAATGTAGAGAAGGCCTATGGTTTGAGTGATATAGAAGGTCAAATTAAATTACCAAAGTGATCCCTTCTGGCATTCTGGAAATGGCATCTTAGATTAAATCTTTCTAAAACTGAAGTTTCAAAAGTGTCCAATATCAACATTAAAGAAGAAAATATGGAAATATAATCTTTATTTATCTGCCACTTCACAATCCAGAGCCAAAGAACATGTGGCTGTGACTCTCCTATGCTTTGTTCATGAACTAGAGGCGGACATGAACATCTGCACTGCACATATTTTAGGGAGTTTTTTATTTGTTAATGTGTGATCATTTAAAAAGACCTTCCTGTAGACAGTTTTGTCTATCAGAAGATCAACGGTATTTCTAGTTATTTTTAAAAGAATTCAAAATAACAATCACAAGCCACAATGCAAAAACAGATCATGGAAAACAAAAAGAAATTAAATAGTATGCTTTAAATGCAATAGCAAAAGCAATATCGTACTTTTCTGATCTGATTAGACTGCACTGTAAAACCAAAAGGGATGTGAAGCTTCCAAAGCCAGCTATAATGTTTTTCTTTATTATATTCTGTATTGGAGTTTTATATCTAAATCAAGGATGCAGCATTTTATGACAGTAGTGACAACAGTAAAAACTGCATAATCAAATAATAGTTTAAGTGCCCTAATCTTTAAGGTAACAGAAACCATGTTCCATCTCAAGACATAAATATAATGCCAAACTTGCCTCTAAACAAAAGAATCTCCAGTAACAGTTTCTTTTTTATGATTCACCTTAAAGATGTAATGTGAGGCTGAGCTCCAGATATTCTACATGTAGGTATCTACATGTGCATTAGAACATGTGTGTTCCAGACCCCTAGAAATTTCTGACTTTAAGGTTATTGACTGAATCATACAAACACAGAATTACAGAGTACCAGGCTGGAAAGGACCTCAAGGATCACCTGGTTCAACCTTTCTTGGAAAAAACAACTCTTGGTCTAGACAAGATGGCCCAGCACCCTGTCCAGCCAAATCTTAAAATAAGCATCCAATGTTGGGGAATCCACCACTTCCCTGAGGAGATTATTCCAGTGGCTGATTGTTCTCATTGTGAAAAATTTTCTTCTTATGTCTAGTCGGAATCTTCCCAGGAGTAACTTGTGCCCAGACTGGCATCTAACTGCCTCACATCTCTCATAGATTTGCATCTGGCAGTTTAACATGGACGTATCAGACATTTTTCACATAGCATCTGAAATTACTCCAGAAGCCTAGGTGAGAGTAAACTGAAATTACAAGATTACATTATAGTTGCTGGAGACCTAGCATGCTACTCAGCCATCTAAACTTAGACAGATAGTACCATTTAACACTCCATAAAGTAACCTTAGTCATCTGCACGGTGTAGGCAGTTATGATACTGGGGATATATGGAACACCAAAACCGGCACCAGCTACCTCAGTTTGGACTGAACCAAGTGCCAAGTCAGTACAGCAAATGTGAGAGAACAATTCAGTTGATAAACCATTAGGAGCAGAATTCAATTCAGTGTCAAGACACATAAATTTAAGTGTCTACATGGTGATATATGCTGCCATGACAAATGTCAGAGTTCCCATTATTGTCACTGGAATCTAGTCAAGGCAGTCAGTGGAGCTTAGGAGGAAATTCAGCTCACCCTAAACCAGATACTCAGTGACTAGTCAGCTCTCTAGGCTCCATCATGGCATCATCTGTGTCATTATCTATCATTGATCTTCATTTTCTTTAATGGGACCTTAGACATTTACAGTGTCAGTGGTACACCTACATATAGACCCTTAGATTTAGGTGTTTTATTCTTGAACTGAATCTTACCTCAGGGTCTCAATTTAGCTTCTTAAGTATAGGTATATGCAATGTCCCTGCATATCTCACATGAGTTCTAGCTTCCAAGAAGGTCAATGGCATCCTGGCTTGCATCAGAAATAGCGTGGCCAACAGGGACAAGGAAGTGATCTTGACCCTGTACATGGCACTGGTGAGGCCGCACCTCGATTACTGTGTTCAGTTTGGGGCCCCTCACTACAAAAGGGGCATTGAATTACTCGAGCGTGTCCAGAGAAGGGCAACGAAGCTGGTGAAGGGTCTGGAGCACATGTTGTACGAGGAGTGGCTGAGGGAACTGGGGTTGTTTAGTCTGGAGAAGAGGAGGCTGAGGGGAGACCTCATCGCCCTCTACAACTACCTGAAAGGAGGTTGCAGAGAACTGGGGATGAGTCTCTTTAACCAAGTAATGAGTGATAGGACAAGAGGTAATGGCCTCAAATTGCACCAGGGAAGGTTTTGACTGGATATTAGGAAGCATTTCTTTACAGAACGGGTTGTTAGGTGTTGGAATGGGCTGCCCAGGGAGGTGGTGGAGTCCCCATCCCTGGAGGTGTTTAAGAGTAGGGTGGACATAGCGCTGAGGGATATGGTGTAGTTGGGAACTGTCAGTGTTAGGTTAATGGTTGGACTAGATGATCTTCAAGGTTTTTTCTAATCTAGATGACTCTGTGATTCTGTGATTCCAGGCTGGACAGACTCAGTTGTGCTATAGGTCCTGTGTCTTATCTCCCAACATCAGATGGACAACTTAAACAGCACAAGACTTCTTGTTGTAGGTAGCTGAAACAGATCTAGATGTTTCTTTTAAGGTGACCTGAATCAGATGATGCTTGAAGCCCCAGTGAGTATGAAAGTTGTATCTTAGAAGTGTCTGAACTTGAAATGGATGAAAGAAAATCCAGAATAATATGTTTCCTGCAGAATTTATAAGTTCATTCAGAACACAGTGATTCACAGTTTATTTGATTTCAGTAAAATTCTGTCTGGTACCAGATCAAATTCAGATAGAATTCCTCTCTGTTTTCTGCCAGCAGACTCCATTTTCAGGATCCATCATGCACTGCCATAGCACAGGGTGAGGAGTCTTCATTTTTCACTGAGAGTGTTGATATCATTTGCTTTCATTAAAAACTCAAACTTAAACCAAGCTTCATAACATGAAAACCCTTCAGGAAACACCATTACCTTCCTCCACGCAGTTCTGCTCAGCACCTTGTAGGAATGTGACCCAATAACAGACAGAGTGTGTTTGAGTTCTGCTATTTCCTGTCCATCTTGGGTTACTGTCATAAAAGAAATGAATGATAGACAAATCTGCCTGTAAAAATAGGCTGGAAATGGGCATTCTCAAGGGATTTCTAACATCTTTGGCTTCCCTTCAGGCTGGAAATACCACAAAAGCAACCTTCCGGTAGTGTTTGTATTTCAGCACATCTGTTTTTATGGCCCACTGGAACCAGGAAGTTTAGAGCACATAAAAATGAAAAATCACCTCAAGAAAGTTAACCAAAGTATCAGAGCTCCAATTTTAAGTTTTAAGAAAGATTCAATTCCATTGTTATTTTATCCTACGTGCTCACCCACCTCTAACTATTGGGACTGTTGTTTGAAACCTCTGTTAAATAAATATGTAATGGCATAGTACATGTGAGAGCCTCAAAATAATTTTCGAATGTTATTTTTCTCTACTGTTTAGTAGGTCATCATCACCTTCTGTTTTTAGATGGCAGAAGTAAATCAGAAATAATGGATGGCACTCCCAAATCAGTGATAGGATCAGTAGCAGTGACAGTATTAAATACCAGAGGTTTCACTTCTATTGCCCTCCTAATCCTTAATCATATTCTTTCTGCTATCAGCCATTATTCAGCTTCTTTTCTGTCATATTCTCTTTCCCCTTCATTTTCTACTCACAATTTTCAGTAGGAAAATGCTTCCTGAAGATTGTAATGTAAACAAAACTGTGGAAAGGAACAAAAATCCATTAAGGTAATCTTACACTCTTACAAGATGCCTGGGATAAGAAAATACTTAATTTACAAATAGCTCCAAGCATTTAATAGGGCTTTCCACTGGTACAGAGATGTAGAAAGTTTAACCACATATATGGGTGTTTATTGTCTTCTAATTGAGATCACTGTTTAGAAAATCCCGGATTTTCAGATTTTCAATTACTTGCAGGAATCTATATACAGCGTAAAGTATAGTAATTTGTAGTAATGGATGTAGGAAAGGGCCTCAGAGAAGAAAACCTGAAAGGACAAAAGCTTCTCAAGTAAATTTTCAGGATTTGTAGTGGTACATAAGTTTTCTTGGATTTTGTTGGACTTTTCAGTCATGTATGCCCACCTTTGGAGAAAGATTTTGCAGAGTAGAGGACCCCAAAACCTTTGATAATTTCTTTTTAGGTCTACTGTCATGAAGTTCTAAGGCATAATCAACAGACCTTTAAGACATTACAGTGTCTAAATTAGTTCTTCTCCTCCCATAGCCAAAAAGCTGAAAGGTATACACCAAGCCAACTCTCCTTCTGTTTTCCCTTGGATAAAAGAGAATCCACAAAAGTGTTGATACTTTTTTAAAAAAAAGTATTCTAAAATGTCACTTCTGTCCAGTTTGCTCTAGCTATGCCAGATGCTGTAAGGAAAGTTGTTTCTTCCCTGTGATGACTAAATGTTCCCATTTTGATGACCAGTGTCATCTGCAGTCTGTTACATGTGCTTATGCCTAATCAGAAAATAATCTAACTGGATACAGTTAACAAGGTAACTTTCTCAGTGGAGGGATCTTTAAATATAAACTTCTGTGTTAGTTTTATGGATATTTTTACTACTTATTTTCAGAATAACTTACTACATCACTGACACAGGTATTTCTACATGGAAATGCATTCAAAAAACTAAGCTTGTGCTTTGCCTGTATATCACAAAATATGGTTGGCTGACACCTGGACACAAATCTCTGTCAAGAAGGAAGATTTACCTATGCTACAATCATAGAATCACAGAAGCATAGAATCATAGAATGGTCTGGTTTGGAAGGGACCTTAAAGATCATCTGGTTCCAACCCCCTGCCATGGGCAGAAACACCTTCCAGTAGGTCAGGTTGCTCAAAGCCCCGTCCAACCTGGCCTTGAACACTTCCAGGGAGGGGTCAGCCACAGCTTCTCTGGGCAACCTGTTACAGTCTCTCACCACCCTTACAGGAAAGAATTTCTTCCTTTTATCTAATCTAAACCTACCCTCTTTCAGTTTAAAACTATTACCCCTCATCCTACCACTACACTCCCTGATAAAGAGTCCCTCCTCATATTTCCTGTAGGTCCCCTTTAAGTACTGAAGGACACTATAAGGTGTCTCAGAGCCTTCTCTTCTCCAGGCTGAACAACCCCAACTCTCTCACCCTGTCCTCATAAGGGAGGTGCTCCAGCTCCCTGATCATCTTTGTGGCCCTCCTCTGGAACTCTTTCTTATGTTGGGGGCCCCAGAGCTGGACTCCAATTGGGGTCTCACAAGAGTGGAGTAGATTTCTCTTGTTGCAGCCCAGGATACAGTTGGCTTTCTGGGCTGCAAGTGCACATTACAGAATCACAGAATCATCTAGGTTGGAAAGGACCTTGAAGATCATCTAGTCCAACCGTTAACCTAGCACTGACAGTTTCCAACTACACCATATCCCTAAGCGCTATCAGTTTTCCATCCACCAATACTCCCAAGTCCTTCTCATCAGAGCTGCTCTCAATCCACTCATTCCTCGACCCATGTGCAGGACCTTGCACTTGGCCTTGTTGAACTTCATGAGGTTTGCACAGGCCCACCTCTTAAGCCTGTCTCAAGGTCCCTCTGCATGACATCCTTCCCTCCAGCGTATCAACCACACCACGTAGCTTGGTGTCATCAGCAAAGTCACTGAGGGTGCACTCGATCCCACTCTCTATGTCACCAACAAAGATGTTAAACAGTGTCAGTCCCAACACCAACTCGTGAGGAATGCTACTTGTCATCACTCTCCTCTTGGAGCTGTTGACCATGACCATCCAGCCAATTCCTTATCCACCAAGTGGTCCATCCATCAAACTCATGCCTCTCCAATTCAGAGACAAGGATGTCCTGCAGGACAGTGTCAAAAGCTTTGCACAAGTCTAGGTAGATGACATCAGTTGCTTTTCCTTTACCCACCAGCACTGTAACCCCATTGTAGAAGGCCACCAAATCTGTCAGGCATGATTTGCCCTTAGTGAAGCCATATTGGCTGCCACCAATCACCAATCACAAAGCAGGAAATTTTCTAGTACCAGGACAAAATATGCCTCCTTGGCATGTACAACAAATTCCAGTATCTCATCCTAACTACTTCTACCTGACACAAATTTTACAAGACACTGAAATATCAACTTAATGTATGTGAATCAAAATATCATTCCTTTCACTGTCATGTCAATCCACCGTTGCTGTGCTGTGAGGTTGCAGCTGTACTTTTGCAGGCAGGCTCTAACCTACTTCAGGCATTGCAAGCGCTGTCTGTAATTGAAAAGATGTGGCAGATATTCCATCTTTTGCAGAACATTTTTTGCTAATGTTTATACAAAATATATGCATTTTATTCTGTTTGTGGGATCAGAAAACCCAAAGGCCACAGACATTTTTGAGGTCAGTGGAGGTTGACAGAGAACCATTAAAGAGCTGGCAGAGGAGGAGGGTATGTGCTATACTGGAGCTGGGTGTGTATGCTCCATGCCCTCCTCTTGGACCTCAGTGACAAACTGCTCCTCATTTTAAGACAGCTGGTGGTAGTGTGTGGAGTTACAGTTCAGGAAGCAGCTCATAAATGCCAGCTGAGGGATAACATTGTCAAAATGCTTAAGTATCTGAGAAGCCACAGCCGTTTAAATTCATTAACAGTTCATTGTCAGGAGAGGAAGATCTGAGGTTTATTTTCAATGTTGTTTTGAAAAATGGTAAACTTTATGTTAGTAGAAAGATGTTCAAACACAAATGCTTAAATTTTGTACAGCACTAAATATCTAAACCGTTATTTGCATCTTGCCCCCTTTTCCAGCTTCCTCCCTTCCTTTCCTTCCTTATTCTCCCCCATAATTAGAAAGGTAATGGATGGAAAAAATTAAAGCAACAATGTTCATGGAATGATTCTTTTTCCATTGAAGACACAAGGCCACCATAATCATATGTTCCCAGTTACCAAAGTTTCAGCAAGTGTTTGAAGAGATTAACATAGATGGTCACTTAATGTTGTTTTCTTCATAAAATATTCTGGATAAAAATTCACAGAATCTACTGTTTTGGGTGGAGAATGATTGCTGGCTCCTCGTGGAAGAGGAGTGTTCCAGCAATAGTATGATAGAAGAAGGAAGCATTATTTAATCTCTTAGTAAAATACAATCTGTTTATACAGACATCTTTCTCAGCTCTATCTCTCTTTCCTCTTAAAAGCCTTGAAAAGGGTGGTTGTCATGCAATGTGTTAAGGTAATACTGGAGTTCTTCACCAGAGCTGGCCATTTTCTGATTTGGAGAAAGGTTTAGAGCCAAAATTGCCATATTTACAACAGTCTCTGGTTTCCTGTTGATTGATAGTACTATTTTACCATTCCTATTTTGAAACACTTGGATTTAGAGGTAAACCTGCAGATGCTAAACAAAGTTATGAGAACTATTTTGAAGCAACTCCTGTCTTCACAAATGTTCTGGAGTTCAACAATCAGAAATGGTTGATCTGCATGGAAGACACTCCTGACCAGTGTGTTTTTGAGTACAGAAAGACAGGTTGGATATACCTTCACTGGGCTGTATCTCTACCTCATCTTACCCATTGATGGAAGATAATTCATCTCTAGGCAGAGAACAAGTTCTATAATGTTTGGTTTTTATCAGTTCTTCTGAAACAGAATACACTTAGATGTTTATATTTGGGAATTGAAGTTAATGCAAGTGAAGATATACTTAGCAACAGCCCACTATAGGATTGTGATTATTGGGGTGAGCAGGGGGACTGTTAAGGAGCTGGTTTTTTCCAAGAACACATTGCATAGTTTACACCTCCTTAAAGTTAACTGTTTTCTAGATTTACTAGACATGCAAGAGCTAAGAGATCTTCATTTTAAATGGTGGAACTGCTGGATGGATGTTCTTTATGAGATAGTCTCTGTTTTGGTATTTGTTTCTGAAACCCTTTCAACAGATGTACCAACTTTCCAGGCATGCTATAAATTGTTTCTGTTCTTACAGAATTTTCTGAAGGAAAGAAGAAAAAGGATTGAAGAATTGGTTTTCATGTGATTTGATGCAGTGGGAAGAAAAATTGTATCTAATAGTCCACACCTCTGTGCCACCCTTCCTTGGAAAGACAAGTGCAGAGCAGGCCCAAGGAAGAGGAAAAGCTAGTGATTTGAATAGACACTATTAACTGACATAAAAAATTCTTGTAATTTGTGTGTTGTTACAAGTCAACTATGAAGGCAAGTCTCTGCTTTTTAGTTTCTTTTCACAAGAATAAACCAGTCAAAAAATAACTTCCCTCTCATGCACGATACTTCAGTGTAAATTTTCTGCTTTAATTTACAAATTCTGCACATCACTTAGAAAGCCTGTTCATTTAACCTCCACACAAGCAGTGGTCTTCACCCTGAATTTGCTTTCTTCTCATATTTTCATGCTTCTACTACTCTTCCTCTTTGGCAAACCAATTAAAAAACAATACTTCATCTGAAAAACCTAAAACATCTAAGCTATTTGTTTTTTAAGGTTAGCTACTGCTTTTCATTTTAAACATTCTCTTCCCTGACTCTTCCTTAACATTGGAAGGAATAGCCAAAGAGAAACTTGTAAATGTCAGAATGTTAAGGAAAATAAATTGCATTTTTGAGAGGTCAATGACCCACTCCAGCATGGCCTGCAGAATTGTACTCAAAGTGAAGGCAGGCATAATTACACTAACACAAAAGAACTGAAATTTCCCTATATCCTTTCCCATGTACATGAAAAGGAAAACCACGGATTTTTGGTGATACTAATATGTGAAATAAAACAAAAGAATGTAAGTAAAATAATGTACAAGTCGATAAGAGCAGAGAATAAAATGGACCAGTTCTTTCTGATTCACCTGTAATATAAGTGAGATTGCTTCAAGTACTGTCAGGAAAATATGTAAAATTCATGTTAAGGCCTGAATAGCTGTGTTGTATACTGCCTGAGGGGGAAAGAGAGCAAGGCTGTAAAGCCTATCCCAAATCTTGATGCAGTGAGATAGAATGCTCCAGATCTTTCTCTTAGTTTTCTACCTACATGTTAATGTCTATGAAGTGAGCAAAAATCTGAAAATTAGTTGGCAGGTATAACTGTAGCTTTGTGATATCCTTAGCTCAACTTGTCATGACATTCAGTGACAATTTCACAGTCATAATACCTCTGTGGAACTTGTAATGAGTCTCTGCTCAACATGGATGAAATGACACAAAGACAGGAAGATTATTCTGGCTGTAGAGCTACAAGTATGCAAAAGGTTCTCCACTGATAACTGGTCTTTTAACCTACCCATACAGAAGGATGATTGAGTTTTCATACTGTTTTTGAAAGATGAGGATTAAGGGAAGAGTGTCCAAGGTTCTGTCTGGACAAGGCAAAGCAAAGTTAGTAGAGAGGGTACTGGAAAAAAATAGAGCACTCTTTTGTCCCAGTAATAAATTGGTAGTCCAGGTTTAATAGACAAATGTCTGTATTTCAGGTATGTTCTTAGTCCTCTGTCTTATTCTTCCACTCCAACTGGAAAACGGGGTGATATTGCTGCTAAATGTGCTTTTTCCTGTACAGCTAAACAGGCACACTTGCATTTTTCTTTCACAACACCCAGACACAGGCTTTCTAAAGTCCTTTTTGGGGCTATTCCCGAAGGCCATTCACAGTCAATAGTCACCAGGCCTGCCCAACCTTCAAACATGTGACTCGAACTACAGGCTTTGATTTATAAAGCTGTGCAAGAATTTCTGTGCAAAATGAATGTCACAAGATTCTCTCCCGGCTTCATGTGTTAATTAGTCTATCTGGCGTGGCCTGCAAAGAAATTATGTTACCACTGGTACCTAAACAAGCTTTGATCTCCAACAGCAATGTATCATGACATGTTCGTACCTCTTGTAACCTATTAGTGACACCATCTTTCTTTTCATGAGTACCTCTGACAGGTTGTTCCAGCTGCAGAGGTCAAGCTAAATTTCAAAAGAATTATATATTTAGCCTGCTAGTTCATTTTCTCAGCAAAAGGCCCAGTGCACTGCCATATATATCCCTGGGGCCACAGTACAAAGCCCATTTCTTTGCTTAATATGATTAGATGGGGTAACAAAGCTTTGTAATATATAACTTCCCTCTCAGAGAACAGATTAAAAATGGAAACACGTATGTCTGATGATTAAGAAATTTAGTCTGAAATATAAATTATGTGAAATTATAGTTCAATATTTTCACGTCAAAAATAGTAGATACCTATTTGCTGCCAATAGAATTTCACTGCATTGTATCAGGATGAAATGTAAAAATCTTGATCAGCCTTCACAATAAAAGTAATCTTTTTAAAACAACTTGGGCAAACAAAAGTTTTACATACTATTTAGTTTATTTATTCTGTTACTATAATTACCTTGCTTTCAGAAGAAAATGGCACCTCAAATGAGGAAACCAGAATTCATCATTTATCAAAAAGTTCAATCAAAATATTGTTATCTTTAAAACTTTTTTTGGTTTTAATTGAGAAATTTGGTGACGCTTTTCTCAGGAACACTTGTTTTCACAAACCAGGATCTTTCGGACACCAAGAATTCTTGAAAATGCCTCAGCTGACTGAAGAGTCTGTGAAGGCATTACAAACAGTCCTGTTACAACCCTGAGATAAAACTTTTCCATACTGTCAGTAAAGACTAATTTGAGTTTTCTTCTTCTCATACCTTTTATAAACAGTCATTATAATTAAATATTCAATCTTTTCTGGTCTTCTTTCTCACACAACATGAAAGGAGAGAGCTTTTTTCTATTACTGGCTTCCATATGACATGCATGACAAAGTATTCATGTTTTTTATTTCCTGTCAAGATAGTCTACCATTTTCCAGTTCCCTTAGTTCTACTTACATCACATACAACATGGTTACATTTTCATTATTTGATTAACATCTTTGATTTTCTTCTGTCCTGAAATGACATAAATTATAAACAAATGATATTACAAGCCCAGGTGTGTAGCTCTGTCTCATTTTCTTTAAATAAATGCTTTTAAGCTTTTATACCATTTAGCTAAATCTTTTATAAGGATTTTGATTAAATCTCTACAATTAGGTATGCTACCAGTGGGTTTTTTGACCCTATCCTGCTTTATTAGTGATAACAAGCAACTGCATTTTTATGCAATATTTTCTATTAATAACCCAAAAAGTCAAGATTAAAAAAAAAAATCCATCAGATAGTCATAGACAGGGTAATACAGTTACTGCACAAAAATATACAAAAGTTGACAAAGGCAGTGAACAGAGCTGTCTTTTGCAGATAAACTACTAATTTAAAATGTAATACAGTTCAAACCTGCCTACAATTCTGTAGAGGACCTGTGATCCTCTCAGGGAAATGAATACAAAAAATGTGTTTGAATTTATGAAAGTACACAGAGGCTTTTAATGGAGAAAAGCTACCAAGTCTTCATTTAATATTAAGGATAAAATGGGCTTTGGCTGATTTTCAGATCCCAGATTATAGTGTACTGAATTTAACTGGTGCATAATGGATAAAACTCATTAGATCAACAGAATTATAAATACCTCAGTTTATTCCTTGCTTAAGTACATCCTTTCCCCCTTGATGTGCTTTCAGAGTCCTGGAGGTCTGCTTTTAATTGAGTTGTATTTTGACTAAAATAATCTCAAGCTATTAACAGGTGACCAAGTGAAAAATTAAATTACTCTCCAATTTTTCCAAGTATAAGAGCTTTAAACATTTATAATACAAATTGGATTAAATTGTTCTGTCAAATTAATTATAGAAACCAATATCAAGCAGTCTCCATGTGGTGAAAGGTTCATCTCCACTCAAACACAAGGGCACAGAGGTATAATGGTGGGCAGGGGATCACCATTAAACCCATCAGCAACATGAGCCCCCAACAGTCCTGCCCAGGGTGTCCCAGGAGATCCATGGACTAGGGTGAAATCCATCATGATGAGTCAAGTCAAGAGGCCCTCTGGGTCACTTCACTGCCTACTGTCCCATATACCCCCATAGGGACTCATTATGAGTGCAGAAGAGAATCTTGGGATTGTACAAGGTTTATTACGGTATGTTTTGGGGGAGAACCAAGAGTGGGGAAAGGAAGGTGGCTTGTGGAAGAACAAGCATGGGAAAATGTTGAGGGGCTAAAAGGAGACAGTCACATGTAAACAAGGGCTCGTCAGGACACTTGTCTGGCCATGTGCTTGGACAGACATGTGCCTGATCAGTCCAGCCTGTCCTGTCTTCTTATTAAACTCCATTTCTATTTTCCTGGATAAAGGGACTCTATTCTGCATGCATGTGCGAGATTTGGGAGACAGCTACTGAAGCAGCCGTAAGTCTGTGCTGGGTACTGGAAAGACCAGACGACCTGAGAGCTGGCTACTGGAGGGACCAAGACATCCAAGCCAACAACTGAGGAGATCATGCACCTGGGTGGGTTGGTTGAGAGACCCACACATTTGCTTGAGTACGTCCATGCATGAGGCAAGTAAGGATGGGAGGATCCATGGGCCAGGTCCTGGGTAAACTGAGTCTGAGGCCAGTTACAGGAGAGATCCACAGTGTATTGGTGTGTGTGATGTGTGTTGGTGTGTAAGGCAGTCTGTTCTGGCAGCTGGAGCAGGGTTGTGGACCCCAGCTATGGAGAGAGCCATAGTGCATGCATGTGGGTGCCAGTGTGCATGTGGACATGGGAGGTAACTGGAAGGCCAGGAGGTCCAGAACCAGGAACTGGGCACATGAGTGTCTAAGTCATTTACCGGGTGCATCCATATTGTATGTATATACAAGTACAGATATATGTATACTTCCTACTCACTGGAGGATGCCACGAGGGAGACATGATTAAGCCACATGTGCCATCTATGTTTGTGCCAGTGTTTCTGTATGTTAATTTGTGCCTCCAGATACATATGTATACAGGTGCTGTATACATGTGTGTATGTGTGCGTACCTGTTGGGAATACATGCGTAAGTCCAGCCACGGTACAGGATGGGCACATGGAGCTGTGGCAACCTCACCTGTTGGGCTGCCAGATTTGTCAGCTCCCATTGTATTCTGAAATATCACAAATGCCATAAGCATGACTTTTGGAGCCCTAAAAGTAAGATAATGTCTTAAAAATAAGATGTATTTCATTGATAAAGACAATATTCAGTTTTGTTATCAAGTAAAGACAATTTTTTAGTTGGGTGTTTCAGTCTTAGCTATTTTAGCTTCAAAGCTTTTTATTTAGCTGGATGTAATCCACAAATGGAAAAGGTAAGGGAGGAATGTGATATTTGTCCATCACTTGAAATCTCTAAATTAAGATTAGGTGTTTTCTTGAAATACATGCTCCAATTCAGCTACAAATTTTTAGAAAGAACAAATAGTGAAATTATATAATCTACACTATGCACTGGATTTGGTTGCATATATCTATTCCTCACTTCTCTCTGTGATAGCTGTAAAATGTCTACAGCATAGTCCTACTTCTGCAATTGAAAATCTACGTGTAGGCTTTGTGAAACCATAAATTTTTGCATGTTAATCATTATTTGTTCCCAGTGTGCTTAACTACTCGTGCATTTTACATAAAAGAGATATAAATTTTCACTGGGCAGCCTTATAAAATATATTACCAAATGTCACAATAAAAATAATTCCATGCTTTATTGTTCACAGGATGAATGTATTACATTTATACATGCTGCCATGCTATATAATAACTTTGTCAATTTTTCAGTGTGTTCTCATGTTTTAAGTGGACTGAGCTTGTATGGTCTACATTTCCAGGCACCATGAAATGGCAGCTTTATAAACAAAGATATTAAAAAGAGAAAGGGGTGTGCCTTGTTTTTCCTCTAGTTGAGAAAAGTTCTGCATGTCTATAGATAATGTCAGAAGTTGTGGCTGACATTAAACAGAGCTAACTACACATTATCCACTACATTTTCAAGGCCTGAGAAACAAAGGGATAATTTTTAATGCTTGAGATTTGTGTGGTAATTGTTAAATTATCTGGTATTTATGTGACAAGTTGAAACCCATATGGTAATACCAATAATAAGCAACTTCTCATTTGCTTTCAAATATGACTCATTTTTCACACTGAAATGCCAAAATACATGTTAGATACAAAAACAGGTATTTATAAATATGAAACAGGCATCTTTCCTTGCAATAACTGCTTCTTTGACTACCATCCTGTTACATTACCTGTCACTTTTGGGAAATGATGGTTTTGTAGCTGCAGTAGAAATGGGAATAAATGCACTAGTTACACACAAAATTAACAGATGGGAATATTACTTCTCCAGGATGTCAAGTTATGCTTTCTGCCACTATTACATCACTTTGAATGAAATTTCCTGCTATTGTCAAAATATTGTTTTGCATTTTCTGAACTGAAATTTGATACAAGCTACCCAGCTTTCTGCTTCCATTGCAGCACTTTTAGATTTTACTCAGCATCTGTAAGGACCACCAAAACATCAAGACCTGATGTGACTATCATCACTAGGAACATGTCCATGTGACAACACATCTTTTCTGTCTGCTCAAAAATTAGAACTTGCATAATGCAGATGTTAAAATGAACTTTCTTCAGCTATGGATTTAGTCACAATAAATGAACAATCAGCTAACAAGAATTTTAGCTTGATGTTTTTCACATGTTTAAATACTAAGAGGTTCCTTCTTTAAAAATGGTTTCTCCATGCTCCATATCCTTTCTGCCTGAGACTTATGAGATAGCTGGAATGTTCCTAATCACCTGCCAAGAGGTCACAGTTAAATCCCTTCCCCCTGGATGTTTACTGAATTATTTTGTTGGAATTCAGTCATTGAAAGAAATAACACTATCTTAGCTTCAGAGTTGGTTAGATTACATGTATAAAAACACATATTATGACATGCTAATCATGTCTGCTAGCCTTCTGAACTGCTCATCATTTCCTTGTAAAAATAATTGAAAATAACAGGCAATTTTAGCCAGCAGAATATCCACTCGGTATCAAGGAATAAATTTTTAAAATGTTGTAAATACTCAATTCTGGCCACTAAAAGACTAGTTGAATAATTGTATATTAATTTAGCAGCACAGGACAATCCACCTGAAAGAATCTCTTCAATTCATGTCAGTGACAATAAAGATTTCATCCAGGCTTGCAACTAAAAGAACTGAGCCTTTTCTGTACAGCCCTGCTTAGGGATGTGCTATTTCTTCATCCTCTCAGGTTCTCTGGATTCCATGCAGAAGCAGAAAAAAAAATCCTACAACTTCTGGGCCCTAGAGTACATTTGGGAGATTCATTCTTCAACAAATGTGTTTATTCTATGCTTATACCATCTTTTACTGATCCCACTTCTTCAAATCAAACAGCTTCTTCAAAGGGTGTTATGGACTCAAGATGCTTTAGTGGGAACCTTAGGTTTTAGGTTTACCTTCTGCCTACTGAGATCCTGTACACAAGAAACATGGTATATAGGATATGTCAGATGAGGGACAAATCTGAATTTTATGTTGGATGCAGTTTATTGTTCTTCTGTTATTGAAGCAGATTTGTTCTCTTACTGTCAGTGATCTTACCATCATGTCATTCAGAGCTCCATTTCTGTCTGTGTTGAGGATGCTCATGTTAGCGGTTACCATACTGCAAGACTTGTCACTGATATTTGCAGATTCGTTCCATGGCCTATGGATCTTGACATTCTGTGAAAAGCATTAAAGGAATAAATATAATTCATCTTATAACAGTCACAGCACCATAAGAAATTTTCCCAACTCTGGTGAATTTAGTAGGGCCACAAAATACATCATCTAATCATGAGAAGTAACAGGAAATAAACCAAAAAGTTACAGTTATTTCAGTTGGCATAAATGAAACCAGAAGGAGAATCACAGGGAGCATAAAAAGCTATTTTTTTTTGTTTCCCTTTTAGTTTTTTTGTTTAATCTTCAACACCAAGCACAAAAAACACAGCAGAAAATATTTGGGAGAAAACAAAGGTATGTGCTGAAATCTGGCAGGGATTTATTTAATTTCTACATCTCTTTACTAAGTGTGGAATTATTAAAACCATCTTGTTATCCATCTCCTGATTATTTGGGGGGGAAACATTTTGAGACTTATGAAACTGTTATTTCAATTAGTCAGATTGTTGGTTTCTCTGATTATTCTAGATGTATTTGCTAAAAAGCTAATTTAGCAATACATTGTCTTGTTTTGCCAATTGACAGGGTCAACAGAAAGGACACAGACACCAAGTTAAAAAGATAAGCTTATTTTACTTTAGCTTAAAGTAGCAGAAAAAATAGACAAGGCAATGCACCTGATAAAGAATAAGCAAGGTAATGCACCTGATCATTACTACATAAAGTTAGTTATAGTGATTAAGAAAGATACATTACCAATTGCCCTAATACTTTACTATCATCCAGATCCATGTTTCAGCTGGGGAGCCCTGTCATAGCAAAGGATTGGAGAACTGCTCCCACCAATTAGAAAGTCCAACACAGTGCATCCACTTGTAGGTGAGGTCTCCATCTTTGATGTGAGATGCTTTTATATGGTTTAACAAACAAATCATACCAAAAAAGGCACAAAAACATCTAGTAGATTGGCTTCACTTCACTCGGGCACATCCTGTATCTGGCCAGGATCCTGGGCATGTCCGAGGAGTTCCTGTCTTCTAGGAAACAGCTGGTTCAGGGTCCAAAAATATATATTCTTTATCTATAGTTTTCTTATGATATTACCATGGTCATATTTCATGCTGAAATGATGCTGGTCAGGAGGTTCACTCAGAAGTCAACTCCAAAATTCACTCAGAAGTCAACTCTGGTTCGAGGCCTATGGTTCAGGCTTTGGTTTGAGTCCCATGGTTCAGGCCTTTTCACGTCATGTCTCCAATACTTTTCTGCAGGGCAGTGTTTGCTAAGATGTTGTCTATAATGAATGCAATGCATTTCATCAATCCTCAAAGAAATAGATCACAATATTATCAAAACCAGGGAAAATCAAATAGAAGTATTGCACATCTTTTCTTTCGAGTTGAATGTTTTTGAAGTGGGACACATTTCCTTATAGAGATTTCATAAAGCCTTGCAAGTTAAATGTAAAGATTTTGTACAAGATGAGATCAGCATCACTCATGTTATCATAAAACTGAATGAAGTGTATGTAACTAGACCACTTTGCAGTAGCATACATGAGTTTAGCCTCATGCTTTGTTCGGTTCACCTGCCTATCTACCACACTTCCTATTATTATAGGATTTTATATGTACTTCATTCAAACCTTTATAATTTCTTTCAAAAGAAATATGGCAGGCAACATCTTAAACAACTCTTGGTATAGTGCTTTTCAAAAAGCCCAAGACAATCCACAAAAGACTTTTTTTTTATTTCATTTCACAGGATTACTTCCCTGCACGGATATATGATATATATCCAATTGTAGTGTTTCAGAATAATATTTAGGCTTATGTATCTAAACACATCCTCCTTTGAGAACTCTCATGTGCACATTTTGTGGTCTTCTTCAGGGACAATTTCTTATTCTTCAGGGAGGTGGAGTAAGCAGTAGCTTTAACTAGCTGAGTTCTCTGAGCCTCCAGGGATAGGGACTTCACCACCTCTCTGAGTAATCTGTTCTAGTGAAGCATTACACTCTGAGTTAAAATGCTTTTCCTAATGTCCAACCTGAAATTTCCAAGGTGTAAATTGTAGCCATTGTCCCATTGTCCCATCTACCAGTGCTAAGGAGGTTTTGGCACAAGTATTGCACACATTATGGCCCTGAGGACACTGCCAGCCCTGGCTGGGTCCCTAGTGTAACACCCACCTTGCCCACAGACCAGGACCCCATGTCAGCCCCCCGGAGCCATCAGCCCCTGCCCCAACACCACCGTGGCAGGACCAGTCTCCAGCTCCCCACAGCCCTGCCCACTGAGATCCCTGAGCCAGGCCCACCTGCAGGCCCACCACCCAGCCCTGCCTCAGCCCAGCCCCAGGGAGGTTCCTGATGCACAGGGCTGGTGCTGTTGACAAGCTGTTGATATTGACTATATTTCCTGAATTCACACTATGCTCATAGAACTGTATTTTCTGTATTTATGGTCTGAATTTGCTAGTAATGTAAAGCAATTACCTCTTGCCCCAACTTCTTGTCTGTAATGACTTTAACTGAGGAAAAGAGAAAAGCACTTGGACTCACAGGGCTCAGGGAACAACACAATTGTGTTTGGAATAAATTCAGAATTATCTGAGCTCTATTCCTGATGTACATTTGCTTTTCTAAGTGTCCTTGAGTGGATAGAAAATAACTGTAGCTGGTACATACAAGTAAAGTGATGGCAAGAAACATGTAAGAAGCTGTGTGACAGATATTGAACAACAAAATAGTCATATCATTTGCTCCTTTTAACTTTGCTTCATACGCAAAGGGATCATTCTGTTATATGAAAAACCCATCAAATTACAAATCATAACTGTGTTTTTCTCTTTTGCATAGCACTAATTTTATCTATAGAATTGCTTGCTGCTGGAAATCCCTGTAGCTGAGAGGTTAATGGGAATCAACAAGTGTCAGACTTTGACAAGGATAACGGAAGCAAAGATGTTTGTGATACATAGATTAAAGTTATTAAGCATGTAAAGTCTCCTTTTCAGGTCTGTAAACCAGCCACTAACTGACAGGATTTGAAAGAAATATTTCTCTTTTTAATTTCTCTAAGAGTTCACTCAGAACTGAGAGGTAAATGAATTTATAATATAGACCAGTATAACAGTTCCTTTCTGGAGGAAACTAAGGAAACATTAGGACAGAGCACTCCTCTCTAGGCATCAAATATTAAAGAAAAAGCAAATTGGTTTGAGTTACCTGAGACTGAAACAAACTCATATAAAATTATTCTGTAACACATTAGAAAAAAATAAGGGAGGATTGTGACATATGCAGTATCCTCTGTCAAACTAGGATTAGTTTCTGGACAAATATGTTAACATATACAGTTCTTTATAGAAGAAAATGTTAGTGTGTGGTTGTGCTATATCAACCTGTTCAAATACTGTTTCTAATAAAAGAATATATTTAGGAAAAGAAAGTGCTTTCTTTTTTGCAAATTTCTATGTTTTCAAGGCCTGGTGTCCAGTAATCTCAGACTCTCCGTAGCCCATTGATATACTGCCCAGACCAGTAGCACCCTGTATTCTGGGACAGGGTATTGGCTTCCACTCCAGTAAGACATGCCCAGTGGTGTAAAAACAAATATGGGAGGTAGGATGCAGATATCATTCCTCTTTTCAGATTTTCTCTGCTTCATCAATAGCAAGATATCTTTCACCTTCTGCATGGATGTTAAATTACTTTAGCTAATGCAGAAGAGGTTGGTTTCTTTTAAATAGTTTAAAATGCAAGAACAATTTGCCCTTTGTTCTGACACAAAATATGCCAATTTTCAGGCATAATGTGTGTTTCTTTTCACTTATGATAATTATCATTATAGTGAATAGGGCTTTGGTAGACCAGATCCATTAGCTGTGTTATCATTTTATTGCGTGCTGGTATGCTTAACAAACATATAAACAACCCAAGGAGCTTGTAGCATATGGTTGTGAAAATAGGTAGAAACACCAGGAGGGCAAAGCTTTCTCACACTGATAGTGAATAAGTGGAGCTGAGAGCCATGACAGGGAATGTAAATAGTCCTAGAAGAACAAGATGAGTATGAGTGGTTGTACAGGGTACTGGAACACAGTTTTGTGCTGAATTTTAAAGACTTCAAATATAAGAAGTAAAGATGCAACGATAAAAATTAAAGAAAAAGAGAGTCATAGCTGGAAAAAAAACCCAAAAGTTACAATTTGGATAAATAATTTCAAATTAGAATTTCCAGAAACGTAGAATGCAGTGTAGAAGACAAATTTATACTGTCCCTTGGAAGGTGGAAAAAGTGGTCCAATACATTTTTCCACCTTGCCTGTGTGTTTCTGCATGAGTATTTAGATTTAAAATTATCTTCAATACATTATTTCTACATCTCTTATAACCCAGATTCTCAGCCTTCATTTCAAGTTATTTTTAAGTTTTCAAAAGGAGCACACAGGGTTTACATTAATCTAGCAGAATGGGCTGAAATGTTCCCCCAGAAGACAAAATATGAGGTGTTTGGAAGTACTTTCTTTATGATATTCTGCTTTACTGTGTACATGGACTCTGGCAGACACCTTCCCCTTCCATTTTATTTTTTAACCTGTCCAGCTGGAAATGTTGCCTATTCTCTTATCAATAAAGTAAAAATTCCTATAAAAAACCTGCTACGTAAAAAGGATTTTGACCACTGCATCTACATACTTGCCACACCATAAGACTAACAGTGGCTTCCAGCAATACAAATGTGAGGATTCATTAACAGGAAGAAAGGGCCAAAGACACATCAGTGGTAATCTAAGAATGAGAAGATGGCAGCAACTGAGAAAAGAGGGTGATGAGGAAAAAAAGAAGTCTGTAATGCTGACTGTGCCTCCAAAGATTGTGAAACCTAATATATATAATACTTTTGCTGCAGACAGTTTAGGTGAGGATAGCACTGTGGGGAAGCTGCAATGTTCCTACTTGTATGCCTCTGCATAACCACATAATACGGATGTTTGTTTTTCTGTTGTGCACAGAAGGGCAATCCAAGTGCTCTTCCAACTTTTCAGTATTCCATCCCCATTCAGCAGGTCCTTGTTGAAGGTACTTTGTGTGTGCACTTCTCTGCACTTCATTGCAGAGCACAGGATTTTTTGAAATGGCTAGGTAGATGCATCTATGAAGTGATTCATCTGACTGTAAAATAGACTTCCAAAATAAATTGAACGAATTATGGCATAGAATTGACTACCTTTTTCTATTTAGTTGTAAAGATACTCAGATCTAGGAATAAACTGAAAGATCTTTAAACTGCAATAAGATAAATTCTATCCTCAGTATCTTGAAAAACATCAAATATGAACTTTGTAAAATATATGTATTTTCCCTTACTATGACTTGCCCTTTTTTTTATGCTACTCATGAGGGATTTTGACCAAGATGAATGACTTTAAAGTTTTTTGTCTCTAGACTGCTGTTACGTTTATTTGTGTCGTTTCTGTGCAATAACAAATGGACTTTTACTTGCCATTGCATTTTTGAAATGTGTTAAAGATATTCCACCCACATTCTGAACACTTGCGTCATTGACACAAGTACTGCTAAAGTTACGGCATGGACAACTTGAAATCCTCTGTTTTGTTTCATACTCTTACATCTTAATGTCAGTTTTAACTTTCATGAAGATTTCTAAATTTATTAATATAAAGTGGCCACATTTCTCCTTTTCTTTATTCTATATTACAGTTGAAAAGAATACACCAATCTGGTCTCTCAGCAGGTGTTTCTCAGTTGCACTGTTCTTTTCTGCTCTGTGTTTATTCTCCCTTCTCCCAGCTTTCCAATATCTGCTAATCTAAGCTGCCCAAGCCTTTGCTACACACATCCCTTTTAAAGCTATGTATGGCTGTTCTTTTGCTGTTACAACCTCCAGATCAGCCTAATATTTGATCACACCTTCTTGTTTTATCACCCACCTAGTGCAACTTTCATCTGCTCTTCAGATGTCACATACATCCTAGCTAATAGTTTTCCTAGAGTCAAATTGCCTGTAGTTGGTCATTTTTCTTGTAGCTATTTTGGGCTTAATCATATAGAGAACCATTCCCTCAGTTTGCCAATCCCATCAATGAATGTAGTGTTCTCTTATGAACTCTAGAGGTAAACTGTTCCTCAGAAATTTCATCTAAGTGTGTCTTTCTATGGAGTTATTTTTTCCACATCCTGACATCAAAAGTCTCGAGTAACCTGTCTTGAATTTGTTTTCTCTGGGTTTCCTCAAATATTTCTTCTTTGGGATTCAATTTTGCATCTGCTTCAGGCCCTGCAAGGAGAAATTTGGTTAACTTTATTCACCAGTCTCATTCTGTGCAGTGTTTCCAGTAGTTGATAGCCTCTGGTGTCAGTCTGAATTCAAGACATGTCACCATTGCCTGTCTTGTACTAGACTGATGGCAGGAATGGGGACCCACAGAGGAAAAAGTAGAGTAAACAGAATCTGATTAAGAATCTTTTAAAGCATGTGCTTATCTCAGAACTTCAGTTAAGCAAGAAACTATCTTAGATTTATCTCCCTCACCTATTTTAAAGGCATAGATCATTACTTACCTCACCATTCATGACACTATACAAATAGTACATACCTGACACATTGGACACACTTACAGATAATTATAATCTAAATATTTATTCTTGAGTGTTACTAATCTTCCAGTCCTGTTGAAAATGTCATGCCTTTTGATCTGCTTATTTGATGCAGTCAGGGAAAGGAAATATTTTAAAGTTGATTTTCATAATGAATACAAGTATAACAACTTGGTTTTCTTGCTAAAAATACTATGAACAACATGACTAATCACATTAAAATAAATGTCCTATTTTAAATTTCTTAATTTTCTAGTATTTTATTTTCAAATTCTTCATTCTAGCTATGATTCTTGCATAGGCTGGGGATATTGTGGATATTAATTAAATCCACCAGTTCTAACTATTCCATCTCAACATACACATTCCATGCATACTGTTTAATTTACAGGAAATACAAATTTCCATAAACTGTTCTGACTCTCAGGCTCTAGAAAGATATTTGGGAAACTGAATTTTTTATATTGTTAGAGGTCTTGTGTGATTAACAGACCATGAGTATCTGATTTCATAATCTTTCAAGAAAAAACTACTGAAAAAATATGAAAACAAAATATCTGTACATTACAAGGGATTAATAGAAACATTTTTTGCTCTTTTTTGATGTCTTGTCTATTTGAATTTTATTTGTACATGCTGCTATTTAAATGAAACTTACCCTGAAAATTATGATATACCTCTGAGGAAAAAATAGTTTTACATTTGGTTAACAAGACTGTAACTCAAACTCTAGTGTCATGTAATTGCTGTCTGTTCGGTATTAACTGAAGCCAAATGTTTTACTATAGATACACATTTCCACCTGATCACTTCTTACTAATATAGCACCCCTTGTTATCACCATTCAGAGTTCTGTTGAACAACACTTTTGTGCATGCTTCAGGCAGATTCTACCACCTGACCCCAATTCTGTACCCTGAACTTTGGTGAGCTGTTGAAAATTAAAGATTAGGTTTCTTTCTCTCCAGGTGTAATATAATTTGAAACATTTCCTTTTGTTTCAGTGAATATTCCCTCAGTAAGGGTTCTACTCACCTCCATTTGGCCCTAGTCAAACAATTTCTATTGTTCTAGCCTCTAGTTTTCATCTGGCATGCTCTCCCTCATGAATTATTATTCCTCTTAGAATTATATGACTCTGTGGTGAATTCGGTCTCACTTTTATTTTATCTTTCCATCAGTGCCTGCCTTTGTTGTCTGCCCTTAGTATCCTCCACCCTCACCTTTCCATACTTTGTCTTTTGCTCCTGATCTGGTCTCACCATCCTGTTATCTTCATGTGGCTTCACTAGGGACATAAATAGGGTGGTTTATCTCCTGAGAGTCTGGTAGAATATCCTGTCATTCTGCCATGGACTTCAAGTGGAAATGAGATTTTTGGGAAATTGTGCAAACAAAAGACTTCTGTCAAAGACCTGTGATCCCTGTCCTCTAAATTACTATGTGTGTGGTCTGATGCTGATTAAACAACCATGACTCCAGTTATAAATGGAAATTGAAACAATACTCAGCCTCATTAAAGGTATCAATTACTGCAACTATAACATCAAATCAGGATGTTATTTGCAGGATGGCCTGCAAGTAATACCAAACTGAAAAAAAAGGACTGAACACTGCAGAGATTTGAAACTTGGGTGCTTTTAATTCAGTGATAACATGGTTTGTCTAGCCCAGGAAGAGGGGCAACACAAACTGTCATTAAATTTTCCCTTAAAAACATTTTTCAAGTTGATTCCAAATATTTGGGGTTTGAAATCAGTAAAACCTAGAAAGTCACATGACCTTTCCATAAACTTTCTTTTTTCAGTCAGGCCAGACAAAATTGCCTTGAAACTGAAAACTGAATTATACTTCTTCCCACCATTTTTTTCAAGTTTTGAAAGTCTGTGTTAGATTTTTTTTGAAGGAAAACTGGTCACCTTCACTTTTACTCAGTTTTTCCATCTGAGTCAAGGCTAGTTCAGGTTAAAAACTGAACAAGCTTTGCGGTTTGATTAATTCATATTTCCTTGTGATCACTCTAAAAACCCACCACACTATTCTTAAGATTCAATCAATGAGAACTACATGCCAGAATTATCTGTATGGATATTGTTTGTCAGATTACATTGACAAATCACTCTGCACTTTACCTTATCTACTTAGTGGTATCAAGGGCTCACATTCACATGCATTAGCACAAATTAAAACCATAATTTGCCAGTTATTTGTCAAAACAGTTGTGTGTGTTTGGTTTAATTGGCTACATTTTTCTGCCTAGCTTAAATACAACCATAAGTCAAAACCAGTTTTTAATGCCTTAAAGGAAAACTGTACATGACTCAATGCAAGCAGAATACTTTTAGTGATATTCAGAAAAGAAATCATCTGCACCATTGAACAAGAGCCAGCAGCACGGCATTTCAACAGAGAATTACCAACTGCTCCCACTTATGCACTAACATTGCCAGCTTCTCACACAGGCTATCCTAAAACAACTGTCTGGATTCTTCTTCTTCCAGATGCCTTCCTGGTACACACAACCCTATCCAAGCACGTGTGAAAAATAACACATGTTGAATCTCATTCACAAAAGGCCCTCCACACTTGTACTGGAACACCTCACTGAACATGGAGTTTCATTTCTAATGCTCATTCTGCTCTCCAGGGAATCCTGCTGTTATATTTCAGGCCTGGTTTATATCACCATAGTCATAATCAAAATTATTGCTTCAGTCTGAGAGTTTAAAGTATTTGTTAGACATAGCTAATGGTGCATGACTGCATGAAAGCTGGATTCTTCATATCGGATTTCAGGTGGAGCATCTGAAAACCTATTTCAGTAACGGTCCCAAAGCCAACACACACATCATAAAATCTTTCTGCTTACTGCTAACAGCAGTGGTTTTAGAGAGTGGTATTTCTCCCACTGAATTCATGAATCAAAGTAATTTTGGCTTCAGTGATCCATGGTGATCCCGGTTCCTAAATAAAAAATGTACTTTTCTTTGGACTTAAACAGGAGTGAGAGAACAAGAGAGCAAGAGAGTGAGTGAGAGCCAGAGGAATTACCTGTTTGGTTTTTTTTTTAATTTGTGGACCAAGAAACAAGAGGCTAGTACAAAGGGTATGACATGAAAATTAAGAGGACAGGGTTTAGTTCCTGGCTTAGACTGATATTTCTTTAAACCTTGGGAAAATTTGATCTTAAGTCCTTTTCTGAATTCTCATCTCCTAGTGTGGTGCTGGGAGGATAAATTCCCCTAAGACTGGACTGGACCATGTGGGAACAAGTAAGGAAAAGCTCCACCCTTATAAAGACAGACACACTTGAAACCAATGACTTCTAAGCAATCAATCCCTGGTGAACAACCACAAAGGCAAATGATGGGGCAAAGATATTTCTTCCCCAAATCCATCATAAAAGTAAGTGGCAAGTACCTCTCAGTATATAAATAACCATTTGCATGTTTAGAAATCTTTATGAGCACATACAAAGGATTATAATCAGTCAAGTCTTGTTTATACTGGTTGCTCAGTATTCCTGTTCAGTGGATAGACACAGTCATCTTTAAATGACAAAGTACTCTGTCTTGAGGCAGATGTCAAGAACCTGCAGGCTGAGATATCAAGTGGACATGCTTGTCTCTCCATTCAGAATGGGCAGAGCTTAGGCAACCAGCTAAGAGTGCATGCCCTAGCTTTTCAATGACTTGTGTTTAATGAGATGAATCTCGACCCTGATCACTATTTTGCAAGCCTCCAAAAGCACAAAAGCTTGCTGAACTATTTATTTATAGTCTAATTTGAATGTTTCACTGTCAATATCTTGTTGCTTGGCACCTCACTACCAAAATGTAAACCTTCACCGTTTATGTCAATCAGACAAGGAACCGACTTTGAGATCACTGCAGCAGATGTTAATCAAAGATTTTATTATCTATGTATCAACCGTTTGTCTAATACAGTGTATAAAACACACGGTATGGCACAAAACCGAAACTGTGTGAATACTCAAAGGTTTTTTGGAAATTTGAAACTCTGCCCAGGTTTGTGAAACTTTTCAAGCAAACCTGAACCAAGAGATGACTCAGGTTTAAGAGATATGCAGCCAGTGCTGTAAATAGAAACACAATGCTACACAACAGCATGGAAGACGATATGGTTTGCACCACTCATTTTTAGTAAGAATTCTATTTAACTTGAAGTGTGGACTATCAATGTCTGACAACAAAAAGAAGCAGCATACTCCTAAATGAAACTTCCCATCTTTATCTCTTCTAGGAGAAAATTCAGAGAACCAAAAATTAAAATATAAGGCAAGAAAGATTTTGGTTTTATTTTCACATGAAAACAATACCCTATTTAGAGCTGCTACTCCTTCTTCTGGCTTCTAGCCATGCCCTTTGTACTCATACTAAAATGATGAACAGCTATATTGATATTTTATGTCTCTTTAGTACTACAGCATTATACATTATTAGCAGAAAATCAGAAAACACAGAGTTCCAAATCATCTTCCTGCCCCAGAAAATCGTCTAAATTATCATTCATACAACAGCAGGAGGGGAAGTGGAAGGGTTGTGAAGCTTGCACCATACCTTATTTAGGTATTTGGCAGCTAAGGGGACAGTAAGATCCACAGCTGCTAAACCCAGATAGGTGCAAGTTGCACTCAGCAGGTTTTTAATGAATAGAAAAAGGGGTTTACATTTGACAACCCTGTTGAGCTCTAACATTGCATAGGTATCAGACAAAGAGAGAAGATGTATTATTGAAAGGTTAAGTACTTCTGCAGCAAAGTCAACATTTTAAACTTGATAGGTAACTCCAGTATAGCCCACTCCCACTGTATTCAGCCTTGGTGCAGACTCACCTTGAGTACTGTGTGCAGTTCTGGGCCTCACAATTTAAGAAAGATGTGAAGGTCCTTGAATGCGTCCAGAGGAGGGCAACAAAGCTGGTGACAGGGCTGGAAAGAATGTCCTATGAGGAGCCGCTAAGGACTTGTCTATTTTGGAGAAAAGGAGGTTGAGGGGTGACCTCATTGCCCTCTACAGCTTCCTGAGGAGGGGAAGTGAAGAGGGAGGTGCTGATCTCTTGTCCCTAGTATCCAGTGATAGAATGTGTGGGAATGGTTCAAAGCTGTGCCAGGGGAGCTTTAGACTGGACATTAGGAAACATTTCTTTACCAAGAAGGTGGTCAAACACTGGAACAGGACTCCTAAAGAGGTCGTTGATGCTCCAAGACTGCTAGTGTTTCAGAAGCATTTGGACAACGCCTTTAACAACATGCTTTAACTTTTGGTCAGCCCTGAATTGGTCAGGCAGTTGGACTAGATGATTGTTATAGGTCCCTTCCAAGTAAAACTATTCTATTCTATTCTAGTCTAGTCTAGTCTAGTCTAGTCTAGTCTAGCCTAGTCTAATCTATTCTTTTGTAATGGAGCGATACAGGGAAATGTTCTTTCTTGGTATACAGGACATCAGCTGCATAAGGTCTGGAGATGTAAAGCAGCATCAAAATTCAAATTATAAGCTCAAGAGGGATCTCTATGCAAAATAGATAAGTGTTACATTCTGTTAGTGATACTGTAACTCACTTTCTGCACCAGGTTGTTGAAGTGATATCCAAGTGTATGCCCTGGACAGAACTTTCAAATGCCGCAAGCATAAAATCAAAATAGCAATAAGTACTTTGATCTCTTCTGCTTCGCTCCCTTGTCCCATATATTAAAGACTGTACTACAGAAAAGTTTGAATAAGTGATCACTTCCACACTGATAATAATTTGACAGCCTTTAAAATACAGGGAATACTGTCAGCTGATCTTACGTGCTCCTTGAATTTCTATGTATTTACACAATGAGATATACATTCACTTGGTCACTCCCTTTTTCCTAAACATTTGTGAGTTAGTCAGGGACCCGAGAACATCTGAAAGTGAAAGTGACACCAACATCTCAGAAGAAGTGTTTAAGGCACAGACCATAGCAAGCTCTCTGTTGGACTCAGAAAGTGATCTATGTCCTATGGTTTAAATCATAGAGATACCACTCTATTATTTGTATAATATGTTTTAAAAGCATTCAAATGTGGATCACTGCTGTGAGTGAAAATGGTGTTCACAGTATAAGTGACAAGCTGTATTTTTCCCCTCTGTATAAAAGCTTTGTTCACTCTTCCAACTTGATTCCCTTTGTGCAAAAATAATCCAATATGTTTTGTTCTTTGTATGTGCAAAAATAATTTATCAAGACTGATAAACTGAAAAGTGTTCAATGATTCCAAATTAAAATCCTTGTTCCAAATGCTGTGCAGTTTGGCAAGAAGTCAACTGATGTCCATTTCTCCATCTGAACTTTGACTCTGATGACTAGCTCTTGCAGATCCCAAAACCAACCATGACACAAACATGATGTTGTCTTTAGAGATAAACTCATAAATGCACTACATTACCACTTAATTAATCCTTTTTTTTGTTTATATAAATGCTAAGAAATAATCACTCTTTCTGTTGAAAGCATCTCAAAGACAATTCATAAAATTTTCTTCCTACCCCTGCAGCTACATTTGCTTGAAGTTGAAATAGCAGATGTAAAGTGAGAAAAAACATAAAGGTATGCTTTTCTTATGTCTGTCATAAGAACACTGAAAATAGGAAAACAATTACTATAATTAGATAAGGAGCACAAAGCAAACAAAAGGTAAAAGAACAAAATGTGGATTTTTTTTTTTTTTCTTTCTACTGCATTTTTAGTTTCATTTTACCCAGGGACACAG
This sequence comes from Strix uralensis, assembly GCF_047716275.1. NCBI lineage: Eukaryota > Metazoa > Chordata > Aves > Strigiformes > Strigidae > Strix > Strix uralensis. The sequence goes on from NC_133974.1 coordinate 35,635,319, forward strand.
CCAATAACAAGTTGTCCGATCTGCCACATTAGAGTATTTTGTACAGCCATCCATTTGGTCTCTGAGGAAAAAGAGGATCAGTTAATTTTCCATACTTGGATGAAGCTATTTGTGATAACCTAGTTAGTCATGTGAGTTGCCTAGCACTTTTTCAGCAAGTCTGAGAAACTATATCCAGTTCCAGATTTCTAACTGAAGATAGAAGAATCACTTGGTGTTTTGCTGTGGCACTCAGGTCCAGACTATACCACAGAGTTGAACCAACATCACAACCAGGATGCATGGAATGAACATTATTGGAGTATTGGGAATGTGCCACATGGATAAATCTATGCTCTAACCTAATTCTATCATACTTCATCATCACTCATTCGATGGTAAATGATGGGTTGGAATTTTTATTAATAGATATAGTTACACATGAAACTTAGATACAAAAATTTCCAGATGTTAACCATGTAATCTGCATAAGGGACTATGTTTTCAGAAAAATTATAGTGAAGTCCAAAGTTGCACATACTCCTCTTGACATTATTCATGTTTTCAAAAAATTGGCTTACAGTCTATTTCTACTATGTTCTGCTTAATATAGTCTTACTATTGATATATAACACAATTTATAATTACTCAACACATTTAATGAGGTAATGAGATTTATTCTTTCCAAAGTTTATATTTTATTCTTTGTCCATCTTCTTCAGATAAAAACTGTTTTATGTAATTTTAACTGCATGCATAATTAGCCATTTGCCCAATTCTATATGAAGTGTACTCATAGAAAGTCTTCTGCAAGAAAAATCTGAAGAAGGAATCAGTGGAAACCACACGTGTGGAAAGGCTAATTTTTTACATGTACTGAAACGAAGGAATTAGTTGTTATATTAATCCCAGTTTCTTCTTTATAGTATTTAAAGAACACAACGTTGAAGAGATTCCCTTCATTACTAAGTCACATCCCATGTTATTGTAGGTAGTTGGACCACCTAATCCTTTCCATAGGCTGATGACATTATGGGTTAAGGCTACCGTTCTACCTATGCTTTCTCAATCCTTATTCCTACTGCAGCAGGTACAGGAATACAGTGAATGTATGACAAGAGGAATGAAATAGACATCACTTATTTCAGTTGGCCTTAAAAAAAAGACCATATTCCAGAGTCCCTGGAGTTTAAAAGATGCCTTCACTTCTGTAAAACACTGTACCATGCATACATTTACATTAAACTGTTACTTTGCTCTAAATTTTTGCCCTATAAGATGGCATTGTTGGCTCTGCGTCACCAGATCCCAGTTGCCTTCCAGCACAAACATAGTCACTTTGCAAGTCAAAATATTTTTTCCAGTTGCTAGGATGGCAAATAGTGTAGGAACTGAAAACTGGCTATTGCAGACATACTGTGGCTAGCGTGATGAAAAGATGTACTTTATTTCCTTTCTCCAAAGCTTCTTACCTCCTGCTTAAGAGTACCCTTGTGGCTACTGAACACCAGATCTTAGAGTTCTGAAAAGGTTGTGGTGGTAAAACCTGAGTCAAGACTTCCATTAATGAAGAACATATGACAGGATGAAATATCAGTACAAACTAAATTTAAATGACCATATAAAGAATAGGAAGTGTTGCCTCTGACAAAAATCCATTCTGCCCTTTTTAGACATTCAGCAGCCAGTCTTTCAGCTTTCCTGAATTAGCAAAATCACACGTAATATTTCAGGAATGCAAGAGGCTGTATTCCTTAGCTTTCATTCTTCTACAGAGAAAGAATCTCATGGAAACACTAGTGATTCTTACATTCGGATGTATGTTTTTCATTAAAGACAGCATTTATTAAAGATCCACCTGTTGATATAGCAAGATAAAGTCCGTTCTAAGAGGTAATTTTTGAAAGTTTCTGGTTCAAATCTCAGTCTGTGTCTTTTGGTATCACATGGATGGGATCAGCTGACTCCTCTGGGCTCTTCTGTGTTCAGCACTTTGGTAGTTTGTCTCTACAAGTCCAGTCAAAATCTTACTTCCAATCTTCCTAATTCAGGTGGCCTTGCCAGTTAAGAATAAAAGGTCCTAGATGAGAAGAAGAGCCTGAGGTAACAGACTTCATCCTATTTACAGCCCGCTGTTGGGAGAATTGAGCCTAATTTCTTGAGGCATTCATGAATCTACCAATAAAAAATGACAAGGCTATAAGCATTTAGCAGGAAAAAAATATTATTATCTTTGTCACACATACTGCTTTACCAGACTTCTTGCTTGTCTAAGCGCAATTGTGTCTCCTCAAAATCGCATTAAGACTTCTGACATAATATATATATGTAGTTCCTTTTTAACTCTACAGAAGTGATTAATTTAAAAAGATGTTGAAGTGGAGATAATGTCTTCACAAGATCTGTTGTATAAATTATAACATACCAGTGTTTTTACCTCCACACACTGCTCTAACCAGAAATCTGCTTACACCACACAAAAGATGCTGGAAAACAGATCTTGATAAGAGTGGTCAGATGGAGCTATTTCTACTCTTTTGCCTCTAAAGTTTCCCACACCATTGTCCACACAAGGTTTTTGTTGTCTTCGTATCAAATATGGTCCTCCCTGTAAACAAAGCATTGTTGCTATGGACTTAACCTGAGTTTCTTTATGACTTACGTTAATCAATTACCTGCAAACCTATTGTGCTTCTGAATTTCCATAGTGCTTCTTTTTGGGTCTCTTGTGTTCTGAAATCAGGTTTCACATTATTTTGCTGTTTGTTTTGAGCAAGTTCTGTCATTTTCAAGCAGGGTCAGATGGATTGCTTCTCTGTTTGCTCTTCTCCTTTCCCATTTTTGCAAGGATTTTCTTAGTTTATTGAGTTTTTATTCAAATGAAATTTTTAAGTGCCTGAGGTTACAGAACCACAATCTCTTGGCTGAGACAAAGCCTAACACCATCTCAAATCAAATAGCCCAAAACCATTAAAAAAGAGATGGGTAAGTGTAGAAAGGCTCAAAGAAATATAATTTTATGATACCCTTGCCTTCTTATTACATGTGCTGTCACATTCTTATTACATATCCTGTCACATTAAATAATGACTCTGAGCAGTCACACCTAATATCTCCAAAATAAAGATCTTATGACTTGTACATCATTGAACCAGGGCAAAGATCCAGCAGAACTTATTGTGCCACTGGCTTCATGTGCCAGTCCTGTTATTTTCAAATTCTGCCTTTTGTCAGGGTTTTGTGACACCCGGTTCCAATGAGCTCCACAAGTGCAGCCAAGAAGAATGTGGCCCTTTGGGAGCTTAGAAGTTTTTTTGGTGCAGTAAATGTAATAAAGGAACACAGTCAGATTTCCCAAGATGCATCTGAAAGCTGAGTATTAAACATTGTTTTTTGTCATTCAGACAAAACCAGCCAAGCTACTTATAAGAGGTAACCTTCTCATATGGTTGTTTTCGGATAAAGTACACTTTCTGTGGAAGGCTTTCTTTTCCTTAATATATCATTGTGATACTTTGTGTGATTCATAATATAAATGTTTGTTTTTCACATTAACAATATCAGTGTGAAACACGTATTGCAAAGAAAAAGACTTAATTTTCCAAGATTTTAATCTCAGAAGCTTTCATAAACAAAACCAATATTTTTCTCTCATATGTACCATACCAGCAACTATCTTCACATAAAAACAAATTACATAATTTTTAACAGAATAAAGTTTGAGTTTCATTTTAACTTTTAACCTTCAAAATTATGTAAACAATAAATATCTCAGGTCTCTTTCAGAGGCTGATAAAAGCTTGAAAGTTCCTTCCCACATTTGTTTCTTCCTCTCTTTCTTCTGGTATATTGATGATCAGTGCTCCTCAATGTAACATGAGATATGTAATAGGTATAGAAGAAGCAGCACACCAATATGCATAGGAGGAACAGCAAACAACAAATGTTCTTTGCCCTCTTGAAGGTCTTTTCAGATCCATAAAATATAAATTTGAGAACTGTGGTGACAAAAACATTTGTTATTCATGCTCACAGCAAATATTTCTAGCTCACAAGTTGTAAAATAAAAAGAAAATTTTAGCATTGGATGAAGCAGGAGAGAATATGGCATATTCTCTCAAGAGAGGCTCTCACTTAATTGTGATATATCGTAAAAGAAAATACAGAATTCCTACAGGATTCAAAACACTCTCCTGGAAACAATCATATCAGAAAAACAAAGTATTGGGGAGACATATTATCAGGAGTAGACAGTGAAACATTGCAGCACTTTCAACCATGTTTTTCAGCAAGACCCATAGACTGATAGAGATAATTGGTCCACTTCCTGAAATGTCTCTGTTTTCTGCATGGATCTTTCCTGTTGGCCTTGCTTAAGATTGAAGTTAAGAAACAACATGGTTTCCACAATCAACAAAAATGTGGTGAAAGGCAGGTCTGTATTTTATTTTTTCCAGATGCAGCCAGTACCATCACAAAGATGTCCCAGTGCTAGCTAGATATCTGTACCCAAATAAAGAACTGCCTGTTCCATCATATACCAGACAACACTGAAGATGCTCTCCAGTGGAAAAAGGTACAGTATTCAAGAAGGCTGCTGAGAAACCTCTTGTTCCAGCTTAAAGCATCAATAGGTCATTGCCAATGAAGGGGGTTGCTTTAAATTGAATACCATAAAAAGCCCACAGATCTATCATGTCAGATCATTTTACAAGAGAATAAACTATTTTCTGTTCAAGAAGAATACAAAATGAAACTACAAATTTCAATAACATTGACCAAGAAATATATCCTATTTCATAAGTACCCACTCACCTTTTGAATAAACTTAAAGATTTATTCAGTCCACCTGAAGGGCAAATTCATATAGCTGGTCTTTCTTGGGAAAAGGAAGTAAAAACTAATTTTACTGAAGTAAGATAAATCTATTTCAAATAATAGAACAAAATTTATTTTAGGAATGACCTCAGATAATTAAATGGTGATGTGAAAATATTTTCTTAACCTCCTTTGAGTCTGTTTTCTCTTAACCTCTTAACCATACTAGCAGACCATGTATGGCATTCGCATCAGAAAAATATTTTCTTTAAGAGTCAAAGGAATATATCATAAATATGCAAATAACAGAAGTAAAAACTACATGGCTTGGTACAGTATTTTAATAACTACCCATTACAATGATGAGAAGGAAGGAACCTTTACCAGTTGATAATGCTATTTTCATTTGCTGTGCTAAACAAAGGAGTTGAGATGTAGACAAGAAGCGCTAGTCAAAGCACAGAAGTAAGCAAGCAATTTCACCAAGTAAAGAAGCAACTGAAGTAGCTCTGGAATTTGGATCTTCTAGGAGCCAAGCTTATGCACTTGCAAGGAAGGCATCTGTTCTTTAATGTGATCACTGATCTATCAGTTATAAAATTCCTCATGTATTGTTTACTGACATTTTTTCATTTAATTTATATGCTTTGGAAGCCACTACTAGTGGGCAAAACAGAAAATTTATAGTAAAAGTACCCCAAGAACATCATTGACAAACTTAGGAAAAAGATTATGATCTGTAGAAAGAGGAGATTAGGGTTGTGTGTAAGAGGCTTTTAATTTTCAGTAACACTGAAGACAGGGTTTTACAGCTTTCAATAAATGAAAGTCAAAGCCAGATCTTCTTTGACTTAGGCACTAAATGCTCAGCTATGCCTTAAAAAGCAATCCTGATCTCTACAGTATGTCTTGCCTCTCAGAGCAACTAAACTTATGATCTACCTCTTTTTTTCTGGGTCTGAAGACTGCCTCCCAGGTTAAACCTCTTGCCTCACTCATGCTCAGGAAAGGTTTGTTTTACGGAATAAATGTCTGGAGTACCACTGCAGTCCACGTTTAGGTATCTCTCTAATAGATCTCTAAGAAGTCTGAAAAGTTAGTTCTGATCACAACTATGTCATCTGCCATTGTGGTTGTCCCAGCACTTGCTTTCTGCTCAATTTTTAAATAAATAAACCACTTAAAAGAGAGACTTCTCAACATGAGGAACTTCAATAATTTTCCATAGGGTACTCCAGAAACAGTCTTCTATGCTTATAGTAAAGCAGGGCCGATATTCAGTCAAACACACAAGAGTAGTTGACCAGGAGTCACAGAGACTCTTAGTTTACCAAAGGGATCAGTGTACTGGGCATCTGACTCTAGATGAGGTTTAGGAGGAGAACTAGTTGTCTGAAGTAAAAGCAAACATGCTCAAGGGAGCTGCAAATAATTCAAGACTATTCTCTCTTGCATACTTTCCTTCTGGCACCTTCTCACTGTCTTGCTTTCCCAAATGCATCAGGGGACACTCTGCCCCTTCACAGTGATCCAGAGTCTGGGACAGACCACACTGTCCTGGGACCAGGGCCCAAACCCATAAGGATTCACTCATACCTCATTCTCTGAGTAAGTGGTCTGACTACTCTGTTCACAGGCAAAAGGCGTGTGAAAGGGATTACTTATTTATCAGTTTCGTCTTCTTAAAATCCATCTCTACTCTGGTAGACACCTGCTCTCAGAAGAGGAACTAGTGGGATTGTGCCAGAAATTTTTGGTTGTAGGAGACTGGCAGAATTGAAAAATAATTTATATAAAATTGAAGAGGCTGGCTTGGTGACAATGTAAGTGGCAGAGACCTGCAACAGAATAACAGATGGAGATAACAAAGTAGATGTTAACACTGAGTTAGCCTTTAGAGTCAATGGGATGGACATATCAAGATAAAATATTTAATGTTGACGAAAAGTAAAGCATAGAAGGAGGTAATTGCAAAGAGGAATGGATTAAGGTGATAAGAAACTATTCATGTACATGGACTTGTGTAGTGATCCTGACTGGAAGACTAACTCCTGTATTGTACATTTAACCTGACTGAGTGCAGACTTGTGCTGTGCTGCACATACAGCATGACCTTAAGTCACATGTTATGCCATGCATACTCCATGGCCACAGGATAAATATTGCCAGCTGATTCACAGAATCCCAGAATTGCAGAATCATCAAGCTTGGAAAAGACCTTGAAGATCATCCAGTCCAACCATTAACCTAACATTGACCGTTCTCAACTACACCAAGTCCCTCAGCGCTATGTCAACCTGACTCTTAAACACCTCCAGGGATGGGGACTCCACCACCTCCCTGGGCAGCCCATTCCAACGACTAACAACCTGTTCTGGAAAAAAATACTTCCTAATATCCAGTCGAAACCTTCCCTGGTGCACCTTGAGGCCATTATCTCTTCTCCTATCACTCATTACTTGGTTAAAGAGACTCATCCCCAGCTCTCTGCAACCTCCTTTCAGGTAGTTGTAGAGGGCGATGAGGTCTCCCTTCAGCCTCCTCTTCTCCAGACTAAACAACCCCAGTTCCCTCAGCCACTCCTCGTACGACATGTGCTCCAGACCCTTCACCAGCTTCGTTGCCCTTCTCTGGACACGCTTGAGTAATTCAATGTCCTTTTTGGAGTGAGGGGCCCAAAACTGAACACAGTAATCAAGGTGTGGCCTCACCAGTGCCGAGTACAGGGGTAAGATCACTTCCTTGTCCCTGCTGGCCATGCTATTTCTGATACAAGCCAGGATGCCATTGGCCTTCTTGGCCACCTGGGCACACTGCTGGCTCATGTTCAGCCAGCTGTCAATCAACACCCCCAGGTCCCTCTCTGACTGGCAGCTCTCCAGCCACTCCTCCCCAAGCCTGTAGCGCTGCTGGGGGTTGTTGTGGCTGAAGTGCAGAACCCGGCATTTGGCCTTATTGAAACTCATCCAGTTGGCCTTAGCCCATTGCTCCAGCCTGTCCAGATCTCTCTGCAGAGCCTCCCTACCCTCGAGCAGATCAACACTCCCACCCAACTTGGTGACGTCTGCAAACTTACTGAGGGTGCACTCGATCCCCTCATCTAGATCATCCCTAAAGATGTTAAACAGGAGTGGCCCCAAAACTGAGCCCTGGGGGACACCACTCATGACCGGCCACCAACTGGATTTAACTCTGTTCACCACAACTCTTTGGGCCTGGCCATCCAGCCAGTTTTTTACCCAGGAAAGCATGTGCCTATCTAAACCATGAGCAACCATTTTGCCAGGAAAATGCTGTGGGAAACAGTGTCAAAGGCCTTACTAAAGTCAAGGTAGACAACAATCACAGCCTTTCCCTCATCCAATAAGCAGGTTGCCCTGTCGTAGATGGAGATCAGTTTGTCAAGCAGGACCTGCCTTTCATAAATCCATGCTGACTGCTCCTGATAGGCGGGTTGTCCCGCATGTGTTGTATGATGGTACTCAAGATGAGCTGCTCCATCTGCTTCCCGGGCACCGAAGTCAAGCTGACAGGCCTATAATTTCCCGGATCATCCTTCTGACCCTTCTTATATATGGGCGTCACATTGGCCAACTTCCAATCCATTGGGACCTCCCCAGTCAGCCAGGACTGCTAGTAAATGATGGAAAGTGGCTTGGCGAGCATCCCAGCCAGCTCCTTCAGCATCCTGGGGTGTATCCCGTCCGGTCCCATAGACTTGTGTCTGTCTATGTGATGCACTAGGTCACTGACTATCTCCTCCTGGATTTCAGGGGGGTCGTTCTCCCAATCTCTGTCTTCTGGCTGAGGAGGCTGGATTCCCTCAATGCCTCTAATCTTGCTATTAAAGACTGAGGCAAAGAAGGCATTAAGCACCTCAGCCTTTTCCTCATCACTTGTTACCATGTTTCCTCCTGCATCTAGCAGGGGATGGAGGCTCTCCCTGGTCTTTCTTTTGCTGCTCACATACTTATAGAAACATTTCTTGTTGTCCTTGATTGCTGAAGCCAGATTTATTTCCAGCTGGGCTTTAGACCTCCTGATTTCCACCCTGCATAGCCTCACAGCATCTTTGCAATCAGAGAAGCCTGAGGCAGCTCACTCTTGGTACCGGCAAATACCTGCGTGTCCTTGCCTTATCTAAAAGTGCAACAAGAAGTTCTCACATGAACATCTTTTTTGCTTGGCATTAGAAATTATGAATAGAGTTGTTTTCTTGTAAGAAAATCTTGTTATATCTCAAATGACCAAAATTGAGTAACCCTTTGCACAGCATGCTGCACATTCATTGGAGTCTCGTTCGATGCTTCATAGTTTGGGGTTCCCAGCATCTACAGGGAAGTAAGATATCTTTATTTTATTAGCTCTAACAAATAGTATTTTAAATAATACTTCACAGAATCTGAGCACCTTTCTTACTGAGATAACAAATCAGCACATGCTGGTGTAAAACAGCTTACATGGAAGAGTGGTGTAATGGACCTTCAGAGAAGGGGGAGGGAATGGTGAAGAGAGATGCTTATGAAGTAACTATTGTGCTAGACTGAAATTTCCTATGACTGTCTCAAAGCTTGCTTGTGTTTGTGTAAACCTCCAAGAGAAGCTGCTGTGGCCTGTGAATTGGTCTGGGGGATGTCGCCAAGAGAAGCAGGAGTGTATTGAAGGATGCACCCCCCCACTTCTTTGCAGTTGCATTGTCAGACTCCGTAGACAAGCCTCAAAGGGGCAGAGGTGTGCTGAGCTGGCCCCATCCTGTAGCCGTTTGTGGCTCTATTGTGTAGGCCAGACCCCATGCATGCATTGCTAATGAACTGACAAGAGGCAAAGGTTCCTGCCCTGAAGCCAGATGCAACAAAACCTGTTGGACCAGAGAAAAAAAAACTAAAGGTGAGCAGATATGTTAATCAGCGGATACGATGAACTCAAAAGACAGCAGAAAATTTTCTCTGTGTGCATCTACCACTGAAGCTTGATTCGTGTGCACCCACCACCGAAGAACTGAAGACTGAGGACCAACGGGATGCCGTTGGATCCATGGTGGTGACTATTCTTGCAGCCCTATCCCACACCCTTGCTTTATTTCTGCCTTTTCCTTCCATTCTGTCCTATCACTACCCCTCTTCACTTCTTTAATAATAAAAAACCTGTTTTGGGTATACGGCATTTGACCTCGTTTGTGTCTTAATCTCGCTCTTGGGATCGTATCGAAACCTCCCCCAACATTGGATCGGGACAACTATGAAAGGGAAGAAAATAATCAACAAGATGAGAAGGTGAGCAGGAGCTGGGAAAGGTCAAAAAACCAAAACTTCAGCAAATCTTCTATAGCCACCGTAGACATGAAGTGACTTGTAAATGAGCTAGGGTCAAACTAGTTGGATTATGTGTGACTTATAGTCCAATGCAATAAGCAGCATGCTGCGATCTAGTTTATCATTTCTCAAGCAGCTTTAGAAACTTATTTTAAGATTTGTGTTACTACAGTAGCTGCAGTATTTACCTGAGATTTGTCAATATAAGGCTTGGATAACTTTACATTATGCTGTAAATACACTAATGGAGACATGAAGTTGAGAAATCTTTTTGAATGGGAGAGCTGAATCAATGTTTCAGATTTTAAAAAGATGCAAAGGGAAGAAATATTAAGAAAGGTCATGACTTGAAATGGGTGTTTTCAACAAGGAGGGTGGAAAATTCTTAGGACAAGAAGAATGAAAGATGAGGCCAAATCATTCAGGAAATACTCATGGAAGAAAATATGATAGATGTTGGATAACAATGTCAGATGAGATGGTGTTGAAAAGAGGAAGAACAGATGAGCCGGGATGACTGGAAATTGTACTAATAAGAAAGAAGCAGTCCAATACTTCCACCAACGTGACATCAAGAGTTGCAGTATGAGAACAAAAGAGGCTTTCCTCGCAGCAGTAAGCTACATGGGCACTATCAGAAAGAGTGATACAGGTCTTTTTTCTGTTACAAGAAGCTCCAAATCTGATATCCACATGGTCACAAAAATCAGAGAGTCTTCACATTTTACTATTAAATCATCATTTATGGATTTTGTAGTTGCTGAAAAAAGTTAAGTTCAAGTGCACTACCTGGTTTTCAGTGAAATGCAGTTGTTAAGCATAGTTTTCCTCAGGAAGTTTGCCAAAAGCACAGAAAATTCTAGGGATTTTCCTAGTATTCCATTGCCAGCAGAACATATACTTCATGTTTTAGTGTAGAGTCCAAGTTCATGGAAGTTATTGGAAACATAGGAGGAACATATTTTGCCCCAGGTCCTTTTATTTTCCAGACCATTCTGATCTATTCCTTAACTTTTGTTCACTAACAATACAATGCATTATCATGTAATACAACTTCATTGAGATACTATGAAAATTGGTAAAACAGTGTCTTTATTCAGGCAAAGTTCTTTTAGCTTCAGCCTTTGGGCCCAGTCTTCATATTTTGAATATGTAAATTGCAAATAAAATAAACAACAAATAAAGTAAATACTGAATTAAAGCATACCAATTAGTGTGTTAATCCTTTCATTTTGCATTTCAAATTGCAATCCATTAATTTGCTAGAACACGAAAATTAAAAAGAAGAAATAACTGAACAGCTTTTATAAACATTTTTTGGATGCAAAAATAAATAAATAGTTATGCAACAGGTCTAGAAATCAAAAGCACTCATCCTCACTTCTAGCTATAACATGTCTCCTTTCTAAGGCTAGCAAATTATCTGTGTCTCAGATTTCCTGCCTGCTGCCTGTGATCATAAATAATTTGGTCATATCATTTATGACAGCCATAACAGTGGTAAGGAGTGGTCTCCACGACATTCAAAAGTGAGAATGAGGAGGCTGCAGTGGTTGCTGAGGAGACAGCAGGAGTAGACACTGGTGAAGAGAAATTGATGCAATTTTGTACTGGAACATCACTGTTCACCTCAAAATGTAAACCTAGCTAAGTGCTCTGTTTATACATTTTCATGCTGCTTAAAAACTGCCTAAATGGAAGTCTTCTGGTGACCTTCACTGACAAGATGCATGGTTTTGCCTAGTCACCCAGTGTCCAGTCACTGAACCACAGCACTGTGCCTCTACTGCCCAGCCCCAGGTTTCCCCCCAGTGCAGTCAGGTAACAAGTGGGGCATGCAGCAGAGAGAGACGCTGAAAGGCATGCCTCAGTCCTACAACTCACATAAAGCTATTGTAACAGAAAGAATAATTTATAATTCTCTTATTACTTAGAGACTTTTGAAACCACCATTTTGTCTGGCACATAAGTAAATGCAAAAGCTAAACCAGAAAAAGATAAACTCAACTGATGAAAGCTTCTCTCATTTACTTGAAATATTCATTTACTTAAGCAACCTAACATTCTCCGCTGAGTGGAGTAATTCCTGTCTTTATCCAAGTTAAACGAGAGAAGAACTGGACCTCGTGAGACTAGCTGGAAATGTTTTGTGGATGTATGTTTTAAAAAGGTACACAGTCAAAACAAACAGCTCCAGATGCTCCTTGATACCAAGGAAAGTTAAACTTTGTCATCATCTGTTTAAATTGGTTCACTCAAGCAAAAAGAAAATAGAAGACTAATCCTTCAGTCATAGTCTTAGTCATCATTGTTTGTCATATGCATCCAAAAAAACAAGCAAAAATACCAGAAAATGAAGCGAAACACTACCAAAGATAGAAAACAGATAAATTCAAAATAACAGAGTTCTATGGTATCTAAGTTTCTTGGGTTGTTTTGCTGGGGTTTTTTTGGTAATTTAGGCAGATGTTTTCAGTATGCAGCAGATTGGTTCATGTTTTGTTTGCGGAAAACTATCGGTCTTGTAATGCTCTTTTAAGCAACAGGGAAAAGTTACACTTAATAAAGGAAATTTTTATAAGCGGCTTAAGCCTTCTTGCTTCAGTGAAGTTATCCAATGAAGGGAGGGAAGGGAAAAGGGAAGGGAAAAGGGAAGGGAAAAGGGAAGGGAAAAGGGAAGGGAAAAGGGAAGGGAAGGGAAGGGAAGGGAAGGGAAGGGAAGGGAAGGGAAGGGAAGGGAAGGGAAGGGAAGGGAAGGGAAGGGAAGGGAAGGGAAGGGAAGGGAAGGGAAGGGAAGGGAAGGGAAGGGAAGGGAAGGGAAGGGAAGGGAAGGGAAGGGAAGGGAAGGGAAGGGAAGGGAAGGGAAGGGAAGGGAAGGGAAGGGAAGGGAAGGGAAGGGAAGGGAAGGGAAGGGAAGGGAAGGGAAGGGAAGGGAAGGGAAGGGAAGGGAAGGGAAGGGAAGGGAAGGGAAGGGAAGGGAAGGGAAGGGAAGGGAAGGGAAGGGAAGGGAAGGGAAGGGAAGGGAAGGGAAGGGAAGGGAAGGGAAGGGAAGGGAAGGGAAGGAAGAATGAATTTAGCACTTTGGTCTATTTGGATTCCTAACATAAATTAACTGAAAATTTATATATTTTAGGTCTGGAACACTGTTGCTGGACTTGATTCTCCTTTTATTTTGTTCTATATATGCCAACCTATCAATTAATACAGAACTCAGAATGAAAACTCCTCACAACCAGAACTTCAAATTTCAAGACTCCATTTTGGTGGAGATACTTGAACTCTTGAAATAGTTTCCTCCATTTATTTCATTAAGACCAAAGGATTTTACAAAATTACATGCTGGACATTAAAGAAGAAAAATGTACTCAAGAAACAAAGACCTTGAGTTTCATAGATATATGTTAAGTTTTGTGCAAAAAAGTGCATTTGAGCTGCTAAATAGCTCTCCTGAAAGCATTTCACATCATTTAAAATGAGCAAGATACATATTATCTCATGAGCTAATAATGAACTAAACAGTCCTTGTTAGTTCTTTCTCACACTTAATTTACAAGCTGTTATTTTTTTTTAACTGTGTGGTTTATGTACATGCAAATCACCAGCAATCAATGGAGTCATAAATTCCAATATATTTCCAGTATGTAAAGGCTTAATGCCAGCAAGGAGATTCTTTACTAGTAGGTGCCTAAAAACCAAACTGAAAGGCAAAATGCCTTCCAGATGACTTCCAGACTGAAAGACAAAGTTCCAGCATGAAAATCAAGTTGATACTGGTTCTTAACATAGTTCCCTATCATCCCCACTCCCACTCCTTCCTCTGGTGTGCCAACATCTCTCCAGAAGGGAATACAATTTGAAAATCCAGCATAAAACTGCATGTAGACAAATATCAGTATTTGACATGAACACACTAGATCACATACCATTGGTACTGTCTCAGTTGCCCTTAGTTTTCCAGTGTTAAAATATCCCATTCAGACAATCAAGATAAGCATAAACAAGCAGGATAGCTCAAGAACGTGGTTAAAGACGTAGATTTCAGACCACATGTTTGTAAACAGTGTGGTAAAAATGGCTATTTAGAATTCAGGACAATATTCCCAGATAAATTAGGTGAAACCAGAGGAGGTTTTAGTTCCAAAGAATTGCTAGACTGTCTCAGCTCATTCCTAAGGCAACACATGCTTCCACGTCACTGTTCTCCCTTCCTTCTCACTCCCCTACCCTAGTGAGGTCCTGGGGCTTTCTAGCAAACAGGGAACAGTAAACTCCATTTCAGCCCTCCATTTAAAGCAAAGATTTGTGTGGAAGGGTGCATTGATGAGGGAATTAAGGTGCTTCTTGCTGGACTGTAGATTAACCAATGACATTGGTGCCAGTAGTAGCTGACAGAGGTTGTCTCACCAGGATATAAGGCAGTCAGTGTAGGGGATGCTTGACTTTATCTTTGTGGGTTACACCTGTGGGTGTATACTGGTATATATGGAAAGATACAATGACGCAGAGCAGCAGCAAAATGGATTTGTCAGAGGCTTTTTGATGGCTGTATATGGAAGTCTTGGAATAGCAGCAGCATTTGTCTCCCTTCCAACTCTACCATTTCAGCTGTATCACTTACCCTTCTTCCCCATCCCCAAAACAGGAGCATCTTGGCTGAAACCTGGTGGTAGAATTTAAATTTTGCTTCCAGTACTGAGAAGCTCTGAGTTGCTCTACTGGCAAGACAGCTTTCTGTGGTACTGCCTAGCAACTACAAGCCAAATGATCTCTTTTATTGTATTTGCCAAATTCAAAATGAAAGCTAAAAGAGTCCTTTTTGAGGGGATTTACTGCAATAACACCACACTGAATTCAGTTGGAATACAACATTTTAAACTGTAGAAGACTTCTAAACCCTGTAAAAACATGGTAATAATGGAAACAATGAAGACTGCCATAATATGCCAATTCTCTTTGGAATTTATACTTATTCTTAAACAGTCTCAGTGTTCAACCATAGTGACCCTGCTTGGTTAGGCCATTCCAGGCAGGCCTCCTGTAAAGTATGTGACTACTTGACATCTGTTTCAAATTTATTTTTATTTTCTGAGTAGGCTGAGCTAGTGTCTGTTCAGATTAAAATAGCAACCAGAGCAGGTTTTACCTACGTTTAGACTTACATTTCTGACAGCTTAATCCTCTATAGTTCTGAAGGTTTTTTAAACTAGTTTACTTTGGAGGACTGAGAACAGGTAATCTATCTGGAATCAGGAAATGATCATCTGAAATTGTAACAGGAAGCATACCTATAAGACAGTTTCCTCTGATCTGACGAAAAAAAATAAATGAAAACCTAAATGTTATTTGTTTTCTTCTTTAAAAATGAATCCAAGTGCATAAATTTCCATTGTCTGTTCCTGTAACACTGTGTTTCATTGATTGTGCAATGATTAGAAAGCAGGTTTCTATTTTAGCTTTGTATAAAAGCAGACGATAATTTTTTTCATTTTATTTTATATACAGCAGGAAATTATGTAAAAGCACTCTTCAAAAAAAGTGTTATAGTTGCAAATTTGAACATCAAAATTTTAAAAATACCAAAGTTAATTTTACTCAATCATTCTTAAATTATTCCTGTCATATATGTATGTAGTATCTTCTGTCTGATCTCCATTAATGAGAGCTTGCTCAAAGTCTCCTAAGAGCTTTGCAGCAGTAAGTTTGTGAGATGAGGCCAGCAGGGTCAAGAAGCCACTGTGAAGATGGAAGCAATGGAAGGAATCTATTACCTGGTCTCTTGGAGGCCAGCACAGGGCCAGCATTGCCCTGAAAAGAGTTGCTGCGGTTGAGGCAGAAGGTTTTCTGATTCACGGTGTCCCTTTACAGGTCTCATTAGACTTCTACACCTCTGTGATGCCTCTTATAATCTAAGAGCTGCTTCCCTAAAGAAGGGTCAGGCAAAACCAGCGTGGACCCTTTTACAAGGTGAGCACATCTTATGTTGTCACTGGCTTACTTTTGGATTTACATGGAGCTGTGAACGCAAACCAATTACAAACTGCTCTTTTGTCTGTTACAGGGACACAAACTCTCCTAAACACAGGCCCCAAGTGAGACTGGAATTAGGAGCTATTGTCTTTTACATGACACACACCTTTCCTGAATCTGCTTGATTGTTTCAAACAAAACCGTATCAGATGCTGAAGAATTTTAAACAAAAATTCAGAAATAAGTATAATTACTAAAACCACAGAGTGATAAGAGGTACTAGGTACTAAATTACAGGATGTTCCAGAATATGTTTCCATCTTTTTAGTGTCCAGAAACAAAAGAGGGATTCCAAGAAGCAGACCCCATCCTGTTCTACATATTGATGCAGTGCTCCAGAATTAGACAAATGATTGGTTTCAGTAGACCAGTAGACATATGGTATCACCCCAGTTTGCCTTTATCCCTAGGCTATAGGTTTTACAATCTTTGCCTGACACCTGCTTCTAACAATCATTTACTACCCAGCATTTTTCCCATGTAACCATATAGACTTTGTTTATTTTTCCAAATTTTTCTCCAAACAGTTTAAATTGCTTTCAGACTTTTAGTCTATACTTCCAGAGCTGAGATGTTGTTTTTCGCCAGCTGAACTAAGAAACACTAAACACACTTTTTTCCTCCTTCCCTCCATTTCTCTGCTCCAGGCTAGAAATACAAGTGCAGAACAGAGCTTTCTACAAAGACCTACTGGAAGATTTAGACTGATAGCCCATCTAGCTAAATTCCTTGCCCTATGGTTTAACAGGTTAAGTATTCCTTTTTTGATTATTCATGATTAAAGCCACCATTGAAATAAAGACAGAGTTTTTGAAGCGTTTGTTAGGTCTGTGCAAAGAAACCTAACATTCAGCTGGCTTGTGGACTACGTTTATTGGGAGCTCCTTTGCACACCCCAACTGGCAACAGTCCTTCCATCTAAGTGCCACCTTTACCCAAGGAGGATGGGATGTTGCCAGTGCTGAGCACAGCTCCCATCCTGTAGAGGTTCTGTGTTCTTACTGGACGAATGAAACTCCCTTATTTTTCCACATGCTAAACAAGACGCCAGAGGTACACTTCTGAAGGTAGAATTTGCTCTCAAGAGAACTTTCTTTTGACTAATTTAATTACAGTCTTGGATAAAGTCTAATGTGGGAAAGGAACTGTTCAGAGTTTTGTATACATTTTTCCTGTTGGGCTTGGGGAAACTAAAGTGTGAAAGGCTGCCACACAGCTTGCCACCATCACTAACATGCCTGAAGTAATTACAGGATCTCCTAACAAAAAAAAAAATAAATAAATTAACTGAATGTTCTCAGATCCTCTGACCATTTCTTCCATGTCATCAGTAACCCCAACTATTCTTTTCTTTTTGTTAGAGTAGTTCTTTCCAGTCATTCCTCACCTGTATCTAACAGACCACAATCCAGATTTTTCCTAAGGAGCTTCCAGTCTAGCCATTTTTCTATAAAAACTGGCTGTAATTTATTTATTCCTCTCCTAAGGCCTCATTTCCTCCCTTTTCCCATTACTGCATTGTGCAAAAGATGATGTAATATGTCTATTCTTAACCTCAGCTATGTCTGTGACACAGTTCTTTTTTCATGCTAGGGGCCTTAGCTACGTATGCTAGCTTTTTCCAGACATAAGTCTATTTCTTTTCCTTCTTCTGCCCCTCAGTATTTTCTCAGAAACTAGGAATGCGATCTGAATGCCATTTGTTTTTTTCTTGTCCTTACTGAACTGTTGCCACATTCAACTATTTTGTATTATAGATATTACAGTAAGCCTCAGGAGCTCACCGAAAAATAGTCTCCACAGTGCTTTGTTTTGTACAGATGTAGTTCCTTCTCTAACTGGCTTTAACTGCCGAAAAGACAAGAAACAAAGGGCAGGGAAAGGGACAGAACATGCAGAAGACTGAGCCCAGTGATGGTGCACAAAAAGCTGCGTTAGCTCCTTTTCTTTGTTAACTCCAGATGTATCTTCATTAGAAGGGGAACTAGTTAACAAAAGAAGACAAGACAAGACGAGGCAAAGACAAGGCAAGGAAGAGAGATCTTCAGGTGAAAAGTGTGTGTTGAGGATTTCATTCCAGGGAACCTGAAGGGCTTATACAGATACTGAATATCAGAATAAGTACAAAAGTCCCTTTCAAGACTAAAAATAGCATCTGAATTGTAGTTTGCAGTTTCAGACATATATGCTTACACTGCTTTCATTCTGATGTAATGGTAATAATCTTTTCTCAAAAGGGAGATGATCCACAAGGGATACAAAGTTCAACTGAATTTTGCATTAAAAATCTTGCATGCTTATAAATTGCAGTCTGCCTTCTAGCATCAGGGCTAATTTTGTCCAGTACCTGGGGGTAACAGAAGTTGTTTAGGAGATGATGATGGCTGCAAAGGGGCTGTGAAGTAGCCATAATAGCACTGTTTGCTAGTAAATCAAACATACTGGTCTCACAGAGGCTTTGTACATTGGTCTAAATCTTCACCAAAATTAACAAACCAAAATCATCAACTGATTTTTCAAAAGTGCATAGCAAATTACTACTGAAGTATTCATGACTGAGTACAAATCAGCATTACCCTTTTTCTTTCTTCTCCAAGGTCCTCTCCAAATGCCTGAGCGATCCTGGCATGTGGATATCTCTGAGCACCTAACTGTGGGGAAAAGCACAGCTCCCCTTCCCTAGCCAAGCAGAGCCCTCACTTCTTGGATACAGACATTCAAGAGAGTGCAGAAGGTCATGGTTACTTTAAAGCATATGATCAGTCCCATGAAAATTATCCTGCTTAATGTTAATCATAGTCTCAAATTCTTTGCTGAACCTAGTGTTAAGCCAAGGATTTGTCAGTTCAGATATTTAAGCTGATCTCCACCACCACAGTGTCTCAGGAAATAAGAAATGACTTCTCAGCAAAGACAATGATAGACCACACAAAGTCTAATTTAAAGTGTAGACAAGAGAGTGCAAAAAGGCAACCCACAGAAGTATGTGACCTGGTATAAATGAAGCTAAGACAACTTTTGAACTCGTACATGAACACAAACATAATTTCTTTTTTCTTCTAAAGCATTTAATCCAAAATTCACTGCTCTCTTACAGAATTACCATAACTTTTAGAGTGAAATACTATTTTTGCTAGTTTATAACTTTGTGTTTGCTGAAAGCAAACTATATAATCAATTAAATAAATAAATAGATAGATATAATTAAACAAATAAATAAATAAAAACAACAGTGATGGCTAAATGAGCAATCTGAAGCCATTTCAACTATAAATCATACTAACATTTTTACCAAACACAAGTGTTTAAAGAGCAGACCCATTTTATAAAGGGACCCAACTGCCAATTTTGTAAATGAAGCAAATTAAGTTCGAATGAAATATTGTACATTTAATCTTTCCAAGAGAAAAATAATCTAATATACAGTTGGCATTTCTCCAGACATGAAATATCTATGGTCTCCTCAGGCCAGTAGAGTAATTTTTCCAACAATAAATACAACATATCAGTAAACATGTTCTATTAAGTGCCTTCAACTTCACTGTTTCATCATCGGCTAACAGGAAAATTCAGGATGATTCGTATAAAACAGTGCAACTCAACCAGTGTAACAAGATGAGGGTCTGCTGTTGGAAACACTTGGAGAAAAAGTGAGGCAAAAGCTGAATCATCCACAACACTTCTATAAGTTTTACTCTGTAGACAAATACACATACTCCAACATAACATAGCTATGTGTTTGCCACAAGCCAGAAAATGAAAAGAAATTAAAAACAGGGCCTGGGACTAAAGAAGGAAGAGGGGGATACAAGTTTTAATTTATGTATGTATCTGAAAACAAAGTTCCTCAGGACTAAACCACCTGTTCTGTTGGGATTTCAATGCCTGCACAGGGCTTCCTGGAGGACTTTCTCCACAACTTGTTACAGGGGCTGAGGTGAAGCCTACTGGTCTGTAGTTCCTGATTTCTCCTTCTTTGAGGATGATTCATCTTTTCTGGAAGATGGGT
The DNA here is from genome assembly GCF_047716275.1 of Strix uralensis. Taxonomy (NCBI): domain Eukaryota; kingdom Metazoa; phylum Chordata; class Aves; order Strigiformes; family Strigidae; genus Strix; species Strix uralensis. The sequence goes on from NC_133974.1 coordinate 35,655,464, forward strand.
GCAATATTTGCCTTGTCATTGTTCAGCAGCAATGGAGAACAGCCTTGCAAGGGCTTCAGTCAGTTCACCATGTTGCACTCCACCTGATCCCACAGATTTAAATACGTTCAGTTTACTCAAGCTGTGACAATGTTATCCTTTACCACAGGTAGTATCTCTCTCCCCGCAGATTTGCTGCCAAGCACAGAGACCTGGGATGCCCAAGAATATCTCTGGTGTCTATCATTCATTCTTGTAGCTGCATTACCTTTCCAGTCCTCAGTGTCAGAGAGACCTTTGTCAGTGTATATAAATAATGCAGTTTCCTTTCTGAAGGTCATCATTCGTAAGATTTCCTCTTCCTTTTGTCCATTATATATCGTCTCTCTCTCAATGTGTCTTTAGACAATGGGAATTTTCCTGATTATCCTGTCAAAAGAGCTAATCTGTGTTAGATGTGATATATGAGTATTGCCTTCAGTGTCAGCAACTGAAAAGCTATTCAAAAGATAATAAATATCTCACATCGGGGATTTGTAATGTCTCATCACTAGACAATCACTTATTTCAAATATTATATTCTGTCCAACTCAATATCACAGGTGTTAAAGCAGCATGATGTTTGCATTCTCTAAATAGTAGCTTGCTTGTTCATTTTTAAGAAGTTATTTTTTAGTCCGTTTGAGAATAAAAATTTGTAGTGTGATATGGGAAACCAAGGGGAAAAAAACTTGCTTAGTTACCTGACACAGAAATTAAATAAAATATTTTATCTTTAAAAATCATAAATAATTTTCTGCTGCTTATTAAACAGCATAAAACTACCTGTAACTAAAGAGAAAAATTATTCACAAAGAGGTTCTAAATGTCATAGAAAAGCAAACAAGCTGAACTCTCTTTCCTAACCTCTTTTACCTCATATAGGGATTGCACCAGAGTGCATATACTATTCCACACACCTGTGATATCTGCCTCAAAAATAAAATTAGACAAATGACACCCTGTTCAGCAATAACACTAGTGTTCCTTTTACAGCACTCCATATATTTCCTCTCTGTAGCCAACTTACTCTTTGCGAGATGGAGCCAGACCATCAATGCACTGTTGTTTGCATCTGTAACTATGTCAAACTGTCCATTCTGAAAGAGTGAAGATGGCATACTAAGATCATTATGTGAGTCTTAAGATATTATTATACCAAATAACATATTTCTGAGAAGTGATTTTTTAAAAACTTTTTATTTCCCAAGTCAAACCAGTTGGGAGTTAAAAAAAAAAAAAAAGAACTTGCTTTTCTGTTAAGTATATAGTCTGTGGTTAGATACCTGAATGTAGATTTTGTTCATGGTCATCATGTGTGCACACTTAGAGTGAATTCCTGGCTGTAAAGAGCCAAACTTTCACCATATCTTTCTACATATTTGTCATGCAATGACAAGAACTTTTCATGCCTAAAATAAGTTTCATGAGTCAGGGGTGACAAACATCAGTTTTTTTATGCCTACATGTCCATTGAACTTGCCAAGCTGCAGAGGTCCTTCCATTATATCATACAATATTCTAGAATGAACTAATAGATTTGTGCAAGTTTTATACTTACAGTAGTTTTGTTGGTTTATAGTATCTGGAAAAAGGAGCTTGTACAAGCCTGACAGCTTAGAAGCTCTCTATAGTAACATTTTTGGATTATTTATTCAACATCTACCAGAGCAGGTAGTGCTGCCAAGTGGCAAGTTGAATCTTATTGCATGAATATTGCAACTAATCCTGTAATTTGCCTTTAGAAAAATAGAATGACTGAAAGAGGGATGAAGGAGAGGAAGTAACAGTTCGCATCAAAGACACTGCAGCTACAGAGGACACCAAACACTGCACTATGAAAGTTTATGGACAGAAGTTCTGGTTAATGAAACTAAAGAAGGCACCTTCCTATTACAGTCTTAATCTTTTATGCATAGTGCAAACTGCTCCTTAAGCCACAGTTGAGGTGCAACGGGAAGAAAACCAGTGTTGCCAAGAGTGACTTCAACTCAAGGGTCTTTTCTGGACATGTTGAGTACCCAAGAGCAAACAGCATGACGTAACTCAGTATTTGGGCATTATTCCTACTGGCAGAGATGCGGCAATGACTTACATAAAAAAACGATGCCAGTGATCTTAATCTAGTTAGATTTCAGTTATGAGAACACAACACAGCACTAATCCATTATCAGAATACCTGAACCCTAAAGTGGTCATTTTTACCAAATTTGAAGCAACTGATAACTGACAAAGCTCATGTATTTAATGTGAAGTGTTTTAATAAAAGCCAGAAATTGTTCATGAATGTCCTATGGGGTATCCCATAAACCACAATTCCAAGGACATGGAAAAAAGTTATTCTGGGTAGGAGACCAGAGTAGTTAAAAGGAGATGTTGAAGGCCTGCTGAAAAAGAAGGAAAGCTAATATTGAAAGGGCTGGATTACAGGTACATGTCCATCTAGATGACTCTGGCAAAAAAATGACTTACAATGCAGAAATGGCCAATAGACATTTATGTGCTATATGTGGAAAGGAGCATGAGGTTGTATGTATCCCAGATGCTGCTGCTGCTGTAATAGCAAGTTTACCATGTGTAGCAAAGACAGATGTAAAGGAACATCTGTTGAAATTAAACATTTGCAAATCAACAGGCCTAGATAACTGACACCCAAGAGCCCTAAGAAAACCAGCTGGGAGCTTTCAGAACAACTCATGCGCTATTTCTCACAAGTCCTGGGAAACTGAAGAAATTCCAAGTGATTGAATAACTACAAATGTGGTTCCAGTATTCAAGAGGATAAAATGAATAATCCTGTGAATTACAAATCAGTTAGCCTAATTTATAGGAAGGTTAAAATAAAGAAATTTAAATAGATTCATAGATACATGCAAATAAAGATAAAAGCTGGAATTTAAATAATTCAACTTTGTACACAGACAAAAGTCTTATCAGAAATAAATCTGTGGTCTTTACTGACAGCAATACAAATCTGGTTTCCAAAAACAATGGCAGTGACATAGTGTGTTTGGAAGATAGCACATTCCGATGTTTTACTTATACAGTCAGTACAATATTGCATTATATACTAACAGCAGGACAAAAATTAAATTACTTGAAAACTGTCTTGTTGACAGAGCTCAACATAAAATTTTCAAGAAAAGTTCTTGGACCAGTGCTAGCAAGTATTTTTATCTTATCAAATCTTTCTGGGAAAAATAAATTTTTTTTAAAAAAAATTAGCATGACAGTAAGTAATGAGAACAAGTAACTAACTCAAAGCACTCTAGATCATCTTCTGAAATTGTTAGAATGCAACCAGATGTGTTCAATGCAACTAAACAAAAAATATTACCTCTGGGAACATACCATGTGAGCTACAGAGCAGGGTGCATTGTTTTCAGAGTAGAAAACAATAATGCAAAGCCAGATGTATGGGACTGCCACATGAGAAAATTTCTTAAGTTCAGAGGGTTAGTAGGAATTACATAAGATGACTTATAAATGAGGAGGATTTTGATTAAATATTTATCTTTCTCTACATCATCAGACATTGATCACAGAACGCTAACCTTAGAGCTGAAGAATGCAGCATCTTGAGAAAGATTGATCAGTGTTCAGCTATGGATACAGAAACTTCCTAGGTGCCTGATTGAAGTATGCTGCACAAAATTTATCCTGGTCACTGGTTCTGGTTTTTTTGGAAGGAACTTTTTTGCCTTAGCAAGCTTTCCCTTCCTTCTGTAGCCTGATTTACCATTCAGTGATCGTCTGGAATCTCATATCTAACTCACTGACACCATTTATATTGGTCTCAACTGTTTTGCCACTATCGATGGAATATTGGTTTCTTCTGGTTTTTGATAATGCCTACTGAAGATTTGCCAAAGAGAGTTGTGCATTTGGGTAAAATTACCTGGACTGTAATATACAGATTAAATTCAGGAAACTTTGGAGTTCCTCTTGATATTAATTTTTGTGAAAATTTCTATGAAAACATTAATAAGTCTTAAAATCAGAAAAGAGTTAGAAAGATTGATGAAAAAATAGTCAATGATTCTGATGTCACAAAATAAAAAACTTGGGAAGTCTGGAATCTAAATCAGAAAAAGAAACTGCTGTTTCACTTAAATGAGCACAAATGGTCAGAGTGAGTACTACTTTGTAAGAAAAGCTTTGCCAGAAAAATAATGATAAAATACTGTTTGCACTATGATAGTGGGTGGTTTTTTTGTTAATTCTGTGACAACATATCCTCATTTGAGACATAACCAGCAGCCCATTAAAAATTAGAGGCTTTGGATCAGTCTCAAAATTATTGGACATAAATGGCAATATTAATTATTAACTCTGTAATATTATTCTGTATTTGAGTGACAAGTGTTGAACAGGGAAATGCCAACAAGAAACCAGAGATCTCATGAGCCATATGATTATAGTAGTTTGTGACATAAAGGGGAATTGCAGTAAATAGGCAACAAAGACAGGATGTGCTAACTAAACAGCAGAACAAACAAAATATTTTAAACTAGAAAAAGAAAAAAAGAAGAAAGCAGAAGGAACAATTCAGTTTTAACAAGTCAATAAGTAATGCTGGAGTAAATTTATATAAAATTCTGAATTTTATTTTAAAATATTTTTAGATATTTCATATCTTTAAATATTTATTTTAAATTTTTCTTTAGAGAAAAAAACTTACATCAGTATCAATTCTGTATTAGTTAACACTATCAATGCTATTATATGCTTAGTCTATGGGAGCCTACTGATTGAAGAACATTTAATTTTAGGAAATAGAGCTTCAGGGCCATCACTGAAATATTTCATGTCAGAGGTATCAAATATTGAATTCCTTCTGTTAAATCCTAAAAGCATAGATAAGCAACTGATGGAGCATTTTCCCTATCAGCCTACATTTCACTGTAAATCACTGAAGTTTTTCCTTGATCTAAATTCATGTTTAAAAACCACCTTACTATCTTTTGCTAAATCAATCATCAGTATGCCATCGTTCCTTATTAATTACCTTATAAATCCACCTTTAATTCATATTCTTTGACATTTACAACTCTTTTTCTCATTTTTCAGGCTTTCATTCTTCGTATTCCCCTTGACTCTTTTTAGAAGGATGGCTTCTCACCCAAAGTAAATTTTTGCAGTTTTGGTTTTGGAGTATTTGGTAGGATAAAATGGAAAATATTTCAATTTTCAATACTTTTCCCTATTTTAAGTTTAAGAACTCAGTTGTATGTGCTATATGCTGTGCTATAGTCTATAAGCAGCCCATATAGAGTTCTCCCTGAAAAATGTACTCTTTGGTGCTATTAACAGCTTTTTAGATCCTCTCTCTGCAGTGCACACAAGAGGGAAGCTAACACTGCCCCTACCCTTATGGGGAGTCCCAAAACTGACTGGAGTGTATTAGATGACATTTACACTGGAGAAGCTAAGAGATATTGGTAATAGGCTGCCTGCATCCATTCAACCTGCCCAGAGGATCTCTACAGCCACTTGATAATTATTCCAGATTTTCTCCCTGCCCTGTAATGCACTTTGCTTCAATTTAGGTGACTATACAACTACAATTCAAATTCAACCAACTTCAGCAGCCACCCTGAGCTCCTGTTCTACATGATCCGAACAGACTCTCTGTGTGTGGTTCATGCAGAGGGCATGATGAGGCTTGGACCTCACCACTCAGGTCACTTGCACCCAATGGAACCAGGCAATCAAGCCATTCTTCACCAATATACTGAGGAAAGGCAGGGTTGTCCAAACAGCAACATTTCACCTTCCCACCCAGGTATTGGTTGCAATTTTGTGTCTGAGAGAGAAGTATTCCAGGCAGGATTACATCATCCTGTAGAAATGAGATGACCAGGAATGGGTCCAAAACATCTGGCTATCCTCAGCAGTATCGCCAAGGTCATAAAAGAGTTCACTAACCGTAGCAGGGCAATAGGCAGAATATACATTGTCTGACACACGGCACATATGGCTGCTTGAATCGCAAGGATACTTAGTCATACTCCAAGTCTCATCATCATGAAAGTTTCTTGCACCACAATAAGTTACACTGGCTGAGTACCTGACACCTGTTTCTGGAACCAACTGGTGACTTCAGTACCACCAATGTAACTTTATTTCATTATGAACAACTTCATCTACATGTATACTTCACTTTTAAGAGCTTAGCTTAGTTAAAATATTCCTGGCCAATCCTTAAAATCCTCTAACAATGTAGACAAGTATTACACAACCTTTTTAGGCAATCCGTCTTGGTATTTCACTATCCTTAGAAAGTTTTTCCTAATGTCTAGCCTAAGTCTCTTGCTGCAGTTTAAGCCAATTATCTCTTATGCTATCCACTACTGATATATTCCTTTCCATTGTGCAGTAGCTTTTTAAATATTTGAAGTCTGTTATCATGTCTCACACCAATCTTCCCTTCTCTAGACCAAACAACTACAATATTTACATCTTTCCTTGTCCGTTATATTTTCTAGCCTCTGCCTATGCTCACTGCTCTTCTCTTTCAAACTGATCTACACCTGTCTTATAGTCCCCTAACTGGAGACAGTGCTCCAATTAAGGTGGATCTAATGCTAAGTTGAGCAGAATTTCTTCATATGTCTTACAAAAGACATGACTCTTTATATAGTCTGGCATTCAGCTTGCCTTCCTTACTTTGTGCTGTGATACTGTTGATTCATGTCCAGCTATGATCCACTACAACCTTGGGATCCTTCTCTGCAGAACCACTAGGCAGCCAGTTGTTTCTCATCCTGCAATTAGGTAGCTATTCCTGGCTAAATATAGAGCTCTTTGCTTATCCTTACTGAATCACATCCCATTTTTCTCATATGTCCTCTCCAATTTGTCAAGGTCCTGGATAAATTTGTGTCCTCTACTGCACTGTTCCTATTTGGTGTTGTCTGTAGATGTAATAAAGATGTTCTTTCTTCCATCATTCATGTAATTAATGAAAATGTTGACTAGTGCCAGAAATGTTGTATAGTCCTGGACACAGAACAAAACTTCCTTCTTGATTTAAGTGGATTGACAGTCAGCTTCTTTTACTTTCTATTGACAATAAATCAGTGGCATAAATAGGCTAAATATTACCTGTATTGACTATGCTATTAGCAGTAAACCATACAAACTTTCACAGGCAGCATTTTATTTTGTACTTGCTTAGAGCTTGCACTATATCTCAGCACTGAGGCCTCTGAACTAAAACTTTTTACCTTTCTCAGACCCATTATCAAGATTTACATACCACACCAGCTGGACATCTTTTCCATTCTTGAGATCGGAATGCCTGTGTGTCTGGTTTGGATATATAGATTAGACACTCAAATTTGTCTGCCTATATTTCATATTTTCACTGCTTCCTTTTCTGCTGAGGCATGCTTTGACATGCCTAAACCTTCATGTAAATAATTGTGCACTTTTATATATTATCTTTTCTTCAGTTATGCTGCAACTTGCTCTACAAGTTCATAGGTTTCTTCAAATTGTTGACTGACAGATTAAACTACCTTTCAAACTAATCAAAGCAGATTAAGCTGCTTTGCATTGGTCTGCTCTTCTTCTCTAGATCAAAATGTCATCTATTCAGACATTACAACACTGTATATCATTAAAAAATAACAACTGTATTTTCTAATTAAAGAATCCAGGACCAAAAGGAATTCCAGTGGGATCTTTAGAAAAGAGTGAACTGTAATTTTCTAAGAACAGTTCTCAGAATGCTCAGGTAAAAATATTTGGCACTGACCATCTCACCAGATATACATTCTCCTTTGTCTATTGCAAAGATTTTCATTCTTTATATTTTTTTACTGTTTTGAAGTCTGTATAAATACATAGACAAAGACTTCTGTCTTCTTTTAAATAATGGTCACTAAGTTTATTGACACTGTGTGTCTTGTGTGTTTCTCTCTGGCTTCTAGATCAATATATGTTTTCATCCCTTGAATTTGTTGAAATTTCATAACATTATTTTTAATTTACATACTGCAAAACATCATCAAACCTTCCCAGTCACTCTGGTTCTTCATCACTTCTTCTCCCAGCTGGTCAATGAGCCAGAATTTGACCTAAATAATAGGAACCTTTTCTCCTGGTACTGCTATAAATTTGTTATTTCTCATTTGCTATTCCCAACCTGTTTAGCTGACAGTAGCAGAAATAATTACACTATTGTGAGATTCTGGCATTCGTGTGAGGATATATGCAACTCTGAAAAAAAAATGCAGCTGCAAAAAGTACATATCAAAGCACCAGAGGGTAATCCCAAAGCATAATCAGCAGCTCAGACTACAGAAAGAGCCTGCTTCATGATGAAACAGGATGTTAACATTTTCAACTGCAAGTTTATGGACCAAAAGAGCAAATGTCCAAGATTTTCATCCTACTGAATGAAGGGCTTTACCATGATCTGATAAACAAATAGGATATATGACTTGCTATTCAGGACCTGGCTGTGGATCAAATAATGATAAGAAGATGGAAGAGACGTATGATACTTAGCAGCATAGAAAAGTGTAACCACAGCTTTTTACAGCAGATGGGTTTGGTGCTGAAAGATGCAGAAAAGAAAGGAAGTTTTAAAACAACTAATGACTCCTTCCACTCTTCACAACTTAATATGACAAGGAATCTGTAATGAGATGAACCACACAGGAGTGCAAAGAAACCTGGAGTTGGCTACAGATTTATTTTATTGGCCTCAAGCAGCATGAGCAGTAGAGAGGAAATGTCAGACAAGGGAGAATTGTTTCAAAAGAAAGGCTAAAAGTGAGATGGCTGCCAAGCCATTTCCACGAGAGAGAGCAAAAGTGGAATTGCTGGAGGGGGTTCATACAGGTGGGATAATCCCACAGGTGATAGTTAGCATTCAGAAAGGAAAGTTCTTTTCTGGATTCAACTTCACAAGCTTAGATGAAGAATTCTGAAACTCAATCAACTTGATTCAAAATTACAGAAAAAAAAATATAGCATCTTCTGAAACGATAACTCTGTGACATTTCATGCAAATTCACTGGTTCCTACCACAAAGTCCAAGACAGCCACTACAGGCATACATGCTGGATACCAGAAAAGAGGGACTGCTTAATGTAAACCATTTGGGGAACTCTGAGCTCTATTCAGACTAGCTCCCACACCTACAATGAAGTGGTGTACACAGTTGGAATCTAAACACAAAAGAGTATTTGCTGCCAGCCAGGGCTGCCAGACCCTACATTTCAGACTGAAAAATTCTCCAGTGGCTGAAATACAGGAACCAGGAGTTCTCAGTTTTAAGCTCCTGCAGGAAAGGACACTTATAAGCTTTATATTGCATGCATTTCTAGGAAAATGTCCAGTTCTTCAGAATATTCTGTGTCATAGCCTGTGAAGAAGTTGGAGGTAGGGGAGACTCCCCATTTCCACTGCAAAAACTGTGTCACACTGCAGAAATAAAAACAAAGTGCATACAAGAAGCAGAGATACAAAATGGAAACAGAAGAGTACTCAGTGATGAGAATACTCTCTGGGAATTCATGAGTTTTTATGACATGAGCTTTGCATCAGAGTCGGTAAATAGAAGTCACGAAGGACGCAAACCAGAAGCGTATCACTTTGCAAAGTCATACAGTGTTCAAGGCATATACTAAACTCCTATGCCTTAATATACAGCAGAATTGTTATTTAACACAAATATTGGCACAGCCTCTCCTCTTTCTTACATCCTGTGACTTGTCAATAACCGAATACTTCAAAGGGAAACTCTGCATTGGTTTCTTTGTTTACCGATGCTGGTTCCTTTCTAAGACATTGTTTAAAACTAACAGATTTTCTGCCCTGAGGCAAATTGCATTTAGCTGCTAGCGGAAAATATCTGTGTCAAATAGGACAGTGTTTTGAAATAGTAGGAAGTCAACAGGAAGACAATTAGGCTATTGTGATTATATGGAAGGCTTCTGGATAGATAAAATACTGCCTACATATAAGCCTTTATGTGAAATGTAACTTGTGTTTCTGATCTTTGTTTATAATACTGTGACTGATTTCAGTTAATGCTGGCAACTTGAAGGCAATTTATTCAGACTTATGTGGAGTTTCATGTTGCCTGCCAAGTTCTCTTCTTTTTCTTTTTTTTTTTTTTTTTAAATTTACCTTGAAATGCATTCCTTAATACTTGTCTTCAGAGAGATACAAAAGCAATAAGACATACTGATTTTTCTAAGATTATTACAACCCTAACACTAATACTGAAACCTTTAAACAAAGTATTTTTCTTCATGAGTTCCTGTACACCATTGTTTGTTTGACTCTTGTTAGTATCTTTTCTGGGCTGAAACACACTATGACTAACTATATTCCTCTTTCTAAGTCATGTTAATCTTGGTAAGGAATTGGTAAGTAAAGAATTCAGCAAGGTTGAATTTGTATAGCTCACAAGTTGGATTTAACATTCCAAAAATACTTGACCTGTTTCAGGTCAAATTCACTATGTAGGGGCTAGTTTAAAAAAATAAATAAATCCAACATCAACAACCAAATAAAACCCATTTAAAAACAAAACCACAGAAAATCAGTGTTGTATATTATACTAATATATTTCTATCCACTACTTTTACATGAGTTTAAGGTTACCCAAGTTCACTACAAAATTTCACTATCAAAGTTCAATTTTCTTTCACATTGGTAATGAAACCCATAAACAACAGAGTTTAGGATTTTCCACATCACTAAAGAGAAAACTAACAGAAAATAATCCCTGAACTAACTGCTGAGGATCTCCATTGTGATTTCTGTCTTGTCTAAATTTTCCCCAGGCAACACATCTCCTTGAGAGTTCTCCTGAAGACACTTCTTGTCTAACTCTGGCCCAGTGCCCATATTCTAGGGGAGAACTTTGTAGAGTAGA